>NC_141672.1:94800689-96209189 GCF_028749965.1 Puma concolor | reverse complement strand
TAATTCTAAATGAGATAAAGAGATAGATGTCCTAAAGAAAGGAGTGTGATTCTGTGAGATCATATCACTGAGGAACCTATCCTAGATGTAGGGTGTGGGATCACCTAGTTAACTAGGTGTTGGTGTGGGTGGGAGAGTCATAGGCAGAGGGGATAGCATGTGTGAGATCCTATGACAGGAGGCAACATGGTTTATTTGAGAACCACAAGAAGGCCAATGTGGCTGTAGCATAAAGAACATAAGGGGCAAGGAGGAAAAGGGAATGAAATAAGGCTGGAGACTAAGTTAGGGGCCAGACTCTGGGTGGGACCATGTAGGACTGAGGTTTTTATTTTAAGAACAATGGGAAGTTAGTTAGGGGTTTTAAGTGTGTGCAGGGGGTGGAGGGTTGGGTTGACAGATGACATATTTTCATTTTCAAGGATTACCTTTTATTGCCAGGATTTGCAGTGGCTTCTGTCACTACAGAAACTATCTCTGACCTCTACCAGGCTAAATCTCAACCTTCAAACCCATCTTTCCAAATGAAATAAGAAGACAATGAATTCTAGAAAATGCTATTTTTCTCTTTCATTGCACATTTAAAGATAGTTGAAACATAGAACCATGACTAACATTTAGGTGATTTGGCTAATCTTGATACTAGCTGGGGTTATTTTATGATACCTAACAGATATTTGCATTTTTTGAGAAGTCAGCCTTTGGTACTTCAAGGTGAGATCATCAAATCAGGTCATCTCTAGCACTGGGAATAAGAATACAAGATATTGCTTCCCTTATGAAATCCTGTTCTAAGTTAGGCAAGTAACAACAGATTTCCACCTATCATAAGTACAGTATCTGAGTCACCCAATCATTGTTAGACATGGATCTGTCTGAGGTTGTACAGCAGGGCTCTTTCAAATTGTCCCTCTACCCTTCCTGTATTTTCCTTATTTTCTTGGTTTTCAATATACATGCCCCTCCCCACCCCACCCATTCTGCCTTACTGGTACATCATAGCCGATTGTTATAGGTTGGGTTCTCTGGAACAGATGCTGAGATGGAATCCGGTGTGCAAGATGTTTATTAGGGATCAGCATCTGTGAAGGAAAGAGAGGAAGTAGGATTGGGTAGAGGATGAAGTCCAACTCAATGCAGTCTTGCAAAGCCTCAGCCAACTGCATGGGGAGCTCTGAATCCAGTGTTGCCCAACACAGTGTCATTTGTCAGGCCAGAATAGGCTTAGATTTCACCCCAATCTCACCCAGTCACAGGGCAGATGTTGGCTGCCCCAGGAAGGGTGTGACCTTGGGCCAGGTGATTCTCAAAGCTGAGGCACACCCTGACCTCACTCACTGCAGCTGGACAGCAAGTCCTTTCTTGAAAGGAGAAGTGGGGCGCATCTCCATGTCTACCACATCAGCCACCTGATGTGTATGGTGTAAGAATCCTGATTAGTGTCAAAGACAGGTCTGCAAGTCTAATAGTAGTGAACTTTAAATTGTAATCCTATCAGACAGTGGAGAGAAGCCTTCTTTTTCACCCAGAGTTATGGCCTTTTAGTAAATAAAAAAGCAATTGTTTTCAGAGACAGAATGAACTTATAAAGAAAAGCTCTACCAGTAGCTTCGAAATGGCTAAATCCATGGAAATAATACTGCAAAGCCCCACTTAAGAAACTTGAACCACTGTTTTTGAAAGGACAAAATAAAGCTTTACACAGTGTAGGGCACTTCAGTTTTCAAAGTACTTTCTCATGTCATTTGAGCCCTATAATAAGCTTGTGAAGTGAGCAGGGGAGATCTTATAACCATTTCACAGATGAGAAAGTGAGGCTCACGAAGTTTAAGTGACTTGCTCAAGATCACACTGTTGAAACCACACCAGCATTCATCCACACTCTCTTCATTGAAAGTGGGAACCTTCTTGACCCAAATCTAGGGCCAGTCAGGAATGCTCAAGATGATGGACAGGAAGTGGAAAAACAGGGCAGGGAAAGGATTCAAACTGATGAAATGGAAAAGGGCTTAGAGCGGCTTGGCTCCAAGACTTAAAAACAAAGGCGGGGCAAGCACTGATTGCTAGAATATGTAAACTACGCAAGAGAGAGAAAGCCAGTCCCCAGCCTAGCATTTTATGGAGGGTTCAGGGAGAGCAATGATGTCAGAACGATTTCCTGGAGACCAGGTAGGGGAACTGTCATCCCTACATCTCAGAGATGAATATGGAACCTGAACAAAAGGTGAATTTGGGGATTGAGAGACCAAAGCTTTTCCTCCTTGAGGTCAGAAGCCAGAATGACAAGGAAGATTAGATGTGCCTCACCTCTCCAAAGTCTAAGTGAAAGAGACTAAAAGGGATTCCTGCAATGCCAAGTCTGGAGAGATGGCACTCCATCTGCAGAACCAGGGGACTGGAGGACTGTCCCCAGCCAGGGGGAATGCAGGTCAGACTACAGACTCTGAACTGAGATGACTTCTTTTTTAAGAGATGTGCATAACTGTGAGATATTAGGCTATATCTCTCCTACTCTTTACTTCCTCTCTCCCTCCCCACTCCCCCCCTCCCTTCCCCTCTCCTTCATCCACCCTTCCCTCCCTTCCTTCCTTCTTTCCTTCCCTTCTTTCTTCTTTCGTTTTAAAGTCTGACCAAGTTATTAGGAATGAATTATTCTCACATGTCATTTTGCCCTGTTTCTTTTTTAAAAAATTTATGTTATTGTGGTAAGAACACTTACACAAGATCTCCTCTCTTAGCAAATTTTTAGTTGTATGATACAGTATTGTTGCATATAGGTACAATGTTGTATGGCAGATCTCTAAAACTTACTCATCTTGCTTAAATAAAACATTATGTCCTTTCATTAGTGACTTCCCATTTCCTCCTTACCTTACTCCCCAAAAACTATTAATTCCAGTCTTTGATTCTATGAATTTGAATGTTTTAGATACCTCATATTAGTAAAATCATGTGGTATTTGTCTTTCTATGATGGGCTTACTTAGCATAATGTCTTCAAGGCTCATCCATGTTGTCTCATATTGCAGAATTTCTTTTTTAAGGATAAGTAATATTCCAGGTATGTATATGCCACATTTTCTTTTCCCATCTGTCAATGGATATTTAAGTTGCTTCCACATCTTGGCTATTGTGAATAGTGCTGCGATGAACGCTGGAATGCAGATATCTCTTCAAGATCCTGATTTCAATTCTTTTGCATAAATACCCAGAGTGGGATTGCTGGATCATGTGATAGTTCTATTTTTAATTTTTTGAGGAAACTCCATACTGTTTTCCATAGCAGCTGCACCATCTGACAGTTCCACCGACAGTGTCCAATTTCTCTATGACACTTGTTGTCTTTTGTTTTGTTTTGGTAATAGCCATTCTGATAGGTGTGAGGGTAATATCTCGTTGTTTTGGTTTGCCCTTCCCTGATGATTAGTGATGTTGAGCATTTTTTTATATGCCTATTGGCCATTTGTGTGGCTTCTTTGGGGGAAATATCTACTCAAGTACTTAGCCCATTTTTAATTGGGTTATTAGGATTTTTGTTTGTTTTTGCAACTGAGTTATATGGGTTCTTTATATATTTTGGAGGCCAACCCTTTATCAGATATATGGTTTGAAAATATTTTTCCCCATTTCATATGTTGCCTTTTCAGTCTGTTGCTTTTTCACTATTTCTTCTAGGAGTTCTACAGTTTCAGGTCTTAAATTTAAGTCTTTAATCCATTTTGAGTTGATTTTTGTGTATGGTGTAAGATAAGAATCCAGTTTCATTCCTCTGTATATTTACATCCAGTTTTCTCAACACTGTTTGTTGAAGAGATTATTCTTTTCCCATTGCATATTCTTGTCACACTTGTTAATTACATATGCATGGATTTATTTCTGTGTTCTCTATTTTGTTCCATTTGTCTATACGTCTTTCCTTATGCCAGTACTATGCTGTTTTGATTATTTGATTATTTTGATCTGGAGACAATCATGTGATTTTTATCCTTTATTCTGTTAACATGAGGTATCTCATTAATTGAATTTTATATGTTGAAACATCCTTGTATCCCAGGGATAAATTCCACCTGGCTTTGGTGTATGATCCTTTTAATGTGCTGCTGGATTCAATTTGTAAGTATTTCACTGAACATTTTTGCATCTTTATTCATCAGGGATATTGCCCTACAATTTTATTTTTTCATATATGGTGTCTTTGCTTTTGGTATCAGGGTTATGCTGCCCATAAAATGAGTGTGAAAGTGTTCCTTTCTTTTCAATCTTTTCTAAAAGTTTGAGGATTGGCATTAATTCTTTAAGTGTTTTGTAGAATTCACCAGTGAAGTCATCTGGTCCTGGGCTTTTGTTTATTAGGAGGTTTTTAATTACTGATTCAACCTGAATGCTAATTATAGGTCTGTTTAGATTTTCTATATCTTTATGATTCAGTCTTGGTAGGTTGTATGTTTCTAGGAATTTATCCATTTCTTCTAGGTTATTCAATTTGTTGTTGCATGATTGTTCATAGTAGCCTGTTATGATCCTCTTTTATTTCTGTGGCATCAGAGGTAATGTCTCCTCTTTCATTACTGATTTTATTTATTTTAGCCTTCTTTTTTCCTTAGTCTATCTAAGGATTATTCAATTTCGTTTATCTTTGGTTCTTGAAAGAACCATTTCTTGGTTTCATTTTGTTGTTGTTATTGTTGTTGTTTTTGTTTTGATGTGGGGGGGGCAGAGGGATAAGGAGAGACAGAACCCCAAGCAGGCTCCACGCCAAGCACAGAGCCCAACATGGGACTGAACCCACAACTGTGAGATCATGATGTGAGTCCAAATCAAGAGTTGGAGTGTAACCAACTGAGCCAGCCAGGCACCCCAGTTTTTGTTTTTGATTTAATATAATTTAATTTTTTAAATTATTTAATTTGAGAGAGACAGAGACAGTGTGAGTGAGGGAGGGATACAGAGAGAGAGAGAGAGAGAGAGAGAGAGAACGAGAGAGAGAGAATCCCAAGCAGGCTCTGCATTGTCAGCACAGAGCCTGATCCAGGGCTCAGACGCATGAAACTGTGAGACCACGACATGAGCCAAAACCAAAAATCAGATGCTTAACTGAATGAGCCACCCAGGAGAACCTGTTTTGTTTTTGTTTTTTAAATTAATTTCTTATTCTCTGTTTCATTGATTTTTGCGCCAATCTTTTGTTATTTCCTTGCTAATTTTTGGCTGAGTTTGTTCTTTTTCTAGCTCCTTGAGGTGTAAAGTTAGGTTGTTTATTTGAGATCTTTATTCTCTCTATCCCTTCTTCTTTTTACTCTCAACAAATTTCCCTTTTAGTACTGCTTTTGCTACATATCATAAATCTTGGTGAGTCATAGGTTTTTTGTTGTTGGTGGTGGTGGTTTGACCTGATGTATTTTCTAATTTCCTTTTGATTTCTTCTTTGAACCAATTTTTGTTTAAGAATATGTTGCTTAGGGGTGTCTGAGTGGTGTTCAACTTTGAAGCACTTTGGAGGATCCAACTTAGCTCAGATCATGATCTCCTGGTTCACGGGTTTGGGCTCCACATCAGGTTCTCTTCTGACAGCTCAGATCCTGGAGGCTGCTTCAGCTCCTGTGTCTCCCTCTCTCTCTGCCCCTCCCCTGCTCACACTCTGCCCTCTCTCTCAAAAATAATAAATAAACATTAACAAAAGAGTATGTTATTTAATTTCCATGTATCTGTGAATTTCACAGATTCCTTTTGGTATTGACTTCTAGATTCATTTCATAAAAGATACTTGGTATGATTTCAGTCTTCTTAAACTTGCTAAGCCTGGTTTTGTAACCTAACATGTGATCTATCCTGGAGAAAATTCCATGTGTACTTGAGAAGAATGTATGTTCTCCTGCTGTTGGTTAGATATGCCTCTTAGGTTCATTTGGTCCACAGTGTTGTTCAAATCCTGTGTTTCCTTATTGGTCTTCTGTCTGAATGTTCTATTCATTATTAAAAGTGAAGTATTGAAGTCTCCTGCTATTATTGTATTGCTATCTATTTCTCCCTACAGTTCTGTCAATGTTTGCCTTATATACTGAAGTGTTCTAATATTGGGTGCAATTATATATTTATAATTGTCATATCTTCCTAGTAAATTGACCCTTTTATCCTCATATAATGCTCTTCTTTGTTTCTTCTAATAGTTTTTGACACAAAGTTTATTTTGTGTGGTATATCTATAGCCACCTCTGTTCTCTCTTGGTTACCATATGTATGGACTCTCTTTTCCCATCTCTTCACTTTCAGCCTATGTATGTACTTAAATTTAAGTTGAGTTTCTTATAGATAGCATATTGTTGGGTCTTTTTTTCTTATCTATCCAGCCACTTTATGTCTTTTGATTGGGGAGTTTAATTCATTCACATTTAAATTACTTGTAGGCAAGGATTTAATATTGCCATTTTGTTTTCTGTTAGTCTTGTAATTCTTTTTGTGTCTTTCCCTCTCTTGCTGTCTTATTTTGTATTTTGTTGATTTTTTGGTATTGATATTTAAAAAAAATTTTTTTAACGTTTATTTACTTTTGAGAGAGAGACAGAGAGACAGAGGTATGAGCAGGGGAGGGGCAGAGAGAGGGAGACACAATCTGAAGCAGGCTCCAGGTACTGAGCTGTCAGCACAGAGTCTGACATCAGGCTCAAACTCATACGCTGCAAGATCATGACCTGAGATGAAGTTGGATGCCTAACAGACTGAGCCACCCAGGCACCCCATAGTATTGATATTTTTAAAATTCTTTTCTTTTTCTTTTGTGTAATTTCTATAGATATTTTTGGTGTTGGTGGTTACTTTGGGCTTATGTAAAATATCTCATAATTATAAAAATCTATTTTAAGCTCATAAAAAGTCTATTTTAAGTTGTTCAATCACATATAAAAACTTTACGCTATAACCTCTCTCTTCACATTCATTTTTTTATTTTTATTTTTATTTTATTATTTTTTTTTTAATTTATAAAACTCAATTTTTATTTGAACACCCATGTTTCCCACAGAGGTAGTAGGAAACTTAAACTCAGTCCTATTCATAATTTTCTTTCTCCTTGTGAGGCTCTGAGAGTGCCCTGGAATTCAGGAGTTGGACCTCTCCAATCTTCAAGCATCTCTTCACATTCTTTGTTGTTGTCACAATTATATCTATTCATACTGTTTCTCTTTTAATGAATTGTTATAGTTAATACTTTTGTCTTTTTTATACTAGGATTAAAACTAATTTACCTACTACCATTACAGTAACACAGTATTCTGTATTTGCATATATATTTACCTTTACTAACACATTTTATACTTTCTTATGCTATTGTGCTGATGTCTGGTGCCTTTTCATTTCAACTTGAAGAACTTCCTTTAGTATTTCTTGTGAGGAGGTCTAATGGTGATGAACTCCCTTTACCTTTTGTCTGAAAGTCTTTATCTCGGCTTCATTTTGCAGGATAGTTTTGTTGGGTACAGTATTCTTGGTTGCTAGTTTTTTTTCCCTTGAGTACTTAAAATTTATCATACCACTTCTTTCTAACCTGCAAGGTTTCTGCTAAGAAATCACTGATAGCCTTATGACTATCTTATGCATATGATAGTCTTGGAATTTTGACAATTTGATTATAATGTGTCTCAGTGTGATCTTTTTTTTTTTTTTTTTTTTTTTTTTTTGCTTCTTCTTTTTTGATCTTTTTTGGGCTTCTTGGACTTGGATATCCATTTCCTTACCCAGACCTGGGGAGAAATGTTCAGCTGTTATTTCTTTGAATAAGCTTCTTGGTCCTTTGTCTCTTTTCTCCTTCTGGAATTCCCCCAATGTGTATGTCAGCTTGTTTGGTGATGTCTCATAAGTCCCTTAAGCTTTCTACACTCTTTAATTCTTCCCCCCACCCCCCTTTTCTCCTCTGACTGAATTATTTCCTATGACTTATCTTTTTTTTTTTTTTTAATTTTTTTTTCAACGTTTATTTATTTTTGGGACAGAGAGAGACAGAGCATGAACGGGGGAGGGGCAGAGAGAGAGGGAGACACAGAATCGGAAACAGGCTCCAGGCTCTGAGCCATCAGCCCAGGGCCTGACGCGGGGCTCGAACTCACAGACCGCGAGATCGTGACCTGGTTGAAGTCGGACGCTTAACCGACTGCGCCACCCAGGCGCCCCTCCTATGACTTATCTTAAGATTCACTGATCCTTTCTTCTATTTGATCTAGTCTGTTTTTGAACCAGCTCTAGTGAATTTTTAAGTTTAGCTATTGTGTTCTTCAGCTCCATAATTTCTATTTGTCCTTTTTTATATATATATTTTTTTAATTTTTTTAACGTTTATTTATTTTTGAGACAGAGAGAGACAGAGCATGAACAGGGGAGGGGCAGAGAGAGAGGGAGACACAGAATCGGAAGGAGGCTCCAGGCTCTGAGCCATCAGCCCAGAGCCTGACGCGGGGCTCGAACTCACGGACTGTGAGATCGTGACCTGAGCTGAAGTCGGACGCTTAACCGACTGAGCCACCCAGGCGCCCCCCTTTTTTATATTTTCTATTTCTTTATTGAAATTATCACTTTATTCATATTCTCCTGGCCTCAGTGTGCATTTTTATGACAAGTTATTTTGAATTCTCTGTCAGGCATAGCATATAACTCTATTTCATTAGGATTGTTTTGTGAAGATTTATTGTGTTCCTTTGTGACATCTTTGCCTGATCCTTCACTTTCCTTGATGCTGGGTTGGTCTGCAGTAGACAAAACAGCCACCTCTCCCAGACTGGCTGTGTACAGGAGAAGACCCACAACAATCAGCCTTGCCAGAGATTCTAGGGACCTCCCAATCTTTTGTGCTAATCTAACCCACTTTCTATGTTCTTTGCAGCTCCTAGATGTCTAGAGTATGCTGGGTCCTATCAGTGCACTGGAACAAGTGAGATTGAAGCCATCAAAGCCAAACTTGGGACCATCTGTCCAATTTTTCCTTCCTCAGGGAGAATCTTGGAACTGTCTATCTATCTATTTATCTATCGATCTACCTATCTATCTCTGCTTGTTCTGTGCTGAACCAGGAAGGTATACTATGGTGACTGTCAACCCAAATCTCTGTAGCTGTTCTCACTAGCCCCCAGGCAGTCAGATTATGTCAGGTCATATCAGCACTCCAAGACAGGCAAGTTAGAACCAGTCCTTTGGGAAGCTCCCAGAAAAGTTGTGGTGTTGGAAGCCTGAACCAGCTCTTTCCCTTGCCAAGGAGAAGCAGGCAGCTATGGTTTAGCTTGCTTTCTCTGTGCTGAGCAGAGGGGGAGATGCCATGGGATTTCCCAGTCCAAGTCATTGTCTCTGTTCCCCCTTTGAGTGGCTAGACTGTGTTGGGCTCATAAGAGCCCCAAGACTGGCAAGACAGAAGCCAATTCTCTGGGGAGCCCTTTTTGGAAAAGTTGGACCATGGGATGAATAAACTAACTCTTTCCCTCCCTGTGAAAACCTAGGACCTAGGGAGTCTCTTCCTGATCATAAGGTACTGTGCTGAGGGTAGGAATTCTGGCAAAAATTATGTCCTGAATTTCCCTCCTGGCTACAGTGACCCTGGCTTCATGTTTGCCTGGGGTGCAAAACCTTTCAATTAGTTTCTGAACTTCTCACAAAAGGAACTTGTCTGTGAATTGTTGCTGAATAAATGTGTTTGTGGATAAAGAAGGTCTTCCCACTCTGCCATCTTGCTCATGTCACTCTGGGATATGTTCTTGAATGGAATGTGTGTTGCTTTCTTAAAGCTGTGCATGTAAGCACATAGTCTTCAAACTTCCCCTTCTTCTGTGATCAGAAGAAGACCCCAGTATCTGGGCACCAGTAGGTATCCTGGCAAAGAGACCCAGCTGGATGTCTTTGAGGGAGAGGGATTGTACAGGTTCCCTGTGCTCTACCTCCATTCCCAAGACTGGGCAATATAAGAAAACTGGGAAATGAGAGTCTTCCTCCTGGGGCCATGGCTGGGGTAAAACTACCCACCACTTGTGGGTCTGCCCCTCTTAAAGCACCCCAGTGATTGGCACTGATCCCAGAGAGCAGAAAACATTACTATGATACCTAAGGAGCTCAGCAATACTCTTAGAAAAGAGGCTTGCATACAACCAAGCCACTAGAGAACAATAACTTTAAAAATAATAATAACATTAGAATGTAAAGATTTCAGTAGAGCACCAAAAAAAAAAAAAAAAAAAAAAAAAAAAAAAAAAAAAAAAAAACACAAAAAACTTTCTGAAGCCAAAAGACAATATCTACAAATTAAGTAGATAGAAAAGAGAGAGATAATACTTAAGTAGTAGAAAATAAATTCCCCAAGCTAAAAAAAGACCCAAGTCTGCTGATTGGAAGATTTTGGCAAGTTCTGGGCAAGACAAATGAGTCATAGCTTGGTAAATGCCTGAAGTCTAAGGATAAAAAGAAAATCTTACAATTTTCCAGAAAGAAAGTACAAGTTACTTACAGAGGAAGAAGGATCATGGGGGCATCAACTTTCTCTTTTGTAACACTTGAAGCAGAGAAGATTGAGGTGAATCATGTGAAGATTACTAAGGAAAAAAATAGTTCATACCAAAAATCCTGTAGCAAGACATTGTTCCCCTGTCAGAGTTAAAGAAATACATTTGAGGATATGCAAAGATTCAAAGGATGTGTCACCCACATCTTCCATCAGTAAAAAAGATATTAATAAAAGGTCTAACCAAATAATAAATGAATCAGTTTAAAGGCTTCAAGATGGAGGGAGGATAAAAAGGAAACAAACTGTGATGAGCAAGAATCCTTACAATATATAACTAGTTACACTCATATGGATAATAATAGACTATTTGGGGATGTGTAATAGAAGCACTCAAAATAGAAAAGACATATTTGAAGGGAAATGTTAATAATAGCCTGGAACTAAAAGTACTAAAGAAGAAAGAGGGGAAGGAAAACTTTACCACAGGTCTCATTTTGGTGTGAGAGTGGGAAGTGAAAGCATTCTAAAGGATTCATCCTTCAGAGGAAAAAGAACAGCGTTTTTGGGGGGAAACAGTTGGACTCTTATCTTCATATAATGGAAGATATCCATTTTGTCACCCTATGTAGAGATCCCAGATTAACAAGGAAAATAAAAGAATTGAATAGCAACTCTAACTAATTAATACAAAGGGAGTGGGGGGTGAAATAAGTAATAAACAAAATAGAAGAAACAAGTCACTGAGGACTTGTTTGCTAAATACAGTGCATACTTTTCAGTGTGAAGGTCAATCTTACTTGACCTCTCTGCAACCTTTGGTGGTCTTCACCACTCCCTCCTTCTTGCCATTCCTTCCCATCCTGGCTTCCTTGACATTATTTTCTCCTATGTTCTCTCCTATTTTTTTGACCATTCCTTCTTAGGCTCCTTCAACTGTTCTTTAATCTCTATTCACCTTGATTGCTAGTGTTCTCCAGGGTTTTGCCCTACTTCCTCTGTACAGACTCTCCCTTGGTGATTTAACCTACTTCCAAAGCTTCTGACCATCACCTAACATAGATGACTTCCAAAATTTCTCGGCAGACAGGGCTTCTCTTCTGAGTGCTAGACCCACAGGGCCAACTACCAGTGGTGTGGTTCCATTTGGAGACCCACAGGGACCTCAAACTCGGCACATCCAAACTTTCCCCAACTCTCCTGTTCTTGTATTCCCTAAAAACAAAACAAAACAAAAACCTTTATGAAGTCAGTGGAAGAAAGTACCATATCACTTAATTTTTTTAATGTATATTTACTTTGAGAGAAATAGAAGCAGAGAGAGAAGAAGAGAGAGAATCCCAAGCAGACTCTGCTGTCAGCATAGAGCCCAATGCAGGACTCGAACCCACAAACCATGAGATCATGACCTGAGCCAAAGTCAGATGCTTAACCATCTGAGTCACCTAGACACCCCATATCAATTTACTTTTTATTGCTTTATTAGTTATAGCAAGATTTTTTCATGTTTTGTCGATCAGTTGTGTGTGTGTGTGTGTGTGTGTGTGTGTGTGTGTGTGTGTGCAAAATCTTTGCTTGATATTCTTTATACCCCTTCCTTCCTCTCTGACTTGTGCCTTAACTTGGGTCCTGATAAACACCTCAATCAAATTACTGCAACACTTTCCTGAGTGTTCCTCCTGCTCCTGGTCTGCTAGTTTAGGCAACCAGACTAAATTCTTCAGTCTGAGTGATATATTTATTAGACAACTCTGACTGTGCCACTCTCCTGCTTAAAATATTTCAATGGCTTCCTGTTGCCTTTGGAATGAAAACCAGGCACGCTAGCATGGCCCACACAGCGCCTCCATGATCCAACTCCTGCATTCTCTTTCTAGCCTAGTTCTTGCCACTCCACACTTCTACCTTATATCCTTTCTTCTAGCTTCTGGGAGGCGCCTCTCCTCTGTTTCATGCTATTACAGTACTCATCTCTGCCTTTTGTGCCCTTTCCCCCTTCTCCCTCTGGTTAATTTTCATTCATTCTTCAAAACCCACCTCTGGTGTTCCCTCTGGTGAGCCTTCCTCACTCCTGACCCCACCTCTCTGGAAGGGTTAGCTGCCCCAACTAGGAGCCCCCTGCAATTGTGTTTAGACATCCTGGTGGTACAGCCCATTGTTTTATAATTGCCTTTTCATTTGTCTGTCTTCTTGCCAGTCTGTGAGCTCCTTGAGTATAGGTCTACATTTTCCTCATCATTATAGTCTCAGAACTTAAAGCAAACCTAGCATACAGTAAACATTCAATACATTTTTGAATGATTGAAGTTGTGATAAAATGAAGCACTATTGCTATAATTTCTGAGACTCCTTTCCTGACCATAGAATTCATTCATTTATTTAGAAGGGGGAGTAATCAAAGTAATCGAAATGCCTCCATCCCCTCTGCTCAGTGAGAGAGGGTGCCTCCTTGAGAAACTTTCTCCACCCCGGGTAGTGTTTGAAGAAGGTTCCCTATATCCGCTTACTTTGTAAAATTTCCATCTTTGGGCCCTGGCCTTGTTGACCTTCCTGTTACACTTCTTTGGGAGCACTGTTAATACCATGTCTTCCCCTAAAAGCCCTCCCTCCCTGTTTCATAAGAGGACCCAAGCCTGAATGTCCAAGCAGACACTGGACAGGTTCCAGTCAGCTCTAAAGGGTGCCTTGTTGGAGTCCTCTCCCCTTTCTGTTTGCCATTGCTTGATTCATGCTGAGTTTCAGGTGGGGTCCTATGAGCTGCAGTTGGGCCTCCTGATATAGTGCTTCAGACTGTTTTATGGTGGACCCTCCTGGAGTGGGGGACCAGAGGGCAGAAGACAGTACAAGGCAAGGACATTGTTCAGGCTTGAACAGGAATGTATTAGAACTCTTCAGAGAAACAGAAGTACCCCATCCTATTGGCTGTATACACACACACACACACACACACACACACACACACACACACACACACACATATATATATATATATGATGTATATATAGACAGGTTTTATATGCACTTATATATGTAAATTATATATTATATATATATATATTGTATATATATATAAAGAAATATATACTACATAATATATATGCTATTTATATTATACATAATATATGTATATATATATAGTTTATATATATACTATAAGGAATTGGGTTAAGGTGATTATGGAGGCTGACAAGATGTGCAGCATGAGTTGGCAAGGTGGAGACTTAGGAGATCTGATGATGTGGTTCCAGTGAAGTAGCTAGTAGTCTTGAGACTCAGAAAGAGCCAGTGTTTCAGTTTGAGTCCTAAGGCAGGAAAAAGTTGATGTCCCAGTCTAAGGCAATCAGGCAGGAGGAATTCTCTCTTACTCTAGGGAGAGTTAGCCTTTTTGTTCTACTCAGGACTTCAACTAATTGGATGAGAACCACCCACATTGGAAGGGGCAATTTGCCTTACTCAGTCTATGAATTTAAATGCTAATCCCATCCCAAAACACACTCACAGAAATACTCAGAATGTTTGACCAAATATCTGGGCACCCCATGGCACACAAGCTGGCACATAAAATTAACCATTTCAGAGGGCAATAGAGTGAGAAGGTGGTCCCTACCTCAAGCAGTTGGAAGAAACAGATAACCTACACACACACAAACACATGCGTGCACACACGCGCATGCACACACACACACCTGCCCTGTAACTAGGCTTCTCAGAAAGGGTAGTTTGACTTCCTAATAGGTAATTTTGGGAATTTATGGAGGCATTTGTCACTATCACAATTTGTCACAATGATGGGAGTGGGAGTGCCACTGGATGGGGGTGTCAGATGTTCTGCCATGGTCGGGATACTCTATACCGCAAGGTACTGTCAACATGAATTTCAAATGTCCCACTAGATGTTTATGTCCATGAAAACCCTGTTCGTAATTATCTGGGTCTAGCATGCAACTCCATCTTACGTATAAACATGAAGGATTTTTGTTTCAGTTTTAACATAAACTGAATTTCTCTAGGAATGCAAAATTGAATGAAGGTGGTACATTTTGTTCAGGACTTTACTGAGAATTGTTCCTAGCAATGCCAATCACAGTATTTGAGTCTACACATAGTTGCAGACATCTAACTACTCATTAGGTCTTCCACTGTAGCTGTGTACACATTTTTCCAGGTATTTAAATACTTAATATTTTACTATAAAATTGCTTTTCTTGCTCTTTGATTATAACACAGTGAGTACTTATTTATAATTTTTTGAAATTATGGATTTTGAAGGGGAAATTCTGTATGTAGGCAGATTACATTATTTATGGTTTTCATTTGAGAATAACAAAGGGAGAGTTATAAATTATTTGTTATAAAAAGAGGCATTTGGGTCTAATGTGGCTGAGAGCCACTATTCTAAGTGAACCATTGCCTCCGAAGAAATGCTCATCTATCTGTCATGCCCAAGCCTGGCTCCAACAGGTCTCATGCTGTGAGGAGGCTAGGTAGGTCCCCAATAATTTATCTTCCATTTTGGGAAACTTCAGAAATTCACAAGTCCCAGGGCACTTGGCTGTCTCAGTCAGTGGAGCATGTGACTCTTGATGTCAGGGTTGTGAGTTCGAACCCCACCTTGGGTGTAGAGATTACTTTAAAAAATCTTTAAAAAAATTAACAAGTCTCTAAGTAACTGGCTAATACGCCTACTCATCAGTGTCACTGAGATATTTCTTTGTTCAATCACAGGCTGGCAAGATCAAGAGGGATTTGTGTCTATTTCCTTCTAAGGACTTACAGATTCTGCCTCCTCCAATGAAAGCTGCCTGGATCAAGTGTACCTTGAGGAAGCTCTCTCTCCCCTTCTCTCCTCTGCCTACACTTGCTCCACCTTAAATTCTTTTTAATGAGATCATTTATCTCCTCAAATGGATTATAAATTCCTTGAGAAGAGAAATTGATGTCCCACCTCCCAAGGCGCTCATTAAGAACGTTGAATGAATGGGGGCACCTGGATGGCTCGGTTGAGTGTCCAACTTTGGCTCAGGTCATGATCTCACGGTCCATGAGTTTGAGCCCCGCGTAGGGCTCTGTGCTGACAGCTCAGAGCCTAGCTCAGAGCCTGGAGCCTGCTTCAGATTCTGTGTCTCCCTCTCTCTCTGCCTCTCCCACACTCATGCTCTGTCTCTGTCAAAAATAAACATTAAAAAAATTTTTTTAAATGTTGAATGAACAAATAAATGAAGGATGAATGAATAATTTGGGGGAGTATAAGAGATGGTGCTACCAATTTAATACCAATATCTTTGGAAACCAAATAGGGGGGACTATTTTGTGCTTTATATCCAGCCAGCTCACTAGCTGAACTCCTAGTGATGCCTTGGGCTTTAATCAGGAATTTAATTAGCCCTGGCACTTGATTCTGGAAGAAATGGAGAACAACAATGAGCACAAGTAGGAGAGAACTAGATTGTTACCAGCCTGACATATGGTGCCATGTATCACCCACTGGCTTTCATTTAGGTCTGGACTAAGTCCTAGGTAACTCTACTTCCAAATGTTAGAAGTGCTTATTTTCTTTCTAGATTCCAGATGATTAAGACCTTTTATTGGCTGTCTGAAACCAAAAGCATGAGGTCCTTTGAATGATTAGGGGTATATACAAAATAGTTGCCGATATAGCAGGTATAGGTAACACAGTTCAAAACACTGGGCTTGATTCCTGACATTTTCCACCAATTAGCTGTATGGCAATGCACAAGCCAGTTGATATTTCCAGGTAGAAAAGTCTCTGAATCAACACAATGCAGTAAACAACTATTTAAATGAATAACACTGTGATGTACCATGAAGCTAAAGAACCTCAAACTTTAAGGCCCTTTATTGCACTGGCCTCTTTCCAAGGCCCTGTGCCTCCTTTTATCAGATGGTATTATTACCCTAAACCTGGGTCTCCTGTTAAGGTTCCTTCCAGGTTCAAAATTCTGTTTCTGGCGAATGGCCTTGAAGAGGGGCATTTTCTACTATACAACTTATCCAGTTTTATAACTTGCTGTTTTTGAATTTTCAAGGCCAATGCTGTGTCTAGGTACATTGCTCCTAGATACTTAGTACAATTTTGGACCGTTCTGATAAAGAAAAAAAAAAAACTCTAAGTGAAAGTCTAGATCTGTGAGATTTACCAGTACAATGTTTGAACTTGAGCCACATTCTATGTTTTCTTGTAGCTGAGAATTCTACCAGAAAAATTCTTTTACTGTAAGGTCCATGTCATGTTCCAATTAGTTTTGCTCAGGTTCCATTTCTTGTTGTTCCAGAGTCCCAACATTTGACTTAAATATTGCAGAGGCACTTCCTTCATTTTCCTAGAGGAGTTTTGGCCTCTTGGAAGCCATGGCTGGGAGGTGCTGGGGAAACCATGAATTGAGCTGACAGTGTTCAGTAAAACAGGTCTTTACTGTGTAGCAACCTGATTTAGGCACCTACAGTAATCGAACTGGGAAATTTGGGGGGGGTTCTTAGGAAGTCTCTTCATTATTTGCCAGGTAAGTATGAGGCACAAGCCCCAAGGTTTAGTGTCATACTGCTAGCCCAAGAGGATAGAACAGAGAAGGCTGATGGTGGAGGAGGTGAATATCTGCAGGCTGAAAGTCCTTAGAATGAAACCTTTCTTCACAGTCTTCTGAGTCTTCACAACTTCTTGCCCTCCCTACAATAGGCACCACGAGGTACCTGTCCTCAACTGCTTTCCACAGCCACTATAAGGGCCTTGTCCTAGAACAACCTGGTTTGGGCACTCACCCCAATCAAACTGAGAGTTTATCTGGGCTCAGGAATTCTCTTAATAACTTCATTTTTCTTGTTACTGGCATTTTATTACTTTTTTTGTGGAAAGGGGATCAAGAACTCTTTTCTGTTTATTCTTCTTGATTTTCATAAAAAAATGGTTATAACTCCACTTCTGACTTCAATTTGTGTCAAACACAAGCTGCAGCATTCTGTTATTGTTTTGTCTCTAACCCTATTTTCCCAATATGTAATCACTTTCTCCTCAGAATTATGACCCACTAGGATCCCTACTGTTGACAGTAACAACTCCAGATCAGTGGACCACTTAAATGGATTTCCTGTTAACATTTACTCTGCATGTCTGAAATTTGCATTACTATTTATGCTTTTTTTCATTTAATTTACATCTATTTGTTAGTTGAATTTAGATTGGTGTTTGGTTTTGAACCAGCTTCGAATTTGTCTTTTTATTTTTGGCTCATAATTATCTTTTAGTTTATATTATTTTCCTGTTTCTCAACCATCCATGAACTGGATTAGAACTGTGCTCTAGGGGTGCCTGAGTGGCTCAGTCTGCTGAGTGACCAACTCTTGATTTTGGCTTGGGTCATTATCTCATAATTGTGGGATCAAGCCCCACATCGGGCTCTGAGGTGAGTGTGGAGTCAGCTTGAGAGAGAGCGTGGGCTCTCTCTCTCTCAAATAAAAAACAAAAAGAACTGTGTTCTAACCCAGCTCTGATCAGTGTGTGACCTTGTCTTCCAGCATGCATTATTGATTTGATCGTACTAGGTCTTAATAAACATGGTTTTTACTCACTTATTTCTATGTTAGCATTTTTGGACCAATTCCCAAACTTACTTGGGAATACTTTGTTATCATATGAGCCTAATGGTAATTAGGAATAGCCAGAATAATTCCCCAAAAGTTACGACTTTATAAATATTAATCTTTGGAAATGAGAAACGTCTACATTTAAACAAAGGAGAGTATCCACTCTGTTAGGGGCTGGTGGACTGTCCTCTGACTGAGAGGAGTATGTAAGGATAGCCCCATTCCATATGCTGCCTGATTTTAAAATAGCACCAAGCCTATCATTGTGCTGCCCAGTCTTCAAGGGGTCTGAGAGATGCTGTGAATAGTGTCAGGAGGGACACGTTGTTGTGTAGGTTAAAAAAAAAAAAAAAAAAAAAGCACGGTCTTTAGGTCTCCTGATTTTGTCCACAACTTAGATCCTCCTCTTTCCCACCCTGCATGCCAGTCTTCTGTTGTCCTGTTGCAGAGCATGTCAAAAACCCTGCGGTTTCAGAGATTTGGAGTGTTTTCTTTTGGGGTGGGGGGAAATCCACACAGAAAAACATTTGAAATCCCTGCGATGATTAAGAGGTGGAGAGGAGATGCAGCATGGGGAAGGCTGGAAGGGAACATGCTAGCATCTTTCTCTCCTTCACTCTTCTCCCAGGGTTTCTGAGTAGTGGAACTAAGAAGGAGATGACTTAGAGGGGTGTTCCAGACACACCTGCGGGTGGCGGGTGGAGGCATGGGAGGGCTATGCTGTGCTGTACAGTTTGCAAGCACTTTAATGTTATTTCATGAGGATAGGTCAGTGGCTCCAGAGCCATTTTATAGTCATAGAAAATCGGATTTCAGGGTGGTTAAATAAATTTCCCAAGAGCACACATTTGTAAAAGAAAGGGTAGAGCCACACCAAAATCCAAAAATCTGGTGTTGGAAAGCTCCCATGCTACAAAATATCCTCTCTTGGTTCATCTTTGACACCTCAACTTCTACTTCTTTAGGAACTTGATGGATTTTTTTCTCCTATAGGACATCTGCATTTTAATTCCTTACGAAGCATTATGTCTCAGTGTGAATTAGCCAGTTGGCTCCTTCCCACCCAAAAGCAGCTTCCCAAAGAAGGACTTTTTTAGCAAGCAGGGAAGGAGAGGGCTGGAGAGGGCCAGGTCATGGTGTGCACTTATAGGCCACCCAAGAGCCCAGACTCTTGTGGTGGTGATGGCACAGTGGTAGGGGTGTGGAGAGAGCTCCAGAGAAGGCGGCCTAGGAGACCACTGGAAGAGAAAGCAGAAAAAGGGCAGAAGGTCAACTTCATTCTTTATACTGGGCCAGCTAAGGCCTGTCCAGAACCCTTGTGGTTCCAGCAGTCATTTGGTATAAAAGAAAATACTGAATTCCTTTGAGCCATTATTGAGGCTTGAAAGTTTGGAACCTCTGTGTTAGTAGCACTCTGGGAACAGTTCAGCCAGAAGTGGGATATGTTCCCTGCAGACCTATAATTCTAGGAACTGCATTGTTTCCTAACTGGATCACTAGTTCTGAACTCATGGTACTATAAAAGGGGCCCTTTTTAGCAGAAGAGAAACTCAGAGGTCCTACAATCAGCAACTGACACCCACAGGAGTAGGGACTTGCCCAAGGCCACACAGTACATTCACTTCATCCAAAGTTGTTGCAATCAAGTGCACTTGAAAAACCCTAATGGGAGAGGTTGGGGAGGGAAGGTGGAAAACATTTTGTCAAGCATTAGATCATGACAAGTTCTTCTCAGAAGATTCTCTATACTTCCAGAAGTTTAAAAATGTGATGACTGAAGGGGGGGGGGGCTAGTGTATATTTTTAAGCATTTTGGTAGTATTACTGACATTTGAGGATTTCCACTTGGCTTTTACTGTTTGGATGGTTAACAGCAGCAGCAACAAACTCTTATATAAAACTTATTTCTAAATGCCAAAAGCAGTTTCTCTAAATACAGTATACAAAAAGAGAGAGGCATTTGCATGAAGTAGCTATTAATTTCCCTTTGTGCTACCCAATCAGGTAAGGGCCACACAGTTAAGAGAAAGCCCCTGCTTGTTCCCTGCTCATTCAGCAGCAGATCAGGGAAGAGCACTGGGCTTGGCAATCAGGTCTCCTTCCTCTGAAGAGGTCAGAGCCCTCAAAACTCACTCATGAGTCCCCCACAGTGAGTCAGGAAGGTGCTCACAGGGCTCCACTCAGTCTACTTCACGTGCAGGAAGCAGACCCTTCACCTGCACATCCCAGCTCTGGCCTGTGGTGGCCAGAACAGAGCTACCTACTGGTCCACATTCCTGTCTCTCACACAAAAGGAGGAGTTTGCTCCCTGACAGTTGCTACTCTCAGGAATTTTATTCATCAGGTTTTTTTCTAAATAGCACTTCTCTCCATTTAGTTCATAGTGTATTGATGGGGTTCTCTCCCTTTGGCTCCTCCATGAGGGCCTAGGCCTCCCCCTTTCTAGGACAGAGTCCAGCCTGTCTGCATAATTCTTCATGGGCCTTGAGTCCCTGTTGTTGTCCATGTGCTCTGCCTACATCTGCTTAGTTCAGTAGACGTTCATTGAGGATTGACTCTGGAATGCGTCTGCAGCACATGGCAATGGAAACATCTGCTCTCTTGACATTGTGGAGCCTAGAGGCCAGGGAGGGAGACAGTTTTGGGGACAGGAAGGGATAGAGCTGAAAGAGTGGGATTGAGGAAAGAGGGGAGATGATGTAGATTCCATGTCTCCCCAAACTGAGGTATTTTTAGGGTTTGTTGGGGCCACAGAGAGCTTCAAGAATTTCTAGTGTTCCCAAGTGGAGCATCTAGGAATCTCCCTCTTTCCTTATTAGTCACCTGACACCTGAACACATACTATTTTATGTTCAACTGTTGCTTACTGTGTCTCTGAGTTTCTGCCTTGGCCAGATGACACGCCTTCTCAAGACAGTGCCAATTGAATCCCATATGCTTTCTCCGGGGCTGAGGTGGAAGCAGGTGCTCCACAGGTACTTGGCTAACACACTTGTGTTGGGGAAAGTCAAGCAGCTGGGGCTGGGAGTAGGGTTCATGGACAGTACAGGCCTCAGGGTCTTGGCTGCCTTCCCTTGGTCTCTCCCTTTTGTGTGGCTCTGGAGGACTAATTTGCTGCCATGCTTAAGGACAACACCTAAATGTGCTCTTTGTATGACATAGCCATGAGCAGGGATGGTGCCATGGAGTATGCCTTCTCCCAAAGAGGAAAGAGCATCAGACAGGGAGACCCAGGTGTGGACCTCAGGTCCACCATGCTTACTCACTTGACTCTCTACATCTGTAAAAGGGGAAAATGACATCTCCCAGTGTTGTGAAGATTAAAAGTCAATGTATGTGATAAAATGGCTAATGTATGAGTGTTGCTTCATGACCTGTAAGGGATTTCCCGTCCATGATCTCATTTGAACCTCATGGTAGAGCAAATATTGCTATCGTTTGTATTTTACAGATGAAAAGCCTGAGGTTCAGAGTGTGTAAATGACTTAGTAGAGATCACACAACTATTAAGAGGTAGAGCTGGGCCTGGAGCCCAGCTGGACTTTGGCCACCATCTGTTACTATGTTAAAGGACAGCTGGCATATGTACTATGTTATACAGGGTTTCAAGGTCCTTTCATGTCCACCAACTGCTTATGCTTCCTGGGGGGCCATATAATGTGTTGCCATATATGAAACATCTAGGGCATAATTTTAATGAGAATGTTGCAGTCAAGGAAGTATGATTACCACATTGGTAATCATGTGGATCCAACCACTTAACTGGCCATCACTTTTGGGTGACAATAACAGATCATAAGGATTGTATAAGAACCAATGATAAGAATGTCTACAAGGTGTAATGACAAGCTCTGGTGATAGTTTGCCCACACTACAATGCATGAGCATGTTTGTAAGAATTGTGCCACTGAATCTGACAAAATCTGCTTATATCTTCAGAAAACTTTGTTATGAACAAATTGAAATTACTCTTCCATATCTGATTTTAGATACTTTAAGTGGTGCATTTGAGAATAGGAACATTGATTATAGTATTTATAAGGAAATGGAAGAATGTTTTACTAATAACTATTAAAATCTGCTAGACTTAGGCTAAGCCTAATAAATCTAGTTAAAATAAGGGAAACACATTCTATCTTTGGCCTGATTAGGAAGAGGGTGTGGGGTGAGAGTCTTAGGCTGAGCTTGGCAAGGAAGAGTGTTTTGCCAACAGGAAGGGAGGTTATACAAGAATGGGGTGGACCGGTGATGACCCAGGGCAAAACCGGGCAAAGTACTTGGCCTCCTGTAGTTGGGCAGAGAATACAGAGGGGACAAGGATCCATCTGTCGCCTTCAGCTCTGCAGGCCACATCTTAGGGTGTTTCCTGTGAAAGTTCCAGAAAAAAACCAGTGTGGTCAGCTTAGGGGAATATGTGGTTTATGCTGGAACACTGGACATACCACATTACTGGAAAGATGCACACTGGATGACCAGCAAAATAAAACTCAACTTTCCAAATGTTGGCAATGATAGGAGATTCAGTTCTAATGACCAGTTGTCTATTGAATGGATGCCAGTACAAATCATAACAAATTCATTCTAACCATGACAGCCACAGGAAGGACACAAAGAATTCAGTGTCCCTTATTCCATGAAACAGCTCACTGGAATCTGTGAATTCTAGAACCCAGGATGGGAGGACTCTGGGATCCTTGTCACATGACCAACCAAGACAGAGAATCCTGGGAGGCCTGAGGCCACAAAGATCTTGGCATCTGTGGGTCCACCTCCCCAGGAAGTCCCTCACCCATGTGAGGGTCACATGTAGGGCATGGGTGATAAGATTCCTGGATAGGACTTTGACTCCCGATTGTAGGTGGGATGCGCAGAGCTGGGATCTGGCCCTGGTCAACCTATCAAACTCGGTAAGTCCTTGCTGTTTTGAGTAATAATAGGAGACTGTTGCATGCTTTGGCAGGGATTGAGAAGAAATTAGAATGTGGGGCTAAGAACACAGTTCTGGAGTTGAACAAATGTGGCTTTGTACTTCAACAGTGCCATCAACTGAGTGACTCTGGGTAGTAGTTTCATTTCTTAGAGCTTCAGTTTCTTCATCTTTGTTGTAAAATAGGAGTGGTATTATAATTTTCTTGGTAGACTACTGAAGGCAGTAACTTAGATAAATATATATAGAATATCCAGCCCTGTGCCTGACACATGGGTACTTACCACATAGCACAGCAGCACCCTGGCCACTGTAGCCTCCTCATGGGGTTGGCTAAGCAGGGATCCAAGGAAGAATCCTCTGACTTCAAGGTAGGTCTGGATCCTGGGGCACCTGTGTGGCTCAGTCGGTTAAGCATCCATCTCTTGACATGAACTCAGGTCATGATCTAATCGTGAGTTCAAGCCCCATACTGAGCTCTGCACTGACAGTGCGGAGCCTGCTTGGGATTCTCTATCTCTGCCTCTCTCTCTCTCTCAAAATAAATAAATAAACTTAAAAAAAAAAAGGTAGGTCTAGATCCTAAACCTCTAGCAACCCCTGAAGTTTCCTTCTAATGGTGTGGGGGTGTGAGAAGGGCACAGTCTAGTTCCCTGGCTGTGTCAAAGTGTAAAACCTCCGTTCCTACCATTTTTGCCCTAGACTTGCTCAAAGACACACAGAACTATGGTATGGCACTAGGCCAAGTGTCAGTAGAATTGCGATAGGCTCTGTGGCTTACTGGCTGGGTGACCTTGAACAAGTCCTGTAATCTGCCAAGGCTTGGGTTTCTTCATCCACAAATGGAAACAAGCTTATCTGCTCTGTTTTCCCATCAGAGGGTCAAGTGCAATGTCGTCAGCCTGGCATTCAAGATCCTTCCATCATATTCTCTGGCCTCATCTCATATAAATCCTCTTCATGTTGACACAGCCCTGCCAAGTCAAACCTTTCTTAGGATCTCCTTCACACCAGAATGAGCCTTCCTGCCCAACTCTTTGTGTATCTAAATCCTATCTACCTCTACATCCCCTGCAACATCTAGCACAGGGTTTTGCATAAAATGGATGATTATTTTATCAGTTAGGGTTAGGTGACAGGTTAGGGTTACATGTGACAGGAAAACTAAAATGACAGTAGCTTAAAGAAGACAGAAATTATTTATCTCTTATGGCAAAGAGGTCCAGCAGAAAATACCGAGGGCTGGGATGGTGGTTCCAGGTGTCAGGGACCCAACTCCTTCTGTCTTGTTGTTCCACTATTCTTAGCATATCACCTCATGGTCCACTATGGCTGTCAAATTCCAGACATCTTATTCTCATTCAGCCAACAGAAAGGAGAGGAAAAAGGCAAAGTGCATATTGTCCCCCTTTGGAGAAGCTTTACATAGATGCTACACATGACATTTCTGCTCATATCTTATCAGCTAGAACTTAGTCACATGATCATCTTAGCTGCAAGGGAAGCTGGGGAATATAGTTTTAAACTGGGCATATTGCCATGTCTGGTTTTTTTTTTTAGGTTTATTTATCTATTTTGGGAGAGAGTGCAAGCAGGGGAGGGGGCAGAGAGAGGGTGAGAGAATCCCAAGCAGGCTCCATGCCATCAGAGCAGAGTCCAAAGTGGGGCTCAAACCCACGAATCATGAGATCATGACTTGAGCCAAAATCAAGAGTCAGATGCTTAACAACTGAGCCACCCATGTGTCCCTGGGCATATTTCCATTTCTAATAAAATTGGTAGGGAAGTGGGGGGGGGGTGGATATTGATATACCCGTATTGTTGCCTCTGCCACAGTTATTAAAAAAATTAAAAATATGAAAACTCACTACCAACTTTAAAGCCCCTTATAACTTACCTCAAAAACACTTACCTCATTTGTAATGATATGGGTATCCTGATATTTAGATTGGAAACAGCCAAATTCTTCTTCACCTCTGGTGCGAATGTGGTGACATGTTTATTAATAGAAGGATAACTCAGAGCTGTGAATGAGGATAAATTATGAGTCCTTCTCTTTACTGCATTTTACCAATGAGGAAACCGAACTCCAGAGGCTAAGTGATTTGCCTATGGGCATGGAGTTGATGAAGGAGCCAGGACGAGAATTTGAGTTTCTAGATTCCATCAAGGCTTTTCACAGCTCCTCCCTGATGAGTGGCCCATTCAACTTCTGAAGGCCTTGAATTCTGTGGATCTCCCTGCTCATCCAGAACCCCTGGGAGCAGATCTCGGTCACTATGTTGTCAGCTGCATCCCTGCTAGCATGCAGTTCAAAAACCTTCAGTCTGGAAAAAGGGAAATACCAAGAAATAGAACATTCTATTTAAACAATGAGGGCTTTTTTCTAAAAGCAAATGATTACCTCCTTCTCTTTGCACCTAGAATACACAGGGCCCTGAATCAGGCACTGAAGGGAGATATAAAAAAGCATATAAAATGGTTATTGCCCTTGGTGTATAGATTCATTCTCCTTTCCATTCATTTATTGAAAAATGATTTGAGCATCTAGGAGAGGTACACACTGGGCCCCACACTGGGTATGCCAAAATAAACTGCAGATACAGTTTTTGTTCTGAAATTGCTTATAGCCTACTGGGAGACAGAGATCAGTAAACAGGCAACTATAAAATAGAATTAAAAATAAGAATGGGCAGAGGGTTGGCTCAGTCAGTGGAACGTACCACTTGATGTTGGGGTTGTAAGTTTGAGCCCCACATTGGGTGTAAAGATTACTTAATAAAATCTTTAAAATAAAAAGTATGGTGATGGGGAGGAGACAAGGTACTCTGAGTAGGTCACCTAGACTTGAGTGTGTGTTTGAGGGCTCAGGGGTCAAGGCTTACTGGATGAGATAATACTGACTGGAGACCTGAAGACTGAATATGTGTAGGCAAAGCAAGTGCTGTGTGAGAAGCATGGTAGGTGGGCAGGAAGAGGATTCCAGATAGAATGTCCAGGAGAGTGGGTGTGTCCAGGACTGTGAGGTGCTGAGAAGGACTTATCATGACCAGAACATGGCAGGCCTCAGTGATAATGGTGGAAGGCATTGGTAGGGAGAGCAGAATAAGAAATGTGACTGAAAAGGTGAGCAGGGACCAGTCAATGAAGGCCTTTGAAAGGTCTGTTGGAAAGTTCATATTTTATTTTGAGGCCAGAGGGATAAAGGGTTTGAGGCAGGTTTGTATTTTTTGTATTTGCAACAGTCCTCTGGCCTCAGGGTAGAGAATGAATTGGAAGGGTTGGTCCAGATGCAGGAGACTTAGGAGACTGTTGCAGTAATGGTGGCCTGAACCAGAGAATGACCTTGAAGGGTGAAGACAAGTTGATGGATTTAAGATAGTTTTGAGAGGTACAACCAACAGGTTTTGGTGACTAGCTGGAAGAAAGAAATGCGAAAGATGGGGGAAACAAACATTCATGAAGGAAAAATTAAAGTAACAGATGCTAACAAAGCCAAGAATAAGAGCTATCCAAAAGGAAAATGGGGATATGACTGTGTGTTTTGAGGAAGGGATAATTGTTGTGGGCTAGAAAGATTTTGGAGGGCTTTCTGGAAGAGTTGAGATTGGCATTGGGCCTTGTATATGGGTAGGATTTTGGTGAGTGGAGAGGACATTCCAGGCTGAACTATGATGTAAGATTATTGAGACAGAACAGTGTGTGATTTTTAGCAGATGGTTTGGTCATGGTTGTTTTTTTGTTGTTGTTTTTTGTTTGTTTGTTTGTTTGTTTGGTTAGGGGGAGAGATACAGAGACCTGGTTCTCTAGGGGGATGCAACTAAAACTTGAAGGGAAGGACTGAAGAGATGAATCCCATTACTCTCCCGGAGTGGTTTAGAGCTCTTTGTGTATCCCCAAAGCCATTTGTGTTGGAACCCCAAGAGGTCTGTGGACCACTAGATAGTCCATCATGACCAAACCCCCACAGATCCCAGTTTCCACCATAAGAAAAAAAAAGTCTTCCTTCCCCAAAGGGATTACTGTTATGTTTGTGAGTCTTCTGCAGTGACCTAGGTCCTCATGTTGAGAGCTACCATGCTAGGGTATTGTTTTCCTATCTCTAGGCCTCTCCAGAGCCCAGCCTGGCAGCTTGCATTGTAAGGCCTGTGAAACCACCAGGGAGACTGCTTTAACCCAAGGCTGTGGAAAATACAGCTGTGTAACTGGGTGTGTGGAGTAGCCCCTCTGGTCCTGGGGTGTGAACTCTTGCCAGGCACCATGCCCTGCCTGAGCACCCTGCACCACACCTCTGGTTACTGACCCTAGCCTACATGCTAATGGCATCTTGGTCCCACCTTCTCTGGCCCAAAACCCACTGGTGTCTTCTGCTTTGGCCCAGCCTCCAGGCTCTGACATTGGCTCTGGTCTAAGGACTGCTACAAATATTCCCAGGGAACCCTTTCTAGGGGCACTGGCCCTAGGTAAGGTGAATACTGATAACTTCTAATTGGCCAGTACTACCACTTAAGGACCCACAGTGTCCTAGTGCTGCACTGGCCTCTAGTACATCATTTCTCACAGTCACAACCCTCTTACAAAGCACATAGTATCCCAATTTTACCAAAGAAGAAATTGAAGGATATTAAGACTGTCCAAGCCCACCCAGTCTACCTGTCCTCTGTCCTAAATATCCTGTAGGTGAGTTGGGGAACTCCAGGAGATAACTGTGGCAGACATTACATTTTATCCTCACAAGGACCTTATCAAGAGAAGTACTATTCCCCTTTTATAAATGAGATGCAGAGAGGTTAAGTACTTATCCCAGGATCACATAGCTAGGAATTGGTAGAAGCAGGATCCAAGCCTAAGTCTGCCACCAAACCCTCCTCTCTCTACCTCTCCAGATACCTAAAACAGGTGAGGGTTCAACCTCTTTTCCTGAATCAAGGTTCCAATGTCCACGTAGGAAAGCACAGTGATTCAGAAAAGTAATTTCAGTAAGGTCATGTACCTTAGTCCCAACACACTCTTCTGTGATCCTTTTATAGATGGGAAAACAGAAGCCCAGAGATGTGCAAGGGCTTCACACCATGCTATCACTGTATTTTCTCAGTCCCTTCTGCCCATTCCATGGAACATTGACACAGCTCCTGGGATTTGAGCCCATTGCCCCAGCTTGGGTGGTACCTACCCCCCACCTCATCCTCCCCACCACCCAGTCTCCTGTTCAAAGGCCCAGACGACTCAGCTTTGATTCAGGTTGAATGAGTCATTAAGGGTAAAACAAAGAAAAGAAAGCCTATTTCCTTGCTAGATGAAATAAACCCACCCACCTTTTGACCTCTTTTTGTTCTGAAATGATGATGGTATGCAATGACTCAGAATTAGCATACTCAAAGAGACTTTTCTTGAAAATGAAGGGACAATGTGTGAATAAATGAGCTGAAATTGGCTCACGAAGGGAGGGAAGGATGACCTCCGGCACATCAATGCAGAGTGGAGGCTGAATGAATGTGCAATAATGGGAGGGAATGTGCAATTCTTCAGGGGGTAGGAGAGCAGAGAGGAAGCCCATGTGAGGGCCAAGCAGCAAGCCCTTCAAGTCCCCTTAATGGTAAAATCTGAAGAAGCAACCACCAATTCCCAAGCCTACTTGACTCAACGCCAAGCACATTCACAAGCATCTAGAAGAGGGGGAAGAAAGACATTTTCAAAAGAGCTGGTGTCTAATACCAGAGAGCCTTTCCATGCCAAGCAGCCTGGCTAGTGGCAATGAGGGACTGGGAGAGGGACAATGTGTATTGAAGCCAACTCTTAACACCGTGTTCCTCTCCAGAGGAATAAACTGAGAGGATCTAATGTACTACAGCCTGCCCTTAAAATGTGGAGTAACTGGCCTCTTGCCCAGTAGTTGCAGGTCATAGCTTGGCAATGCCCAGATCCTCTGGTTCTTGGTGGTGGGAAAAGAGGACAGAATTGGAAGCCAGAAGAGTTGGCACTTTCTCAAGCTTAGTACTAGATGGACTGGGGTTAAACTCTCAACCTCTCTCAGACTGTTTCCTCTGAGGAAACAGGAGGTGACTGCTACAACCTGCATCAGGAGTTGGTGGTTGGGAGGAGGAAATGTGATAATGCAGGAGAGAGAACTGCTCTGTCAACTGTAAGATGCTATTCAAGTGGTTGTTATTATTGTGTTTACAGACATAGATTTAACATATTCTGACAGACCTGACATCAAACTAGGAATCTGAGGCCATGGGTGCATTCCATTCCATTCCTTAGCCTCTGAAAAAACATGAGATTAGAAATGCATTTATTGGGAGTGAAAGTTTTCAGCAGAGCTTCCTTTCCTTTGCAATGAATTCCAGGCCTCCCATGATGCTCAAAGAACTCTGCAGGAAGCTGCTGGGGAAGGCTAAACTCCATTCTGGTTGCTATAAAACTTCATTTTGGGTTCTGTTCTGGGAGCTTCTCCATTTCAGTTACCTGCACCATTACAAAGGGTGGAAAGACTCTTGACAGGAAAGTGGTTTCTTGTTTCATAGCATTAGCTTTTCATAAATAATGTTATCAGTTTGAACAGAAAAAGGCCACAGAAGAGCTGATTATGGGGTAATTATTTTAGAACAGGAAGGAAATTAGAAACTCGTAGTAAAACCCTGAGATTTTCTAGATGAGGAACTGCAGCCCATGTAGGGTAATTGGTTTTCCCTGGGTCTCACACTTGAATCAGTGAGCTGGGATTAATCCCTAGGAGTCCAGCTCCTATTCATGTGACCCTTCCCTGACACCAAGGTGGAAAATTCAGATGTCTTCAGGGTCTAAGAAGGAGGGTATTGGTGGGTAAGGCCATAGGGAATGGTGGATGTTCAGTTCAGTTTTCTTTCAGTTTACCCTGTTTGGGGTTTGCTGAGCTGTTTGAATCTGTAAACATATCTTTCACCAAATTTGGGAGATCTTTAGCCATTATTTTTTTCAACTATTTTCTTCTATATCAATCTTTCTCTATTCCCTTAAGAACTACAATGACATGAATGTTAGACTGATATTCCACAGATCCCACAGGCTCTATTCACTATTTTTCAAACATTTTTCTCTGTGTTCTTCAGATTAGATAACTCCTATGGATCTCTCTTCCAGTCTACTGGCTCTTCCCTCTGTCATTTGCATCCTGCTATTGAGCCCATCCAGGGAATTTTTTAATTTCAGATATTGTGTATCTCAGTTATAAAATTTCCATTTCAAAAAAGTTTCTATTTCTCTACTGATAACTAATTTTTATTCATTTCAAGAGTTAAGGTAAACACTTTAACATCATAAAGAATGATTGTAACAAATTGCTTCAAAATCTTTTTTTTCTTGTAATTTCAACATTATCTTTCATCTTTTCCCTTGAGAATTGCTCACCTTTTCCTAGTTCTTATCACATTGAGTAATTTTGGATTGTATCTTAAGATATTTTATATGGGATGTTATATAACTCTGGGTCCCGTTAAAATCAGAGCAAGTTGATTTTTTGTTTTGGTTCATCATTCAAGCAAACCAGTTAAGTGAAGACTGCAAGTTCTGTCTCACCTTCTGTATGCAGAGGTTCTGCTGTCACCTCAGGTTCCAAAGCCTCTGCTGTGTGTCTGGGTATGTTCCACACATGTGTGGCTCGGAGGGAAAGTCCAGGACTTACGTCGGTTCATACATGGAATCCCTTCCTTCCTCTCTTTCCTCTTCCGGATTTCCCTCACATCCATCAGCTTAACAGGGTCACCTATCATCTTTCTGGCTAGAAAGATAGAGCTCTTTCTCAGAGTTATAGCCACTAATGACGTCACAAAGTTTTATTCTACTAGGCCTTTCCTCTGGATAAAGTGGCAAGAGAAAAGAGAAAAAAAACAAGGACTCCTCTCATACTCTTCATATAACAGAGGCCCTCTTCTACATTCTTCTGTCCTGAGATAACAAGATTTTCCTCTCGGGGATTTTAGGTGCCCAAGCTGCTGCCATGGTGATGACAGTGTGGTTTGGAAGCTGCATCTGGCCTTGAGACTGAACTGAGAGAGAAAATATATGAGGACAAGAACAAGAAGAATCTTTCCCACACACTCTGGCTTGCAAGGGCCCCTTTTCCAGGTCATTAGTCCAGAAAGATTGGCTGTTTCATATAGTTGTTGTGGTCTATGACCACTATGCAGTTTCATGAGTCACCTCACCCTCAGATCAAAGCCAGGAGAAAAATTCTACGAAACTCACTGTCACCATATTGGTCATGTAATGAGTTATTTCTTTCACCAATCCACCTACTTTTACTTATTTTTCAGAGTCCTCAATTAATTGCTGTGTGTGTGTGTGTGTGTGTGTGTGTGTGTGTGTGTGTGTGTATTTTGTTCACAGTGTTTAGTTGTAATCAGTTTTCCTCCTCCATTTGGTCAGACCTGAAAGTCTAGCAACACACCTGGAATCCATCTCTTTTGGTTGGTACTCCCCCCCACCCCCACCCCAGGGCTTACTGGCAGAGGGCCACTGATGGAAACTGTTATATTTAAGAATCTTATATTCCCTGGTCTGAAGGTGTCAGGTCCCAGGAGTCAATGGCTCCAAGTTTTCCACCTTGTTTGGGTTGATACTTGATATTGATGTTCACTCAACAAAGGTGTATGGAATGTCCCTATGTGCTATCTTTTGGGGCTACAAAAATGGTCCTCAACCTTAATGAGCTTGCAATTCAGTGAAATAATAGGAATTTGGATTAGAAATTTAGGATCCAAGCTCAAAATCTTTCTCAAGGTCTTTTGTATGCCCTCAGAACCACAACACATCATTAGAGAGCATTACAGCCTGATTCTGGGGCTTTCCCTTTCTAGAAGACATCTTTGATAGTCTTTTTCTTTTGAGGGGACACAGCAAACCACTTTTATAGAACAGTATATAAAGGGCTACTTTTAGTTTTGTGAACGCTACAAAAATGGCAAGATGACTCTGTATTATGGTCTTCTTGTCTACTAAACATAGTCCTAAGAGAATATAGTCTGGTTTGGGGCTCCAGAACTCAAAAGGGAAATGAAGACATTGGAGAGTATCCAGAGTAGCACTGGAAGTAGAAAAAGGATGAAATCTGATATTAAAAAAAAGAAAAGAGTGGGAGAAGCTGAGGCAATTTGCCAAGGAGTTAATTCTTCATAAGGAAGATTACTTCCCCAGCCCATCTCTACTGTCTCTTCTCTTTGAAAGCACTTACCTTCTCTTTCTACATCAAAGTAATGCCAGTGGGTTGAATCTGCGAAGGGAGATAAATATCAGGAGAAAGAATAGGGGTCAGCCATTTAGCTAGCACAAGTAGATGTTATGCATCAGCAAGAGTGTTCTGTGTATCAGTTATCTCACCATCCTCATGACAGTCCAGCAAGCCTTTGTGATTAGTTTTGTGATTCCTATATGGCAGACAGGGAGACAGACTCAAAGGGTGATGTGATTTTTCTCAGGGTCCTAAAAAGGGAAACATAGACTAGAACCTAGGTAGCTTGAGTTCAGGTTCTGTTTTCTTCACTCCATCAGCCTCTAAGACGTTGGGGTCTGAATGGTTTCCCTTCTCACACTACTAGAGCCACAGTGGTTTTCTATGTAACATGTGGGTCATTCTGAGAAGTTTGGGGAAAAGATACTACTACCAGTGGTGGGATCTGGAGGCTCCCAAGAGAGAAAGAAGTTCACTGGGAAGCCAGGCCCCAGGTCCTCCAGACCTGTATGTCCTTGGAGCATAATTCAAGCAAGTGCTTATCGTCCTCTCTCAAAAATAAAAAATTCAGAAACTCACCATGAGACAAAGGAAAGAAAGGTGAAGTAAGAGTGAGATCATTTTCCACGACCTCTTCTGACCAGGAAGGTGACTTGGGGATGGAGGAGGGAATGCTTTGTGGGGATTAGTAGCAGCAGAGTGGTGGAGTCATCCCTAATTCCCACTGGGCCTCAGTGCTGGCCTTGGCTGAGGAGAGCTGAGAGTGTTGAGCTGGTAGGGCTCTCTCCTTCCTAAGGGGTCAGTGAAGAGCAGCTTCTCTTCAATTTCTGGTAAGGTTGGTGGAACCTGCTTGTTGCATTCCAGAACACACAGGGCTTCTCCTTGTCAGTCTCCTTATGGCTCCTGTCTATCACCATCTCATCCCCTCTTTCTAATTTAATAGCAAGGAGAAAGGAAATGAACATTGATAGAGCCCTAAGTGTTCAGCATCATGCTAAACTTTACATTCATTAGTTTCTAGCAGAGGATTTGGTACACTGTAGGTGCTCAATAGATGTTGGTGCCCCCATCTCTTCCATCTCACTAGTCTCCAAATATGAGGCAGTGAGTGCCTGCTCAGTTTTATGACGGTTGAAGAATGGAGGCAAAAACAATGTCAAAATGGCAAGGGTGAAAATGAGACTAGCATTTGGGCTAATCACGCTGGCTTCTCGGGGTTCTCCTCTTTTAAGGATAACTGTTTCTGTGAGGAAAGTGAGGTGATCCAGAAACTGGCAGCCTAGCAGAGGACTGAACAAAAAGATATGTAGAAGCCTAGGAAACTTAGGGCTTGAGCAGCGCCCCTTGGCACCTGAAGAGCATCTTTAAAAGTTGGCTCTAACTTGTCCCAAAGCAAGCAGACTTTTACACCATTATAATACTCTGTTCCAGGTGTGACCCATTTTTAATCTCTGAAGTTCTCAATCAGTCATGAGCTAATTCTCTAAAAATGTCACTGTAAGTCCACATACAATTATATTTCTCTGCAAAGAGAAAGGAAGGTTGCCTGAGACCACTGGTCTCCACTAAACAAGCAGGGTCTTGGCCAAAATCTTTGAAAGTTTGTGACATCAATAAATTCCCTATTAAAGGATAATTCACATCCTTTAGATTTTTCTGTATATTATATTCTGAATGCCATCTTCTCCTCTCCTTTCCCCCTGCCCTGGCTGGGTCCTTATCACTTTTGCCATAAACTCCCAGTGTGCTCCCTGCCTCCAATCCAAACACAACTGACCATGGATCTTCATGAAACATTTGCTTTTGTTGGATCCAAAAAGACTTCAGTGGCTTTCGATTGCATATAGGAAAAGCCTAGATTCAGTAATATTTTCCAAACATCTCCCCTACTTCCTCTGACATGAATCCTACCTTCAGCCCAACTGAATTACTTATTGCTACACAAATATGCCTAGACTCTTCCAACTTTCCCAGCTTTTTCCTGCCCTATGCCAGCACATTCCTCCACCCTCCCACCCCCGCTTCTCAGTCCTCACCACCAATGGGAGATCACTCCTCCTTTAAAGATGGGCTGGTCACCTGAACACAAGACAGCTCCTCTGCAATTATACCTTTGATTATCTGGACTCCTTGTGCCACATATAATCATCCTGTATTGTTAATTGCCTTTATATGTCTATAATTTGCTTCCACCTGTGGATATGACAGCACTGTGCCATATTCTTCTCACAGAAGAGGCATTTGATATTCTATTACACACTTTACAAGAGCTATAAAGATGATTTTGTCATTAAAATGTTTTATTATTTTCAGTGAACATCTGGGGCATTGAGATGGTAGAAGAAAAGGAGATGGAAGGATTTCTTTTCTAAAGCTATTTGTCCTTCCTATGTACATTATATAACCTCTGATTATTTCCAGTGTTAAAGAAATAGTCCCTCTGGACCTTTTGTAATGATTCAAACACTGAAATGATTCACCAATTCACAAGGAACTGGTGTGACCCATTTTTTTAAAAAAGAATAAAACGAGAGAAAAACCAAATATTGGCTCATTTGAGGGGAAAAATAAACTGGCTGCCCTTCTATTTTTTAAATATTTTTAAAGAACTGAAAATGCACCACAAAATGCAAGAGTTTGCTTTTGTACTTTTGGAATCAAGTAGCGACATGAAAGTGAACAACTAAATTTCAGGGAAGAAATTTGCCAAGTCTCATGGGACAAAAATTAAGTATTTACCTTTGAATGAAACACATTTTTGATGTCTCATCGAGGTATAAACATCATCTCTGGATTCTCTACTTTCCACCCGTCTCTTGTCGGGCAGGGGAAGTCACAGAGCTGCAGCTGACATCACTCACCTGGGCATTCCTCTTGAGAAGGAAAGACTCAGGAGTTTAGTTTCTACCACGGGGACCCTTAGAAAGCAGGTAGGGCTTTTTTTTTTTTTTTTTTTTTTTTTTGCCTGACTTTATACTTTAGCATCTCTCACTGACTGATGACCTGACCAGAATGTTTGCTCCCCAGATTCTCATAGGACTCTAGAGCTTACCTCCTCCTCTGTCTTCAACATTTACTCCCTCTTTACCCACTGAACGAGTTTTCTCTTGCTACATAACAAATTACCACAAACGTGGTGGCTTAAAACAACATAAATTTATTATCCCATGTAGGTCTGGCATAGGTATGGGATAGCTGCTCAAGGTCTCACCAGGATGGAATCAAGGTGTTGGCCAGGGCTGGAATGTTACTTGAGGCTTAGAGTTCTCTTCCAAGCTCACTGCTTGTTTAATTCACTTGCAGCTCCTAGAGGCCACATGTTGTTCCCTGCCATGTGGTTCTCTCTACAGCATGGCAGATTGCTTCTTCAAGGCCAATAGGAAAGCCTCTCTTCTGCTTGGAATCACTCTGACTTCTGGGAAGGCCTGCACCCTTTTAAAGACTTCACCTGCTTATTTCAGGCCCAGGATAATCTCCCTTTTTAATTAACTCAAAGTCAACTGATTAGGGACCTTGATTATACCTACAAAACCCCTTTTACTATATAAAGTAACATAGTCACAGGTGTGAAATTAGATCTTCACAAATCCTTTTCACTCTCAGGGGGAGAGAATTCTGCAGGGGGTGGAGATTATCTTAGAATTCCACCCATTACATCTACCCCCTCAGGTTCTTGGTCCATTGGGTTCAGTCTTCCACTTAACAGTTTGCCAGAATAAGTCCCAGATAAATCACTTTGTCATTCCTGAGCCCTTCTCTTGATGTGGACTCCTGGCTCTCCTCTCTGGGTCTCTATCCCCAGATCCTCTGTCATTGCCCCCTCCCCAGTGTACCTGATGAATTAGTGCAAGTGTCTCCTCCTTTGTAACTCCCCCCCCCCCCGCCTTATTTATTCTCTGCTCTCCTGTGCCAAGCAAAATTAGCTCTCTGGGCTCCCTAACACCCTGTATGAGCCTTTGTGTCAGCAGTCATCTGTTTTACTATCACCTTAGCACAGCTGCCTCTCCTCTAGGCTCATGTCTCTTTAGGGAAAGGATCTGTCATGTCCATTTCTGTCATCTCAGAGCAAAGATGCAGTAAAAGGCACATGCTAGGGGTTCAATAAAAGTTGGATGAATGAAAGGAAAGCCCAACAGCAGTCCAGCAGAAAGTATGTAGGGACAAAGGGAATGTTGTCAACTGGCTCAGAGCATGGAGGTGTGAAGAGAGCAGTGGAGGGCAGTGAGTAATACCTGGTGCTTCATGCGTGAAGCTCATAGATAGTGTCCAGCTTTGGTTTTGAGACATCTTAACCATATGACTATGTTCTCCATTTATCCCTGCTAGCTAAGTTTTTCTTAGACATATGACATAGGACATGCCCTTATAGTTCTTTTCTCAGGAATTTTCCAAAACCACATTTTCCTGTAATGCACTGAAGAGTTGATACTCATGAGTGATGTCCTACATTGAAAGGAAGAGAAGCAGTCACTTGGGAGTAGTAAACTGTTTTCAATTACAATCCTAAAGCTCACTTTACAGAGTTTATACTCATGTATCTTTTTAAAAAATAAATTTTAAAAACCTGAATATTACGCTGAGAATCTTCTCCTAAAAGAGACTCAGAGGCATTGCCATGTCACTGAGAATGTCATGGCTTATAAGGATTCTCTTACAAGACTTTCTATGAGTGAGAACTCCAATCACCTTCAATGTACTTTTCTTTCTTCAAAAAAGACAAATTTAACTATGGAAGTAGTACTTGGAAAATGTAAATAAAATAAGGATTCCCCATAAACTCACCACCCCCTGAAAGCCACAAAAGCCACTGTTAACATGATTTAGTTTGGAAAAATGTAGGGAGAGAGTTTTACTCCTGGAAAGGACTACTGTCTCTCTTCTACAGTTCGCTGCAAACATCAGCCTAAGAGATGCTGGGTGGAGAAGAAGTACAAGTCATGTAAAGGTGACTTTATTTGGCAAAATTTATTTCCTGGCTAGCACCTAAAGGGAGATGAACAGAGAGAAAGGGATGGTTTCCACAACACCCCCAAGACAAGGAATGCACTATGCAAATCCAGCACCAGGGAGAGCGCCAAGTGGGAGCCTCAACTCAACATTTATAGAGCCATCAATGTCTCCCAACCCAGAAAAACAGCAAAAATGTTAATTTTTTTAAATCACTAAGTAAATACAATGTCAATACTTAACTTAAACAAAGTTGCCCTTATAGCACACTTAAGGTTTCTAATGACTTCTTCCTCCCCCATCTTATATTTTTTCTCCCTGGCCTTATATTTCTGGACTTTTCTGCTGCAATTGATGAGCTCAGAAGCACCAAAAACACTACCACCACTATCATCATCACCTCTCTCACCCCATCTTTTTCATTTGAACACCCCCTGCATCCTGCACTCTGCCCTTTCATTTGCACTTGCTGCTTTGCAGGATCCATGCACTCCCTGTGACCCTTGGCCCTATGTATTCACAGCCTGGGATCTTCAGGCTCCTAAGGGACATTTCTCGTTATTGACTTACCAACAAGTCGAAGTTGAATTCATCATCATGTCTCTCTTCAAATTGGCCTCTCTCTCCCCCTCTCACTGCTTCCTGCCATCTAACCAAATTCACTTGTTGGTTTCTTTTTAAAAATTTTTTAATGTTTATTTTCGAGAAAGAGAGAGGAGGAGGAGGAGGAGGAGAGAGAGAGACAGAGAGAGGGCACCAGCATAAGCGGGGGAGGGGCAGAGAGGGGGGGTGGACAGAGGATCTAAAGTGGGCTCTGTGCTGACAGCAACAAGCCCGATGTGGGGCTTGAACCTACAAACTGTGAGATCATGACCTGAGCAGAAGTCAGAGGCTTAACCAGCTGAGCCACCCAGGTGCCCCCACTTGTCAGTCTCTTAGGGAGGGCCCTCTCTTCAGTCATTGCCCATTCCCTATGCACTCAAGACTGCTGGTTTTCACCTCCTTATCTTTGCTCAGACTGTTTCCATCACCAAGAGGCAGAGGTTTCAAAATCTGCATTGACACTTCAGAAACTCTACCAAAATCCAACTATACTTGGTACCTCCAAGCACTCCATGTGTTTAGGGTGGGCTATGTGTCTACGTCATTTATGTTCTTATTAGTAATGACATCAATGATTACTACTTATGTAAGGGCTATTCTATGCCAGGACACACATCTTTTTTTAAAAAGGCATAGGTAGAAAGAGAACAAAAGTAGCTCAGAATACTAAGGGGCTATGATTGGAGGGGTGTCAAGAAATAGCCCCCCCTGGGGAATTTCTGGGCAAGAAATTCCTTCCTTGCCCAGTCTGTCATGCCTAAATCCTCTAACAGGAGTACAATAATAGGAGTACATGTCATTGAGGAGTTAAAATCTTCACCCTTACCTCCTTCAGCACTCTCCCAACCCCTTCCCATCCCACCCCTCTGTTCAGTGCAAAGACTTATGGGAGCAGCAACATTCTAAGCTGTTAACAGCTAAAGCCTTCATAGAGGATTCTGTCCCACAGTGACAGCTGGCTGAAGACAGTGAAAGAGAGAGGTCCTTCAGGAATGGGTTGGGAGTGAGAATGGAAGGGAAAAGGAAAGAATCAGCTTTATAAGAGGTATATCCCAGATTTAGGCTCTACCCAGCCTACTGACAGAGTGTGTTTTACTGTGTTTAGAGCCTTGCCCTTCCTGAGCCATTCCTGCATGCCTTCAAGAGAGCCCACTGACTCAGCCTTGCAGAGGACCCAGAGATGAATCAGACATGGATCCTGCACTTGAGGAGCTTACTGTCTAGTGGTAGAAAGTGAAAAGTACCATAGCAAAGACAATTCAAGGGGGCATGGGGCTTTAAAAGAGAGAAAGATACAGGCTGTACATCAAGGAAGGCCTGCCAAGGGAGGTCGCATTTGAGCTGGACTTAGGAAGGCGATGGGGAATTTTCCATAGGCAGAGATTGGAGGTGGTGCTAGTTATGGTGATGGACCTTCAGTCCAACACTGTGATCTGCAGGGGCAGGGGTAGCTGGAGAAAGGTGAGAAAAAGCCAAAGGATACTCTAGGTGTGTTTTCTAGTAAGAGGACACCAAGGATGACACTTTGCCTGCTTTAACATTTTGCCCAATGTTGCCCAGATGAAAGCAGGTCATAATTTATAAGGCATGATGGCTAAAAGTTGAGAACTTAAGGCTGGAATGACAAGTGCTCTCTGAGGGTGGTGGTGAGGTGGACCCTCAACCCCATTATTCTATGAGTCTGTGTTTGGAGGGGGAGCGAATGATACACCTCTGGGCCTAGGTACGTTCTCTCCATGAATGCCCTCAGGTGAGCAGTGAGGCTTCACAGTAGAACGGGAGATGGGACACCAAAGAGTGAATATGCTGAGGCCTGTTCACTTGAGTTTGCAAGAGTATCAGGTTGGTATTTAGTTCACGTCTGCCAGCACAAACAGTATAGGCACATGTTTTGAAGACTCTGTACACAGAAATCAAAGAAGAGGACTGCAGCTGACATGGGTGGGGAGAAGTTGGTAATAAACTGCTTGATGAGAACAACAACAAAATGGCCAAGAAGGGGCAACTGAATGATAATTTAAAGACAAAAGGGGAAACTTATTTAAGAAGTCCACACTTTACGTACTTAATCCAGTTCTTTTTCCCTTTGTTGCCATTTTAGAATTGTAGCTCTACCATTTTGTAGAGGTTACAGAGGGAATCTTGTGAAAGCGTTTCCTTGGCAGAGAAACCATTACCCAAATATTACACCTTTAAAAATGTTTGTACAACTTCCAAGAACAATTTTTAATCTTTGGTGGCATCACACCCTTGGGACTTTTGTTTTTAAGCCCAAACATAGCTAGTACTTAACCAGGATTCTATTCATTCCCAGTGAGCTGAATTTAGTCAGCAGTACCCCAGCCCTGGAGAGACAAAGCAACCCAGTAATACTGTATGGATGAAAAGCTGGAAGATAAATCAGGTCTAGTCAATCAAAGGATGAAGAGCACAAGACTCAGGCCTGAAAGTGTAGTAGCTTGCCTTGGATGGCAGCATTAAAAAAAAAAAAAAAAAAAAAAGGGAAGGTAGGCATGGTGGGTTAGCCAGAGTAGGGTCAGCATGCAGACCTGTGGTCCCTGATTCTAAGAATCTTCTGGAGGAAGGAGGGGACATTCATTCTCTGCTTGACCTTTTATACACCTAGCTGGGCAGGGGAGCCTTGGCCTTGGAGGTATAGCCCCTGCATCCAGAATGAGGTGAATTCTGCCTCTGGTCAACCAGGATTTTTATAAAGCCTAAATTGACCTAATTTGGAAAGCAAGCTTTGTGCCCTTTAAGTTTTATGCTCAGTGTCTGCTATTGTTGGGCAAGAACTTCCATAAAATAGTGCAAATCATCTCAGTATCATCAGAGAGGGGGAGGCAAATAACAAGGGGCAACATGGACAAGTCAATAACTTGGGCTCAGGACTGGCAATATGGCCAGTGTGATAACTTGTGTTTGGGGATTTTCCCACATCATTTCTTTCAGCCTCCAAACTCTTTCTAACCTCTGCCTCCTATGAGTTGCCTTAAAAGTCTAGCTTTTCTATGCCTGTTTCCAGCTCGAGCAAAATGCCCCTGTAACCCTTACTCTGGTAGGTCCCTTGAGATCTGATTTCTCTCTAAGAGCTTCTCCACTCCCTGGTTTGATTGCATTATCTCACCTGGGAAGGTAGTTTCCTTTTTTAGCTTTCTGTTCATTTCTCTTCGCCTCTTTCTCCTTCCTGCTGTTTCTCTGATCGCACTTTGCTGGCCTTCTATCATATTGGTGTCAATTTGTCACCTACTATTGTTTTCTGTTTTTGGGGGTGATGATTTTCTTAAGGGTAATGTTCTTGTTGTTACACTTTTAAACAAAAAACAATAGTTTCATCAAAAGGGATCCTCAATCATTTGATACAGTAAAAAGGCACCAAAGATGGATGCAATTTGGGGAAAATGTTCTTCCTTGTAGGAGGGAAAAGCAGTAGGAGCTGGTTCCCAGTGTAGGGATAGACAAGGAGCTGATGGTGGTACTGCTTAGACTCTGCAGGAGGCACAGGAGGTCTAGAGCTCCAAAACATGGCAGCTATGGTGGAGCAGGTGCTTTAGGGTTTTATTTTTAAAAGTCTCTGCCCTATTGGCAGAGTGAAACTGACCCCTTAATGTTGTCACATGTGAATCAAACCTCTTTCTAGTGCACTTGATCATTTTCTCCAGAGATGATTTCCTATGAAAAGAGCTGAAAAGTGCCTAAGTGATTTCTAGCTCTCAAAGAAATCTAAGTGATTTCTTAGCTCTCAGACAAGCTAATAGGCTGTAGACTTTCTTGTTAGTTGTGGTTTGGTGTACAAGCATAGAACACTCAGTAACTTATGTAGAAAAATGTTGGAAGACTCCAAAGAAGCCTAGACAAAGAGGGAATCAGGTGAATCGAGATCATGGAGTTGCTTTTTAAGGACTCTTTAGGGGTTACTTTCCTCTCAAAATGCTCTATGAATTTCTATGAAGAAATGGGTATGAAGAGTTTTACTCAAACTGGGCTCAAGACTCCTGGTGGCTCAGGATTCTCAGGCTGACAAACTGGAAGAGTGTCTGTGGTGACATGGTCTGTCTTGCATCATTGGAAGCTCTTCCACCCTCCCTGCTGCTCAGTTTGGCTCTGCATTCTACTGCCTTCACACAGAAGCAGCTGCATAAATGAAGGCCCTCCCATCTCCATTTCTGTCCAGTGAAATTCTACCTCTCCTTTGGCCCAGCTTAAATGTCACCTCCTCTGTAGAACCTTCCATGAGTGTCCTGTTGGAAGTCAACATTTCCTTCTCTGGGCTCAACAACCATTTGGTTGGGCACTCCCCTAGACTCTTAAAACCTGGACAGCATATTAGTGGAGGTCTTTTCTTCCCTCACTAGGCCGTAAACTACAAATGAAGATATTGAGCCCCAATGTGATGCTAAGGCCAGAAAGGTGGCTTTATTTTTTCAGCCATTATATTCCTAAAAAGGGACTTCTCATTGCTCTCTCTCTGTGGAAAAGTGCCTAAAAGGGCTCCTCATGGCCTTGTCTTTGCAAGGGCATAGTCAAGTCTACAGAAGTATTTGAGCAGCTGTGGCAAGGCAATCCTGACCACATGGCCCATCTTTTTCATTCTCCAGCTGATTTGATCAAAGGCCACTTTGGGAACAGCTCTGTCCTAAGAGCCACTAAGAGCTGTGGGGGCAGGAGTAGGGAGGAAAGACAAATGTCAGAATTCTTGATGATCCTTTGTAGCAACTGGCCAACTGGGGGATGAGAATGGGTGACAGAGCCTTTCACCTTTAGGGTCAACAGCATGCCAGGCTACAGGGCCAGGAGGCCAGAACATCTGTCAGCTGGGCAGCAGCTCCTATGAATGAATTGCCTTTGTCTTGTTGGGGGCAGGGATGAATGTGTGTTTATTTGCTCAACAGAAAGCCATGTAAACCAGGGATCAAAAGGAAGCCCTGGTGATGGTAAGCCCAGTTACCACCAGACAGAAAATGCCACCAGCAATAGAAAGGAGTACTTGGGGGGCTCAGGAGGAAGAGTCCTCTGTTTTGGCAGAAGTCCCCTTGCCTCTTTATGAAGCATCCAGAGGCAGAGGATTGAAGGAGTCAGAAAGTACCCTTGCTGGCTCCAAGAAATCTACACAGATGGAGCTGGCCAGTGGGGGCCTGGCCCAGCCACCTTCTTTCCCAGCTTCCCACAAGCCATGCAGCAAGTTTACATTTGCAGTCAGCTCAGGACTTGTTTTCTAATTTGAAGAAAAATAGTAATCCATTATCCTAGGGGTGATTCTTTGCCCCCAACCCAGTTCCTTTTTCTCACTTTACCTAGTCCTGTTGGCTCTTCCTCAGCAACAACTAAAGTGGGACAATGATCATTAGCATATGAGCAATTTTTTAGACAACAAACTAGCAATGCTAAGAGTTTCTGTGAAAGCAAGGGTTCAGGGTTTCAGAAGCAAAGGATGCACAATATAGGCATGGAAGGAAATGTTCTGGACCACTGTTTAATAAAAGAATCCCTTAAATTCCATCATAATAAAGGCAAATCTGGAAGAGTCCTTAGAAGCCATCTATTCCATTTTTCGCCCCTCCCTATGCAACTGTTTTCTTTCTATGATAATAAAGTAAAGTGAACAGTAGTTAGGGATGAGATACTTAGTGCCAGGAGCTGAGCCAGGGTGAGAAGCCAAGTCTTCCTGATTCCCACATGATCTTTCTACAAAGATAGAATGTTTCTGGATTCTTTTATGTTAAATAATACACATCAACTTTTAAAAACACAAGCTCATGACACATCTCTAACTAAATATCTTATCATAGCATGCACTATGAAGTAGTTATATCATTACTATTAATCATCACCCAAGGGCATAAATGGTAGTGAGATGTCAATGTAACAATTGAAACAATTTCTTATACTTAATTTTTCATGGCATGGGCTCCATAAAAGTTTGAATTATTCTATTGGCTCTAAAAATGATAAATAAGTCAAAAATATAGAATAACTTAAATGACATTTGGGCATTAAATATCAGCTTATAGTCAGTGAACAGATAACCTTATACCATCATCTGGGGCTTCACCCAAATCAGTAAAGGAGGGCCATTTAATTTTATGCTACCCCAAAGAGTAGCTGCATCCCAGCTGATGGGTCCTCCCTGTCTCTTACTGCAATTCTCCTTTCCAGTCTTTCTTTGCTCTCTGATGTCAATTCTGTGACTAGGGGCAGAGATCTGGGTTTAGAAGATCCTTTCTCTGCCTCTAACTCATTCTTCAAATTTCTTCTCTGTGAAACTTTCCTAGGTCCTCCATCCATTCCTCAGAATGGCCCAAATCCTGCACCCTCACCCCTGTTGTCACGCTCCTACGGCACCCTGTCCATAATGTCCCTTACAGCCCCAGCATAAGGTGACTCTACTAGGTCTCCACCAGCCCTAGAGGTGTTCTTGTTTATAATTCCTGACCTTTCAGCCTCAAAGGCAACTGTGAAAATGTAAATGCTAGTTGGTAGAACTGGGATTCCCACAAGGTCTGCTTCACTAAAAAGAAGATAACACTCCTGGGGTTGGCACTGAACAGGGAGGAGAGCGAGGGAGCTGGCAGAGAAGGAGTCTGCAGGAAAGCCTTGTTGAAATTGTGGAGGTTGAGGTAGACTATGAGAGCCTGGGCCTTGGAGCTGACCCCTGGGTCATTGGAAAAGAAGCTCCTCTAGGAGGGGACTGAGGAGGGGCTGCAGCAGCAGTTCTGAGTGATACAATCAAGAAGGCATTAAACACTGAAGCAACAGCCATTATTATAGACAAGAAAATGGCTCTCTATTCCCATGTACCACCCTCTAGGCCTAGCTGCTATTTGGCTTGCAACTTGCCTGCTGGGAAAGAGGAGGTTGCCATTGATCCTGAGCCAGGGGCAAGTTAGAGATGGGAGAGGGACACCTGGGGGTTTGGAGACTGGGCCTCTTGTCTTGGCTCTACTGCTAGTTGTTTTTGTGGCTTTGGGCAAATCTCCCTCTGATAGGGCCTCAGAATAATCCAGATTAGGTGACAAAAATAATTCTAAAACTCCTTCCAGGCCTAAAGGTCTGAGATCTCAAGCGCTACATGAGCTTGATTTCCACCACACACCTGTTCATTGGTGTCTCTGTTTAAGGTGGGCTTCCAAGGAAATAATTCACAATTCATCTGACACACTGGCTTGAGGGTGTGAGTCCTAACCAGGGAGACCAACCAGAAATGTCTTTCCTTGGGTGCTCAAAATAATTTAATTGTTTTCTAAAACTGTATTTTGGAGATATATAAACATTAGTTTCAGAACAATTATTCCCAATAATTTATTTCACAAACAGGAACATGAAAAATAAATGGCAGTGGTGACAGAGGGAGGACTCATGAGGAACAGCATTATTTTCTTTTGCTAAGTAAAGACATGGAGGGAAAAACCAAACTCTGATCTACTGTCATTGTTTCATGTTCAGCATAGACCATTTTAATACCAAAAAAAGTGAAGAGGATATAATCTCAGCATAAAGGGCAGTCCTTTACATTGAATGCAGCTTAAAAAAAAAAAAAAAAGGAACCTCATTTCAGTGAGAAGTTTCCTATGGAAAGACACTGGTCCATGGACTGGCCCTGAGGATCATCAGTCTAGAGGTGATAGTGCCGTGTGATGAAGGTCAGTGGATCCACATTACTGCTTGTTCTTTTAAGTGTCTAGCCCACACTATAAAGAATTGACTGTGAAGGTCTCCATTCCTGTTACCCTGTGTGTGTGCCATCTTGATTTAGGAGAGGGGTACTCATGAAAGCATGTCAGATCTACAGCCATTCTTTTCTATTTCAAATCCTCCAATCTCAGAGGAAGAATGTATTTTACTTCTCCTCAGACTCGTTCTCTCAAGGCCCTTTCTATCATAACCCCTCCCCAGATGTTTGCTGCTAAAATGAACTCCCAACACCTGCCCCCTCCCCCAGCCGCAGTCTGACAAAGATGCCACCCCACCCCCCACCCCAGCCTGTTATCCCCTATTGCTCTGGAAATGTGTAGTCTTTGCCCTGCTGCCTCCCACCCTCCCAAGCCCTTCTTACTTCTCTTCTACCTGGCTTCTATTCTCACCTCTCAGGAGACAATGGAAAAATTGAGAAGCAACTTCCTGAAACCTAGGGGCCTTTCCTTTGTTGTCCTCAAACTCAATCTGTCTGCAATCTTTAAAATGCTTCCACACACCTTGAAACATCCTTCTGCTTGCCTTGGTCAGCCTGGCCATATTTTCCTGAGTCACTTCTCTTTTTTCTCACTCTTCTCTGCACTCCCCAAACTCCCCTAATGCCAGAGCTTTGTGACCTGTGATAGGGCCAGCTTTCTTTCCCCAAACAGACCTGACCTGTTGGCTCCTCAGTCTTCTCAGGAAATGTGAAGAAGTTGACTGCCTCAGTCAAGTCCAGTGGGATGGAGGAAGGAAGCATCCATGAGTTTGGATTTTTTTTTTTTCCATTTTTATTCCAGTCTCTCACTTAACTCTAGCGGTCTATACCCAACATCAATGTCTTCCTGAGAGCCTCCTAGGTGTGAAGTACTCTGGTGTGCTTTTGAGGACAAGGATGTTAATATTAATACCCCATGGTCTCTGCCTTTATAGGGTTCCCCAGCTCATGGGGTGATAGTGGGGGATTGGTGTTTTGGTTTACCTGGAGGCAAGGCAATTTGGTAGGAACTCCATGAGAGAGGGGCAGTAGGTTAGGGGAGTGTAAATGCAAAGGAAGATCTCTGGTGGGAACTGAGAGGAAAACTGGCCAGGGTAAAGCTGGTCTGGACTCCTGCTTAATGCTTTGGTCGACGTTTCACTTGTCCTTCTGAATCACCCTGGCATTATCAACAAAGAATAATACATGATCCTTCTGGGAGTAAAAAGCATTTAGTAATGCTTCACAAAAAAATCTTTTGTAAATATTGTGTCCTACCTCAAAATTATTATTTTTTTTTTTTAAGAAAAGAACATTGTTAATTCACTGCAAGCCCACTCAGCCACTGAAGAATTTAGAGTATTTGGCCAGAGAGCTCTGTAATAAACAAGTGGTTCAATTATTCTAGTTTCATTACACAATGTATCAGACATTCTTTGGCATCAAGGAATTAAAGCACATTTTCTCTGGCAAATGGCAATAATTTTTGAAGACCTATCCTACACAAGTGGTTCTTGACTAAATGTAGTTCCATTAAAAAATAAGGGTTTTCACATGATTTAACCTCTTATAGTCTAGTCTCATTGGGCTCATTCAAGGGTGGGGGCAGGGGCTCAGACTTGCTAATTTTCTGTTTAAAATAATTTGGGCAAATTCTGCAGTTGACACCATTTGGCACCAGGCATTGAACCCCTAAGGCTTGTTCCCTACAACTCAGCAGATCATCAGGGCTCCTTTCCCTGTGTTACCAGTGTTCCTCCCTCAGGTAGACCTTTCGTGGAGCACCGAACCCCAGCTCTCCTGGCAAGCCCCTCAATGCTGGGCAGAGAAGCAGAGCGCCTGGTCCTTGGGGACTGGGCCTGTGGCCACTAAAGTGCCCCTATCAGAGAAAAGGGCTCCTCCTGAGGAGACAGCTGCTCTCCACCCATGTTGAAGGACCCCAGTCCCCCTCCCAATGTAAATGTATAGGCCCAAGCTCCTTTGTGCAATTTAGAAAAAGGTGTCCCATCTGGATGGATATAACACTTGGCAAAGAAGCAGGGGCTGGATTTCACTCACACTTGACTCCTGTGCGTGTGGCCCCAAGTAAAGGGAGGTCTCCCCTTGGCTTTTTACATCATTCTCCTTGGACAGCCTCCTCTCCAAAGGCAGAAGAAATGGGAAGAGGCCAAGGAGTAGGCTACATTTGTGAAAGTTAGATATGATTTGCCAGTCTATGAAAATGCTCAAAGCTTTCTATGGTATTTTTGGGTCTACAAGACTCCTTGCCAGCCTGAGCCATTCCCACTGCTGCTTGGAGGGCTAGGCGAGATGATCTCCCAGATTCTAGCATCATACTAGACAGTATCTACCTTTATAGGCCAGTGATTGTGGCAGAATTACTACCGGTGAGGAGCTAGGGTTGAAAGGTGGGGTTACAAAACTGCTGAACGAAAGTGTGGTCTGTCCAGGCGTGATACGTAATCTGGTTGCGGATGATTTCTCTCTTTAAGAATTGCATGGGTTGGGGCGTCTGGGTGGCGCAGTCGGTTAAGCGTCCGACTTCAGCCAGGTCACGATCTCGCGGTCCGTGAGTTCGAGCCCCGCGTCAGGCTCTGGGCTGATGGCTCAGAGCCTGGAGCCTGTTTCCGATTCTGTGTCTTCCTCTCTCTCTGCCCCTCCCCCGTTCATGCTCTGTCTCTCTCTGTCCCAAAAATAAATAAACGTTGAAAAACAGAATTTAAAAAAAAAAAAAAAAAAAAAAAAAAGAATTGCATGGGTTAAGAATGGGGTGATTAAGCCTGTGCAGTTCAGTTGGCTGTCCAAAGAGCCCCTCCAGGCCTCCCACCTTTTCCAGTCCTCTCCTCTCTTACTGCCAAATTTTTTGAAAGAAGAGTCCATACTTGCTATCTCAGTGGCTCCTCTACCCACCACCTGACTGGATCTGATTGATGGAGAGCACCACTGTGATCCTTGCTGACGCTGCTGGCCTTTTCTTGGTTCTTTTTGTTGTTGTTGTTTGTTTTATGTTTCACTCATTTGTCAGTGTCAAGTGTTCTAAGCTGATGGTTTCTCTTTCCTGTTTTTACACTGTCCTCCTTTGGACTCCAGTTAAATGGCTCTCTCCCGGTTTTCATTCTACTCTGGCGGCATCTATTCTGCTTCTTCATCAGTTCCTCAGCCGAGGGTATCCCTCAGGGCTCCAGCCTGAGCTTTTGACCCTGATCTCTACCCTCTATGTGGGAGATTTGATGTGTCCTGGAGTTTCCAATGTAATGGCCATTCAACTCACTGACCCCCAGATTCGTATCTTCTGGTCCTGATCTATTTCCAGATCTCCATGCCCACATTTCAAACTGCAGGCTGCACTGCTGCCCGTCCCGCCAGCCCCTTGACATGTTCAAAGCCATTTTCTACCTTCTATTTTGCTTCTCCTTTTGGCTTCTCTAGAGAAACATTCTGCAGTGCAAAGGGCAAGGACTTTGGGGTCACACCCCTAGATTAGAATCCTGGTTCTATACTTTTCTGTGTAGTCTTTGAAGCAAGATCCTTTTTTCTCTTTTTCCATGGATGCTACCAATGGTCATTCTGTAATAAGTACTTGTTAAATGTTGGTCCTTTTGCCCATTTCTTGTTATCATGAACTGTCCCTCTAAAGCGGGCTTGCCTCATTCCCAGGTGATTCCTGGTAACCTGCACAGGAACCTCAAGTCAGGTAGAAACTGAGGAGTTAGAGGAATGTGGCTTAGCCAGGGGACCAGCCAGGGAAGATGGCATTCAGGAGCTGGTTTTACAATTGTTCAGTTAATGTAATTACTTTCCTTTTCCCTATACCTTCCCAAATCCATGCCAATTCTTCCAAACCATCTCTCACATTGGTCCCCTCCTTTCTACCTTGAGGGGAAATTATCTGGGTCCATGGCCAGTCTCTCTGCCTTTAGGTTCTTCCCATTCCAATCCAACTTTCCCATTGCCACTGCCTGAAACACAGCTCTGATGGTATGAATTCCATGTTAAAAACTTTCAGTGTCCTCACCCCTGATTCCATATATTCACTTTCAAGGTTTTTATAATCTGCCTCCCAACCTAGTTTTCTGCCAAATTTAGGCTGGCCCAATCACAAGGCATGCTGGGACCAAACTTACACATACTCTAGGGGCAAGGGAAGGGAAGGGAAGGGAAGGGTAACTAGTGTTCCACCCACTGGTGTTCAATCTAAAGGTTGGGCACAATGCTGTGGGGCCCTGGTGATGTTCAAAGTGAAGTGGCTGCTTCACCCGCACCTAGGTGCTGTGCTCTAGCCCTCAGGGCAAGAAGCATGGCACGTCTTAGGCAGAGGATCCAAGCCTCTGCCCAGGCTAAGCAGTTTTAGAAGTCAAGGCACTACTAGAGGACCAGTTAGAAATCCAGACAGTCTCAGGAAATGGAGGCAAAATTCTAATGCCTAGATCCAGAGCAATGTGACAGGGCAGTGGGGAGGAAAAAAAAAAAAAAACAATGCTATGATCCTGGGCTTAAGGCACCAATATTAGCTCTGTACTCTGAAGGCAGAACCTCAGCTGTTTATCTTCTGCTTCTTGGCTTTAGGTAAGAATCTTGCAAATATTGCTTGTTTAATTGGTTTTAACACACCTCACTAGCTCACCTCATTCTGTAGAAGGTGCCAGGTCCTTTGAAAGTTCTCTACAGCATCTGGCCATTGGAATTCTCACAGCCAAGACAGAAGACAGATGGGTAGTGTTTTGGTCATAAATCTCCATCTTAGCACTGAGCAAGATGTTTACCTACGGGATGAAAACTTTTTTCAAACTCTCCTGGAGATTTAGGAATAAGGAACTCCTATCATGGTCCTTTGGCTGACAGGCATTATTTTTCCACTTCGAAGAACTGAAACTTTCTCCAGTTCAGAAACATGAAATGAATAGTCTACCATGTGTTGGGAATGTAATGGCCTACAACCATCTCAGTCCCTTGACCAGGCCTAGCAAGTATCCCATGAATCCCATTCTGGACTTATTCGTTTTATTATTAACAGCTAACATTTACTGAATGCTTACTATGTGCCAGGCACAGTGCAAAGGTAAACACATTGCCTCCTTCCCAGGTGGCTCCTGGGAAACTGAGTAGGAATGTGAAGAAAAGAGAAACTCTGAAGAGTTAGGGGACAGCCTGGGACCAGCCAAGGAAGACAGCTTTCAAAAGATTGTTTTGTGACTCAACTTCAATTTCACACCTGCTGTCTGCCTGCCACTCACCCACTAGTGGGCCTGAAGTTCACTGGTGGGGAAGGGGCATGGTGGAGGGATGTGGCAGCTGTTCATGCTTGACACTCACCAGCTTCTTCTGGGTCTGACAGTATGAGTGTGTGTAGGACATTGGAGCACTGGAAGAGAGCCTCCCCTAACTCCTTCAGTCCCCTGAGATTCAATGCAAATATTCCTACAATGGGAGAAGGTCTCATTCTTTGATTCACTGGTAAAAGGCTTAAAATACAAATAGCTCTAGAAAAGGTAACAGGGTTGCCTCCCACTTATAAGAAGAGATGAATGCCTCAGGAAAGTTTTCTGGAAATGGCTGGGGAAAGGATGACCCAAAATCTCCTGAGGCGAGTGGGGAGAAAAGAGGGCAGCTGAGAGTTTTGAGGGCAAATGTGCCCTCAAAGCATTGAAGAAGGTCCCAAAGTACCCACCCAGCTAGAGACAGGACGGTGGTTTATATCTTCTTCTTGGAAGATGGAAGAAGCCAAGATCTTGGCTTGGAAGAAGCAAAGAAAGATGACAAGCAAAGCCAAGTTCACATCCTTGTTGATGAGAGAATGACTCTTGGAAAATGAAGCTTGGATGGGAGTCAGGTACAGGGGCACCTGGGAGAGCTGCTCCATGCCCTTAACCATTCCCAAGAACTGCACAAGCAATGGTGTGGTCACCTACTCATCCAAGGGCCCTCTTTTCCCAAATTCATGATTTGAGAAGGAATTCTTTTAAAATGTTTTTGGAAATGTGTATGAAGTCTAACAAGGCACTTGAAATACAGACACATGTATATTTAATAAGGCAAAAAACAAATTACCTTCTTTGAATAAAACACCAGGAAAGTGGGACTGTCCCAGATAATTTCAGCATGTCTGGTTGTGAAAAATCTGTATCCCATATCCCCTCCTTCCATGAAAAATGTAACCAAAAACTCTAGTTCTATATTCTATAGCAGTAAACTCATTTCAGAACAACCCCTCCGGCTTAGCACACCTTCCATTTCTCTTGGCAGTACAAGAAGGAAGCTGGAATACAAGTGTGTGTGTGTGTGTGTGTGTGTGTTGGGGGGGTGGCTGTCATGCACCATATTTCAGATCCTTTTGTTGTATTAAAAGCTGGCAAAACAGTCTGAAAGATAGCAAGACCTTCTCATCAACAGTGGGCAGATCATGCAATAACTAGAGGGACAGATGGGAGGGCAAAGGGCACAGCAACCTCCTATCATGATTTAAACAAATGGTCAGTACCAGAGGTTCACAAAATGGAGGTGGGGTATGTCCCATCAGAGTTGCAAAGCAGAGACCAGGCCTAGAGCAGAGAGGAATAGTCCTGAGTTTAACAGGGAGCGAGCTGTTGGGCCAGGGGTTCATATCAGGGCCTCAGGGGCTTCTGTTTCCAGGGAGTAGAATAGAAGGTGAGGGTAGGGGGTGGAGAATAAAAGCAGAGGAGCAGGCTAAGGGGATAAATGAGCTGCAGGAGCATGTGGCAGAGTGAGGAGGTAGAGCTATAGTGCTCACTAGACAGGCTGATCCAGAGCAAGGAAACAAGGTCCAACACTCCTGGGTACCTAGTGGTAAAGCCTCAGGTGCAAGAGTCCCAAGTTTCAGCAGGGGAATCATAAGGGGTGTGGGATGGTGGAATCTGTGACTTGAATAGCAGCTGTGGAACACTAGGAGTCAGCTCCAGGGCACCAAGGCCCGAACTAGACTCCTGGGGGTGGGCAGTGAGTTGGAACCACACTGGACAGTGGGCAGAGTTCTGGCCGCTTGAATTCTTGTCTCAAGACATGATTTGTCTGGGAATGGGGCATGATTGACAGCTCAGATAACTCAGTTGTCAGGATCTGAGAAAGACCAGGGAAGGTAGGGGCTGATGACATGAGGCAAAGGGTAAACAGTTTCATTCTTTCAAAAATCACTGCCCAAATACTAAATGCTATAGGCATTTAGGCAGCCCAGAGATAGGAAGATGAGTAAGACATGGTCCTTACTCTTGAGTGGTTCATAAATTTTTAGGGGAGATAGGCTGGGGAAAGATAGACTCCAGTGCCTTAAGATGATATGTCCAATTCATGGTTCTTTTAAATTATTGTACAAAAGCAGCTATTACATTTCACTCCAATAATACTTGTTAGCTTAAGTATATCAAATCTACTCTTCCACAGACTATTTCACTGAGGCATTGAACTTCTCAACATTCCACCTTCATTTCACACCCCACCTCCCAAGATACATATAAGTTGGAACTTCCTGTTAGTTGTCAGTATAAACTCATCTGGTGACCTGGACCTGATTTGTGTTGGACATCAAGAAGGTGGTGCTTCTGTTTCCTTTAATAGCTTTAGCCCTGAATCACTGAAGAGCATCAGGAGTCTATTTAGTATTCCTTTGGAAGTTTTAACTGAATGACTGGGGAAAGGGGCCATTTGAGAGTAGGAAGAAGACCTGGCCAGGGCAGACTCAGGGAAAAGGTGCTTGGACCCAGGAGAGGAGAAGAGGCCTGGGGGATCTGTGGAGGAACAGAGCTACAGCTGCCTGACAACCTGACAGGAGCCTCACAACATCCTTAAGGAACCGGCACACTGGAAGAAGCCCAAGTTCAAGTGGGCTTGGTTTTTCCTGGTTGCTTCAAAACAGACCTGTCCAAATTTGCCAGAGAAACATGCCACATCAGGGTTCACCTTGCTTTAGTAGTGCCTCTTGGAAACAGTCATGCTAACCCATTGCATGCCACCTTCTCTCCTGGCCAAAGAGTCTTGATTGTTTTTTCTTTTTTTTTCTTTTTTCTGTTATTATTTATTTATTTGTTTGTTTGTTTGTTTATTTTTCAATATATGAAGTTTATTGTCAAATTGGTTTCCATACAACACCCAGTGCTCATCCCAAAAGGTGCCCTCCTCAATACCCATCACCCACCCTCTCCTCCCTCCCACCCCCCATCAACCCTCAGTTTGGTTGTTTTTTCTTTAAAGAACATATTTTCCATTACTTTGGGATTAGTCTAGGGAAGGACTGGATGAGTAAGGAAAGAAAGACTGATAAATTTTCTAGCTCATCCAAAAATTCTGTTTTGTTTGGAGTGGGAGTCACTTGGATGAGTTATGAGTGGGAGGAATACATGGTGGAAAGCCCCACTCTTGTCCATGGCACCCAAAGATGGAAATGATAGTAGGGTGAACTGGAATCATCCTCAGTTGGAGCGGCACCTCCTGTCATCTCTAGAGGACTCCTAAAGGTGTATTCTGAATCTGCCACAGCTTACCTCTCTCAAGATATCATGGGCATGAAGTGTCCACTTCTTGCTTGTACACCAGCCATTGTATCTCCTGTGCATTATCCCTGCCTTTTATTTCCTTCTGGGTGACTTTCATCAACCTTCTACTGATTGCCTGCTCCATGCTTACAAATCAGCAAATCCCCTGCAGAACGAAAACAGTTGGGAAACCCTGAATGGGGAGGAGGTGATGATGTCTGGAGCATACACAATATGAAAATATTTGCTCTGCTTGGGAGGATTCCCTTAGGCTATCAAAAGACTTGGAGGGTATAGACAGAAAAACACACTCTTCTTGAGGCAGATTCCCTTAAGCTATCAAAGGACTGAAGCCTTTACACAGTGGGCTTTGGACATGCCTAGTATTCAGGGCACACAGCCTCAAAATGTGATGTGATGAGTGAAATAAGAATCACTTTGTACTCTGCTGGTTAAAAATTGTGGTTCAGACAGGGGAAAAAAATGCAACAAAACAAGTTCCTGAAGATAGAGCAGTTAGTTTTTTGTTTCTTGGCCTGTACCTTAGCCCACCTCATTTAAAGATGTGTGTCTGTCCTAGGCTTGAGCAATCGGGTACAGAGGGGTGGGGTGGGGGGAGGGTGCTTACCTGCAGATCAGAGGTGGCTGATGTACAGAGGAGGTGACGTACAGGTAGAAAGAGGAAGGACACAGGGATAGATGAACTCACAGGGGGTCAGAAGAGACAGGAGGATGGAGAGTAGTTTGATTTATGAGAATTTTGTTCAGTTTAATTGTACTTTGCTGAAACAACATTGTTGGCTTATAACTGTGTTGCAATTGTGTTGCAATTAGTGATTCTCTCCATTTTTTTCCTCTGGAGAATTAGAATATTTCAATTAGTAGGCTTCTGTGAAATTTGTTCAGTGTGAACATCAGCATATACACCTTGTATACATCACTTCATTAAGTTCAAGAAGACCCTTAGCTTCTATTTGCTTCCACGTTTCCCTCACCACATCATATTCTTCTCTTGTCTCCCATCCCTCTCCCCAGTCTTTTCTTACTCAGTAAACTACTTAACAGATGTGTATAATTAATACCTGTAAGCTGCCAAAGGCAGTGACTAGAAGTAAATTACCACCTGTGAAGAGGGTCATCTGGGGCCAGACAATGTATGAGAACATCATGGTTCTTTGCCCAAGAAAGGGAGTAAAATTGGAATGTGTGGTGGTGCTTGTTGGGCTGTAATCTTTTGTTATGTTAATTATCACACAAATCGTAGTCCAAGAGCTCCCTGCCTTGAATGAATGTCTGGTAACAAAATAAGTTGGACACATGTGCTTGCTCTGGAGTGAGTGGTGGTTGGTGGACTCTTCATTGTGGTCCTTAACATATCAGAGCAAGGTATCTCAAAGGCTTCCTAGAAGAAGGTTGTTGTAACTCCTGGAATGGCAAGCTGGCTTCCAGAGTGTTGGTATGACCACAGCATTGGGAATTTGGTGTGGATGGAAGCCATATTTTCTGTGGCAGGGGTGGAGAGGGAGAGGGCAGGGAGAAGAAGGGGTGTTCCAGCACAAGAGATGGGATAGAGTTATTACAGGTAAATTTTCCTGGATAGTTGGATAAGGCCTATTGCTGGTGACAGGTGTAAGAAGAACAAGTCTTTCCCAAGCACCCAAGTGATACACTATGTCTGGCCTTGCTCTTTAGGTAATTGTTGGAGAACTGGTGGGTGTGCATGTGGACGGGCATATACCCCACAAAACCAGGATGCAATCTAGATGAGGAGCAAGATGTTTACAGGAGTTTTTGTTGAGTAGAGCTGTAACAATGTGCCAAAAGGGGAAGATGAAATGTGATGCCTTAAGGCCTCCCATCAATGCAATGGCCCAAGGGAGAGGCGAGGCCATAATGGGGGGTGCAGGGGGCATGATCAGGGAAAGCAACTATAACCATGTGTGTCTTGAAGTCTGTTCACCATTGGCTCAGGCCTCTGTGTCTCAAGGTCTTAGCATGTCAGAAGTCCCTGTGGACTACGATGAAGGTTTTTGAATCCAGAGAGGCAATCAGCACAAGGGCAAGTTCGGTTGCCATACCTCTGGCCAGCATGAGCAGCTGTCCTCTGATACAGCAGACCCTCTGCCCCTTTATCTCATGCCTCCCAAAGGTGCTCTAGAGTTCAGATTGAGGCAGTTGTGCTTTGCTGCCCTTGCTCCCCAAACCCAACTTTCTAATAGTAACTACTGGGCTGGGTGGCTGGAGGTGACTTTTCCAGGGCAGGCCTTCCTCTGGTGCCCTGGATTCAAAGAGTAGCTTTCTGCATAGCACATGGCATCTGGCAAGGTAAAATTGCTTGGAAAAAGCAAACTTTTTAGTGATGGTCAAGCTTCTACTAGGTTGCATGCAGAGGTCCTTCTTGAGAGGACTCCAAACACTTGAAGCAGGCTCCATCCTTATCTAGCAGGTCATGCTCCTCTACAGGCCTCTTCTGGGAATTTCCTGGAGAAATATGAAGAGAGTTGCAGGCCACTACCCTGGAACTTTCCAGGATAGGAGTGGGTCCTTCCTACCTTGTAGCTAAAGAGGGTCCTGTGTAAGCCTTTCTAGAAATGGTGTCTTGGATTCCCATACAGGAGAGGCAAGTCCTGGAGAAATTACTGACAGTTGGGCGGCAGGCAGTCAATGGATCCAGATCTTCAAGTGCTCGGTCAGGAGTGGAATTGGGACACTGGATTCCCCAACAAAAGGCACCAGCAGTGGCAGCCACTTTTGCAGAGAATGCCTTGGGGCTTGAGGTCTCTCAGTGTAACATCTCCTGATCTGGAGGCAGGAGCCCACTGTTAAGAGTTCCCAGCTGCTCCCCCATTCCTGAGACTGGGAGATGGAGCTTGCATGGGCTGGGCAGCATCCCAGTAGTGGTGGGGTCAAGGTGTGGGGGCTCTGTGGTTCCATGGACTTGTGAATAAGTGGCCTGCCACACTGTGGGACCCAAAATGACTCCAGACTGCATTCCTTGGTGCAAACAGTTACATGCATGCAAAAAAAAGTTTCTTTCAAAGATTCAAGTGGGGACATTTGTAGGCAAAGCCTTTATGGATCCAAGCCTATTTCCTTTAGCCACATAGTGTTGACAACCGGGTGGGTCCTTCATAGACAATTGCATTTCCTCACCTCCACCCAGGTAGGTGAAAGCCTGGAGCCTGCCAAGGTCTGGTATCCAGAATGGTGCCTCCTGATAGGCAAAGAAGATGTGGGGCCTCATGTCTCAGAGGTAGCAGCTAAGAATCCAAAGCAAATGGCCACAAGGCACAGGGGAGAGCCAAATCAGAGCCAAAGGAGTAGAAATACCAGAATTGATGAGTAAGAAGAAGGGTGGGCCTTTATTTATAACTGAGGTGCAAAATACAAATGCCTATAGAATATGCTCCTTTGGAGGGAACCAGGCATATGGGATACAGGGCCAAGTAATAGTTGAACCCCCTTGGGCCCATCCCTTCTGCTTGTTTTCTCCTTTGACTTAGAATTTAAGAAAAACATTTGATTCTAAATGAGTGTGTTCTAAATGCAAAAGCCCTGTACAAAGTACTTGGAATAGGGGAAAGAAAAGCATAAGGTGGCTTCTGCCTCTGGGAACATAGAGTGGGGTTCACGGCTTCTTTCCCCTTTAGCCTCCTCTTCCTCTTTCTTATTCCTTCAACTGGTATTTCCTAAGTACTGAATATATGTTTGGACATTTTTATTTCTCTTGCCTTTTTCTACCTGTAATTCTTCTATCTTGGATCCCTTCCCTTTCTACTTCCATCTCTCTCTCTCTCTCTCTCTCTCTCTCTCTCTTTCTCAAAAAAAGGGGGGGAATAAAGAGAAGTTTGGGGATCAGAAGGAAGAAAAAGACTTTAAGGGAAAATGTATACTTAGTTGGTACACCTGGGTTTATTCTGTGACGCTTGCATGCTCTGTGTCCATGTCACTCACAGCGTAGGTTGGGGAGAGTCAGAGTTTCATTTCCTCCTGTAATGAACTCCTACTGAGCATTAACCTCATTCCATTTGCACAGGTTGTATTTTTTTTTAACTTCTATATATTCCTAAATAAATTCAAGCTGGTTGTGGGTCTTATATATACTCTGTAAATGAGAGAGTGTAAACAATGATGCCAATCTGACAGTGGCCAGAACTAAAGAGTGAGAAAGCCAGACCTCTCGCCATTCCACCTGGTGTTCCATCCCAGCCTACAGCTCTCTCTCCAACATACAGTCTATCACAGTCAAGCCAAAGGTATCAAGTCTTCTAGGATGACAAGCATTTTGGAGGTTAGTAAAGGGGGAAAAAATCTCTAGGATCCTACGTATCCTTTTTACCTCTTATCTTATTTTAACTACCAAGTCTTTGATCTCTTATTTGCTTGCTTGCTTCTCACCTAAGATGAGACCAAAGAGACCTGTGAAGAATGGAAGGGGGAGAGGGAGGAGTGGAGGAGGGATTGTGTTATGAAGTCATACAGTAAAGGGTTGTGTCCAGCTTTATCTTGCTCCCAAACATCTCTTGCCCTACTTATTAAGAAATTTGGAATGCCACCATTCCTTTAGAATAGAATTTAAAGGAATTTAAGAGCCTTCCATTTAAAAAACCTAGTCCTAAAATGCCAATGTCCTTGGGAGGGGTAATTCTTAGGTGGCAGTTTGAAGGGACAGGGGCTTCGTGGGCAGAGTCACCACGAAGGGGATAAGAAAGAACCCCAAAGCCAAACATTATGTACTTCACCAGTTGTAAGTAGTCCTGTCTCCTGGTTAGTGCTGGAGAGGATAAAAGGCAGTTCTGTATCCAAGCTCCTGCCCCACCAGCACATACACACCTGAACCTGAAGCACTGACAGTTGTTCAAACCTGAATACATCTGGCTGAAGTCTAAGATCGCTTCAGATTTCCAACTTACAGTTTCCTGATTTTCCTTTGGAAAAGACTAAAGTGGTTCCACAGTGTCTAAATGTGTTTGTATTCCAAACTGCACTCAAGTTTGCCTGGGACAAGTATGTATGTGTATGTGAATCTATATTCCCAGGATGTGTCTACGACCCCCACAGGGAGTCAAAGTTTCCAAGAGCCTCATGACGATGCAACTCCTTCACAGGGAATCCGTGGCATTACTCCCTGTCCATGAGAGCGTTTACACACAGATCTTTTCTCCTCCTCATGGTCAGTTTTCTATTTGTGATTAGTAATTGGCTTCTCTTAGTACGTTATAATCTATTACAAAAGCCAAACCTTCAGAGGGCCAGCTGAAATGACAAAATTTGGTTATAATTTATGTTGGCCCCTGACATATATATTTTTTTTAATGATTTGGTCTCTAAGCAACTGATCTCTTAGCAACAAGAAGCACCTTTATAAAAGATAGCACACAAAGAGTGATTGCCAGAAAAGCCACCCGGTTCTTAAACAGCCGCGCATCATTAGCAAAACTCACCATCTTCAAGAGTCCAAAAACTAGGAAGTGACCAGCAGACCCAGGTAACCTTGATATTTGCACATTTTCCTGAAAAAGAAAAAAAAACTCATGCAACTATTGAAGAGAACAAAATTCTTTGAAATGTGTGCATTTTCTGAGGTCTTATTAGTTGGTTTTGGCTAACTTTTAATAGAATGTATTCTATTCAATAACTGCTTCTTGATTTTGTTATACAACTTGGACAGAAATTTTGTGATCAGAAAACAGTTCACTCAAAATATTTCATTGACATGAGGATGGAAGGGGGAAACAATCTATCTTTCTCAGAGTTTATTTCTGTAGGTTTTCATCTGAAGGTAAGAAAATCCACGCTGTGACAAAATAGGAGCGTGCAGAATATCACCCTGAGTGGTGTGCACTCCTAGGGGAATACATATATTTCCCCTCCTAGGGTATTTTTAAACTGCTAAAATATGTAAAGAATAGCAAAATGATTTTACCGCCAAACTTCAGCTTTCTAATCCAGTCAATTCCAGTAGCAAGTGATGGTCTTTTGTTGCAAATATTCAAGGACTGTTTTTTTCTTTTCTCTCTTTCAAAGCACAAAAGCAAGCATTTTTCTATTTGTTTTCATTGCCGTTAAGAAAAGTTTCATTCTAAAACAAAAAAATAGGAGAAATTCCAGCTATCTGCACCTCGTTTGCTTTTTTAGGTACCTAGGAGTTAAAGGTTTAAATGTCTTTTTAGAAAATTGGAGTTGGAGATGAGGAACAATTGTTTTTCATCTGCATCCCCCTTCGATTGAGACTGTGTAATTTAATTATAAACCCACTTGGGGGTACTTGTGGAGCATAAAAAGGGGACATTTTGTGAAGAGTGAAATAAAAATCTCCCTGATTGAGCCTGGAAACATTACACAGAAATATCACAGATCGAGGCAAACAGACCTTAGAAAATTGCAGTTTCAATCAACACAAGTCGGGATGGTGATACTTTGTTTTTTATAAGAATTGCATGTGTCATTTATCTTTAAATTGGGAGGCTAGCTGAAATAACAGATCTTTAGAACTCAAGGGGACAGGATATGCTGTCATCTTCTGAGAATCAGAAAATGGGATACTTTGTCTCAATACAGAGCTTGGCAATGGGTCAGAGCATCCAGAATCAGGACAATCCCAGAAAATTTGGGACTTGTTAATGTTCTGCTAAGAAAAGGCTCCTTCTCAGCACAATATGATTACAGTTGATTTAAAAGGCTGCTTATGACTTGTATTTGTATTACTGCTAACAACTTCAGGCAGAAAGAATTCCTTCTTGTGATTGTTTTGCTTGTAAGTTTAGCAACTTAGGTATTTTAAGTTGAATTGCGGAAACTCTTTTTAAAGCAATGTAATATGAAAGTACAGAGAAACATAGCTTGGGCATTTAAAACTATAAAGATTTTATGTACTTATACTGCAGTGTGATGGTTATTGTAGAAACATGTTTGTGGCTTTAAGGAACTTGGGTAAATAACTATAAGATATAGCTTTTGTTGGCTGTGTCTAGACACACTTTCAGTTTTAGGTATTCTGAATATAGAGAGGAATTAAAATAAGCAAAGATAGGGTAACATATTGCAAATGACAGCTAAGTTTTTGTAGCAGTTCTTTTAAAAATTTTCAAACCCAGTCACTCTGTCCTTTGAGGTTCGTGTCATCTATGCTTTATCTGTGCATAAGGAAACAAAGAAAGCCAACGACACTGTAGAGCTTGTCATTTTGGCTGTCTTAATGAGCCATCTAAGATGGACAAACAATGGCAAGATTTGAAATATACAATGAAATACTCTGACTAGACTGGCCATGATAAACTAAGCCACCTCCTCCTGCTGTGTTACTTCTGAGACACACACACATACACATGGATGGTCTCAATATAAATCATAAACCAGGAAATGAAAACAAATGAAATGAAAACACTTCATGAGTGAAGGCTTCCTGGGAAAAAGGGCAGTTTTAATTTCATGAATGGGAATTTCCATCATAATCCTTGTTTGGCATCTAAAAATCCTAGACAAAACTTGATGACTCTTTTCCTTCAAACTGGCTGGGATTGGGCTTGTGGGGGTGCCGGTGTGTTGAGGGGAGGGAGGTAACAGCTGGCAGACATACTCCGAAGCACTCCTGCTGCGGGGGAGTGGGGGGGGGGGGGGGGTAGTGGTCCATGCTGTGAATAAATCCATTTACTTTAGACCCCTTAAAACCTGAATTGAAATGATTAGTCAGGAACTTGATCAATTACTACTTTTAACAGAAAAATGTTAGCCCTCCTAAATGAATCCTACTTGGGATAATTTGGGCTTTCTCTAGTGAGAGGGAAGCAAGGAAAAAAAAAACCTCTGGAGCAGTCACTGTGGGCTAGGTACTTTGCAATGTGCAGTTTTGTTTAATCCTCACAACGGCTGTGCAAAGGCATCAGCATCTCCATTTTACACAGGTGTAAACCGGGTTCAGCAGTTGGCCAATATGTTACCTAAACAGCTACTGGCCAAGCTGGGCTTTAATCCCAGGGCCAGTCTGATCCCCCAGCCAATGTGCTTTCTTTGTGCCATAATGGCATCAGCAATTATTTTAAGCTGATGTTTAAAGAATCTCTGGAGTCTTAGTGAAGCGAGAGCTCTGAGTAGTTGGGCTGGCAATGGAGATTCAGGTGTCTTTTCACCAAAGAGATTCCCTAACCCCTGGTGCTGTCAGCTGGGGCGACTCGGATCCTGCATTTTCAATGTCTGCCACAGGCTGTGAACTGTAGATGGCACTCAGCTGGGCTGTGGTGGTGGTGGCCACAGGTTGTGTCGCCATTCCTTGCCATGATGCACATCCCAAATGAAGTGGGGCATAGGACTCTTTGATGCATGCTTTCTGTGAGAGCAAAGCCTGAGAGGGGGCTCTCTGGGGGGCATCCCCACACCACAACAGTTAGGGACTACACAGGTAGAGAGGAAGCCAAACCAAGATCCTGAACGGGTCCAGTGACATGCCACCAAGTTAAGGTGACTGGGAAGAGAGGCCAGGTGTGGCTGGAGGGGGACGAGGGGGAAATGATGCTACAGAAAGCAGAGCTTTGCCCCAAGGAAGCTGTTTCAAAGTTGCAGGACCGAAGTGCCCTGTCCCCTCTGGTTCTAAAGCCTCTGGCTTTTGTTGTTGCCCCTCTTCAAGTTTCCCTGACAAAGGGATGGGTCTTAGAGAGAGTTAATTTTAAAAACTTCCCTAAATGAGTTTTTGGGTGGGAGAAGATTTTGTAAAAAGAGTGAGGGCCAGTTCCGCCATGATTAGCCCTGAAGCAAAGCTCCCAACACATTTCTGTTTGATCCTTACATGAATCAGCTCAGACACCTGAACAATCTTGCCCAACGCTAGCCAGTTTGTGCAGATGGGACTCGAACTCGGGTCTTTTGATTAGAAACCCTGTGGCTCTTTCCTACAACTGGAAAATATGATGGTATATATAGGCACATATAGATTCTAAGATGTTAATATGGATCCAAAAAGTTTGGAGTTGAAGGTGACATGACTTGCCTTGAACTTTGCATGATCATCAAATGAATACCAGGGGGAGCTCTTCACCTGCTACACTTGAGTCCATCCCTGAAGAAGGGACTAATACTCTAATAGGTATAAGACGCAACCTCCCATTTCTTTTTCCAATCCCTCTCTGTTGGGGTATACCTATGGATAATCCCTCCAACTGTAAGTCAGAGGGTTGGTGCACAGCTTAGGAAGTCTAAAAACAATGCATAGTAATAGGTTGTATTTTTATACAAAAAAAAAAAAAATGATACTCTTTGTGCAAAAGTATCCCAAATAATCCACATGCCTCTACTTCCCTGGATTCTTATCCCCAATAAGACATGCATACCCTCTTTGAGTTCCTGCCTTATGTGTGCTGCTATGACATTTATGGTTGGCACATGGATGCCACATACCTACTATGGCCAGCATAGGCAAAATCCCCCTTTATATACAGGGCACAGAAAGTCTCCTCTCATCTGGTATTCTTGGATAGAAGAAGGGGGCCACTTAACTCATTTCCTTTCTTTAAAAAAAATATCATTTTTAATTTGGGGGCTGACTTTAAAAATTGCTTAATTTAGATTTATAATTTTGGAGATGCGGGAACCAAGTTGAACGATTTGCCCAAGATCTATGTAGCTAGTCATAATGAAGGACTGAGCTCAGTTCTCTTGACTCCCAGTCCAACACTCTTTCCTCTGTATCACAAGAAACATTAGTCCTAAGAGGAGGAGGAAAGTACAAACTATCACCCCTGTTTTACAGATAGAAAAACTGAGTGCATAATTCAGGTAAGGGACAATTGACACTCAAAAAGAATGAAAATTATTAAATCCATGAAACTGATTTAAGAGATCTTCAGGATTAATAATTTTCATTCCCTCTGCTAGATACAAATACACAAAGTTCAGTGTTACAGTGAACACAGTGGAGTGTTCAAAGGCCATTCAGCCTATTGATGATAAAATTTCTCCTCAATGTGAAATGTAAGGAAGGAGAAAGGAAAATAGTCTCTACCTTTATGAAGTCTAGTGTCCAAACAGATCATGCGTTTAGGAATCCCTTAAAAAGATAAACTAGCATGTATCTGTTATATCAGAACTGTTACAGCCAAGCCCCACACTAAAAATTAACAACAGTTCTATGGATTTTTTCTCCTGTTGGATCAAGATTTTATTTTCTTACAGATTATTACAACTCCCATACTTGCATTTGATACTGGATCCAAGGCCTCTTTTGAGGCTATAGCAAAAATGCCCTGACATGCACAAGCAATTGTGAGAGTTTTATAATTTTGATACTAATTCTAAAAACTTTTAATGGGAATGTGTGAACTCACATGGATTAAGCTCTCTGTGCCAAGTTCTGTGCTAGGAATCTTACATAGGCTTTCTTAATTCATGTTCATATCTTACAATGTCCGTATTCTCAGCACAGTTTTCTAGATAAGGAAGCTGAACCTCTTTTGTACTGAAGGAACTTGCTGAAAGGGGAGACATCATAGAGTGGTATTTATTTATTCAACATATATTTACTGTACTTAAATGATGTGCCTGGTACTGGACTAGATGCTGGTGATATAAAGGTAAATAAGACATGGTCCTTGTCTTGAAGAAGCTCATAGCTTCATGACATTCATTTCCAGTTAGTTAATGTGGGAACTTCTGCTCCTCAGAGCTAGTTTAATAGCAAATGAGATATTTACAAAGTATATTATAAAAGATTTACTGTAGAACACACATCTTGAAGGTTGTAAAGGGTTAGAGAAGAAATCCTAGGATTGGAAAATATAGGCCTAGTGTTTACAACGAGGGGGAAAATTGAAGACTGACTGGCAATTTGTTAACATTCATGGCATTAGAATGAAATGGATAAAAATAGGCAGGAGAGAATAATCAGGTCACATAAGAGGACCAGCAAAGCTTGGGTTTCTTTGTTCTCTTGACTGAAGGGGTTCCACACTGAGGAATAATATGAACAATGAAAGTGGTGATACAGGACACTGGTAGATAACCTGAAACATGTGCCAAAAGTGTTTGGATTTAGTGAACAGAAAATGGGGAGCCAATGCAAAATCTGCTGATGCAGGCTCCTGGCTTTGGAATAGCACTAGACTGTGGACACCTGTGACAAAAAGTGCCAGAGGAAAAGATTCTTGTCCATGTATTATTGACCCTGGCTGAAAGATACCACTGACTAGAAGATTAGTCTTCTGAAATCCTTGACTCAATCAAGAGTGAACTGATGTGGCTCTGGCCTGGGCAATAAATAGCTGCAAAAGATAGAGCCCAACCCAAAATAAGTTCAAAGAAAATGATGGGCTAGGCTTGGTGGTTTAATGGGAGAAGTGAAGGAGGAGAGAAAACAAAAGGATGGTGGAATCCTCAGAAGTAACAGAAATTAGGATTTAGCTACCTGTTTAGGTAGAATTACAATGAGTTTGTTTTTCAGTAAGGTTTACATATCATTAATGTGCCCATGCAAGTGGGGACATTTCCTTAGAAATGTTTACTATGTCCCCCAAAGTACAAATCAGAAGACAGATAAAAGGTGCTCAGAGACTTTAGAAAAGAACCAGAAGCAAACAAGATCTCACAGTCCGAAGATTTTCTGTGCTAAAGCAGCAGAGAAGTTAAAAAAAAAAAATGCTTGGACTTGAAAACAGTCCATCAGATGGGTGAGAGAAGGTCACAAAAAAGCAATGTGGGTGGAAGAGGAAGCTGGGAAACCAGACTGGGTGGTAGGCACCAAGGGGGTGGAATACCAGAGCCCAGTCAGGCCTCCTGACCTGCAAGTCCATGTGCTAAATGAATGCCAAGATCAGCCAGACTAAAGACTTGGCCTCACAGAGATCTAGTTTGAAATCTAGCTGTCTGCCCAGATCAGCCTCAGGTTAACCAGATTAACTTTGGAATCAGGCAGATGCATTTTAATCTTTCTTCAGACAGAAATCAACTGTGAGACCATGTGAAGGAGATTTCATCTCTTATTTCTTCACCTTTAAAAGGGAACTGCTCCTACTTATCTCACCAGGTGTTTTTGTTTTCTTTGAAAGATTAAAATGGGATAAAATACCTATAAAACATGGGGGGAGATGCTCAGTGAATACCAACTTCTCTGGAACAGTGTATTGTTTAGCTGTGTTACTAGGAGTCTCGGAGTTCTTCAGAAATTCCCCCAACTCAAATTTTTAGGTGGAAAGGAGACAGAATCTGCTAGAGGAGCTCCAGCTACCCATACCCAACGCTTACTACAGCCCTGGGGTCCCAGGAAAATTGTGTTTAAAAAGGTAAGGGGAGCAGAGACAAAACTACTGGCACTGTATTGTAGCAAGGTTTCAGGATGCAAGATTAATACACAAAATTCAACTGTATTCTTAGACACTAATAGCAATCAATTGGAATACAAAAATAAAATTTTAAAGTCCCGATACAAGTAGTCTGCAAAAACAGAAAAATACCTAGGGGTAAGTCCAGCAAAAGATGTCTAAGCCCTCTACACTGAAAAGTGCAAGACATTGCTGAGAGAAATTGAACACCTAATAAATGGTGTTCATATATATATATATATATACACATACATATATACATACATATATATACATACATACACATATATACATATATATACATACAGATATATACATATATACATATATATACGTATACATATATACATATACATACACATATATACGTATACGTATATGTATATACATACATATACATATATATACACATATATAGGTATACGTATATGTATATACATACATATATACATATATACATATATATATACATATGTGTGTGTATCTATCTCTCTCTATATATAGATATTATCTATCTATCTATCTATCTATCTATAAGGCCCAATACTGTTAAGGTAACAACTTTTCCCAAAGAACTGCCAATTAAAATTCTGGCAGGCTTTTTTTTTTTTTTAATTTCAGAAGCTGATTTCCAAATTTTATATAGAAACCCAAATGACCTAGAATAACCAAGGTATGTCATTTAGGGACCTTTGAGAAGCAGGCAACAGGACTAGATTAGATATGCAAGAGATTTATCAGGGAAAAGACCGGGGAGGATAAAAGAGGAGGGAGCTGGAATAGGTAACGAAGCGGTCAGAACCCAGGGCAGGTCTGACACCTGTGAAAGGAGAGAGGGAAGGAAGAACTGTGGAGAGGGCTTCAGATCACACTGTAGTTCTGAGAGAGAGTTTGGACCAGAAACGGTGTGTCCCCAAGCAAAGATTTCCTGCTGGAAGAGTCCTGCCCTGAATGGAATGGGCTAGCACTAGCACCCCCACTTTACCTAGTTACTGGTTAGGAGCTACCCAGAGAAGTGGGCCTTTCTGGAACTTGGTGGTGAATCCATAGGATAGGGCTGTCAACTACACCCCCAAGAGCAGTTTCTTTTGAAGGAAATCTGAGCAGTGCATCTCCGTGTCTACCACACAACGTAATTTTTACAAAGAATGAGTTGGAGAACCTTTCTTCCAACTTGCTAACCTTAGCTTAATATTTTAAGACTTAGTATAAAGCTATGGTAGTCAAAACAATTTGATATTGGCAAAAAATAAACAGATCAATGGAACAGAACAGAGAGTCCAAAAAGAGTCTCACACATTTATTGCCAGTTTTTAACAAAGGTACCAAGGCAGTTCAATAGGGAAAAGAAAGTCTTTTCAACAAATGGCACTAGATCAACCAGATAGCCATAAGAGGGGAACCTCATCAACCCTCACCTCACACTGTACACAAAAAATAACTCAGAATGGATCAGGGACCTAAAAGTAAGATCCAAAATTACTAAACTTCTAGAAGAAAACACAAGAAAATATCTTTGTGACCCTGGAGTGGTAAAGTCTTCTTAGAATACCAAACAAGTAGGAACCATTCATAAAAGAGACAAACTTGATAACTGGGATTCATCTAAAAGTAAAAACTTTTGATCTTCAATAGACACTAAGAAAATAAGGCAGACCATAAACTAGGAGAAATTATTTGAAACACATATATCAGACAACTTGAATCCAGAATACAGTTTTTTTTTTAATCTTTATTTTTGAGCGAGAGAGAGAGAGAGAGAGAGAGAGAGAGAGAGAGAGAGAAAGCACAAGTGGGTAGGGGCAGAGAGAGGATGACACAAAATCTGAAGCAGGCTCCAGGTTCTGAGCTGTCAGCACAGAGCCCAATGCGGGGCTTGAACTCATGAACCATGAGATCATGACCTGAGCTGAAGTCAGACGCTTAACTGACTGAGCCATCCACATGCCCCCAGAATACAGTTTTTAAAAATTGTTTAAGATTCAGTAAGACCAAACAATTTTTTTTTATTATTTTTATCTTTCTTATTTTGAGAGAGAGAGAGCAGGGGAAGGGCAGAGGGAGAGAGAGAGAGAGAGAGAGAGAGAGAGAGAGAGAGAGAATCTTAAGTGGGCTTGATCCCACAACCCTGGGATCATGACCTGAGCCGAAATCAAGAGTCGGATGCTCAACCGACAGAGCCACCCAGGTGCCCCAAACCAATTTTTAAAAACAGGGAAATTATTTGACCAGACACTTCACAAAAGAAGATCTATGAATGGCCAGTAAACTAAAAAATGTTCACAATCATTAGTAATTGAGGAAATGAAAATTAGGACCACTTTCAGATCCCTCTAGAATGGCTACAGTTAGAAGACTGACATGACACATACAAAGTGTTGGGGAGAATGTGGAGCAACTTGAACTTTCATATACTACTGGAGGCAATGTAGGGGTACTTGGAAAATAATTTGGCAGTTTCTTAAAAAGTTAAACATATATTTACCATGAGACACTCTGGTACACTAGTGTTCATAGCAGCCTTATATGAAATAGCGGAGGACTGGGAAACCACCCACATGTTCATTTTTTTTATATGAAATTTATTGTCAAATTTGTTTCCATACAACACCCAGTGCTCAACCCAACAGGTGCCCTCCTCAATACCCATCACCCACGCTTCCATCCCTCCCACCCCCCATCAACCCTGAGTTTATTCTCAGTTTTTAAGAGTCTCTTATGGTTTGGCTCCCTCCCTCTCTCTTTTTTTTTCCTTCACCTCCCCCATGGTTTTCTGTTAAGTTTCTCAGGATCCACATAAGAGTGAAAACATATGGTATCTGTCTTTCTCTGTAGACTTGTTTCACTTAGCATAACACTCTCCAGTTCCAACCACATTGCTACAAAAGGTGATATTTCATTCTTTCTCACTGCCAAGTACTATTCCATTGGGTATATAAACCACATGTTCATTAACAAGTGAATGGATACACTGGGGTGTAACTAAACAATAGAATACTACTCAGTAACCTTAGGGAACAGACTGTTGATGTGAGCAACAACATGAATGACTCTCAAAATCAACATACTGAGTGAAAGAAGCCAGACAGAAAAGAGTACAGACCATATGATTACAATGCTATAAAACTCGAGAAAATGCAAACTAATCAACAGTGACAGGAAGAGATTAGTAGTTGTCTGGGGATGGGGCAGAGGAAGGGATGGATTACAAAAGGGTGATGGAAATGTTATCTTGATTCTGGTGATGATTTCACAAGTGTGCATATATATGTTAAAACTCCTAAGACTGTACACTTTTAAGTATTTGAGGTTTATTGTATGTCATTTATGCCTCAGTAAAGTGGTTTTCAAGGGATGGAGGGAGATGGGGTCTGATGTAATTCATGCCACCCGACCCATACACTCAAAGGGTGTGAATGGTTGGAACCGTGTTCTAGTAGAAACTTAGGGAGCAGTGAGTCTGGTACTTTGCTTTCCTATCTGGCTATCTAGTATCGACCTTTCCCTCAAGCTGGGGGAAGGAGTAGAGGGAGGCACAATGCCTAGTGCCAACCAGCTGTGGCCTTAAAGCTTCCTCCTGCACAAGGAGGATCATTCCCTCAGACAGGGGAGCACACAGGCCAGCTGCGTGGGCAGTCAGCCAAAGCAGCCACACAGGGCTCAGTGTTCAGAAGGGGCCCCCACTAGCAGGTTTAATGTTCTGTGTCACAGTATTGAAATTCTTAGTAATTTTATCTTTGATTTTGAGCTTTGTAAGAGAAGTCTGATGGGACAGTGGATGTACTGGGAAACTGGACCTTTGGCTCATGCAGGGTCACCTCTTGTGTGGCTTCCCTGGGGACAGGGATGAGTTCTCTGCTGCCCTCTGCCTGGCAATGGCCTGGGCATGAGAGGATCAGTGCTGATGCACAGCCAGGGGGCTGAGTCACAGGGTGGTGGCCCCTGGAGCAACTGTGAGGGTCTGCATTTGCCCATAGAATATCCCTGTGCCTGAGGTAGCCCAACATTAAATGGCAAATAAAAAACACCATGACAGGTGGAAAGAAAGACTGCAAAATAAATGAAAAGTCCTTTTTCCTGCTTTCGGAACAAGAGGCTTCTGCATTTTCATTTTGTACTGGGCCCTGCAAACCTTATGGTCAGTCCTGGCTGCAGGGCAGGCTGCTTGCAGTCACAGCACTCGTCCCCCACCCGGCCTGCCCTGGGCTCCAGCTGTTGACTGCCACAGGTACACGAGGGCTGATCTTGCTGCAGCAAGCTTCCAATGCCCCAGGGGAAAGATTTGACTCCATTCACCCTGCCCAGGAGTGATAGAGACCAGAGCCTAGGAATGGAAACTCTGGAATGTAGGGCAGACTTGCTCTCCAGAATAGGAAGTCTTATCAGGGTAGAAGCAAGGCAAGTCCCACTCTCATAAGATTCTTCTGCTTACGGTCCTCCCTGTTCTTTGATTTCATCTCTGGTGTGGAATAAGGGTGAAAGTTCCAATTTGTTGTTTTGAAAAAAAGTAACCATGACAACAGCCAAGTCCACAGAGAGAGTAGTAAAATCCATCAAGCTCACTTTCAATACCTTGCCTTTCCTTCCAGAACGAATACTCCTAGTCAGACAATGATCCAGCCACAACAAAAGACCAGACCTTAGAAAAATGTCATGTGCTTGGCCCATCATAGATTAGTGGCGGTACCTCGTTGATTTGTCAGTTCTTTGCCTCCAGCTTTTTCCACGCAGTCCAGGTCAGGTTTAGAAAGCTTATTCTAAAAGGGCCAAGAGCAGATATGAGCTCTTTTTAGGGAATATGCCCTACAAATCTGTTAAGCTCATGGATTTAGAAGTAAAAATAAACTTAAATGAGTCCATTAAATGAGTCCAGGTGTGAGAGAAATTTTGGAGTAATCCTCGACTCCATGTGTTAGAGAATGAACTGGCAGAAGCTTATCCACCACCTCTATCTATGTGAGGAGGGACGTGCTTTTTCCTTCTGCCTGGCAGGGGAGGGTCTCCTACCCAGCCTTTCTTGGAGGCAGATTGAAGCAGTATAATCTGCAAGGGCACTGGCTGGGAAGACAGGAAGTCTGGGTTCTTAACTCTGTCACTCATTAGCTGTGAGACCTTGGTTGGGTACATAGTTTAACCTCTTAGGATATGTCAATGTTTGCCATGTTTTATCAATATATATGCAAGTGCCTTTTTTTTTTTATTTTTTATTTATTTTTTTATTTTTTTATTTTTTTAAAAAAAAATTTTTTTTTTCAACGTTTATTTATTTTTGGGACAGAGAGAGACAGAGCATGAACGGGGGAGGGGCAGAGAGAGAGGGAGACACAGAATCGGAAACAGGCTCCAGGCTCTGAGCCATCAGCCCAGAGCCCGACGCGGGGCTCGAACTCCCGGACCGCGAGATCGTGACCTGGCTGAAGTCGGACGCTTAACCGACTGCGCCACCCAGGCGCCCCTGCAAGTGCCTTTTAACGAGAGGAAAGTGTCGTGCACGTAAATGTGACATGTGAGAGCATTATCACATATTCCTCTTTGCTCTTCTCTGAGCCTGGCAGGGTAGGGTCGAATCTGGCAGGTTTTTGTCAGGTAAAAGCTAAGTCTTCCTCATCTGATTCTGGGCTGCATATAGGGTCAGATTTACAGAGAGAACAGAGGCTTACTGCACCTTTGCACAAAGGAAACCAGCTGTTTTTCTTAGTGTTGGGGAAAATTAGATTTGTTTTGTCTCTGAGGCTATTAACTAGGTTTATCAAGACTGGTCATATTCACTAACCTGTAGCCTGGCACTTGGCCTGTTGGGTATCAGGGTAGCTGAAGCTCAAAGAGCTACAAAGGTCAGGCAGGTAATGATCAGAGTATAATAATCAGGGGGAAGGAAGGGGGCCTGACACTTTGAAAGGAACAGCAGAGTGTTGCCACAAGAGAATGTGAGTCCAATGTGGCCAGATTGTCTGCGTTGTTCTCAAGAGAGGCCTGAAATCTGGACTTTTAAATGTGAAGTTATTCAGAATTTTAAATAATGGCAACAAAAGCAAATTTAAAGCACAGTATAAGCCAAAATGAGACAGGTTAGCAGGGTGAGTGGGTTAAAGATGGAAACTTTGGTTAAGACAGGGACACACAACAGAAGGCTGTCCTGGGCTGCTCTTCCTGGAGAGCACCCTAAGAGGAAGCAAGACTCGAGAGCCTCTTTATCCAGACTGCCAGTCCCCTGACTCAGCTTCTCCTTTTCTGTCACTCTTCCTTCCAGTCTGTGGAGATTTCACCTCTCTGTGGAAGGACGAGGTTAGAAGCTTCTATAAGCCAAAGTCATTAATGTGGCTAGTCCTTGCCCACCCCTACAGGCCTGGATTTTGAAACTCAAAAGCCAGGAAAATATTTTTTCCCTCTGTGTTCTGCTTCCCTGAGGCAATGAAAAATGCTCAGCTGACTTACTAAGGAGAGGGCATAAAGAGTGATCGGTAATGCTAGCTAGCTTGCCCCTACCTCGGGGCTAGACTGGAGGGAGGGACATCACACGCACAATCTCAAGAGGCCCAAATGGGGATGGTGTGCTTGGGAAGTTAGGACTAGTTTGGTATAGCTGGGCGGAGTATAGGGCACATGGCAGGGGAGGCACCTGGAAATGCAGATGAAATAGGACTTAAGAGAAAATAGATGTCTGATTACTTATGTTATTTTTGTAATAAAGTTACTCTGCAAAGTTGGTGAGCAATCCTTCATTCAGTTTTGTATAATTTATCATCTATGCACTTTAAAGTGACATAAAGGGCCTTGGAAACCATGATCTGGAAACCATGCCTGTCCTCATTTGGGTGGTCTTGACCTCTGAGGGTACTAGGTGACTCTAGAATTCATGGAGTGGTGCACCACAGCCCACAGGAAACCTCGCTATTCCTGGAACTGCTAGTGTTTTCTGCCTGCCCTCCGCTCCTCCCACGCCAGCTCCCACTCCCTGTGTCCCCAGGCTCCGCCAGCTCCTCTTCTTCCCCGGTGACTTGTGATTAGTCCAGCTCTGTCTCTGCACCATACCTGGGCTAACCCCTGAGGACCCTGTGTTCCCGTCTGCCCTCTCAAGTGAAGGATGTGTTTTCAATCATCATTCCCCCAGTGTCAGTGTTGGGAGCTGGGGCTGGTGTCTCCCAGGGTGCTGCTTCTGGACCGTTAACTCCCTTTCTCTCTCTAAAGAGTTGAAACCTGCTTGAGGCTCACACTGTCTACCCACCCACCCTGTCTCCCCTAGTCAGTCTCTTTCTCCATGTCTTTCCTCTCTGCCCTGTCATCCTAAGCAGCTAAATGTCCTTGTGGCTGGTAAAAGCAACAAACGCCCTGCGTGTAGAGCTGCATGATGCTTGTACACTCAGTGACTTTCTCTCTCCACCATAGCAGGCTCCCCCGGAGGCGGTTGGGACCTTGGTGTCATCCAAACCTGCACCTCCTCTGAAATCTCATTCTCTCACCACATCCTCCAGCTCATTTGTCCAGGTGCCCTCACTGCGAGATCTCCACACCAGTGCTCCCTCCACTTTCTCTGTCCTTGAACCTCCTCCAGTCTTTCCTTCCTTCATACCTGCCTTAGAGGAGATAGTTCCTCCCAAAGTTCCCTAAACAGATTACTGAATGCACCGTGCCCCTTCCAAATATCCCCACCTGGCAAAGGCCTGAAGAACTATTAATGTCTGTATTGATCAGATGAGCGTCAGTGAAGGGTATGACACAACTGGACATTTTAGCATGGCTCTGACTTCATGTTCTCCAACCTTGTTGAGGCCCTCAACACTGTGCTTTTTGAGAAGCTCTCTTACCACGTTCACAATCAAAATTTCATTTCTTCTCAGAGCTCCATGTTTCTGACCTCTGTATTCCCAGAGAAGAAGCCTGGCAGAGAACACTGGTCAGCTGTGTTTGCACCTGTCCTCTCTTCTTTATGTATTACAGCAGAGCACAGGTCTCTCCTCCAACCAAAGCCAGTCCCTCTGCAGGTGCCCTGATCTCATCCCCTCCTGCCTAAGCAAGGGTCCTGCTCCATTAGGTAGGTCCTTCTCCAGCCCATATCTTCAACCTCTGCCTCATACTTGGATTTCACTTTAAATCGATGCTAGAATCCTCCATTACAAGCAAAGCCAAGCAAACAAAACTCCCCTTAACTGCACACATCCCTCAAGTTCTCACTTAATCCGTCCACTCTCCATCCACAGCTAAGCTTTCTAAGAGTTATGCACGCATGCTTCTTCCACCCTATCTCCTCTTCTCCTTTCCAGGTGGGCTTCCTACTTCACCACTTTGAGGAAGAAGCTCTTGCTGGGGTCCCAATAGCTTCTGTGCTTATCAATATCAACTTTCTGTCTTCCTCTAACTTGACCCCCCAGCAGCATTTGATACAGTTAACCATATCCTCCTTCTTGAAACACTCTCTCCTCTTCTCTTTGGTGATAAAATCCTATTTCTTCTTTGTGCCTACTGGCTCTTTTTTCTTGGGATCTTTTGCTTGTTCCTCCTCCTCCCAAATTCTGAATTCTTGAGTTCTTTGGGAGCTTCTTTCACACCGCTGTGTCCCTTGGCAACCTCACCTTCTCCCAAGGCCTTAAATACCATCTCTAACCTGGTTTGCTCTTTTCTAAATCCTCACCTTTTCTATCACAGAACTGTAATTAAGTAATTAACTCGAGTGATTATCTCTATATTAATTGCTTCCCTTACTGGACCTGTAAATTCCATGAGGGTGGGCAATGTCTTCTGCATTCACCACTTCCATAATCCACTGGGCCAGCCCACAAAAAAAGTGGCTGAGCTTCAACACTGCTACTCAATGGGCCCCTGCTCTGCCTGCCAAAAGAGGAAGCAAACGTTTGCCTTCCTGGGATTGTCTAATCCTTAGAACTTGTCACCGCAGTCTGTTCTCCAGATGAAGTGTACAACTATCGTTTCTTTATTGCAGAACAGGAAGTCCAGATATATTCTTTTGCCAAACATGGGGTGGGGATCTTGTATTAATAAAAATAAAACTAGAATTGAGGAGAGGCGGCTTCAAGTTTTTAAGCAGAGGAGTGACATGGTGAGCTCTATATTTTGAAAAGCTGTCAGTAAGGAGGAAGAATTGGGGAAAGGAGAAAATAGGGGCAGGGAGGGGCATTTGTGTGATTCTGTTCCAGGGGGAGGGCTGGTGAAAGCCTTAACTCACAGTTGGCACTGAGAATAGAGAGGAGAGGGAGGGGTGAGACTTGCAGAAATAAAATAGCAATTGAATATGGGGGTGGGATGGTGGGCAGTGAGACACTGCCCAGAATCAGAGGACTCTAGTATTTTGCCTTTCTTCTTCAGTGAACCCTCACAGACAGGCTGTTCTGTCTCTGGAAGGACCTGCCGCACACTTACGTCCTTGGAATCCTATTCCTCCATCATGATCTCTCTGAAGCACTCCTTAACTACCCCAGGGAGGATGACTCTTTTCCCCTCATGACCAAAGCACATTGTTCAAGTGGTCCATATCATTGCTGGTTGGTATATAACTGAATCAGGGCATTGTGCTATCTGTGATGAAATGGCTACTTCAAACTAGAACATTGGGAAAATAAATAAATAAATAAAGAGAAGCCTATTTAGTATCTTTATTTCCTTAACTTATAATTGACCAAAATTATCTCTTTTTATTATATCAAAGTTCTGGTGGGGTTTGTTAATAATGCCAATTACTCATTTCTTTGACGAGATTTATATAAAGGTCTTGGCTGATCCCAGCCTGCTCCTTCCTTTGGTTTCAGAGTCCACAATATCTTAACTCCAGAATAGCCTGAGACATCATCTCTGAGCTTCTAAATGACACTTGCATCTTGAAAACCCATGGTGATAGCTCTCCAACTCAGCTGGTTCCAATTAACCTCTTCTCAAGCTATCCATATGTGCATGCTTTATTTAGCAATGCAGCCCTTTAAAAGGGGCCAGACATTTTTAGTCATACTGGACACACATTATAACATGGCTTAACTCCTATATGCTCTGGGCTGGCTGTTACACAGACTTCTTCATGTTTAACACTTCTCCTAAAATTTCCCAACATTCACTAAGGTTTCAGCAGCCCTTTAGGACCAATATCTTCCAGAAAATGCTCAAAATCCATCTGAATTCATGTCATACACCATCACCAAGGGAACTCTGCCATCTAGTTCCAGAAGAATCCTAATGATTCCATAAGACCTGAAAATCCTCCTCCTCAGGAGTCAGTTGTTGATTCCTGTCTCCCTCCTCTGATCAGAGTCAGTCCCTTTCCTGTTCCACCCTCATAATTTGCACACTCCTTTCCTGTGTAATTTATCACATAAAGCCTTGCTGTTTTTATTTGTACTCATGTCTTTCTCTCTAGCTGTATCAAAAGCTCCTTAACAGCACAGATAGTATTCTCTTAGTGTCCTCCCTACCTGCCCTCCACCCACCCACCCACCCATACTGGAAGCTTAATACCATCCCTTACACTTAGGTGGAGTTCAGGGTTCTAGAAAAGTCGACGAATGAATCATAAACATAATTTGGGTCATTTTTTCCCACAAAATGCATCACCTGTCTTTGCCCACATTGAAAGCCCTCAGCCTCTTCTCTGCCCACTCCTACTGGCTTCCTATAGTTTTTCCCCATCTGTCTGGCATTTCCCTCCACCTCTAGAGAGCTTTCCAATCTGCTCCCTCTTTTGACTCATTTTTAAAGCCTTGTAATAGGGCTAGTTCCAGAGTTTAGCATCCTTCCATTTGGAGAACTGCCCTACCACTCTTAGTTTCTCCAGCCCTGATAACACTGCCTCCCATCCCCCTACCCACAGCAACTCTACAGGAAAGCCTCATGAAGTCTCCCTTGGTAAAGAGCTGGTTGTCTCAGAACCAGTAGAAACTATGTGCAGTGTCCAATTCACCCCTAAAATCTCCCTTGAAACTGAGGAACACAATGTGGTCTCTCTCTGGGTAATTTCCTTATACCATCTTTTCTTGCATTTAGCCAAAATGTTTACAGCTATCTCCAATTATTCTTAAACTTAAGTATTTGCCAGAAATGGGTCCTTGTGTAATGCATTCACCATTATTTCTCATGCAAAAATTTTATTTTTAATTTTTTTCCCTTTGGTGGTTACTTGACAGATGCTCCTGGTGATAGTAATTCCTAACTCTGCCTAGCATGATTCTCGAGGTGCCTTCACCACTCACTATCTCCTCCAGCGATCACATCATCCTCTGAATGGTGACAGGGCAGGGATCATTAGCCCCATTTTACAGACGTACAATGTGAGGCTAGAAGAGAGATTTTGTGATTTTCTGAAACTGCCATGGCTTGTAAATCATGGTAGGGGTTGTGGGTGGGGGCTACTTAACTCACAGCTTCCTAAGACTTTCCCACTTTCTCAAGCTTTTGTCAAATTTGTCGTGAGCAGTATTTGCTGCAGCCAGCTTTGGTTCCTTGCACATTTAGTCATCTGCTTTAGCTGGATGACTCCCCTATTTTTTGGATTTGAACTAATTGAATAAGTCAGGTTTACATTTCAAAGAGAAGACTGCTCTTCTAGTCTTCTTATTTTTGTAAATTTTTGTAACAATTTCAACAGGCCCTACCTTAGAATTCCAGGCAGCTGACAGATAAATAGGTATTGAGCACCTCCTTTGTAGCCCTCCTGTTAGACACTAAAAGGATGGCATGGGGTGGGACATGGTGGGAAATGGGGTGGAGAAGGAGTGTGGGGGCAGGAGGAACTGGAATCTAGTCCAAGCTCCACTAAAGGGGAGCCTCTTCCAAAGATTATCCCCCCAGTTGTGGATTTTTTTAAATCACACAAATGTACTGCATGGGCTTATAGGGGTCCTGCTGGGTGACTAGGGACTAGGGAGAGAGGCAAGATAGTTTACAATCTAACCTGAGGGTCAAGCCACATTATTAAAAGCACCTGGGTTGCACCGGAATAAAGACATGTTAGAAATGTCAATGGAGTACTACGTGGCAATGAGAAAAAATGAAATATGGCCTTTTGTAGCAACGTGGATGGAACTGGAGAGTGTGATGCTAAGTGAAATAAGCCATACAGAGAAAGACAGATACCATATGGTTTCACTCTTATGTGGATCCTGAGAAACTTAAGAAAAACCCATGGGGGAGGGGAACAAAAAAAAAAAAAAAAAAAAAAAAAAAGATGTTAGAGTGGGAGAGAGCCAAAGCATAAGAGACTGTTGAGAACTGAGAACAAACTAAGGGTCGATGGGGGGTGGGAGGGAGGAGAGGGTGGGTGATGGGTACTGAGGAGGGCACCTTTTGGGATGAGCACTGGGTGTTGTATGGAAACCAATTTGACAATAAATTTCATATATAAATAAAAAAAAAAAAATAAAGTGGAGCTTATCAAAAAAAAAAAAAAAAAAAAAAAAAAAAAAAAAAAAAAAAAAAAAAAAAAAAGAAATGTCACCGAAGAAGTACACCAAGTGCTCACTGTGGTCGTGGGCAATAAAGGAAAACACAGGTGAGAGAGGAGAGTGGGGAGATCTGGAAAGCTTTGTGGAGAAGGAGCAATGATTTGGAAAGCATGCAATGCTAGCTAAAAGGAGAGGAACATAGTCCCATCCCCTGGCAGAGCTCTAGAGTCCTATCTAGTGCCTACTCAAGGAGCCTCCAGTCCTTTGGAAGTAGGTAGGATATGTAATGATAGCCACCCAGTACACATAAGAGGAGAGAGAAGAAAGCAAGAGGCAGAGGAGAGGATAAAAGCCAGCTTCTGAACCACACTGCCTGGATTTGAGTCCTGTTCCACCGCTCAGTAGCTGAGTGGACCTGGGCCAGCTGCTGCTAGTTTCTGGACTTTAATATTAGTGCCTATCTCCTAGAGTTGAGATAAGGATTAAGTGAGAATACTACCTACAAAGTACTTAGAACAGTGCCTGGTATGCAGTAAGTGCTCAATAAGTGTTAGCTATTGTTATTTACATTTACTGGTATATACACATATGCATGCACAAACTGCCTGTTGTGATCCACAAGTAGGATTAGGAGCCTCAAACTGAGAGTTATTAGAGTCTAAAAGATACCACAAAAGGGAAAGAAGACTTGACCTTCTTGTGTTGCTGCTGTGTTTACATGGTTTAGCACTTTGGGATAGTATTTGGAAGAAAATATTGCAATAAAAATGGTGCTATTTGGGACTGACCTCGGTGCCCTGGGCTCAGGTACTGGAGTGCAGTGTCTAAGAAGCCAAGGCCTGTTTGGATTTCCTCACACCACGGCACAGAGGCAAAGCTCCTGTTGGCCACTAACCCAAGGGCCAACATTCCTTTGAGCTGCACCCTTCCCAGAGGTGTTTGTGGTTCAGGCCCTGGGGTTTGTGGGAGACCAGTCCCATTGACAAGGGAAATTTCCAGGGTGGCTCTCCTCACCCTCACAGAATCTCCACCTGCTCTGCCCAGAACACAGAAGCCTGCTATGACATCTGGCCCCAAGTTCTGTACTTTGTGAAATCTGGACTCTTGGGCAAGTTACCTCACCTCTCTAAGCTACATATGTAAAATAGATATAAGAGTAAAATCTTTATGGGACTAGTTGCGAGCCTTAAATGTAATAAGGTAAGGCTTGGCATTCAATAAAAGATAGCCATTATAATTATTAATAGCTGCAGTCATTATAGTATTGATGCTGCAGGCGGAGAGAAGGGGGTGGCTGCTTCTGGAAGCACACTTGAGACTCACATATAATGAAGGTGATTATGAAATTGTCTAAACTTGAGCACTTTTGAGAGTAAAGGGAGTGCTATTAATAATGGTGCAGGGACACTAGGTATAATTGGGACTGTTTGGGACAAACCAGTCCATGAGTCTCTGTCCACTGCTCACCCTTCATCTCCAATGCCAAGCTATCTGACTATATATATGTTTCTTCAAAACATAGTTCTTAATCGAATATTTTTCTCCTTCTTGACATCTTTGTCTTTTGAGGGTTATTTTTCATTAAGGTTGTCTATCACTTATTGGGGAATGAATATGTGTTAGCCATTATACTAGGTGCTTTAAGTAAATGAGATATAAAATGCTCACCAACCACTGTAGGAGGTAGATGCTACCTCCATTACAAAGCTATGGAATCTGAGGCTCAAGGAGGTTAAGTAACTTGCCCAACCAAGGTTACAGGTCTATTAAATGGTATATTGGGGATTTACCACATAGGCCAAAGGCCGGCCTATACTGGATCAGAATTTTTAGAGGTGAGCCCAGAATGATTTATGCAGGGCCCTCACACCCACCCCTCACCTGCTGGAGTGGGGTGGGTGCCAAGGTGAATATCTTCCTCTCCTATAAATGCCAATTTCCAAACCCTCAGGTCAGAGAACTGGGTGAATAACCAGTGGTTGCCCTCTTGATTTTCACAGAAATGGGAGCTTCATGAATATAGGTTATTAAACCCGCTCCTGGATTCTTTGTAAATGGAATCTTGTGTATTGTATAGGTAAGCTGGTGGCATATTTTATCTTTATCTTTTCCACTTTAAAATTCCTAGGGTGGGGAGAGGGGGTGGAAATCAGTATCTCTAGGCCCAATACTTTTTATTGGTAAGCTATCCAGACACACTTCTTTCAGCAATGTCTACTTCAGATTCTGCCATGGTGATACAGATACACTGACATACCCAATAAGTATCTGTTGGTGGAAAACATTAACTCTGAATGTCTGGTTCCATGTGAGCAAAGTTAAGGCTCACATAAAACTGGGGAATAGTATTCAGAATTCAGCTGACCTCTTTGGGCAACTTTGTTGTTTCTGGGGCCATAATTTTCAGGAGGATGGTTCCCAAGGTGTGAGGAAATGATTGCTTCCTATAGCACTGGCAGGAGTGTGAAAAGAGCTCTTTGGCAAACACATTACTCATCCGTCATTACAGAGCCTGTCACCTCCAGAGTGCTTTTCCAGAAGTAATCTCTACCTACATCATGTCCTAGCAAGTGGGAGTTTTCCTCCTCACCCTTTGGCTGGTTTCTTAGGACCACTATTCACAGCTTCCATGTAGAACTTGGGATCAATAGCAGGCAAGTCACAACTTTTGTCTCAACTAAACTTTGGCCTCAGGGACTGTTTCCATCCATGGGGCTAAAGGCTTCCAAACTTTCAGCAGTGGTGTTGAAGACAGTCCTGAGGAGTGGAAACACCACAAACCCTCCCTCCCCAACCACTTGTATGCATAACAAAATGAAAATGAAATCTCTTCTCAAATATTCTTTTAAGTAAAGATGCCTTTAAAGTTACTTTAACTTGGTTTTTATGGGAGACAGGGATCCCTCACTGTGTCCCAGGTCATGAGTGACTTTAATGAGAAATAGTGGAAGTCAATTTAGCTGAGCCCACCTGCACATAGGGCCAGTCCCTCACTTCACTCTGTTGACAGGTCAGGAAACCATGTGAGAATTTACAGGCCAGCTGTGGCAGAGACCCCCAGCACAAATAATGTCTGCTCCCAATTACTGGAATAGTGCCCACATAATTTGGAAAGTTGTTTTCCTATTTTGGTAAGAGCATTGTGTTCTTAACTATCAGAGCCTTTGTACACACTGTCCCTGGAATAAGTCACCCCTTTGCCATTCCTTCTCCTGGAAAATACTATCCAGGATTTAAGATTCAGCTTAAGTGGGCACTTGACCTCATCTGGGGAATCTGGAAGAGGTTTTCTATTACATACCCTTATAGGACCCCACATTCTCCCTCTGATAAATCTTATCTCAATTTTATGATTACTAGTTCAAGGCCTGTATTCACTACCAGGCCATGAGCTCTAGGGACAGGGCCTGTCAACCATGTTCCTCCTGTGCCCATCACCTGGCATGGCACCTAGAACAGAAGCTCCTTGGTGAAGGAGTGGACTCCTTGGAAGAATGTGTCTGGTTCACCAGCTGTGGTAGTTCAGAGTCTTTCAGGGATCCTTGGAATACTTATCTGAGTATTTGTACTATATCACAGTCTATGTAGATACTTCATCTAAGCTATCTCAAGGCAAGGAAGGCTTCATTATCTCCCATTTTACTGGGAAGGAAACTGAAGGCTCATATTGGTGTAGTAAATTTCCCCAAGTCACACAGTATGGGACAGAGCTGTAAAGTAAATTATTCCCCACCATGACAAACTACATTAACAATATAATGTCATAAAAACTATGACAATGCTGGGGCGCCTGGTTGAGCGTCCGACTTCGGCTCAGGTCACGATCTCACGGTCCGTGAGTTCGAGCCCCGCATCGGGCTCTGTGCTGACTGCTCAGAGCCTGGAGCCTGTTTCACATTCTGTGTCTCCCTCTCTCTCTGACCCTCCCCCGTTCATGCTCTGTCTCTCTCTGTCTCAAAAATAAATAAACGTTAAAAAAAAAACAAACTATGACAATGCTGATTATGTCTTACTTCCAAGTTTCAGCTGGTCACAGATCACTCAGGGCCCTTTTCAAACTATCACTTATTAAGGATTCACCCTTTACCTTTTTCCAAGTTTACCCTGTCTTGTAGAAATTTTGATTATTAGAATTCTCATGGCTGGCCAAAATCTCCCGTGTTCTCTATTCCACCCACTCCCTGAGAAGCCCTTTTTATATATTTGCATTTCTGCTTGCTTCTTTTCCCTCCAGATGGGTCACTGACTTTCATGTATAACCTATATTTTGCTCTTCTGGGCCTCCAAGTATATCTCTCTTCATTATTTATCCCCTGCCGCCTCCTACGTTTACCTTATCTTACTGTGGACCTTCCCTAGATGAGGTCTAGAGCATCTCTGACATCAACAATGCTGCCTTATTGTCACAAGGTATGGGCTCAGAATCATGGAATTGATGAGTAACTATTACATCAGACATTACAGGATGAAACAGACAACACAACTGTGCAGCCTAACCACTCATTTCAATAACAGAAGCTAAAACATCGCCAGAGCCCCTTCTTTGGAATTGCTTTCAGAAATCCGTGGCACTTTACTTTTAATATCCTGGGGAGGGTGGATGGGTATTGAGGAGGGCACATGTTGGGATGAGCACTGGGTGTTGTATAGAAACCAATCTGACAATAAATTTCATATTTAAATTAATTAATTAATTAATTAATTAAATCCTGGGTAAACTTCTGGGTTCAAAATGGTGGATGAAGCACATGCTATAGCCTTTCTTTGTCACACAAAATCTCTGGAATTGATAGAAAAGATATTTTTAAAATCTACAACTGAACTATAAAACAAGAATGGAGCCCTCCTTGGGCCAGAAATTCTGGAAGTATAAAAACTGATGGGATCAAGCTGATAAAGGAAACAAATCAAAATATAAACAGAAAAGTATCCTTACAAAGGCAAGACAAAACCCAATGGAGTTCCATATGTGGAGAGAGTAGATTAATAGAGCAGGAGGAAACTAGGGGCAATAAGAAGACTGAGGAACTAGCTTCAGGAATTTCTGTATATCTCCTGTCCCCTTATCAACAGCAGCTCAGGTGGGGGCTCTTTCCAAAGAAGCTGTTGGCACATAAGGTTGGAGCTGGAGATGCAGAGTATATCCAGGCCCAAAAGGCTAACTCTAAAATATTCTGACTAGTGACATGTTCCACCCCTTCCTCACTCTTCCTGTAAACATATTTGGAATACAAACTGCACTGAACATCCTGTCTCTTCTCTTTCTCTCCCAAAAGTGGACAAACAGAAGCAGCCAGCTGACTAACAGGGAATTTCAGCCACAAAAATGAGCACATAATTAAGACTCACCAAAATGTGATGAATGTCAACACTATGGAAGGAAGTCACAAACTGTAGAGTCTCCACCTGAGGAAATAGACTTATTGATCAATCAAAACTGAGCCTTAGAATACATTGAATTAATAATAGCCTCAGAGACATCAGCAGATATTGCATCCGTAAAAAATTTACATATAATGGACATTAATATTTTGATTTTTGAAGTAAAAATCTGAATGGATGGACTGAAAAGCCAAATAACAGTTGAAGAGCTGGGAGATTCAATCAAGCCAAGACATTATCTCAGAATGTAGCACAAAGGAATGTAAATAAAGGAATTATCTCAGAATGTAGCACAAAGAGATAACAGAGATGGGAAATACAAAAATAACAGGTAAACATGAAGAATGGACCCATAAGACTCAATGTTTGTCTAATTGGTGTTCTAGGAGGAAAAGTAGTGAGAATGGAGGAGAGACAACATCCAAAGAAATATTGGACAAGATGTCCCCAGAACTGAAGAGGACTGCCTGAATTCCCAGCAGTGTAAAAAAAAAAAAAAAAAAAAAAAAGTCACATACAATTATCTCAATGAGCCAATTCTTCACTCGCTGATGACAGACTTGCTTTGGGAAGCAGTAAAAGGTCATTTGAAGCCAAGTGTGCTAGAACAGATGGATAATCAAACCCAGTGCTTGTTGACAATGAGATGTAAGTTAAATTAGATGTAAACTTAAAATATTTTTGCAAGGCTCACAAATTAGTTTTGAAGATGCCCACCTCTAGTATTGGCACCCACACAGGCAGTTTAGCTAGTGGAATTTTCTATTTCCTCAAATCTTCCTCTAGTTTTATAGCATAGGAGTACATGAACAAACTATAAGCCAGGGGGTCAACTAAGATAATAATGCCTCTCCTGTATCCTCCCTCATCATCCTCACCCCTGCTTAGAGCTTCATCAGTAGATGTTAATGCTTTCCAACATGGATCCAGCTTCTTCAGTCTCATTATCCCCAACCACTCACTCATTCCTGCCTCTAAGTATTTACAAAGCCCTGTCCTCTTCTTACTGTTAAAACTCTAACCACATTTCAAGGCCCAGAACAAGTTTCACCATTCATAAAAAAACCTTCTTTGGCCACATCTCTGTGCTAAGATCTCTTTGTACTTGTCAACAATATCATGCTTACTAGGTTTTTTTTTTGGTTTTTTTTTTGTTTGTTTGTTTTTTGCTTTTTCTCCCACTAGACTACAGGCTCCCATAGAGCTGAGAGAGTGCCAAGCATTTCTCTTGTGCCCTCCAAAAAACTGCTCCAGGCACCTGTTAAAATGAAAAATATCCCTAGGAGGGAGAACAAGTTGAATGATTATTCCCTGGAGACTAATTATTTTGGTGATAGATGATTTCCTATGACTAGGGGGAAGAAAGTGAGTGGATAGAAAATGTGGGCAAATGACACAGAAAAGGAAGTCTGGCTGAGGAAAGGCACCTAGAGGCAAACATCAACTATTCTTCAATTCTGTTCAGGCCACCTCAGCATCTCTCACATGATCCCCAATTACTCCATGACAAAAGGGTCATAGAATAACTGACCTCCAGACCAATGAAGCTTAGAGACTACCACACTCCCTAGGAGTACCCAAAGGAGGTGCAGGGAGTACCCAAGGGATCTGGCCCCAATGTACAGATTTCTTCAGTGACCTCCCCTGGGACACTACTCCAGTCCAGAGACTGCTCCTTCTAGTTTCTCCCAGGACTGGCCCTTATGACTTAATGCTCTTGTCGGAGACTGAAGATTAATAACAATAGCATCTGTTGAACTCTTACAATGTGGTAGATACTCTGATAAGGCCCCCACATACTTTATCTCTTTCCTTCCTCATAGTTACCATATTAAGACATACTATTTCCCTCCCCCTTTTCTGATGAAGAAACTGAGGCAGAGCTATAGAAATGAACACACACAGTGATGGGGATCCATCTGAACCCAGGAAAACTAATGGGATGGGGAGGGATGCAGGAGCAGCTTTGAGTTTCCCTGTCAATACTTATTCTTTTCACCTGCAAAGCCTTTCCTTCAACCTGATACCTTGAAAATAATGCTTCTCCTTCAAGGCTTACTCATTAAACCGTACCCAACCTTGCCAGGATAACCAGTTTCTCTTGTCTTCTCACGGTTGTTTATGCCCCTGGTTAAACTCTTATAATTTGACTTATATTATTAGTAATACAGGGGGGCTGTGTCTTGTCCAAATTAACTCCTTGAGGGCAAGGACCTCATTTTGTTCATTGCTATATTCCTAGAGCCTAGAACAGTGTCTAGGATGTTGCAGATACTAAATTTTTGGAGTGAACACAGCAGTCGGCATGTGCATGTATTCTCTCCCATGAGATGGGACCTTCCATGGCAGAGATACAGAAATACCATGAGCCTGGATGCCTAGAGAGGGTTAAAGTATAGCCATGGACAGTGTCAGTGTGAGGTTTAGGCCACAGATGGGATTTCAGGGTATCAGAAATTCTCCCCTTAAATTTTTCTCACTGATTCCATTGGCGGCACAATCTACCACCTTATTATCATCAAGGCTTCACCTGATTTGGGATCCAGGTAAAATGTAAAATTTCCCAGAGGATATTTTGTTCACTTACAATCTGAAAATCACACTCTGCTGGTCAGTGAAGGTGGTTTTGATCTGGAAAGAGCCTCTGAGATACTGGGAACCTGAGGTGGAAGGTGAAGGAAGGAACTGGCCCCAGGAGTTGTTAATTTGAAGTCTGTGGATGGGCCTCAGGGGGGTCCAGAACCCAGAATTATATTCAGAAGCATCGCATGTTGATTCCTAAGTGTGTTTTTCCAAAATGAAGTTCCACAAGTTCTTTCATTAGGTTCTCAGAATGGGTCTGGGGCCTTAAGGAGAATGAGAAGAGCTGGAGGAGATAGCCAAAACCAGCCATTTGCACCCCGGTTTCTCTGACATCCCAGTTTTGCTCTGGGCACCTGGGCTGGCCTAGGCAATGGTGCCCTATAGGCACCACTGGTTGGCCTAAGGCAATGGTGCACAAGGAAAAAGAACAAAGGAAGATGAAAAGGGGCAAAGGCACTGGAGAGGGCCAGGAGGGGAACCTAAGATAAAGGGTAAAAATGTTGGGCATCAGACACAGAACTAAGAGGTCATATGGCCCAATCTCCATGTTTTAGAGATAAAGAAAGGCGGTCCAGAGAGATTAAGTAACCCGAACACTTGGGGTCAGCAAGCAGCTCTTTTGCCAAAGACTGACCCTGCTCTAGGCCATCTCTATGGCCTCACAGTTTGTTCATTCAACAACAGATAAGCTCACAAGGAAAGGCCAGTAATGCTCCTGTTATCTGACTGTTTGGGTGGTGACTGTAGGCCACTGCATTGCTGAAACTTGGCATGTGGAATCACAGATAAGATATGGAAGACATTCCCCTGGGGATGCTTTGCTGACCCTAGGCCCAAAAAGTTTAACCTGCTAACCATTCACTTCACTGACATTTACTGAGCACTTGCTAGGTACAAGGCACTCATGGTGGTCTCCACGGAGGCCACAGAGAGGAGAAAGACGTGACTCTTAGCCCTGGAAGAACTATGCTGTGGTAATGACAAAAGACATCCCACTGCATGGGCAGCTGAGTGTTCTGCATAGGAGACCGGTTGTTACCACATCCAGGTAGATGAGCCAAAGCAAGGCCACTGGGACCTCACTGCAGTAAATCTTGTACACCAAGGCTCAGGGAGGGCTCTGGATCTTGCCACAAGAATGGGATTCAGTGGTTTCTTCAGCTACTCTAGGCAGTCCTACTTCGGGACCTTGCATAGTTGCTCCCAGAGTCATGGAGTCCCGCAAGCCCATTGTAGCACAGAGATCTTAAGCCTGAGGATTTTAGCCAGTGGCGGTGGTTCTGGAAGTTTCACTTTAGCCCTTGTCTCCATGTCCTGAGCTAAAGAGAATTTGCTTCCTCAGCCAGGGCTCAGGGAGGCTTGGGAAGCAAATGAGCTCAAGGGGGCTAGTTGGCCACTGTGACTTGAACTCAGGCCCCAACTCCAAATCCTGCTCCTGTGATATTCTCACTTCTGATCTTTCCTTCTTCAGGTTAAAAGCCTAAGAATAGGCTGGAAAATTCCACTACCTATTTCCTCAGAGGCCAGACAACATGTTAGGGCTTGTAAAATGGAATCACAAAGTGAAGTGGGAGGAAACCTCTTATTGAAAGGACTTGTGCTGTGGGAATGGTGGGCAGTCTGCCCCTTCTGCCTCCTCCACAGGGCAGGTCTTAGAAGATATGGTTTGATGTCAGGCGGCACCTGTACGAGAGGGTCTGAGGGCCCCATGGAGGGCCTCAGGTCTCACAATACCCCTCCCTTGTCTCATGGCCAGAAAGGCTTTTAATGATCTAAGAGGATTTGCAGGGGGTCACTGCTGACTATACTTTAAAAACAAATTCTCTTGGCAGAGGATCTCATATACAACCCATGGGGGAGACAATGGGGTAGGTGTATGAGGGACAAGAGGGAACTTTGCCCTCAGAGGGGCAAAGTTGAAAGCTGAGGTAAAAGAGCAGCCAGACCAACTGGTAGCTGGACGGTAAGCTATGGTAAAGGAGCATTTCCACAAACATGCAGTTGTGGGATCTCAAATATGACAAAGAAATCCCCAGTCCTGCCTGATGCCCAAGAGCTTTGGATCCACATGCTCATGTGAAATGTGGATTTTGGAAGCCTGTGCATTTATTAGAGACGGAAACTTGCCTGTCATGCACTGTCAATAGTCTTCCCTACTTGGTTGGAATGCTAGTGGCTGAGGTCTTGTCAGTGATCCCTAAAGGGGGGTCCAGGCGAACCACACAATGTTTATCCTTTCGGATTTCCCTTGTTGGTTTCTATTATCTCTCCAGCTCCAGAACAAAATGTTGCCAGGGACTCACTTGAAAGCTTGCTGGAAAGAATGACTGGAACCCGCCTTGTCATGACCCTGGTAAGAGGGCATGGAAATCAGATCACAGAATGTGGGTAAACGTTTCCCACTTTTAAGGGACAATTCACAAGTGACAGTAGTTCCCTGGTTCTCATGTAGTTGGTTAATTTTTCAAGGGAGATAACTGCGCAATTGGAAGATCTCAAAGTTTCTTTCCAGCTCTGACCCCCTGTGTTTCCTTGATGTAGAAGTTCAGGAGCAGCTCTGCCTGTCATCCCAGAGAGCTGTGGTCCTCACACCAGGCCCTAGCTTAACAGCACCTTCCTCAGAACTTGTCTTATGCCTCTCATGTTTGAATGTATCACCTCGCCCAGACAGGAGCCTTAATAAATGTTTATTTAATGAAACTCTCCATGACTCTGAGTTTTAGAGTGATTTGGCAGTCAAAAGCAAGAGGGTCCCAGGCTCCTGTCAAAGAAAGGAGGAGGGGTATTTATAGAAACCTTGTAAGTAAAGGCTCAGAGATGCATGGGGAGGAAGCAAACCTTTTCCTGGGAGGCCTGTGGGGCAGAACCAGCCAAGCTGGAGAGATGTGGGGGAGGCATGAGGGAGAACTCCCAGGTAAGGATGTCTGTGGGTCAATGAGGAATCAGAATGTTGGTACAGAAAACCAAGACACAAGTCTGAAAGGATGAATTTGGAAGCCTTGCAATCAACTAGAAGCAAAGAAGGTTTAGCAAGGAACTGAGGTAATGAAAACTGACTTGAAAAACAGCGTGGCTGCAGCGTGTAAGACAAACTGAAAGGCAAGGTATGAGAAGGGTTGCGGGGAGTAAAATCTGAACAAAGGTAGACACTGCAAATTCAGGCCACAGGTTTGTAGTGAAGCATCTACAAACTCCAGGACACACTTCTAGGAGTGGGATACAGCCATGAAGGAGAAGACATAGTACCCTGGCCTTGGAAAACTCACCTAGAAGGAGAGGTCACAGAAGGAGGAGGAGGACTTTTAAGATCAAGTAGCCCATTTTATTAGGTAAGGGGTTTGAGGAAACTTACAAAAACACATCCAACTCATAAGGATAAATGTAAATGATTGTATCTATTATCCTTGACCTCTCTTTAGATAAAACAGTGAGTTGTGTACAACTGATCTTATAAATTCATTCAGTGTCAGCTTATGGCCTGGCACCAAAGCATGACTAGGCAAAGGCAGTCCCAGGAAGCAGCCCCCTGTGGGGACCCAAAATCAGAAGGTGCAGCAGGGAGACCCAAGGTAGCTGGGTCACGTTTCTCTGCAAGTGGGACATGAAGGAAGGATGGACCAGGTGTACTGAAGATGGAGAGAGGAAGGGCAGGCTTGGCACCTGGCCTCAGGCCCAGGGAGGCTGGGTACTCTGAACAGATCATCCCCATGCTGCAAGGTAGGGTTTGGTAGGGTCTGGCCAGGCCACGGGGGCACTCCTGCAAGGCTAGGGCCTGTTTCCCCACCATGCAGAGGGTCAAGGCTGTACCAGGACATTGGGAGCCCTTTCTGGCACTGCAGGGCCCAGAGTGTGTCCTGAACCCAAGGCACCAGGACACTCAGGCTCTGCTGTGTTCCCAGCAGACTTTGCCCTGGCTCAGACTGGGAACTCTGGGTGTAGGACTGGTATTTCCTTATCCTGAGGTTGTGGGGCAGTAAATGAAGGTATTAGGATACCTGTGGCTCCACACAGAAAAGGAACACAGGCCTGGTTCATCAGGATGCCAAAGCCCCTGCTTGGTGCCGGGCCCAGTGTGGGATGCCCCAATGAATGAAGTGTAAAGACCACTCAGCAAACAAATGCCTGGAGATCCAGGCATTGGAGATGGCATTTGAAGGAACATGGCATTGAGGGCCGTGTGTGTGTGTGTGTGTGTGTGTGTGTGTGTGTGTGTGTGTGTGTGTGTGTTGGGGGTGTGAAGGTATTCCTGGCACAGAGGACATACCAGGAATCCCTATGAAGTTCTAGGATCTTCCTACCTTCCTCTACCACCACTCAAAGTCTTCTGTTCAACTAACCTGTCTGTGTGGCCCATTAGAATGTTCTACTGAGCAGGAAAACCAACATGCAAGGAGGAAAGAATTTGAAAGGACCTTTCCAGCTGTGGTATTCGGAGGTCTGAAAAGCTTACTCCTTTAAAGTAAGTCAGTCTGAATAGCTTAGAAATGAACATAGATAGTTTAGGATTGAAAAGTCCCTGATTGTAGAGACCAAATAAATCCCACAATAAGGCATCAAAATGGCATGATTAAGAATATGGGCTCTGCATTGGGTGTTGTATGTAAGTGATGAATCACTAGATTCTACACCTGAAACCAGTGTTACATTGCATGTTAACTAACTGGAATTCAAATAAACCTTGAAAAAAAATAAAGCATGGGCTCTGGAGAGAGACCACATGGGTTCTAATCCCAGCTCTGTAACAAACAACCTGGGTGCCCTATTTATTACACCTCAGTTTCCTCATCTGCAAAATGGGGATTGTCTTAATTAGCTTAGGGTTGTTGTGAACATAAAAGGCTTACTATTGGTAAAGACTTGGAACAATGTCTGACACATAGTAAATGCTTTGTAAGCACTAAAAAAAATCTCATATTCTTTGAGGCATCTTTAGGACATACTTTTGGGAAAGATGAGCAATGAGGCTTCTTAGCCGTATTAACCATTTAGACATACAGTCAGTCTTTGCTTTACACGGTCTTGCTTTGCAAGACCATAAAAATGACCATGCAAAGTGAAACTGTCAAGCAACCCTAAAAATCAAGAGGAAAAATACAAGTATTGCATGGCTTTTAAAATTTTTGTTGAAACATTAAAAACTCTCTTTCTATAGGTTTTAAGCATATATGGAAATGCAAAAAATAGTAAGACAAAAATTATAATATACCATAATTTAAACATTAGAAACACTGCAATTTTTAAAAGTGTTTTCTTTGTAAAAACAAAACAAAACAAAAAATTTGAGAGTATTTGAACATTTCTTGCTGCCTTCTCTTTGTATAACTTATGATGTGGTAGGAGCATCTTTTCTATGCCTTCATGAATTGTCGTACTCCTTTATACATTTGCATCAGCTTCCAACATTGTACCCTTTTGTGATTTCAATGTTATGAAGTAGCTCTTGAGAGTTTTTTTACTAAATTTTTTTTTTCCTGAGAGTTCCTTTAATGTAAAATATTCTGCCAGGATCACTTCCTCTGGGATATCTTCCTTCTTTTTGTCTCAATCACTTTCTTCACTTATGCTTTTAACATTGGCTTCAGGTTTCATCATTATAAATGGAAACTTTGAAGGTCCTGGCTGTCATAAAGTCACAGGGAGCTTACTCAAAATGATATAAAATTCCACTTAGGAAATTAAATACCTAAAAATTCAACCTCTTCAGAGCAGCAACTTATTAACAAAGGAACCAGATGATGACACATTGCTGACTTTTCAGACTCAGCTTATATATATTTTAAAACAAACAAACAAACTGCCTAACATATGTGCAAGCATTTTCAGTGCCTTGCACTTAACTGTTGATAATTATTTAAATGGTGGAATAATAGAATGAATCAACAGTATGAATCAAGCAACTGAATGAATTCAACTATATTATGAAATGTATGTAATTGCCAGAAATGAGTTTTTAACTGGATATTTAAGATATCATATAGATCAGAGGAGAAATGTAATTACATACTCTTTAAGAATCTGATGAAAGTTCTTTCCCGCTAAAAGTTCAGGTGAGCAGATACAACATGTTATGCAGCATGTCAGGAAGTTCAGAGAGCACCTGAAATCCAATTAGAAGCCCTGGTTACAAATCTAGAACTATTATTACTGGATAAGATCCTGCCAAAATCTGTTTCAGAGCCATTATAAATCCTGCAAACTAAGGTCACTTTCCAAGGAAGGGTAATCCTTGGAGCAGTCATCTGGTACCAGGAGTGCATTGAATGGTCGCTCTTGCTGGCTATACAAATTTATTCAATCTAGGTCTCTTCAACAAACCTCCATCCCTGAAACTTTCCTCTGAGAGTACTGGTATTAGAAAACCTTACTGAAAAGACAGACTCAACATTACATTGTTGAGAAACATGACTGAACCAGCAAATCAAACTAAAAACTCTCTTGCATAGGAGGTTAGCTGCTGTGGGCAAAACATAAGAGGCCACAGCCTACTGTGGATGGGATTTTATTCTTTCTGTCCTTTCTTTCCTTCCTCCTTCCCGATTCCTTCTCTTTATTCTTCTTCTCCCATTCTTCTTTCCTACTAATGCTGACATTGCCCCCCATGGGCACTGCTTTATCCAGGCCATAGTGCAAGAGATTTTAGCCTTATTAAAGTCAATAGAAAAAGATTATCCTGAGTGAGTCACACTGAATTCACTGAACAACCTAATAAGAAGCTCTGAGGACGCCTCAACAATCTCCAAGAAATTCATTCTTGCTGGAGAAGCTTACTCTTTGGGGGAAGTAATTTTGATCAAGGAAGGGAGTTGGGGATAACTTTTTTAAAAAATTGATTTGGCTTCAAAAGAAACAGATTGCCTAAACAATATTTGCTGATGAAGTCACAGAATGACTCCACCTCTGGAATGAGCTTCATTTTCTTGTATTTTGGTTAGAAATTTGACTCTCAATTGGGAATTCAGCCACTCTACCCACTCAAGGGCAAGATGATAAGGTTCTATCAGACCAAGCGTCTAAACGAACCTGAGACTCTACCAAGGTCAGAAATGCTGCACTTCAAGCCAAAAGATCTCCCTTTGGCTTGCTTGTTTTGACTTGTAACCACAACTTTGTCTTGTCTAGGTGTCCAATCACATTATAAAACAAAATGCTTGATTTCTATCGTACAGCACCCTTTGAACCAACAGGAGTCCTAGATATTCTTTTTTTTTTTTTTTTTTTGCTGCTCTGATTTACATAGGGCTTTAAATTGTTTTTCCTGAGCTCAAGAAACAAAAGATGGTTTTGGAAATGCTGAACCCAATGCATTACAACATCACCAGCATGATGCCCGAAGTCATGCCTGTGGCCACCATGCCAATCCTGCTGCTCACTGGCTTTCTTCTTTTGGTTTGGAATTATGAGGACACATCTTCAATACCAGGTAAGTCAGTCATTTAGTTCTGTAACTAAGGAGATTATGTACTTGGTCTTTTGGTCCATGAGGGTAAAGAAAATTTTGCAAAAGGACAAAGAGCAAACCCAGGGAGATGGCTGAAGCCCATGGCAATGTTAGCAAATAAAAACCCAGGTGAAAAATTTTATTCCAATTAGCTGCACATTTCAAATGAAAGAATTTCAAAAATATCTCAGATGATCCCTTCCATTCTGCACTTTGCTTTGGTAAAGTAGACCTGGCACAAGTATCCTCTAAGTTTGAGATGAAGTGAAGCAAAAGTAAGCCAGGTATTTTTTTTATTATTCAAATTCATTCTAATTTTGCTCTGAAGGTAAAAAATGTCTCTGGAATGCCTCCTCTTTTTTTTTTAAAAAATTTTATTCTTAAGCAATCTCTACACCCAGTGGGGGGCTCAAACTCACAACCCTGAGATCAAGAATTGCACGCTTCACTGACTGAGCCGGCCAGGTGCCCCTGGAATGCTTTCTATACTCCTCTTCTTCTGCCTCCCATTTTGCCTCATCCATGTGCTCTGCCCTCTTCCTTTCTTGAACGTATTCCCTCTCTTTATCTCACTCTTCATTTTCTCTTATTCTTGGGGATGAGTGTGATGGTGGTGGCACAATAACGGCTTGCTGGGACCTGGACAGTGGAAGAAAAATGGGGGCCACTACGATTCCCTTGGAATATCATTCCCTGATAGAATCTTCAGCAAGGTCTATGGATTAATCAAAAGTAGAGTACAATATAATTATCCAGATAATTCCAGTAGGAACTCCCACCACTCCACACTATCAGATTAATTCAGAAATATCAGAAATACCCGACTATTATTCAGTTTTCAGTGAAAATTCTTCATGGCAGACATCCATTCCCAGTCCCATGAGATATCTGATAAGGATATGAAAAGCATAGTCATTACACACTTCCAAGTGTGGTGGCCTTCATTATAGCATGATTTAGGGTAGGAGTATGAAGCTGGTGCAAAGTGCCTCATGTCTGGATGCTTCAAATTTTTCCAGAGAACTGTCTATCTGACTCAGACTGATATTTTAGGTTACTTTAATGTCTAATTAAATAGAGCACTCAGTTAATGTTGTTCTCTACTGCCTGAGGGGTCTGAGGGAAGACTCTTCCATGGTCTTTAACCTGAACTCCTTTCCCCACACTGCCCCTTCTTCACTGGACTTCTTCCACAGTGGGGTCCTGGGTCAGGATCCATGAATGGAGGGTGAGGTGGAGAGTATTTTTAACAAGTTCCCCCAGATGTTTATGTTGCAAGTGTTGGAAGAAGTCCCTTGGACCTTTGAAGAAGGAGGTCAGCCTTTGGGGGGCAAGCATAAGAACTGGCATCCCTGAAGCTCTGGGCCAGGAGCCTAGGTGGCAGCTCACTCTGTCCACCACTCCTGGCCTGGTGGTGGACAGGAGTGAGCTGCCACCTAGGCTCCTGGCCTGGGGACAGACATCATACACTGATAGTTAGATCGCATAGTACTATGGTTCTCAGCCACATCCGAGGCAGGATCCCCATGTGGATATTTAAAAAAAAAAAAATCTTCCCAGGCGATTTTTCACGAGCAATCGGGATTGAGAGCCATGGTTATGACTCCGAACCCTTTCATTTGACAGAAGGGGAAACTGAGCCCCAGAGAAATGAACTGCCTTGTCCAAGCAAACCATCATGACAAGTATAAGAAACCACAGAGTTCAAACTCCTCATTTTACAGGTGAGGGGTTAAAACCCAGAGAAAGGAAATGACTTGTCAGCATCTCTGCTTGAAAGAAAGTGGGAGGTGGGATGGGTGGCAGGGAGGCAACCAAGAATTCCTGAATCCCAGGCTGATGATCATTTTGCTAGCCAGGGACCTTGTGGTCCCATGCTCTCCCTTTGAAAATGTGAGCTCTGGTGGCACAGGCTAAGGTCCCTGGTTCCTGGCTGGGGGAGGAAAGGGGAGACAATTGGCTTTGTCAGGGTGGTTCTTCCCAACCAGTACTTCTGAACACCTTTTGCCAGTTTCCTTGAATCACTGGTTCTCTGCGCTCTTAGTTTTACAGGTTTGGGAGAAGCTCAGGGTCAGGGAAAGCCAAAGGGAGTGAAGAAGGTATAATGATTTAAAAGCCCTCAAGTCAGGAATGCCTACGTGGCTCAGTCCATTGTGTCTGACATGATGCCAGCGTTGTGGGATTGAGCCCCACATCAGGCTCCCCACTGAGTGTGGAGCCTGCTTGATTCTTTCTCTCTCCCTCCGCCCCTTTCCCTCTGCCCCTCTGTTCCTCTTCCCCTCTTGCCCCCGCCCCACACACAAGCCCTTAAGTCAGTTACAATTTACAAAGGAGTGTCATATTCATTTTCTCCTGTGCTCCTCACAGCATTGTGGTGAGGTAGGTGTGTTTATGCCCATTTTGCAGATGAAAAAACTGAGATTAAAGAAGGTAGATGGCACACAGCTAGTAAGTGATGAAAATGAGACTCAGAGCTAAGTTCCTTGATCCACGTTCCCTGAGAGGCCCCGCTGTGTTCAGAGCTGGGACTATGCACCCACAGGCAGGGGACTTAGTACTGCGAGAGCTATGGGAGTCTGGGGAGGACAGAGTCATTCCTACCTGGGGGTTTTGTTAAGTGTCAGTTCTGGGAAACTGCCCCAAGTTCACCAATCTCTGCCCAGGCCCCTGGCAGCTCTCCTTTCCCCGCGGGCACATAGCCATCCCCAAATTTGCACATGGTTTCTCTCGCATAGAGCCTCTCTCTGACTTAGGAACCACATCCCCGGAGGCGGCACTGCAAAAAGGACGTGGCAACACATTCCCCTAACTCCCACTAAAAAACAACTTCACAGAAAGGTAAAATAGATATGTCATCACAGACCAGGACAAGAAACAGGATGTTAGCAGCATCCCAGAAACTTCTCTTGTGCCTTTTCATTCATACCCCCTCTCTCATCCCCAGAGGTAAACATTCTTCTATTTTGTGACAATCACTTTCTTGCCTTTTCATGTTTTGCCACCTAATTTCAAATCCCCAAACAATACAGATTAATTTTTGCCTGGTGTTAAATGTTTTAGCAGTCGAGTCCGACGTTACTTCTATATTGCTTCTTTTGCTCAATATTATGTTTGTAAGATTCATCCACATTGCAACATGCAGCTACAGTGCATATGGTATCCAGTCACACAAACATTTCATGGTTTAATTACTGATGCTACTGTTGGTGGATCTTTGGGTGTCTCCATTTTGGGGATATCGTGAACAATGCTGCTATGAACATTCACGTGCACAAGTTTCTCTAGGGCGTATACCCAGCATGGAATGCAACAGCTTCTTGATCAGGACAGTGGGTGAGAGGTCCCAGCTGTTGGCTTCCCAGAGGCTGTTTCTGCACAAAAATGCAGTGCAGTATTTATTGCTCCTCTTTGGGCATGAAAGAGGCTCCCACAATTGCTTCATGCCTAGATACGCATTCTCAAATCTAAGAAGCAGAGAGCCGCTTAATGTGGATGCAACCAGAATATTTACCTAATATCCTACCAAAGTTTCTCCCCTCCTAAAGCATCCTTTTCTCAGCTGGAGGGTATAAGATATACGTATAAATGAAAGGCTCACATTGTGTTGTAATTATTTGGTATAGTACTTCCCCTCCCCCCACCCCCCACATACTCTCCTCTCCCTATCACAGCATCTCCTGTCCATGACCTGTAGCTAGTGTCTATACCTAGTAGGGTCTCTGTAAGTGTTTGTTGGATGAATTAAGCTGACATGTGATTAGTCACCAGGGACCCCAAACTCGGATTCTTTTCTGGTTAGAACACCCAGGTTTTCAACCTAAGCAAAGTTCATCTAATCTCCCTTTTTTAGTGGATAGAGATCTGCACTGTCATATTTTAAACTTGAATGGTGGTTCCCCAATAGCAAGACCTTCTATATGGCGCCAAACTTTTAGATAAAAAGTAAAGAGTTCAGCCTTTCATTTGCATGCCTTTGGTTTTCATGGGCCTAGCATATTATGTAAGTAAATGTTTGTCAAATAAGGCTATTCCCAAATAGCCAGATGTTTGACCTCCTATGGACTAAATGTACATGATTAAGTGATATGTTTCCATTTTTATCAAAATGTAAATACAACCTAAAATACTCTAAATGAGGATCACATTTAAAACTTCATCCTTCATATTATACACACATCTGTAAATAACTTTAAAAATTCACCCAGGAGGGGCTCCTGGATGGCTCAGTCGGTTAAGCGTCCGACTTTGGCTCAGGTCATGATCTCATGGTTGGTGGGTTTGAGCCCCACATCAGGCTCTGTGCTGACAGCTCAGAGGCTGGAGCCTGCTTCAGATTCTGTGTCTCCCTCTCTCTCTGCCCCTCCCCTGCTTGTGCTCTCTCTCTTTCTCTCAAAAATAAACATTTAAAAGAATTTTAAACAATTCACCCAGGAAACGTTTATTAAACATCTACAATGTTTCAAGCTGTAAATAGCCAGCAAAATAGTTTGTTATTATGCACAGCTTAATTGATTAGAGATCTGTATATCTGATGACATTCTAAGGAAATACATATTCACATTTGCTCATTTTAATCTTTTGAAGAATTTAATGAAATTATTTTAATATAAAGCCAATCATCTACTTATAATTCAGTGTTATTGGAACAATCATAAGATTAAGAAGAACCCTTTGAAAATGTTTTGGTTCTACATATAATGCCCAAGACCTTCACTTTAAAGAAAAAAATAAAAAGCTGACAGTCTTATTCCCATTAACCCAGGTATTGCAAAGTTATGGACTAAATCTTATTTGCTGAATTTGGGACTAAACATGCAATTTAGATGACTCAAGCAAAAGCTTAGATTATCTAGATTATTTACACAACTCTTGCCCCTGGAGTCAGAACATGCCTCATACAGTTGTGCATGGCAGCTTCATATTTTACTGACAGAATGAAAGTAAAGGAGAAAGATTTAGAAAAGCTACTACTTCACAAAAACCATTGCGAAAAGTTTCTAACATTTTACCACCACCAGTAAAATCAAGCTAGCAAGTTTGTTCTCTGGTCTAGGCAGCAGCGAATTCCCCAGTTTTTACTGGATTTATGTTCTTTACAGTTCTGCCATTGTCTACATAAGCAAGGACATGAGAAGTCACTGCTCTTGAGTAAACCCACATCACTGGACTCAAATTCTAATCTAGACATTGATCAGATTCATTACCTATGAGATTTAGCTTAGGATTCTTTTCTTAAACTGAGTCCTTTTTGAAGGTAAACAAAAAAGAAATGGATATTCTCTGTTTGAATATTATCTTTGCAGACCATGTCTGTCAGTTAAAAAGATTACACCAGGGGTGCCTGGGTGGCTCAGCTGGCTCAGCTGGTTAAGTGTCCGACTTTGGCTCAGGTCATGATCTCACAGTTCATGAGTCCAAGCCCCACATTGTCAGAGCAGAGCCTGCCTCAGATTCCCTGTCTCGCTCTTTCTCTGCCCCTCCCATGCTCGATCTCTCTCTCAAAAATAAATAAGCATTAAAAAAAATTACACCAAAACTACAAACTCATGTTAAGCCTCCCATTCTGTCAGCTGGGGATCCAAACCAAAAGTTTTCAGACAAAACTCGGCAGCCAAATAGACCTGTCAGCTTGTCACATGTCCTGACTTCCATGCTTGTAAATAGATGGACTGAATGACTTGTATTTGAAACTCACTGATACTGCTTAACATGGCGAGAAAATAGTAGACACATACCCTGGTTCATTCAGACTGAATTAAGATCAAATGGAACTAGCATGGTATAGACACTGAACTACTGTTTTCACATGTTAAGCTTATTTGGGTTTTTAGTGATTCACAGATACACATCAGAAGATGTAAAAGAGCATTTAGATATTAAAGAATAAGAATAGCAGTAACATAAAGCAGTTGCTCTTTCTGGTGTTGCTAAAATTCTGAATGTGATCTTTTCCCTTTCCTAGGTCCTGGCTATTGCATGGGAATTGGGCCCCTCATTTCCCACTGCAGGTTCCTGTGGATGGGGATTGGCAGTGCCTGTAACTATTACAACAAGATGTATGGAGAATTCATGAGAGTCTGGATATGTGGAGAGGAAACACTCATTATTAGCAAGTAAGTCTGTTAAGAATTGGAGACATATTTTTAAAACTAAAGCTGCATTTTTTCCTATTAAGTAACAAGCAAACTTATTTTGATATCTTGATCCTTTTGTTTCTAAGGGTATGTTTTTGCTACTGAAATGGAGGCGGGCAATTCCCAGGTGAAAATCTATCACTATATACAAATGAAATAATTGGGTTTTGCCTAACGCCAGAGGTACACAGATAAAGCACTCTGGAAAGGTGGGAAACTATTCAAAATTTCTCTCCAGATGATTTGGGTTTGATAAAACATACTTTAGGGAGAGGCATTATCTTCTCTGCTTTCCTAAGATTTTGCTCTTCTCTCTATAAGTAAGCATTTAAAACAAAACAAAACACCTGAGAGAAAGAAATCAGTACCAATTTGCTAATGTGCTTCTAATAGTAGGCTACTGAGCACCTCTAGCAGGATAAAGAGTAGAAAAAAATGCTATTCAAATGCTCTGATTCTATTTACGACTGTGTGCCAGTATCTCAGCTGAGTGATCTTAAAAAAAATCAGGAATATTGCCTATTTAAAAAAAATGGTTTGTTATATTCTCTGGATAAGTTTAGCATTGAATTCATCCAGGGTTAACCAAATAGGCATCGACTATAGAGAACTAGCTTTGTGAAATACTAGTTTTCGTTTTCACTGATCATAGAACATGGAGAATTTCAAAGAAAGCATATATCACTAGACTTTCATCTATTATTACTAGATATTTAACAATGTTATATGCCAACACTATCTCATTAATGAGTTTTTAGATTCTCTGACAGGGCTTTACCCAGAACTAAGACCAACTAGGGTTTTACCGATGAATTAGAATTATTTGTCCAGATACACAGACTATTGCCCAGAGGTAAGTGAAGCATTTCTGGAAACCACATGGATTTTTTTCAAGCCAAGCTGATATACATCATTTCATAAATACCACGGTAATCTTTGAGCCCAATTCTTTGAAACAAATAACTGAAAGAAGGGAGTGGGGGACCGATAATTATCCTTAGATTTTACTTCTCTTGGGATACTGAGCTCTGGTCAGCCAAATTTAGGTGAATTTGATACATTCTCACTTAAAAAAATTTTTTTTAATGTTTATTTATTTTTGAGACAGGGAGAGAGAGACAGAACATGAGCAGGGGAGGGGCAGATAGAGAGAGGGAGGCACAGAATCTAAGGCAGGCTCCAGGCTCCGAGCTGTCAGCATAGAGTCCAACATGAGGCTCGAACCCATGAACCGTGAGATATAACCTGAGCCAAAGTTGGACACTTAACCGACTGAGTCACCCAGGCACCCCGATACGTTCTCATTTTAAAAATCCAATACTTTAATCACTTTGGCAACTGAATACAGTCTCAACATGTCCTGAGACTGATGGGGGCTTGGGACGTTGGCCCATTTGGCCCTGCTCTTGCATCCCTCAGCATAGCCAGTTTCCTTCCAGCGCTACTTGGCAGACAGGTAAAGGGACCTGCAGGATACTTATCCAAAAGGATATCCGTCTACAGCTCAGAATCTAGAGCAGTGGTTCTCACCCTGGCTGCACAGGGAGCTTATAAAAACCCCAAGGCCCAGGCCACACCCCCAGCTTTCAGAATCTCTGGGGGTGGGACCCAGGCACCAGTAGTGTTCAGAGCTCCCCAAGTCATTCCAGTGTGCTGCGGAGCCTGAGACGGGAGAGCAGGTAAGCTGCCTCCAGCACAAAGGGGTCTCTCCTTGGGGGTAAGGGAGCCAATAAGCAGGGCTGGAATGCTTTCATCTTAACATCTCACTCTTTAGTCTAGCTCAGGTGCTGAGCTAGTGTCAGATAAGAACCTGAGTGAAGAATGTGGCAAGGGCCCAGAGGACCAAAACAGAAATGGCTCTTAGATACTACATACTTGGCTCACCAGATACAGTCCTGGAAGCCCAAAGCCATTTCTGAAGTAGGATCCTTGTTACAGTGCAGGGTGGCATCTGACCACTCTGCTGTCTTCATGAGGAAAGTGACTTTAGCAACCCTGACCAACTCAGGTGCTGATTCATGCTCAAGATGCACACACAACCCATCCCGCCCCTCCCCCAGCTCTCCCACTTCTCTTCTTGTCCTGTCCTAACCTGCTTTTCACTGGTTGGAGTCTTTGTGTTCTCCTTAATTGCCTCGAGCGCTCAATTTTGTTGTTAAGGGCTGAGCTCCCTGCAGGAATAGGACATGTTTGTCCCCATCTCCTTCCCTCGCCTGCTCTTCAGGTCCCTTCCAGAACTACCCGTGCCTCTTGAAAATACCCCAATTGGACCTCAGAAAGATTTTTATTTTTATTTGAATAGTTTGCCAGGTTTTTTTCTTTTGAAAAGTTTGAGATCTTTAGTCATTACAGCTGACTAGAGATTATGGCCCAACTTTTCCTACCAGCATAGTCTTGAAGTGGTGGGGGCTGCAGAATTTCACGGCGGGGGTGGGGGGTGGGGATCAGGTGGGAGGTGGGGGAGTCAGGCCTGAGTGCTTCCAGGATGTTGCCTGAGCAACTCTGAACTCTGAGGGAAGGTTCATCTGGGCATCCGTAGAAAAAGCACTCACCATTCCCCAGGCAGGTAAGCTCTAAATTAATGAGGGTCTACAGATGTTGCCCATGATACTATATGTTGTGTGTATGTATCAGTTTTTGTAATGAATACAAAAAAAAAAAAGAATGTGGGTGGCATTAATAAAGGGGGTTAGCAATTAACATGCTAATTATGGTCATATAGTAATTAACATACTAATTAGGGTTGTATTTGTGTATCTGTTTTAATCATATGTAAATTTATAGGAAATTCATTAATTTATTCTTTTAACATGCATTTATTGAGAATTTACTATATACTAAGCACTGGATGATCCTAACTTATAATTATTATTGCCCTCCATTCAATCATTAAATATTTATTGAGAACTTAACTATGTACACTGGGTATCATGAGCAAATCAGCCAAAAATTCCTACCATCATAGAGAAATATATTGCTGTATTGTTAATATACCAACAATAAATGAGTGTATCAGTAGGGTGACCAACTGTCTTGGTATGCCTGGAACTAGGGGGTTTTCTGGGATGGGGGACTTTGAATGTTAAAACTGGGACAGTCCCAAGCAAACCAAGATAGTTGCTCACACTATCTTCAGGTAGATATGTGCTATATAGGAAAATAAATTAGGGGACAGCCAGTTGCAGGGATGGAAGTGCAATTATAAATAGGTGGTCTAATTCAGAAGACCTAATTCAGATAGGTCTAATGCAGGCCTAATTAGGCCTGGATTATGCCTAATTCAGAAGACAGCATTTGAATAAAGACTTAAAGGAAGTGAGGGAAGGAGTCATGCAGAGATGTAGAGGAAAACCATTCCAGACAGAAGGAACAGCAAATGCAAACCACTGCGGTGGAAGCCTGTCTGAAATGTTCAAGTAACAACAAGGACACCAGTGTGGCTAGTGGAAGAATAGTGGAGATGACACTAGAAAGGTATCAGGACAGTCAATAATATTGGGCCTTGCTGGCCATTGTAACAACTCTGAATTTTACCCTGCAATGAGATGGGAAGCCTTTGAAGAGTTTGAGCAGAAAAGTGACACATCTAACTCATTCATGTTTCAGCAGACTCCTGACTTCTTTACCCACATTCTACCCACATTCTTTGAGACTAGGTGTTAAAGGAACAAGGATGAATATACAGAGGGCAGTTAGACAAGATGATGGTGTCTGGTCCGTGTGAGAGCAGTAGAGGTGGTAAGAAGTAAAATTCTAGGTATATTTTGAAGGCAAAGTCAATAAGGTGCTAAGAGATTGATGTTGGGTGTGAGAATTAAGGTGGTAGCATAGTGTTTTGTCTTGAATACCTAGAAGAATGAGGGTATCATTACCTCAGGTAGGTGGAGTAAGTTTGGGATGGGGAGAAATTGGGATTCCATTTGGGATATTTTGACTTGATATGTGTAGTGTACAGCTGAGTAGGGTGTTGTGAAGGAAGGTCTGAGTCTTTTGACCCTCCACCACAGTTAGAAACTAGAAAAGGAGGCTGAGAAGGACAGCCAGAGAAGGGAAAACCAGGAGAGTATGGTGGTCTGAAAGCCACGTGATGAGGGTATATCAGGGAGGATGGAATTGTCAAACATGCCAGATAGCGCTAGGTTAATGGAAGAAGATTTGAGCAACATTTAGCAACATGGGTGACCTTGGCAATTTCAATGGAGTGGTGAGGACAAAAGTCTCACTGTAGTATAGAATGAGGAGAGAGAATTAGAGGCTACAGGAGGAAGACAACTCTTCCAAGGAGTTTGTCATAAAGGCAGCAGAGAAACGGAACAAAGAAATATAAAGAGATATATAGTCCAAGGAGTTTTTGTTAAGAGAGGAGAAATCACAACATGTGTGTTATGATGGCAATGATGGATTATAAAGCAAAATTGTTGATGGAAGAGAAAGGGGTGTGCTAGGTGAAATGTGAAAGGGGGTACAGGTGACAGGTGGAGTTGGCGTTGAATAGGGACATGAAAGTTCATCTACAGTAAGTTTGAGAAGTTTGAATATATGAGCACAGATCCTAGTAGTTGGAGCTTGCAGAGATTCTTCTTTTTCCTCAGTGAATAAATAAATAAATACATACATATATACATACATACATACCTACCTACCTACCTAAGACTGGGGAAGTAGAATGTTTGAGGAGAGAGGAGGCAGGATTTAATAGTCATCTAGAACAGTAAGTGTGAATGGACTGGGGAAATGTAGTACAATTGCCAGCTGCACTAAGGGCCCACTTGAATTTAACTGGGATTTGTCACTGTGTGTGTGTGTGTGTGTGTGTGTGTGTGTATGTGTGTGTGTACGTGTGCATGTGTGTTTTTTTTTTTTTTTCCCAGCCACATTCAGCTCCCAGGAACAAGCACAGAGTAAGCTAAGAGTTGGATTTAGCCAGGGGTAAGGTTTTACCAGGGGTAAAAGATTTTACCAGGCAACTATGACAAAGTAAGGAGAGGGTCAAGGGAGTTGAGGATGCATGGAAGAGAGTGATTTTAATGATTGACAACAAAATGTTTTTTCCAACTTTCTATTAAGAAAATGTTTAAATGAATAGGGAAGTTGAAAGAACAGTCTTCCCATTCCTTGCCCCCATGACATTGACCTCTTGAAGAGACCAGGCCAACTGTCTTATAGAATGTGTTTCACATTTCTGAATTTCTCCCTTTACATTATGATGTCACTTAACATAGTCCTCTACTCCATGTGTTTCTTATAAACTGAAAATTATGAATTTTTTAGAGAGATAGAGTGCGAGCAGGAGAGGGAGGTGGAAAGAAGAGAGAGAGAGAGAGAGAGAGAGACCCAAGAAAGCTCCACACCCAGCGTGGAGCCTTACACAGTGCTCAATCTCACAACCCTGGGATCATGATATGAGCCGAAATCAAAAGTTGGACCCTCAACCAAGTGAGCCACCCAGACACCCTAAACTGAAAATTATGTCTCAGTTTCATTCAGGTTAAACATTTTTGTAATAATACTTCCTTGGTAGGGCTAGGCACTTCATATTGCATCACATCAGGAGACAAGGAAAAGTTGTCCCACTATTAGGGATGCTAAATGTGATCACTTGGATAGGGTAGTTACAGTCAGATCTCTCTATTATAAAGATTGTTTTCCTCTTGCAGTGACTCCAGTATTTAGCTGGGTATGTGAGGATATTAGAGGGGCAAAGGACAAGGGGAAGGTAATGGGATCAACAGAGACTAAGTCTCAGGCACAAAACAGGTCTATATGGGCAAGTGTTTTTAAATGTTTGGTACCAATTATTCCATTAATTTTCTCCTCCATATTTATTTCTATTACTCATCACTCTTGAACCTGGCCACAGATGTGTGAGTCCTTTTTTTTTTTTTTTTTTGAAGGTTGTATTTTTAAGTAATCTCTACACCCAACATGGGTCTTGAACTCACAACCCTGAGATCAAGAGTCGCCATGTTCCACCGACTGATCCATCCAGGATCCCCTATGTGAGTCCTTTAAATTCAGAACTGAAAAGTGGCTTCCTCTTCACTACCTAATAACTTATTTCCTGGCTACTTTTCATTCTGAATAGACAATAGGTTTGCCTTCTTTGGTGCTGTCTTTTGACCTCAGTCATGTTTAAAGAAGAACAATGAAGGGGAATAGGAGAAACAGGCTTCCAATTATGGAACGAATAAATCACAAGGATGAAAGGTACAGTATAGGGAGTACAGTACTGGTATTGTAATAGCATTGTATGGTGACAGATGGTAGCTACACTGTGGTAAGCACAGCATAATGTATAAATGTTTTGAATCACTGTGTTGTACACCTAAAAACTAATGTAACACTGTGTGTCAACTATACTCAAATAAGGAAGGAAGGAAGGAAGGAAGGAAGGAAGGAAGGAAGGAAGGAAGGAAATAATGACTCCAGGGGCGCCTTGGTGGCTCAGTCAGTTAAGCGACCGACTTTGGCTCAGGTCATGATCTTGCAGTACGTGAGTTCAAGCCCTGGATCGGACTCTATGCTGACAGCTCGGAGCCTGGAGCCTGCTTCAGATTCTGTGTCTCCCTCTCTCTGCCCCTCCCCTGCTCATGCTCTGTCTCTCTGTCTCTCAAAAATAAATAAACGTTAAAAAAAATAAAAAATGAAATAATGACCCCAGTTACCATGCAATTTACACTACCCTTCTGAGGGTAGTGTCCCTTCTGAGCTTGGGGACTCACCTGGTCTCTCTTCAGTGGTAGGAAATCTTTACTCCCCCAGTCAATATAACATCTCCTTCAACTGGTGTTATAGGCTGGCCCACAAGGCTGGAGCATGGTCTCTGCTATTTTCATGACCACCCTGTGTGCTCTGGGCTGGAGTCCCTAGTTCTTCACCAAACTTTATTTCTTCACTTTCCCAATTTACTCTGGTTATATAAAGCCAACCTACTTTTGAAAAAAGTTTGTTTTAAATTGCTCACCGGCAGCCGGTCACTCTTCACTCTCACTGTGTATCACTTCTGTCTTGACAGCTTTGTCCCTTGCCAAGTCGGAGCCTCTGACTCGAAATAACTGAGATGTTGGCGCCCCCTAAAGAACACATTTATTTTTAAACTTAGCTCTTTATTAAGTAATGCACATTTAGTTGGGTTTAAGTTTGGGGTTTCTTGTTTCTTTTTTAAAAATCGATTACTAATTTCTCAAAGTAAGTGGCCATGCTAATGTGGTTAAAGCAGTATATAAAAGCTCTAGGGGTCAGAGCGGAAAGAATAGCGCTCTGCTTTACCTCTAGGCTTAAAGTTCTTAGATACAAATTTGTGAATAAAGAATATACAAATTACTTACTTTCTGCTGTACTTACAGAATAAGGTAGGGGAAGGTGAGAGAAGCTAAAGTCCTAAAACCTATTAATAATCTTTTCAGCCCTCTCAAAGCATGGCTTCTCTATACAGGAAAAAATTTTAGCTGTTTGTCAGTCAAATTAATTCCCTGGAATACAAAGAGAAGCATCTGTATTTTTGTTTTTATTTTTGTTGCTAGGAAGAGAAATACTTGTCCAAAACGTGGGATCACTTGATGAATAATATCTGGAATTAAATCAAGAGAATATTTGACTTAATAGAGAGTGTTTTGGTTTGAAAATAAGATGTTTTTCCTTGAAAGAAATAATCTAGTAGACAATTTATTCATATAATAATTATGTTTTCATTTCCTGACAATGCCATCATTTCAGGGCCTTTCTTTTAAAATTTAAATAGGACCATGGAACCATCACAAATGTGAGGGTTTGGCTAATACTTAGCCCACTACTCAGCCAGAGCACAGTGCCTTTGGCCCAATGTCTTCTTGGGAATGTGTTTTCACAGGCATTAATTGAACAACCTAATTAAGGCACACTCATCCTTCTAGGAGCCAAGTATCAACTTTAAGAAGGAGAAGCAAGTGGTAAGATGGTCACTGCAGCCCAGTGCACATACTATAATCACCACTCCCCATCTTTGAGGGTTATGTGCTCAGAAACACTGCAGAGGAGGAGAATTTGCAGCTGAGAAACAAAATTTCAGTGGAGAAGTGGGGAAGAAGAACCAAAGTTGCAATGAACACATGAAAACTTGTATAAATATTAAGTTCACCAAGAATAATAATGGCGTCTAAAACACTGATGATATTTTACGTATCTTGAATTTGCACAATTGGGCACTATGCTGCTACTTTCTCTTCTCTCTTTCTCTCTCTCCCACACCAGAAAATGCCCAGGTTCTCCCCCCTTGGCAGTATCAGACAGATGTTTATAAATATATTTTGCTTTCTTGCAATAATATTCTCTTCCGATTCCTCTGCTCAAATGTTTAGTCCTAATTTTATGATCTCTGCCTCTGAACTCCTCTCTGGTCTCAGAGACATGGGGTAGCTTATAATCCTTAGGTGAAAAAAACTCTGGGGGGTCTATTTCAACTTACCTAGCAGACCTGGGCAGTTTAGTTCCCAAGACCCAAAGTCAAGGATTATGTCACTTGAGCTCTGCCCGTGATCCCCAGCAGAGCATACACAGGTAGGCTACATGGATACATGGCCTGGCTCCAGTATAGTAAACATGGCCAAAAGTCAGACTAATGACAGTGTACCCTGCCTCAGCTTTCTTCATTGCCTCCCATAGTTGCACCACAGAAAACCTCTACTCCTTCTCTGCTAACCAGTTGGCCCCTCTTTTTAATTCCCAAACCCTGCTCCCCTCTTCTCCCTATCTCCAAGAAAAATGGCTATCAATTTGAGTATACTTCAGTGGAAAAATTTTGAAGTTGCTGAAAATATATATGGAGAGAAGTAAATCTGCTTATGCTGACAATTTACTAAGGGGAATTTGCATTTGGCCGTGTCATCCATATATAAATACCGTGCCCTTGTAATCTGAAAAGCCTGTTATCATGCCCCCTCAGAGGAGTCTGGGTAATGTATGTACTTGGAACATGCTTTGTTAGGAAGAGGAAGAGGACAATAAATGAGACTTTGGGGCTAAGCACAGCCTCTGTGGTCCTCTGTGTACTCTGTGTTCTTATTGTCCACTCAGCAGCGCAGGGATGTCTGAGGGCCCCAGGCCTCAGAGGCGGCATGCTCCAGCCTTATGTATGGAAAGGCTGGGCCTTGGACGGAGGTGGCTGACATATGACCTCTCTTTCCTCCCTCACTCAACCAGAACCATGTACCCCGTCAGTGAGAATTTCGGGGTCTAGCTGCCTGCACTCCCACCTCCTGCACTGTTTTGTCTGCCTCTTATCCTCACTGTACAGACTTTCTTCCATATCCTTCAGATAATCTCATTTGATTTTTCCAAGTGAGTGGTATTTGTGTCTGGTCTATGCCTACAATGTGATATTGGCATTTATGAAAATAATAGACATACAAGCACCACATGTCCTGCTTATTATCTTCTCTATTCTCCAACAAACACTATCCTGCCTGTCTTCATGTAATGCCCTTTTGCTCAGCATATGAAGGGTAGCCACCTAGTTTATGAGCACGTGCCATGTTGGAGTTCCAGTTTCTGACCCATGTGGTCCGTGGCCTCAGCTGTCACTTAGCCTTTGTCCAGCTAGCCTGTTTCCCTCTGGGCCCTGCATGAACCTCTTTTCCAGCCAAAGCCCCTTGCCATAGGAAGTGCAGTCACCTGTAGTGTTTCTTAATTTCTCTCTTGGCAGATGAAAAATGAATTTATTCCATCCACCCCACAATTCTCAACTTCATAAATTCCCAGCAGACTTCTTTTTCTGAGCACTGAGCCAGGAGTCCTCTCCTCCCCAAATCTGCACTCTGTAGCATTCATCTCAGCTCTCTTCCCTCTCCCTCCCCATGCTGCTAGCTGCAAGTATACCCTGCAGTAAACCCACCTACCATTTATACTGAAGAGCACAATTATCCTCTTATCCTTTATCCTGTTGATTATTAAATGACTTAAATTATCCATTTATCCTTCCAATGCCACAGGATAACTTCTAAGCAGTCTTAACAAAACATCTCAACAAGGTGAGTTGGTCTCTCCCTGCAGAAGAATTCTGTACTGCTATCCTAAGAAGATAATATTCTCCTCATGTGTGCAGGCTTCTAGAACTTCTTCAGCTAGAATTTTATAACATTTCATAACTCTAAGTGCCTCATCATGCCCAAATTGACCCCTGGGATGTGGGGGGAAGGGAGCAGCTCCTAGAAGAAGAAATGGTGGGGAGGGGAGAGGAAGAAGGAACTGCTTTCTCCTTCCTAGTTCCTCCCAGGACTTAAAACTGAGCACAGGTCTGGAAAACAGTGTGGAGGTTCCTCAAAAAATTAAAAATAGATCTACCCTATGACCCAGCAATAGCACTGCTAGCAATTTACCCAAGGGATACAGGAGTACTGATGCATAGGGGCACTTGTATCCCAATGTTCATAGCAGCACTTTCAACAATAGCCAAATTGTGGAAAGAGCCTAAATGTCCATCAACTGATGAATGGATAAAGAAATTGTGGTTTATATACACAATAGAATACTACTTGGCAATGAGAAAGAATGAAATATGGCCCTTTGTAGCGACATGGATGGAACTGGAGAGTGTGATGCTAAGTGAAATAAGTCATACAGAGAAAGACAGATACCATATGTTTTCACTCTTATGTGGATCCTGAGAAACTTAACAGAAGACCATGGGGGAGGGGAAGAAAAAAAAAACAGTTAGAGAGGGAGGGAGCCAAACCATAAGAGACTCTTAAAAATTGAGAATAAACTGAGGGTTGATGGGGGGTGGGAGGGAGGAGAAAGTGGGTTATGGGTATTGAGGGCACCTGTTGGGATGAGCACTGGGTGTTGTATGGAAACCAATTTGACAATAAATTTCCTATTTAAAAAAAAGAAGAAAAAGAAAGATAGTTTGATTCTGAAAAAAAAAAAAAACTGGGGGGGGGGGGCGGGGCGGTGGTGCAGAATGGAGGCAAAACAGTGAGGAGGAGCTGAGAAGTTCAGGGAAGCCTGTTGGCAAGGTCCCAGTGCTGCTACCTCAAGGGCTATCTAATGGCTCACCATGTCCTATATCCTGAGAGAACTCTGTGACCCTGGAGACCCTGATGAGTCAGGATGGAATGCAGAGCCCCAGGATAGCTGCTGTCACCACCACAGACAGCTGTCAAGGCCCAGCCCAGCCAGCTAAGCCCAGAGCCTGGAGTGACCAGGAGGTGTCCTTCAAGCCCAGAATGATACCCACCGGAGGGTCCAGGCCTGATTAGAGACTCTGGGGATAGATGGTACAAGGCCAGACTACTGGTTCCAAATGAAGATGACATCAGCAATTCCAGGAACTCTGGATTCCGAGACTCACTCCTGTAGAGGGTGGTGCTGTCTGGAGTGGGGCTGGAGGCTCTCGGGACCCTCTGGTGGAGTGGAGGGCTTGGCTTCTCAAAGCCTTGCAGCTCTGATCCCAGTTGTGGGTAGTATTTTAATGACTTGGAATTAGAAAAGAGGGAAATAAAGAATGGTGTGTGTGTGTGTGTGTGTGTGTGTGTGTATGTATGTGTGTGTGTGTTCTATCTTTCGTGGTGCTCAAGCAGGGTGTCAGGAGGTAGAAGTATTTCGACTGGAGAGGGATGTTCTTCCACTAACAGAAGTGTTTATTCAATATGAATTCTAGAATGCACTGCATTTAGATCAACATGCATTTGCTAAGAGAGTCACCTGGTATCAAAATCATCACGATGAGTTCTCTTAACCCTTACAAATTCACACTAAGGTTTGCTGTCTCTGCAGGTCCTCAAGTATGGTCCATGTAATGAAACACAGTCACTACAGCTCCCGATTCGGCAGCAAACTTGGGTTGCAGTGCATCGGCATGCATGAAAATGGCATCATATTTAACAACAATCCAACCCTCTGGAAAGCTGTTCGACCTTTCTTTACAAAAGGTAATCAGGTGCTGGCTACATTCTGCTCTTTTGTCTAAAAATGTGCCCACTATTTTGGAATTTAAATTTTGCCACTTCACTTATTTTGAAATAATAAGATATGGTAGGAACTGTTCTAAGCACTTGATATTTTAATCCCACAGCAACCCCATGTGGTACACACTCTTATCACCTACATTTTACAAATGGGAAAACTGAAGTTTACATAGGTGAAGTAACTTACCCAAAGGTCCCAATATTAGTAAAGAGTGGCCCAGGAGACAACCCCAGAGCCTGCATTTTTAACCACCACAAATTCTGTTCTTCCTGTTGATGCACAAAGCAATTTCATAGACATGAAGAAGAGATGGAGCTCTACACTTAGGATCACTTCAATTAAGAATTTAGTGTGGAAGGGATGGCTCAGTCAGTTAGGTGTCCAACTCTTGATTTGGGCTCAGGTCATGATCTCACAGTTCGTGGGGCTGAGTCTCCCCTCAGGCTCCACCCTGACAGCAGGAAGCCTGCTTGGGATTCTCTCTCTCTCTCTCTCTGTCCCTCTCCACCATCCCTACACCACCCACTGAGTGCTCATGCACATCATGCATGCAAAGGCATGCACACATGCTCATTCTCAAAAATAAATAAACTTTAAGAATAAATAAATAAATAAACTTAAAAAAAAAAAAGAATTTAGTGTGTAGGCACCTAGGTGGCTCAGTTGGTTAAGTGTCTGGAGCCTTGATCTCAGGGTTGTGAGTTCAAGACCCACATTGGGCTCCATGCTGGGCATAGAGCTTACGTTAAAAAAAAAATTTAGTAAGAATATAGTGTGTCAGTCACATGTTTGATTTAAACACAGCCAAACAATGTGCTTGCTAGATCACTGACTAACATTCCAGATGTTTTAACAGAAAACAGTTTGTGAATAAAACTTAGAGAATTGTAGAACTAGGAAGGACTGTATATGTCATCTTGTTAAGCCTCTGAATTTTATAGTTGAGAAAATACAGTCCTAGAAAGGTTGCGATTTTTGCCCAGGCAACATAGTAAGTAATAAATAAGCAGAGACCCCACCCCAAGTCTCCTTATCTAGTGATTTTCCCCTTTACTATATCTTGCTGGAAATGAAGAGGTTGGGGAATATACATGACCAGTCTTTGACATCAACATCAATGAAGATAATCATGTCCTGGAACCATTTTCAGTGATAGAATACGGGGCTAGATAGATTTTATGTCTGACCTTCCACCATCAATATTCTTCCCTCTAGCCAGCCTCTGTAGTGAACCTGGATGCCTCCCATGTGCTGCTGAGATAGGGAGAATCTATGCCTATCCCAGTTGAGCACTGATTCCCTCTACAGAGTTGTCCATCACCAAGACTCGGTACAACTCTATTGTGGACTCCACTGTATTTGTCTCCTATTGCTGCTGTAACAAATTGCCACAAACTTAATGACTTAAAACAACATATCAGTTATCTTATAGTTCTATAGATAAAAAGTTTGACATAGGTCTCAATGGACTAAAATCGAGGCGTTGGCTGGGCTGTGTTTCTGGAAGCTCCAGAGGAGAACCTGTTTCTTTGTCTTTTCCAGCTTCAGAGGCCACCTGCATCCCTTGGCCTGTGGCTCCTTCCTCTGTCTTCAAAGCTAGCAACAGCAGGTTGAGTCCTTTTTATATCACATCTCCTAGACCATCCTTCTTTCATCACATCACTTTCTGATTCTAAAGGCTGCTAGAAAAGGTTCTTTGCTTTTGAGGACCCATGTAATTAGGTTGGGCCCACCCAGATAATCCACAGTAACATATTAATAGTGACATATTAATAGGTTCCAGGGATTAGCACCTGAGAAGCTTTAGGGGGCTATTACCCTGCCTATCACTTGTGTTGGGCAGTTCAATACTCTGATACCTTACAAAACTGCAGACTGGATTAATGGAAAGAGTATAGGACTCAGGATTATAAATGGTGGGTCCAAGTCCTAGCTCTGCCACTTTACTAGCTATGCGACCTTGGACAAGTCATTCAACCTCTCTGAGCTTCCGTTTCTTTCTCCACAAAAGGTGATACCACAGAATATTAATTCTAGAGTTATTGTGATGAATAAGTGAAATAATGCTGTAAGACCCTATAGAAATGTGGGGGGTTTTTGTTTGTTTTGTTGAAGTATAGTTGACATACAATATTATACTAGGTTTAGGTATATGACTTAGTGATTCAACAATTATATATGTTATGAAATGCTCCCCACGATAAGTGTAGTCACAATACAAAGATGTGACAATATTATTGACTATATTCCCTATGCTGTACATTATATCTCCATGACTTACTTATTTTATAACTGGAAGTTTGTACCTCTTCATCCCCTTCACCTATTTCACCCATCCCCACCCCCTCTCACTTCTAGCAACCACCAGTTTGTTCTCTGTATTTGGGTCTGTTACTTTTTGTTTGTCTGTTCATTTGTATTGTTCTTTATATTCCATATAAAGTGAAATCATGTGGCATTTGTCTTTTTCTCTCTGACTTACCTCATTTAGCGTAATGCCCTCTAGGTCCATCCATGTTGTTGCAAATGACAAGATTTGAAATGTAAGTTTTATTTTACTTTGCTGTTTGGCCCAGGTGCATTAGGAATATGTGAACTAGTGTTTAGGAGCAATTAACTCTCACATACCAACATGGTTTACCTTGCCATGCAAAAATTAATAGAATTTAAATTTTTTTAACATTTATTCATTTTTTTGACGGAGACAGAGCATGAGTGGGGGAGGGGCAAAGAGAGAGGGAGACACAGAAAGCAAAGCAGGTTCCAGGCTCTGAACTGACAGCACAGAGCCTGACGTGGTGCTCGAACTCATGGACTGTGAGATCATGACCTGAGCTGAAGTCAGACGCTTAACCAACTGAACCACCTAGGTGCCCCAAAAATTAATAGAATTAAAAAAATTTTTTTTAATTTTTTTTAATGTTTATTTATTTTTGAGACAGAGAGAGACAGAGTATGAACAGGGGAGGGTCAGAGAGAGGGATACAGAATCCGAAGCAGGCTCCAGGCTCTGAGCTGTCAGCACAGAGCCCAATGCGGGGCTCGAACTCATGAACCGTGAGATCATGACCTGAGCCAAAGTCGGATGCTTAACCAACTGAGCCACCCAGGCACCCCTAAAAATTGTTTTTAATTAACAGAATTTTCTAAACTCATCCATTTGTTTAACAAACTACTGTGTTCTCATCATTGAACTAGGTGCCCAGAATATGATGTTAGTCAATACATGGTTCATGCCCCCAAGGAATTTATAATGGGGGGGAGGAGCAGAGTGGCAGATCAATATATCACCAAATATCATCCTAGGTGATGTGTTATGCTAGAGTTGTGTGCACAGCACCACAGAGCACAGAAAAAATTGGTCCATTAAAGTACACTGAGGGGTCATGGGTGGCTTTTTGAGGAATGGATGCTTATGATAAGTTTTGAAAGAAGGTAAAAGCTACCTAAATTAAGAAAGTTTGATGAGGACACATTCCACAGAAGGAAAGAACAGGATACTCCAAAACAGGGAAGGGTAGATCAGTACTGTATGTCCAGGGAACTGTAAGCAGGCCCTTGTACCTGGCATAGATCCATGTAGGCATGAGGCCCAGGGGAAGGCACTGAACTGAGCTTATTCTGAAAGCTACAGTAAATCATTTAAGATTTTAAGCAGAATGACATGAACATATTTGTGTTTTACAAAAATTCCTCTGGTAGCAGAATGAACGTTTAATTGACAGGAGGCATGACTGTGAACAGTGAAAGATGTTGGGAGCTACTGTAGTGATAAAGGGTGTGCAGAAGGGAAGTCATCAGTGTAAGAGATGTTAAAAGAGTAGAATCTATAGCACTTGGAAAGCAATCAAAACAATCCTTATGACATATTTTTAGATAAGCCCTGTATATAAAAGATCAGATTGTCTAATAAAAAACATTACAAAATTCCCCAGATGAAATGCCAAAAATAGAGGCTGAATTGCTTATGAAAAGTTCACTGTTGTGTCTGACATTTTTAATAATCTGTTAGAGTCCCAAGCTCTAAAAGAATGAATCTCCTTTTAGAGTCACACTTCTCGTTAGTTTTCCTGATATAGCAGAAATTTGGGAGTAATTTTGGTATCTAAGTAGTAACATTAAGGAAGGCATTGACCCCCTGGACATATCTATGGAGAAGTAGTGAAGTGCAGCCCAGGCAATGGCCCATCCTGGAGAGATGAAGGTTGAGGGGCAAAAAATAGCCTGTGTTTCCTGAAACTGCCAAGAGACTTGTCCATAGTGACAGAATTATGCTGATTTCTTGCTCACTTTTGTTTAACCTGGATAAGACTCAGTACTTTTTAGCACATTTAAAAAATTAAAGTTTGGGCACCTGGGTGGCTCAGTCGGTTGAGCATCCGACTCTTGATTTCGGCTCGGGTCATGATCTCACAGTTTGTGAGATCCAGCCCTGCATCGGGCTCTGTGCTGACAGCACGGTGCCTGCTTGGGATTCTCTCCCTTCCTTTCTCTCCGCCCCTCTCCCATTTGCACTCTCTCTCCCAAAATAAATAAATAAACATTTTAAAATACTTAAAAATAAAAATAATCTCTACATCATACCACTGACTATAAGCAATGATATTACATTTTGCTTATATATTTGAAATGTGGCTTTAAGCTCTTGGATGTAGAGTTAAATCAACATCTATCTGGGAGAAAACCACCAGTGATATTTGAAGTCAACTGCTCCACACAAAGGGCTGAGTCATTCAGAAATCATTTGTCTCACTTGTGAATGTGATAATCACCCAAAGAACAACATGCTGACCTTTCATATCTGCCAAGTATTTCCTACAGTCAGAAAGTATGCTACCAACCCAACCTTCTTTTGTATTTATTTATTTTTAATTTTTTTAATGTCTATTTTTGAGAGAGAGAGACATACAGATACAGTGTGACTGGGGGAGGGAAGACACATAATGCAAAGCAGACTTCAGGCTCTGAGCTGTCAGCACAGAGCCAAATGCAGGGCCTGAACTCATAAACCATAAGATTGTGACCTGAACCGAAGTCGGATGCTTAACTGGGCCACCCAGGCACCCCCAACCTTCTTTTTCATCCATAAGTATAAATTTTATGAATCTACAATTGCTTACCAGGCTTCCTTGCTTATTTGCAAAGTCTGCCTGCAGAAGCTTCTGTTGTGCAACTGATATTTTTTTAATATTTTTAAATTTTATTTTAGAGACAGAGAGTACATGAGTGGGGGGAGGGGCAGAGAGAGACAGAAAGAGAGAAAGAGAGGAGGGGGAAGAATTTCAAACAGGCTCCATGACCAGCACGGTTCTCAATCCCATGACCCTGGGTTCATGACCGGAGCTGATTCATGACCGGATCTGACCTGCCACCAGGATCCACTAGCTGGTAGGCAGAGCCAATTCACACCACCTGTCTTCACTCAACTATTCACCCACTCTTTCATTCACTCATTCATTCATTAATTCATTCCTCTATTTGACCAATATGATTTGAAGGCTACCATGTCCTGTGTGGACTTGAAGGACAGTGCTAATAGAAGGCTGTCACTGCCCTTAAAGAAATCCCAGCCAGTGAGGAAGACTGGTGCTTAGCTGTCATGATGTTCGTTGAGTAAAACAAATTTAGAAGTCATTTGAAGAGAAATCAAAATTAAGAGAAGAACACTTTTGGTAATTTATAAGACTAGCATTGTCAACATATAAACCACAATTAACAGGAAGCACTTTAGATCAAATAGTTAAGGTCCAATTGGCATAGTTCTAGAACAGTACCCTGCCACCTGTTGAAACATAAAATAAATATCACCCTGGCCAAATCCAAACCTTCCTTAGAGGGAGATATATACAATAAATATGGAAAACCACTGATTTGTGATTAATGACCACAATACCAAATTTTTCAATTGCAATATCACAAATGATTTGCAATAACACGAAGAAAAGTTTAATTTTGAATATTTTGTTTAAAATAAGGTTTTCGTGCATCCATTCATTTTAAAAAATTTTTAATGTTTATTTATTTATTTTGAGAGAGAGAGAGAGCAAGTGGTAGAGGGGCAGAGAGACAGAGAGAGAGAGAGTCCCAAGCAGGCCACATGCCGTCAGCACAGAGCTCAACATGGGGCTGGATCTCACAAATCATGAGATTATGACCTGAGCCAAAATCAAGAGTCAGACGTGTAACCGACTGAGCCACCCAGGTTCTCCCATACATTCTTTCATTTATTTTTAACCATGAAGGTGATGCATGCTTGTAGAAAATCAGGAGAATGCAGAAAAGTATTTTAAAAAAGAACATGAAAATTTCAACCTAGTTACTGAAAAAAAATTATGTACAGTTAAACCCTGAACATAAAAAGCCAAAATATCCTGATTATGTATGCCCCCTGAGTTCATGGTGGCTCACTCTCTGATGTGTTCTCCTCAGCTCTGTCTGGCCCTGGACTCGTGCGCATGGTGACAATTTGTGTTGAATCCATCATAACACATCTGGACAGGTTGGAGGAGGTCACCAACGAACTGGGTTACATCGACGTGTTGACCCTCATGAGGCGCATCATGCTAGACACCTCTAACATGCTCTTCCTGGGGATCCCACTGGACGGTATTTGAGAACTGACATTCTGCCTTTTATTGAACATGGAGATGAAGGGGAAAACAGACTCAAGGAAAGATATGCTGTTTTTTACATTGCTCTTATTTAAACATCTCTAAGTTTTCTTAAGATTTTTTTTTTTCCTAGTGTGTGCCATGTTCATTTATAAGATAAGTTTCTGTAAGTAGGGGCCATCTCCTCTTTTGATCGCTCTTCATTGCTCTGGGAAATATGATTCTATCCATAGTCAAAACTTAACAAGTGTGACCAGTTCATTTGGTCATTAATATACCCTACCACCAATCAAACTGGTATATTTAACCATTGCCAACCATTCTTTTGGGCGTGCACGTGTGTGCACACACACACACAAATACACACATACACATACATATATACATAAATATACATACACACTCCTCCCTCGAAGCTACTAAGCATGAAAACTTTGACTCTGTCTATAGGATGATAATGGTGCTGGAGCTGCTGCTTCTGCTGCTGGAAATGATGAAAATAGCTACCATTAATTTAATATCTACTATAAAAAGTTGCTCTACACATAGTTTGTCATTTAGCATTTATAACAACTCTGGAAAGTTGTTTCACTCAAAAAGCTACTCTCTTCACTGTACTTCAGAAACAAATATTAAAACACATACATGGAACTCTATCACCATCAAAAATAAACATTAATCAGTTGGGCTAATTCCATTATGCTGTTGTCCAGCTTAATGTAATTTTTCCTGAATTTCTAGTATATTCATTGATTCATGCATTCATTCAAAAAATATTTGTAAATTGCCTATTTTCTGCCAGGCACTGTTCTAGGTTCTGGGGATAGAGAGGTAAACAAGACAGATAAAGTCCTCGCCTTCAAGGAGCTCACCTCTCAGTGCCAATATAAACAGTAAACAAGTAAATATCTAATAATGAATCAGGAAATAATAGGAGTCTTGAAGAAGAAACAGAGCAAGGGGCTAGAAAGTGAAGAAGTAGGTACCATGGCGGAAGCATATGTGGCTATTACAGAGAGGGTTGTCCAGAAAGGCCTGTGCAGAGAGGACACCAGAACATAAGCCTAAATGTTAAGTGAGACCATGAGCCTCATCCAGATTTGAGAGAAGAACATTACAGGCATGAGAACAGGGCCAACTTAAAAAAAAAATTTGTGTTTTTTTTAATTTATTTTTGAGAGAGAGAGACAGAGTGTGAGCGAGGGAGGGGCAGGGAGAGAGGGAGAGACAGAATGTGAAGCAGGCTATAGGCTCTGAGCTGTCAGCACAGAGCCCAACAGAGGGCTTGAACTCATGAACTGTGAGACCATGACCTGAGCCAAAGTCAGCCGCTTAACCGACTGAGCCACCCAGGCGACCCCGGGGCCTACTTTTAACACTTGCCAAAACCAGCTGAGCTATAACACCTGCTGCCTACTTCGCCACATTTGGACCAGCAGATAAGCTATAAGCCTTCCTTTTCTCTTCTCCAGCTCTGCTTGCCCACGTCCCCTGCTGTTTATACTCCCTTCAAGAGTCATAGACACCTCATCTGACTGTCATTTGGATGGGACCCCCATTCACTCTATTTTCAGTCACACCCCTTGCCTGATCCATCCCCTCTAATCCCAGCTGGCCTGTCCTACATGCGTCTCTCCTAAGGTTAGGCAAGTGCATATTTTATAAGTCCCTGCTTCATAGTTCCCTGTTAGCCTTGGTTCTTAGGAAGGATGAAATAAAGGGAATTGTAAACCTAGGGATAGGTTAACCTAGGGATATGGGCTGTGATGCTAGGAACCTGCATAATCCATGCAGAGTTATGTTTGTTCCTCTTCTCCACACACCACCCTTGTTAAACTCTCAATTTGCCTGAGGGAGCCAGTACAACAAAGAGGAAGGAACATTGCTCTGAGGTCATATAGAACCGGGCTCCAGCGTAAGGACCTGCCTATCACACTGGATGTATGGTTTTAGGCAAGCTTCCTAGTTTCTATGAACTGCAGTTTCTTCATCTGAAAAAGTGATGACACCCCCCGCCCCCAAACAAGATTGTAAGGATTAAATGAGGTCTCTTTTTTAAAACACTTTGCATGGTGACTGGTATTTAGCGGTTGAAAATAAATCTCTATCCCCTTCTTTTTTGTACAATTTGAAAAAGCAGAGGTTTTCTTTCCCCTAGCATTCAATGTAATTAAAGGACATTCATTAAAAGCTGACTATGGGGGCACCTGGGTGGCTCGGTTGAGCATCCCAGTTTGGCTCAGGTCATGATCTCATGGTTGGTGGGTTTGAGCCCCATGTCAGGCTCTGTGCTGACAGCTCAGAGCCTGGAGCCTACTTTGGATTCTGTGTTTCCCTCTCTCTCTCTGCCTCTCCCCCACTCATGCGCTGTCTCTCTCTCTCCCTCTCTCTTTCTCTCTCTCTCTCAAAAATAAATAAACATTAAAAAAAAGCTGACTATGCATGAGGCTCAGGGCAAGACATTAGAGATACCAAGATGAATTCTATACTCTGGACCAAAATGTAAACAGGAAAGTGGCATGGCTTTTTGCACTCCCAGGTGCCAGAATTGAGGCCAATGACGGCCATATCTACTCGTGCCCCTCTTATTTCCCATTGTCCAAAAACACAGGAAGGAGTTGGACACTCAGTCAAAGAAGGGCATGTGACATTCTAGGTTAGGTCTTTAACACGAACTTGAAAAGTGGCACATCTCTACTTAATTTTGTTAATTTAGATGCCAAACAGAATAAATTAATGTTTATTTGACTAGTGGCATTCACATGGCTGAAACACCAATGAAAGTGGGGACCTTGCCTAGCTTAGAACCCCAGGCTGATAAAAGACTCTATACAAGGGATCTTCTCTTCTCAAAATACCCTCCTTGGGCTCACATTTTTGCTCAACTACTCTGCTCTTTTGTTTTGTTTTTCCAGAAAGTGCCATTGTGGTTAAAATCCAGGGTTATTTTGATGCGTGGCAAGCTCTCCTTCTCAAACCAGACATCTTCTTTAAGATTTCTTGGCTATACAGAAAATATGAAAAGTCTGTGTAAGTAACACAAGTTTGGAAAACTTATCAGTGAGTTTGGATTGATTTGGGGTTGTGTCCTTGCTATTGTTGGCCTCTTCAGCTAGCTGTCTGCTCTTCAGAGCCCACAAGGGAGCTGTGGATTAAGTTGCTGATGAAACACTTCTTACAGCAATTTGGCTGTGTATGGCCAGACCAAAGAGTAAGAGAAGCCTTTGGCCCAGGCAGCTTTTCAGCAAGGGGGCCGAGTGGGTGGTCTGGGAGCCCCATCTCTGGAAGTAGGACACCACAGTGTATTTTGAGTTGATGAGAAGGGTTGGCTGAACCTACCATTATTCTCTGTCAAAATTCCCTTTGCATATCTGGAAAAAGGAAACACAAGATCATTTTATAGTCGTGTTACTTCTGAACAAATTTAACAGAATTCAACTTGTAGGAATTGATCGTAGTCTCAAAAGAATTTTTTCACAATGACTATAATGAACTTCAATGAAATGTGTGATTTTCTTTTTTTAGTTATATATATTATATCTTTGGGGGATCCTGAAATGGTCATTAAATGGCTTTGCTTTGGTTATAGACTAGGCTAGCTCAAAACTGGACGAGTGCCCAATGGCCTATAGGCCAATCAGTAGGTTTTTAGAGTGTAAGTAGCCAGCCACTAAACACTGCCCTCTCTCACCACCAGTGAAAAGCCCATGGGATCTAGAGGCAGACACACCTGGTTTGTATCCTGTCTCTACTACTTAGTAACTAAACGGCCTTGGGAAGTTATTTAAAGTAAAATATTACCTACCTTCCAGGGTAGGGATATAGGTTAATGAGATCCTATATGTAGGGCAATTAACACAGAAGATGGCACATAGAAGGCACTAAATATGTTCCCCTTCCTTTTGTTCAGATCTTCCCCCACATGTCTCTAACCATCCTAAATTCTCCATCTCTAAAAGTTCCCAAACTTGTTTGAAGCCCCAACTTTATCCTGTTTGTGTATTTAAATTTAATAACAATGTTAGGGAGGAAGCCAACTTGATGTTGCTTTATATAGTTTCATGTGGTTGATGAGTATTAGGTGGGTGATTTAGATGCTTGGGTCTTTATACATTTCATTTAGTTTCCACCAGAGCTTCTTGTGACTAGAATCAATGAGATAATAGATTCACCTCTTCACTATGGTCAAAGTTGCCAGTGGTCTGAAGAGTCTCTTTTCATAGTTCCTGGTCATTAGTTTAGCTTTGGTTTTGGCCAGCAAGCCATAGAAATATATTGCATGAAATTGTATAATGGTTTCTCATAGTTTTCTACAGAAATTAGCTCAGCAACATTCTCTCTCTATGTAATATTTGCCAATGGTTAGTGTATTCATCTATATATCCTATGTCCTGGAGCAGTAAAGACCTAGAGAAATCTTTTAATCTTCTCCCCCATCCATGTCCATTACAATAATGCCAGTGCTTTTTTTTAAATTGAGGTATAATTGACATATAACATTATATTACTTTCAGGTATACAACACAAAGACTCAATATTTGTATATGTTGTGAAATAATCACCATTATATCTAGTTACAAAATTTTTTTCTTGTGATAAAAACTTTTAAGATCTATTCTCTTAGCAACTTTCAAATATGCAATACAGTATTTTTAACTATAGTCACCATGTTGTACATTACATCTCCATGACTTATTTATTTTATAACTAGAACTTTGTACCTTTTCACCCCCTTCATCCATTTTGCCCACTTTTATCCCTCACCTCTGGTAGCCACCAATTTCTTCTCTGTATCTAAGAACTATGGGTTTTTTTTGTTTTAAGATTCCACATATAGATGAATTTATTATTCTCTTATTATTTCCTTTAGCATGCTTTATGTCACTCCCCTTCTTTGCCTCTTTTTCCACAGAAATGAATTAGATTATATAATATTTGTCTTTCTCTGTCATGCCAATACTTTTTAGAAATATACTGATGGAAAGGATTCTAGGACATCTACTCCCATCCCTATTTATTCAAGTTTATATTTCTGCTTATCTTAATTACAGAAGTATTGTTTTCTACTTCTTATTCTGGCAAGTTTAAGGCTTTTTAACCACAGAATATCTTAAGTAGGTGCTGTGGCCTGGACTGATAAACTAGCCACCCTTGTTTTGGCACAAAATATTCTCAGAGTGCCAAACCACAGACTCACAGATATATTCTTTTAATATATGCTTGTAAGTCAGAGATTACCTATTCCCTGAAAACTGTCACTGAACACAATTCTCCTAATTTTTAAGGGTATATAAATTCATATGCCTACATTTATGTAAAAGCTGGTCAGCTTTTAACCTGAATAAGAAGGATCCCAAAGGGTATTCACAGGCCCATGATTCTGGCCCCGGGTGGAGGCATATGTTCAGAAGTGGATGCAGTCCCATCAAGGAATTCTCTATGAATTCATAGTCTAAGGGCATTTCAACAACTCACAGAATATTTGGGGGCCATTGCTCAGGTAGGAATGCTATGAGCATTTATAGCTCACCAACTAAGTGAATATCTGGCTCTAGTCTGTAAGAGTTGCTCAAAAAATATTGCTGAATAAATGGATTAGTAGATGAATGAATAAATGAATGTGAATATATCCTTGGTGTATATCTGGAGGTATGTGTGTATCTATAGGCACACTTACAGAGATACACGATAGATGGCATCCTCGTTTAGAATGACACAATTACTCTACTAGCCTGAAGAATACCTCTTCAAATGTTTAAACACCTTCTTTGAGATGCCCCAAAAAAACTTTAAAAATGGGAGGGATCTTAAAGAATCTTCCTTTACTTTTGCTGCTGAGCTGGAGTAAACACACAGCTATTTATGTCAGCATCATCAACAGGGTGTACAGGTGACCATGTCAACAAGAATTTGAAAGAAAGATTTATTGTATATTTAATGTAAGGCAGAATACCATTCCCTGAGGTTGGGGAACCATACACTTACACATGAACACATACACTTCAAGACAAAGGTCAGAATAACAGTATTTAGATCTTAAGATGGACTTATTGTTCATTGAGTCTGAGCTCTTCACTTTAAAAGAGATATAAGAGGGGTGCCTGGGTGGCTCAGTTGGTTGGCTGTCTGACTTCGGCTCAGATCATGATCTCACAGTTCATGGGTTTGAGCCCCATGTTGGGCTCTGTGCTGACAGCTCAGAGCCTGCAGCCTGCTTGGCATCCTGTGTCTCCCTCTCTCTCTGCCCCTCCCCTGCTCATACTCTGTCTCTCTCTCTCTCAAAAATAAACATTAAAAAAAAATTTAGTAAAAAAAAAAAATAAATAAAAGAGATTTAAGAGACTTAAAAGTAGGTTCCATAAAAAAAGAAGAATCCAGACTAGAAGCTGGCCCTCTCTTTCCAAAGTGCTCTTCCCTCTACCACACTGTCAAAATGCATGTACTATACATGCTTATGCAGCTAGTCAGTCAGTAAGCATTTACTTCATGTTTACTATGTGACAGAAACTGGAAAGTTTGAGAAGAAATATCAAGAATAATACTTGATCATCTGTGTTTTCTTGCTAGAACAGAAAGTCTCAAACTCAGTAGTTCCCAGGGCTGGGCCAATAGAAGTGGGCCGGGTAGATACAAGTCAACAGGAAGTGAAGGTACCTGTAGCCAAACTGGAGAGGGCATGCCCTTACTAAAGACATTCACTGTTTTTCAGTTTTGGTTTTCAATTTAAACACTGCATTGGCCAAGTCAAGGATCAGAAAACATGATTGGATTGACCATTTTGGTACCAGCTTTTAACATTTAACTAGAGGTTACAGCCTTAATTTTGCTACCAGTACCTAGACATCTTAGCTAAATTTGGTTCCTTAACATGAAGTATAATGAATATGCAATTTAAGGATATTTATGAAGAATTAAGTTTAAATTCAGTTATTAGTGCTAATGGCTTCAACTTAAGCAGATAATTTTATTTAAACAAATGGCAAATGAATCTGTTTTCCTAGATGCCTTAACCGAGTACAAATAGATTATATTTTCTTTTTTTTTTTTCCTTAGCAAGGATTTGAAAGATGCCATGGAAATTCTAATAGAAGAGAAAAGACACAGAATTTCCACAGCAGAGAAACTGGAAGACTGTATGGATTTTGCCACTGAGTTGATTTTTGCTGAGGTACTGACCCAGACTAACCATAATTCCCACGTAACATATGTGTATGACTGTTTGTGTATAGGCTGTGTAAAGATTCCCTCTTGTAATTGTTGCATACTTATGCTTTTAAGTATTTGCTCTAATACTTCTATAATGATAACCCAAACAATCCACTCATTCAACATTCCGGTAAGACTGACCTTTAAGACTGAAACTACATGTGTGCACAATACAAAATATGAAAATGGGGGAGCCCAAAGACAGCAAACACACAGATAATTGGTTAAATTTTTAACCTTTGGCTGAAGATTTTTATGAAAAATGCCCATAGTCAATTACAGAGACATAATATTTATGACTTCATTTTGTTGATGTTTTTTGATCCTAACTGTATCTTCCCCTCCTTTTTTGAAGCTTTGATTCACTTTTCCAATTTTTTCCCCTTCTTCCAATTGTTCAGAAACGTGGTGACCTGACAAAAGAGAATGTGAACCAATGCATACTGGAAATGCTGATCGCAGCACCAGACACCATGTCTGTCTCTGTGTTTTTTATGCTTTTTCTTATTGCAAAGCACCCTAAGGTTGAAGAGGCAATAATGAAGGAAATACAGACTGTCGTTGGTAAGAACTGGTCAAATAATAAAAGAGCTTAGAAAATAATTCCTTCTAAATGTCAGCTTTTTATGTCCTAAGTGTCAGATTTCAAACAAAATATTATAACCCACCCAAAGAACAATAAAAGTAGCCATTTTGCCACACTTTGATTATGCCAGATAGGTTGAAAAGGTAGTTCTTTCTGTGTGTTTTTTTCATTATAAAAATAATGCATTCTCATTGAAAAAATTTAAATAACAGATATAGAAAAGCAGAAAGGGACATTCCCTGATCCCTCCCACTCTCCTCCCCAGCCTCATTTGCATTCCCCAGGGAAACCACTGTTAATACTTTACTGTGTGTTCTTCAAGGTCTTTCTTAACCTGCACATAAACACATTTGTATGGTTGTATTTGTCTGCTTAATGATACATGGTATCTGCTTAAAGAGCAAATACAATGTTCTGCCTACCTTATCAGTGGCAAAAGGCTTTTGTGAGTTCACCCAGGGAACCAGCTGTCATCTACAGCAGTGTTTCTGGGTTTCAAGCAGTCTGTCCACAAATGAACTTACAATCAGTAGCAGAAGGACAAGGAAAGGATGACAGCAAAGGCAGGAGACTGATCAGCTTCCCTCTCCCCCGAAATCCAGTGATGTTGGACCCTTCCTCTCCCTGCTCTCTCCTCCTCCACCAGGTCCCTGCTCAGCTCTTCCCTACACTAGTCTTCCCTGCTCTGCTTTTGCTTAAGCATCATTCTGCTCATTGATCCTGACACCACCACCCTTCCACAGAAACAGTGTCACATTTGAAAGAAGTCAGAATTGCTTTCTGGGGAAAAAACAGAATTCCTGGGGCACCTATGTGGCTCAGTTGGTTAAGCCTCCAACTCTTGATTCTGGTTCAGGTCATGATCTTGCAGTTTGTGGAATTGAACCCCACAATGCAGAGCCTGCTTGGGATTCTCTCTCTCCCTCTCTCGGCCCTCCCCCCTCAAACAAACAAACAAGCAAACAGACAAACAAACAAACAACAACAGAATTCCTTGTTTGGAATGTCCTTTGCATGGATGATCTTTTAAAGAACACATTTCTGACATATGTAAAGAAGTATCAGTAATGACACTTTTCTCTCTTGACCTTAAGTGATTCCTGTGAAGCAACTTATTTGGTTGTAGAGAGGCACCATCTTTTTAAAGCCATTTGAGTGCTGCTTGAAATAGTTGACAGTAAGGGGAAATTTCATAAAGGGTTAAATTTGTGACATAAGGGGTCTACAGATGCATTGTAGTAGGTGGGAAATTGCCTGGGAAGATAGGTAACAGGAAGCCAGAATAACATCCAAGCTCCAAATTCCGGAATGGTTTCTCACATGCCCCCTGTCAGGTTATGGGTTCTGGGTCAGGTGAAGTGGCACAACAGTGAATAAGCTACAGCTTTCCTACACTTGTGGGGCTCACAGGCTGGCAGGAGAAAGAGAACTTAACAAGCAAGCCCAGTGGACTAAAGAGAGAGCCATAGAATGATGGAGTTCAGGCGACAAGGGGCAAATTGCTCTTGAAACCATGAGCCTTTAATTCAACTTCCTTGAGATGTGAAAAGTGCTTGTGCCTCATGATGTCCCCCTGACGCTTCAACAAACCTCAGCAAAGATGGGAAACAGCTGAACCATTTGTACATGTGTTCGTGTTCCCTCTAGACATACTCACATAGTAATTACTTCCTAGGGAATGCCTTTGGTTACCTTCTCTGTCATCTTCCTTTCTACTTCTCCACCCCAGATAAATGTACCCCATTAGACCCTACAAAGAGCCAGAGGCAAGGGTCAGGGCAGTTAGAGTTCTCTGACCAAAAGAGACCTTTCCTGAATGGTGTAGCTGTATAGGACAGAGAGCTGCCTCAGGACCCTGGGCTGATTTTGATTCTGTAAAAGTGGTAACCCATGTGAGGACACTCTGAAGCTTTGCCAGTTTGGGGAGTAATCTAAGCCTCTCTGACCAGTGTCAGGCCAATCTGAAACAGTGGGAGTATCTGTCAATCCCCAGCACAGCCAGAGCTCAGCTGAGGCACCTATTTTGCTGTGGCAGGGAGAAGTGTTCTGTACCACAATAGATTGTTCCTGATCAGATGGGAAGAGGAACTATCAGTTTTGTGTTCCAGGCAGATGACTGCACAGGTAACCAGAGGAGAAAATGTCATTGAAACTGATTAAATTCACCACCTCACTTTGACTAGAGAAGGAGTGAATGTCCCCTAGAATTTAGAGTAGGAGACAAAATTTGAGGACCTCAGAGGCCAGGCAGACAAATGTTTGAAGCAGACTGTGTAGGTCTACCTAAAACTGAAGGTAAGGGCACCTGGGTGGCTCAGTGGGTTAGGCATCCAACTCGATATCAGCTCAGGTCATGATCTCATGGTTGTGGAATGGAGCCCTGCATTGGGGCTGACAGCTCAGAGCCTCTCCTCTCTCTCTGTCCCTCCCCCAACTGTGCGCTCTGAAAATAAATAAAAATTTTAAAATACTGCAGGTATATACCCCTCTAAAGGTTTATTGGCCACTCAAGTTCAGTCTGTCATTGCCATGTGGGGATATGAGACCAGTATAACCAGGTTTCCTGATTTTTCTAGAAATCCAGGCTTTTCTATGAAATCTCCTAGGTTTTATAGTAATTGGCCTCAAATATGAATTTTTATAAAGTACTCTGTGAACCAAACATGACATATTTGGCCCAAGCCATTTTTGCTGATTTGCATTAGAATTATGGAAAGAAATGGGGCACGTGGGTGGTTCAGTCAGTTAAGCATCCAACTTCTGCTTAGGTCATGATCTCACGGTTCATGAGTTCGAGCCCCACGTTGGGCTCTGGGCTGACAGCTCGGAACCTGGAGCCCGCTTCAGATTCTGTGTCTCCCTCACTCCCTGACCTTCCCCTGCTCATGCTCTGTCTCTTTATCTCTCTCAAAAATAAATAAACATTTAAAAAATTATTTGAAAAAGAATTATGGAAAGAAATTTTTTTCAACCAGGAGCAAACTATTCTGTGGAAACTATGGGAGTTTAAATGCCCAACACATATTGAAACTATCATTAACTCCTTGTCCTGTTTATCTGCTCCCACAGGTGAAAGAGAAATAAGGATTGATGATATGCAAAAATTAAAAGTGGTGGAAAACTTTATCTATGAAAGCATGCGGTACCAGCCTGTTGTGAACTTGGTCATGCGCAAAGCCTTACAGGATGATGTCATAGATGGCTATCCGGTGAAAAAGGGGACTAACATTATCCTGAATATCGGAAGAATGCATAGACTTGAGTTTTTCCCCAAGCCCAATGAATTTACTCTTGAAAACTTTGCAAAGAATGTAAGAACTCTTCCTTAAAACTGAGTGTGCCACTCCTAAAAATGTCAATCGTTAAATCCTTTCTGGTTCTGTTTGTACCCTGTACATTTCACCCTATTTACTGTTCCCCTGTATTGCCTCACCAGAAGCACACGTTTCCCCTACCTTAGAGCATGCCTACCATATTCATCCTTAAGCCAAAGATGCTGGGTCACCAGTTCTGAGAAGTATCCACATGTAGCCACACAATGGGTCAAAACTTGAAAAATCCAGGCCCTTAATTTGGCTACAATGAAGCAAATTTTGTTTAACCCAAACAACCTTGTCCATTTCAACCTGTCCCTTTGTAATCACGTAGATTCAGCTCTCGCACTAAGCAAAGGAAAGCCACTTGTGCCTCAGTTGGAAGTTGAATGAGACTAAAAGATTTAGCTTTTGCAGTCTGCCTTTGGTTCACCAAATGGCCCCATGAACAGTAGTTCCCATTCTAAATAGAACTCAGTAATTAGAAGAGCTTCACCTTTCACTGAAGGAAACTGTAGATTCTGCTTCTATTATGTCCAGTTTTAGGCAATGATGTTTATTAATCTAAATTATCCAGATATTTCCCTCACTGCCCTCTTTTTCCATTTGCATATGATGTAGAAATGTGATCTTAATTAATCCAGTTTTCTAGGTCATTCTGTTTCTATGTGAACAACCCATGCTATGTTGACAATTGGTCAACAAAAACTCATTAAGCATATACTAAATGCCAGGTGTATGTAAGTACAGATGTGAACAAGACAGACAGATGTGATCTCCATTAATTTTTTGCATAACTAAAAATATTTAGGTGCTTGGCACTAATAGGCCAGGAGTCAACATCTTTGCACAAAAACAATCTTTGTCTTGGTGACATGCAGAAGAGTAGTAAAGCTGTGACCATCCCTCAGAGATAGTTGAGTATGCTAACACTGGCTATAATAAGATTGTGCGTAATTGCTTTACCCCAGGACATTAACATAAAGAGCAAAAGTGGGGACTGTCCAAGGCTGGGTGTATGTCACAGAGGGTGAATCACATTGGATGGAGAAAAGAGCTTACTTGAGTTACAGTCACTCAACGTTTAGACCCTGAAATAGCATTCTGACTGATTAGTGTTTTCAGGGTGAATCAAACAGAGACTGCATAACTCTAGCCTTTAATACTCTGGCTAACTGTCTGATCATTTTCATAGGTTCCTTACAGGTATTTTCAGCCATTTGGTTTTGGGCCCCGTAGCTGTGCAGGAAAGTACATCGCCATGGTGATGCTGAAAGTCATCCTGGTTACACTTCTGAGACGATTCCACGTGCAGACTTTGCAAGGAGAGTGTATTGAAAATATGCAGAAAAAACATGGCTTGTCCTTACACCCAGATGAGACTGGCAACTTGCTGGAAATGGTTTTTACCCCAAGACATTCAGAAAAGTGCCTCAAACACTAAAGAAGGTTGATCAGTACCTACTCTGGAGCATTTCTCATCAGTAGTTCACATGGAAATCGCCCGTCTTTACCAGGTAGTATCATCCTCAGAGTGGACATTTGGTGGCCTGTGCCATTTTATAGGCATACCTCATATGGGCTGTCAGCAAGCCAGGAGACATTGGTTGTCTGTTCTTGTCCAAACCATAGAACCAGACTTCCAAAGAAAATAGAGGCCAACAGTTTGAAGGGGAAATGGTCAATTCCACAAAACAGGCTTTGAAAAAGATAGGCCATGAGCAAAACTTATGTCCTCCTTCCCACAAAATCTCCACTGCCCTGCCCCAAGAACATTTTAATGTCTGGGGCGGAAGCACTCAAGTCCATTAGAAAGACCAGGCCGGTGTCTGGGTATTTAGGGCCAAACATACCTGCTAATGTGAATAAAAGTGTTTTGATTTAGTTTTTAGTGGTAGGGTCTACAACATTCATATTCTTTGGAGAAATGCTTACAAATTCAGCATTTGACTTTTCCTATGAATTATTCAATTAACTCTTGATTATCCACAGGTGACTTGTCTGTGGCAAAAGTTAAATAGGAGACTCTCCTTTCCCAGTCTCCCAGTTCATGCCTCAGCCAATTACCTCCACTACAATAGATATCAATTTGGGTGATACAAAGTAATTTAGTAATAGCCTAAGTAAAATATAATTAGGACCACCCATCTGTTATAGGGGGAAAAAATCACACAATGCATTTCAAATTCAAATAAAATTATTTTCTTCATGTTTGCATCCTTGCTTAGCTCCACTAGTGCTAACCAAGAGATACCTTTAAATAATGGCATCTATTAACTCTTATAACAGCCCCCAGTGATTTGAGGCAGGAAAAGTCCTCTATGTCTACATCTAATTCTCCAACCCAGTGGGCTCAAACCCATTCCATCCTCTTTCTCCCTCAACAGTCTCCCCTTCTCTTTCTTTCCATGATCCCAAAGTCAATAGCAACAGATCAGTGGAGAATATGGTCAGGGTAGAACCCCTGCAATCATCTTTTATCCTACCTCGGATTTAATAGTTATCTTAGAGATTTAACAGCTATTGAGTTTATTGAATCATTACACATAGCCATGGATAAAATGCACACCTTATAATTAGCTCTTTAAAGAGAATCAAGTAGATCAGTTAATTGTCCAAATACCACTTTACTTGTGTTATATAGCCAATATGATTCTATCTGCTGAATGCCATTTAAAAATTAAAAATCATTTGCAAAAATTAAGCTCATTACCATTGAGTCAACCACCATCTCCACATTTGAATATTCTCTTCATCCTCCTGTTTGGCAATAAAATAACAACTGAGTATAAAATGAGAGTGTAAACTCCTTGAGAGCAGCTCTTTTCTTTCTCTTATAATCCATCCCAATCCCCCATTCTGACTCCCCAGAAGGAAGGATAGCACTGAATAGACACTCTTGCTCATAGAACCCCTAACTGACACCGGAATCCAACTAAAGAGAAGGCAGGTATTCTAAGATTTCAAGGATAGGTAATAGTAAAGAGGAAAATATTTGAACTTGGAATTATTTGGATCCATATGGCCTCAACATACACATAAATATGCCTATGTACTTGAATATATCCACAGTTGGGTCTGGACAATCATCCAAATAGTTCAGTCCCCTGAAATAACAGCCAGGATTTTAGATTTTAATGTATCTAAGTTAATTCTCTTGATGACTGTTAACACATACTTTGCCTCTGGCTGGAGCTTCACAGTAGAGGAAAACACTTCAGATTAGTGTACTTCACCCATCCAGTTCTCTTGGAACATCTATTGTATTTTGTATGTATATATGTATCCAAGGCCTATGTTTACATGATCAAAGTCAAACGGAGGGTTTATATAGTTGTATAGCAATATTGTGGATACAAAAATATTCTGGGGAAAAACTAGGGGTGGGGGTGGGGGCAGGGGAAGAATAGGAAGAGGGCCAATGCTGGTTTGAATGATCCAAGCAAACTCTTTCAGAATCAAATTATCTGGGTAATCATTCAAATTTTCTCTCTGCTTAGCCTGTACCGACAAATCCCATATGTTTGTACAGGCTTGGCCTAAAGTATTTGGAATACCGTTGATTTTTCATTAGGCTTATCAACATATATTTGAAAATCCTGTTTTCTCTTCAGAATTTTGCCTCATTGTCCTGTACTTGTTACTCTTGAATGTGCCGTGGATTCTGTTTTTACTAGTTTTCAAAGAACTGGAGTATATAAATTGTCAGTGAAATGCATGCATTATAAGGGCTCTATTATTGTAAAATTGTGAGGACAATTGTGCCCTCCCATCCTCAGGTGTACTGGACACCCCCCTCGGCCTTTATTGACATCCCACTTTTTCCTACTCCAAGTGGAAAACAATCACATACAGAAAGCCCCACATATCAAGAAATGTCAGTCGGAAGTTGTCACTTTTATTTCTAAACATCACCTTTTTCCTGTCATGGTGCTAATATTCTAGTAAGTGTGTGGCCTTTGCCCACTAAAAAGAATACTAGCTGGAACCTCCTCAATCTCCTGTATCAGCTGGGCTTTGTGACTGAATCTCTCACCCATATTTGCAGAAGGATTTGCTAAGTTAAATTTTGTCAAAGTAATAAGTGGAATGGAATTTGTGGTACTTTCAGTTGGACTTAGCTCAAAAAAAGCAAAGTCAGGGCTGAACTCTCCAGGGCTCAACAGATAGGGCATAGCTGAGTGAACTCCCTCATTTCCTTTCTGCAGCTTTTAACAGATGTTGGCCCATGTCTGGAGAGCCAACGGCCATACCCTATTTCCATCAGGCCAATCAAACAAACAGAATGCATTTACACAAGTCAACCTGGTCAACGAGTCCAGCCCATTAGGGATACTCGGCCCCTTTCTCTTCTCCCAAGAAATTATTTTAAAGCATAAAACAAATGGGAATTATCACAAGACTATAATTATAAAAAATATTATAAGAATAACCTTGAGGGACGCCTGGGTAGCTCAGTTGGTGAAATATCCAATTATTGATTTCAGCTTAGGTCAATGATCTCCCAGTTTGTGGGATCAAGCCTCATGTTGGGCTCTGCACTGAGAGCATGGAGCCTACTTGGGATTCTCTCTCTCCCTCTCTCTGCCCTTCCCCTGCTCACACTCTCTCTCTCTCTAAAATAAAATAAAAAAAATACTTTAAAAAAAGAATAAGCTTGAATCTACTCTAATCATAACCAAAAGCAAATGTTTCACAAACTTCAGTATTTTTATTTACAGTAGCCCCCCTTTATCCATAGCTTCACTTCTGCAGTTTCAGTGACCCATGGTCAATGGCAGTCAGGAAGAAGATGATCCTCCTGACTTACTGTCAGAAAGTCAATAGTAGCCTAATACTAGGTCACAATGCCTGCGTCAATTCACCTCAATCCATCTCACCATGTAGGCATTTTATCATTTCACATCAACATAGTGCAGTTGTGAGTGCAGTACAGGGTGAGTTCAGGGTGAATGCAGTACAAGAAGATATTTTGAGGGAGGCGGGAAGAGACCACATTCACAAACCTTCTATTACAGTCTATTGTTATAATTGTTATATTTTATTATTAGCTATTGTTTTAATCTCTTACTGTGTTTAATTTTTAAATTAAACTTTATCATAGGAATGTCTGTACAGGAAGAAAACCGTATGTATAGGGTTTTGGTACAATCCATGGTTTCAGGTATCCCCTGTGGGTCTTAGAACATATTCCTCATGAAAGAGGTGGACTACTGTATTAGTAAAATATTTCCTGCAATGAAGATCTTAAGTTACAAGACATGCAAATTGAGCCTATGACCCAGGTGATTTTTCTTAGGTTCCTTTCAGCTCTGTGACTTATTTATAAGGAGTATTTACAAGGAATCTTGACTCACCCTTTTTGTCAATGTATAGTTGGAGCAAGCTGTTCAATCTCACCATACCTCAGTTTTCTCATCAATCCAATGGGGATAATAATTACTTCATAAAGTTGCCATGAGGATTACAAGGGAAGATTCATGTGAAGCTCTTGGCATAGTGTCTGGTACAGGGCAACCTCTCACTATGCATAGGCATAATAATGATGATGCTCAGTAGTTAGGCTGACTCATGACATTCTCAAACCTTTTCTCATCCAGTAGAGATGGCAGAAGATGTGCCAGATGCTTCCACATCCATTATCTCATTGTAAGCTTCATGACAACTCTCACATTATTATGATTGCCCCAGTAAGCCCCACATTGTATCCATGAAAACAGAGAGTCAGGGAGTATGGGAGACTTGCTCTCAAGTCCACCACTCCTTCCAAAGCCCCTGGCCCCTTCATCAAGCTGCTTCTTTGCAACGGGACTCATTGCTGGAAGGCTGAAGAGGCCAGTCCTGGTTTCTCAGCTCTTCCACCTTGTGATGACAGGTAAACCCCTTTCAAGACTTGTTCAATTCTTGCCTCCTTACCCACAGAATTTGAAGCAGGAAATATCTCAGCTTCTTCATCCATAAAATCGGATGATTCTGCCTTACCCACCCCCCACACAGGTATGTTTGGAGGATCTTTCTCAAAAAAGTAATGCTATAAAAATTCACTTAGTATAAGGTGCGGGATCTAACATGTGGATGCCAACATCTGCCTTAACAGAAAATTATCAGTCCCTAGACTAGTCCCTAACCACTAGGAACACTTCTAGTGTTGCACAATTTCAATTCATTTCAGATGTGGTACTATAGGAAAAAATAAGAGAGTGGAGGACAAAATAGTAACTTACTATAAATACACCATGGGCAAACCAGACCTAATGATGGCCATAAAATCACCTCTATTTTGGCCAAATTCAAAAATGCTAAGAAACTCATTATGATGAACAGCTGTTAAGCAATTTCTTCATTTGGCAAATATTCCTGATATGAATGAAATATTCAGCCACTCTCTCATTATTTCCAAGTAGCCAGGGGTTGGCATGGAGGAGACACAATCAGACACAGGGCACAGAGGCAGCCTCCTCCAGCCTCTTCCAAGCCTTAAGCTTGAATGGATAAGTAGCTGAGCACATCGCCCTTTTGCCTCCTTCCCATTCCAGTTAATTGTGAAAGTGTGTTGATTTTTCAGACCAAGAAAACAATAATGACTGCATTTACTTTCTTATTCTATTAAGCCCTTTATCATTCCACTTAATTCTCCCAACAATATTATGAGGCAGGTATTACTCCCATTTTCAGATAAATTCCCCCACCTATCCACTTATATTCCCTTGCTACCTGCTTGCCAGAATTTCTCACTCACACCCACACATACCTCAACACACATGGTCAGTGTCTTAGATTCTCTTGTCAAAACCTGTTCTCAAAAAAATTTTTTATGTCTGCTTTTATCTAATCTGCTTTTTAAAAAGATTTTATTTTTAAGTAATCACCACACCCAATGTGAGACTTGAACTCACAACCCCAAGATCAAGAGTCACATACTCTACCACCTGAGCCAACCAGGCACCCCTCTAATCTGCTTTTTAAATCTACCTAAGTTATAAATGGTAAAGCAAAGCTAAGGCTTGAAATATTATCCTCCATTCCAACATAGGTTTTTGTCCACAGGATTTCCCAAAAGAATTACAGACATCAGCAAGATGGGCTTATGGAAGGAGAGGAGGGAAAAGAAGGTAGAACCTTTGAGAACCCCTTAAAAATGACAGCACCTACTTCACCCACACATGAAGCTGGTCTCACCTAAACAGTGGTATCTAGGTTGTAAGGGGTCCTGAATCAGAATGTCTAGAGGAGCCAGGCAGGTAACATAAATCACATGATTGGGCTAGCTTTAAGTAGAGCTTGTGTAAGAAAAGGGGAATGGGTCCCCTAAAGGTATTCAAGTTCAATGTTCTTAAAACACAGTGCCAGTCAGACCAGTCATCCTTGAGCTGGATCAGGCCCATTGTTTAAGGCCTGTAACATCAATCCTTTTCACATCCATCATTTTATTAGCACTCCCTACCCACCCAGCCATCCAATGAGGAAGACAAGAAGTCTCCACTTCATTGATCAGGAAACTGAAGCACAGGGAGGTCAAGTGGCTTGTCCAATGTCACACAGTAAGGGCCACATCTAGGATCCCCGCCAGGAATCCCAGCTTCAAGTCTAGGAGCTGTTTGAAGTCACCCAGCCCAATGCCCCTTCATAGCTGGGCATCTCCTAAAGATTATCTCAGTGTCCTCTCACTGATCTGAACCTTGGTGGACCATCTGTAAACACAGATTACACCAGAGGAAGTCTATAGTCATTTCCAATGCTTTCCTTCCAAGTTGCTTGTTTGCTTCATAAACAACACCATTTCGCCTTTATGTCTAAGCTCTAATAAACTGAGCATATTGGTCACTGAAGGGATGATCTGGGCATCCACTGCACATCAACTGCAGAGTACAAGCCCCAAAACACTAATAAGTCTAAATGCTGCCCTAACTACTGCCGCCAGGCCATGGGATATTCATGGAACACATTTCACTCACAGTCACTTTATGCCCTACTGGAACTCACAGGCAAACCAATACATTTACTGAAACAAATAGTTTTTTCCTGAGTGGCCTTGGTTTCATACTCAAACTAATGGATCACTAAGATCAACAGTCCCTCCCTTCCCTCCTAAAATTAATGCTCTATCTGGCATCCCCCTACCACCCTCCCCAAAGGCAGCTTGCTGCTTTTACTGCTTGTATAGCTCTAGGAAAAAACAAAAACATGCAAGAGAAATGAACTCTCACTTTGGAAAAATCTCTGCCCGCGGTAATGCAGGAGTGCCTGACACATCTTTGTGTGTGGTCCTTCAGGCAAGTGTGAAGAGCAAAGAGATGTTATAAATCATTAAGATGCCACAACTAACAAGTGCTTCTTCCAAGTGCTGACCATGTCCAGCTTATATCATTTAAACCTCACAAACAATCATACAAGAGATTATTCCCCATTTTGCAAATGACAAAGCTGATTCTCGAAGAGTAACTTGCCCACACTCTCTTACCTAGAAATTTGAACCCTCTGACTTATCCCAAAATCTATGATTGTTTCCTGTGTGCTACATCTACTAAAAGTGGGATTTTATCCTTTGTAAAATCAAATATAGTAAGTTTTCATTGGTATAAGTATTAACATTGGGGGATGGGGTGGCAGAAAATGAGGTCTTGAGAATACTGATGAATTTTTGCCCCTATCTGATCCCTGGCCAGCCATGTTACCATGGGGATAATTCCAAAAACAACGAGGGGGGGACTTGTCCTGTCTCTCCAACCACCAGTCAATAGTGGGTCAAACCAGTTATATTAATTTGGCTCTATTAAGGAATCAAAGTAAATTGATAGATATATTTTTTTCTAGCCATCCATATTTTCTTCATCTTAGTGCCTGGCACACAGCATGAACTATGTTTTCAGATGACACACTTCCTGCTAGGCACCCTCTGCAGCCTTTATGAGCATGTTCCCTGTAAGACCACTCGGTTTAGAAGCATTTAACGAGAGCAGATCAAGAAAAAGCTCTTGGAATAACCTGCTTTTTACTCAGCTTTAGGAAGATGTACACTCAATGCTGATACCTTCCCAAAGCTCCTAGTTATTTATGACACAAACTCAGATAATTTAAAAGTGGCCATAAAGGCAATCAAAGAAGCTTCCCTCTTTTAATCATACACACACAAAAAGAAAGAAAATATGTTAATCTACCACCTCTTTCAAAAGCTCTTGCAATGATAGATTATGGAAATAAAAGTGACTTAAGTTCATTTGCATGAAACATTTGCATCTCTTCTTGTTAGGAATTAATCATATCTCAAGGTTTCAGGAGAAATTCATTATATGATTTTCACTATTTTCATAGATTTCATGGAATGTGGAGCAGACACAATCCACCACCTATAAACCTTGAAGGCTTAGAGGTTTACAAACTTTACCTAAGTAAGGCCTCACAGCTCCTAGGCAGCAAGATGAGGAAGATGCTCAGATTCCCGATTTTCAGTCCAGTGCATGCTTACTAAACTCTCGTTTTCCTTTCCAGCAGGCTCAGGGTACTCTCTGCCTAGCATGGAGGGCTGTTCATTGCCTCTGTGGTGGTACCCAAGGATGAGGTCTAAATTTCATTCAGCCTTAGAGGCCACTCCCAGTGCAGGGGACTGCCTGACCTCTGCTTCCAGCCTGGCCCCGGCCCTGCCTTCCTAATGCATAAAGCAAGACTATGCCTCAGACTAGCTGTGCACAGCAATGGCAGAAATACCTCTTTCCCCTTAATGAATGCAGCTGACTGCTTCAATGCTTTATTCCACCAAGGTCTGGATGTGGGCCAGCCTCAGTCTACTTGGCCCATATTCAAATTGCTTTTCTTTTCACCATGAATTATGGTTCTATTCATTATGGGGGAAATTGGGGAAAATGTATTGGCACATGAGGTTTTCAAGTCATCCTGCATTTCTAAGGGTCTGGCATCAAGCTTGCAGTAAAAACACAGTCATGAGATGCACAGATGGGGGAGACACGAGTTGAAAACTTTTTCTTTTCTGCTTTATAAAAAAAATTACTATCATCATAAAATACACATAACATAAAATTTACCATCTTAATCATCTTTAATTGTACAGTTCAGTAGTATTAGGTATATTCACACTGTTGTGCAACTATCACCAACATCCATCTCCAGAACTCTTTCATTTTGTAAAACTGAAACTCTATATCCACTTAATGATAACTTCCCATTCTCTCTGCCCCACAGCCCCTGACGACCATCATTCTACTTTGCATCTCTATGAATTTGACTATTCTAGGTACCTCGCATAAATAGAATCCTACAGTGTCTGTCTTTTTGTGACTGGATGCTTTCACTTAGTATAATGTCTTCAATGTTCATCCACGTTGTAGGATATGTCAGACTTTCCTTCCTTTTTAAGGCTGAATAATATTCCACTGCATGGATATATCACATTTTGTTTATCTATTCATCTATTGATGGATGTTGGTATCTAGTCTATGGAGTTCAAGTTAAACAAACACAAACATCAGCTTTTTCTTCAATAGAAAAAGGTTTACCTATCTGATTTGAACATTTACCTCAGGGCAGCAGATGTGGAATGACCATGGTGGGGAAATTAGCTCAGTGAAGCTGGAGGGCAAGGAATGAAGAACTTAGAAGGCACTCTGCATACAGGAAAGCAGATGAGAGGATGGCAGTAGGTTGTGTGATGACACAAGGAGGGATTAAAAAAAAAAAGTGCTGGCTAACACAGATTAGCCCCCTGGGACCCTCAGAAGCAGCATGTGCCTCAGATTTGACACGTGAGCTCGGACTTCTAGATGTCCAGGCTGTCTACGTGACACAGACAAGTATATGGAAGCTACACCCTCACTATAGTGCTTCCCAAGCATAAAACAGTAAAAATGACATTATTTGAAATCCCAGTTATCCTAAGAGGTCTTGGATAGATTTTGAAAAATTATATGTTTTTCCAATTATTTGTTCCACACAATTTTCCAGGGGTTCTCTTATCTATGCCTGAATTGACATAATCTGAGGGAGACCCTAAAATTATATTGTTAGTTGATGTTTCTAGAAGATTCCATTTGAATTATTTCCCTAAATTTCAAGTTATTAGACACTGTAATGAAAAAGTTTATTAATGTGTGCCAATACCAAGAGTATTGTCCTCTGAACACAATTCTAAAGAAAGCTTTCCAAAAATGTTCTGAGCAGTGACAGCATCATTAGATCATCATTAGTATGATCCCCAAGCTGAATATAGATGTTTCGGATGTCTACTGAAAAACAGTCTCATTCCTGTAAATTACATCTTCTTCAGGGGCTTAGTACTGTCTACTTTTTTTAATATTTTCAGGATATTTCCTAACAAGAGGACAGTTTTGACACCAGATGACTAGTGTGCCAATTTTTATTTTTCAACTGAGTCAAGTGTCATTAGCTTTGTAGTTGAAATCAAGATAGAAACAGATTAAATTCAGTTACTAAGATCCAAAGCTGAAAATAACCAGAAAACCAGAAAAGATAGGCCCAGAGTTGGCCAATGTCCAGTCCTGCCCTGTCCCAGGAGAGCCAGCTCCTGCTTGTTCCCATTTCTGGACATGTTTTTCTGAATACCACACGTGGATTCTGAGTTTTACACTAAGTATGGTAGAGTTTCATTAAGATGTAGTAGTGTGCTATTTTTCCTCTACTTTTTATTATCTGGTATCATAAATATGTTCCAGTTTAAAGTAGGAAAGCAATATTTCTGGTGATACTGAGGTACTCAATACCATTCCTCAACGTACATGGCCATCAGCACACACAAATGTATCTTTAATGTGACTGTGACTGTTCTTTTGGTAAATGTGGTGTTGACAAACTAAGTGCTATGAATTTTCCTTTTTGTTCCCTGTATAAACTGTCCATTTTTTAAAAAGTACTATCTCTATTGTAATTATATAGACTGATTTCATCTTCAAGGAATCCAGAAATCAGAATTTACAAACTGGCGCTCATGATGAGATAAACATGGATAGGGAGAGTCAGCATTTAAAAATTTTATAGCACCACGTTATCCAACTACAAGATCAGAGGATTCATCTCAATGAATATTGAGGAACTGGCTTAGGCATTTCTAATTTCATTTTCTAGTATTTTATCTTATCACATTTTTTTAGGTGTCAGTTCATGATGGGTTGAAAATTAAGAAAAATAATTTGCCCTTCACCACAAAAGCTCTGCTTTAGACCCTATGTGGGGCTGAATCAATGTGTATACTTTGTGTGCTCCAAAGGAAATAACAAAAATCCTTTGGAAGCTCTTATTACCCCAGACACTACCAGGGTTGAACATGAGGTCATGTTCATAGCAATATCCACATCCACTGGTTCTAACTCTCACCCCTGCCCCACAGGAACTCCAGCCCCCATATTTCTTTCAGGGCTCCTTAGGTATCCACCACTGGGCCACATCAATTTTTATGTGTGTCTCCAGATTTCCTTGACCCCAGCTTTCCCCAGAACCTCAGCCATTTGCTCAAATGGAAAGTGCCAGAAGCTTCCATCTCCTCATTTCCTGATACTGCTGGCTGTCTCAGCTTCCCCTGGATTGAGGGCTTGGTCCTAGCTCACTCCCCATCATTCCTGCCCACAGCCAGAGCCTCAGCAGCCCTGCACGCAGATGCTGGGTCATCCAACCTGACCCATGGGGCTCTGGCCCCTTTCACTGTTTCTGGATCCTTTGAAGCACTGTGCTTAGGTATGGGGGTCTGGCTTCCCCAGAAGCTGCTGGAGAAGATTAGTGACCCAACCTGGAAGTACAAGGGTAAAACAGGAGACAGAAGGGAGCTGGCAGGTAAATTCCTCTACCTCTCTCCCCAGCAAGTTCTAACGCTTTGTGGTTCTGCACATTATAAAAAGCTTTTCCCACACATCCTGCTTTTACTCTTCACTATTACCATCCCCACCTCAGTGGATTCAGGGAAGATAAGGTTCAGGGACGATAAGATTTGTCCAAATATGCCACACACATACACACAGGTACAGACCAGTTAGTGCAGAACAAGCCAGTGCCAGCTTAGACTAGGATCTGCACCAAGAGGCTTGAGTAAGGGACATGTAGCCATATGTAAGAAATCCAGTACAGAACTATTCTAGAAGGAGAAGAGATGTTTCCATCAGAAAGAAGGTGTGAGAGGGCTTGTCTTCCCTGACACTGCCTTCTTCTGGAATTAATGACCACTGTCTGAACTCTCAGGCCTTGCACATTTCTGATGGGGTAAATCCTGAGCCTGGGGTGGACCTGACTGACCCTGGGTTCCAGCCCAGCCACAGGCTGGCTAAGTGACCGTGGACCTTGTAGATCTCTGGGCTCAATTCCCTCACACGCATGTGGGTGATAGAAATGCTTTCCTCACAGAGTTGTTCTATGACTCAGAATGCTTTGCAAATTATCACATTGTGCAAAGATTGGTTATTACATCAGACGCCATCTTTAGTGCCCAAAGAAATCCCATATAAGTTGTTGGTTTCGGCTACTTCTCTCTTTCTCCATCCTGAATTTGGTCTTGCCAGTAGGAGGAAGACAAGCTGGACTGAATGCCAAGAAGTACAGCCCAGTTTACTTTCCAAACCATAAGATTCCCATTTTCAGTTAGTGTGAGCCTGGAGACCTCATACAAAGGTGCCAAGGTTTGGCTCAGGGTAGGGAAGAATGCAAGTTATCTGGCCACAGAGGGATGCAGGCCAGAGAGGGGCAATAGGGTTTGTGGAGGAAGTTTAGGGTGAGGAGGTGAGGTCCAAGGAGACCCGACTGAGGGAGATCTTCAAAGGACTTGCAGGTGGAGATCTACGACTAAAGGCCCACTAGAGCCAAGTAATACAATGCCTTGTTTTGCAAATGCGGGAACAGCCCCGGAGAGGACACCTGCCACTCTGGGTAAGTGGCCCTCCTGAGACTAGAACCCAGGTCTCCTGACTCTTGTTCCAACGCTTTCTAAAACTGACATTTACCTCCTCCATGCTGCCTCCACCCTAGATCAAGAGACAAGGTGGACTAGACTTGCCAACACAGCAACCAATTTTAAACAGCCTATCCTAAGACATTTCAGTTTGTCAGAGCACAGGTCCCAGTATGAGGTTTGGGTAACATACCCCCTCTCCCCCACACCAGCAGAAGAGTGCTCGTAGGGCCTCACTCTGATCAAAGACCTCCTATAGCCAGCTGCAGGGATTGCCCTGTTATCCTCATGTCTACCAGCAGGGGGCAGACACGGAAAAGGTTTGTCAGCTTTGGAGTTTGGCAGCTTCCCCTAGAGGGGAGGGCGGCCTCCCTTGGTTTCCAGCAGGGCCTCTCACCAAATGGGGCTCCCAGACAGGATCCAGTAGTAAAAAGGCCAGTATGATTGGTTTTACTGTCTAGTAAAATGAAAATATTCATAAATGTTCATTTGCTCTATAATTTCAGATTCCTTAGTGCCTAAGCTGGCTGGCTCCAGACAAGGCACTTGATTTTAAATCATCACCAGACCACAGAAGAGCTGTGACCTGGGGGAGTTACTCTCTACACTTGACTTCCACATTTGAAAATGAAGGGACGACAAAAAAGATTTTTAAAAATAATTTAAAAAAGAAAAATAAGGGAACCACAGTGCCCACCTTTGGAGTTGTTGATGGGCACAGATTAGAATTTACCTGCCACATAGTAAGCACTCAGGTGTATTAGCCAGCAGCTAATAGTGATGTAACTTTATCAACTTAGCCCTTAAATACTTATTAAGCACTTACTATGCATGAGGCCCTAAGCCAGGTGTTTAGGAGATAGAATAATGAATAAGACACTTCTTCAAAAATATCACAATTATTATCTCTTATCTATTTTATCTTTTTTCTATTATCTTCACAGTAACTCTATAATCTCTTTGATTTCTTTTATTATCCTTGTTGTAAGGAAGCTCAGTACCAGATCTGAAGACCAACCGGCCGTTTTGTCCCCACTGGCCATCAGATGTGCATTTTTCTTTTTGGTTGGTTCTCACATTCTATTTATATTCTTATTTTACTAAGTCACCATATAAATCTTGGACCTGGCCTGTTCCGTTTAAGGGTGTGGGCTTGCTGCTTTGCTGACAGGAAGCCCTGGTCAGAGAATGGAGCACTCTGGGGAAAGGAGGGTGCCAGCCTGGAAAAAAAAAAATCCTTATTTACAGGTAAGGAAGTGGCTAATGAGGCCTGAGAGAAAGGGGGATGGAGCAGAAACAGCAACAGTTAAAACACCTCTGAGAAAGACAGGGTCTGGTCTCCTCATAGGAGGGGAAAAAAGTGGGTAACAATACAAAATGCACACCACCCAGGGCCACCTCCTAGTGTGGCAGAGAACAGGGGGAAGGGAAGGCCACCCGAAGTGCACACTAACAAGCACAAGTTTGGGGAAAAGTTCCTTTGTATGCATTTCAGCGGGGAGGCGAAAGGGGTAGACAAGAAGCAATAAGTTTCTCATCAAGAGATAAAGAAGAGTGGGGAGCAGAACTCACTGTCCCTGCAGAACAAAGACCTGAAGGGCTCAGCTCCTCCCACAGCTGAGTCTCCAGACTCCCCAGTGATTGCGAGATGGCCTCAGATCACTGATCCTCCAGGCTCTCCCACCCTCCCCTCCTTCCATGAACCAGGATGCACAGAAGGAGCTAGTTATCACATATGTTAGAAATACAGCAGGGCTGCCATTGGCCTTGCTCAGTACGTGTTGAACAGGCCCGCAGATGGGCCGGCACACTTGACCTGAAGGAAGAAAAGGAACAAAAGCCAAATTGCTGATTGTGGCAAAGAAGAAGCAGACTGACCCATCTGTTAAGAAAATGTCAGGACCATCCAACTCACAACGTTACTTTTATAAACTAAGCACAGCCCACAAAAAACATGTGTCTCCGTGGGCCAAAAGGTATGGGCTGAAACCATAAATCAGAAACTATCAAAATGCCTATCAAGTATAGAATGGAGAAATGAACTGCATTTTCATACAGCAACAAGAATGAATAAACTTACAAGTACTTACAACAAAATGGGTGAACCTCATAAGCAAAATGTTGAATGGAAGAAGCCAGACACAAAAGAATGCAGACTTTGTGGCTGACTTTGTGGCTGCCTTCACATAAAGAACAAAGACAGGCAAAATTGTGGTGACAGAAGTCAGGGCAGTAGCTGTCCTTGAGGGCACTGACTGGAAAGGGGCACAAGTTGGTTTCTGGGGTGCTGGCCATGTTCTTACATGTTTATATGCATATGTGTTCACTCTGAAAATTCATTGAGCTGTGCATTTTTCTATATTAGATTTCAATGAAATATCAGAACAAACAACCACACAAGCAGAACCTGGGGTCATGAGCACAGCAGGTCCCAAGGAGAGCAGTGGACCCTATGGCACCCCACCATGGTGCCAAACAGGAGTACAAGGTGAAGAGGCAGTGAGGAGTGACCACCAACCCAGTAGCTGGCTTCTTAGGGTAGTCAGCCAACTCAAGCAGACATCACAACTTGGTCACACTAGAGAGGCTAAGAAGCACCTGGCACCTGCCATTTCATGAGTGCTTGAGTGTGGCAGCAGAGCCAAACTGCCCAGGTTTGAATTCCAGCTCCACCATATGACCCAGTAGTATGACCTTAGGTCAGTGCCTTAAAAACCCAGCGTCTCAGTTTCCATATCTATAAAACAGAGGGGATGATAGGATGAATACATTAAATTTGCAAAAGTGCCAAGCACTTTAATCCTCACACCTGCCATATGAAGTAGACTCGAGGATTAAGTGATTTCAGTGGAGCTCCACGCCTAGTAAATGCAAATGGAGATCTGAACCCAAGGTCTGCCTGGTTCCAAAGCCCACAGTGTAAGGCTTCCCAAGAAAAAGAGGGACAGCTCTCACCCAGAAACCACAAATAGGGAAGATGGCCCAAGGAAAATCATTCAAATGCAAGGAAAAATGTAAGACTTTGGAATAAGCAAAGGAGATTACTGGAAAACCTTCCAATGGGATGTTGGAGCCTTTGCATATCTGATTCTATGGGAGTTCTGTGCCTTTCGTTACTCTCAAGTTACTTTACAACTCTGAAAATTGCATACAAGGGATAGCAATGCAAAGAATTCTTGTCTGAAGACATGGAAATAAACTCTGTCACTTCCCCACAAAACATAATAAATCAAGTTTCAAGTTCATATATAAAGTTACTTCAACATTCCTTTATCCCTTGCAAATCTGTGGTTCTTTTGACTTCGCCTTTGAACCAGTTACATCTAACCAATTCCCGCCATTAGTGACTTAAATAAAATGTTTGACATGTGTTCACTTTATGTTTGCATGAGAATCATGACTTTCCTTTTTTTTTTTTTTTTTTTAATTCTCTAACACATGGAAAACAGGTTCAGATTTGTGGCCCCAGGATTTCCTGAGGAAGATCCACTCTTTGCTCTACTGAAATCTGCCAGCAGGAGACTAGATTACCCTCAGGGGGTAGGTTTGAAGCCAGGGCCCCAGGTTTGGCCCTGTGCTCTGCTCCCTGGCCAAGGTTGGCAAGGAGAATGGAAGCCTCGCTGTACCTTGGAATAAACTCTGGCAATGAAGGCTGAGAGGGGATGGATTCTGGCAAAGCCAGGGCACCCTCCCAAGCTGCCTAGTAGCTCAGGGGCCTGCAAAAAAGAAACAAATGGGTCTGACTGGGAGGCAAAACCACTGAATTCTGAACCCTTAGGGGTTTAAGTCTTTCTCTGCCCATTTCCTAGATCTGTAACCTTGACAAATTATTTAAATTCCCCAAGTTTCATTTCTTCCTACTTAAAATGTGGATAATACCACAGTATCTGCCTCACATTCTGTCTGGATGTTGGTTGAGACCTCAGCTAGCTGTTGGCTAGAACATCTCCACATGGCCTCTCCCTGCAGTATACCTGTGTGGCATGGTTTAGGCTTCCACATCATGGTGGTGGGTTACAGTGGTGTGTGTATACATGCATGAGACCTAGACCTGCAGCAGCCACTTTGTAAGGAAGGGAGATACCCCAAAACAAGTTCTGCACACTGAAGATGGCAAAACAGAGCTGGAAAGAACCTGAACCACTGAATGGATCTAGAGCACTCTACCTCAAACATCCCATTCAGCGAAATAAAATGGATTTTCCATATTGCTTAAACCAGTTTGAACTGAGATTTTCTGCTGTTGCTGCTAAAGGCAGCATCATTGAATCAGGTCTCCATATCTGCCACTCCTCTGGTGGGCTGCATACTCCCGGAAAGACAGCGGGAGCTGGAGTCACCACCAAGGACAACCAAAGTTCTGCTTCCAGCAAATAGCTGCTGCCTTCCGGCCCAGCTGGAGCCTGGGGCCCTGTGTCCATTTATGCCATGAGTCTCTGAGCCATGTTCAGGTGCTTGGCACTTTCATCCGTAAAGGCAAGGAATCAATTCTTGCAATTATCAAGAACTTACACTCAGGGGCGGGTGGGGGAAAGCAGGATAGTTCTGATGTGGGTAACTTTATGGGGTCAAACAAAAAACACCCTAAAAACCCTTCAGATGTGGCTCTGCCACTGACTCCAAGGGACTTGCTTGTCTTAAGCTGTATGTGTGATGACAAGAGATGCTACAAGTGCCCGAGACACATCCCTTTGCACCGTCCAGTGCACTCCAGCCAACTTCAAACTGCCAGTCTATACACCTGTGCCTGGAGCTCTTTTTCAGAACTGTGGAAAGCCCTTCAGCTCACATGCAAGCAAGTTTCATTAGTGCCCAGAATTAACACCCCAAGGAGCAGCCCTCAGCATATGGTCTGGAAGTTTATGTACAAAAGCCCTGGCTCTCTTGCCCTGGGCACAAGCATTCTGAGGTGCGTGTTTGACACTGTTTTTCACAGGACTGAGCTCTGTGATGGCTAGTGTGGCAACACAACCTTTGTTGACTGCCTTCCTTCCCTGAATCACTTTCCTACCGGAGTTCTTAGTCCTTCCCAATTACCTGTGCCCAAATCTTTGTCTCAGCATCTGTTCTGGGGGAGCCCAAACTAAGGCAATGATTACAGGGGAGTGGTCAGGGAATGTGGGGAAGGAAGTGGAGGGGAAGTCCCTGAGGGATGAAGTAGCAACCTAACCACAGTCTCCTCTCTATTGGGAAGCACTGGAGGCATAAAACCAAGGCTTTTGAGAATTGCCAACTGGGAGATGAGCCTCCTAAGTTTTCAAGGCCCACTGGCTGATTATGAGTGCTCAGTTGGTAAGGCTCTATCTCTATCTCTATCTCTATCTCTATATCTCTCTCTGTCTATCCGTGTGTGTGTGTCATGACACTGTTAATGTGGTTCTGATTAGATTCTAATCCTGGCAGCACCCTTGGGTAGCATTTTACACTGACAATCCACTCATCCATTTGGCCCTCATCTCCCTGCAGCTGAGGGAACCTCTCAGCAGTGAGCAGCATCGAGAATGGATCCTCTTTTGTTCTTATCCATTCAATGTGTTTATTTTCAAGATTGCGTTTGTGGAAAGCATTTAAACAGCACCATTTAGAAGAAAACAAAAGTCACCAGATGGAAAAATAGAATAAAAAACATGCACATACAAAAAATCCCCCAAGCAATATAGGCAGGGCAGTGGGAGTTATTGTGCTGCTGTTGTGGATAATGCAGCTGTGTTGGAAAAGCTATCTGTCTTTGACAGCATAGAATTTTCAAGAGAGAATGGGACACAGGTCAATAGATTTCCATGCTGCAGTTCACTTCTTGAGAAAGTTTAACAAACCTTCCTTCTTCCTCCCTCTAGTAAAGACAGAAGAACAGTTACTAGGATTACCATATATATTGAACTATAAAGTATAGGCAATTCTTTCTTGAAATATGTCTTCCAGCCAGCCCATATCTTATTTGGACAAGCCTTATTTTCAAGAGCCTGAGCAACACCTTTAGCCACAGGCTGGCTGCAAAGCCAGGCTGATAGGAAAGCAAGAGATGGTGGCTGCTTCTGAAGATAAGGCTCACATTACTTTCTGCCTCTTTGAGAAATCCCCCTCACACCCCACTGCCAAACACAACACAATTTTGCCTATACTAGGGGTTGAAAACCTGTACCAATATGCCAAGGGTTGCAGAAAGGCCAACTTGTATTCACAAGTAGACCCTGGCCATTGCTTCTTCCTTGCATTTCGTTGTCCCAATGGCCAACACAGGGAGAGGAAAGATGGCGGTGTGAACAGGTCCACCAGTCAGGCCTGGTGTTCTAGATCCTGTGAGGATTCTTAACATTAATTTTCCCTGGACTGATCCTAACTGGGCTCTCATCCTCCTGTGCATAGCCATGCTGAATCCCATGTGTCGGGGGCATCCCTCCATCTGCCCAGAAGAGGAATCCAATCACAGATAGCAGCAGTGGGACATTATATAGCATGGTGGCTCTGGCAGTGGGAGGGAAATATATTGGCTTTGTAGTTAGACGGTCCTGCCCCACCATTTATCAACTGTGTGACACTCAGTAAATTTAACCACTCTGACCTTCGATTTCTCTAGCTGTAAATAGTGGGTCCTATCTGATAGTTAACTTGAAGATTAAAATAATATAAAACACTGATGCCTAACGCATCATGAGCTCTCTATAAATGGCAGCTCCTACTACTGCTGTGGGAATCTGGCTGTGGTTTCTAACACTGTGAGCAAGTATGGGCTAATAAGAGCTGTTTCCACAATTGTCATTTTTAGGGGCAGTTAATGTGATTGCAACTGTGGGTCTTCAAGCAGAAGCAGTGATGCTTACTGGAGAACCCAACTGGGATTTCACATTAAGAAAGCAATCCCATTATGTAAAGAATGGCATGGTGGGCTCTGGGTGGATGGTTAGAACAGCTGGGGAGTGTGTGGAAAGCTACCAGAAGGTCCAGCTGCCATCAAGAGGGCCTCCGAGGGGTAGAGCTCATTCGGCCTGACAAGGACAGAGGAGCCAGAGGAAAAGGCAGTCTTGGACAGATAGAACTCTGTGAGCCCTGGAGCAGAACCAGCACATGCAGGTTTCATTAACCACAGAGTCACGAGACAGAGATTTTATAGAGGCCCAGGCAATCTGAGGAGAAAAGAAGTTGAAGACCACAGGCAAAGTCATCTGTTTCTCATATTTGTGCCCTGCCAGGCCAGGTCTCCCTGAGCTCAGCCATGTAGCGTACCCCCTGAAGACTGGTCAGCCCTCCTCCATCACAGCTCTTGTTTCTAAAGCATGAATCTGAAATCTTACTCAGGAATACCAAGCACTTTCCTTTCCATCCTTTCCAGACATATAGATTGGCCATGCATGGCTTGGAAATACCAACAGTGCCTTAGTAAGAAAATTCTAGAAATGGGATGGATAGACTGTAAAATAGAGATTTTGGTGGGACTATACGTGATGTGTGAAGAGATGAATAGCAGAATACCCTGGTATGATATTGTGATTTATAGTGAGACACATATTTTAATTATCCCATTTCTGGCACAGAGCTCTTAAAACCCTTGGAATTTCCTAAGTGGTAAGAGAGATAAAAGTGTCTTGATATTTATAACAAACCCCTTTCAACCACACCTGAATTTATGTTAATGAGCTGACTTTTGGAAAGCATTTAGTTTGGGACTGGTTGTCAGGAAAACCAACCACAGGGATAGTAGATTGGAGCTTTCAGTACCCCCAACCCCGACCTCAGGGGAGGGGCAAAGGGCTGGAGATTGAGTGCCGATGGCCAATGATTTAGTCAGTCGTGCCTATGTAATGAAGCCTCTATAAAAACCAAAAGGGCAAGGTTCAGAGAGCTGCTTGCTTGGTGAACACATGGAAATTTAGGGGAAATGGCACTCTTGAAGAGGGTGTGGAAGCTCCATGCCTTTTTCCTATACCATACCCTATGCGTGTCTTTCATCTGGCTGTCCCTGAATTATATCCCTTTATAGAAAACCAGTAATCCAGCAACTATAGTGTTTCTTGATAGCCAGGTGGTCAGAAGCACAGGTGACAATCTGGCCTTGCTGGGGCCGGGAGCATCCTTGTAGGAATGAGCCCTTAACCTGTGGAATCTGATTTATCTCCAGGTGGACAGTGTCAGAATTGAATTAAATTGTAGGACACCCAGCTGGTGTCAGAGAATTGCCAGGTGTCAGAATTTTACTTAGGTAACTTTTCATAACACAATGAATGGCGGTGACCTCCAAAGAGTATCAGACTGGGAAACAAATTTTTTTTTCATTTAGAAGTATGTTTTATTCTGATCCAATAGAAAGATGAGATATATAAAATACTCTGAAACATCCAACATTTTTTTAAACATCCACATTTGCCCCAACAAATAGCATCAATCATTTCCATGTAAATAAGACCATGGTATCAAGACCAAAAGATGTATGATTTGAGAATAAAACAAATACTAAAATCAAAAGTAGAAAATTTTAACTTATTTTTATAAAATAGGATTATCAAAAAAACCTACAGCTAATGAAACACTTTCATCAGTGATGCTAAAAACTAGAGTAAACAACATGGAATTTATTTTTTGAACATGAATTTCTCCACATATACTTTGAACTTGGGTTTTACTTTCTAAGGAAAATATTGTCTATTCTTTGTGAGGAAAACTCTGTTTGTTACATTTAATACATAAGTTAAATTATTCCTGTAATATGTAACATATACAAGAGCTATCTTTTAGCTAAGTTGCTCATTTTTTTTAACATATGAAATTTATTGTCAAATTGGTTTCCATACAACACCCAGTGCTCATCCCAAAAGATGCCCTCTTCAATGCCCATCACCTACCCTCCCCTCCCTCCCACCCCCCATCAGCCCTCAGTTTGTTCTCAGTTTTTAAGACTCTCTTATGCTTTGGCTCTCTGCCACTCTATCCTCTTTTTTTTTCCTTCCCCTCCCCCATGGGTTTCTGTTAATAGGATCCACATAAGAGTGAAAACATATGGTATCTTTCCTTCTCTGTATGGCTTATTTCACTTAGCATCACACTCTCCAGTTCCATCCACGTTGCTACAAAGGGCCATATTTCATTCTTTCTCATTGCCACATAGTACTCCATTGTGTATATAAACCACAATTTCTTTGTCCATTCATCAGTTGATGGACATTTAGGCTTTTTCCACAATTTGGCTATTGTTGAGAGTGCTGCTGTAAACATTGGGGAACAAGTGCCCCTATGCATTAGTACTCCTGTATCCCTTGGGTAAATTCCTAGCGGTGCTACTGCTGGGTCATAGGGTAGGTCTATTTTTAATTTTTTTGAGGAATCTCCACACTGTTTTCCAGAGTGGCTGTACCAGTTTGCATTCCCACCAACAGTGCAAGAGGGTTTCCGTTTTTCCACATCCTCTCCAGCATCTATAGTCTCCTGATTTGTTCATTTTGGCCACTCTGACTGGTGGGAGGTGATACCTGAGTGTGGTTTTGATTTGTATTTCCCTGATGAGGAGGGATGTTGAGCATCTTTTCATGTGCCTGTTGGCCTTCTGGATGTCTTCTTTAGAGAAGTGTCTATTCAGGTTTTCTGCCCATTTATTCACTGGATTATTTGTTTTTCGGGTGTGGAGTTTGGTGAGCTCTGTACAGATTTTTATCTTCATGAGGTCCCAATAGTTCATTTTTGCTTTTAATTCCCTTGCCTTTGGGGATGTGTCAAGTAAGAAATTGCTGCAGCTGAGGTCAGAGAGGTCTTTTCCTGCTTTCTCCTCTAGGGTTTTGATGGTTTCCTGTCTCACATTCAGGTCCTTTATCCATTTTGAGTTTATTTTTGTGAATGGTGTAAGAAAGTGGTCTAGTTTCATTCTTCTGCATGTTGCTGTCCAGTTCTCCCAGCACCATTTGTTAAAGAGACGATCTTTTTTCCATTGGATATTCTTTCCTGCTTTGTCAAAGATGAGTTGGCCATCCTTTTGTGGGTCCAATTCTGGAGTCTCTATTCTATTCTATTGGTCTATGTGTCTGTTTTTGTGCCAATACCATGCTGTCTTGATGATTACAGCTTTGTAGTAGAGGTTAACGTCTGGGATTGTGATGCCTCCTGCTTTGGCCTACTTCTTCAAAATTACTTTGGCTATTCGGGGCCTTTTGTGGTTCCATATGAATTTTAGGATTGCTTGTTCTAGCTTTGAGAAGAATGCTGGTGCGATTTTGATTGGGATTGCATTGAATGTGTAGATAGCTTTGGGTAGTATTGACATTTTGACAATATTTATTCTTCCAACCCATGAGCATGGAATGTTTTTCCATTTCTTTATATCTTCTTCAATTTCCTTCATAAACTTTCTATAGTTTTCAGCATACAGATCTTGTACATCTTTGGTTAGATTTATTCCTAGGTATTTTATGCTTCTTGGTGCAATTGTGAATGGGATCAATTTCTTTATTTGTCTTTCTGTTGCTTCATTATTAGTGTATAAGAATGCAACTGATTTCTGTACATTGATTTTGTATCCTGCGACTTTGCTGAATTCATGGATCAGTTCTAGCAGACTTTTGGTGGAGTCTCTCGGGTTTTCCATGCAGAATATCATGTCATCTGCAAAAAGTGAAAGCTTGACTTCATCTTTGCCAATTTTGATGCCTTTGATTTCCTTTTGTTGTCTGATTGCTGATGCTAGCACTCCCAACACTATGTTAAACAACAGCGGTGAGAGTGGGCATCCCTGTCGTGTTCCTGATCTCAGGGGGAAAGCTCTCAATTTTTCCCCGTTGAGGATGATGTTAGCTGTGGGCTTTTCATAAATGGCTTTTATGATGTTTAAGTATGTTCCTTCTATCCCAACTTTCTCGAGGGTTTTTATTAAGAAAAGATGCTGAAATTTGTCAAATGCTTTTTCTGCATCGATTGACAGGATCATATCGTTCTTATCTTTTCTTTTATTAATGTAATGTATCATGTTGATTGATTTGCAAATGTTGAACCAGCCCTGCAGCCCAGGAATGAATCCCACTTGATCATGGTGAATAATTCTTTTTATATACTGTTGAATTCGATTTGCTAGTATCTTATTGAGAATTTTTGCATCCATATTCATCAGGGATATTGGCCTGTAGTTCTCTGTTTTTACTGGGTCTCTGTCTGGTTTAGGAATCAAAGTAATACTGGCTTCATAGAATGAGTCTGGAAGTTTTCCTTCCCTTTCTATTTTTTGGAATAGCTTGAGAAGGATTGGTATTATCTCTGCTTTAAATGTCTGGTAGAATTCCCCAGGGAAGCCATCTGGTCCTGGACTCTTATTTGTTGGGAGATTTTTGATGACTGATTCAATTCTTCACTGGTTATGGGTCTGTTCAAGCTTTCTATGTCCTCCTGCTTGAGTTTTGGAAGAGTGTGGGTGTTTAGGAATTTGTCCATTTCTTCCAGGTTGTCCAGTTTGTTGCCATATAATTTTTCATAGTATTCCCTGATAATTGCTTGTATTTCTGAGGGATTGGTTGTAATAATTCCATTTTCATTCATGATTTTATCCATTTAGGTCATCTCCCTTTTCTTTTTGAGAATCCTGGCTAGAGGTTTATCAATTTTGTTTACTTTTTCAAAAAACCAACTCTTGGTTTCATTGATCTGCTTTACAGTTTTTTTAGATTCTATATTGTTTATTTCTGCTCTGATCTTTATTATTTCTCTTCTTCTGCTGGGTTTGGGGTGTCTTTACTGCTCAGCTTCTATTTCCTTTAGGTGTGCTGTTAGATTTTGTATTTGGGATTTTTCTTGTTTCTTGAGATAGGCCTGGATTGCAATGTATTTTCCTCTCAGGACTGCCTTCTCTGCATCCCAAAGCATTTGGATTGTTGTATTTTCATTTTCATTTGTTTCCATATATTTTTTAATCTCTTCTCTAATTGCCTGGTTGACCCATTCATTCTTTAGTAGGGTGTTCTTTAACCTCCATGCTTTTGGAGGTTTCCAGACTTTTTCCTGTGGTTGATTTCAAGCTTCACGGCATTGTGGTCCGAAAGTATGCATGGTATGATCTCAATTCTTGTATACTTATGAAGGGCTGTTTTGTGACCCAGTATGTGATCTATCTTGGAGAATGTTCCATGTGCACTTGAGAAGAAAGTATATTCTGTTGCTTTGGGATGCAGAGTTCTAAATATATCTGTCAAGTCCATCTGATCCAATGTATCATTCAGGGCCCTTGTTTCTTTATTGACCATGTGTCTAGATGATCTATCCATTGTTGTAAGTGGGGTATTAAAGTCCCCTGCAATTACCACATTCTTGTCAACAAGGTTGCTTATGTTTGTGAGTAATTGTTTTATATATTTTTGGGTTCCCATATTTGGTGTATAGACATTTATAATTGTTAGTTCTTCTTGATGGATAGACCCTGTAATTATTATATAATTTCCTTCTTTATCTCTTGTTACAGCCTTTAATTTGAAGTCTAGGTCATCTGATATAAGTATGGCTACTCCAGCTTTCTTTTGACTTCCAGTAGCATGATAAATAGCTCTCCATCCCCTCACTTTCAACCTGAAAGTGTCCTCAGGTCTAAAATGAGTCTCTTGTAGACAGCAAATAGATGGGTCTTGTTTTTTTATCCATTCTGATACCCTATGTCTTTTGGTTGAGCATTTAGTCCATTTATATTCAGTGTTATTATAGAAAGATATGGGTTTAGAGTCATTGTGATGTCTGTAGGTTTCATGCTTGTAGCGATGTCTCTGGTACTTTGTCTCACAGGATCCCCCTTAGGATCTCTTGTAGGGCTGGTTTCGTGGTGATGAATTCCTTCAGTTTTTGTTTGTTTGGGAAGACCTTTATCTCTCCTTCTATTCTAAATGACAGTTTTGCTGGATAAAGGATTCTCGGCTGCATATTTTTTTTCTGTTCATCACATTGACGATTTCCTGCCATTCCTTTCTGGCCTGCCAAGTTTCAGTAGAGAGATCCGTCACGAGTCTTATCGGTCTCCCTTTATATGTTAGAGCACGTTTATCCCTAGCTGCTTTCAGAATTTTCTCTTTATCCTTGTATTTTGCCAGTTTCACTATGATATGTCATGCAAAAGATCGATTCAAGTTATGTCTGAAGGGAGTTCTCTGTGCCTCTTGGATTTCAATGCCTTTTTCCTTCCCCAGATCAGGGAAGTTCTCAGCTATTATTTCTTCAAGTACACCTTCAGCACCTTTCCCTCTCTCTTCCTCCTCTGGAATACCAATTATGTGTAGATTATTTCTCTTTAGTGCATCACTTAGTTCTCTAATTTTCCCCCCATACTCCTGGATTTTTTTATCTCTCTTTTTCTCAGATTCTTCTTTTTCCATAATTTTATCTTCTAGTTCACCTATTCTCTCCTATGCCTTTTCAATCCGAGCCGTGGTCATCTCCATTTTATTTTGCAGCTCATTAATAGCATTTTTAAGCTCCTCCTGGCTGTTCCTTAGTCCCTTGATCTCTGTAGCAATAGATTCTCTGCTGTCCTTTATACTGTTTTCAAACCCAGCAATTAACTTTATCACTATTATTCTAAATTCACCTTCTGTTATATTGTTTAAATCGTTTTTTGATCAGTTCGTTAGCTGTCGTTATTTCCTGGAGGGTTTTTTGAGGGGAATTCTTCCGTTTCGTCATTTTGGATAGTCCCTGGAGTGGTGCAGAACTGAAGGGCACTTCCCCTGTGCTGTCTTGAATAACTTGGGTTGGTGGGCGGGGCCACAGTCAGACCTAATGTCTGCCCCCAGCCCACCACTGGAGCCACAGTCAGACTGGTGTGTACCTTCTCTTCCCCTCTCCTAGGGACGGGATTCACTGTGGGGTGGTGTGGCCTGTTTGGGCTACTTGCACACTGCCAGGCTTGTGGTGCTGGGGATCTGGCCTATTAGCTGGGGTGGATTGGCAAGGTGCACAGGGGCAGAAGGGGCAGGCTCAGCTCACTTTTCCTTCAGTGATCCGCTTCAGGAGGGGCCCTGCAGCACCAGGAGGGAGTAAGACCCGCTGCCCGAGGGATGGATCCACAGAAGCACAGCGTTGGGTGTTTGCGCGGAGCAAGCAAGTTCCCTGGCAGGAACTGGTTCCCTTTGGGATTTTGGCTGGGGGATGGGCGAGGGAGATGGCGCTGGGGAGTGCCTTTGTTCCCCGCCAAGCTGCGCTCTGTTGTCCGGGGCTCAACAACTCCCTCCCGTTGTCCTCCAGCCCTCCCATTCTCTGAGCAGATCTGTTAACTTATAACCTTCCAGATGTTAAGTCCTGCTTGCTGTCAGAACACACTCCGTCTGGCCCCTCCATTTTTGCAAGCCAGACTCAGGGGCTCTGCTTTGCTGGCAGGCTGCCCCCCGCCGCGGCTCCCTCCCGCCAGTCCATGTAACGCACACCGCCTCTCCGCCCTTCCTACCCTCATCCGTGGGCCTCTTGTCTACACTTGGCTCCAGAGAATCCGTTCTGCTAGTCTTCTGGCGATTTTCTGGGTTTTTTAGGCAGGTGTGGGTGGAATCTAAGTGATCTGCAGGACGCGGTGAGCCCAGCATCATCCTATGCTGCCATCTTCCCAGAAACCTCTCCCTGGAAAAAATTTTTGAAAAATCCCCACCCAAGTATATTTTGATGTACACCCCCTCCAGGAGCTAAGAAGTGCCCAGAGAAGTGCCTAGGCTACCAGAGAGAACTACAGGAGTGGGAAGGATGCCACCATGAATGCCTGGAGGCCAGGAGCTATTTCCAATCCACATATAGTTCACTTATCTTAGTTAAATAAAAAAATTAAAAAATAATTTTGCATTCATTCCACCCAGAGATGTAACTTCACTCCTCCCCACACTGACACCTTTTCCTCCATCCCACATGCACACAACACACACAGCAAATACCACATCTTTTTACACAACATAGTGCTGGCTCCTGCCCAGAAGCCACCGTCGGACAGGAGTAAGGCTGCATCCTGAATCAGTTAACCACATTGATCATGACCTTGTCACCATGGAGAGTTTTCTGTACATTTCATAAGCCTCTGCCTTGTTCTATGAATTTGTGGCACAATCAGTTCTGACTAGCAGATTTCCTTAAAAAAAAAAAAAAAAGCACAAGGGAAAATCTTTATAAATCTATTATACCCTGGGAGAATAAACTATCTGAAGTCTACTTAACACTTTCATTCCATTGCAGCCAAACAAACCATACCCTTTCCAAACTGCTTAATGATTGTGTCCTTGTTACTGCCATGTACCCCACCTGAAATGAACTTCCCAATCCACAGACATGCTGTCGTGGAATGAACACTTGTTCTGGAGCAGGAAAGGACCAGGTTCAAGCCCTGGCTCATGCTCACTGGGATGTGGGTCTCTTTCCTTATTTAAGAATAAGGATAATTATACCTACCACATAGGGATGTCATGATGTTTAAGTGACGTAACCTCTGGCCCACAGGTTCTACAGTTTAGCAGCCAAGCCATGGAAGGTTCTAAAAGGTGATCTCCTCGCCAAGTCACAATCAAACCAGAGTCAGCTAATTGAATTAGGGAGTTGAATTGGTATACTGGGCCCCAAGGGTGGGGAGGAGAGCAGCAGAAGGGGCCCATGATGTCATGGGTAGACTAAATTAGCTTTAGACATAATGTGTATACGTGGCAGGGAAGCAGTCCAAGGCATTGTGACCTGGTGAATAACGGACAATAAAGAGATTATAACAAGGATGCTTGTGCCAGTATGTAAGCAAAAAAGAGAAGAAACAAAAGACCTGGGGTTTTCAGAGAGTGATCTGATGAAAAGACTAACAAATGATATTGGGCAAGTACCGAAAATGTGACTTGATGAAGTATTAACTGGGGTTTGTTGGGAGTTTAGGATGTGTGCCCAGATCCTCCCCTCTGGGATTCTCTGCTAGGAGAAGCATCTACATAAGAGAAAATTCTAAGTGTGAAATAAAATAAAGCTTTCTCCTCCTTCCCCCCCCCCCCCACACCATTTCCCGAAAACCTAAAAGGCGGGGACTGTAGCACAGACTTAGAGCACCGTTATACCAGCTCATGGGGGCCAGAAGCCAGTGGGGAGCTCAGACACCCTGCCTCTTGAAGACACAAGCCTTGCCTGCATGCACTTTCCACATATAAGAAATGCAAGAACCCTGGAAACCAAAAATTTGGTGACAAAACTTGACCTGAACTAATGGGAAGTGAACTGAACCGAGTGGCTTAAACAACAGACATTTTCTCACAGGTCTGGAGGCTGGTAAGTCCCAGATCAAGGTGCCAGTGGATTTGGTTCTTGGTGTGGGCCTTCTTCCTGGCTTGTAGGTGACTGCCTTCTCACTATGTCCTCACATGGTGGAGAGAGGAGGCTCTGGGGTCTCTTCCTCCTCCCATAAGAGCACTGATCCTATCATGGAGCTCCACCCTTATCACCTCACAGAAACCTAATTACCTCCCGAAGACTCTAGTTCCAAATGCTAGGAATTTTTAAGGGAGACATAAAAACTCAGTCCATAACACAATCTGATCCTAAAGGTTTTTAAATTAGGAATTGTGGTCGTGTACCACACCCAGATAATACCGATGTTAACATTTTGGTATCTAATCTAATTTTTAAAATCCACCTGTTATTGGATATTTAGGAAGATGTTTTCAATTTTCCCTATTAAAAAAAATCTGCAAATATTATTTCCTTAAGGAAAAATTCCTAAAAGTAGACTAAACTAAAGGGGCACACATGGTGTAAGGCTCTTGAAACACGCTGCCAAATTACTTTCCAGCATTGTTGGCCAGTATTTAAGAAAGGTTATCAGCACATGAAGTCTTACTGCTACACTACAGCATTATTTTTTATTTATAAAAAACCAGCACATATAGTGTTGTACATCAATTACAATTCAATAATAATAAAAAAGAAAACCAGCATGTGTGTATGATAAAGTACTCATTGAGTACAGAAATGTATACAGCCTTGCTGCCAACTTTCAATCCCTTTCCCCAAAGGAAGGAGGGGAGGAAAGGAGGGAGAGAGTTTGAGGGAGGTCAACCATGTTGCACATATTTTCCTTAAACCTGTCTTAGCCTTTACCAGCTGCCTCCACCAACACTCTCCAATCCTGTGCCTTGAGAGGCCAGGTGAGGATGATGACTCTCACTGTATGCCAAACCTGGCCTTCTCTCAGCTGTTTAATTCCTGGACTTTGCTAATCTTCACTAGTCTAAGGCAATTTAAAATTTCCTTTCTGCCACCTATTTTCTTATTTTACCAGAATTTGACTTCCTCTGGGTATCAGTCCTGACTGAGAAACTAGGACAAAAAAGAACATTAAAATTTGTAAACCCCATTAGATCTCTGACTACCAATGTAATCTACTAGACCTTACCCAAACCAAATGTCTAGGGCCATATTTGAGAAGATGCCTGTTGCAAGGCTAGTCTCCTCTGGCGTTAGCAAAGACTTTATCTGTACTCTAAACTAGATCTCTTGGCCTGGGGTATGGGGGAGAGACAGGCCCTATGTTGATGCCCCATGAGTACTACACGATTGGAGTGACAGCCATGGATGGGAGTAGGGGTGTTCTGACTAGACCAGGATAAGAGTTGTCCACCACAGCAGTCATTGGTTCTGCCCACCATGGTTCTCACCCTCTGGTTATTCTATCCTCCTGAACCCTCAGCACATTATCATGGAGAGAAGAGGGAAACAACCCCCAAGTGGATTCACTAGAATCCTGCTAGGTAGGTCAGATCAATTCATTTTGGATGACACATTCCCCAGTACCTACTCTGGGGTCATAGAAATGAATCTGACCCAGACAGACACTTCCCAGGAGAGGACAAACCCTCTGATAAGTTTCCTTTTAAAGCTCTTCCCCTTTAAATCATAGTTGCCATTGTACAAAGCCATGTTCTGTAAAAAAAAAAAAAAAAAAAATAGGCTCCATGTGATGGAGCAGTTTCTGTAAATTGTAGCCCTTGCAGAGAGAACTCACCAGGCTGTGCAAAATTCCCTGAGATGCTTAAATATCTGGCACCGGAGGAGCAAGTAAACAAGGAGTGGGAAGGAAGGGGCCTCAGACACCCTCTCTGCTTCTTGTATCAGTTCCTGACTCCTAGCATCCTTTTCTGGCCCCTGAACCCCAGAACCCCCATGGTGTGCTGTGATGCTGTCCCTATATCTGTCTGCCCCAGAGTGCCACCATCCACATAGCTCTATTCCTTCCCTCTCCCCAGCAAAACCCCAGGCCTGAGACTCTGCCACACCTGTCCCCCTAGACTTCTCAGGTTCAAACCTCATTCCTTGGCCCTTATTTCTATCTAGTCTCTAAGATCATTACCTCCCACTGCCTGAGACTCCCTCTCTCACTTACCAAAGATGTTAGGAAGACTGTTGGCTCCATCACACTACTCAGAGTTGTAACACATAAAAGAAAGTTATCAAACCATATTTCCATTTCCTGATTTTCCACAGACTTCATGTGTCTGGCACTATGTTTTCAAGTATTGTGTTTTTCAGGGATATATCTGTCATACAATTGGGATTTGACTGTGCAAAGTAAGATTCCATTACTAACAGAATAATTTGGATCATCAAATGATACATTTTAATGGACACCCAAGTAGCCTACCTTCAGATCTAACTCTAAATGTTTTTATTTTATGAAAATCTATAATAAAAATGGCATAAGACTTAGTATTCAGGCACATCTCTTTGAAATACTTTTTAGATTTCTTCCTCACAAATTATTTTTGTATACTTGGGCTATAACTCATATCAAAGTTTTTCCATAGTCTGAGAAACTTCTACACTTGACAAGTATATTATTAAACACATCAAAATTTAGGTTGAGACTTTTCTTTGGGTAAACATCTTGCAGATGCTACTGAAGGATGTTTCCCAAGTTGTCATGCCCCTAACCCTTAATTAAAAATCCCTCTTAATTAAGAACAAGGAATGAAAATGTTAGATAAGGGTGTTGGCACTGGAATGTGGACCCAGGCAAGGGGCCCAGAAATAGGGATAGAGGCTGCCGTGATATGAACTGAAATTCTCTGACCAGAAAGCCAGGAACAGAAGGTCAAGACATTGTTGATGTCATATCCAGGAGCAGAGGGTGGGCTTAGACACTTGGACATTCCAGCCCAGACTCTGGCCATCCTTACAGATTCCCAAGACATGGGAATACAACAGGATCTCCTTCAGGCCCCGATTCTTTAACTGTATTTTGCAAGGAGGGCCAGAGAGGCCCTGTTTCCAACCAAGGCTCAGCTGAAGACATGTTCCTCTGCAGGGGAAACCAGAGGAGACATACAACCCGTCCTGAAAGTTCTGGGGTCCACCATACTCTCTCCGCCACTGAATACAGACTTCCCTGTCCGTGGCTGAATCTGGCTCCCTAGGCTGTTCCGTGGTGCTGTTTCAGGCAAACGATTAAGTTGCTTTAGGGCCAAGGAACACATTGCGCTCACTGGGAGGCCTAGCATCTCCTAATGGAATCAACCTGGGCCACAACACAGGCTTATTCGCTTTACTTCCTGATCTGTTACCAACTGTGAGACCTTAGGCAAGTTGCTTAACCTCTCTGAAGCCCCCATTTCTTCACCTGTAAAATGCAGATAATACATATGGGGATGTGGTGGGCATATTGAATGCATGCACAAAGAAAAGTATTATGAAAACACCCAGTGCAATTATCAGTCTGGCAATATGTTGATGCTAGCCTTGAGCAGTTTGTATTACTTTCTAAAAATAAAAAAGGCTGCTAAGAAAATTTTATGAGAATTCATCTTTCTACTTGTGTAATTTTCATAAAAACCCTGGAAGTGTTAGCATGTAAACAATGCCAGATACTCATTTTCTTTATAAATATCCATAATTGAAATCAGCTTTACAAAACAGAACAAACCCAAGTAAATTATATGCACGTGATTAATTACAAAATTTTTGTCTCGTTAACAAAAGCTTATGTAAATCTGAATTAAGAATGTAAAGAGCATCCTTGAACTTTTTGATCCATTTCTTCAAGCTTAATTGCAAAAATCTTAAGAACCATACAACCATTTCCACTCCCTGAGCTAAATCCAATTCAAGAGAGGAGCGAAGAACGAGCCCAAACTCAAGCCCTGGGGATGCCCATGCTTAAAAAGTGGGGGAAGAGTGCTTAAGGTCATTGGTAATCAAAGACACAAATAATAAAAACTCCTAGAATGGCTGAAGTTAAAAAGACTAAAAAGATGTTGAGGAAGATGTGAAGCAACTGGAACCCCCATACATTGCTGGTGGCAGTGTATAATGGTGCAACTCGGGGAAGGTTAGTTTCTTATACAGTTGAACGCGTGCTTCCTGCACATTTATATCCACTAGAAGACTTGTACAAGAATATTCATAGCAGTTTTATTCATATTGTTTAAAAACAGAACACAACCCACATTTCTACTCCTAGAAAATGGATAAATGAACTGTGGTATATTTATAAGATGGAATGCTACACAGCAATAAATAGGAACAAACTATTGACACATGATGGATGAATGTCATAGGCATTATGCTAAGCAAAGGAAGCCAGTAATGAAAGATACATATGGTATGAATTTCTTTATGTGAAGTTCTCCAAAAGACAGAATTATAGCGAAAAAAATAAGAAGTGGGTTGGCTCTGGGAGGATGGCCTAAGAAGGGACATGAGGGAACTTTCTGGGGGTGATGGAAGTATTCTATGTTGTCATAAAAATATGTGTGTGTGTATGTATGTGTTCGTTTGTCAAAATATGTCAAATTGTACACTTATGATTTGTACATTTCACTCTAGAAATTTTACTTTAAAAATATCTAAAAACAAATGCTGAACTCTAATTAGTAAGCTTGCTTTTTTCAGTAGCACAAGTTAGCAATTTTGAAACTACTTTCTGTGTATCCCAGACTTGAGAAAATGAGTAAATATATTTAGGGGAATAGGAGCCAGATTTCTACTGTCAGAGAAGAGTTACAATCATGGAAAAGGGGAAGATTAGATATTCTCTGAGGTTATGGATTGGAATCTGAAGTATCTGTATGAACTCATATGGATTTCAGTACATAGAAAAATAGATAAATATACTTCCTAGCTCTGTCCATTGAGAGCACCTAGAAGCGATGACACCCCTATAGCAGTGAGCACATCTTAGGTTCTAAATAATTCTCTCATTCTCCACTAAAATAAACCAGGTCTCTCTGCAGAAAAGTTTTGTATGCCAGGACTGAAGCATGAAAAGCACAAGATGAATCTGGGACATCCTATTACACCAAAAACTAAGGAGATATTCAATCAGTAGTTGGAAAATCCAAAAGTACCCAGGATCAACTTGAAAGAACTTCCACTGGCCAAATCTGGAAAAACTTGAGCATCATGCATTATATTACACTAAATAAAATAAAAACCCATGAGACCACACTGTTATAAATACAGACATAAGTACATACAAGCAGGGGGAAAGATAAAGCTCTTCCTTATGGAAAAATGCTACCTAATAAATATAGAAGGAATGGTAAAATCAGAAAACCATCAATAGACTGTAAGATGAGTTTGACAAGGGTGAAAGTTTGATAAGGAACAGAATATTCACATATCCTCAAAGTTATTTCCCCACAAAGGGGTAAATGGTAGCTTTATTACTTACCAAGGCAAAATGATAACTTTATGGTGGAGAAATTTGGCAGACACCACCTATTCCAGTTACTACGGCTACCGAACAAACCACCCCCAAACTCAGCACTATTAAACCATCATATGTTATGCTCATAGATTCTGGGGGTTAGGAATTTGGACATGGAACATTGGGGACAGCTTGTCTCTGTTCCATGGTTTTAGGGGCCTCAGCTGGGAAACATGAAGGCTAAAGGCTGGAATCATCCGAAGGCTCCTTCACTCACGCACCTGCAGCTGATGATCCGTCTCTGGGAGCCTCAAATCCTCTCCACGTGGCTAGTTTGGGCTTCCTCACTGGATGGTGGCTTCCCCAACTCACCACTGTGAAGTTACTACTTCTCGCTTTGTACTTAATAAGTAACTTACAGGAACACACTTTGAGACTATACAAATATCCTATCTCTCAATCATGCTTTCTTTTGTCCATTACTTTTAGCACCCACTGATGATTTTTTTTTTTTTTTTTGCCTGCAACAATCACTATTGTGGTATCATTGCAAACTCTTTTTTAAAATGTCAATTGACTTCACAGACATCTACATTTCTTCAAAAAAGTCCAAAGCCCAAACAGAGTAATTCTTGGAAGTGTAGAATCCACTCGTTTGGTTCACAAGCATTTTCCTTTGAAATTGCACCTTGATTTCTAAAGTAATCATCTTTGCTAATCTGATAGGTTAGGAAAAAAAGATAACTCATCATACCTTTAATTCCTATTAGTATAGACTGAAGTTGAGCATCTTTTCATGTTTGAACCATTTCTATTTCCTTTTTTGATAACTGTTCTTATTATTTGTCCATTTCATATATACTTGTAGTTTTTTTATATACTACGAAATAATTATGAGGAAAAAAATGTTACGGAAGACAGCCCTTTATAGTTATACAAGTTGTAGGCTTTTTTCCCAGTTTTGTGTTTTTAAAATTTTTTGAGTATTTTTTTTTTGTGCATAACTTTTTATTCTTTATATATTATGGAATTTACCAATTGTGTGTATGTGTGTGTTTGTGTGTGTATGTGTGTTTCTTAGAAGAGTCTTCCCCATCCTGGTATTATTAGTTCAATCTCTCATATTTTTACATACTACTTTGTGATTTAATTTTTTATATTTGATCAATCTGGAATTTAATTTGGTGTAAGAAATGAGTTAGAGATCCAACTTTTTTCTCATATAATGATCTGGTTGTCTCAACACCATTAAAAGAACAATTTACCTTTTACTGACCAAAGCACCTTTTATCATATACTAAATTCCCGTATTTATTTCATCTGACTTTCCAGTTTGTATTACTGATTTAGTTATGTGTTTTTACCTTGTTGTTGTAATTATTATAAATTTATAATGTTTTAACATCTAGGAGAACTAGTACCTCATCATTACTCTTTTATTTTCCCCACAACTTTTCTCTCCAAGAATATGCTTATTTTTCATGTGAACATTACATTTGGTTTATATGCATTTCCTCATTTTTCTCAGGAAAGTAATATATTTCTCAGTTAGGGAGACCTGATATCTTATGGTACCGACTCTTCACAGGCATGGAAGCTCAAACATAGCAGAACTTGGTTAAGCCTTCTTTGTGTCCCCCTTTTTTGTGTGGCATTTTAAAATAGAATTTTAAAAGTGTTTTTCAGTTTAAAATAGAGCTACCCTACGATCCAGCAATTGTACTACTGGAATTTATCCAAAGGATACAAAAATACAGATTTGAAGGGGTACATACACCCCTATGTTTATAGCAGTGCTATCAACAATAGCCAAGTTATGGAGAGAGCTCTAATGTCCATCAACTGATGGATGGGTAAAGAAGATGTATGTATATACAATAGAATGTTATTCAGCCATCAGAAAGAATGAAATCTTGCCATTTGCAATGACATGGATGGAATTAGAGGTATTATGCTAAGTGAAATAAGTCATCAGAGAAAGACAAACACCACATGACTTCACTCATGTGAGGAATTTAAGAAAGAAAACAGATAAACATATGGGAGCAAGGAGAAAAAAGAGAGGGAAACAAACCAAGAGAGACTCTTAAAGATGGAGAACAAACTAAGGGTTAATAGCTGGGGGATGGGTTAGATGGGTGATGGGTATAAGGAGGACACTTGTTATGATGAGCACTAGGTGTTGTAGGTAAGTGATGAATCATTGAATTCTCCCCCTGAAACCAATATTGTACTGTATGTTAACTAACTAGAAGTTAAATAAAAATTTGAGAAGAAAAAAAATAATAAATGAAAGTGTTTTTCATATAAATCTGTTTGGTTAAATTTATTTGGGGGGTATCTTATCTATTTTGTCATTATTGCAAATGGATTCTTTTCTCCCATCATGTCTTCTGATTGCTGCTTACAAATAGTTTAATGTTTACAAATAGTTAAGTAGTTCACAAGTTCTGAAAATTTATATAACGTAATAGGAGGAAGAGGATTTTATTCCTTTCTATATCAATCACCAACCCACAATGGTAGCAAATGAGACTAGGGCTACCTACCAAAGCAACTTCATGCAGTTCTCTCTTTTTGTCTTGATAGAAAGATACAGAACATTCAGCATACTGGCTTTTGGACTGCCCATTTATTTTATGGAATTTATATATACTTTATATAAATTGAATGTGTGTAGATAGATAACTCATTCAATAAATAAATCCTTTAATATAAAAAAAAGGCTCTTTCAAGTTACCTTAACTACAGCAGAGCTGGTTAATACACGTGAAGAGATGGTGAGAAAGGAGACTGAGGGGTGAGATACAGAAGATTTGCAGTGTTTATCAAAAATCATAACCACACATCCACTTAGAATGTGGGCTTTGCAGTCACCACACTGCCCTTGCAGGGAAAAAAAAAAAATTTAAGTTTATTTATTTATTTTATTTATTTTGAGAGAAAGAGAGAGAGACGAGCAGGAGAGGGGGTGGGGGGGGGGGGAGAGAGAGAGAGAGAATCCCAAGCCAAGAAGCTGCACTCAGGGCTCAAACTCACGAACCATGAGATCATGACCTGAGCCTAAATCAAGAACCAGATGCTTGGGGTGCCTGGGTGGCTCAGTTGGTTAAGTGTCCAACTTCGGCTCAGGTCATGATCTCATGGTACCTGAGTTCAGGCCCCATGTTGGGCTCTATGCTGACAGTTCAGAGCCTGGAGCCTGCTTTGGATTCTGTGTCTCCTTCTCTTTCTGCTCCTCCCCCACTCATGCTCTGTCTGTCTCTCTCTCAAAAAATAAATAAACATTTGGGGCGCCTGGGTGGCTCAGGCGGTTGAGCATCCGACTTCAGCTCAGGTCATGATCTCACGCTCTGTGAGTTCGAGCCCCGCGTCAGGCTCTGGGCTGATGGCTCAGATCCTGGAGCCTGCTTTCGATTCTGTGTTTCCCCCTCTCTCTGCCCCTCCCCTGCTCATGCTCTGTCTCTCTCTGTCTCAAAATTAAAAAAAAAAAAAAACATTAAAAGAAATTAAAACAAAAAAAAGAATTGGATGCTTAATGGACTGAACCACCCAGGCGCCCCCCAAAAAAAATTTTTTTAGCATGAGTATGCATAATTCCCAGAACGTTTCATCATCTAATTCAGAGGTTGCAAACTCATGCCAAAACAGGTGACATAAATGAGTGAAGGAGACCTGAGGATAATGAAATAGGGAAAGGTGGGGACTGGGGCAAACTGCCTACCTCCTGCCCCACCAAAGAGACAGCTGCGTCTTAGCACCAAGCAGTGGCTTCCATGTAGTAAGTAAAATCCATGTTGCTGTATCTTCCAATTGTTAAGAGGAGCCAGGAGTCCATACTTAACATATGAAAGTTCCCACTTGTTAAATGCTTTCTCAAATTTTTAAAAACAAAACACAAGGATGCAGGCCAGATGTAACCCAGGTCCTCAGGCCAACCAGCACGAGTTCCTTCCTGCTCTGACCCTTACTCCTGCACCTCCATGCTCAGTGGCAGACACAGTGAAAAAGAATTCTGCGTCGGCCAGCTCTGGACTCTAGACTGAATGTTACCACCCCACTTTGATGGGATGATTAATAACCTGCTTTGCACCAGAGACAGAAGTGGAAATTTACTTCTGAACTTGAATGATCTTTAATTATGGTGATGGCCAGCTCCAGGAAACCACTGGTTTCCTAATGGCCTCCTCCCAGTGAGGCAGACACTGGTCACATTATTTGGGCTAACTGCACGTGGGGCACAGCACTGACTGCTAACGGAATGGCAGCTGAGTCCAGGTTCTAGTCCCCAGAGAGGTGGTAGAGGGTACCCTCCATGCTTCAGTCCCACAGCTGTCAACTTTACTGAAAGAATCCTCCAAATGCTTTTTAAAATTAACTACGGGGCGCCTGGGTGGTTCAGTCAGTTAAGCATCCTACTTCGGCTCAGGTCATGATCTCGTGGTTTGTGGGTTCAAGCCCCGTGTCGGGCTCTGTGCTGACAGTTCAGAGCCTGGAGCCTGCTTCAGATTCTGTGTCTCCCTCTCTCTCTGCCCTCCCCTGCTTAATCTCTGTCTCTCTCTCTCTGTCTCTCAAAAATGAATAAACATTAAAAAAATTTTTTTAATAATAAAACAAAATTAACTAAATGGTTCCTTGTCAAGAGCAGCATATTTTAAAAAGAGATCTGTTGGTCTACAACACTGATAACAATGATTTGCAATTTTCAGAGTGTCTCATGTCCTCTTTCTATCCAATATTAATGCAGCCCCAAAGAGGAGCTTTTATGATAACCCTCATTTTAGGTTAGAAAGCTGAGATCAGAGAGGTTTGATGGCTTACTCAAACTCCACAGAATAAGTGCGTCTGGTCATGCAGCTGAAAAAGCCTTCTTTGTCCATTTTTAAGTGGTTGATCAAGTAGCCTGCAGAGCAAGTCTTTGCCCCTGTTATTTGTAACAATCTATGTAGGAGGAAGGAGACAGTGCAGTTTCTTTCAAACATCAGGAAAAAGCAGAAATAAACTCCACAAAATCATAGAAGAGAAGTTGATACAGACAGAACTCTGAAAGTGTCTACTAAAACCTCTTAAGCCATGAACTTTTTTTTTTAATGTGTATTTGTTTATTTTGAGACAAAGGGAGGAGGGGTGAGAATCTCAAGCAGGCTCCATGCTATGAGAGCAGCTCCCAATGCTGGGCTCGATCACATGAACCATAAGATCATGACCTGAACTGAAACCGAGAGTTAGATGCTTAACCAACTGAGTCATTCAGGCACCCCTGAGTCATGAATTCTTAAAGGAAGTCAGACTGGATACTGCCTGGTTAGAGAAAAAAAAAAAAAATTATTAGTTTGTATATTTTTTCTCAGTGGTTTTTTCCAATCTTTAGATATATCTTTGGCAAAATTTCCACCGTTTCATATAATGAAGTTTTGCTTTGTTTTCTTTTACAAAGAGTAGTCCGTTTCAGAGTTGGAATGTAAGTGAGGCTAGTTTTGCATCTCAAAAAGCAGGCCCTCAGGAAGGAGGCAAGTGAGTCTCTGTCGCCACCTAGTGGACATTTCTTTTTTAAATTTATTTATTTATTGTTTAATTTACACCCATGTTAGTTACTATATAGTGCAACAATGATTTCAGAAGTAGATTCCCTAATGCACCTTACCCATTTAGCCCATCCCCCCTCCCACAACCCCTCCAGTACCTGTTTGTTCTCCATATTTAAAAGTCTCTTATGTTTTGTCCCACTCCCTGTTTTTGTATTATTTTTGCTTCCCTTCCCTTATGTTCATCTGTTTTTTATCTTAAATTCCTCATATGCGTGAAGTCATATGATATTTGTCTTTCTCTGACTAATTTCGCTTAGCATGATACCCTCCAGTTCCATCCATGTAGTTGCAAATGGCAAGATTTCATTCTTTTTGATTGCCGAGTAATACTCCATTGTGTGTGTGTGTGTGTGTGTGTGTGTGTGTGTGTGTGTGTATAGAGAGTATATATTGTGTATATATTGTGTATATTGTGTATACATTGTGTGTGTATATATATACATAAATTGTGTATATATTGTGTATAGTGTGTGTGTGTGTGTGTGTGATTTATATACACCACATTGTCTGTGTGTGTGTGTGTGTATGTGTGTGTATATATATATATATATATTTTTTTTTTTTTTTCTTTATCCATTCATCCATCTATGGGCATTTGGGCTCTTTCCATACTTTGGCTATTGTTGACAGTGCTGCTATAACCATTGGGGTGCATGTGCCCTTTTGAAACTGCACACCTGTATCCCTTAGGTAAATCTGGTGGACATTGTTAAACGGGAAACTGCAGAGAACACTAGAAGATGGTGCACAGAGCCCCCAACCACATTGCACCAATGATGTCATGTGACAGCCACTAAGAGGCCAGAGCAGTCTTGGCAGACTGACCCACAATTGTCATTTCCGATTAGAAACACATCATATTTAAAAGATCTTAGGGGCGCCTGGGTGGCGCAGTCGGTTAAGCGTCCGACTTCAGCCAGGTCACGATCTCACGGTCCGTGAGTTCGAGCCCCGCATCAGGCTCTGGGCTGATGGCTCGGAGCCTGGAGCCTGTTTCCGATTCTGTGTCTCCCTCTCTCTCTGCCCCTCCCCCGTTCATGCTCTGTCTCTCTCTGTCGCAAAAATAAATAAACGTTGAAAAAAAAAATAAATAATAAATAAAAAAAAATAAAAGATCTTAAAATTTTGCTTGTAGTATTTGGAATGAAGCATCACAAATTCAATACATGCCTTCCCCTGATCTGTGTGTCATACTCCTCTTGTGTTTTCTAGTATTATTTTCACATTTTCTCTTAACCACAGTGCTGCTTTGTTGACTTAAATATTCGTATCCAGTATATGGGCCATTTGAGCTGACTATACTCTATGTCCAAACTTGAATTACTTGATTCTTCTGGCCTTCAAACCTTGTTTTCACCTAAATATTGTGCTCCTTCTCCAGCAATGACAGCTCGTCATTCAGGCCTATTATTTCTGCTTTCAAAATATTTTTTAAATTAATCCTTACCTCCCTATATGTTAACTGACCCAGATTTTAATTAAATTTTTTTAATTTTTTTTTTAATTAAAAAAATTTAAACACATTAATCCTTTCTTCCTACTGCTATGTCCCAATCATGGCCTTTATCCCCGAATTCTGGATTCCTTTATTTATTCAGCACATTTTGACTGGGCACCAAATGCTCGTCCATGTAGCTCTGGCCCTGGATATGGGGTAGAGAGATGTGGGCACTTCCACCTGTGGACCCAGGAGAAGACATATTTACAGAAGGTTTCAAGTAAAAACTGGGTAGTTCAGGTTGAGAAGGATGAGTAGCTTCCTTGCTTGGGTTCCTGACATCAACTGTTTCCAGTTAGACCCACCACACCTCCTCTTCAGCCTGACTTCTCACCTACATTCCTGACTCAAAAGCCTTCAGAGTTCCCCTCTTCACCCATCAGCTCATCCACAGAGTCTGTGTAGCTCTGCACTTGGAGACACAGGTAGAGAGAATTCCAGTCCTGGCCTTAAGGATCTCAGCAGGAGGAAGATAGACTAGCAGACCCACAAGTGTGCAGAGAGCTTCCCAGAGGCTGGGATAATAAGCACTCTGGGTCCAGAGAGGGTGTGAACAATTCTGCTAGGTAGTGGGGAGAGTGAGCTGGGGAGGTTTCCAAGGGAAGGTTACATTCACATTGGTCCCTGAAAGACCCAGTTTATCAACTAGAGGTGGGGGGAGGTGAGGCAGACAGCATCCTGGGCTGAGGGAGCTCTAGGTGGAAAGGCACAGAGGAATGGAAGAGTATAAGGGTCAGGGGCAGCAGTCCTTCTGCATGGCCAGAGAGAAAGTACATGGCTAGCATGACAATGACCCAGATTCTAAAAGTATCACTGGATGTGATGGCCATATGTTCACCCTCACCTCATGGATTTATCATCCCTAAGGTTTCCTAAGGCAATAAAACTAATAATAAGATTTCAAATAAATGAAATCCCATGCAGCCACTTCTGACTCTCATTTCACATACCGCTGCACTTCTATGACTAGGGCTGTATGGGGAATAGCAGTCATTGTTAATCAGGCTATGAGAGCAAGGCTCATATTCACAAGTCACAGTGTGGACTAAAGTTGTAGGAATGAGGCATCAATTGCTCATTGGTGGCTACAGGAGTGCTGGCAGTTGATGGCTCAGATGAGTTTTCCTTCATGACTTGCTCCCAGTTGAAGAGAGCTGCCTCATCCAAAGTCATAACCTCTTCCCAAAGATGGAGGCAGGGAACAAAGCCTGGGCCCCTTACCCTTATACACAACAGCTTTGAAGGATGATCCCCACTCCAGAGCCCCCAACAGGATTGGCTGAGACCTTTGTCACATCTGCATCACAACTCAACTTCTTCCTCTTTCCAATCCTTCACTCCACTGTAGGGTCCATCCCAAGAGCACTCCCTAGCACACAAATCTGTCTCATAGTCTATTTTCCAGAGAACCTTATCTGCAACAGATAGCTTAGGAAAACTGGTTCCCATTAAAACAATATCTGATGGCATCAGCATAGTTTAAGAAAGACCTTGTCACTCAGAAGGAAGCTGACCAGCCATGGAAGTCTCGTAGAGGTCATCGCTGGCAGTGCTCACCCACTCTGTGGAGGGAAGGAGCCTCTCAGAGCCTCACAAGCCCTTTCACCTGGCAGGACTCTACCCTCCCGGGAGATCAGTGTGTAAGGCTGTTTAAATCTGGTGCCAGTAAATGAAACTCACATTCTATAACTCCTCTTTCTCCTTGCTAATGCTCATCAAGAGACATTTTGATTCCCATTTGCCTGTGTGCCTCAGACTGCAGAAAGAAAATGCCTGAATGTGCAATCTATCTGGCAATTACAATTTCTTACTTTTTTAAAATTTTTTAAATGTTTATTTTAATATTTTTTGACATATGTTTATGACTTTATTATTCTTGTATCAAGTGCCCCCAATAGATCTTGATGTATTTTAATATTTTTGAGAGAGAGAGGCAGAGCATAAGCAGAGGAGAGTCAGAGAAAGAGGGAGATACAGAATCCCAAGTAGGCTCCCGGCTCTGAGCTGTCCACACAGAGCCTGATGCAGGGTCGAACCCACCAACTGTGAGATCATGATCTGAGCCAAAATCGGTTGCTTAACTGACTGAGCACCCCAGGCACCCCTACAATTTCTTATTTTCAATCAGCACATTGACATTCAGGCTTGGAGTCGGTCTCTTGCAAACCTTGTTAGCCCAAGTGAACTGATCAGTAGTGAGACAGTGACAAGGACATATGTCCAAGCCCACAAGGCAGAGATCAAAACTTGGATGATGGTCAATTCACCATTGCAATCCCCCTTCTAGGGATCTTGTGGTAGACAGACAGTCCACTGCTTCTTTTCTTTTTTATTAAATTTTTTAAAGTGTCTATTTATTTATTTTAAGAGAGAGAGAGAACAGGGGAGGGGCAGAGAGAGAGAGAGGGAAAGAGAGAGAGAATCCCAAGCAGGCTCTTTACTGTCAGCACAGAGCCTGACACAGTGCTGGATCTCACAAACTGTGAGATCATGACCTGAGCTGATATCAGGAGTTAAATGCTCGACCAACTGAACCACTGAACCAGTCCACTGCTTCTTATAATATCTCTTCCTTGACTTTCAAGTGTCTACAGACTTAACCCAAAGGGAACCCGGAAACAGTTCTGCTTCCCCCAGTATAGCCCCTTCTCAGTCCAAACTTTCTAGGAAAGAAACTTCTTTTCCCCCAGAGGTCAGGAGAGATGACTATTTGGGAGTTTAGAAGAGCTTTTTCACAAGCAAAGGAAACTAAGAGAATTGATAGCCCCCCCCCCCCCCAGGGGTAAGCCATGGCTAAGGTCCTCTCATGAGGAGATATTGTCAATATACTTAAAAGGAAGAATTTCCATAATGAATCCCTTCAGAATAAAGGAGATGGTTTTGCTAGTAACTGCTTCTGACTTCACTTTAAAACCTCAACAGTAAAGTGATTGGTATTATAAGTAAATAGCCAATCTGCCCAGCCTGCTTGGTGATATTGAGGAACATCCACTTAGCTTCCAGTCCCTGAGAGTAGAGGCCAGGAGGCCAGGCTGTTAGCCTCCAGGTCCCATCTTTGCAAAATGGTTTTCTAGATACATATTTCCTGTCTTTCACAAGCTAGGTGTTTCTTTGGGAGAATGATGGGTATTCTCCAAGTCTCTGCTTTTGCGAGTTGACTTCAAAATGGAATTTAGGAACTTTCTCTCACATCTACACCATCTTTATCACCCTCCCTTCCTCAAGCTCTACATTATCTCCCTGCTCCTCCTCTGAAGTGTGGGTCCCCAGAGGTCTACAAAAGGAGAACATGTGTAGCCACTGGTTACTTGGTCAGTTGAGGGGACAACTCCTCCAGAACAGGTCTATGAGCCACCTGGACCTAGTGACATTACTTTAGAGGTGCTAGCAAGACTTGTCTCAGGGTGGCAGTGTGAGGAGAGAGATCCAATTATCTCCCCATGCCCATCTCCTACTCCTTAGAAAAAGGAGGCTCAGGAAACAAAGTAAGCAGAGCCCAGACCTAATTCTAGACCAGTGTCCCTCCTACTGGGACATTCTGCTAAGCTGCTCTCACTCAGGCACTAGTCAATCACATATTTAGTCAACCACTTAGTCAAAAGACATTCAATAAGGCCCTACCATTGGCAAGCCCAGAGCTGGGTTCGCTGAAAGGATGTGGAACAAATATTGGGTGGAGCCACAGGCATACACAGGAAGACATGATGGTGAGCCACAAAGATGCACCCAGTGTCTACAGGAAACTATAGTTCCGGCACAGCAGAAGAGGACTCAGACAGGCTGAAGGGGTCAAGGGCAAATGTCCCCAACCTCACAGCTTGGCAAGGGCTGGCATTCACTCAGCCTCTAGTTCCTAAGAGCAGAGGACAGCACTGCCAACTAGGACTGGCTATATAATCTGCAGGACCTGGTGCAAATTCAAATGTGAAGGCTGTGCTTAAAAATATTAGGACTTTCAGGGCACCTGGGTGGCTCAGTTGATTGTCTGACTTCAGCTCAGGTCATGATCTCAATGTTCGTGAATTTGAGCCCTGTGTCAGGCTCTGTGCTAACAGCTCAGACCCTGGAGCCTGCTTCCGATTCTGTGTCTCCCTCCCTCTCTCTGCCCTTCCCCCACTCATGCTCTCTCTCTAAAATAAACATTAAAAAAATTTTTTTTAATATTCAGAATTTCAAGATAGAGACAGCAGCTGTGAGTCTATGCACAAGTTATTTCATCTCTCTGGGCCTCAGCTTCCTTGTTTGTTCAGGAGGGGTCTGGATTAGGTAGTGGGAGATTTGGCATTCCTTGGCTTTGTGAATGAAATGTAATGTTGAGTTAGCAGCAGGGCCAGCTTCATGGGCATGTGACTTGTGCAGTCTCACAGCTGGTCAGTGGCAACCAGGTCTCCTTAGGAAACAGCTATGCCTTGCTTTTGCCAATCAGAATTATATCCTACATATTTGTCTCTTTGCTATCCACTTGCACTTCTCACTGTAAAGCTGGCTATATACAAAATGAAGAGAAGAAAGCATGCTTTCTTCAAACATAAAATAATACCAAACTCTCCAGCCACCACTGCCACTTCCTCTTTCTAGGGAAGCAGCCCAGGTCCACCTGGGAAGCCTCTCCAGAGTCCTGCTGCTCATGCAAGGCACACGGCACTGCCATGTGTGATGGCATCTTTCTGGGGCCTCCTGACCATCCTCGATGAGGGCAAAGGAGTGCAATGTCCACAAATCAGGTCTCATAGTCCCAAGGAGTAATAGGTCAAGCTGCTTTGTCCTTGCACCCTCTGTGGATCCCAGATGTCATGTTGTCACCACTGGAAGAACCTCAGAGTTGAGCACAACAACCCTCCCACTTGACAAAGGAGAGGTCTGAGGCCCAGAGAAGGGATGTGTAAAGTTGGGACAACTGAGGTCTCCTGGTAGAGTTCCCCAAATGCCTTTCTTGCCTCAGAAACTGTACATGGCCATATTCCTCGCAATACTTTCTTCTCTACAACACGCAGAGGAGGGTGGAAAAGAAAGACAAGGTGTGATGGAAGGAGTTTCTAGGCCAGATAGACCTGGCCAGTTATGCAAACTTTGCTGCCTCATAGAACTCTTTGAGCCTTAGTTTCCCCCATCTAAAAAGTGAGGAAAGTAACATCTACCTCCAGGGTGGAATGAAATGAGGTGAAATGCCTAAGATACCTAGGAGAGTCCTGCCATTATAGCAGATGTTCAACAAATGTAGCGTACTGCCCACCGTCCTTCCCTTCCTTCCTCTGAATCCTGAGTTCCAGATTTCAGCTCCTCTCATGTGTGGTGTCAGGTGAAGTGTCTGAGCATCTACTTTAACCCCACTATATATGGCACTGAAGAGCTTTATGAGAAAATACTTTGACCACATACACAACTGGGGTTCCAGCTCATAGGGCAAACTGGAGATCAGTGGGAGGGAAGGGAAATAGCAGAAGGATCCTCATTTTGGAGCAGCAGAGGCCTGGAGTCACATCAGACAAACTCCCAGAAATCCTTGGGGGAAGAGGAAACCATGACAGAGTGGCTATGACCCTGTGGGCTAGCTGGGGACACCTAATAAGGTGCTAATATCCAGACATTCCCATTCATGGGCCCTCATAGATTTCTCAGGCTGCTGAGGCCTGCAATTGCCCACCACAATGCTGCCATGGGAAAGCCTGTAGAGGCCCCTACAAGTGGGGACCTCAGAGGAGAGGCAGTCCACCATCACTGCCACCGAAGCTGCTCCCTCTTGGCTCCGACACCAGGTAGACTCCCCCGCCCCATGCTTGTTCCCTCACCTGCTCACGGTGCCTTTCAATGACAAGGGACACCTGTCGGTAGTTCCCATGCACAGGCTCTCCCCTTCTGAGGCAGCAAGAAACCCCCAGAGAGCAGTATCCCCAGAATGCCCACCCTCCTGCCCCTCATCCAGCCATTCCCAGCCCGGCCTCAGCCTCCATCTTGTCCTGGACACATGGATAGCATTTCCTGTAATGGTGACAGTGGGCCTTGTGACCTGATGGAACATCTACTCTACACAAACCCCAAATGGTGGGCATTTATGACCTTGCCAACCCTCCAGGAGACTGGGGAATGCTCAAGTGGTAGCTGGACTCTCAGCAGGTCTGATCAGAGTAGCAGAGAGGTTTAGAGCAGGATGTGAGGTCAGACAGCACTAACTGGAATTCTGGTTCTTCCACTTACCATCTGGTTTCTCAGGCAGGTTACTGCACCTCTCCGAGCCTCAGTCTCTTCACCTACAACATGGCTAGATTAGCAGCCCCTTCTATGGAGAAGAAAGTGAGAGGGTGTGAGTAAAAGACTCAGCACCACACCTGGTACACAGGGAGTCCTCATTAAACATGAGAAGTGGTGGCTGCTGCTCTGGATAACTGCCAATGGTCTCATCCAGTCGCTCATGGCAGTCGACCTTCTTCACTCAACTCCATCCAGTCTTGATTATCCTCTTGAACTCAGCTGAATCGCACAACTTCAGAAATCCTGTGTCTCCATCACCCACAGGGAACAGCCACAGGCCTTATCATGTTCTTCTTCATGCCTTGTGTGTGCAATGTGGCCTCACTCCCTGTCCCGCTCACCTTTCCCTGTGCCCTCCTCCATAGGCATTTCACCCCTCCTACCCCCACTCCTGTTGACCCCCAGAGATGTCCTGTTCACTCTCAGTGCCTCTCCTTTGCGAAGATCTTCCTGCCCCATGAGTGGGAACCTATCATGCCCTGGTGGTCCTTCAGCACTAGCCTGGATCCTTTTCCCATAGCAGACCTCTCACTGGGGCTGTGACACAGGCCTGTGAGTTCCTCAGAACAAGAAACATGGCCCAGGTAATCTCTGCACACTCCCCTGTGCCGAATCACAGTTGGGTGGGTGTTGTTGGCTTGAGGAAATGGAATAATTAGGTATTTGTCTAATTATTCCAGACATGTGCAAGTCTCTGCCCTCTACATTTCAGACCCAGCATTTTTGAAAAACAGAAACGGAGGGAGAGAGGCCAGATGCACACATTCCTGTGCTCCAACCAGCATTTTTGGACTAACCAGAGCCAGCCGTGCCCCTCCACATCCCCCTGCACCACCCACACTGGCCAGCATAAGCACACTGCAGAGCCTCCACTGAGTTCCACGAGAAATTAATCACACACAGCATTTCACCACCTTTGCAGTTTTTCTGATGGCTATGGGGTCACAAGGAGTGGTCACACGCTGCTTCCAGAGCTTCCCTGGGAAAATCTGCGCTTGCAGACCCACCACCTGCAGCTCTTCTGCAGCCCTCACCCAACCCAGCACCAGCCCTCAGGCCCCTTTGGCTTCCTCCTCATTTCCCCAGGCACTTGGAGGTCCCCATGGCTTTCTTGTCCTGAGCAACCTCTCCTTCCCAGAAGTTCTTGCCTCTGTCCCTGTGAATCCAAACCATCACTCTCTCTGTAGTGCCAAGGATTCTGATTATAAACATCCCTCCCCCCGGAGTCCCAGCAAACACAATGCAGGGAATGTTTGAAACCATGCACAACAAGGATGAGCACTGAGTTCTAGAGAATGGGCATTCCTAGGGGGAGATAGAAAGGGTAGTAGGGCTTTGACTTAGCCATACTCTTTCATTTCTCTAAAGTGAGAGTCAAGATCTTTTTTTTTTTTTTTTCATTCAAGTTAGTTAACATGTAGTGCAGTATTTGTTTCAGGAGTAAAGTTAAGTAATTCATCACTTACATATAATATCCAGTGCTCATCACAAGTGCCCTCCTTAATGCCCATCACCCATTTAGCCCATCCCCCACCCACCTCCCCTGTAGCAAACCTCAGTTTGTTCTCTGTATTTAAGAGTCTCTTGGGGCGCCTGGGTGGTGCAGTCAGTTAAGCGTCCGGCTTCAGCCAGGTCACAATCTCGCAGTCTGTGAGTTCGAGCCCCGCGTCAGGCTCTGGGCTGATGGTTCGGAGCCTGGAGCCTGTTTCTGATTCTGTGTCTCCTTCTCTCTCTGCCCCTCCCCCGTATTATGTCCCAAAAATAAATAAAAAACATTGAAAAAAAATTTAAAAAAAAAGTCTCTTTATGATTTGTCTCCCTCTCTATTTTTATCTTATTTTATTTTTCCTTCCCTTCCCCACGTTCGTCTGTTTTCTTAACTTCCACATGAGTGAAATCATATGATATTTGCCTTTCTCTGACTCATTTCACCTACCATACTACACTCTAGTTTCATCCACATTGTTGCAAATGGCAAGATTTTATTCTTTTTGATCACCGAGTAATATTCCAGTGTGTGTGTGTGTGTGTGTGTGTGTGTGTGTGTGTGTGTGTGTGTGTGTAGGTACACATACCACATCTCCTTTATCCATTCATCAGTCAATTAACATTAGGGCTCTTTTCATACTTTGGCTATTGTTGATAGCACTGCTATAAAAATTGGGGTGCATATGCCCCCTTTGAATCAGCATTTTTGTATCCTTTAGATAAATACCTAGTAGAGCAATTGCCGGGTCATAGGGTAGTTCTATTTTTAATTTTTTGAGGAACCTCCATACTGTTTTCCAGGGTGGTTGCACCAGTTTGCATTCCCACCAGCAGTGCAAAAGGGTTCCCTTTCTCTGCAACCTTGCCAACATCTGTTGTTACCTGAGTTATTAATTTTAGCCATTTTGACAGGTGTGAGGTGGTATCTCTCTGTGGTTTTGATTTTTATTTCCCTGATGATGAGTGATGTTGAGCATCTTTTCATGTGTCTGTTAGCCATCTGGATGTCTTCTTTGAAAAGTGTCTATTCATGTCTTCTACCCATTTCTTCACTGGATTATTTGTTTTCTGGGTGTTGAGTTTGGTCAGTTATTTATACATTTTGAATACTAACCCTTTATCAGATATGTCATTTTCAAATATCTTCTCCCATTCCCTCAGTTGCCTTTTAGGTTTGTTGATTGTTTCCTTCACTGTGCAGAAGCTTTTTATCTTGATGAGGTCCCAATAGTTCATTTTTGCTTGTGTTTCCCTTGGAGAGGCAGGGAGCTCTAAATCCAATGTGGCAAATAGGAAGAGTCTCTATGGATGGCTATAATATTACTTGTGTGTGTGTATTTCATAATTCAAAAAAAAATGTTTAAAGACAAAGGCACTTGGGGATATAAGTACAACACACTTTAGGAACATAAGCCAATGAGCCCTCTGCTCATTCCTAGGGGTGGGGATCATTCTGGCCTCAGCCAGTTGCCCCATATCAGCCCTTCAAAGGGCTCCCCACCCCTGCTCTTCCTCAGCCCACCCTGGGATCCCTGCTTCTGCTCCCCTCTGGGCTATGCCCCATGCACTTCTTGCCTCCTGGATTCCAAAATTCTCTCCTTCCAAAAACACACCTGGCCCAATCAGCCCCCAACTTCTTCCCCCAATCAACACACCCTTGTCTTCCCTCCTAGTGGCCCTCAGGCTGCTTATCACTGCCAAGCCACAGGAACACATAGTGAAAATAACTAACAAAAGGAACAACTACAGAAGCTGTAAACAGTTCTTCAAATCTCATATGAAGAACTCCCTGGAACATAGTGTGGCTCCCTGGAACATAGTGTGGGCCAGCTGTGCCCTTCACTTGTGCACTGGTTTGGGAATGTACCTTGCCGGCCTTTTTAATTCCTGGGCTGGTATACCTGGTTCGCAGCCTCACTTGGGAAAGTGCAGCTGGAAGGATGAGGAGGAAGGTGAGGAGGAGCCATGGTGGGCACCAGCTCCACCAGCGCCAGTCAGGACCACTTCTCATAGGGACCTCCTGGAGCTCATTATCTGTGTCCTGGTGAAGGAAGCCCCTCCTCGGAGCAGGTCCCAAACCAGAGGTGTTTCTGGGACTTGCTCTTCCCGATCCCCTTGGTTCTCCTGATTCCTCTTCCTCTTCCTCTTTCTATAAAGTAGATAACAATCCTTCCCCATTTTGCTGACACCAAAAGGAGCTTTGGCTACATAATACGCAAAATGGTGGGAAGGGCTTTTTTTTTTTTTTAATTTTTTTTTTCAACGTTTATTTTTATTTTTGGGACAGAGAGAGACAGAGCATGAACGGGCGAGGGGCAGAGAGAGAGGGAGACACAGAATCGGAAACAGGCTCCAGGCTCTGAGCCATCAGCCCAGAGCCCGACGCGGGGCTCGAACTCACGGACCGCGAGATCGTGACCTGGCTGAAGTCGGACGCTTAACCGACTGCGCCACCCAGGCGCCCCTGGCTTTTTTTTTTTTAATAGTTTAAAAATTTTTTGTAATGAAGAATAATTGGCATAGAGAAAAGTGTCTATATCACGTGTGCTCAGCCCAGTGAGTTTTTCCAAAGTGAACACACTTGTGAAACAAACACATAGGTCAAGAAGCACAAGCATGCCCCAGGAGCCCTGCCCATGACCTCTTCCAGGCACTACCCTCCACCCCAGGGGGAGCCCCATGCTGACTTCTAACAGCACACGAGTTGTGCCTGTTTTGTACTTTTTGGAAGTGGAATCACACAGTATGAACTCGCTTGTGTCTGGCTTCTTTTGCTCGACATTATGCTTATGAGTTTCACCCATACTATATCTTGCAGTTGTGGTTCTTTATTCTCATTGTTGTGTAGTATTCCATTGAGAAACTCAGGTACATTTTATTTATCTACCCTCCTGCTGACAGGCATTTAGGTAATTTCAGTTTGGGCTATTATGAATAATGCTATTTGGCAAGGAGGGACTTTTATATCATTATAAATAATTATAAATAAATAAATTAATATAATATCAATTTAACCCCTTAACAATTTTTAAGTGTACAGTACAGTATTGATAACTGTATGCATACTGTTGTAGAACAGATCCCTAGGGCTTTTCTTTTTCTTCTTAATTTTTTTTAAGTTTATTTATTTATTTGAGTGAGAGAGAGTGAGAGGGGAAGGGCAGAGAGAGAGGGAGAGAAAGAGAGTCCTTGGTAGGCTCTGCGCCCTCAGTGTAAAGCCTGATGCAGAGCTTGAATTCAGGAACCATGAGATCATGACTTGAGCAGAAATCAAGAGTTGGATGCTGAACTGGCTGCACCACCCAAGTGCCCCTGGAACTTATTCATTTTGCATGATGAAACTAGATATCTATTGAACAACAATCCTCATTTCCTCCTCCCCTCAGCCCCTGGCAACCTCCATTTTACTTTTTAAGAGTTTGACTACTTTTGACACCTCATATAAGCAGAATCTGGCAGTATTTGTCTTTTTTGTGATTGGCTGATTTCACTTAGCATAATGTCCTCCAGGTTCATACACTTTGTAGCATATGACAGGATTTCCTTCTTCAGGCTGAGTAAATACTCCAGTGAGTGAGTGTGTGTGTGTGTGTGTGTGTGTGTGTGTGTGTGTGTTCATACTACATCTTCTTTATCCACTCATCCACTGCTGGGTATTAAGGCTGCTTCCACATCTTCACTATTGTGAATAATGTTACAGTGAACATAGGTGTGCAAATATCTCTTCACAATTCTGTTTTCTATTCTTTTGGATATGGGCACAGAGGTAGGATTGCTGAATCACAGGAAAGTTCTATTTTTAGTTTTTTGAGAAATCTTCATTATGTTTTTAATTGCAGCATCATTTTATATTCCCACTAACAGCACACAAGCATTCCAATTTCTCTACATCCTCACCAACACTTGTTACTTTCTGGGTTTTGTTTTTATAGTGGCCATCCTAATGGGTGTAAGGAGATATCTCACTAAGGTTTTGATTTACTTTTCCCTGATGATTAGTGATGTTGAACTTCTTTTCATGTTTGTTGGCCTTTCATATATCTTTTTTGAAGAAATGTCTATTCAAGTCCTTTGCCCATGTTTTGTTTGTTATTGTTGTTGTTTTTAAGTTGGAGGAGTTCCTTATATATTTTAGACATTAACACCTTATCAGGTATATGGTTTGCAAATATTTTCTCCAATTCTGTAGGTTGCCTTTTCACTTTGTTGATTGTTTCCTTTGCCATGCAGAAGATTTTAAGTTTGATGTCATCTCATTTGTCTATTTTTGTTTTGGTTATCTGTGCTTTTGGTTTCATATCCAAGGAATAATTGCCAATTCCATTTCATGAAGCTTTCCCTGTGTTTTCTTCTACAATATTTGGTCTCAGGTCTTACATTTAGGTCTTTAATCCACTTTGCTAATTTCTGTATATGATGTAAAAGAAGAGTCCATTTTCATTATTTTGCATGTGGTTCTCCAGTTTGCCCATCACCATTTGTTGAAGACACTATCCTTGCCCCATGATGCAGTCTCAGCACCCTTGTTGAAGATCATTTGGCCATATCTGCAACAGTTTATTTCTGGGCTCTCTTTCCTTTTCCATTGGTTTCAGTGTTAGTCTTTCTGCCAATACCATATTGTTTTGATCACTATAGTTTTGTAATATATTTTGAAATCAGGAAGCATGAGGCCTTTAGCTTTGTTCTTTCTGAAGATTGTTTTGGCTATTCAGGATCATTTGAAATGCCATATGAAATTTAGGATTATTTTTCTATTGCTACCAAAAAAATGCCATTGTTATTTTGATAGGAATTTCACTGAATCTGAAGATTACTTGGGGTAAATATGAACATCAACACTATTAAGTCTCCCAATCCATTAACACAGGATGACTTTCCATTTATTTCTCTTCTTCCAATTAATTTCTTATCTTCTTTAATTTCTTTCAGCAACATTTTGTAGTTTTCAATGTATAAGTCTACTGCCTACTTGGTTAAATTTATTACTAAGTATTTTATCCTTTTTATATAAATGGAATTGTTTTATTAATTTCCTTTCCAAATTGTTCATTGTTAGTGTATAGAAATGTTGATTTTTGAGTGTTGATTTTGTATCCTGCAACTGTGCTGAATTCATTTATTAGTTCTAACAGGGTTTTTTTTTGTATGTGGAATCTTTAGGGTTTTTTACATATAAGATCATGTCATCTATGAACAGAGATTATTTTACTTCTTCCTTTCCAGATTGGATGCATTTTTTTTTCTGGTCTAATTGTTCTAGCTAGGAGTAGAGAGATCTTTTTAAAGGCTTTGCCTGTATCCCTATAAGGCTGTCTTCCTCCCTTCGCTAAAGTCCCAGTATGCTAAACTTGCTCTTTGGGTTAATTGACGTGCCAAAGTCACAGTTAATATTTGCTTAAGGCAGGAATTAGACCGACACCTATATGACCACAGAACTTACAGGCTCTTTTCATTTTCTCTTATGAGCTAAGAGATCTGTGATTATTAAAATGACATGATTAAATTGAACAGGTAACACCCATTAACACACCAATGTAAATTCCTTTAGAAAAGGGAGCTCCAAGAGCTGGTCAGTATTGACATGATTGGAAGAGCAGAGAGGGAGCTAGAATTTGGGGACAGGCGGGACTGTGGTAGTAGATGCCCCTAGGCAAGGGGTGGAATGAAGGGAAATAGAGCTGATGGGGGGCTATGACTGAGGGGGCTACCTGCTTCCCCAACTCCCACTTATGGGGTATCACTGGCATGAGTTTTATTTTATGCCAGTACCATCTGTACTATTGTTGACTCTGTTTTTCTAAAAATAAATAAACTTTAAAAGGAAACTTTATATCTCTACTCTAAATCCCTACTATAATCATTTCCCACAAATAGAATGTAGCTATAGAAAATAAATACAATGAAAACAATAACATGTGAAATTCTAACTAAATAGTTGTCTACTAAAGGATGCCATCCTGGGGCCTATTTTTTGGTTAAGGAGTGAGATTAGCATGAGTTAGGGAGTTGTGGAAAACATTACTATCATGCTAAATTTCTCCTTGATACAAGCAGAAAGATTAGGAAGCAATTAGAAAGGAAATAACTATCTCAACTTTGATTCAAAGTTATTTTATGTACCACCTAAAATTACCTCCCACACCTCCAATGGAATGTGTCCTAAAAGACATTCTTAGGTAGAGCATCAGGTTTTGTCTTGTTTTGAGGAAAGAGCCTAAAGCCCCACCCCAGAAAAGCCATGAGAAATGGGGGTTGTGGCTGAAAAAGGAATCTGGAGCATTTCTAGGAAGGTAACAGCATGGAAAACCATTAGGGGCAGCAGGGAGTGGAGCTTGAGAAACACAAGTATCTCCCATTCCCATGATTAGCTTTCCTAGAAGGGTCTGTGGGGAAAGCAAGAGCCATTTGAAGGTTAGAGACAAGAACAAGAGCTAGCAGATTCTGCTAAGAATTCTTGGCTTCAGTTCTCTCCTCCCTCTTCGCTCTTCTTCCCTCTTCCTTTTTTCCTCTCATCTTTCTTTCTCTCTCTTGCTTCATTCTCCTTCCCACTGATTATAGCCTACCTACTACTGTGCATGAAGTAGCTAAATAGGAAGCACTTTAGCAAGTACAGTCAAAGAAGATGGTTAATGGTTAATATTAGGGAAAGTAGAACCTAGAAGCCAGAAAAAAATAGCCTGAAATCTTGGCTCCTTAAAATGAAAACATTTCTTTCCGTGTAGCAAAAAATATGATTACAATTATGATAACATTTGACAACAAAAAACAACTGGAAAATATGTACAATGTAGGTAACAATCCAGAGGTTAATATCCCTATGATATAAAAAAGAGCTCCTAGAAATCAACATGAAAATAAATAAGTAGGGGTTCCTGGGTGGATCAGTCAGTTAAGCATCTGACTTGATTTTGGTTCAGGCCATGATATCACAGTTTGTTGAGACAGAGCCCCATGCCTGGCTCTGTGCTGACAGCAAGGAGCCTGCTTGGGATTCTCTCTCCCTCTCTCTCTCTCTCTCTCTCTCTGCCCCTCCCCCTGCTCACGAGCACTCGCTCTCACCTTCTCTCTCTCTCAAAACAAACATTTTTTTTTAAAAAGAAAATAAATAGCTCAACAGAAAAATGAACTAAAGATATAGACAAGACACTTTCGGACTAAGAAATGCAAATGGCTAATACATGTAATGAAAAAAAAATGATCAGCCTCCCTAGTTATCAGAGCAATTGATATGAAAATAAGATGCTATGTTAAACCTATCATATTGGGAACATGTAAAGACCTGATAATATCAAGTGGGAGTAGGGTTTAAAGAATAGAACTCTTTCATACACTGTGCTTTGTTTTAACATCTTTAGAAGATAATCTTATAAGTCTATCAACATTTCAAATATATATATATACACACATATATATGCGTATATATATATATATATATATATACGCATATATGTGTGTGTGTGTGTGTGTGTGTGTGTGTGTGTATACCCTTTGACTCAGATTCACTTTTAGAAATCTATCCTATGGAAATACACACACATTCAAGGATATCTGTACAAAGCTACTTGCTTCAATGTTATTGGCAATAGTACACAGTTATAGGCATCCTTAATATCTACCAATAGAAAAGTGGTTACATACAGTACAGAATATCCATGCTATGGAATACTATGCATTCTACCAAAAGAATGAGGTAGAACTGTATGTAGTATAGATACTGTTGAGTGAAAACAGCAAGTTTCAGAAAATTGTATATAAATTCATACATATACCCAAAATGAGATCAAAGTATTTCTCTTAAAGAATAGTGAACTAGGGGCGCCTGGGTGGCTCAGTCAGTTAAGCATCCGGCTTCAGCTCATAATCTTGCAGTTCGTGAGTTCGAGCCCCAGTCGGGCTCTGTGCTGACAACTCAGAGTCTGGAGCCTGCTTCAGATTCTGTGTCTCCCTCTCTCTCTGTCCCTCCCCCGCTCATGCTCTGTCTCTCTCCCTCCCCCTAAAATAAATATTTTTAAAAAATAGTGAACAAAATGTATTTTATTTACTAACCAGTGCTAGGGCACCTGAGTGGCTCAGTCAGCTGAGCATCTGACTCTGATTTTGGCTCAGGTCATGATCTCACAGTTTGTTAAGACAGAGTCCTACATCTCTCTCTGCACTGAGTGCATGGAGTCTGCTTGGGATTCTCTCTCCCTCTCTTTCTCTGCACCCCCCCAACATAAATAAATAAACTTAAAAAAATAATCAGTGTTTACATGGTTAATATTCTTCCACTTATCTACTTTCGCATATTCACGCTGTTTCAGCAGTTGTAGTGTCCATTGAAACATTAATTGAACATCCCTTTTGAATTTGCCTTCAAATGGCCTATTATGTTAAATTTGATGATTTTGATGGTGCCAAATCATCTCCTTTCACATTTGTTCAATCTGGAGAATAACTAGCAGTCCTACAATGACAAGAGGGTCATAAACACTATTTGTTATATTTTTATCTCCAAAAATTGTGAAGTGATAAGTGATATGCTAAGCTGTATCCAGCTCAAAAGGTAAACTTCCCAAAGAACAGTAACAACCTAGGCCAAAACAAAATAGCTCACAGGGCCCTGAGGTGTCATAACCACTGAAGACTCTGGCTGCTCACAAGAGAGGGTTCTCATAATAAGCATTGCCCACAGACTCTCCATCCCATACATCTGTGTGAGCTGGTCCCATTCTCCAATCTATTCTTCCTCGCCTCAAACACATAGGAAAAGATAGAGGGGGTCATCCAGATATGCCACTAGGGCTTATACTTGAGGATTGAGAATGGAAGGAGAGTGGGTTGATAGAGACTTTAGTTCATGTATAAACTTTTATATCACTAAATATTTTCAATAAATATCTACCAACTCCATTTAAAAAACATTTTCATGGACAGAACAACAGCACCCAGAAGAGTGATCTAACTAGCATTATGATAACCATGTTTCTGCCTAATGGGAGATCTCTTCTGCTTAAACTCAGAATGGAAGTTCCTCTTTTCACCAAACAAACCAAGTGCCAAGTCCCACCACTATCACATCGTCAGCAGAACATGGCACACATTAAAGAGGTGGAGGAGCAAAATGGCAACGTCACAAATAAAGAAAAGGAAGCTACTGGAGATTAATAGGTACCAAGCAACAAGCAGTTAGCAAAAAGCATATTTAAAGATGCAATCTCTTGTAAATACCAATAATGGAGGATGCACTTAAAAAGAACTTTGAGCAAGTAAAAGCAAATCATTTCTGATAGTAATTTCTACCATTCTTCTCTACATTCACTCCTTGCTGCTTTTACATGGTATTCATCACAATTTAAAATTGTTGTGGGGCGCCTGGGTGGCGCAGTCGGTTAAGCGTCCGACTTCAGCCAGGTCACGATCTCGCGGTCCGTGAGTTCCAGCCCCGCGTCGGGCTCTGGGCTGATGGCTCAGAGCCTGGAGCCTGTTTCCGATTCTGTGTCTCCCTCTCTCTCTGCCCCTCCCCCGTTCATGCTCTGTCTCTCTCTGTCCCAAAAATAAATAAACGTTGAAAAAAAAATTTAAAAAATAAAATAAAATAAAAAATTTAAAAAAAAAAAGGAAAAATAAATAAATAAATAAAATTGTTGTAATAATTTGTCCATTTGCTTTTGGTTTGTCTCTCTCCCGCATACGAATGAATACAGGTCCACAGGAATTGGGCCCATATCTATCAGTCACAGTCTCTGGCAAATAATAGATAATTAATTTGTTGGACGAATGGATAGATGAATGAAAATAACAACAAAGATCTTTGTATATGGAAATAACAATCTCAGAACAATAAATTGTGAGACAAAAATATAGTAGAAAACTCCTTAGAGATCAAAATACCTGCAGGACATAAGAAGAGAAACTTGGCAGATTATAGAGGTTTTCAACCAATTCCTTAGTAAAGAGGAAATTACAAATTAATACCTTAGCTTTACTGCCTTAGTTAATACCTAAAACTCAACAAATTGTTGTATATATACATATGTCTAAGTTAAATGTAGTATAAACCACACAGATTTTTCAATTCATAATGTGAATTTGGTGTTTGGAAAGAGCATGGGTTTGGGGCTAGACCAATCTGGGTGTGAATTCCAGCCCCAACACTATGAAGGAGCATGTGTGATCCTGATTTAAATAAACGGTGAGGAAATATTTATGAGAAAACTGGGGAGATTAGATCATCACTGTTAGAAAGTGATGATGTTAGGGAGTTGCTCACTTGGACAGGTAGTGCTAACAGGACTGTGGTTACATTTTAAAAGGGCCTTTGTTTATGGAGCTATGCATTGTGGATGAAATGGTGTGATGGATGGGATTCACTTTAGAATAATTGTGGTAGAGCTGGCTAGGAGAATGGGTAAAACCAAATTAATGAATTGATGGCTGTTGAAGCTGGGTGTTGGCTGCACAGGACTTCATCATTCTATTCCCTCTGCTTACCTATAAATTTGAAAATTTTTCATAATCAGAAGTCAAAAAACAAACTGGTATTACCATAGGTTAGAATAATATACTAGTTAGAGACATATAGATCAACAGAATAGGATAGAGATCCCAGAAATAAACCCACATTTATATGTTCAACTAATCCTATGGCAAAGTAGGCAAGAATATATAATGGGGAGAAAGACAGTCTTTTTAATAAATGGTGCTGGGAAAAATGGACAGCTACATGCAAAAGAATGAAAGTCAACTACTGTCTAACCCCACATACAAAAATAACTCAAAATGGACTAAAGACCTAAACCTGAGACCTGAAGCCATAAAAGTGTTGGAAGAGAACACAGGCAGTAATTTATCTGACATTAGCCATAGCAACATTTTTCTAGATACATCTCCTAAAACAACATTAAAGTAAAAAGCTTCTGCACAGCAAAGGAAACCATCAACCAAACAAAAAGGCAACCTACTGACTGGCAGAAGATATTTGCAAATGATATATCTGACTAGAGGTTAATATCCAAAATACATAAATAATTCATACAACTCAACACCAAAAAAACCAAACAATCCAATTAAAAAATGGGCTAAGGATCTGAATAGACATTTTTCCAAAGAAGATATACAGATGACCAACAGGCACATGATGATCACTAATCATCAGGGAAATGCAACTCAAAACGACAATGAGATATTACCTCATGCCTGTTAGAATAACTAAAATCAGGAAGACAAGAAATACCAATGTTAGCAAGGATGTGGAGAAAAAGGAATGCTCATCACTGTTGGTGGGAATATAAATTGGTACAGCCACTATGGAAAACATTATGGAGGTTTCTCAAAAAATTAAAAATAGAAATACCATGGGGGCGCTTGGGTGTCTCAGTCAGTTAAGTATCCAACTATTGATTTTGGTTCACATCATGATCTCACGGTTCATGAGATCAAGCCCTGCATTGGCCTCTCAGCTGACAGTATGTAGCCTGCTTGGGATATTCTCTCTCTCTCTCTTTCTCTCTCTCTCTCTCTCTGCCCCTTCCCTGCTCGCTCTCTCTCTCTCTCTCTCTCTCTCTCTCAATAAAAATAAATAAATAAACTTAAAAAATTAGAAATACCATGTGGCTCAGTCAGTTGAGTGACTGATTCTTGATTTCAGCTCAAACCATGATCTCATGGTTTGTGGGGTCAAGCCCCATGTCAGGCTCTGGAGTATTAGTGTGGAGCCTGCTTGGGATTCTCTCTCTCCTCTGTCTGCCCCTCCCCCTGTTTGCATGCTCTCTCTCTCTCAAAATAAATAAATAAACATTAAAAAAATACTATGTGATCCAATAATTCAATTACTGAGTATTAACCCAGGGAAACCAAAAACACTTGAAAAGATACATGCATCTTTACATTTATTACAGGATTATTTACAATAGCCGAGACATAAAAGACATCAATAGGCGACTGGATAAGGAAAATGTACACACACACACACACACACACACACACACACACGTGTGTGTGTGCGCGCGCGCAATGGAATATTACACAGCCATTAAAAAGGATGAGATCATGCCATTTGAGACAAGATGGATGGACCCAAAAGGTATAATGCTAAGTGAAATAAGTCAGATTGAGAAAGACAAAGATCATGTGATTTCACTCATAAATGGAATCTAAAAATGAATACACAAACAAAAAGCAGAATCAGAACTATAAATACAGAGAACAAACCGATGGTTGCCAGAAGAGATAGTGGTACAGAGATGGGCAAAATGGGTGAAGGGCAGTGGGAGATACAGGCCTCCAGCTATGGAATGAGTAAGTCACAGGAATAAAAAGCAGAGCATAAGGAATACAGTTAACGATACTGTAATAGTGATGTAATAAGATAGACGGTCGCTACACTTATGGTGAACATAATCTAATATACAAACTTGTCAAATCACTAAATTGCACACATGAAACTAATGTAATATTGTGTGTCAACTATATTTAAAAAAATAATAACACACTCTGGGTAAATTTCAAACCTCTGTGCTTCAGTTTCCTTATCTATATAATATTAGGATAGTAGTAATAACTATGTCATAGGCCGCTATGAGGTTTAAACAATGTAATACAGATATCAAACATAACGGTGGCTTGAACATATGGCTCAAAAATATAACCAATTGTTGTGGCACCTGGGTGGCTCAGTTGGTTGAGTTGGACTCTGGATTTCAGTTCAGGTCATGATCCCAGGGTTGTGGGATCGAGCCCCATGTTGGGCTCTGTGCTGAGTGTGGAGCCTGCTTAAGATTCTCTCCCTTTCTCTCTCTCTCTCTGTCTCTCTCTCTGTCTCTCTCTCTCTCTCTCTCTCTCTGCCTCTGCCTCTTTCCCCCTCTCCCCTTCTACCCCTCTCCCCCACTGGTTTGTGTGTGCTCACTCTCTTCTGAGATAGAAAAAAAATTTTTTAAGATTAGCACTTATTGATACTAATACTATTAGTGAAGGAGAGAGCATAGATAAATCTGAACACATATGTACCAAATGCTAACAATCTAGGTGGAGGGATCATGGGTGATTTTAATATCCTTTCTTTTGTTTAATTATATTTTCTGATACTTTTAACAGTGAATATGGATTACTTGTATGATAAAAATTAAGCTAGAATGCTGCCTCAAATCCTTTTATGGATGAAATATAATTATCTGATGAAAGTTTAATGAACATGAAATTGAATTAGTCATTAATTGAAAGCTAGCAGGCATCAAGGGAAGAACAAGTCACAGAAAGGTGGTGGGCCAGGTCCAGGGGAGTGGACAGTCTGGAAGAGTCGGGGAGCCCCTCAGAGAGGAAAGAGGCCTCTGAAAGCTCTCGAGTACAGCCTGCCCTGCACAGCCGGCCTTTCTGCTTCCTCTTTCTTTTCCTTCATTACAGAGGTTCAGTCCTTGCCTAGCCTTTTTATTCTCAATACATTTTCTCCTTAGAAGACAGTAGCCTCTCAAAATAGCCTCAGTTGTCACTCACCCAAGGACAACCCCCACACCACATCTCCAGTCCCCACTGCTGCCCAAGCTGTCTCCCAGGGCAATTTCAACTTAGCATGCTTGTTTCCACCTTAGATCTCAATGTATGTAGAGTGGCATGAATCCTCTCCCATCCCCATGATGATGCTAATGACTGCCTTTCCAGCTCCACAAGGCCTCCAGTCTCCAGAGTGGAAACACTCCCTCTCCTTCTGCCCTCACAATTGATTCCATTTGACAATATCGACATAGTAAGATGTTATGTACCAGTCACTGGGGTTAGAAAGACAAAAAAAGATATGTGAGCTCTGCTCTCAAGAATCACATGCTTCTGCCAGTATTCCTGCCTGGAGTGTCATTTGATCATTTTTTCCCTCAGTAAACTCCTATTCACCCTTCAATGCCGAGTCAGATGTTACTTCTTTTATGACACTTTTTCCAACTTCTTCCTCTGAGGCCTTAGTTTGGAACCTGTTGCCTTGTATTATGATTCATTTCTGTGGAAGAGGCTGCTAATTGTCCCCCAGTATTTAGTATCTTCTTTTGTCTCAAAGCAATAGACTCTCTAAATCTTAGCATAAGAAATGACCTCCCAGAATAAAGATTACATTTCCCTGCCCCCACTCCTTGCAGTTAGTTGTGGCAAACTGACCAAATTTCAGTCAATAGGATGTGAAATAAAGTGAGGTAGACAACCTCCAGGGAGAAACTCTGAGGAGAAACTTCTTACCCACTTCTTCCATCCATCTGACTGGAGCAAAGATGTAGTGAAAGCCATACTGGTTCAGGCAGATGAGGTCAACAACTGAGGAGCAGAGCCACTGCTGGAAAACTAGAATGCCTACCTTCAGCCTATTAAATAAAAGAGAAACAAATGATTTTATTTAAGCCACTGTTATTCTATGTCTCTGCAACAGGGAGCTAAACCTATTTCTTTTTTTTTTTTTTAATTTTTTTTTCAACGTTTATTTATTTTTGGGACAGAGAGAGACAGAGCATGAACGGGGGAGGGGCAGAGAGAGAGGGAGACACAGAATCGGAAACAGGCTCCAGGCTCTGAGCCATCAGCCCAGAGCCCGACGCGGGGCTCGAACTCACGGACCGCGAGATCGTGACCTGGCTGAAGTCGGACGCTTAACTGACTGCGCCACCCAGGCGCCCCTAAACCTATTTCTTAAATAATAGACCTGCCTGATCCACACCCCCTACCAAGGTTGTATATAATTCCTGAAAGCATTGCATACATGTAACTGGAGTCTCCAAACAAGAGGGAAAAAAGCATGAAGCAGATAAGATATTTGAGACATAATTGTTGAGATGTTTCCAAAATGGATGAAAAACCTCAAGCTATAGATTTAAGAAGGTATATAATCTCTAAGTAAAGTAAATACAAAGAAGACCACACCTACACATATCATAATAAAACTTCTGAAAAACAAGACAAAGAGAATATCTCAAAAGCAGTCAGGAAAAAAAAAGACACGTTTATTTGCCCAATGCTTGGCACAGAGCAAGACCTTCAAAAGTATTTGTTTAATAAATGAACTATGGCTTGGGTGAGTGTTTGATAGACTAAGATCATCTTGTTGCCCAACATGCTCTGGTGGAAACAGCACTGGAATGGGTATCAGGAGACCTGATTTCTAATTCCAGCTCTGCCTTAATTAGCAGGATGAAACTAGACAACCACTTCCCCTCCAGACCTCTGCTTCCTTGCTATAAAGTGAGGGAGCCAGATTTCTGTTCCTGAGAAAGGCGGAGTAACTTGTAACCAACCCTCCCACTGAGAACATCTCAAAAAGCTAGATGAGATACAAAAGGCAAGGAAGGAAGGAAGGAAGGAAGGAAGGAAGGAAGGAAGGAAGGAAGGAAGGAAGGAAGGAAAAGAAAGAAAGAAAGGAAGAAAGAAAGAAAAACAAAGAAACAAAGAAAGAAACAAAGAAAGAATGAGAGGAAGGAGGGAGGGAGGGAGGGAGGGAGGGAGGGAGGGAGGGAGGGAGGGAGAAAGTTAAAGATGTTGGAGAGAGACTTTGGCATGCAGGACTTGAGGAAACAGAATCTCAGAGAGAAGAAAACCAAGTGAAGTGATTGAGTTGAATGCTCTGCCAGAACTTTGTCCCATAACGTTCTTGCTGATTCATAGTTCAAGGCGAGTGGATACAAAGCCAAGTAGAAAGAGGAACCTAAGAGTTTAGTGAGCTAACCTTGGCTCTCAGCAGCTGCACAAGGTTGAGGAGACAAAAATTGGAATGTGTCTAAAACAGTTCCCTTGCCCTGGAAGCTATAAAAGTTCTAATTTGAAGTAAAATCTAATAAGTCATAGATGTGCGTTATAACCTGAGGTAACCACTAAGAGAATGCATAATAACAAGCTAATAGAAGAGGAAATGGAATGATAAAAAAAAAAAAGGTATTTGATTTATCCATAATCTATGGAGACAGAATGCACATTTGTCTTAACTAGGGAAGAGGGGAGGGGAAAATGGGCAGTGACTGCTTAAGGGGCATGGGGTTTCCTTTGGAGGTGATGAGAATGTTTTGGAACTAGAGAGAGAGGAATGGTGGTTGCACAACATTGTGAATGTACTAAGTTAACTTTAAAGTGCTTAATTTTATGTTACATTAATTTCACTTCAATAAAAATTTTAAAATACAAAAATGTTCAAAATAGCTGATTTATCTAACAGAAGGCAGGAAAAAAAAAGAAAAAGGACTAGAGAACAGATGGGACAAAAGAAATAAGAAAAGTAAGATGGTAAAATTAAACCCACTGAATCAATAATTATATGAAATGTAAATGGCCTAATAGGTCAATCAAAAGACAGAAATTATCATAAAACCCAACAATATACTGCTTTTAAAAACACACCTTAAATATCAGGGTACAAGTAGGTCAAATGAAGGAAGGAAAAAAAGATATGCCATATAAGTCTAAACCTAAGGAAAACAGGGGAGCTGAACTAATACCAGACAAAGTAAACTTTGAGGCAAGAAGCATTACCAGAGATAAAGAGGAACAACTAATATGATAAAAATTCAGTCCACCAGGAGGCCACAGCAATTCTAAATTCAATTGCATTTCATAGCACGACTTCAAAAATATGAAGCAAAACTTGGCAGAATTTAAAAATATGTATGCACTCTAGAGTCATGATGGAAGGTTTAATATGCCTCTCAGTAACTGATAGAACAAACAGGAAAAATCACAAAAATATCCCAGATTTGAACACTATAATATGTAACTTGATCTAATTAACTTACAATGAATGTTGCACCCAACAACAGTAAGACACACATTTCTCTAAGTTTACCAAAGTTTTACATGTACCAAAATTGATCGTCCATGGGGCCATAAAGCAAGTCTTGACACAATCCAAAGAAGTGAAACCATACAGAGTATGTTCTCTGACCACAGTAGAATTAAGCTAAAATCAATAACAAAAAGATAACAAGAAAATCCCCGGCTGTTTGAAAATTAAGTGACATACTTCTAAAATGAGGAGGCTAGAACAGATGCTCTCAGGGGTCCCTTCAAGGTCTAAGGGTCTCTAAGTCTGGGCATCTCATTTGCCAAGTTTCTGCTTCACGCTGAGCAGGGCAGGCCATATGGCAATTTTCCTCATGTCTTTAGGGGCTAACGGGATTATCAGCCTTTGTTCATTCTTTCGAAGAGACAGGGAGAGAAATTCCCTGGGCAGAGTGGGACAAGCTCCTACTTGCTCTTCTTCCTCCCTCTGTCTCCCAGGGTTCTGTAGGAAACATTCCAGCAACCAATAACCATTTTTCCCAATGTGGGCACTATGTCACATCACCAGAGAAACTTCCACAGACCTTCCAGATTCCTGTGAGGAGCCCAGTGACAGCAGCTGCCCCATTTCTGAGGCTGTTCACAGGAGGGACAGTGTATTTCGACTATGTATAGACTCCTAGGACAGAACCCAAAGGGACCAAGAGACCAACAGCTTAGGGACATCTTTATTTTCTGAACTCTCAGAGCCAGGCCATTTGTGCCCACCTTGTATGGGCTCCTGAAGGTGGCTGGAAGCAAGTCATATAAAATTGGCATGCCCTGATTGGAGGAGTCAGTAGGGCTGGTGTAGAACAGCTCCCAAACTGACAAGAGCTCTATTCAGTCACCTGTCCAGCCTTGCCATGTGCTTATTTACTGGGAAAGATTGAACACTCCTTTATACTAGGGTAAACATGACTGATAAGATCTAACAGGAATCTATACTTCATTCATTCAACATACATCTATTAAGCTCCTACTACCTGCCAGGTACTCTGCTAGACACTAGAGCTACAAAAAGAAAAAGAAAAGAAAAAAAGAAACACAAGAAAAATCATATGAATTTGTAATTAAGAGAATTAAGCTTTAAAGTGTTAGAGAAAGTCTTTTCAAGGGTATACACTAGGACTATTCCAATAGTCTAGCATCTTTCTGAAATCAGAATCTAGGCTACAACCAATCCTGGAGTTTAGGGGAAGATCAGGTCTTACAGCTCCACAGTAAAAATCAAAGAGTGGCCTTCCCCCAGCACTGCTCCTAGCACTAGGGCCCCAGCATCCTAAATTACAAGACACAGACATTTCTGGAGGCCCCTCAAAGAAGACATATGGATATGGGGCATGTGCACTTAGTAACAATAGGCCAAGTCACTAAGACCCACGGATTCATGTTATTGGCACTGTAACAGAGTCTCCTGGTGCCACGGGCTGTGCTGAGGCCTGATGATGGCTCACATGTCATTCTTAGGCAGCACTGTACTTACATTTTCACAGATGGACAAAATGAGCAGATGTGTTCCTGTGGGAGAATGAGGAGGAGACCGGTGCTTGGAATGATGGCTATAGGGACTGGCATGGGGAGAGGGCACAATGGAGTCCAGATGGCTGGGTAGGCAGCAAGGGACCTCAGCCTTCCATGACGGGTTACTGGGCCAGCCTGGGGCTTCCCTGCAGGTAGCTGCGATGTTTGGTGCCTTTTGCCCAGCTGCCCCTCAGTAGCATTCTACCCATACCTCTGCCCCCCAGCTCCTGATCCACCTGTGGCTCTGCACTCAGAGACTGGGGTCTGCACAGATTATCATCAGGCTGACCTCCTTAGCTCTGGAGCCAGGCCACCCTCGGGACCATAAAGCTGACCTGCAGCCTGGATGCCCAGATGAGGTGACTGGCAGCCAAATGGGAGCCAGTTCCATGGTTCATTACAGAATCAAAGTAGAAGAGGTCATTTGGCCAATCCCCCGTGGCTGGGTGAGGAGACAGGGGCAGAGGTCTCCTGACTCCCCAGACCTCGAAAACGTCCTTCCTCTACTCCTTTCCTGTCTGCCATCTAGCAGGTTCCTATGGAGCTGTGAGAAATACAAGCACGGACACACACATGCAAACTGAAGCAGGTAGGCCCATGCACATGTACCTACACACACACAAATGCAGAGTTGAGCCCTGACCCATGGCTGGTGGTCTGGGCGCTGCCCACGTGATAGTGCTCATTTCCTGTTTAGCTTCCCTGAGGCCTGGATGGAGAGCACATGGATGGCCTCGAGGATCCAGGGTAGGACCACAAAAATCCCATCCTGCAGGGTGGGGCAGAGAGTCCCCCAGAGACCAGCAGCCAATCCACACAGGCAGGAAGAGATGACCAGCTCCTTCTCAGTTCCCTCCAGTCCCTCAATATTATTTCCCACCCTGACAAGATGCGCCAAACCTGGCTTCTTGGTGCCAAACCCCACTCCCTACATAAAGGGGAAATGACAACATTCTGAAATGGAAAAAAGATGGATGCCCTCCTCTAAGAAAAGAAATCCTTTTGGGACAGCCAAGGGGGAGGGAAATTAACATTTACTACATGCTCGCCATGCATTTCAACTATGGTTTTGTCCATCGTTTCAGTACTACAGAAAGGGAAACTGAGGCCTCAAATGCTAATTATGCAACTTGCCCAAAGTCATAGCACTACTGAGGGGTGGGGGTCTCTTTATGAGCAGAACACAAAGGCCTAGAGGCCAAGGTGGTGATGCAGCAAAGAAAGAGTATGTGGAAAGGGCAGAGCTGGGTAGAAAAGCAAGTCACTAGGCATTTGAGTTTATTTTTTAAATCTTGAATTCCTAAAAGAAAGGAATGTGCATATGGGATATGTGACATTTCTGGTAAGTTATCAAAAAATAATAGATTTCCCTCCTTCCCCCAGGGAAACCATCCCCAATCTAAGTCTAAATACTGGAGCCCATGATGGAACTGGCATACAACCTTGGACAAGCCACTTGATCCTTTGGAAAGAGGCATACTGGAGACAACCCAGAAATGAGCCAGCAGAAGAAGGAAATTGGAGGCTGCTGCACGAATGACTAATTCTGGGAATGTGGATGCGTGGATGCAGAAGAGCAGAGGGAAACCAGCAGATGCCTGGAAAGGGGGGTGAGGGCTGATGGCCACACCTGTCTCCCTGGGAGGCCTGGGATCAGGGGAGGGTGCTCATTATAATCTCTATGTTGCTAAAACCTCATCTGATCCCATTACTGCCCCTGGCAGGGCCTGGGGCCTAGGAGGTATTCAGTGATGAGTTAGGAAAAGAGCAAAAAGGAGATGGAATCCTGTGCTCAATTGGAGAAGGTAGGGTTCTAAGAGGTTCCTAAAAGGCTAATGTCTTTGGCACAAAGTACATGTTCAATATCTATTTACAGCATGAATTAATAAATCAGGACATCTAGTTTCTGACCCAACTCTGCTTCTCCATGAATCTAAACTAATCAATTTAGCTTCTCTGGGTCTCTACAGTAGAGACTGGACCAGACAACCTCCAGCTCAAGTGCTCTACGGCCCCACGGTGTACCTTCTCATGAAGGAGAGTGGGGTTGACACAATAGGACATGGAGTCTGGACACCAGCCCAGGGGCCAAGAATCTTCTCTAAAGGATTACAGGAAACAATGCAAAAAAATTATCTAATATTTCTCATCCCCCCCCCACACACACACATATACACCCCACTCCTTCTCATCTCCGAGATCACCCTTACCAGCCTGGTAAAGGTTACAGCATGGCGTGCCAACTCAGGAATGCCTAATCCCAAGCCCCCAACAATCCCTCAAAGACTCCCATCTATGCGGCCCTGTGTTACATCGAATATGAGATCCATTTCCCAGCTTTTCCTCAGGCATCCTATCCTTCATCTGTGCCCACCACTCATCAAGCCTTCCACAGTGCCAGAGGGACATGGGCGCAGGCTCCAGCCTCATACTCCCTCCCCAACACTTATGGCTGATTGACTTTGGGCAGCCATTTACCCATTCTGACTCAGTTCCTCATCTGTGAAATTGGGTAATAATGCCTACCCACAGGCTTTTTGCAAAAATTAAATGAGAGAGTGAACATAAAGTGCCCTGCATGCTGCAATGGGGGTATTGCAGTAGGAGAGATTGGGCTCAACTCCCAAAACAACAAGGGCAAATCAGGATTTACAGCCACTGACCAGAGTAAGGAGTCAGTGGATGGAAAACTACTAAGAGGAGACATCACAGGTAGGAGATTTTTGCTAAACCGACTTAACAGGATTCTTGCTGAAGGCAGGTCAGGGTGATCAGATACCAAGGGTGTGTGGAATGAAGAATGTGATCATACATCAAGGGTGATCACATATCACAGATGGGGGATTTCTTCAAACTGACTTAGCAGGATTTAGGATTCAAAAACTGGGCTTAGCAAGTATAGACACAGAAGCCCACAGTCAAGGCTTAACCAAAAACAGGGGTCAAAGAAACCTAACTGCCGTTTGGTCAAGGGGAGGATCTTGGTCACCTGCCGTGATGGTCCAGCTAACAGTTATCAAGTGAGACACTAAGACTTAGTGTTCTGAATCTTCAAAATAATCTTGGAAGGCAGGGACGAGAATCATCATCCCTGTTTCACTGATAAGGAAATGAAGGCACCAACAGGTTAAGTATCTTGCCCAAAGTCAGACTGCTAGTCAATGACAGAACTGGGATTGGAACCCAGAAAATCTGGCTCCAAAGCCCATAGCCAGCTGACACGACTTCTCATCTCATCCATTCTTTGATAGATTTCATGCTTAATTATTCTCTCTACCACCAGTCTGGGGCACAGAGACCCAAAGAGATAGGGCTCTCATACCATCCTGTTTTTTAATGGACCATCCCTTCACATCCTTAATAGGTACTTTGGGGCCTAGAAAGATAAGCCATTGTAATGATTGCTCCATAATGTGATTTGACCAACAAAAACATTGGTACACAAAAGAAGAAACCAGAGCAGATTTCTGCATTAGTTTCTATTTTTGTTGGGTTCTGCTTTTGTCTGATAATAAGGGGGATGAGACTGAGCCTGAGAACTCATCTGCAGCAAGAATTTTTTATTACCAGAGCCTGGAAAACAAAATGAGTTTTAATTTCTTCCAATTTTATTTCAACTTTGCCAGTGGACATCTGTGCTCATGGACTTGGAAGCCATAATACAAGGCTAACACTTTCCAATAATTTTCTTTTGATAATTTCTCTGACAGTGTTGAAAAAAAAAAGGCCCAAACATGGATTAAACATCACATGACAATACTTTCCCAATTCTATGTAGCAAACTGATACTTTCCTTTTTCTACCAAGATAAGGGGGAGGGAGGGGGAATTATTTAATAGGAAAAACAGCAGGCTAGGCATGAGGGAACTTGGGTTCTCATTCTGGCTACCTACTTTCTAGCTGTGTGACCTGGGGTAGGTGACTCACCTCTCTGAGTGTCTGTTTCCAAAATGGGAAATGAGATGTTTAGACTACCCTGACCCCAAAGACTCTCCCAGCTCTGTAATGTCCTGAGTGATACAATATGGTGCCAAGAGACCTTCACAGTGTCAGCATTGTGGTTTTGGGCCTAGTTTGAGTTTACCTGGCTGACTGGCTAACCTAGAGGGGGTAATCCACAATTAGCTGTGCACATTTATGAGCATAAAAAAGGCAACATTCATGTCAGGGATCTCACATGACAGACAACATAAGTGAGGGCATCTGGCTGCGCAAGTAGATAATAGGGAGTGGTGTGGACAGTGGTGAACAGTGTCTCTGAAGGTAGCAGCTATGAAAATGCAGGCCTAGGGTGACCACAGTTTGATTTTTCAATAGAAGATTAAAGTCTAGATTTTTATGAGATTTCTCAATTTTTAAAACACTACTGGGACCCAGTTAGCAAATCCCAGGTTACATGTGCTAGATCTCCATGCCCTTCTCTTTGCTCCCAGAGTGCTCTGGACTTCCCCTTTCGAGCAGACCATCCATCCTATATATTCATCTGTCTCCTTGCTGAGCTCAGACCATTTGAGAGTCATGAGTTCTATGTCAGTCTTGAGTAATAGTAAATATTTACAGTCAATAGTAAATGGAATAAAGTGTTCTTATTATATACAACTGAAGCCTCACAAATTACCACAGATTGTATGGCTTAAACATTACAATCTTTTTTTTTTTCCTCTCAATTCTGGAGGCTGGAAGGTCCAAGATCAAGGTTCTACCAGGGTTTAGTTTTGGGGGAGGCCTCTCTTCATGGCTTTCAGACAGCCACCTTCTTGCTATGTCCTCACATGGCCCTTCCTCAGTGCATGAGCTAAGAGAGAAAGTGATCTCTTCAGAGCCCCTTCTTATAGGGACATTAACCCTACTGGATCAGGGCCCTACCCTTATGATCACATTGAACCTTACTTCCTTAGAGTCCCCATCTCCAAATATACACTGAAGGTTAGGGCTTCCATGTATGAACTGGGGTGAAGGATACAAACATTCAGTCTGTAACACTCACCTAATTCCAATCCACAAGAATTTATTGAAGGGCTGGGGAGGGAAAAGACAAGAAACTGAGTCCAGAGGGCAATGGTGCCAGGAGATGCAGAGGCCCTCTGCCAAGCTTGTTTGTGCCTCTGCCCCTTCCTAGTGGCCAGCACTTCCTTGCACCAAGGCTGCTACTGAAAACAGCCCTCACTCGTCACCTTGCTGATGCTCCTCACTCTTCTGCTCTTACCTACTTAGCTGAACGATGGGCTCTCCCAGGACCACAACCCTCAGCTTTCTGACAGGCCAATGCACATGGAGAACTGGCTGGGCCACCGCCAGCATACACATGCATCATCTGCCTTCCTTACCACAAACCTGCCAGGGAGACAGCATTATCTTTACTTTTCTAATGAGAAAACTTGGGTCCAGGCAGGTGGAGTAACAGGCCAAGGTCTCATGGCTTGTAAATGGCAGGGCCCAGATCTAAACCCAGTCTGCTTGGCAACAATGCCCCTGCTCCACCCCTTGAGCCTGACTGCTTTCTTGCCACTCACCCTATCCACCAGGTGTCCTGTCCCCAACCTAGAACTTTCAGATGGTAAGAGTCAGCACCTGAACTCCAAACTTGGCTCCTCACCTTCTCCAGATTCTGCCCCTTCCAAAGGAAGACACCTCATGCCCCAGCTGATCACCATTTCCCCTCAGAGCCAGCTGCACGTAGGTAGTGATCCATGGTGACTAGCTTCTGGGGTCCCAGCAAGACCGCCTCCCACAGAAGTGGTTTCTTAACACCCTGCTTTCTGATGCTGCAACTTCCATTTTTTTAGCTTCCTAAGTCAATCCCTGATAATGAAGCTTGGCTAATCATCAGAATCATTCAGGAAGTCTTTTTTTTTTTTTTTAATTTGTTGAAAAAGCTCATTGGTTTCCCTCCTGTTTATAAAAGTAACAAATATTTATTATCAAATTTTGAATAATATATAAAGATAAAAGGAAGAGACTAAAACTCACCTGAAATGCCACTCTGCAATAACCATCACAGATACATCTATTACCATAAATTCACGCATTTTGTTAGGAATGCATGTTATAGATACATGTAACTTTTATGTGGTCTTATCACCCATGCTGTTTTTTTTATTGCTACCTCTTTAAATGTAGTACCCGGGGCAGGGGGTGGCAGGGGGATTACCGTTTTATTCTACCTCTGACCCCTTTGGCCCATAGTCCTTGGTCCAGGTCACCAATGTTAACAACCTTTCTCTATGTTCATCAATCATAAGTAGATATGCAGACAGGCATAGGATGATGATGATGATGGTGACAATAATGAGAAGTTTAAAAGGGAGATGTGGATTATCCTTGATTTAGCCTTTTATTTTTATTTTTAATATATTTTTAAATGTTATTTATTTTTGAGAGAGAAAGAGAGAGCACGCGAGTACGCATAAATTAGGGGAGGGGCAGAGAGAGAGGGGGAGAGAAAGAGAATCCTAAGCAGGTTCCTTGCTGACAGCAGTGAGCCTAATGCAGAGCTCAAACTCATGAACCATGAGATCATGACCTGATCTGAAGTGGGACACTTAACCAACTGAGCCACCCAGGTGCCCCTGATTTATCCTTTTATAAAAAGGAATCATATACATTTCTCTGAGTCTTGATTATCATTTAATAATACCTCATAGGAATACCTCTTAGTCATCTTTTCTAAAACTACAAAACACTCCATTATGTTGATAATTATAATCCATTAAACCAGTCCCCCATTGATGGGAACTTTATGTCTTATTTTTGTCACTATGAATAACAATGCAGTAAACATCCCAAGACATATCTATCCATACTCTCTTCTATTCTATGAAAGAGAGACTCTGGAATGGCACTGTTAGGTTGAAATGATGTGTGTTTTTTATTTTCTTCACTCATTCCAAAATGTTGTAGCAATCTGCATTTCTACCAAGAGTGTGGAACTATATTCTCTACTGCTTCCCACTGGTAGTGTTATCAGGCTTTAACTTCTCATAATCCAGTAGGTAGAAACTGATATCCCATTGTTATCTGCTTGTGCTTTTCCCTGCCTACCAGAGAGCTTGAACATCTTTTACTGTTCATTGGTCATTTGGGTTTGCACTTCTATGAACAGTCTGTCCTTATCCTCTGCCTATTTTTCATTGGATTGTTTGCCTTTTTGTTATCAATTTATAAGATATGAATCCACTGGGATAGAGAGAAGCTCACAGTTTGCTTAACCTCTTTCTCCATCCTCCCAGGAGCAGCCAGACTACATGCACCAGCCTCCCTCCTGCTTAGACATATCCACAGACTGAAGTGTAGCTGGTCAAGTGTGGGGAGAAGCACTGTGTTCTACTCCCACAAAACTGCCCCCTGGTGAGCCTCCCTGTCTTTCCCCCAACAGCTTTTGAAGCCATGTGTTAAAGACAGAGGCACACAAAATGGAGGGAGCCCGGGTTCCTGAATCTCTGCCTAGAAAAGAGCTGCTGGCCAAACAAGACCACCCATTGTGGACCACTTATGAGTGACAACCTCATAGCTACTGTGTTAAGCCATAAAGAATGACGGGTTTATATGTACAGCAGTTAGTGGTGCCCTAACTAATACACCCACCACCTGCCATGTGTGTTATAACTCTTTTCCCCAAACTATCATTTGTGTATCCACTTTGCTTGTAGTAAAATGTAAATTTTAAGATGCCTATATTTTCTTGTACTCTTGCATTTTATAGCTTCTATATTTTCTGTCTAAAATGGTCTCTTGGAAGCTTTTCAGAAGTACTGATTCTAAAATCCATCCTAGAAATTTCTGCTATAAGCAAAGTGGAGTGGAGCCAGGAAATCTAGATATTTTTAAAGCTCCCTGGAGGATTCTCCTCCTTTCCCAGGATTGAGAGTGTTGCTTAGGCCAGTAAGGTGGCAGCCCCTTCCACAGTGGAAGTAACTCTGGGGGTAACGACCAGCCCTATCACCCACTGATGGCTCTGAGAATCAGCTTACCTGTCATCTAAAAGTAGATTCCTAGAAGCATTTGGAGAGAGCCTAACCTGAAGCTAGGTGTTAGCCCATCATTGTGGGGAGGCCCTAAGTTCAAATCCTGACTCTTCCATTTGTTAGTATGTGCCCTTGGGCAAGAAACTTAACTTCTCTGGGCCTCCTTTCTCCTTCCCTACAAAATGAGGGTTCCTACGTTGTGACTTTAACTTTAAGGGTCAAGGCAAAGATAAAGATACATATAAAATACTTAATCCTAAAATTGGTATATGGGAGAAGCCCCCCAAAATTGTTACTGTTAACTCTATATTAGAGAGACACTAAATACCTTGCCTATATGTACACATTAAAATACACACACACACACACACACACACACACACACACACACACACACACACAGAACGGTTTAGCTTTACAAGCATAGAACGATTCCAGAAATTCTCTGAATCTCTCAAAGTTTGCTTAATTCTATGTGTGTTGTATTGGAATATTTGTGCATGTGTGTGAGTTTGTGAGGTGTGGTATGTTTATGTATTTGTGTGTGTGTGTTAACGCATGTGTGTGAAAAGCATTACGTTTAAGTGTAAGGACTACAAACTCTTCAAAAAAATGTAGATGCTGTGACAACAATGCATGAATAACTGTTTAGGGTGGTTTCTGACTAAATCAACAGAAACTGATGATACATAGATATATACAACTCAAATCTATTGGGGGGTGACCCTGTGCCAGACCATGTGGTAATAAGGGTGTTATTTGCTCTCTATTCACCCATGAATAAGCCCATGAAATTGTATGTTACTATTCCCACTTACAAGATGAGGAAACTGGAGCTTAGAGAGGCTTAAGTAGTCACACGGCTATGAAAGGGTAGAGTCAGAGTGTGCCCCCAAATGCAAGGTTTCTTTTGGGGATGATGAAATTTTTCTAAAATTAGATCATGGTGATGCGTGCACAACTCTGAATATATTGCTGTTATACACTTCAAAATGGTGAATTTTATGATATGTAAATTATATCTCAATAGAGCTATTAAAAAAAAAAGTGCACCCAGGTCTGCCTGACTCCAAAACTAGATTTGTGTAAAATGTTTTCTGGTTTAAAAAAACCTGTCTTTAATGTGCATCACTTTGTTGATGTCCAAACTGCCCCTTCTTCTCCCAACACCACAAAGTAGCTGTTGAACCCCACAGGACTGCGGGAGGGAAAGGATAAATAAACAAAGCCAAAACTCTTGTGTGGCCTCTCAGGCCAGATGATCAGCAAAACCACAGAGAGGCCAGGAGTGGGTGTCGAAGTCAGGAATCAGAGTGGGGTGTGTGGGAGAGCGGGCAGCCAGGGCAGATGGTGCCCTTCCACACTCACCAAAACTTCCACAAATCCTCTATAGTCCATTTACAATGTGGGCTGGCTAGGCTTAGCTTAAAACTCAAATCTGGGGAGGTGGGGCCTGGGTGGCTCAGTCAGTTAAGTGTCCAACTTCAGCTCAGGTCATGATCTCACAGTTTGTGGGTTTGAGCCCCACATTGGGCTCTGTGCTGATGGCTCAGAGCGTGGAGCCTGCTTCAGATTCTGTGTCTCCCTCTCTCTCCCTGACCCTCCCCCGCTTGTGTTCTCTCTTTCAAAAATAAATAAACATTAAAAAAATTTTTTTAATTAAAAAAACAACCTCAAATTGGATCTTGTGGATCCCACCAAAAACCCTCCACAGTTCCACAGCTTTGCATTTAGAGTTAAACATGAAGCCTTTATCACAAAACCCAAATCCCTTAAGACCCAAGGCCACATGACCCCCTGTTCTCTAGCCACTCCAAGACTGCACAGTCAGTCCCCCAACTGCAAGTGGGTACTCAAGTCCTCATGCTTCTGCCTCCTTACACTGTTCCTCATCTTGCTCCTGTGAAGGATCCTACTCAGCTTCAGATTCCATTTTAACATTTTCTGTGTTGTCCTCCTCTGCCCTCTCTCTCGCCCAGGGCCCCCACCTCCTAGCTCTCCACTTACACTTCCTTCAGGTCCTTATTTTTGCATTTTTCACATGACATTGTCACCATTTGTTTCTTGCCATCTTCCTCCTCTCTCTGCAGCCCTATCACTACAGATCCACAAAGCCAGCTGCCCACTTCACCTCTCCACTTAGAAGAGGCACAGGCACTGTTTTGGGCTGAATTGTGTCCTCCAAAAAGACGTGTTGAAGTGCTGACCAACCCCAGGTCCCTGTGAGTATGATCTTACCTAGAATAGGGCCTCTACAGATGTAATCTATAAAGAACTTATCAAACTCAACACCCAAAAAACAAATAATCCAGTGAAGAAATGGGCAAAAGACATGAATAGACACTTCTCCAAAGAAGCCATCCAGATGGCCAACCAACACATGAAAAAAGGGTGAACATCACTCATCTTCAGGGAAATACAAATCAAAACCACAATGAGATACCACCTCACACCTGTCAGAATGGCTAACATTAACAACTCAGGCAACAACAGATGTTGGTGAGGATGTGGAGAAAAAGGATCTCTTTTGCATTGTTGGTGGGAATGCAAGCTGGTGCAGCCACTCTGGAAAACAGCATGGAGGTTCCTCTAAAAATTAAAAATAGAATTACCCTATGACCCAGCAATTGCACTACTAGGCATTTACACAAGGGATACAGGTGTGCTGTTTCAAAGGGACACATGCACCCCCATGTTTATAGCAGCACTATCAACAATAGCCAAAGTATGGAAAGATCCCAAATGTTCATTGATGAATGAATGGATAAAGAAGATGTGGTATATATATACAATGGAGTATTACTCAGCAATCAAAAAGAATGAAATCTTGCCATTTGCAACTACATGGGTGGAACTGGAGGGTATTATGCTAAGTGAAATTAGTCAGTCAGAGAAAGACAAACATCATATGACTTCACTCACATGAGGACTTTAAGAGACAGAACAGATGAACATAAGGTAAGGGAAGTAAAAATAATAAAGAAACAGGGAGGGGGACAAAACATAAGAAACTTTTAAATAGGGAGAACAAACAGAAAGTTACTGGAGGAATTGTGGGAGGGATGAAGGGCTAAATGGGTAAGGGGCTTTAAGGAATCTACTCCTGAAATCATTGTTGCACTGTATGCTAACTAACTTGGATGTAAATTGAAAAATAAATAAATTATTTTTAAAAAAGATGAGATCATACTGACTCAAGTGGACCTGCCTTCAATTTGACTGGTGCTCTTGCAAAAAGAGAAGACACAGGGACGAGAGATACACAACGAGAATAGCATGTGATGATGGAGGCAGAGACTGGAATGATGCAGCTATAGCCAGGGAACCCCAGAGACTACCAGCAACCACCAGAAGCTGGAAGCCGCAAAGAAGGATCCTTCTCTAGAGCTTTCACAGAGAGCGTGGCCCTGCTGATATCTTTATTTCAAACTTCTATCCTCCAGAATCATGAAAGAATAAATTTCCATTGCTTTAAGCCCCTCCAGTTTGTGGTAGTTTGTTACAGTAGCCCTAGTAAACTCATAGAAACACCATATACCTACATCAAGGTGAAGGCTAGCAGAATATGCCACCTCAAAATAATGCCACGTTGACATAAGGATTATTTTGAGCTGAAAGGAATTAAGAAGCAGATACAAGCTCTCCTCTACTTGTCTAAATTCGGGACATAAATTTGTAAAGATGTTCCCGCTCCCCTCTCCACCAGGATGGACAGAAGTTCATCACTAGAGACAACTCCAGGCCCTCATCCACTCAGAGATGGCACCAAGGAGCCTACATTACAAACTATTAACTGTCCCTTCTCTTCTACTAGTTACACCATATATTTGCCCTCCTACAGCTTGTTGCCCTAGAAACTCAAAGTCCTTTTCCATTGTCATGTCACTTCCCTAAAAATATATTGGTTTTTCGTTTCTTTGTTTTTAAGATGTTGTATAAGCCCAAGTTCTAGCCACTCCTTTGAGTTACTCATCTCTGGGTACTCCCATGTGTATGTGTAATGCAATGTCAATAAACTTCTGTTTATTTTTCTCTTGTTAATCTGTCTTTTGTCAGTGCAATTTACAGAGTCCTAGCCAGTGAGCCTAAGATGGGTAGAGGGAGAAAGATTCTCTCCTCTACAAGGGCCAAATCTGATTTCATAACTGTGTTTCCAAACTGGCCTCTTTGATCACTTTTAGCACACCTAAACCTGTTACATTAGCCAGAAATCCACAAGCAGTGCAGCCAACTTCCTTGCCCTCATATCCCCATTTCCAATTCATCAGAGTCTTGTTGATTTTATATGCTAAATATCTCTGGAAACTGCTCCCTTCTCTCCAGCTCCACTGTACCAACCTTGTTAATCACCTCTCACTGGACTACTGGCCTCCCCACACCCATTCTTGTGCCCCCCATATTTCTCCACACCACAGCCACAAGGTCATTGAAAAAGAATTCTGATCATGGGTCCCCATGCCTGCTTAAAACACTTCCTGATTTCCCACTGCTCCCTAGGAGGAAGACAAAACTTTCTCCTCCAGCACAGTGGGTGCCACCTTCTGTCTCCCTCTGAGATCAGCTGCTTTTTGATCTTTGGGGGGTTCTTTTAATATCCACACTCCCCCACCCACAGACCTTTTACTTCTACCTCTCTAGTTCCTAACTCCCAGCAACATTTCTTATATCCCTTTTTAATCCCCTCTCTTCCTCCAAACATTCTCCAGAACCTCTTATTTGCCATATGCCCATTTGCCCCCACATGTCTTTCTTTTCCTCCTCTCTCCCTGCACTTGATTAAAAAAAAAATCAACTTCAGTTTTCTGGCTAAGCTCTTCCCATTCCCCTCCAGCCTCTTTGCTACAGCATGAAAGTCCTGGAACCCTTCTGACAAATGGAAACGTTCTAATCATGGGAAGTCGGGAGAAAAGGGGTAGGAAGGGGAATAGGGATCAAAAGTTACTGCATAAAGACAGCATCCACCTAGTCAATAGGAGAGGAGGGAGTATTCAAGTCTAAGTATCTTTTGGGAGATAGGGTAAATAGGAAAAAGTGGAGTTGTAGGAAAATGTCTACAGTTATTGATCTTACTCTAAAATGCTGACTATTCCAAAAGGTCCTAGCTATTATGATCCACACAGAGAAAACATGACATCGATACACACAAAACCATCATCAGATAGGTAGGATACCACACAGTGTTTTGATGTTTGGCAACAAGTGGCTAGATGGACAAATTCAAGCATAGGGGATAGTGGTGAGCTGTTTGATTATGTGTCATCAGAGCCAGGCACGAAAGATGGTGAGTGATAAACAACACTGACAAAGAAAGCTAAATTTTTGTGATTTTTCTGAAGGTTAATGAGTTATGAGTCAACCATTTCCAAGTAAACAGTTCAAGCTGCATATCTAGGTCTTTGGGCAATAGTTAAAAATAAAGGAATACATTTGTATTTTCATTCACTTTTACTTTATTTTAGACAGAACTCCAGACTTGCAGAAAATTTACAAGAACAGCTAGTTATTTTATAAAATGTCCTCAATTTGGGTTTGTCTGATACTTTGTCATCATTGGGTTCAGATTATGCCCCTTTGGTAGGAATGCCACATAAGTGGTGCTGAGCCCTTCTCATGCCCCATATCGGGAAGCAGTGTATTTTCATTTGAAAATAAAATATAACATAATATGGAGAGATTGTTCTGAAAATGATTGTGCATGATTATGTTTACTATAACAATGAGAACAAACAGCTTCTAGCAGAACCACAGTAGGAACAATCACAAACAATGGAGTTGTTTTCCAAGATGACACCAAGGCCTGGAGTTGTTTTCTTTATGACTACAGAAATTTTTCTGTCTGTCTAGTCCTGAGTCAATGTAAGCCCATTTGGCCTTTAAAGCTTTTTTAATCATTAAATTTAAAAAACAACTCTTTATTTGAGATGAGCAATGGGTGATATACGTAGGGGATGAATTACTGGATTCTACTCTTAAAATCATTTATTGCATTACATGCTAACTAACCTGGATGTAAAATAAAAAAATTTTAAAAATTTAAAAATAAAAAAATAAAATAATTAAAATATAAACACATCTTTAGGATATATCCATAAAATAGAATGCTCTACAGTCATTAAAATGGCGAGAAGGTGGGAATTGTATGAACAGACATGAAAATATGTCCAGAGTAGTTTTTTTTTAAGTAGGCTCTATGCCCAACATGGGGCTCAAACTCACAACCCTGAGATCAAGAGTTGCATGCTTCACCAACGGAGCCAGCCAAGCACCCCCAGAATAGGTTTTTTAAAAAGGGTACAAAGAAGGGGTGAAGGAAACCATTAACAAAACCAAAAGATAGCTACTGAATGAGAGAAGATATTTGCAAATGACATATCCAATAAAGGGTTTGTATCCAAAATATATAAAGAACTTACAAAACTCAACACCCCCTCCCCCCAAAAAAATCCAAACTCTTTATTGGATATGTCATTTGCAAATATCTTCTCTCACTCAGTAGGCTATCTATGGGCAAATGGGCTAATATTGGCCTAATGGGCAAAAGACATGAATAGACATATTTCCAAAGAAGATATACAGATGGCAAACAAACTCATGAAAAGATACTCAACATCACTCATCATCAGGGAAATACATATCAAAACTACAATGAGATATCTCTTTACACCTGGCTGAATGGCTAAAATCAACAACCCAAGAAACAGCAGGTGTTGGTGAGGATGTAGAGAAAGAGGAACTCTTTGGCACTGTTGTTGGGAATGTGAACTGATGCAGCCAGTGTGGAAAATAGTATGGAGTTTCCTCAAAAAGTAAAAAAAAAAAAAAAAAAAAAAAAAAATAGAACTACCCTACAATCCAGCAATCACACTATTGGATATTTACCCAAAGAATACAAAAATACTAATGCAAGGGATACATGCATCCTGATGTTTATAGCAACATTATCTACAATAGCCAAATGACTGATGGATGGATAAAGATGTGATATATATACATACATATACACATATATATATACATACATATATATGTATGTATGTATATATATACATATATATATACATACATACATATATATGTATGTATATATATATGTGTATATATATATGGAATATTACTCAGTCATAAAAAAGAATAAAATCGTGCCATTTACAACAACATGGATGGAGCTAGAAAGTATAATGTTAAGCGAAAGAAGTCAGAGAAAGATAAATCCCATATGATTTCACTCATATGTGGAATTTAAGAAACAAAACAAACAAGCAAAGGAAAAAAAGAGAAACATTAGGTTAAACAAAGTTCAACAGTTTTCTTAATACAGAACTCATCAAAGTCCTTCATATTCAAATGGACACTTTGAATCTCCAAGAAAGAAGTTATAAGTACATTACTTTTGGCCCCAAAATTCTTTTTTTTTTTTTATTCAAAGAACATCTATGCTCAGGAATGATCCATGTGAAGGAGCCATAAGATAGAAGAAATGTAGGTTCCTGAGTCACTGCTTGGAGCTTCCCAAGAGAGCAGCCCTACCAGAACAAGTGATGGGCTATTGGATGGGTGGGAAAGACACTTTTATTACGTTCAGCCACTTAACCCCAGGATTGTTTGTAATAGCAGTTAGATTATGCTGCCTAATGCCAAATGCATGCAGGTTTTTAAGTTATCTGCCAAAGAACAGATTATGTTTTTCAGTCTGGAGAGCTTTTGTCACAAACAGTCACAAACAATAAGCCACAGGGATTGCAGCCTTATTAAGTACAGGGCATTGTGATAAGCACTTTGTAAACATTATCTCATTTAATCCTCTTGACCACCTACTAAGGTAAATACTATCACTGCATCATTTCAGTGATTTCAGTGATTTCATTTTCTTCATTTCAGATGAAGAAACTAAAGCTCATAGAGGTTAAAAGTCCAGAATATGAATTCAGGGCAACTGGCTTCTGTATCCTTGCTCTTAATCACACTGAGGTCCTGCCAGGTAAGCCCTGGCAGGGTTATGAGGTCAGAAAACCTGGGTTTCATGTGCCATGTGTTAATTACCTAGACCAACAGAACATAAAAATGACTGACAGACTTTCAGTCTTTTTATTTAGGTGAGTGCTTCTCAACCAGAGGTGATTTTGACTATATCTGGAGACATTTTTGATTGTCACAGCTGGGGAAGTGCTACTGGAATAGTACCTCTGTAGCCAAGGATCTGCTAAAACATTGTACGGTGCAAAGGAGCCCCACATACACAACAAAGAAGTATCTGGTCCAAAATATCATAGTGCCAAGATTAAGAACTCTGACCTACACATCTTGTATATTTTCCTGACAGCCCAATGTGTCCAGAATAAATATACACTCTTGGTTGGAATAAAAAGCATGCTTGAAAAGTCTGCTTTCTGTCTTAATACCTAAAAAAGTAGTGAAAGCAGTAACCAACAAGTGGCTTTTGGTGCTCAGAGATGTTGAGCCTTGGCCATCGTGGGAGGGAGTCCAGCCCAAAGAAGACTGGCCACGGATAAAGAATGTGGTTTGGCAAAATCTCAGGAACAATATATGGTGGCAGAATAGAAATTCTCTTGAAAGAATGTCAAACCTTTTTGGTTTCCTAGTAACATGATTTTCCTGAGATTTCTCTTATATTTGAATTTGCAATATCCCTATACCTATTTTAAATCAAGGCAACAAAAGAAATTAAAAAAAAAAAGATGACATAACAGAATCAGAACTTCCTGGAGGAGGGAACCCTAAAAGACACCTGGTCCATTCCCTGCCCACCCCTCTGATGTATGGTGCTGCTGTTTTAACATCATATGATTGCAGGGTGGGGATGTCACCATCACAAGGATCTTGTTCCATTTCCAGAATATTCTGTAGAAAGCTCTCCTTCCCAAGGGCAGAAACTATCTTCTCTGAACTCTAATTCAGTCCAATGTCAGAAGTTGGTGAGGGAGGTAAAATAGGCACAAAGAAAAAGGGATGGAAAGTGTCCTTTGGTGAAAGCTTACTGGTCCCAGGCAGTGTACTTTGCACTGTATGTGTATTATTTTTATTCCTCCAACAATCCTTCTAATCCTTCCACTCCTCAGTTCTCAGCAGACTCAGGTTAGTGATCATGCACAGCCTCCTGCCAATGCCTATTGTCTCTTCTCTCAATGAAACATCTATTTTCACATAGAAACATCCCTTTGAGGGGCGCCTGGGTGGCGCAGTCGGTTAAGCGTCCGACTTCAGCCAGGTCACGATCTCGCGGTCTGTGAGTTCGAGCCCCGCGTCGGGCTCTGGGCTGATGGCTCAGAGCCTGGAGCCTGTTTCCGATTCTGTGTCTCCCTCTCTCTCTGCCCCTCGTCCGTTCATGCTCTGTCTCTCTCTGTCCCAAAAATAAATAAAAAAACGTTGAAAAAAAATATTAAAAAAAAAAAGGGAATATTACTCAGCCATAAAAAATAATGAAATCTTGACATTTGCAATGACACGGACTAAGCCAGAGAGTATTATACTAAGTGAAATAAGTCAGTGAGAGAAAGAAAAATATCATATGATATCACTCATACGTGGAAGGTAAGAAACAAATGAACAAAGAGAAAAAAGAGAGAGAGGCAAACTAAGAAACAGACTCGTAACTATAGAGAACAAACTGATGGTTACCAGAAGGGAGGTCGGTGGGGGGATGGGTGAACTTAGTGATGGGGATTAAGGAGTGCACTTGTGATGAGCACTAGGTGTCATATGGAATTGTTGAATCACCATACTGTACATCTGAAACTAATATAGCACTGTATGTTAACTAACTGGCATTTAAATAAAAACTAAAAAAAGAAGGGGGGGCGGAGATAAACCTCCAATGATGGAATGGTATGTTACTGTGTTATTAGAGCCACACTTGGTAGCAGAGGGGGAGTTTTGGCACCTTCCAAATCACACTCCCTGAGAGCAGCTGACTCCTTTGTGCCCCAGGGTACCCCCTGAAGAAGTGATCTGGGGAAGCCTGGGGAGGGCTGACCCTCTCTCTGCTGGTCAGGGGTCTTACCAGCAATCCCTGAAGAAGTGGTGAGACCCAAATGAAATAGCAACAGAAAACAACTTATACCGAGATGCCTCTCAATGAACCTAGGAAAATTGTGTACAATTCTGTGTTTTTGCCATTATTCCTGGAAATGAGGGGCCAACTTTCCCTATGAGTTTTACATCTGGGGGCTGAATGAAAACAGACTTAAACAGTTGCACAGAAGCTTCATAATCTCCCGGAAATCTCTTGGAACACTGAGGTAAATGTGGAAATTAAAGAAAAAAAAAAGACTTTTCTGAAAAATAATTTGCAGTTTGAATATTATCTGAAAACATTTTTTACATCATGTACATTTTCATTTCAGGCTCATCTTGTTGAAATAGGACTGTCTTTGTTCAATTTTTGTTTTGTTTTGTTTTGAAGCACGTAGTTATGCAAGAAGAGGCCTATGTTCCGCCTGCTAATAGAGTTTTTTGGGTACTTGTGCTGCATGTACCCACCTCCCCACCCCCCAATATAGTTAATTGACTCCTTAAGACTAAAAGGGTCCTGTTTCTCACTGTATCTTCAGCATGCCCAAGATCACACCTCACAAATAATAGGTGCTCAGTAAGAACCGGAAAATCTGAAGGAAATTGTGTGGGAAGCAGCAGCATGGCCTTTTCCTCAGGAGGGAAAAAAAAGTCATAGGGCAGCCATCTCAAAGGGCACTTGGTCTTCTGTTCTGAGTGTTCCAAGATAGCAGCGGCCAGGCCATAATTAGTTTTGTATCCCCACTCCTCCATACCCAGAAGGTACCTAGCAAATGTTTGATGGAAAAGAGCAGGCATGAGGGCCAGGAAAAAGAACATCTATATATCAAGGGAAGTACTACAAATCCAGGCCTTTCTCCCTCCTGCCATCAGGGAACTGTGGGCTGGAGGAGCTGCTGGCATAACAGAGCCATCACTGGTGAAGAATGGCAGGAAAGTTTCCAGGATCTTCATTCCTGGTGGGTAAACAATGTAGGCAAGATGCACAAATCAGTTCCTAATGCCTGGAGCTACACAGCACAGAGCCTCATAATCTCCATTCAGAACTTCCTTCTGAATACATTCAACTGTTAACATTTTTCCAGGAGGAGCTCTGGAGAAAAACAGATTTGGGTTTCAGCCCAAACCTCACCAATGACCACAGTTATGTGACCACGGGCAAATGACTTAGCCTTTCAGAGCCTCCATTTTCCCATCTGTAAAATAGAGATAAAATTTAGTAAGGCTGATTCATTGGGAAATATCAACACATGTAAAGCACAGTGCTTAGCACATATCAAGCACTCAGTGAATTTCCAGAGGGTAAGAGAGACTTACCCAGGGTGGGCCCTGACCAAAAGTGTGAGGTGGCACATGTCCGTCCAATAAGCCCTCTCATAGCTCCTCTCCCCTGCAGTGATTGCATGCAAACAGGCTCAACCTCAGGAATGGGGTGGGAGGACTAGCTGGGAGCATAAGGGGTGGCACTGATACAGGACCGGGCAGGGCTGGGGTTAAGGGGAACCAACCTGCAAGGTGGCCTGCTCCAACCCTGGTGTCAGGGGTGGAGGGCCGGGGGTGGGCAGGTAAAGGTTATAGAGGCCCAGGGAGGCCCCCATAGGAGGTTGCAGAGGGATGCAGGGGGAGGGATGGGGGTTATTTCCTCAAGGAAACTGGCAGGCAGTTTCCAGGGCCTCACCCAGGCAATCTGGGGCTCCAGACTGAACTCCTGGGCCCTCTGGGAGGGGGGCTATCATCCATAGTTTACTCCAAGCTTTCCAGGCATGTAGACTATGAATCAGGAGTACCTGCTCCTACCCACCACCCTCTCTGACTTCCTCATGGACCACCCTCACCATGCTTCCCCTGAGCTCCCAGAACCCCTCGCTGGTCCTCCAATACACCACCTGTTCTCCCGCTCAGATCTTTGCCCCCACTGCTCCCTCTGCTTGGGGTGCCTTCCCTATGTTGCTCACTGGCTTGCTCACCGCATACAGCTTCTGCCTGGCTGCACCTCACCCAAGAGAACTTCCCTGCCTGCCCATGTGAAATATCACACACACCTTCCCCCATCCCCACCACTCTCCAGCCCCCTTACTTTCTTCACAGCACTTATCACCATCTAACCCATGATACACCTATTGGTGAATTTACTGTCTATCTCCTACATAATGTATGCTCCATGAGGGCAGGAATGTGTTCACTCCAGTATTTCCAGAGTCTAGCCAAATGCCTGGCACCTGAGCATGTAGCTCAATCAATATTTGATGAATGAATCAGTGAACGAGTGAGTGAGTGAGTGAACTGCCAAACCCTACCTACTGGTAGGTGAAGGATACCAGCATTCTGGGCTGGCTCCAGAGCAGGCCAGGACTGAGCCAGGACCTCATGAAGCTCACATGTACCAGTTGCCAGTGGTTGGCAATGGGGAGGAGGGGCTGAGTGCAGAGAAGGCAGAAGCTCACCCTGGGGCTCCCAGATACCTACTTTTACTATCCATCTGAGGATATTTTTTATTACGGGACTCTTGTACTCTGAAAACTTGCTTTTGATTCAGTAGCATGAACCACTTGATGGTGAAACTTCAGGCACTCTGGCCAGCAGGGGAGAGGTGTTGAGCTGTTTGCCTCACCCAAATCGGACCCCTTGAGTCACTTCATGCCTACTTGTAAGGCTAACTCCAATAGCAACCAAAAGGTCATCTATGCAGACAAGTAATTACAGAAGTTTGAGAATTTAAGTCTTAGTTTCAGTGGCATTAGCCAGATGAATGATGGCTTGTGGCTAGAGCTTGGATAGCATTCTTGCCCACAGGTCAGGGCTTTTTCTCTGTGGTGCTTAAAATCAATGTCTGGCAGAGGACACAGCGAGCAGGGTATCATTACTGTGAACAATTCATGACCCAAAGTGCAAGAATGTTCAAGTCCCACTCAGAAGCCCATGGTCATTATGCTTGCCCAATCTGCTCATGGCTGAAGAATTATTTCAATACCAAAAACACATTTCTCTAGTTCCTGTCCATATGTGGGAAGAAGTGGCAAATGTCTCTCTGTGACAGTGCCCAGAAATAAGCAGACTGAGACTGTCACATTGGTGAGTGTGACAGAAAACTCACCCACAGCCATGGCCGACATCTGAGAGGTTTTCCCAAGAGCCTTCTTGAAGAAGCAATGATATTTTCCAGGGGAGGGTGGGGCATGGTGATGATAATATGGAACAGGCAAAAGAAAACAAAACACCCCATTCTGAAAGTGTGAGTTCAGAAAGTGATGATTGTGTAAGAGGCTCGTCCCTTGTAGATGGGTCAATGCTCTCACTCCTGCAGCTCGCTTTCCATGCCTGCTGCATCCCAGGGCACCAAATCCCTCCTCAGCCAGGACCAGTTACAACAAAATCCCACTCCCAGGAAAGAGATGTACCTGCACAGTGTTCATTTGGATGGGTTTTGATCTATGCCTGGAGAAGTATTCTAAATTATGTGGGCCTCAAAGTTGTTATCAGTACCCACCATAACTGGAAAGTGAATGGAGTTTAAATCTCAGGTCTCCCAGTTAGCTGAGTGACCCTGGACAACTTATTAACCTCTCTGAGCCTCAGCTTCTTCATTTGTAAAATAAGACAACTTTATGCCCACGTGGTTGTTTCATCAGGATTAAATATGATTAAGTAAAATTGGGTACATAAAGGATCTATAACACGCCTGGGAGTGCTCAATAAACATTACCTTCCCTAAGCCCCTCATTATTTTGCTTACTAAATAATATTACTTTGCAGTGAATAATTATTCCTTTTAAATTCTGGTCTAGGGATGTCTGGGTGGCTCAGCTGGTTAAGCATCTGACTCTTGATTTTGGCTCAGGTCATGATCTCATGGGTTTGTGAGATTGAGCCCCATGTCAGGCTCTGCACTGACAGTGCAGAGTCTGCTTGGGATTCTCTCTCCCTCTCTTTCTGCCCCTCACCTGCTCAAAATAAATTCTGGTCTAGACTGCCCCTTTTAGTTTCTTGTATTTTATTTTAGAGAATGTAGAATATTTTGGTTTTTAGCTATAGTAAAGCAATGTTGGAACCAACTCAGTCTAAGAACACTCTCAAATACTAGAGCGATTTGAGGGACATTTGTTCTCCCATTAATTTATTTATACCCCACCTTGCTCCAAAAGTATTTTGAGGAGGCTTACAAATATAAATATAGGAGGATACAAAGAGGGAAGAGTAGTTGTTATAAGTTGGTCACAAGGTTGACCTGAGCTTCCTAGAAGCCAAAGCAAAGAGGGAATGCTGAGCAATGATAAGATTTACAGTGTTTGTCAGATACAACCTGCTCCCAGATGGTATAATTATTCCTGCACTAAGCTCTAAGTGAACTCTGTCCCATCCTCAACACTATCTCCACAGAATAGCTGTCTCTGATCCTGTCTGTTGGTACAAAACATGGCACCACACCTGAGGGCTGCTCAAAAGATCCAGGGGTAGGATTTTATTCACAGTAATCAATAAAATGTACATCTGTCCCAGTTACTAGGTATGCATAACATACTGCCCCAAAACTTAGAAGCTCACAACTACCATTTTATCTTGTTTATAATTTTGTGGGCCAGGAAGTTGGGCAGGGAACAACAACAACAAACAGGGCAGGGAACAACTTCTTAATAGGAGGCCTGTCAAGGTTATGCTGTAGAAAAGCATATGTATGGGAAACACCGTTGCTGCCATCTTTGGAAAATACAATCTGCTATATCACCACCCATAAGCACTATATCCTGCAACCAAGCTTTTGGTAAGAATTGAGTATATGTAAAGTAGATATAAAAGGCTTAAAGGTATCTTTCTGGTGCCAAACACCAGGTGAGGAGGTCTTGGCTTAGTCTAAGGGGTATATTGCAGGTTTGACAGTCACAGTGACAATATGCTAAATGTATCAACAGATCTGGGTCTCCATGTGCATCATTCTACTCAGGCTGCCTTAACAAAGTACCATAGACTGGTGCTTCTCACAGTTCTAAAGGCTGGAAGTCTGAGATCAGGATACCAGAACAGTCAGATTCTGGTGAGAGCTTTCCCCTCACTGGTTACAGATGGCTACCTTCTCACTGTGTGCTCACATGACCTTTTCTTTGTGTGAGCATGAATATGGGGGACAGGGAGATGGGGAGGACCTCTCTTATATCTCTTCTTATAAGGGCACTAATTCTGTCATAAGGGCTCCACCCTCATGACCTCATATAATCCTAATTAACTCCCAAAGGCTCCATCTCCAAATACCATCACATTGGGGTTAGGGCTTCAATGTATGAATTGAACACATTCAGTCCATAACACCACAATTACAGACATGCCAGCATTCAGTAGAAAATGACATCAATTCCTGAATATTTCCCAATATCTGGAGTCTTTAATCAAGTAGACACATCACCCCCACACATGAATTTTTCACTTTCTTTCCAACTTAGTCTTACAGCTAAAACTCAAGCCAGAGACTATGACATAGATATAAATAGACCCAGAGCATCATTATATATAATTTGGAAAGGATTTCACGGGTGTACATCTGTAAGCAGTTCAGGCACACTTTCAAGCTGTGTTTACATGATATCAAACATCTGGATGAAAACTGAAAAAAATAATCAATTTGGACTGGAAACAAAACAGAAGTACAAATCTCAGTGCATTGGTCCTTGGAATACCAAATGCAGAACTGATCCCTTTACCCCAAGAAGGAGATAATCATGCACAAGAAGAGCCATTGAAATGGCCAAGGGGCAAAAGGGGCTTCCATGGAAAGGCAGACTTTGAAAAAAGAACTCCATTATGCAAACAGGGGATATGGGAAGGGATGAAATCAAGGACCATGAAAAACATAAAGAATAAAAATATTAAAGAATCAAACTTTTGGAACCAGGAGCTTTGAAGCTTGAAGGCCATGATTTTAGCCCAACTGAAAACCCAATAAATCCTGGCTATCGGGGAAAGGGGTGTCTAAGACACTCAAACTGCAGAAACCTTTCTAAAATGCACTTCTTCCCGAGCCTCCTCTAGAGAACACACTATCCCTAGATCACCACTATGTGTATAGTCATTATGCCACATAACCTCAAGTCCCAGTGATCCCTGCTGAATGACCCCGGGCCCCAAAATACCTTAGTTCCTGGGCCTGCTTTCTCAGAGGTCTTCTGCTTTCTCTTTCCATCATTTCTCAGCTTTCTGTTCTTGTGGCATGATGAAGACAGGTTCCCTTAGATGCAGACCCTGAGATAAGGATTGGAGGGCAAGTTGTTTGTTTGGGAGGTGATCCCAGGAAGCACCAGTAGGGGGCTGGGAGTGACAAAGGAAAGGGGAGGCAGCCCAGACAGGTAGGTGCATTACATACAGGTGCAATTTACTTACCTCCAGGAGCAGCTGGGGCTCAAGGCACTGAGACTTCCACAACACAGCGCAAAGCTGTCCCACACAGGGGGAAGGAACCTAGATTTTATCCCCAAATCCTGTCTGTCATTCTTTAAAGGCTGCTCCCCTTAGCTCCCTGGCACTTCCAGAAGCCTGAGGGTTTTGGCAGTAGGAAGCTGCCAGGACGTAGGGGAGGTGAATGTGCAGGACAGAAACTCCTCCTCTGTGGCTCTGGAGCTGCACAGAGGGGGCCTCCACCCTTCCCTCTCATCCTCACCCCTGACAGAAATTCAGGGTAAAGAAGGAAAACTAGACTATGACTGAGAGCCTAAGGGACCCTCCTTCGAGTAATAGATAACTTCTGTGATAGCCCAGGAGCCTTTACTGTCTAACTTCCCCTGGTTCTTGGTTATATTCTTAAAATGCACTGTAAGACAACTGGTTGTTTAAGAGAAATTTTTTAAACCACTCAAAAATATCCAATCAAACTAATTTTTGAAGTAAAGTAAGAGTCCACAAATTGCAGTGTGTATTAGGCAAACTCTCTGGAGAGGAAAACTGACTTGTTTGTATTACCTCAAATGATAGGATACAGCCAGACCTCCAAAAGAGTCAGTGTCCAGGGTGGGGCTACTGTCTGAAGAAGGACACATAAGTGCAAGTGGGGAAACTGAGGTAGAACCAAGCACATGGGTTCAAGTATACATGAACTGTGGGGCAAAGCCAAGGAGAAACTGTGGGTCACTGGACATGCAGGGTCCAGGGTACGCTGGACGCCAGGTTACAAACAAGACTCACCCCCTCCCTCATCTTGGCAGTGGAAGGGAGTTGGTCAGGACAGGCACAGGCATGACAGGAAAGTGAGGGGCATGTTCAAGACACGTGAGATGGCAAGCTGAAGGTCCTCAGAACTGGCCTGTGAAGAGGGCTGGGATAAACATCCCTTATTTAAAGTCACATATCGAGGGAGAGGGAAGATGGCGGCGTAGGAGGACGCTGGGCTCACCACGCGTCCTGCTGATCACTTAGATTCCACCTACACCTGCCTAAATAACCCAGAAAACCGCCAGAGGATTAGCAGAACGGAGTCGCCGGAGCCAAGCGCAGACGAGAGGCCCACGGAAGAGGGTAGGAAGGGCGGCGAGGCGGTGCCCGCTCCACGGACTGGCGGGAGGGAGCCGGGGCGGAGGGGCGGCTCGCCGGCCAAGCAGAGCCCCCGAGGCTGGCTTGCAAAAAGCGGAGGGGCCTGACGGACTGTGTTCCGACAGCAAGCGCGACTTAGCGTCTGGGAGGTCATAAGTTAACAGCTCTGCTCAGAAAGCGGGAGGGCTGGAGGACAAAGGGAAGGAGAGCTGCTGAGCCCCCTGACGACAGAGCTCAGTTTGGTGGGGAACAAAGGCGCTCCCCAGCGCCATCTCCCCCGCCCATCCCCCAGCCAAAATCCCAAAGAGAACCAGTTCCTGCCAGGGAACTTGCTCGCTCCGCGCAAACACCCAACTCTGCGCTTCTGCGGAGCCAAACCTCCGGCAGCGGATCTGACTCCCTCAAGCTGCCACAGGGCCCCTCCTGAAGTGGATCACCTAAGGAGAAGCAAGCTAAGCCTGCCCCTCCTGCCCCCGTGCACCTTGCCTACCCACCCCAGCTAAGACGCCAGATCCCCAGCATCACAAGCCTGGCAGTGTGCAAGTAGCCCAGAGGGGCCACCCCACCCCACAGTGAATCCCGCCCCTAGGAGAGGGGAAGAGAAGGCACACACCAGTCTGACTGTGGACACAGCGGTGGGCTGGGGGCAGACATCAGGTCTGACTGCGGCTCCGCCCACCAACTCCAGTTATACACCACAGCACAGGGGAAGTGCCCTGCAGGTCCTCACCATGCCAGGGACTATCCAAAATGACCAAGCGGAAGAATTCCCCTCAGAAGAATCTCCAGGAAATAACAACAGCTAATGAGCTGATCAAAAAGGATTTAAATAATATAACAGAAAGTGAATTTAGAATAATAGTCATAAAATTAATCGCTGGGCTTGAAAACAGTATAGCTGACAGCAGAGAATCTCTTGCTACAGAGATCAAGGGACTAAGGAACAGTCACGAGGAGCTGAAAAACGCTTTAAACGAAATGCATAACAAAATGGAAACCACCACGGCTCGGATTGAAGAGGCAGAGGAGAGAATAGGTGAACTAGAAGATAAAGTTATGGAAAAAGAGGAAGCTGAGAAAAAGAGAGATAAAAAAATCCAGGAGTATGAGGGGAAAATTAGAGAACTAAGTGATACACTAAAAAGAAATAACATACGCATAATTGGTATCCCAGAGGAGGAAGAGAGAGGGAAAGGTGCTGAAGGGGTACTTGAAGAAATAATAGCTGAGAACTTCCCTGAACTGGGGAAGGAAAAAGGCATTGAAATCCAAGAGGCACAGAGAACTCCCTTCAGACGTACCTTGAATCGATCTTCTGCACGACATATCATAGTGAAACTGGCAAAATACAAGGATAAAGAGAAAATTCTGAAAGCAGCAAGGGGTAAACGTGCCCTCACATATAAAGGGAGACCTATAAGACTCGTGACTGATCTCTCTTTTGAAACTTGGCAGGCCAGAAAGAATTGGCACGAGATTTTCAGTGTGCTAGACAGAAAAAATATGCAGCCGAGAATCCTTTATCCAGCAAGTCTGTCATTTAGAATAGAAGGAGAGATAAAGGTCTTCCCAAACAAACAAAAACTGAAGGAATTTGTCACCACTAAACCAGCCCTACAAGAGATCCTAAGGGGGACCCTGTGAGACAAAGTACCAGAGACATCACTACAAGCATAAAACATACAGACATCACAATGACTCTAAACCCATATCTTTCTATAATAACACTGAATGTAAATGGATTAAATGCGCCAACCAAAAGACATAGGGTATCAGAATGGATAAAAAAAACAAGACCCATCTATTTGCTGTCTACAAGAGACTTATTTTAGACCTGAGGACACCTTTAGATTGAGAGTGAGGGGATGGAGAACTATTTATCATGGTACTGGAAGCCAAAAGAAAGCTGTAACAAGAGATGAAGAAGGACATTATATAATAGTGACAGGGTCTATCCATCAGGAAGAGCTAACAATTATAAATGTCTATGCGCCGAATACCGGAGCGCCCAAATATATAAAACAATTACTCATAAACATAAGCAACCTTATTGAGAAGAATGTGGTAATTGCAGGGGACTTTAACACCCCACTTACAGAAATGGATAGATCATCTAGACACGGTCAATAAAGAAACAAGGGCCCTGAATGAGACATTGGATCAGATGGACTTGACAGATATATTTAGAACTCTGCATCCCAAAGCAACAGAATATACTTTCTTCTCGAGTGCACATGGAACATTCTCCAAGATTGATCACATACTGGGTCACAAAACAGCCCTTCATAAGTTTACAAGAATTGAAATCATACCATGCATACTTTCAGACCACAATGCTATGAAGCTTGAAATCAACCACAGAAAAAAGTCTGGAAAACCTCCAAAAGCATGGAGGTTAAAGAACACCCTACTAACGAATGAGTGGGTCAACCAGGCAATTAGAGAAGAATTTAAAAAATATATGGAAACAAACGAAAATGAAAATACAACAATCCAAACGCTTTGGGATGCAGAGAAGGCAGTCCTGAGAGGAAAATACATTGCAATCCAGGCCTATCTCAAGAAACAAGAAAAATCCCAAATACAAAATCTAACAGCACACCTAAAGGAAATAGAAGCAGAACAGCAAAGGCAGCCTAAACCCAGCAGAAGAAGAGAAATAATAAAGATCAGAGCAGAAATAAACAATATAGAATCTAAAAAAACTGTAGAGCAGATCAACGAAACCAAGAGTTGGTTTTTTGAAAAAATAAACAAAATTGACAAACCTCTAGCCAGGCTTCTCAAAAAGAAACGGGAGATGACCCAAATAGATAAACTCATGAATGAAAATGGAATTATTACAACCAATCCCTCAGAGATACAAACAATTATCAGGGAATACTATGAAAAATTATATGCCAACAAATTGGACAACCTGGAAGAAATGGACAAATTCCTGAACACCCACACTCTTCCAAAACTCAATCAGGAGGAAATAGAAAGCTTCAACAGACCCATAACCAGCGAAGAAATTGAATCGGTTATCAAAAATCTCCCAACAAATAAGAGTCCAGGACCAGATGGCTTCCCAGGGGAGTTCTACCAGACGTTTAAAGCAGAGATAATACCTATCCTTCTCAAGCTATTCCAAGAAATAGAAAGGGAAGGAAAACTTCCAGACTCATTCTATGAAGCCAGTATTACTTTGATTCCTAAACCAGACAGAGACCCAGTAAAAAAAGAGAACTACAGGCCAATATCCCTGATGAATATGGATGCAAAAATTCTCAATAAGATACTAGCAAATCGAATTCAACGGCATATAAAAAGAATTATTCACCATGATCAAGTGGGATTCATTCCTGGGATGCAGGGCTGGTTCAACATTCGCAAATCAATCAACGTGATACATCACATTAACAAAAAAAAAGAGAAAAACCATATGATCCTGTCAATCGATGCAGAAAAGGCCTTTGACAAAATCCAGCACCCTTTCTTAATAAAAACCCTTGAGAAAGTCGGGATAGAAGGAACATACTTAAAGATCATAAAAGCCATTTATGAAAAGCCCACAGCTAACATCATCCTCAACGGGGAAAAACTGAGAGCTTTTTCCCTGAGATCAGGAACACGACAGGGATGTCCACTCTCACCGCTGTTGTTTAACATAGTGCTGGAAGTTCTAGCATCAGCAATCAGACAACAAAAGGAAATCAAAGGCGTCAAAATTGGCAAAGATGAAGTCAAGCTTTCGCTTTTTGCAGATGACATGATATTATACATGGAAAATCCGATAGACTCCACCAAAAGTCTGCTAGAACTGATACATGAATTCAGCAAAGTTGCAGGATACAAAATCAATGTACAGAAATCAGTTGCATTCTTATACACTAACAATGAAGCAACAGAGAGACAAATAAAGAAACTGATCCCATTCACAATTGCACCAAGAAGCATAAAATACCTAGGAATAAATCTAACCAAAGATGTAAAGGATCTGTATGCTGAAAACTATAGAAAGCTTATGAAGGTAATTGAAGAAGATTTAAAGAAATGGAAAGACATTCCCTGCTCATGGATTGGAAGAATAAATATTATCAAAATGTCAATACTACCCAAAGCTATCTACACATTCAATGCAATCCCAATCAAAATTGCACCAGCATTCTTCTCGAAACTAGAACAAGCAATCCTAAAATTCATATGGAACCACAAAAGGCCCCGAATAGCCAAAGTAATTTTGAAGAAGAAGACCAAAGCAGGAGGCATCACAATCCCAGACTTTAGCCTCTACTACAAAGCTGTCATCATCAAGACAGCATGGTATTGGCACAAAAACAGACACATAGACCAATGGAATAGAATAGAAACCCCAGAACTAGACCCACAAACGTATGGCCAACTCATCTTTGACAAAGCAGGAAAGAACATCCAATGGAAAAAAGACAGTCGCTTTAACAAATGGTGCTGGGAGAACTGGACAGCAACATGCAGAAGGTTGAAACTAGACCACTTTCTCACACCAGTCACAAAAATAAACTCCAAATGGATAAAGGACCTGAATGTGAGACAGGAAACCATCCAAACCTTAGAGGAGAAAGCAGGAAAAGACCTCTCTGACCTCAGCCGTAGCAATCTCTTACTCGACACATCCCCAAAGGCAAGGGAATTAAAAGCAAAAGTGAATTACTGGGACCTTATGAAGATAAAAAGCTTCTGCACAGCAAAGGAAACAACCAACAAAACTAAAAGGCAACCAACGGAATGGGAAAAGATATTTGCAAATGACGTATCGGACAAAGGGTTAGTATCCAAAATCTATAAAGAGCTCACCAAACTCCACACCCGAAAAGCAAATAACCCAGTGAAGAAATGGGCAGAAAACATGAATAGACACTTGTCTAAAGAAGACATCCGGATGGCCAACAGGCACATGAAAAGATGTTCAGCGTCCCTCCTTATCAGGGAAATACAAATCAAAACCACACTCAGGTATCACCTCACGCCAGTCAGAGTGGCCAAAATGAACAAATCAGGAGACTATAGATGCTGGAGAGGATGTGGAGAAACGGGAACCCTCTTGCACTGTTGGTGGGAATGCAAATTGGTGCAGCCGCTCTGGAAAGCAGTGTGGAGGTTCCTCAGAAAATTAAAAATAGACCTACCCTATGACCCAGCAATAGCACTGCTAGGAATTTATCCAAGGGACACAGGAGTACTGATGCATAGGGGCACTTGTACCCCAATGTTCATAGCAGCACTCTCAACAATAGCCAAATTATGGAAAGAGCCTAAATGTCCATCAACTGATGAATGGATAAAGAAATTGTGGTTTATATACACAATGGAATACTACGTGGCAATGAGAAAAAATGAAATATGGCCTTTTGTAGCAACGTGGATGGAACTGGAGAGTGTGATGCTAAGTGAAATAAGCCATACAGAGAAAGACAGATACCATATGGTTTCACTCTTATGTGGATCCTGAGAAACTTAACAGGAACCCATGGGGGAGGGGAAGGAAAAAAAAAAAAAGAGGTTAGAGTGGGAGAGAGCCAAAGCATAAGAGACTGTTGAGAACTGAGAACAAACTAAGGGTTGATGGGGGGTGGGAGGGAGGAGAGGGTGGGTGATGGGTATTGAGGAGGGCACCTTTTGGGATGAGCACTGGGTGTTGTATGGAAACCAATTTGACAATAAATTTCATATATAAATTAAAAAAAAAAATAAAGTCACATATCAAGGTCATGAACAGCCAGGACAAAAATCCAGGTGTCTTCACTCCACCACGGGAGAAATTACCCAACAGTTAGTGGTCCAGGGGAAAAGCCAAGAAGAAGAAGTGGGTTCCAAGAAAACCAGGGCATGCTGGCCTCAAGTTCCTGTGAGGATAATTCCAGGGAGAAGGAACCCAGGCCAAGCCAGAGAGTCAAAACTTCCAGCCATCACAGCAAAGCACCCTGCCTGTCAGGAAGGAGACAGGCTTTATGCTGGGGAGAAGAGGAGCAAGGAACCCACATGACAGGGATAGGGCTGCAGCAAACAGAGCCAGAGAAATTAAGTGTGGGGCAAGAAAGAAGCAGAGAGAGGCTGAAATGGGGTGGGCATGGAACAAACCCATCACTGCGTAGTCTCTGGCTAGTTCTTTGTTTTGACATGTATTCAAGGCTCTTCTGTGCATGGGGAGCAGAGTAAGATAGTAAAGACACAGTTCTCAGATGAAAAAGACAGAGCTTGAGCTCTGGCTTGGGTGTAGTGGGATTTGGGCAAGGCCGGGGAAAATGTTGTTGCAGCAACCAAAGACACAGGTGAAGAGCTGGGAGGAGGGAAACTGCAGATTTGGAAAGGAAAAGATAAAATCAAGAGACCTGTGGAGAGGGGCGCCTGGGTGGCTCAGATGGTTAAGCACGGGACTCTTGATTTCAGCTCAGGTCATGATCTCACAGTTCGTGGGTTTGAGCCCTGTGTCGGGCTCTGTGCTGATGGCTCAGAGCCTGGAGGCTGCTTCGGAATATGTGTCTCCCTCTCTCTGCCCCTCCCCCGCTCATGCTCTGTCTCTCTCTCTCTCTCTCTCAAAAATAAATAAATATTGAAATTTTTTTTAAAAACTTACAGCACAGAGCCTGCTTATAATTCTCTTTCCCTCTCTCTCTCTCTCTGTCCCTCTCGCTCATGCGTGCGCGCTCTCTCTCAAAATAAATAAATAAACTTTTAAAAAAGGAGAGAGAGACCTATGGAGAAATAGCATTAGAATTTGATAGGACTATGGGTGCCAAAGTGAAAGAAAAACAAAAATCAGAGAACTAATTTGAAGACTCTGAGCCTGAGGAACTGGGAGCTGTTGGCACCTTGGGTGCTGATGGAGACTTTGGAAAGATGTGATTATTTGGAACTGAGAGTCCACGTTGCACTGACCCCACCCTCCACTCTGTATCTGGGAAGGGAGAGAATGATGGGGCTAGGATCCAGAGTCCAGAGTTGACCTCGCCCCTGTGTGCCACTCCCCATTCCTATTAACTCTTGCAGCAATGTCCTGCACTACGGAAGGCGATAGGTATCCCCTTCACTTGTTTCCCGGGACAGAAACCTAATACTTGATCCTTGGACTCATCAACTTCATCAAAAGAAATGAAAGTATGAATTATACGAATGTGAAGGGTGAACTGAGTTCCTGGATTCTTGACAATGATCTGACTTGACAATCCACACTGGAAAAAAGTAACACAGAATTTGGAATACCATTAAGCCAACTGGAAATATGGTATCAATGTGTCTGTTTGGGGGGAGGATTAGTGCTTTTGAACAAGGTCACTGTGACTCAAATATTGTAATGATGTTATCCTGAAAGAGCTTCAATAAAGCTAACCGCTTGTTAATGTCTAGATAATACAAATTTGGAAAGATCTAAAATCCAGCTAAAACTGACAGCCAAAAAAGAAAGTTGTTGAAACACTGAAAACTACCATGGGATGATATGTGGTAATGGTTTGAACTAAAATAAATTTGATATTTTTGGCTATGGGAGGATTTCCCACCTATGCCATACTGAGATGTTAAGATGATCACATCCACAGACAAGAGGCCAGGGAAGTAATAGAGGTAGGCCCAGGGGTCCTTGCAAGGGATGACATTAATTTATGGCTTTCCTCAGAGAATGATCAAAGGTTTATGGCAACCAGGAATCAGATCCAGTACTTGAAAGATTTCTCCCTTAAAAGTGTTGATGGCTTCAACCAGGCAGATGGGCTTTGAACACAGAAGGGAGGAGTCAATTAAAGAACAATGCTAAGAGAAGACTTGGTGGGAAAGAAAATGTTGGCTAGAGAGGAAAGAGAACTAGAAAATTTAAAAATCCAGAAGAGGAGAGGGGAGGGGAGGGAGGAAGGGAACAGAGGGGAGGGAGGAGGAAGGGGAAGAGATGGATGGGAGGGGGAAGAAGGAGGGAAGAAGGGGAGGAGAGGGGCGAGAAGAAGCGGAATAGGAGGGGAAGAAGGGGAGGGGACAAAGTAGAGAGGAAGAGGGGAGGGAAGGGAAGTGGGAGGGAAGGGAAGGGAGGGAAAGAAAGGGAAGGGAAAGGGGAAAAAGTCATTGATGAGATGAAGAAATTAAAGAGGGGTTGGTCAAGTCCTGCTTTTAATAATTCCATTCCAGGTGGATATGGGCTACTAGAACACTAGTGTGCAAGAGATGATAAAAGGGGAAATATCAGTATTGAGGGAGAGATTTGCAGAAGTTAGAAGCAGATTGAAAACCAGATGTAGTAAGGAATAGTAAACAGCCCATAAAGGAGCATAGTACTATGATGAGTGCCCTGAACTAGGGCCGGAGACCTGGGTTCTAGTCCCACTTCTGCCGCTAACTTTGGGCAAGTCACTCCATCTTCCTGGACATGTCTCTTTATATCTAAAGTAATGGGATTTATGACCTTTAACATCCCCTTCCTCTTCTATAGCCCTCGAAATCACAAACTTGTATAAATGGAACCTCTTATATTGGAACATGTATTTAGCTTTTCTAAGTAAAAATGCTTCAAATAGAGGGGGAAAAAAGGTTCCACTCAACACTTGGCAAGCAGTATTTGTTCTGTAAAATAATTAGCAAGTAAGCATTATTGAACTGGGTTGTCCCATAATTACAAGAGAATTAAAAGGAAAAAAAAAAAGACTTTAGGAGACTCAATTTTCCCTCCCATAGATCAGAAGAGTGATTAACAGAAACTATGGGTGGATGGTTAATAAAGATAATTGCAGAGGAGGCGAGAGCTAACATCAAAAAAAGAGTGCTAGTCTAGGGGTCAGGAGCCTCGAGTTCCAGTCCCAACTCTGACCCTTCTGGGATCTGAGCATGTCATTTCCCCTCTGTGCTCCAACTTCTAAAGGAACCCTAAAGATCATGGACTCCAGGTTCCCACAATGTGGTCATCCACCTGTAATCATTAGAATAGTCTTTCTGCTTTCTGTGTGTCTATACTCATAAGGCCCAACTAGGAAAGTGGAAACTATTTTATGTTTCCAGGAGTAATGCTGGGAATTGGCCACAGAGGTGACTGAAGAGCTGAGAAGCCAAACAGAGGACAGTAAAGCAAGCTAGATATTAGCAACAGCAGGAAGCCACTGCCATGGGCTAGAGGGACAAAGGGGAGGAGGTGCCGTTTGGAGCCCAGAGGCTGTGGTCACCTGATGGAAGCTGGAACCACAGTGAGTCCATCTGGTAGGAGCTGGAAGAGCCACGGAGGAGATGCAGCCATGGAGGAGGTGCCAATATCTGAGGGATAGACAATTGGAGAGAATATCCCTGGCACACACAGACTGCAGGGATCAGCACTTCTTCCATACAGAGCAGGGAAATGGCAAGGAATGGATCTGAGAACAGGCAGGCCAGGACTGGCACAAAATCCAAATTCTACTTTCTTATAACATCCATCTATTGATCCTGCATCAGCCTAGAGTCCAGGTCTCTTCCACATTTGAGGACACCCATCCCTGTTTTCTTTCTTCCCTGGAATGATATTCAAACTTCCTCACAAAGAATGGTTTGGAAACCATTCTATCATTGTCCTAATTCTCCTTCTCTGGGAGCTCCCTGGTATGTCTCCTGAAAATATGGTACCAAATGCTCATAAGACCCCAGGTATCCATAACATCAGCTCAAACACAGGATTATGCCCACCCTTGTTTTAGCAACATAGCTGTTATCCCACTGTTGACTCACATTGAGTTCATGGACCACCAAGACCCACTTATCTTTTCCATGTGATTCCATGTCTTCCCTGACTTGTCCTAGAAGGGTACATATTTGATAAGCAGAACCTAATTCATCTTCTAAATCACTGATTTAAAAAAAGAAAAAAGTAGGGATACCTGGGTGGCTCAGTCAGTTAAGCATCTCTTGATTTCAGCTCAGGTCCTGATCTCGTGGTTTGTGAGTTCAAGCCCTGTGTCGGGCTCTGCACTGACAGTGCAGAACCTGCTTGGGATTCTCTCTCTCCCTCTCTCTCTCTCTGCTCCTCCCCTGCTCATAATCTCTCTCTCTCTCTCTCTGTCTCTCAAAATAAACATTTAAAAAATAAAAAAATAAAAAATAAAATAAAATAACAAAGTAGAATAGACCAGAGCCAAGGACAGAGCACTGTGTCATTTACACTGGAGACTTCTGTCCAAATTAACTCAGGATCATGAATCAAGACTCACTGGGTAGGATCATTCAACCAGCTCTAGATCCACCTAACAACAAGGGAATTATGCAAGATTTCATCAAAGTCTTTACTTAAATAACAATATATGGTATGTGTGGCAGCCAGTTCCCTTCACTTTGTACCTGAAGCACAAAAAGGGTACTCAACTAATATTTGCTACTTTGAAGTTGAATAAAATTATCTTGATGTCACTAGACATCTAGTGACCCTGTTTAAAGAAAGTTAACAAGGTTATTTTGATGAGACGGATAATGTACCCATGTTGGCTACTGGTGATCATCATTTTCTTAAGTGTGTATAACCCTGTTTGTTCCAGACTTTTGCTAGAGGGCACCAAAAATGTCACCAATCTGTTATTCCTGGAACCTATTCCTTTTTCCTTTTGAAAACTGGGCAATACTGCCCCTTTGCAGTCTCTGAGTACTCTTCTATCTTCCTGAAAACTGTAAGGACTCTGTCACTGCTTAAGTCGTGTGGGTCTTAACTGTCTTCCCCTCAGTGGGAACAATTTTGACCCTTTCCATGCCACATGATTATGGGAAGGCACTGGGCACAAGTGAAGTGGTCACTTAGGGTGCCCACATAGGAGCCCTGTGGATCCTTGTAAGAACAGCTCCAGTACAGCACAGTCACATCCTGCAGCCCCCACTGTGAATGCCACAAGTGGGACCAGACACCATATGTGATCAGGGAGAGTCCCAGAAGGGCTGACCCCTATGATCCTGGTCTTGCTGTTTAAAAGACTTGCAAATAAGCCCATAGAAAGCTGGGCCAGAGCACAACAGAGATTGGGCCCATAGAGCTTTCTTCTTTCTTTCTCTTCCTCTTCCCCTCTTTCTCAATTACCTTCTTCCTCTGAAACAGTGCTTTAGAGTCACTATAACTGCATTAGCTGCTCCAGAAGCTATCCTGTAGGCAGCTCATGAGGGCAAAAGCTAAGAATGTAGAACGGCCTGATGCCCAACAGTCTGCCTCCCACGAGGTGTCCAGACTTGGTTAGAGCTGTGCAGAGGACACATTGCCCACAAAGACAACGTGAAAGGGAAATCTCCACTCCTGTCCTCAACCGATAGGGATCCCCTCTGGGCTCAATCAATGCTTGGTAAATACAAGAATGAACTCAAATAACTCACCCAGGGTGCTGAGAGGGGATCATGCCCACAAAAATTCTTGATAATCATAAAGTCTTGAGATACATACAGCAATTATTTTGTTAGCTACAATTTTCTGTCTTGTTTCTCTCTCCCAAGAAGAACAAATGAGGCTGCTGAAGGTTTAGACATTGATTAAAGATGTATGCAAAGATTTAGACATGAAGATGTTTACTGAGCTGTCAATTATAGCAGAAATTTGGAAACAACTTAAATGCCCAACCCTAGAGCACTATTTCACTACATTATGATACACCCATACAACAGAATACTGTGCAAATCATGTTTTCAAAAAGTAGACGGAATGATGTTCACAACATATTATTAAAAGGAAAAAGCAAGTTAAAAAAGGAGAATGCCATACACAAGGAGAGAAATTACTCAAAAGATGTGTTAACAGTTATGCAACTGGTGGAAATACTATTTTTTTAATTTTTAATTTTTCCACAGTGATACTTTTGAAATAAGGAATGCAGAACAATAAAACTTTATTTTTGCTAGCCAAAAAAAAAAAAAAAAAAAAAAGGAAAAGCCCCTTCTTTCAAGGCTGTCTTCTGGCACCTCATTCTACCAGATGGATATAAAGCCAGTTCAGACCTCACTGTACAGCTTTCCGAGAGAGCCATGAAGGCCCCCCTTGCTCTGGGCAGAAGCTTCCTTGGTGCCAGCATCCACTTTGAGACAAGTTATTTAAACTGGGGCTGTCCTGGCCAACCTCTCATCCCAAAATACCAAGGGCTGCTTCAGCCTAGGAAAAAAGGCAGTTCCAGAGCTCTGTAGGGTTTTGAAGCAGAACAGCAGCCCTAGCGTGTGAGAGGAACCTCCTCCCCTCTCCAGGCTGCTTGCCCGAAGGTTTACAGACAGCTCCCTTTCCATCCCACAAAAGGAGACAGGCAGATGAGTCACAGCACTGGCTTAGATTAAAGAGTATTATTGTGTTAGCAGAAATGGATCTATTTTATTATCTGTTTCTTGACACCTTACAAGTAGATAGGCTTTTCCCACTAGACAGGCAAGTTCCTTAAAAAGCCAAAAGACTTCGTTAGCTGAAGCTAAGGAATGACCACTAAGAGTTAGAAACTTGTGTGTCTGAAAAGCAGCCAGACTGCAAAGATGTAGTGGAAACACTGAGGAAAGTGGTTTATAACCCTCAGACTCTAGATTCAAGTCTGCAAAGTGATGCCATTCGTCTAAAAATACACAGAGGAACTACGGAAATCCTTTCCTCTTTTCTAAGAGCTTTTTCTTTCCTTCTTTTTTTTTTTTTTTTTAAAGAAATGTACTAGGATTGGTTTGTAAAGGAGATTCAGCACCTCAGATTTCACTGTTTTTGTGGGGGTGATGGCCATGAGATGCTATTTTAAGGACTTCCTTCTCTTATACAGATTTTTCCACACTGGGAGGACAGATAAGGTATGTTCCACTAATGTTCCTCATTAAACACATATGCATGCCAGCAGTCATTTCCCTTTGTCTTGCTATCCCATGACAACAGCCTGTATATCATAGGAAATTGGAATGGAGACCTTATTTAGTTTGGATCTCTCTTCTCCATTGTTTAATTCCACTTTCAATTTTTCATTCTATGTCTGCCGGTTTTTTTTGTTTGTTTGTTTTTTTGCAGAAATATACTATGACTGAACATAGGAACAGATAAATGAATAGGTGTTGTTTTTCTGAAGACTCACATCATAGACTTTCCAAAAGCACTTTGACCAGCATCCCCCATCCCCAGCAATTTACCTCTGAGTAGAAATGTACTTATTATTCAGTAAAGATCCAATGGCTGATGGGCCTCTATGTGTCATAAATGTGTGCTCCCCATACTTGGTTTACTGTTAATCAAGTTCCAGTAGTGAACTTCCCTATTTCCTTTATTACCTGAGTGGGATTCTGTCTATCTCACCCTTCAACCCAGACCACCTGTCCACTAAAACAAACAAACAAAAACCAAAAAATCCTCTACCAAATGCCAGGAAAGAAGGTCTAAGGGAAGAAAGTTTCACATTTCCTATTGTTGGATCAAGGTTTGGCTTTCAGAGGAAGCTGGAGGTCTTTCCAATCCAATATGCTCTGTTCTCTGATGCTACCATCATTGTTTTCCCTTAAGAATGCAAAGCTATGATAGCAAACTTTTTAAATGATCCCAGCTATTTACTTTTGAATATCAACTTTTATCCAAATGTTGCTGGTACTTTTTTCTTTTCACTTAAAAATGTGATTTTAAAATATTGTTTTTTCTAAATGGGATCCATTAGATCTAAGAAGTAATGTACTTTCCATTTACCAAACATTAGCTGTGTGCCAGGCATTGAGTAATAGCCTCCACACACATTATTTCATTTACTCCCTTACAACCACCCTATGAAGGAGATGCCAGCACATGAGAAAACTGAAGGTTAAGCCATTTGCCCAAGATCACACATCTAGTATGAGGCTCTTTTGACTGTTCTATGGAAACCCATCCAACTTTTGTCAACTAAAGTCCTGAGTTTGGCCGTCTAGAAAATGTTTTCTGAGGACACAAAGTAGAAGAACTGTTATTTGTACTCCGTGAAGCCCATACCTTCACTAAAGGAGGAAGCCCTCAGGTAGCCAACAGGCCAAACTCACCTGTGACCCTATACCCTACCAGTTAGGAGCCCATCTGGACATCAGATAAGCCTGATTTCAAGTCCCAGCCCATCCGCTTACTGGACCTGAGACCACAAGAAAGTTATCTACTCTCCCTGAAATTCAGTTTCCATATCTATAAAATGAGGATAATAATTTCGAATTCTACGAAATGGCCAACTTTCGACTATATTTGAATCTCCAAAAAAGCATTTGCAGATAGTTCAACTCTCCACTGGGTCACTGTGCAGATTAAACAAATGCACGTAGGAAACAATTAAATGGCTTTAGTAGACTTTCTCTTCCTCATCTCATTTTGCTCAGGTCAATAAAGTTAGTTTTCATTCTCTGTGGAACTTAGTATACAGGGAAGCTGGCCTGAGGTTACATAAGTGTTGGAGCCGATAATTCAGGGAGACAGTAAGACTGCACGGATGGTTGAGAATTAACAACCAAGGATCTCCTGAGGCCTTACCGCTCCTGCTCTGGGCATTTTCCCTAGTATGGTAGTTTCCTCTCTTAATGACGAAGTAAATGCGCAAATACCTCTTTAGAAAGTGAAAGGGCAGGGGATATTGAGGATGTGGAGCACTCCGTGTTAAGGAGAAAGACAAGGTTTCAAACCCGGTCTTGGCACGAGTCGGCGGCGCGAAGCGGCGACCGGAGCCGGCAGGGCGTGTCCACGCGCGCGGCTCCCAGCGCCGGCCTCGCGCCGCGACCGCCCCGCCCGCCCCGCCCACGCGGGGGAGACGCGCCGGAGCCAGCGTACCTGCCCGGTGCTGTTCGCTTCCTCGCCAAGCGCCAGGCCCCGTTCTCGGCTCCTCACGTGCATGATCTTATTTACGCCCCCACAACATTCCCGACAAAAAGCAACTGTCATTTCCCCATTTGCCAAGTGAGGAAACAGCTCAGAGAGGTTGAGTTTCTCTTCTAAGGTCTCCGAGCTGGTGGGCTCGAACCCGGGCAACCCCAGGACTCCCACACGGAACCTCTCCTTCTCCTTACTCGGTAGAGGCGCTTTCTCGCCTCAAAATCGTCCCAAGTTGGCCCCCAGCAAGAGACCGCTCGGCCTCGCCGACCTGCACGACCTCGCCGCGCTCCTTAGGTCCAGGGCGCGGGGCGCGGGTAGGAGGAGCGGCGCCGCCCCCGGGGTATTTAAGCCCGGTCTGGAACCCGCGGGGCCGGACGCTCCCGTTCCTCCCTGCTCGCGCCTCCCCTCCCCCTCCCGCTCTCTTCCCCGCGCGCTCCCACCCTCCGCCCCGCGCTTGCTTCGCGCGCAGGCACCGGCCGGCGGCCGCGGGGAACGGGACGCGGGCGGCGCTCGCCTCTGGGGAGTCGACCCCCGGCCGTGGCCGCCGCGCATTGCCCAGCCAGCGCCGCCAGGGCTGCCGCCGCCCGGCTGCCCGCACCGAGTGCGCCGCGGCAGCCGGAGCCCGGACGCCGACCCCGAGCGTCCCGCAGACGGGAGGGCGGGCGGCTGCGGACGCCCGGCCGGCAGCTCGCAGCATGGATTCGGATTCCGGCGAGCAGAGCGAGGGCGAGCCCGTGACCGCCGCAGGTACCGAGGGGACGCGGCAGCCCAACCCGGAGGGCCGGGACCGGGAGGAGGGGAGGCCGGGGCAGGAAATCGTGAGTATGTCACCGAGCTGCCGGACGGGAGGCCGATCTCTTCCAGGCCAGGACTGGGGATTGCTCCGCGCTATGAGTTTGCTGTGAGGCTTTCTCCCTCACTGCACTTGGGCGCGCGGGAGGAAGAAGAGGTGCTTCTGCGGGTGGCTCTCCGCGCAGCTGCGTCCCGCTGCGGGCTCGGGTCGCCCGGGCTGCGTGGGGGTGAGGAAAGGTTCGGGAAATCTGCGTCCCGTAGTTTGCTGCAGCGAGGGTCGCAACACATCTGCCCTTTGAAAGAACTTTCCGAGCGCCCACCCCGTCCTCGAACCCGGGGCGCCAGGGACGCTGCGGAACAGGTGACACGGTCCGAGGGCGCGACAGGGGACTCCGGAAAGGAAAGGACCCGCGGGTGGACTGGCAGGAGTCAGACCACAGCTAGTGGCTGCAGTTCCCGAGCCTGCACTAGCGGTGCAGAAGGGTTTGCCCATCGCTGTCCCGCATCGGCAGAGGGGGTTCCGGCGGAGGGGGTCCGGGAACACAGCCGCGGGGGCGCGCGGGAGCAGGGCTTCGCCATTAAGAGGCGCCGCCGGCTTTTCACAATCGATAGTTATCGAAGCAATGGGTGGATGCTTACTTTGGAAAAAATGAATGTCCTCCCCCGCCTCTCCCTGATACTGAGCAACAGGAGGAAGCCACCCACAGCCTTGGGTCGACTTACCGCTGGGCTCTGCCCACCTCCACCGCCGGCTCCGCCCCGCCGCCCACGGGTCCGCGCACCGGAGACCTGATCACCCTCCCCACCTGTCCGTGGCTCGCGGCACCCGTGGAGCCCTGAAAGCCACCCTGACCGGCCGACCTGTGAACTGAGACTCTACTGTTACACACCCGAAGTCCTAGACTAGTCCCCACTCTTCCCTGTATCAGACCAGCATCCTGAGAGTGGGGACCAACTGCCAGGAGGCACTATGAGCCCAGGCGTGGGTGTAGGAAAGGCAGGCTCAGGAACCAGGCAGCACAGGGCCAGGCGCTGTGCCAAAGGCCCTACATATATTATTCCCCTTCATCCTCACAGCATCTAGCCAGGTGGTTATTATCTCCATTTTACAGAAGTCCAGAGAGGCTAAGTGCCTTGCCCACGCCTCACAGCAGGGAGTAGCCAAGGGCAGAGTGATTCCCTTCCCACTGCGTGGTACCCCTCAGCCTTTCACAGGGCAGCTGTGGTCAACACCTTTGGGTGGGGAAGAGATGAGGCAGGCAAAGAGGAAAGGCCGCGTTACCAAGATGCCTGTGTATGAGGATTCCTGTGTGTGTGTGTGTGTGTGTGTGTGTGTGTGTGTGTGTGCGCGCGCGCGCGTGCAAGGGCCACCTCCTTTGTGTAGGCATATGTGGATATAACCAATAAACATGAGCCTTCTGCTGCCTCTATGCTTCTGTGGCAATGAAGCACCAAGATTTTGTTTCACATGGGGGGCTTGTGGATCTCCTTACATCATTTTAAAGTTTCAGTGTGTTTGTATGTATCTAAGTATATCTGGAAAGCTGAGGGGTAGGGGGTGCTGACCTTGACACTTTACTGTCTCAAAATCCCAGGAATTAACATGCTCTCCCCACCCCACCCTCAGATCTCTTGTGCACGTTGATGTTGAAGGGAAGAAGGAAGCTTAGAGAAAGAAGAGGGAGAAGAGGAGGGAGGAGACATTCCAGAAGAGTTGGTGCTTGAGTGTAAGGGGAGGAAAGAAATTCTTAAGGGTCCTGTTGCTTCTTCCCCAAGCCTACCCAGCACAGAGTATCCCAGATGTATGCATTGTGTCAGGTCTCTGCATGCACTGCTAACAGCAAACCCTACCATGGAGGTCAGATGGGTCCCATGAATAAGAGGACAGCCAACTCTGAGCTGTCACCATTCATTTGCACCTTGCTGTTTTCTACGGTCACTTTTTCTTTTTTTTGTGTGTGCTTGAATCTCCCAAGTTGAACATTTATTTGAATATCACAAGCCATTCTGCTAAATGGCATTCCATCTCATTATTCTCAGTCTTAAAGTATTCTTCGTGAACAAGCTTCAAAACTAGATGCTAATTCATTGCCTTGCTGTCGCTGCATCCTGTCAAGTGGAAACCCTTGCTGCAGCTTCAGATACAGGTTAAATGACAGGTATGTTATCCACAGGGGTTGACCTTTGTCTCTACAAGGAATGAGGCGTTCATCTGTGGACCTGTATCTCTGCAAGCTGGATGAGTTTGTAACAGAGGACAGCAGAGGAAGTGGGACTTCTTGGAGTATTCATGTGTGTGTCTCCTTGTGTTGAGATGATAAGGGCTGCTTCCTCCTCAGTGGCCTTCCCTTCTCGAACTTGTGAAAAATCCCTGTGAGAGGTACCTTATTAAAGTCAAGAACCTGGACTCTGGGATGAGAAAGACCTAGATTCCCTTCTCTACCTTTGGGCAAGCTATTTAACCTCTCCAAGCCTGTTTCCCCCTCTGCAAAATGGGGATGACATTTAGTACCACAAGGAGGATTAAATAAAATATCACATGAAGGGGCACCTGGGTGGCTCAGTCACTTAAGCGTCCGACTATTGATTTTGGCTCAGGTCATGATCTCATGGTTTGGTGTATGAGATAGATCCTCATGTAGGGCTCTGCGCACACACACTCTCTCAAAATAAATAAATAAATTTTTAAAAATACCACATGAAAAGTGTTCCTGGTAATCATTCAGTAAATGGTAGCCACTATTTTGATTATCATTTGATTGGATTATTTGTTGTAAGAATACTGCTAAATAATGTACCTTGGTGCTTTGTAAAATGTAAATCAGTAGGCATGTGTAAAACAATTGTTGGCATTATTATTACATTAATATAATTGAGCAGATTTGTTTTGAATTTTCTCCTTTTCGCTCTCTCATTCTCTCTGGTGTGTGTGTGTGTGTGTGTGTGTGTGTGCGCGCGCGCGCGCGTGCGCGTGCTTATTGGTTTCGGGGGGAGGTTGTCTTTGATTTACCTCTTCTTATCCTCTTCATCTTCCAGCTCAAGGAATGAAGATGGGGACATTCAAAATACTACTTTCACACCCCTTTCCCTCCAGCTCTACGTAAAGTTGTACAAAGCAGAGAATGCTTTACCCAATCCACTGGCTAATGTGGAGATTAGCCACTTTCATGCCACTTCAAATAGAAGAAGAGATAACCCTTCCAACCAGTGAACCTTTCTCCTTCAGGGTAGCAAGAGGCACAGGAGGTCCTTGCCATTCTCCTTTCCATTTTTGGAAAGTCACCTTCCAAGATAGAAATTGGCAGAAGAGTGAGAAAATCTCTGAGGACCACCTACTCTTTACTGCACCCCTTTCCAGAGACTTGTCTAAAGCTCTCCCCAGGGCCTGCTGTGCAGATTTCTCATCAAGCAATGCAGTGCCCTACATAAGAGGGTGAAGGGGGGAGATGAGATTTGTCTCCAACTGCGTTTTCTGTTTTTCAGGAAGCACAGGATGATACTTCTATGCCTGAAACTCTACCCCACTTTTCTTTGATTTTGGGTTCTTTCTATGATTGGGAAAGAGGCAGGGTTTATGGAACACTGGATTCATTCCAGAGACCCAACTTGGCAGTCTGTGGTTTGGCAAACCCACCATCCATCTCTCAGAAATTCTAGCACTTGGTATATTAACTCAGCAGTGATTAAGAGTCTTTCCTAAGAAGCAACAAGTGAGTAAACATTAGTGGTGTCAGCTTTTTCCTTTTCTGGCTTGTAAGACCAAGATAGTCTACCCAGCTGAGGACAGACCAGCTCCTTCTACCTGCAGCTAGATGGTCCAGGGCAATCAAGCTTATGGGGATTCTTCGCAGCTGGGTAGGTGCTACAAAAAACATGTCCATGCAGTGGAGTCAGGATGTGGTAGGAGAGCATCAAGACAGTAAAAGAAATGGGAAAACAGGCCCCCAACTTTGTATTTGCCATCCTTCTCATTGCCTAGGTCCTAAGCTTGGTCTTTGTGAATAAAGTGGCAAGGAGTGGGTAGGCTTCAATAGGTGGCCAAAAGGAGAAAAGGCATTCCAGAAGTCACACACCACTTGAGCAAAGGCACAAACAGGGAGGTAACTGGAGTGAAGGGCATATACTAGGGAGTACTGGGAAATAAAGTTATATGAGTGAGGGGAGGGCCTCATGGAAGAGGGTCTTAATAACTTGGTCCTGATGGTGCCAGAGGAGCCCCCATTGAGCTGATTGTTGTGCAGAGATATGACTGACTGAAAGTTGGGTTTTCGGGAGCCACATTTGATAGACCTGAAGTATAAGGACTGCCTAGGCTTGAAGCCTCAGCTAGCAGGGATGGCCACAGTATTGGAGGAGGTTGTGGCTCTAAGGCAAGGCAGAAGAGGAAGGAGGCCAGTGCCACATCAGAGAAACAAACAACAGACACTGCTGACAGATTGTACAAAAGCAGTGAAAGGAGAGGGAGAGTGAAAGGAGACTAGCGTGTCAACTTGGGTGAGGCAGGGAAATCCAGGAGATGGACTCCCCAGCCCAGGCTTCCAAGCCCCTGTCCTTCCATCAGGCGCATAGCAGTGGTGCTTTCCTTAAAGGCACTTTTCCCCTGCAGACAGTAAATCATGCTTGGTTTCAGGGGATCTTGAGGTTCTGGAGTTTGTTGATTCTCAGTGTTAGGTTCCTCAAGGAGACTGTTGAGTAACCTTTGTTGACTGACAGATTGACCATTGATGGGCTGGCCGACCTGGCACAGGGACCACCTGAGGATGAGGTATCACTTGCCTGTTAGTCATAGTCCCACAATTGTTCCTGTTTGTGGACCTTTTCAGGAGCCTCTGCCTCATCTACACTCTGGACTGTAACTGCTTTAAGGGTCGGGACCCTGTCTTGTGCCTTCATGTTCCTGAGATTTTATGGACAAAATAAGTGGAAGAGGCTCTAGAGGAGCCTCCTGGGAAGTCTGCACTGAAAGGCCAGACAGCCAGAAACCTTTCCTATAAGGTGGAACTGCCAAAGCTTTCCTCCAGTGCTTTGTTTTCCTTCTGTGTTTTAAGATTTCTTGCACTGTCTGGGACCCTGTGTTGGGAAGTATGGGAGATGCAGAGAAATAATGGCAGGGTCCATCCTGTCTTCCAGGGTTTGAGATCTGGTGGGGAGATAGGACATCTATAGTGATGGCCACAGCCTACACCAGTACATGAAGACTCTTGACCCCTTGCCCTAGGATAACACGCCAGCCAAATTTTTGTTTATACATTCTGTCTTGGTAACAGCCACTTTCCATTGTCTGCTTTATGGTTATTCTTGTACATCTCTCATCTCTTGTACTGGATTGTTAACTCCCTAATGGCAAGGATTGGGTCTTTTTCACCTGTATCACTTCCTACCAGCACCACCCAGGGACCCTAAACAGACTGGTAGGTTGCTGGCTGGCTGAATTCATGCATACATCAATAGATGGATAGAGGCATAACTCAGAGATAGTGCAGGTTTGGTTCTAGATCCTGGCAGTAAAGCAAATGCTGCAATAGTCAAATGAATTTTTAGGTTTCCCAATGCATATAAAAGTCATGTTTACACTATATTGTAGTCTCTGAAGTGTGCAATTGCATCATATCTTTAAAAAAATGTACATACCTTAACTTAAAAATCAATTTAGGGTAGCAAAAAATACTTTGGTAGGGGCGCCTGGGTGGTTCAGTCGGTTAAGTATTCAGCTCTTGGCTTCGGCTCAGGTCATGATCTCACGGTTCATGAGTTTGAGCCCCACATGGGATTGTTTCTCTCTGGCCCTCCCCCATTCATCGTGCATGTGTGTGCATGTGCTCTCTCAAAATAAACTTTAACAAAAATAAAAATACTTTATTGATAAAAAAATGCTAACCATCATCTGAGCTTTCAGTGAGCTGTAATCACTGATCACAGATCACCATAACAAATGTAATAAAAAATGAAAAGTTTGAAATACTTCAAAAATTACCAAAATGTAATACAGAGACATGAAGTGAGTAAATGCTGTTGGGAAAGTGGTACTGATAGACTTGCTCCACCAGGGTTGGCACAGACCTTCAGTTTGTAAAAAAAAAAAAAAAAAAAAAAAATTGCAAAGGGGATGCCTGAGTGGCTCAGTCAGTTGAGCATCCGACTTCAGCTCAGGTAATGATCTCCCAGTTTGTGGGTCCGAGCCCCATGTCAGACTCTGTGCTAATAACTCAGAGCCTGGAACCTGCTTTGAATTCTGTGTCTCCCTCTCTCTCTGCCCCTCCCCCACTTGCTCTCTGTCTCTGTCTCTCAAAAATAAATAAATATTTTTAAAAATCTGCAAGGTGAATTAAGCAAAGTGCAACAAAATGAGGTGTGCCTGTATATGGATAGACAGATGGATGGATGATGTTGTAGGTTGGTTCCCCAGGAAGCATGCAGTGAGTTTATTTGGGGGAGAAGAGGGCAAGGGAGGAACACTGGACTAGGCAGAGTGAGAAACTGAGCTGCAATGCATGCCCAACAATAGCCTCCAGCTCTGGAGCTGCAGTAGCCCTTCAGAACCATTCTGAGTTGGGGTGAGGGGCCAGGACTTCATATCCCCTTATACAGTGATGAGTCATTAGATGCAGGCCATCCCAAGGAACAGGGTGTGACCTGGGGTGAAGCTGTTCCCATCAACTGAGGGCTGTCTGCAGGCCATGCCCCCAGCAGCTTGTGAAGTTCTTGGTTTTCCATTCTTGAGGAGGAACCTGGGCAGTATGTTGCAGCATCCACCACGGGTGGTCCCCCAAATTCTTCAAGAATGTTTCATTAGGGATGGCAGCCCTGTCTACCAGCAAAGCTCAGGGGATAGTCATTGAGCTGTAAATTTTTTTTTAATTTTTTTTTTAATGTTTATTTATTTTTGAGACAGAGACAGAGCATGAATGGGGGAGGGGCAGAGAGAGAGGGAGACACAGAATGGGAAGCAGGCTCCAGGCTCTGAGCCATCAGCCCAGAGCCTGACGCGGGGCTCGAACTCACAGACCGCAAGATGGTGATCTGAACTGAAGTCGGACGCTTAACCGACTGAGCCACCCAGGCGCCCCGAGCTGTAAATTTTATCTAGACCTCATTAGGACAATTTAGATTGCCAGACAAAATTAGCCATTCTAGACCTCATAGCTCTGCACCCAGTTATTCAATCCACTCAATCCAATAGATATTGACTGATCATCTGTGTTATGTTGAGTGGTGCAAGGTGCTATGGTAGCATACATAAATGGAATTAGAAGTAACCCTGCCCTCTAGAAATTTGCAGCCATCCATAACTGAATCTGCATGACTGGGTGGCATCAACAATAAATGGTATAGAGTTTGGAGCACAGAGCATTGTGGTTTGGAGTTCCGATGGGGAGGCTTCATGGAGGAGATGGGCATTGAGGGTAGCCTTGAAAGAGTGAAGGATTTAGATGGGGGGAGGAGAGAGGGAAGGGAAGAAAGGAACCTGTGAGGAGCCTGGCCTGACTCAATGGGGATCCCCTTGGAGGACTCGTGGGAAGAGGGTTGTCATACTTAGAAAGTAAAATTGGGTGTCATGATGGTGGTTGTATCCAACATATAAGTTTCTAGAGATGGGACAAGAATGTGTGTGAGTGTGCAAATAGAAAGCCTTATTTCCTACATTATTTTTCTTTTTAAGAATATGGTACCTGCTTTTTTATTTGTCAACAAAACCAAATTATAGTCACACTTTCCATTAGCACCATCCTCTAACTGGTTGCCTTTCTTCCAGAGTTATCATTAGCTCTCACTTGAATTCACATGCAAATCTCTATAAAGACACTGTATACATAATTTGATTTTGTTTTTTTCGGTCACTTGGCTTCCAACTCTTTATGTAAAATGTCTGTGTAGGTGGGTGTTTGGGCTGTATTCTGTGCAAGTATAGAAATAAAGGATAGAGAAGCATTTAAAAAACAAGTGTCCTGTACCAACCTAATCCAAGAAAACATATAAGGGGGATGAGTATCTGTGTCCTTCACATATATTAAGGCATGCCAAAAAATATATTACCTTTTTATACATCAGAAATTTTTTTTTAGGCAGTTGCATGGTCCAAATTCTGATGCTGCTTTAGAACAGTCTTCATGTTCATATTGGGTTTTCTAAACATCATTGCCTGCGAATAAACTTGAGTCTGTTCATGGAAAATCTACTAGTGTGCAGACTATAAAAATGGAAGGCTTGGCGGCACAGAAAGTGCTAGACACACCCTAATAGAAACCAGTATTTTATAACTCAGTTCTCCAGAAGTAAAAAAAGAGAGAGACATTTTGGTGGGGTCCAAATATTGGTTTAAACTATTGAAAAACCACAGGAGCAGCCACTAGCTTCTAGGTTCTCCTCTCAAAAGCAAAATATGCTTTCTGTGAAACCGTTCTAACCCTGAAAAGAAACATTTTGGTGACATGTAGCTTTATGGAGGTTCCCAGTTGATATTTTTATGGTACAGGCATCCAATTTCATGCCTGGGAGGGAATTTCTGTCAAGGGCTGTTCTGGTGAGCACATCCAGCATGCCTGATTTGGGGCCTGTGGGTTATGCTGGGAAGGTACACAGATTTCGGCGTAGAATATGGGAGGGAGGTAATGGGGCCGTCTGCAGGGCAAGTCTCTGGAGCAGCTCTGTCCTACCACATTCAAGTCTGGTTCCTTGGTTTCCTCAGGATAACGCTGAGACAGGGAGAGAAGACTGGGGTTGGGGTTATAGGAGAGGAAGTAGGGTTTAAGAAGGTGTGGCAAATATCAAACAACATGAGAAGCTGTAAGGATGTGCCAGTCAGAGTCCAGCCCCAGAGGGCTAGTACTGAATGCAAAATAATAGTGATGTTTTGAATTTTACTTATTTATTCCATGTTAATTAAGCACATACAAGGCACTTGAGACTGAACTGATTGTTTATATGATTTTTAACCCTTAGACCAGCCTTCTGAGATAGATACTATAAATAGCCCCATTTTATAGACCAGAAAACTGAGGCACAGAGGGAGGTTAAGTAACTTGCTCAGGGATATGCAGCTTGTCAGGGTATATGAAGACAGGCTAACAACAATAATAGTACTCTTGTACCAGGTAGATTAGGTAAGTTAAGTTGGCAGATGGCACCAGGTTCCTTTGTATCCCCCACCACCTCCCACGGGGCCTAGAACACTGACCATTAGGTTCCTTCATGAGGCTCCTTCTGTTAGGACATTGTATCTTCAGAAGGCCCTGTTTTAAGCAGCAGACATTACCTGCATTAGCCCAATGACACATGGGCAAGGGCTGGCTGGCACAGGCTCTAGAACGAGAACTGGTGAAGGGTGGCTCAGGAGGGAAGACGGGAAGAGGGGCACAAAGCTCCTGCCAGGGAGAGAAGGTCGTGGAAGGACCCTGCAGCCGTGCACATCTCCAAAGTCACGGGACCTGGTGGGTGGTGAATGCAGCAAACATGAGAGGAGGAAGGATTAGAAAGCAGAGCCAAGGGAGGTGCTGAAGATAGACAGACATCCCCTTCATCAGAGTGCTTAAGCTGAGTCCTAAGAAATTTTTTTTCACTCCAGCATTGAGTCATTTCAGATCAAGAATGGTAACCAGTTGGATTTGAGGATGAGAGAAAACTCAAGGATGAGCCTGCCCCACAGTGAAGAGAAGTTGAGATTCAGAGCTAGATGACTGGGGTATGGGTGTCCAGCACTGTCTCTTACCGCCTTTTAGTAACATTGGTTTCTGATCAAAGGCAAGCCATAGCTCATGGCAGAATATGTGAAAACGGTACAAAGAAGAAAATTAGATTGAGCCCTAAGAATAGATGTGCTTTTCCAGAGCCAGAAAGCAATCCTGAAGAGATGCAAGGGAGCTTTATTTGGAGAAAGAGGGGGCTTTATAAGAGAATAAAAGTCCCCCTTCTGCAGCGTTTACTCAGGAATACTAAAAACATCTGGCTAAAAACTGTCAGAACCAGAACTGGAAGCCAGATCCTCTGGCTTCTTTGTCCTTCCCCAAAAACATACGTAAGTTTAAAATAGGACCAGAGTTACTCTGGATGGTGGGATATCAAAGGACCCCTGCTCTATTTCCTTCTGACACCTTCCACCGTGTTCTTGCCACCCTCTCCCCTCCTTTGCCTCTTCGGAGACTTCTCCCCAAGAAGCACATCTGCCCACCGGCCACCACGGGCCCCTACCAGGCCCTGCCCTTCTTTCTGGCCCACCCCTGCCCCGCATCCAGAGAGCCCTCCACAGAGCCCTCAGAAGATTTTTATATTCCTTAATACCCAAAAGATATTTAGCAGGTTTTATAGATGCCCAGTGATAATTGCAAAGGTTAATTTACCCTGAGTTTAACAGCTGTCAGCTTCAGGGATAGATTTATTGACCTCTAGTTCTCCAATTGTTTTTCATCTTTGTTTACAGTGATTGTTTTTTTAAGGAAACAGAAATTAGTTCATCTGTGTTAGCTTCTCTACCGTTAGGATTTAACTTCATAATTTAGTCTCAGTGAAACAAGGTGGGCAGAGCTCAGTCAACACAGAGTCAACTTTTAGAGAGCCCAGAGGAGTGTCCAATGGGAATTCAACAACAATTTCTTGACTTTCTCTTTCCTTTTGACTTCTCTGACTGTATATAAACCTGTTTCCTGCACCCTTCCTCCACTGGTCCTCTTGCTTCCCTCATTAATGCTCTTTTCCTACCTGTGTCCCCTCAGGCTGAGGCCTTGTCCTGGTCTCTCCTGACAATACACTTTCATATGAGAGAGAACACCCACTCTTTCAGCACAAAGCCAAATATTCCCAAAGCTGCATTCTAGCCCAGTCCTCTCTCCCAAGCAAGAATCCCACCTTTCAGGGCCTCTGGAGAGGCCAGCAGACCTTTTGGCTCAGCACCTCCACACCCAGACCAGTACTTTACCCCCCTCAGCTTTTCCCAGCTCTTCTGTGGCCTCCTCAGCCACCAAGTCGATCAGAGTAAAACAACTGTAAAGTCATAAGAACAATTAAGTATCCCGTACACATGATCCCATGGCAAAACCAGGACATGGATAAAGCAGGTATTGTTCTCAGATTACACTGAGTGGTGAATTTTCACTATTGCAAACTACCAACCCCCAGAAAGGGGCAGCAACAAACCTACATATTCAACCTAAACAAACTATTCAAATAGCTATTGAACGATTAAATACATGATCACATTTCCACACAGTGGGATATTATTCAGCTGTTAAAAATTAATTTGGAGAGCATATAATAAATAGTTTGCATTATAATGTATAAAGAAAGCTTGGTAATCTATTATCTCAATCTATTATCTCAATTGTGCTACATACATGTATACATACACATATACACACACACCCCTATACATACATATGCATACACACACACACCCTTTTTATAGAGAGAAGGGGAGGGGACTCCCTTACATTCAGTCATACACATAAACTTTATTTTGACATTTTAAGGCTGGAACAGAATTAACCATTCTATATAATGAGTTTCTAGGTAATTATAATTTCCTTCCTTGTACTCTTCTTCCAGATATTTCTGCCATGAATATGCATAACTTTCAGAGGGAAGTTTGATCTCACTTGATTGTTGCTTTTAAGTGAGATCCAGTGGCCAGTCCACTGCTCATCCTTTGGGCTTTCTTGCAGTTTTGTCTCAGGTCATTCCATCTTCTTCCTTCTCTTCCTTCCTGCGATCCTCTTTCTTCCTCAGACCAGTCTTCCATGAGTCCTTCTCATGGCTCCTCCTGGTGGGGGTACGTTCTAGGCTTCTTTCCTCAGCCCTCTTCCTGCTCCGTCTTTGGCTTTCCCCTCTCCCTGGTGCCTGTCCCACATCACACTGTCCCCTCTGAGCCCACCCAGCCTAGGCCTTGTGAGCCCTCATGCCATGAAGAGGAAATGTAGACCACCAGAGTGGGTAATGAGCTCATAGATTTGAGGCCTGCAGTCTGCCCCAGGGCACCAGAGCCTCTCAGACCAAATGGACATGCTGGATGAGCTTGCTCACTCAGCCATTTTGGCTCCTAAACACGGCCTCACCATTGCTTGCTGACCAGCAGTGTGTGCAACCATACCTCCTTCTTATCATTTGCAAGTGAATGAATATGACCACCATGATTTTTGAAAGAGAGATCAGAGAATATGAAAGGCAGAATAACAGGGCGCCTGGGTGGCTCAATCAGTTGATCGTCAGACTTCAGCTCAGGTCGTGATCTCATGGCTCATGAGTTCAAGCCCTGCATGGGGCTGGCTGCTGTCAGCCTGTCAGCGGAGCTCTCTTGGGATCCTCTGTCCTCTGTCTCTCTGCCCCTACCCCTCGTGTGTGTGTGTGTGTGTGTGTGTGTGTGTGTGTGTGTGTGTGCACGTGTGCACATGCTCAATTTCTCTCTCAAAAATAAATTTTAAAAATCTTGAAAAAAGGCAGAATAATCAAGATAGGAAGTGAATTCTTAGAAAAAAAAACAGACATTTATGAGAAAACAGGCATTTTAGAGAAAACAGCCTCACACTGGGCTTTCCATTCACCCCCAGAGGGAGGTCAGTGATGGGCTGAAGGTCATGGTGGGATGAAGATGTCTAGTTCCAGCCATCCTTGCTTTTGTGTGTTTCATTTTTGTTAAAAAAAAAGTTTTTTTTCACATAAAAATAGCTCTGCCAAGTTGTCATAACCCAACGAGAGTGACTGGAGTCTGGGCAAAGTCTGAAGGGGATAAAGGTTGGTGATAATTAGGGCCAAGACTGTCTTAAGGCAGGATGGAGGCTGGCAAGGACTAAGAGCAGCTGGTCAGGTCATCAGGAAGTCAGGACATATGGCAGAGGCCACAAAAAGGGCCTTTCTCTTGAGTCACTTGGCCTGCAACAAGTCTGCCAGTCATGGCCGCCCCAGCCTGCTTGGGCCTCTTCACCTGGAGGGGAGCCCCACTTAAAGAGTCCAAAACTTTGAGAAAAGCTGGCTCCCTAGCAGGGGCATCCTGACCTCTTACCTCTTGCCCAGAAGCAAGTCCTCCTTCTGACCTCTCCCTGGCCCCAGATTTCTGCCTCATCCTTGATGCTTCCCTTCCCTGAAGCCTCTCCCACCCAGGTGCTTCTCTCCCACTCACCTCACAAGTCGTCCTGGGCATTGGAGGGACTAAGGCAGTGGAAACTCTGAGACCTGTGGCCATGACTGGTCATAAAGCAGCTTCCAGATCTTAACAGCTTCCAGAGAGAAAAGCCAGGCTTTTGCCAATGGACTAGTTTCCTGAGTAGTAACACTAAGAGCTGAACAACAGTAGTACAGTGACTTTGAATTCTCAAGGCAAATGATTTTCTGAACTGCAACCATCAGTCAAGTGTGTTGGGTGGAATAAAGTCACCATAAGACATGTTTCCAGACAATTACCTTACTGTGTTCCCTTCTTTAGGTTGCTGCTGGATCAGGAGTCAGCCCACTGAGGCCCCCAGGCCAAGTCCACCTGCCATCTGATTTTGAGTGGCCCATGAGCATTTTTATCTTTTTTAATGGTTGCGTTTAAATGGTTATATAAGTGTCCAGATCTGCTTTGCCTTTTGGCCCTTTATTCTCTGGCCCTTTCAGGTAGTTTGCTAGTGCCTGTATTAGACAAAGTATTCCACTGAAATGGGAGTAAGAAAGAAGAAGCCATGAGATCCAAAAACAGGAGATGGACACAGGAGAGAAGGAATGAAGGATTGGAGGGAGTACCGGGTGACAGCCTGGAGCAGGCTTAGAGGGAAATGTGCCCAGAGTTGAGCCAGGACACAGAAAGCTCCCAGAAGAGTCTCCAAGAAGGAAAATTAAAGTGAAAGATTGGTTGAGGTGTCAGAACCTACTGAGAACTCTGTATTCTGTTAGGAACTTTGGGAGTGAATTAGGGCTAGGCAGATAGAAAACTAACCAAAGAAGAACAAGGCAGTTTTTAACTTCTGAGAAAACAAGATGAATAAGAAAGGAAATACAGTCATGGAAGTGATAGAACATACATGACTCAGCTATGAATGGTATCCAAATCATGGTAATGTAAATCACTGAAGTTAGAGTTAGCCAAATATTATAATAGAACTAAATGGGAAAGTGGAAGGAGAAATGAATGGAGAAGAGAGTTAATTTATCACTTTCCAAAATAGGAAGTTAAAAGCAAATAAAGTTAAGGGCTAACAGGATAAGCATGTAATTTAAATATAAAGAGGTAATTATTAGTTGGAACAGCTAAAATAGTTTGAAGTATTTGGGGTCTAAAGAGCCAGCATCAGAGGTGGGCCAGAGGCTGCTGCATTTTGTAGAAGCCGTAGAATGACCTGACTTTTAAAATAGTGTACCCAGGGGTGCCTGGGTGGCTCAGTCAGTTAAGTGTCCAACTTCGGCTCAGGTCATGATCTCGCGGTTCATGAGTTTGAGCCCCGCATTGGGCTCTGTGCTGACAGCTTAGAGCCTGGAGCCTGCTACGAATTCTGTCTCCTCTCTCTCTGCTCCTCCCCCGCTCATGCTCTGTCTCTCTCTCTCTCTCTCTCTCTCTCTCTCTCTCTCTCCTTAAAAAATGAATAAAGCATTAAAATTTTTAAAAAAAATAAAATAAAGTAGTGTACCCAAGGGGTGCCTGGGTGACTCAGTCGGTTGAGCATCTGGCTCTTGATTTTGGCTCAGGTCATGATCTCACAGTTCATGAGATGGAGCCCCATGTCAGGCTTTGCACTGATAGTGCAGAGCCTGCTTGGGATTCTCTCTCCCTCCCTCTGTCCTTCTTTCCCTCTCTCCCCCTCCCTCTTTCTCTGCCCTTCCCCTGTTTGAGTGTACTCTGTCTCTCAAATAAATAAACTTAAAAAAGTAAAATAATGTACCCATAATCACTTTGAAAATAGATTTTTAAAATAATAAAAAGAAACAGTGACTTGGTCAGCCCAAGGAGTGATGTCCTGGCAACCATGCCCAGGTGGGAAAAAGGCACAGTGGGGGTAACCTCAAGCCCCTGGCTGGAGGAAGTAGGCTTCAGTGTCCTGGGGCCATGCTAGTTCTGATTATCATTATTGTTCCTGACATTAGGGTGAGTACATTTCAATAAAATGTCAAGACTGATAGCCATTGATTCATGCAATGAACACTCTCTGCATTTCAATCCCTGGCTGGAGCTGTTGGGATGAATACATCATGATTCCTGCCCTCAGCAGTTCACACACTGGTGATAAATAGTCATTCATCCAGCTGGTGTATGATGGCTCTACACAGCGATAATATACTAGAAGGATACATGATTGCAGGGACAGGTGCTCAGAGGTCAGAAGTCCTTCGGGGAACGTAAGAGACTCTTAAATATGGAGAACAAACAGAGGGTTACTGGAGGGGTTGTGGGAGGGGGGGATGGCCTAAATGGCTAAGGGGCATTAAGGAATCTACTCCTGAAATCATTGTTGCACCATATGCTAAATAACTTGAATATAAATTTAAAAAAATAAATTAAATTAAAAAAAGAAGTCCTTCGGGGAGCCCGGGAGGTTGACTAGGAATCAGGGGAGATGGGGTGAGGCAGGAGCAGATGTCCAAGCACCAGGGAACGAAACGTGCAGAGGCACAGAGAGGACCCAGGAATGATAGAGCTTGTTACAGCTGAGACGTGTGTGGCCTGGAGTCAGGAACTCAGAGTTTTTAGAGGAAGAAGCTGGAGAGGTGAATAGAAGATAGACCCTCCGCTAAGCAAGCGGGCATGCCATGGTAAAGAGTCTGTCCTTTGCCTTCCCCCGTGACATCCCTTCCTGGACTGACTGGTCTCTATGGGTTTTTTGAGGTTTAAATTTATCATTGAGCTCCTACTATGTGCCAGGGACACCACCGCGTACACAGGAGTCCAGGTCCCCTGTCCTGGGATTTGCAGTGAACAGACAAGTGAAGCAGGTGGGAGGCCCTTGAATAGGCCCTGTTTGTGGGGCAGGGGGGCGGGGTTGTTCTGGATAGAAGGGATGTTCGGGGGGGGGGGGGGGGGTAATAGGGAGAGCAGCAGGCTGTGTTTGCATCTGAGTAGAAGAAGCAGAGAGCATGTGTGGGACTGGGGCAAGGATGAGCCACTTTCTCTTTGGGACAGAGAGGTGGATGACAGGGATGTGAGGCCTCACGGGAAAAACTGGCCCTGGGGTTTTGGGCACAGCTCCCACATACAGCTGTGTCAGCACAGGGCGGCCTGCTGGGGCTGGCAGTCTGCAGCTTGGTTTGTGGGCGCTGAGGCCAGCATGGGGAGAGGCCCTGGGGCGAGTCTGCAGACCGCCTGCTCTGTGGTAAGCTCAGGCTGAGGTTCTGACAGAGGAGGCAAGGGCCCCAGGAAACTGGTGGAGGGGGCATTTTGGAGGGAAGCCACCAAAAAGGAAACTGGAGGCTCTGTAAGTCAGTGCCCCAGGTTTTTTCAAGGAGGGAAGAGCAGGAGGTGTTCCACTGCTGAAGCAGACAGTTACAGAGCTGGGAGAGAACTCTGTGGGTGGAGGGGAATCAGTGTGAGAGAAGGAAAGCTGATAATCCATCCTATGGGTATCTCATATACGCCCAGTGCTGTTCTTTTATGGATTTAAAAACTCAGTTTCTGATTCTGAAGAAGATACTATTAAATTGAGAATATAAAACAAATTAGCAGAATCATCTAGTCCAGCTCCCCCACTTAACACACCAAGAAACCAGGAGGGTAGACACTTGAGCCCATGGACACAGAGAGTACATTAGGGACAGCAGGCAGCCTGGGAGCCTGGCTGTCTCCTCCACGCCCTGCTGCCCCCACAGTGGCTGGGGACAGGAAGTTTTCCCTGTATTTGGGGAGGGACCCCATGGCCACAGCTCTGGCAACCTGACTCCACGGGTCAGCCATTGTCAGCATCTTGGAGTGCCTGCACGAGGTGACTTGATTTGAAAAGGTTTACACCTTTTGGTGGTGCTGTCTTCTGTTGTCATGAAATTTGGAGACATTTACTGCCTTTGAGACAAGTACAGGGAAAGTGTAATTTAGAAAGGAAGTCTCAGCCTGGGTACCCAATCAGTTAAGCGTCCAGCTTTTGATTTTGGCTCAGGTTATGATCTCACGGTTTGTGAGATGGAGCCCCTACATCAGGCTCTGCGCTGACTGGCACACAGCCTGCTTGGGATTCTCTCTCTCCCCCTCTCTCTGCTCCTCCCCTGCTCTCTCTCCCTTTCTCTCTCAAAATAAATAAAAAACATTTTTAAAAATCTTTAAAAATAAAAACAGAAAGTCTCAGAGAAAGACACATTTATGTGTAACTTCCAGTAACACAGTCTCCACAGCTAGTTCTATTCTTGAGTGATGTGAGTGGGACTCTCTCAGCTCACAGTGATTCCATCTGAGTAGGGGTCCCAGCGGAGCTCGGGAGTCCAACCTCAGGGTCCTTGCGGATGAGTGAGACATCTGCCATCTCCCCTCCCATCTCCCAACTACATTCCCCAACACTGTCATTCCCCTGGGCCAGAGATGGCCATGGCACCAGTGGATATCCAAAATGTGGCCTGACTCAGGTGTCAGATCTCAAATCCATGAACAACAACAACAACAAAATAAAAACCACAGTTACTACAGAGTATGTGTAAGGGGTACTATAAGTGCTATATGTGCCCCTTTCCTATTGTTCCACTTCCAAATTGACTGAAATCCAAAAATGTCATTGTACAAAATTTATATTTCACTAAAAAAAAAATTAAGTAGAACACTGAGCAAGGCATAGTGCTATCTACCAAATCATCTCCCATCCAGAAGTACCTTCTGGTTTCTTCTCTCTCATACGTTCCAACCTCTCTAATACAGCTAACCATCTATTTATTTATTTATTTACTTACTTACTGTAAACTCACTAAGCTGAGGGTTCATGTGTTGCTGTATTAATCTAATTATAGCACCTTCGAAGAGTCTCTTCCCTTTAGGCTTACATGCCCACTGTCTCAAGACATATTTTGTTTATTTTTTTCCAGTATTGGCTGGAGTTTGTTCCATTTTATTGCCTGATATTTTTTTTTTGACGTTTTAGGTTTTGTATCTGCACTCCAAAAATTGAAGAATTCCAAAGGCAGACATTTTTATTGCATCAGTCTGTTTACTAATTTCACATATTACCAAGTTGGCATCCTCCCAGGGCTCTGAATGCAGCACCCTGCTGGTGTCCTTGTTGGCAGTGTGCTGGCCTGAGCCTGGGTTTTAAGCGCCTGCTGCGGTGAACAGTTTGGGAGCTGCCAGCAGAGAGAGAGAGAGGATCACCCAGAGAGACAGACGTGGCCTATGCTATTCTGATCCCCAACAGCTCCCAAGGCATTAAAATAGCTGGTGAGCGTGAAGGGACATGAATGGGGAGGCTCCAGGGGTGGTGGCAGGGATGGGTGCTGCTGCTGTGGAGAGAGGGTTCCTGCTGGAATTGAACACTAAGGGCGTGGGGGTGGTGGTGGTGGCACATCTGGGACTCCAGGAGATACTGCTGCATGGAGGGGTGCAGACAGGCAGAACCCAGGGGGCCAGGCAGCAACTCCATGTGAAATGCAAGGCATTGACCTCGTGCTGAGTTCGGGAGGTGCTTGAGTGCATTCAGTTCAGCATGTACTTCCTGAATCTGCACCTTGTATGTATCCTGAACAGATAGAATCTGGGCCTCAAAGGATGAGAAAGAGCACGCTGAATCATGCATTCCGCTATTCATCTACAGACTTATTGAGCAATTTCTACATGGCAGATGCTGCCCTGGTTGTAAGGATATCCAGGTCCTCTGAGCATCAGTTGTGGAATCACACGGTGCCAATCCTAATGCAGCCCTGGGAAAAGATGACACTGGAATTGGGTACGAGGACCCCCCTTCCTGGAAGGATGTGAGTGTTGGCCTGGGACTCTGGGTGAGAGGAGACCTTCAGCAGGAACAAACTGTCGCTGTGCCTCTTCCACCTGGGCACAGATCCACTGGCCTCGGCTGTGGGCACAGAGGACCAGGGCAGCTGGGGTCAGGGCACCACCCCAGGGAGAGCCAACTTAATTTCTGGTACTGTTCGGCTCTCACCTGCCTGTCTTCAGCCAGTTGGGCTAAGGCAGAGCCATACATGTGAAGGAGTGAGCCACCCCTTCACAACAGGGACAAAGAAAGTGTTTGATTAAATTAGATGCGTGTTTCTACCTTCAGACAAAGCCTTAGCAAAACAGGAACAGAAGGAAGATTTCTTAATTCGGTAAGTGGTATCCATCAAAAACCCACAGCAGAGATATTATGTGGTGGGAAAATTTTAGAGTCAGTTGTGTTATTCAGGAACAAGTGAGGGATGCCACATAGCATTGCCCTGGAGGCTCCCACCAGTGCAACAAGGCAAGAAAAAGAAATGGGAAGTAGAAGAAAATGATCATTTTGTGCAGGCAATGTAGTTGTTCATAGAAAAAAAGCTGATCTGCTACAAAATCTATTAGAACTAATTATAGAACTCAGCAAAATTTCTCAATTTGGAGATAAATATACAGGAATCAGTTGGGTTCCTATATATCACTAATAACCGTTTAGAAACTATAATAGAAAAAAATTATACTTACAGTAGCAACCAAAACTATATGCAAGAGCCTTATGGAAATGACTCTAAACCATTATTGAAGGACACAGAAGATCTGACTGAATGGTGAGATATATCATGTTATATATCATGTTAATGGATGGGAGGTTTGATACCATAAAGATACCAATTTGCCCTAGATTAATACAGGGTGTTCATGGCATTTGGTCAAATGATCCCAAGAACAGTCAAGACAATTTCCAAGAAGAATAAAATGAGATCTCACGATTTGTGAGATCAAGCCCTTGTGTGGGCTCTGTGCTGACAGTGCAGAGCCTGCTTGGGGATTCTCTCTCTCTCTCCTCCCCTCCCCACCACTCTCAAAATAAATAAACATTTTTTAAAAGGCTTATTATGAGTTTCAATAATTAATATGGTGTGGTGCCAGTACTGAAATAGATCAGTAGAACAGAGTAAAAGACACAGACTCATGCAAAGTTGATAAGGAAGAGGTGGCCTAACAGATCAGTAGGACAAGGATAAACTATTCAATAAATTAAATAAATTGTGAGGAGAAAAAGTACCTCATGCAGTATGCACAATAAATTCTAAATGGATGAAAGATCTAAATGTGGAAAGCAAAACCTTAAAACTCCTGGAAAATATTTGAGACTCACTTCCCACCTCATGGCAGGAAAGGATTTCTTAAAATGAGATTTGAAAGCCACTAACAATAAAGGAAGACATTCGTAGATTTGACTATGTTAAAAATTTTAACTTCTGTATGACTAAAGACACCACAAATAAAGTTAAAACATAATACTACAGACTGGAAGGAGATAGCTGCAACTCATGCGATCAGCAGAGGATTAGAATGTGTAGCACAGTAAAAGCTCCTACAGATTAGCTAGAAAAAAACCATACAATCCAACTGGGGGAGGGGGCAAAGTTAGCAAATTCTATGAATAAGCAATTACAGAGGAAAGATCTGAATGCTCAGTACACACACACAAAAATACATTGAATTTCACTGGCACTCAGAGAAATATATGTTAAAACAAGATACTATTTTGAACCTATCAGGTTGGCAGAAAATTAAAAGGTGGGCTATTTGAAGTGTTGATGAGGAAATGGAACCACAGGAAATCAGACGCTGCTGCTGAGAGTGAAAATTAGTGCAGTCTTGCTGGGTAGCACCCGCGGCCTCTGGCACAGGAGCTGGCAGCCATGTTCTAGATGTAGGACCCAGGAGACTATTGTCTGTGTGCAGAGACAGGTCTGTGGACCTTTCTTGCTTTGCAGAAAGTGGAAAGAACTTAAATGTTCATGATCAGGAAACGTGGATGCATAGTATATTTACATAATAAGCAACTAAATAACTAAATTCGAATGATTTTGAAAGCATGTTGTTAAAGGAAGAATTGCAGAAAAATGTGTGTGGTATGACACCTTTATCTGAAGTTTAAAAACATTCTAAACAGGGGCACTGGGTGGCTCAGTCAGTTAAGCAGTTCAGCGTCTGACTCTTGATTTGGGCTCCAGTCGTGATCTCACAGTTGGTGAGTTCGAGCCCCACATCAGGCTGTGTGCTGACAACAAGGAGCCTGGTTGGGATTCTCTCTCCCTCCCTCTTTCTCTCTCTTTCCCTCTGCTCGCCCCATGCACACTCTTTCTTAAAATAAATATTAAAAAAATAAATAAATAACACTCTAAACAATATCCCAGTGATACGTGCATACTCGTGAGGCAAAACTATAAAAACGTGGTTGAGACAAAGACACATCAGCTTCTCAAGTGCAATTAGGTCTGTGGAGATAGAAGTGGGAAAGAGGGAGCTGAAAACAAAGAGGGCTTTTTACCTTGCTCTGTCTCCTAGGACAAAATACTGAGATTTGTTCCATCTGGGTAGTGGCCACATGAGCAGAGTTTGTTATATTCTATTTTGTCTATATACTTGAAATGTGTCATGGCTTTTTTAAAAATTCTGAGGGGAAAAAACCCTTAATTTCCATTTTCAAGTGGGTAATAGTTCATAAAACATTTAAACTGATTGATATTTGTCACTCGTGACTGGCAGTTTAGTGTGGTGGGTTGAAGCACAGGACTCTGGGGCAGCCTTCCAGGTCCGAATCCTGCTTTGCTTCTTCCTAAATGGTATTTAGGAAGCTGTTTAATTTCTCTCTGCTGTGGATTCCTTGGATGTAAAATGCTGCCACCAATGATCATGATGATGATGATGATGATGATGATGACGACGGTGATGATGATGATTAGTGCGTGCTCATAGAGTTGTCACGAGGATATGATGAGTTAGTGTGCATAAAGCACTACAGAAGTGGACTCTATTATTGTGCCCGAATACGATCTACCATTCGGAGAGACACTAGTTACTTATTAGATGCAGGGGAGAGTGGGGGAGGGGATGAATAAGCTTTGTTGAAAGAAACCGTGTAAGTAGATGTTTTTAGTGGTGGTTGCTCTTCTAACTGCAGTAAGACAAAAATATCTCTCAGATCTCCAAAATTAACCTGTGGAGTTGGAGATGATTCAGCCCCCAGTGACTTCACACGTATCTGCTTCAGTTAGCTCTGGTAAGTAAAATCATCACTCATTCACTTTCAGAGCTGGCTGAAAAATCAATATGAAAAACAAAATCAATATGTAACTGTTGAAATATATAGAATCCCCTCTAAAAATGAAAGCTACATCTATCTTCAAGTTTTGATGGATATGTGGTGTTGTATCATGGAATAAGAATGGCTTTTTTGTATTTAAAAACAATGATGAAATGTAAATCTCCTCGCTAGATGGGGATTTAAATTGAAGCCTATTTAATGTCTCAACTAAGTGAGAAGAAATCACAGATATTAGGGAGTCAAGGATGATTTTCTGAAAGCAGATACCAGAAGGGAAAGATTGCAGGCTTTGTCTGGAGTTGACTTGAACTTGGGTCCAGCTGCAATTCTGCTACTTACTAGCCCCATAGCCTTGAGTGAATTACTTAAACCTGCTGTGGCTCAGATTCTCATCTACAAGATGGGACTCACAGTCCTTCTCTTGCAGAACTCTTGTGAGGACCTAGTACGTGCTCGGTGCTGATGAATGGGAGATCGTAAGGGTCTAAGACAAAATGAGATCATGAGCCGTTGAGCCTCACAGCTGACCCTGCCAATCGCTCTTCACCTTACTTGGAACAGTAACTTATTTCAAAGCCCAGGAATTTTTCAAAATGAAGAAAACCTGGTCTTCTTAAAGATGATCAAATGCTGCTTTTAAAGAGTAATTATTCGGGGCGCCTGGGTGGCGCAGTCGGTTAAGCGTCCGACTTCAGCCAGGTCACGATCTCGCGGTCCGGGAGTTCGAGCCCCGCGTCAGGCTCTGGGCTGATGGCTCGGAGCCTGGAGCCTGTTTCCGATTCTGTGTCTCCCTCTCTCTCTGCCCCTCCCCCGTTCATGCTCTGTCTCTCTCTGTCCCAAAAATAAATAAATGTTAAAAAAAAAAAAATTTGTAAAGAGTAATTATTCAATGCAAGGTATTGCAGCAATCAGGATCGGCTTTCCTATAAGGAGTGTCCTGTTCTGACTGCCACTGCTTTTGTATGTCCTTGCACAGCATCCTGGAATATCTAGTCCAGTTGGGAAGATTCATCATGCCTAGTCCCCCCAAAACACTCAAGTCATTTCTAACCACTGGAGGAATGAATTTCTAGGAATGAGCAGCCACTAAGGGCAAAGCCAAAATTCTGTGCCCGCTCCCAGGCCTGAGCCAAAGGGAAGATTTCCGAGGCCACCAAGCCTGAGCCGGAGGCAGAACACCTGGCTAAAGCAATACCCCCTCCTCTGCATGCCCTTCTCTGGCAACTCCATCCTTCTCCCTTCCACCCTCCATCCCAGTCCTGCAATGCCCAAACCTGCCCCTCACTTCCTACCCTCATTTTTCATTTAAGAGGAGGGGCAGTGTGGTAGTGGGCCCAAAGAGGAGAGAGAGAATCCCTAGGAGGGAGGCAGTGTGGCTCTGACTAAAGTGATTCCCAGCAAGCTGTGAATAGAGACTATGCTTTAACCAGCTAATTCGAGGTACCTGCATTTTCGAGGAAGAACCTGTTTATCTCTGAGGATCTCTAATTGGCAAATTCTTTAGGGAAGATGGGTCTTATCACCATCTCTTGCTCTGTGGAAAGGGGTAAAGTTTGGGTGGGAAGATGGGAAGTTCAGGGTAGGACAGGTTGGTGTAAGGTGCCCACTGGGTAGGCTCCTGTGACCATCTCCACCCAGACAGAGGCCCCTTGGGCACCTGGAACAGCATGCTGAATTCATCCTCCCCACCAGCTCCTAGATGCCTGTTGCAGTTGGTGGTGCCTTAATGCCACCTCCCCCACCTGGTTTCCCAAGCTAGAAGAAGCACTCAGCGTCATCCTTGACTCATCCCTGCCCCCTGGCAGTCATCCATGCTGTTCCTTATTGCCCCCCCCCCCCGCCATCACAAAGGACAAGCTAAAATCAAAATTACAGTGCATTTAACTGTCTTGCTAATTGCCATGGCTTCCTACTACCTTGGGGAATATCTCAACACAAGTAAAAGTGTTTGAAATCCATATTTCAAATCATCTTATTAAAATTTGTGAAATTTTTATGGCTCATTTCTTTTCAGATCTGATTAGATCATTACTTTTACCTTAATTTGGCTACCGAAAAGCTCTTACGATGAGGATAATCGTCAGCCCCGCCATTTCCTTGCCATTCACTTATGCTGGCAATGATTAGCATATTGTCTTCAGTCCTCAGTTTTGTTTCTCATAGGAATCTTTTGAAATCACTGGTCCATTTTGTGAGGGTTTAGTTAGAACTAAATAATATAATCACTGAGTCTGTTTAAAGCACACATAAACAAATGCTGAAATAAATCAAAACTTTTGAAAGGGAATAGACAAGTGAGAGATGCACTAAATACCCCCAAACCCTGGATGGGGGACTTTCCCCACTTCCCTTAGAATGCCACACACCGGTGGGTCGCACGGTCAGCCTATATGTTAAGTTTTAGTAAAGCTTAACTTCTAAGGAAACAGGAGACAGGGATGCCTGGGTGGCTCAGTCAGCTCAGCATCCAACTTCAGCTCAGGTCACGATCTCACAGTTGAAGGGTTTGAGCCCTGCATCAGGCCCTGGGCTGGCAGTGCAGAACCTGGTTAGGATTCTCTTTCTCTCCTGTCTCTCTCTCTGCCCCTCCCACATTTGCACTGTCTCTCTCTCTCTCTCTCTCAAAATAAATAAATAAGCTTTAAAAAAAAAAAGGAGACAGAAATAGAGCTTCTAATGGCTTCATTTTGCACACCCTGGAGTATTGCCTGGCAGACCCTGCTGCCGTCTGTGTCATGGTGACCCCCCTGTAGGACCCACGAGCTGCTTGCTTCTTACTGCAGGTGGTGGAAATTGGGGGACCTCAGGTCTCAGCCACAGAGGTGAGCCCAGGAGACATGTGCTCAAGGCATGGTGGCTCTCTTGGGGGGTTGGGGAGACCCAGTCCTGAAGAAGGCTCAAGAGTGTGCTAGACTGAACTGCAGTCAGAAAAACTGCATTCCTGACCCTCCCAGGCCATCCAGGTTTTACTGTGATGCCTTTTAAAATATCCCAAAATATCTTCTTTAAGCCTCAAGAATGCTACCTCACTGAAGTATGAAAGGGATCAGGCCAACAAAGGCATTTTTTCACGAGCTTCTAAGCTTTGATCATTTCTCTGTGGAGAGATGGGAGGATCGAGGTTTTTGCTTCTCTCTAACTCAAAGGCCCCACCATCACTCAATAATCGCATTTCATTGTACCTTCTCCAGTGTCATGTTTTTAATATTCCAGCAGTATACAAGCCACAGTTTTATACAAGGCAAGGAAAATGTTTTCTAGGTTGACTCCACTGGAGATGCAACAACTCAATTAATCTTCCTGGAAACCGTAACTCTGTTAGGTTCACATTTCAAAACTCTACTTAAGGTTGCTTAATAGTTTTGTCCCCATAGCAACATAGGGACAAGCAAGAACTAAAGCAGAGGCAGCGTCTTCCCTAGTAGGTGTTTTGTCATCATCATGGATATCCCATCCTTCAGACCATCTCACCCCCACGGCCAGACCCCTCCTCATCATTCACACAGAGAACAGACAAAGAAGCAAGCAGGGAGAGGCGAGGGTGTCACCTCCCCCCCCTGGCTCCTGGCCCTTTATCAATAGTGAAGGACACGACCAGTCCAATCAGCCTTTCTGGGCGTGTATGCAGGTGAGCAGAAAGACAGGTGCTCATCACAAAAGTTCAAGTAGTTTGCGAGGCAGCTCCATCTCAAGGAGGCTTGCTTGAACTTCTTTCCCAACAGTTAAGTATAAGTGATTGCCAGGAATTTGGATTACCACTCTTCACCCTCTGCTTACCCTTCCACATACCCTGAAGACCCCTCCCACTTTCCTTGTACTCTGGGTCTCCTGCCTTGACAGATGGTACTTATTAAGCACCACAGATTGTTTTGCTCTGGGCACCATCTCCACTCTTCTACTCTAGCTACCTGTCCTACTGGCCATCATCTTAGGCTGTTTACAGAAGTGAAGTGATACTGTGAGCACTGGCTATGGCAGAGAATTTCTAATCTTACAAAGTTGATACAACTATCCATACTCGAATCCAAGTTTTCCACACACTCCTTAAGTGGAAGTAGAGGAGTCAGAGTCCTGAGAGTAAGGAGAGAAGAGATGAGTCTGCTCCCAGCCCCTCTGTACCTCACCACGTGCTGGGTTGAGGATGCTCAGAGCACTTCATCCCTCATAACCATCATTTATTTTATTTTTCCCAAAATGTACTACCTGCTCTTCCTATGCTGAAGTTCATCTGCCTCCTTTCTGCCCACTCACCCAACTTGGTAAGATCTTCCTGCTGTTTATCACCACCAGTTCAGCATTTCACCATCTGGGAGAGCTTAGCATTGTCTAGAAATGTGGAAACATCACTTGTACTATGGCAGAACATCATTTATAGAAGCATCAATGGACACCAGCCCCAGCACTTTTCCATTTAGTGAAGGACCCACTTAAATTATCTTTTGCTTACTCTCTCCAAACTGTTCGCTAACTACCATTGTCACACCACTCTCCCCACATAGTTCTGATACTTTTCCTTTCCTTGTAAATATTCTAAGGGTGCTTACTCTCAGAGCACTGACTTCACATTGCTTTTACCTGAGCTTCCCCATCAGGGGAAGGAAGCCCCTGTCTATTCTACAGGGATCAATTTTGCAGCTTCCTCAGTCTTGTCTCATTGTGCCAGTCAAGTAAGCTATATAGTAGCTGCATAATCACATTTTTGTCTCCATTCTCAGAGATCCTGAGGTGTTGCAAACAAGTCATTACCTTTCATGACTGGGGAATGGGAACGTTTTTACAAACATTGTTAAGAGAATTACCCCTGGCCAAAAGAGCCTTCCAAAGGCTTGTACACAGCAATAAGAGGACGGTTTTCGCCAAGACCTAATCTAGATCTCTTAGTGTTTCCCCAAAGTAAATATGTGTCCACTGATCAGGACTGTTTCCCCAGATATCCAAGTGCCTTCCTGACCTTGACTTCCAAAACTCACACGCTTCCTCTCAGCCTACAGCGTTCCTCCCTGATACATCGCCAACACAGTCTGCCTGCTGAAGGCTGAGACAGAAAGATGGATGGAAGGAAGCAAGCCCAACATTTCTATGTGCAGAAGTCTTCTGAATAAGACCGCCTCCCCCAGGTTTCCCTAGTGCACACACCCTCCCTTTAATCAGGCACACATGATGGAAACAGTGGGGTCTCCTCACCCCTGCCAGGCAGATCCCCTGGGAGATGTAAAAGTTGACCAGAGTGTCTTATTTTTTTTTCTCTCAATACTACCCCAGCATTTCTCATAATATATGCCACAAGATTGTGTGTGTGTGTGTGTGTGTGTGTACACACATTTCGTAAGGTTCAGTAAGTTTGAGAAGTGGTAGACTAAATAAAACTACACAGGTGTCTTTACTGTGGGACTTCTCGAAGCCTTTAATAAGCTACTTGGTATGGCAAATCTTTAAGAGCCAGCCATAATATATGGTCATCCGCGAACTCATTATAACTGGCCACAGACCCTTCTTTACCAGAGCACCTCTCAGGACTAGTGTTCTGTAGGATACATGCTGGGGCATGTTGTGTTCCGTGGGTCTTAGGGGCAGCATGTCAGAGTCACTTAAGGAGCTTGTGATTACCAGCCGTCTCCTAAAGATCTTCATACTGACAGTCTGGGCTAGAGTGTGAGAATCTACTTATTGTTGTTTTTTCTTAAAGCTTTCCTGGTTATATTGATGATCCATAGCCCTTGGGTTCCCCTGCTGTAGACTCTTGATATTTAAGGCTTCAGAGATGCTATACCTCTGACCCTCCTGAGCGCTCCCCATGGAAGCTTCTACACTAAATCCCCTTGTAGGTAAATAACACATTCTTATACAATAGAGATGGCTGAAAACTTACCAGGAAAAACACCCAAAGCCTTTATGATTTGGGGGAAATTGCTGGCCTGTATCTATGACTTTAGAAACCACTTTGTAACATTGTAGCCATCCCCATCCAGCCACATTCAAGTCCACCTTTAGCTTTCTCCAGCTGTTCTCACTCATGCCATTTTGGGCTATTTCACATGTTTTCATATTTTGTTTCATTTGTCTACATCTCACATCCCTGCAGGACCATATTTTGGGGGGATTTCATATACAGACGAACTAAGAGTAAGCACTCAATAACTGCAGAGAAACCAGAGGACAAAAGAGACTTTGCCCAGAATGAACAAAAAAGGGTTAAGGTTGACTACAGAATTAAAAATCAAGTAGAGAGGCACGGTAAATCGGTCAATGTGGCAACATGAATGTGTACAATTTACCTGTACACAAAATGTATAGCATTTTAAATGGTAGGTAGGTCTCATATTCTGCCACCCTCTGCAGTTTTTCTTTGTTACTTCTGTGTTCAATTTTTGACTCCATGATATATGCATCACTAGTGATTTAGGACTAGGGTGACTAAGGCGCCTGGGTGGCTCAGTTGGTTGAGTGTCCAACTCCAGCTCAGATCATGATCTCGCAGTCTGTGAGTTTGAGCCCCGTGTCAAGCTCTGTGCTGACAGTTCAGAGTCTGGAGCCTGCTTCAGATTCTGTGTCTCCCTCTCTCTCTCTCTCTCTCTGCCCCTTCCCTGCTCGTGCTCTCTCTCTCTCTCAAAAATAAATAAACATTTAAAAATTAAAAAACAAAAACAAAAAACGGAATAGGGTGACCAACTTGTCTCAATGTGCCTGGCACTTTTCTCGTTCTAGCACTGAAAATCAGCTGTAAGGGAAACCCTTCAATCCTGACAAGTCAGAGCAGTTGGTCCCTGTACTCAAAAGACAGAAAGAATTCTGACCAAATAAATTCTGACCAAATAAAACTGGGAATTGCTACATCACTTTTATCCACCTGAGTCACTGCCGCAGTAACAAAACAAACTACCACAAACAGTGGCTTAAAGCAACACAAATTTATCGTCTTCCACATCTAGAGATCAGAAATCTCTAAATAGGTTTTACAGGACTAAAAATCAGTGTATCAGCAGAGCTGAATTTTTTTTTTCCTAGAGGCTCGAGGGGAGATTCTGCTCCCTTTCCTTTTCCAGCCTCTAGAAGCCAGCCACATTCCTCGGCTGGTGGCTCCCTCCTTCATCTTAAAAGCAAGCGATCACGTCACTCTGACCCTCTACTTCCATCATCAAATCCGTTCTCTGGCCCACTCTGTCCTGCCTCCCTCTTTCACTTTGAAAGACCCTTGTGATTCCGGGCGCCTGGGTGGCTCAATCAGTTAATCGTCCGACTTCAGCTCAGGTCATGATCTAATGGTTCGTGGGTTCAAGCCCCACATCGGGCTCTGTGCTGACAGCTCAGAGCCTGGAGCCTGCTTCAGATTCTGTGTCTCCCTCTCTTTCTCTGCCCCTCCCCCACTTGTGCTCTGTCTGTCTCTCTCTCTCTCTCTCAAAAATAAACAAACACTTTTTAAAAAGAAAAGACCCTTGTGATTATATCAGGCTCACTGGATGATCCAGTGTAATTTCTCCATCCCCAAATCCTTAACTTCATCACATCTGCACAGTCTCTCTTGCTGGGTAAGGTAACATATTCTCAGGTTCCAGGGACTGAAATGTGGACACCTTTGGCAGCTGGAGGGTCACTGTTCTGCCTACCACACCCAGCGTTCTCAGAGAGTTGAAAACACCTTCATGTGTTAAAGGAATATTGTTAAGTCTCACAGGAAAAGAATCTTTTAGCATTGCCTGACCCAGTCCTGTCCACACTTACTTGATCAAGAAAGAAGCTCTTTACCCCCAAAGAGCACTTATCATCTCATGGAATGCAGCTGCTGTCACAGAAGGGGAGAATTCAATCTGGTTGTGCGTACCGCCGAGAGTCCAGAGACTTTCCATGTGATATGCAGATGAGGACAGTTTTGAGGAAATTCATTTATAGATCCAATTCCTCTTCCTCATTTCAGTACATACTCTTTTCTACACTTACCTGCCTGACAAACAACATGAGGTCAAGGCAGGGTGGACCTGTCTTCTTTCCGCTATTTTCGTCAGAGGCCACAGCCATTAAGAATCGTATCAGGACAGTATATTACCCTGGGTGCAAAACCTCCCTGGTCAGACACAGGGATGATGTGAAACTCTGGGGTTGGCGATGCCTCTTTGAAGCAAGACGCTATAACCTACCTGCCCCCTACCCATCTCATTTGAAGCTGCATTTCCAATAAAAATTTTCCTTTTACATTTAGTATTTGTCAACATTTTAATATTTCATATTGTGTGCTAAAATGAAATAACTCACTCCAGAGGAAATGCTTTGAGGCTTGGAGATTTATGGTTACCAGAATCATCTTTTAATTTAAAATTTCAATTTGTATGCATCCTTTGACTGTAGAGAATTATGATGAATTGGTCAAATAAAACACTTTCAAGCATAAAAACATATTAAGTTAAAGTTCTCTGGGTGTCATGGAAAAGAGATAGTTTCAAAGGGAAAAAAAGAACAATGTAACATTTCTAAAGAAGAGCTTGCTCCTGTCACTCTAAAATGGACAATAATGTCCTATCACTGCCAGTGTTTATGTTATGTTGGACATATTTAAAAGAATGATATAGCAGGCTAATTTTAAATATCACTCATATAGAAATCATGTCTATTAACAAATTATAACTATTTAAACTTAAGGTGAAAAATATGGCTGCCAAGTTAAATATGCAAGGAGGGGGGCGCCTGGGTGGCGCAGTCGGTTAAGCATCCGACTTCAGCCAGGTCACGATCTCGCGGTCTGTGGGTTCGGGCCCCATGTCGGGCTCTGGGCTGATGGCTCAGAGCCTGGAGCCTGTTTCCGATTCTGTGTCTCCCTCTCTCTCTGCCCCTCCCCCGTTCATGCTCTGTCTCTCTCTGTCCCAAAAATAAATAAACATTGAAAAAAAAAATTTTAAAAAAAAATATGCAAGGAGGTACGTAGTTTTTCAAAACCCTTAAGGGAATATATGAGCAAAAACGGTGGCAGCTACTGGTCTAGAGAAAAATGTTGGGAATGCTGGCAGGGGAAAGAGCAGTGTTTGGAATCAGGCTCGCAGAGGAGCCTTGGTTAAAATGCCAGCTTCACCCAACAGAGTTAAAACCATGAAGCGTCTGGCACAGAGCCAGCCAGTGCTCCCTTCCTGCCACCAGGACCTGCCAGGTGCCATCAGTGTGTGAGGCACTAGGCATACAGTAGGGCTTCGACACCCGTCCCTGCTCGCACAGAGCTCACATTCTGGTGGACATGCATGTATTTGATCTGCCGCTTCTGTGTGGGTACATGCTTGCTGCATTTCTTTTCTTTTCTTATTTTTAATGTTTATTTATTTTGAGAGGGGAGGAGGGGCAGAAAGAGAGAGAGAGAGAGAGAGAGAGAGAGAATCCCAAGCAGGCTCCAAGCTGCAAGCGCAGAGCCCAACTCAGGGCTCAGTCCCACACCCATGAGATCATGACCTGAGCCGAAATCAAGAGTCGGACACTGAACCAAGTGAGCCACCCAAGCGTCCAAGCTTGCTGCATTTCTAAAGAGTCTCTTACTACTCTTATTCTCAGGCAGCTTTTAGGAGCTGTATCTATAAAGAAATGACTCATTTTTTTTATATTCTAGAAGAGGTCCTTCTAAATTCCATTGTTCCCTTCAGAATAATCACCTGAGGAGGCATACGCTTATTTTAGTGACAGGGCCACTACTCAAAAGTCTTTAAGCCTCTGCTGTGGGATTGACTTCAAAGCATACAGCACAATCTTCTGAACATTCTTAATACTTGTAAATGTTTGTCTTTGTGGGGGGCGCCTGGGTGGCTTAGTCAGTTGAGTGCCTTGACTCTTGGTTTCAGCTCAGGTCATGATCACATGGTCATGGGATTGAGCCCCGAGTCAGGCTCCATGCTGAATGTAGAGCCTGCTTGGGATTCTCTCTCTCTCCCTCTGCCCTTCCCACCCTCACAAAGTAAATAAATTTTAAAAACATATATTTGTCCTTGGAATACAAATTGGTGTTTTGGGGAACAGGTTATTCACACAAAGGTCTGGTGACCCTAGTAGGTGGTCAGACTGGGTAGGAATATTTTTTATGACAAACTCTAGGAGGGCATAAATCAGGCACTCTGGGCTTTCTCATGGTAAAGAATAGTCAAGAGATGCTGTTTGTTCCCTTTGTACCTAGACTGAAGGAAAAAGCCCACCCACGTCAGGGTCACTTGACTGTGAAGTTGCTTGAAGACTCTACGGTTTCAAACTTTAGGGAGAGAGCTTCCTGAGCTGTAGGAAGCCCATGGTACCTACTACCTTACTGCTGATGATCCTGCCACAGCAACCCCACTCCAGGCCATGCCCCTCGGGGCCCGCATCTAGAAGCCTGAGAGCAGACGTAGCTGTCTCGGAAGGACCCAGGACCGAGGGAGCAAGGCTGGGCCAGTCGTGAGGGGGCCATGTGGGTGCAGGAAGTGCACACAAGCCTTGTCTGAATTGTGTCGGAGTGTTTATTGAGTGTCTGTGAGACCTGAGCATTAATCACAGGTATTAATCACTGTCCACTGAGAAAACGAGTCCAGGATGGGCAGAGGGTGTGGAATATGAGATGGGGCGGACAGGCAAAGATTTCAGAACATGGCACGTGTGGCCATCTGTCTGTCTGCTCTGCCTATCGTATCTGTCACTTACATGTGGCCACAGAATGCTGGATAAAATCTCTCTGGATCCTATAAAGGTCCTCAATTCTCAAAGGAAAACTGTTTTTTTAAGTATAAATTTGCACTGTATTTTACTGCTTCCTTATTCTTCTGCAGTGTTTCTCTGTATTTTACTTAGCAGACACCATTTCATCCCTGTGCCCAGAACTGAACTAGGTGCTGTGGGAGACACTGTCTCAGTCCTTAGGCAACTTGAATCACCTTGGAAGACAGGCATACATACTGCAGAGTAATGGCCAGCGGGTTTCAAACGTCAGCTCTAGCTAATAGGTGACTTCATGGAGTATTTTATCAAATCTAAGACACTGTGAATTGTAAGATGTTGTTTCATGTGCTCTTAAGAAAGAAAAATATGCTGCCAATTAAATTGTGAATGACTGTTTTCTTTTTATTCATAAATTTTATACTTCTTGAAAGATTCTTTTTGGACTTGCTTAGACAAGTGTTATTTTTAACATATATTACTCTTGTTCACTCATGAAGTAGAACATAAGAGAGAAATAAATTGGCTTTGGTTTTTCTAAGCTGCTTCACATTCAGGGTACTGCTCATCTGAAGTATCTTTGACTTGCTGTGGTCAGTGCATGTGTTTCTCATGCAGCGCCCTTCTGTTCCCTATGCCAACGGAGAGCGTTGGAGAGGCAATATTCCTTCGAGTACTCTTGACTTCTCCCAAATCTCTGGCTCCTACTGTGCAAATTGATGCGCATATAATGACAACCACAGCACAAGTGCCACCTGGCAACAGTGACTGTAAGACACATACCAATTTCCAAGATACCGAACATGAAAAAAATACACCATAGACTCAAAAAATAGATTCTGAGACTCCGTCAAAAAGACTGCCATGATCAACTGCCCATGTCTTCCCTGGGAATGGTGTTGGCATCAGTGCTACATTCTTGTCATTAAACAGTAATTTGCACAACTGGTTAGTTCTCTGTGAGCTAATAGGGTCAGGAAGGCGTTATGCATGAAGTAGGTCTAAAAAGGTGCGATTTCGGGTGCCTGGGTGGCTCAGTCAGTTAAGAGTCCAACTTCAGCTCAGGTCCTGATCTCATGGTCCATGAGTTCAAGCCCCACGTCGGGCCCTGTGCTGACAACTCAGAGCCTGGAGCCTGCTTCAGATTCTGTGTCTCCCTCGCTCTCTTCCCCTCCCCCACTCACACTCTGTCTCTCTCACTCTCAAAAATGAATATTTAAAAAAAAAATTTTTTAATGTGCTATTTGGCCTGGACAAAAGGAAACCACTTCCAGAGAGGGAAGAGTGCAAGATAGAAGGCTCAAGAGGGTAAATAAGCATGTCATGTGGAGAGGACGGTGGAGGGATCCCAGGCTTTGGTGGGGTTTGATTAGGGAGTTGTGGGGTATAAAAGGCATGAGTCTTTGCCCTAAGAACATATTCGTGTGTTTCACTTGTAGAAGACACTAATGGTTCTCATATTTCTATAACTTTTCTTTCTTTCCTTACTATAGGTCCTGATGTTTTTAGTTCAAAGAGCCTTGCCCTTCAAGCTCAGAAGAAGATCCTGAGCAAAATAGCCAGCAAAACTATGGCAAACATGTTGATTGATGACACCAGCAGTGAGATCTTTGATGAGCTCTACAAAGTCACTAAAGAGCACACCCACAGCAAGAAGGAAGCCCACAAGATCATGAAAGACTTGATCAAGGTGGCAATCAAAATTGGAATCCTCTACCGGCACAACCAGTTCAGCCAGGAGGAGGTTGTTATCGTGGAGAAGCTCAGGAAGAAGCTGAACCAGACGGCCATGACGATCGTCAGCTTCTATGAGGTGGAGTACACCTTTGATAGGAACGTGCTCTCCAAGCTTCTGCATGAGTGCAAGGACCTGGTGCATGAACTGGTGCAGCGACACCTGACACCCAGGACCCATGGGCGCATCAACCACGTCTTCAACCACTTTGCCGACGTGGAGTTCCTCTCTACCCTTTATAGTCTGGATGGAGACTGTAGGCCCAACCTCAAGAGAATTTGTGAAGGAATCAATAAATTGCTAGATGAGAAAGTCCTCTGAATGCCTTCTCTCCTCCTGGACTTTGCCGAGTTCCAGTTCTAGTACCCAATGTGGTCCAGGTTAGAAAAAAGAAACCCGGAAACCCTTGTCGAAGACGCCCATGTTCTGTCCTATTCGCCCATCTGATATTGATGCCAGATTGCACTCAGGTGTGTTTATCCCCTGAGCTCACTGACGAGGTCTGTTCTTCAAATCACCTTGGCTCGCCAACCCAAAGGACATTTCATTTGTTCTAGGCAGAAGGCTGCTATGCTCCTCAAGGTGAGCTCAGTGCATCTTGGTGGAGTGGAAGGAGCCCTGGACCAGGAGTTGGAGGACGTGGATTTGGTTCCCAGCTTCACCAGTACAACCATCCTCGGGATCCTGGAACCACAATGCCCTCCTGCCTACCTCCCAGGACTGCTGTGAGGTTCAAATGAGACAATGTATGTTCCCGCTTTTAAAAACTCTAACGTAAGCTCTTATTATTTTCTCTCTGGAGTGTGAGAGGGATCAACCTGGATCTAGACTACTAAGCAGAAGAGAAGAAAAGAATAATGGTATCTAGTAGGCCGGGTTTACAGTCTGTCTCTAGATGTGCTGTTTCAAACACAGATGAATACACAGGTGTGAAGAAGTGTAGCTGCAAATTGGAAAAATGTTTTCCAAGAGTTGTGTTTTTTAGGTCTTAGATGTAGGTTTATGATCCTGCAGAGGGAATCTTTCCAGCAGGGTGGGGGTATGGAGAGTTTCTCACTCATAATGCAGGAGCAGGGAAGTGTGTTCCCTGTGGGAGAGGCCTCTCCCTCCCAGGGGCCACCGTGAGGTGTGGGAGGGTTTATCCCAGCAGCACAGGAGAGCTGGGCAGCACGAACCCCTATCCATCTCTCTTGGCCTTTCACAGACACATTGTGCTATTTTCTTTGGTTCGTTAATAAATTGAAACCCTTCAAACAAGAGGTTTTGGAGTTGTGATTCAAAAATAAAATACCTTGGAATTAGATGCAGTGTTAAAAATAATGGAATTGAGGGGCACCTGGGTGGCTCAGTCAGTTAAGTGTCGGACTCTTGATTTTGGCTCAGGTCATGATCCCAGGGTGCTGGGATCGTGCTCCATGTTGGGCTCCATGCTGGGCGTGCAGCCTGCTTAAGATTCTCTCTCTGCCCCTCCCCTGTGTGCACTCACTCGCATACTTGCACACATTCCCTCTCTCTCTCTCTCTCTCTCTTTAAAAAGAAGAAGAATGGGATTTAAAGGCAGACAACGAAGAGCAAGAACTCTGCACTCAGACCCTAAGGGGCAGTGTGGGAGGCAGGAAGGGTGAGGGTGCAGGCAGCTGCTCATGGACATGTGACCAACCACCTTCTCTGAGCGTCTCCCAGCCTCACTTTCACACTGTGGCTTCTGACATTTTCATCAATTCTTAACAAATCTCAGGACAGTGTATTTACTGCCTTCTCATGTTGTCTGCAGGACACCACTTTAGGAGACTTGGTCTTCCTGCATCACCTCCCATGCTGCTCTGCTTCTTATACCTGATGATATTATAAAAAGACATTAGCTCAGCCCATGGCTCATCCCATCCAGAGATGGTTTGAGGATGTGAAATGGCATCCTGTGAACCTACAGTGGCCACTCAGCCTCAACTGGCTCCTGTGTCAACATCAGTGCAAACCACCAGTTAAGTTCTTCAGTTACCAGCACTCAAAATTAGCTCATAGGAAGGGTGTTTAGTAGGGAAAAGGGAACAGTTAAGTCAGCCCCCAGCCCCTCCTCACAGACCTGAGGACTGAACGATGATGCCCTGTGCACATGCGGGCTGGGGAGGTCATTGGCCATTCTGGCAATGGAAGCCACCAGTGGCAGGTTCCTTCCTTCCCACCTACCCACTAGGCAGCAAGCAGCCCAGAGATAGCTGAATTTTCACATACAGAGTCTTCAATGCCTGCCTTGGTCCACTCGTCTGATTAAGGACTGCTTTCTAGTTTGAGGGATGGCTCCAGAAGCAAGTTCTTTTTTCACTAAGTAGGTGGACCCACCCAGAGAATTCAGACCCACAAGGAATGCATGGAACTATCTTCTGTTCATCTGAGACACAGCAGGGAAGAAGGCAGGATCAGGTTCTCCTCACTTGGCCGGTCATTAGCACACATTAGTTTCTGACAGTCCACGAGTCCCTAAGGAAACCGAGTCCTCCTTGTTCTCATCAGAGAAGGATCAGCACTTCCACCAGCACGTCTCAGCAAGTGCAAAAGCAGAGTGTAGACCAAAACATGTTCTACTGGCCTAAACCTCCCCACTGAGGCAGCCAAGGGGCTCTCTACTGCAGGACCAGCTGGGTGTATCTCAAAGTTATCAACAGTAGCACAGCAGGGGGGCGGGGGGCTGGGCTACCCAGGCAAAAGTAACCCACAGGCCTCTAAAAATAGCCAAAACCAATCCCATGTGTACATTTTAAATATACCACTGGCATATAAACTCAAGTGATTCTCGAGTTTCATCAACCAGCTGAAGGCTTACAAATTTCAGATACTTTACATAACAATCTAGTGACCAAAAAAAGAATCACATTATTAGTTTATCCTGAGGGCTCTACTCACATCACTCTGTGGCCCTGAAAGGCTATTTTGGCTGAAAAGAAAATACAAAGGAGACCAGCAGATGCTAGATGCTTTCAAAAACAGGACCCTGCACATGTGCATTTGTGCTCAGAACTCTATAAAATTTGCAATAATGAGAACCCACAAAGGCAAAGTGAGGATATCTACATTTAGGTGGCACCGAAAAGAAAAAGGATTTCAAGAGAAGCAATAATATAAAATCACTCAATTGATCAAGCCCCACATGAAGTTCAGAGAGCAAAGCCTGGCTCAGCAAATGAAGGGCAGAGACAGCACTCATTCTTTAAGAGGGGAGGGGCGCAGGAGCAGCCTGTCTCAGTTATCTGGAAACATCGCTAGGTCTTCAGCCATCTGTGAGCACTCAGCTCTGTCCCCTGGGAGGACGGCAGACTTACGCTGAAATCCCCAGCCCGCGCCTGGTTACGTGTCCCTCCTCATGCATCTGAGCACTGCAGAAACACATTTCCTGCCGGCTGCGCCTGCCGTGTGTCTGTGTTGCCCTTCCTCCCTGTGTTTGCATCTGTGAGTCTTGACACCCTCAGCAACTCCAGGTCTCTGCTCAGTGACAAATCAAAATGAAAAGACTTCTCCATCTGTGCTTCTCCTCCAAACTCCCATCTCCCCCATCTGTACATTTTTCAGAAGCAGATCAGTACATTTGCGGGCTGCTCAATGAACTTCTTACATCCATTTACATTTTAAAAAGAGAGAGCACAAATCAGGCCTGCATGCCCTCTGCCCATTATCTTTGGGTTTTGTTTGTTTGTTGTTTTTTTTAATTCAACATGGTCTCAGGTGTCAAGAGCAAAACTGATCAGTGAAAATTCTAGATCAGCCAGCTTTGGCTGTGAAGACATTGCATGAGCTGTCCGTCAATGGACTGGGAGGTTGACAGCAGAGTCATAAATCAGATGGCCTTGAAGGAGAGGGTCCCCAAGGCCCTCCCAACTCAGAATTGTGTGGCCACTTTCCCTTGTTTAGTCTAACTGTACTGTGGGGGCCACCAACCAGGCCCACCCCCTGCTCATTCTTAGAGGGAGGTCTTTTTTGTTAGGGGGAAGACTCTTCCACAACCCTGTTCCCCAAAATGGCATCTAGGAATCACTGAGAGTTCTGGTTTTGGGGGGGGGTGGGGGCGGGAAGGAGGATTGGTAGCCAGGGAGAGAGAAGAACTCTCCCATGAGTTCTAAAGGGAGTTTGGGATTTCTGTTTCATTCTGACGACTTTATTTTTGAGACAGACAGAGACAGAATGTGAGCAGGGGAGGGCAGAGAGAAAGGGAGACAGAATCCAGAGCAGGTTCCAGGCTCTGAGCTGTCAGCACAGAGCCCCAGGCGGAGCTCGAACTCACAAACTGCGATATCATGACCTGAGCCGAAGTCAGATGCTTAACCGACTGAGCCACTCAGGTGCCCCTTCATTCTGACGACTTTAAAAAAAAAAAAAAAATCAAAATCGATCTAAGTACCTTCTGAATCTTGTGGGTGACGCCACCTAGCCTCAGGGTCTGAGATTTCCTGTATTTACACTTTCATGCTGAATGATCAACTCAAGTGAAATAATCTAACTGAATGTATCTTTTTTATTATTTTTTTTTAATATTTATTTATTTTTGAGAGAGAGAGCGCGAGTGGGGAAGGAACAGAGAGAGGGGGGCAGAGGATCTAAAGCAGGCTCTGTGTTGACAGCAGAGAGCCCGACATGGGGCTCAAACTCACAAACTGTGAGATCGTGATCTGAGCCAAAATCGGATGCTTAACTGACTGAGCCACCCTGGCGCCCCTAACTGAATATATTTCTGCAACTAGGTGGATCTGTAAGTCTTCAGGGTCCATGGGTTCTCAATTTTGAGAATCATTAGACAACATGTGAGAGTGTAGGCTTGCAGAGAATGAATGTCACATTGCCCTTAATGGTGACTCACAACAGGTGCAGGATGAGCCAAGTGTCTGGGGGACACACAGGCCTGCTGCAGAAAGAGGTGGACTCCCACATGCCCTGCCTGCCCTTTGGAACTGGCCAGCACAGTCTACCACACATAAACCAAAGAACTGACCAGCCCATCCTGGCAATCCTAATAATGAAACTCAGAGGTACAAGAGAGGCCATCACTAGACACACCAGGCACTGCTCCTTCCAAGGAAGGGAACAGAGGGAAAGCCTTGCAGAGAAGAGAAGTCACTTGTGCCCACTCACACGCTATCTCAGTTCCAGATTTACTAGAGTGCAGACTCCCAGGCATCAAGAGTATCTGTGGTTCTGGGATCCCAGGAGCTAATTCCTTGGCTGAGCTTAAGAACAAGGCACATGGCACTCAGGTACTGGTGGCATCGAATTCCTCACCACCCAGAAGAAGGAAGAACCAGCCAGAGTAAGCATTCTCTCACACTCCACCCCAGCAAGCCCCTCGGTGCTATCATTTGCCTTCCTTGTCCTTCCTTTGCAGAGCTGGGGCAGGTCTCTACAGAGCAGGGTCCCGGCCACCCACCCAGGCAGCCAGAGTTTGGGCAGCCGGGCCCCCCAGGCCGTGGTATAAAGCTCCTCCTTGCCGACTGCCAAAGCCCTTCTGGACCAGTTCCTAGGACAAAAGAGTCTGGGGTTTGGCTCCCAAGAAGAGGCTGGATGGACGCCAGAGGTTGGCACAGAGCAAATGCTGGACGCTAGCCGGGGAGCGGCAATTCGTTATGTTGTGGAGGGAGAAAAGCACTCTTCCAGGCTCTTTTGGGAGGAGCCTGTGGGCTGGTCCCCTCTGTGTGACTGGGATCCTTCCACCTCCTGGAGCTGCGTTTCCTTGAGGAGAGGGTCTTACTGAAGTAAGTGGTGGGATGGGGCTGCCCCCACTTTGTGGTTCAGAAACAACTACAACTCGATTTTAGAACTAGATGGTGGGTTTGGTTTTGGGGAGACAGGTATTTTGGGGGTTTTCTGTGGCTTTCATAGTGCAAAGCGCAGAATATGGGATAAGCCATGAGTCAGAAGGTTTAGTCTCAGTTCACAAGCTTACTTGGTAACTTCCTTGCACTTCACCTCTCTCGGGCCGTAAATGCAGACAGAGTTGCACAAGATCTCCAAGAATCAAGGGGCACCCGGGTGGCTCAGTTGGTTAAGCATCCGACTTCAGCTTGGGTCATGATCTCACGGTTCGTGGGTTCGAGCCCTGCGTTGGGCTCTGTGCTGACAGCTCAGAGCCTGGAGCCTGTTTTGGATTCTGTGTCTCCCTCTCTCTGACCGTCCCCCGTTCATGCTCTGTCTCTCTCTGTCTCAAAAATAAATAAACGTTAAAAAAAATAAAATAAAATCTCCAAGAATCCTTCTAGTGCCATAGTTCTGTGTTCTGAGCATCACAGGAGAGAAACTGGGCATTTCATCCTTGTAGGGTTCTTAGAAGGGAGACTATTCACTAGTTAAATGACTGAGAAATAACTTCTTGATGATCCCCTTCAGGACTTTTGATCATACATCTAAGTTCATGATTTCAGAGGGAAAAGCTTTAGGCTAGAAAATGCAGGGTAAAAGGAAGACTCTGTAAGGAACAGAGAACAGAACCATGTGGGCCTGGGTAGAAAGCCAGTCAGTCACCAGCTTAGCTAAAGCCCACTGGGATGCAATGTCAGGACCAACCCTCTTCTGAGACACACATTGCAAATTGAGATGTGTCAGACTCAGCAATGTATCTCTGTAGAGATAACAGGGTAATAAGCAAAGTTGTGAATAAGGCATTACTGATTTGAGTCAAATATTATAGGAAATTATCAGTATATTAAATTAAGATTAAAATCAGTATTTTAATTTTAAAGTATATCAGTAAAGCCATTCCCCAACAAATGAGACTCTGGAGTTCTCAGACCTTTTTTCCCTCCATTTATATGGAAAACACATTGTGTCACTGAAACAACACTATCTTTATTTGTATATACAAATAGCATTCTTTGAAACATCTTTAACATGTGGCTTTAGAGAATATATTTCATGCACCACAGTGTAACAAACTTCTTCTTTAGACAGCTTTATTGAGATATAATTCATAAAACATACTATTCACCCATTCAGAGTGCACAATTTGTGGATTGGGGCATATTCACAGATATGTACAACCATACCCACACTCAGTCTTAGAACATTTTCACCCCCTCAGAAAGAAACCTGGTGCTCTTTAGCTATTACCTCCCTCTCCTACTCAGGCCTTACTAGCAATATAAAAGTTGCACTTCCCCTGCCCAAATATCACAATAACGATTTCTCAATTGCACTACAGTCATAGAGTCAGAGCAAGCACATCCCAAAGGCATCATGACTAAGACTCACACTGAACCAGGTTGTTCCTCAATCATCATGGGTGTTGCTCCCATTAGAACAAGCCTCAGCAGCCTTTTGATGGGTGGCCTCTGTGGGGAGGTGGGTCTGGCTAAGCGTGAGGATGGCAGGCAGACTGTGAGAGACACCTGAAGTTGGCAGCTCCCTCATCATTTTGCTGCCCCATCACTGGACACAGAGGCAGTGGCCATGTGCTGGGGTGCCACAGAAGGAGCTCAGGTATCATGTGGGACAGAGGGCCTTGAAGTGTAGACCATGAACTATCTGCATCAGAATTCCCAAGGACAGGAAATGGTTCCTTTAAAAATGCACAGTCCTGGGATCCACCCCACCACCCCCCCCCAAACTACCGGAGCCAAATCTCTGGAGATGGGACTTGGGAATCTGCATGATGAACAAACCCCCTGGTGATTTTTAGACACATAAAGTTTGCTGACCCCAGTGTAAAGAGCTCAACTTGAAATCCATTCCATCTCTATGCTTCTCAGAGGATGTAATTGTTTTTACCTCCTGCCTCTTCTGGCTTTGAAACTGAGTCCATCACATTCTCCCTTTGTGTCCGTGAGTCCCCCGATACTTGCTGTTCTTCTCACATATTCCATCACCCTGGGGCTATCACAAGGCCTGTCCTCACCGGCTGCCCGAAGGACAGCTGTCTTCACTGCAGTGGACACCGTCCGTTATCTCCAGTGCCGAGAGCCATGGGAACCATGGGGAAGGTGGCATGAGATGGCCATGCTGTCCTGGCCATGCCGTGAGTTTCACATTTGCCATGTTTTTTCTACTCCTCATCTCTCAATTAATGAAGTACCTTCTAAGGTGGCTGTCTGAAAATTTCCTCCTAAGGAAAATGACCTGGGACGCTAGTCTGGAAATAGAATTTTCAGAATTATATTTGGTCCAGTTGCTTCAGGAAGAATAAGAGTCCCTCGGGGGCATGTTAAAGATGCATCCTCTGCTAGGCCCCTCTTCAGCCCCTTTTCTTTCTGAGGACCCCTCTCCAGCAATGTAGGATGGCCTGGAAACACCATTGAGGGGCAGGGCTACTCCTGGAACCAGGACCTAAAGGGAGCAGAAAGACCTGCCTTTCTCTCAGCTAGTGGAGAAATAAATGATCTTAAAGTCAAACATGGGCTCAGACCAGCCATGCATGAGACTCCCAGAGGAAGGAATAAAGGAGCCAGGGCACACAGAGACACAGGGAAGAGGCTCCCAGGCACATGGGGGTTTGGTCCCATGTGATTGCAAGCTGATGAGGGCTACCCAACCCCTTCAGTGTTCTCTATCCAGGTTCTCTTGCACCAAAGGGGAGCTGGCTTTTTGCCAGAGGAAGAAAGATGGAGCCTATAGCCAATGAAACAAAAAAGGAATGAAGGGTCTCCAGCTGTGTTGTGGGGGTGGCACTGACAGGCCTCCCCAAAGATCCATGTACCCCACACTCTGGGGCCACTAGCACAGGGCAGGACTAAGGTGCTGGTGTACCAGGCACTTCCTAGCTGGGGTTGAGTAAGGCCCTACAAAAGCGAGGGCTCACCCCAGACTTCTTGCCTCTGATCTGACAATGGCAACTCATTTTTGGAGAGACCAAACCAGGTGTTGGTTCAGATTATGAGGCCATACCCTGATTATTCCCCAAATTCAATTAATGAAACTGATTTCATTGAAATCAATGGGCTGCTTCCCTCCATCTTACATAGATGGAGGCCACTTCCCTCATCATTATCTGTCAGGGGCAGAGAATTCAAAGTATGTTTCCCTCTTGCTTCTCCACACCACAGCAGCCAAATTCACTTTTTTCCCTCAATGTTTTTACTGTTATAAAATACACATAACATAAAATTTACCATCTTTACCATTTTTAAGTGTACAGCTCAGTGATATTAAGTATATTCACATTGTTGTACAACCATCACCCCAATCCATCTACAGAACACTTTTCACCTTGTAAAGCTGAAACTTTATACCCATTAAACAATAGCTCCCCATTCCCCCTCCCCCGGTCCTTGGCAAGCACCATTCTACTTTCTGTCTCTTTGATGTTGACTAAGTATCTCAAATAAATCTCAAATAAATAAATCACATAGTATTTGGTTTTTTGTGACTTCTTTCAGTTAGCATAGTGTCCTCAAGATGTATCTATGTTGTAGCATGTATTAGAATTTTCTTCCCTTTTAAGGCTGAATAATATTCCATCGTGTATCTATATACCACATTTTGCTTATCTGTTCATTCATCCATGGACACTGGTTGCTTCCACATTTTAGCTATTGTGAATAATATTGTGAACATGGGTACAAATACCTCTTTGAGACCTGCTTTCAATTATTTTGGATTTACACCCAAAAGTGGAATTGCTGGATCTTATGGTAATTCTATTTTTTATTTTTTGAATAACTACTATTCTGTTTTCCACAGCCGCTGTTCCATTTTACATGCCCACCAACAGTGCACAAGGGTTACAGTTTCTCCATATCCTCACTAACATTTGTTATTTTCGGGGGGGGGGGGGGCGCAGGTATTGACAGTAGCCATTTTAATGGGTGTGAGATGGTTTTGACTTGCATTTTCTTTCTTTTAATTTTTTTAAATGTTTATTTATTTTTGAAAGAGAGACAGAGCACGGGCAGGGGAGGAACAGAGAGAGAGGGAGACACAGAATCTGAAGCAGGCTCCAGGCTCTGAGCTGTCAGCACAGACCCCGATGCAGGGCTCGAACTCACGAACTGTGAGATCATGACCTGAAGTTGGACACTCAACCAACTGAGCCACCCAGGTGCCCCTTGGCCTGCATTTTCTTAGTGATTAGTGATGAGCATCTTTCATGTGCTTATTGACCATTTGTTTATCTTTGAAGAAATGTCTATTCAAGCCCTTTGCACATTTTTGAACTGGGTTGACCTTGCAATTGTTGTTTTTAGGAATTCTTTCCATATTCTGGGTATTAATCTCTTATCAAATGATTTGTGATTATTTTCTCCCAGTCTGTGGGTTGCCTTTTTACCATGTTGACAGTGTTTCTGATGCACAATTTTTTTGTAATTTTCATGAAATCTAGTTGTCTATTTCTTCTTTTGTTGCCTATGCCTCTGATGTCATATACCATGCATCATTGCCAAATCCAATGTCTTGAAGTTTTTGCCCTATGTATCTTCCAAGAATTTTATAGTTTTAGGTCTTACATTTAGGTCTTTTAACCATTTTGAGTTCATTTTATTAGCACTTTATTGTAGTCTTTGTTCAGTCTTTCACCTCGTTAATTCCTATCCTTTTTTGATGCTACTGTAAACAGAGTTGTTTCCATAACTTCCTTTTCAGATTGTTCATTGTTAGAGTACAGAAATGCAACTATGATTTCACCCACATGTAGAATTTAAGAAACAAACAGACGAACATAGGGGAAGGAAAAAAAAAAGAGTGAGACAAGCCATTAAGATACTTTTTTTTTCTTTTATGTTTGTTTGTTTGTTTATTGAGAGAGAGAGAAAGCACGCGCAGGAGAAGGGCAAAGACAGAGGGGGAGAAAGAGAGAGAATCCCAAGCAGGTTCCGCCCTGTCAGCACAGAGCCGAATGTGGGGCTCAAATTCACGAACCATGAGATCATGACCTAAGCAGAAACGAAGGGATGCTTAACTGACTGAGCCACTCAGGTTCCCCAAGATACTCTTAAGTATAGAGAGCAAACTGAGTTTGATGAGGTTGCTGGAGGGGAGGTGGGAGGGGATGGGTTAAATAGGTGATGGGTATTAAAGAGGGCACTTGTTATGACCAGCACTGGGTGTTATATGTAAGCGATGAATCTACCTGATTCTACCTGAAACCAATTTTGGCCATATATATTAACTAACTAGAATTTAAACTAAAAACTTGAAATCAAAAGGAAAAGAGAAGAGAAGAGAAGAGAAGAGAAGAGAAGAGAAGAGAAGAGAAGAGAAAAGAAAAAGAAAGAAGAAAAGGCAACTGACTTTTGTGTGTTGACTTTGTATCCAGCTACTTTGCTGAATTCATCTATAAGTTCTAACAGGTGTTTTGTTTTGTTTTGTTTTTTGTTTGTATGTGTTTTGTAGAATCTTTAGAGTAGCTGCTATTCTACTAAGAGCTGAAATTAACAAATTAACCATCCAAACCTTCCCCTGGAATTGCAAGCAGGGTGACTCCAGGATTCTAAAATAGATCAGACAGATTCTTCCGGCACAATTGTTGCCTAGCTGGGGAGATGGTTTGCTGGTGCTTCCTGGTCCACCACCTTCCCAGCATCCTCAATGGCACATTCACTCTTGGTTCTCCTGCTTATTCACCCCGTGCCCTATCATGCCTATATATGTATGACCTCCAGCTCTCAGGCTTCACCACCTGCATAGATGTTAAGACCACTGATGAGGCTGTGAGTTCTGCTAAGCAATGAATCTCCTGGATAAATCAGTCCAGGACAACCAAAGACCCTGCTCTTCCAAACTAACTTCTCTTCCTCCTCACCTTTTTGCAATCAGGAATCTTTTCACTCTTTTTTTTTTTTTTTTTTAAGAGAGAAAGAGAGAGTGTGGAGGAGGGGCAGAGGGAGAGAGACTCTTAAGCAGGCTCCATGCTCAGTACAGAGCCCAACACAGGGCTCTGTCTCACCACCGTGAGATCATGACCTGACCTGAAATCAGGAGTCAGTCACTCAACCAACCCAGCCACCCAGGTGCCCCACGTTTTCACATTTTTGCACAACTTTCTATCAATGTGATCAAAATCCCAAGAAAAGGAGAGGGATCTTCATGCTGTACGTATATGTATACCCATGTGGGGGACACAAGCACCTTCTTTTCAAATTCCTAAAACCACAGAAAAAAAGATTTTTTTTTTCAAAGTCCAATCCAGTTGAAAAATGTCCCAAAACTCTCTAAGCCACAAACAACAAGAACACTTGAAAGATTCTTGGTAGATGCTGAGCTTTCCAAGAGCCTGAACAAGGAAAACCGGCCCGTGAACACACGTGCTTGGTGCTTCTGAGGCTGGAGCAGGTCTTCTGCCCATTACCAGTTGGGAGAAGAATGGTGACATTTCACTTCCCACCCTTCATCCTGTTGCCTCTTGCCCTGAACGATACAGGTCTCATTGGTGGACTAATTATTGCCAGATTGATGTGAGGGGAGACTGCAGTTTGACTGGGCTGCTGAAACTGGGCCTTTGTAGGGAATGGCTTCCTCCTAACTCCCCTCCCCCACATCATAAATGCCAGGAAGAAAAGACCCACAGGGGAGTGGGTGACCCTCACGGTTGTGGCTGGCCAATTCCTCACTTGCCTGCAAGTTCCCAGAGGAAATGCAAACAAATCAGACCACACTTGGCTGCTGGCCAATGAATCTTTGAACTTCTTCAATAAAGTCTTTAAAACTTTGGTTCTGACCCAAATCTTTTGCTGCAACATAAAAACTGCTAGGCCTCAAGTCTCTCTGTTTAGGGAAACAGTGTGTCTGTGGCATTTGAATAAGGGTGTTTATCTCAGAGATGGTTCCTTGAGTTCCACCAGGTTCTATAGAAAGCTCACTGTGCCTCACTTTTCTTCAAACCTTCCTGAATATTTGGTGTGTTTCCCTCTACCCCTTACCTGTTGGGTGTGTTTACTTGTGACTATTCCTAATTCCATCCTCTTTCTGTGTAACCTCCAGTTGTGCTTTGTAAAAGGGCCCAGACATTGCTGAATTTCCACTGAAACCCAGACAAGAGAAAAACTCTCCAGCAGGAGGCATTTAAACGGTAGCTGGAGGCATTTAAACGGTACTGATTGAAAAAAATAAATAAAAAATAAAAAAATAAACAAACGGTATTGATTGGCCACCTGGTATTGACTATCCAAAGTGGTCCTGGAACTACACTGTTAAAAAAAAAAAAAAGAAAGAAATTTAAAGAATTGGTGACATATGCAATGCACTGTGTTTCTTTTATGCCAAAGTGTATATTAGATTGTTTTTTCAACCCCCCTAGTTGCTGCTTACTTCTGCAGCAGATAATATGGCAGATACCCGCCCTCCAAAGCCAAATCTCCTGCCCTTATAAACAGAAGTCACAGGAGGAGGGAGAACCAAGTTTTCCAGACCTAGGCATTCCTCTTAGCCCGTGTGTTCTCCAAATCAATACCCTTACTACGTCCACTTCCATACCATCCTGGAAATAAAATGGAGTCCACTTGGAGCCTTTGACAGGAAGTCTGGAAGAAAGGAGCTGCCAGCAAACCACTAAACAGTGATGTTTTAACTTCTATCCCCAATCTACCTACACAACATGGACATTCAAACAGCAGCCAAATGCTCCCTAGTGTGTCCTGAACTAGGCTTGAACCTCCTCAGCCTGAAATCTGCCTGCACCAAACCTGTAGAATATCCGGGAATCAACGGTATCAAGTTCCCCCAGAGCATCTCAAGTAGCTGGGAAAGGAGAGCAGGAGAGAATTCCAGACTCAAGGAAGGAAAAATACACAGATCATATGTTTTCAGAAAACTGGAGTGATCAGTAATTGTTAACCCATTTCCATAATCCATATAATTAAGGTGCTCTTAATTAACACCTTCACTGAGTCAGGCCCAAACTGTTAATTTTCACCTGAGTAACTTTTAGTGACAATTGATGGAAATCAACTCCATTTTGGAATTAATTTTCTCTTAAGGCACACTTCCAGATGTGTCACAGGGCATTAAGTGTTGTAAAATAGTGTTTTCTGTTATTTTATGAACTATTTTTTCTGTTTATTTATTTAAGAGAGGGAGGGGCAGAGAGACAGGGAGAGAGAGAACCCCAAGCAGAGTCCACACTGCCAGCGCATAGCCTGACGCAGGGCTCAAACCCATGAACCGTGAGATCATGACCTGAGCCAAAATCAAGAGTCAGATGCTTAACCAACTGAGCCACCCAGGTGCCCCTTTGTTATTCTTAAAGTGTCAGTATAATTTATACATACATAAGTGTGCTGCGTCTAGTATTTCAGGACAGCACCAAATCATTTATGATGAGGTACAGCATTAACCAGAGAAAAAGAGGCTCTAAAGAAAGAGGCTTGGGGCGCCTGGGTGGCGCAGTCGGTTAAGCGTCCGACTTCAGCCAGGTCACGATCTCGCGGTCCGTGAGTTCGAGCCCCGCGTCAGGCTCTGGGCTGATGGCTCAGGGCCTGGAGCCTGTTTCTGATTCTGTGTCTCCCTCTCTCTCTGCCCCTCCCCTGTTCATGCTCTGTCTCTCTCTGTCCCAAAAATAAATAAACGTTGAAAAAATAAAAATAAAAAAAATAAAAAAAAATAAAAAAAGAAAGAAAGAGGCTTGCTTCCCTAGTAGGCATCCTTCCTTTTTGGACTGGTGGCAACATACATCATCTCCTCCCCACCAAACAGGCTTACTTTAGCCACCCATAAAACAATTTCATATTCTTTCATAATATTTGTGGATTAAATGTGATACTTGGCCTCGTTTTGTTCAATTTTCATGTTCTTCTTACCGTTATATTTATATATTTACATGGAAACTTCTAAAATTGGCCAGAGCTCTGTTGGAGCAAATTCTGAGAGCAGATGAAATAACATATTCATAGATTATTTATGATGGTGTAACTTTCTAAAGTGCTATGAAATCAACTCATATGAAGATAATATTGCTAGTGCTGGTATTTATGGCAGTCATAAAAGAACGTGTTGGATGCCTATTTTGGGTAATGGCAGCTTTTAGGGCTTTAGAAGAGTCCCTCACTGTAGTCATTTTGTTTAACATTATTCTTCCCTCTGGGGAATTTCTGGATGGCTGTTTAAGAGGAGGCTGACCCTGGAGGGAGGCCGCCAGGGCTACATATATAAGGGGGTGCAGTCACTGTCACTTGCCCGGGTAAACAGTGGTTTCTTAGGTTGTCACATGTCCCATCCTGGGCTGCCTTGACTCTCACACATTGCTGGTGGGAATGTAAAATGGTGCGAACACTGTGGGAAACAGTGTGGTAGTTCCTCAAAAAGTTCAACATGGAGTCACCACATGACCCAGCAATTCCGAACCCTGCATCTGGCTCTGTGCTGACAGCATGGAACCTGCTTGGGATTCTCTCTCTCCATTCTCTCTGCCTCTCCTCTGTTCGTGTTCTCTCTCTCTCTCTCTCTCTCAAAAATAAACTAAAACAATAATAATCCAGATTAACAGGCAATAGCTCCTTGGTACCCTGAGGACCAAGACTACACACTCTAACTGGGAGAAGGTCCCTTCTGAACACCTTGCAGGCTCCTGAAGATACCCGTGTCCACACCCTCACTGCACTCTGCCTTCCAGATCGTTCCCCAAATCGAGAACTCCCCAAGGGCAAGGACCCGATCTCATTTTCCAGGACCTAGCACCATGACTGACCTATAAAAGAAAGGAAGGAAAAAAAGCGAAGGAGGAAAGAGCACCACTTTTGGTCAACACTGTTCTCTGTTCTGCAGCCCCGGTCCTTCAGGGATAGTGTTGCTAGAGAATGTGGGGTGTGGGGAGAACCATGGGAAGCCTGGCATGATGATCGGGCTTGCCCCCTCTCCTCTCTGTGCTTCAGGACTGGCAGCTGCGCCCTCCTGGACCAGCTAGTAAAGCCTCACATTAGGCTTCAGTCAGCTGGTCCATCCCCTGTGTCCCTAGACTCGCACCGCCTGAACTCTGGGCCTGCAACCCTAGGCTTGCTCCCAGCACTGCAGACAGGAGCTGGCCGTGTGATGATTCTACACCATGCCGTGCTGGGAGTAACCAGGGCACATCGGCTGAGAAACTATACTCAGGGGGTCCTCCTCAAAAGTTAGTGTGGCTGAAATAATTTTTAAAAAGATCTTTCAAATATAAACAAAATTGTTAATTTCAAACATGTTTATTTAATTAAATAATGATATATGTACCTCTGTATCTGTGTGTATGCTGGATTAATCTGCTTATCACTTATCTTCTGTGATGAGTGTTTTCCAATACAAAACTATAAAAACAGTACCAGTCATCAATGGTTGACTTGTTGAAAACAGTTTTCCTTCGGCTTTATAGTTACCTGCTTCAATTAAAGAAAATAATCACAACATTATTTAATTTACTGACCTAATTGCCAAATTACAAAAAAATTACTGTAATTTCTCCATTTTCTTTCGACTAGGTGGACTTCCAACATTCAGAATGGCTTCAAATATATAAGTAATCAAGAAAAGAAAAAGCAAAATATGTCTCTCTCCAGTAAGATAAAATCCCTCCCTGTGAAGGCTTGTCAATCTGCTCACAGAAGTTCTGGCATCCTCTAATTGGCAGAACTCCCAAGGGGCCAGCTGCTCCTCACCAAAGCCACAAGGTGTGGAAGAAAAAAGGAAAAAGGAAATAAAATAGGCAGAGGACATTCAAGGGCAGTCATAAAATCCCTCAAGTCCTAGATCTACTGCTAGGTATCTTTGGGACCTCATGCAAGTCACTTCAGCTCTCTGAGCCTCAGTTTCATCATCAGAAAATAGGAAAATACAAACAGGGGTTTGGGAGACTATAATATTGTTTGGAATCTGACCCAGTGGTGCTCAATAAAGGTTGCCTTGCTGTTGTGATGGCAAATTACTTTTCCTTGGAGGCCTTTTGGATTTAAATTAGGAGTAGACAGTCACTATGGATAGGAGATAAATCATATGATGAGGTAAAGCTGAGAGGTACTTGTAGTCTACAAGCTAGGAATCCCCTAATGTAAAGGAGGTTATTGTAAACTACATACTACTTAAGATAGAGAGGACAAATAGACTTAATTTTGAGTAGCAACTCAGATTAACTAGTAGTAGATGCCTGAAGTGCTATGTAGGAAGGATTCTGAAGCTAAGTCTTGAGTCCAGAGGCAGGAGTGATGTGACAGATTGCAACATCTGTCCTGATCTTAGAAAAGTGATGGCAAGTACCATTCCTGATCTTCTGTGCACAAAGGACCCACTTATAACGACTCTGTAGCTAACTTCAACAAAAGACACTCAGACAAGTAATAGTACTTCTTAAACCAAGAAATAATTTAGTTGAGAATCACTTCATTAAAAAAAAAAAATGTATGTCTCACAAAGAAAAATGCCAGTACTGATAAGATACATGGCATTACAGGGGCAACTCTTGAGGGATGTCCTACTTCACTGACTGAGGCCCCTGAAATCCAAGGAAGAGATTGGGAAAGGCGACTGTTGGAGAGCCCATGAACTGACATTTTCATTTATAAGTTCAATGTCCACAGAAACAACCATCTCCTCTACCCACCCTCCCCTAAAAAACCCTACTATTATGTACAAACTAGCAGTTCCAAGTCTACAGTATTCTCCCACAAAGAACATTCCCAAATACCACTCCCAGGGATGGGGCGAGTTCAGCTCATGCTGGCCTACCACCGAGCTCTCTGCCTGGGGCTGCTCCAGGCAGAGGTCAAGGCTGGTGCCCTCCTGACCTGTCTGGCTAGGTCTGTTGACAAGTCTTCAGAGGCTTCACAATGATGGCAAGATTTAAGATCCTCTTCTACTCCACTCTACCTTCTTGACCAGCACTTAGTGGCCACAATAAGGGGCTCTTCCTCTTAATGCTAATCACATCCCCTAATTGTAGGTACACTATCTTTAATAACCTGGCCAAACCTAAAACATACAGAGGAGTGTTCTGGTTCCGTGTCTACACAGAATGAAACATGCTTCTTCCTTCCAAATTCTATACTAAATTTGATCAAATGCCTCAGGAATTCTTAGAATAGGGTAGGAACATGTCCTTCATGAAATTAAAACCTAATTAAGGTACTACCTCTTCTGACCAAAAGCAACAAGGACGAGATTTAGCCTCCTGCCTTAAATAATTAGGAAACTGGGGAGATTATATGAAATCATGATTTTTAGAAATAGAAAAACAACCAGCACAACACTGATTTCCCTGAGAGAAGGGAAAAGAATAAGGCAAGCCCTGGGATTGTCCCAGCTTACTGCCTGAAGGCAGTTTCCAGGGCACAGGATAAGGAAGAAGAAGCCCTAAGATATCAAGAAGGCCAACATGGCTAGAATTAGAGATGGAAATAGTTTGTTTTTACCAAAGTGCCCTCAGAGATAGAGGTAGTATCCTCGGAAGGGTGTTGCCTTAATCGGGATAAATTAACCCTAAAGAGACTGCTCTGTACTCAGCCTAATATAACTTAAAGGCAAGTGAAGGGGTGGCTGGATGACTCAGTCGATTGAGTGATTGATTCTTTATTTCAGCTCACGTCATGATTCCAGGGTCCTGGGATAAAGCCCCACATGGGGCTCCATGCTGAGCATGGACCCTGCTTAAGATTCTCTTTCCCTTTGCCCTTCTCTCCCCTTCTAAAGTAAAAATTGAAAAAGAAATCTTAAACACAGTGTTGAAAGGATCAATCTGATACCAAGCAACTTTACTATGCACCAGAAGAAACTCCAACACTATTTAGAAAATAAAGTAAGGGGCGCCTGGGTGGCGCAGTCGGTTAAGCGTCCGACTTCAGCCAGGTCACAATCTCACGGTCCGTGAGTTCGAGCCCCGCATCAGGCTCTGGGCTGATGGCTCGGAGCCTGGAGCCTGTTTCCGATTCTGTGTCTCCCTCTCTCTCTGCCCCTCCCCCGTTCATGCTCTGTCTCTCTCTGTCCCAAAAATAAATAAAAAACGTTGAAAAAAAAAATTAAAAAAAAAATAGAAAATAAAGTAAAATCTGGCACCCAATAAGGTAAAACTCTAGTAAAACATTACCAAGCACACAAAAAGGCAGCAAAATATGACCAATAACCAGAGAAAATGCAATCAGTAGAAACAAACAAAGAGGGGAGCCTGGGTGGCTCAGTCAGCTGAGCATCTGACTCTTATTTCAGCTCAGATCATGATCCCAGAATTGTGGGATTGAGCCCTATGTCAGACTCCATGCCAAGCATGGAGGCTGCTTAAGATTCTGGCTCTAGCCCCCTCTGCTCCTCTACCTCATGTCGCAGACTCTGAATCTGGAGTTCTCTCTTGTCCAGCAAGACAGTAGACACAGAATTGAATACAAGAGAGGCTGATGTCCGGGAGAAGAGCCCCAAACAGGCTCTGTCTCTGTATTTATTGAGCTCACGAGATATTACCCACCTGGTGAACGTGAAGAAAACAAGATCTTACACATGTGCTGAACATGAAGAAAACAATCAGATATTAATCATTAACTTGTGCGTGTAAGAAGGGAAGTAATTTCCTACAGGTGATATAACAAGTTACTCCTGATCTCATTACAACATCTCGATAGCTAACCTCAGGCACTTTTGCCCCATGGTGGCAGCTTTCTGCCCTAAGCTTTTTTCTAACCCATTTATGTAAGTAGAACCTATTTCCCCACACCTCCGTTCACACTCTATCTTTTTTATTTTAGAGAAAGAGAGAAATAACAAAGATGCCAGAATAAGCCACCAAGGACATGACAACAGCTATTAAAATATATACTCCATGTTGGAAAAAAAAAAAAAAACATCGCCATGGTGAAGAAAGAAATTAAAGATATAAAAAAAGATCCAATGGAACTTCTGGAGATTAAAAAATATTATGTATGAATTGAACACATTAATAGCAGTTTAGACAAAGATGGATTAGACATAGGAAGGAGACAAAGACAAGAATAATCAAATTCTTCCAGAAGTGGAGGAAAATTCTCCATTTTAAGAAGATATAATTCTCTCTGAATTGCCATTAAAGTTTAAGAATAATGGATTTAATATCAGAATTAGCAAGCAAGGGATAGAATAATCACTGATTGTTTTTTCTAGATTTGGCCTTTATAGGACTATAAATTGAGATCTTAGTTGAAAGTTAGATCTATGACAGCACTATCCAATAGAAACATAATGTAATCACATATGAAGTTTAAATTTTCTAGTAGCCATATTAAAAAGAAACAAGTAAAATTAATTTTGATAATTCACTTTATTTGGTTTAATATATCTAAAATACAATTTCAATATTCTTAATATATAGTAGTATTTTACTTTTGCATGAAGTCTTTGAAATCCAATATTTATACTTAAAACACATTTCAATTTTATACTGAAAACACATCTCAATTCTGACTGGCCACACTTCAAGAACATCCAGATGAAGAGGTACATCAGGCAAAGTCTAAAAGGGTCCTGAGCACAGGAACTTCTGTCCGCATGGAAATGGGATGCCTCACCCACATGGAAGTTCATGAATCCTACTCAAGACTTTTTCTAGAACTTAATCTCCAGCCACCCTACCCCTCCCTTTTCCCTTCCCAGAGGTAGGTGAGTGGGGCTGAAAGTTCCAACTTGGGTCTTTCTGGTGACCAACCCCGTCGTGAGGCTCTGTAGCAATGCCACTGTAAGTCACTTGATGAGCATGAACTCGGATGTGCTTAAAAAGGCTTTTTATGAATAACAAAAGACACATCACTTCTGTGGATGAAGACTAGTCCAATATTTGGGTCCAAATCATTTCGTTTTTCCCACAGCTCACCGTAACTCTTCTGTTTAACCCCAGCAACTATTAATCAGTCAACTAAGATGAAAAAATAAATTCTTAACCTTGATCTATCAGGTCTTATACCTTGATCATCATTGGAGACCAGCTTGTTCCAGTCACTGGTTTTGCCCTCAACTTCATTAAATTATACAGTAGCAATTCAGACAAACACCTCTCCCTAAGAATATATCACACCTTGCTTCTGTTACTTCCTACCTGTCACACAACATAAAGGATGGAGTTGTACAATTAAACAGATTTCCAAGTACTTTTCTCTCACTGAAATACAAAAAATAATCTCTGGGCTCTAGTCTCCATCCATTTAGCACATGTCCTGCCAGACCTCATTAGGGAAAAACTTCCTAAGGCCAGCTATTTAGTGGTATCTGCAATATGTTTTGGGGAAGGAAAAGTACTCATCCACTTATAAAAATAGTTTAAAATAACTAAAGAAAATTGACTCTTCTCTTGGAAAGAAGCCCGCAATCTAGTTGCAACCACTTAGAAGAACTCACTACATTTGCAGCATTACAGATGCTCCAGAAAACTCACGGTGTTTGACATCATCTGTCTCTCCCCCATGCCCAAGCCCATCCTCCCTGTATCCAACTCACAATCTTTAAGTTCTCAGGGTTCTATGGACCCATCTTTTGGGTACCATCCTGTCTTGGATCCATGCACCTACCATAAAGTTTCCCACATGATGCATAGGAAACACATTTCCTTTTAAGTAATTCTGCTTCCTGCTACTTTATTCAGAACTGTTCTTTCCCAACTTTCCTGATGCTGTTGGCCTTATTAATTTATAGCTGTCCCTCCCACTATCACAGTGCTCACTCTTCTGAAGAAACATGTAATGCTAGCTTAGCTAGTAAATCTGCCTTATCACATTCATTAGCTATCATTAACTTCACTGATCAAATGTCCACTGCTTTCTGTCCTAAAACCAGTTCTTTTAGATCACTAAAACTTCATGAACATCTGCCATAACGCAGAAACGTCCTCCTCCTCCAAGTCATAGTATCTATCTGTAATCATACTGTATCTGCAGAGAGATCTCTTAAATGGCATGGCAACTTCTCACAGGACTTAACCTTCAGGCTGGTAAAGGTCTCATCAAGCAGTCAGGCTTCCTCTCTTCCACCAGGTAGAAACTGGCACAAGCTATTTTCACCAAAACCCCTTTCTGCTAACTTATATCTATAAACTAAATCTGATCACTTTTCTTTACTTCTAGAAGAGTCAAAGGATTGCTAAAGTCAATCCCTAGATATTACCTGGTCTCAGATTATTTACTTTGATGGGACAAGTCTTTTTAGTCATTCATTCATTCAGGAACACAGAATAGAATATATGCATGGTTCTTAACCACAAAAAGCTCATAGTCTTTCATTATGCACACACATAAACAAGTAACTTTCATACAATCATTAACTTTGACTACCAGGTTTGGCAGCAGGCCATCCCTCCCTTTAAGAGTCCCTTCTTGTCAATTACTGCAGTGGGTGTGGTGCATTTAAACCTCCTTTACCTTCAGTGTCCCAAAGATGGGGCTTCAAGTCTCAGAACTTCTTGCCTGCCACACATTATAGCCAATAGTAGGCATAAGTCAGTGAGATTTAAATGCCATTTCTGATCTAGCTTTGTGTTTCAGGATACACACGTAGAGACAGAGACTCACTAAATCACCTTTCGACTTACTGTGTTTCTTGCATCTTAAGGTGGCTGTACGGAGAGGGCATCGTGGAAAGAAAGCACTGCTCTGAATGCTCTGGTCAGGCTAGGATAAGCTGACCTAGGGGATATGGACACACACCTGAGAACGAATCCATGCCTGAAGCCCACAAAGTTCTCTTTGAACATCACACAGAAACAGCAGTATCTTTACTTTTAACCAATTAGGCCAGATTCTTTGAGGGACTGCAATGAGTAAATCACTCTTTTCATCCCATTCCAGTTGCTTCTGCTCCTTTTCACCAACCCTATCAAATTACTGAATAGGATTACTTATTAGCTATTTAGATAATAAAAAATATACAGACCAAAGAACAATATAGATCACTTTGTATTTATTACATATTTAGCCGAATTGTTTTTCAAATTACAGAATTCAACTCCAAAATAAAGTCATTAATGCCTATTAGGTTGTTATTCTCACTTGCACTTTTCCCTCTAAAATTTTAACACAGCAAAACACCTTAAAGACTTGTGAATAGGTTCAGTGCACTTGCAGTGGCTCACAATCATGAGACAAAGATCACATTCATCCATAAAAAAAAAGACAAAGAACTCAATATTTTACAATATTACTGACATGAAACAAAATAAAGGAAAAAATACAATACTGCATTTTCAGCACAATTGTTTTTTGGTAGAGGATAGCAGGTTACTATTTAAATAGTGCCCCCCTGCAAAGAACATGCGGACACACTTGGCACATTAGCACTTGGTAACTGCTCACCTTCCATCTGCCCTCTCTTCAGAAGTACCCTTACTCAGGGCCCCACTTTCCCTTGAGCCTGATCCGCCCGCCTCCACAGGGACTACTCTGGCGGGAGCCTGATCCTTCTTCATTCACCTGCTCTTAAGGTTTTGCCGTCTGCCCTTTATTCTCCCCCAGAGTCACACCTGCCGCCGCCTGCACTCTCAGTGAAGGTGCCTGGCACAGAACTCATGCTGAGCATCCCCACCACAGCTCTACTCCAGATGCTGCCCCTTCACTTTAAACCATGACTGTAAGGTAAAGAGGATTATCTGCCCACAAAAATCATGCTCCCTACTTTACAGTCACGTCTTCCTGCAATGCAAAAAAGGTTGGTGATGCCTGATTTGGAACTTAAAACACTGAATTAATTTAGGCAGATACACACTGCTCCGAAGTTCTTTAAAATTCACTCTTTCCGGGGCGCCTGGGTGGTGCAGTCGGTTGAGCGTCCGACTTCAGCCAGGTCACGATCTCGCGGTCCATGAGTTCGAGCCCCGCGTCAGGCTCTGGGCTGATGGCTCGGAGCCTGGAGCCTGTTTCCGATTCTGTGTCTCCCTCTCTCTCTGCCCCTCCCCCATTCATGCTCTGTCTCTCTCTGTCCCAAAAATAAATAAAAACGTTGAAAAAAAAAATTAAAAAAAAAAAAATTCACTCTTTCCTACTGTTGTTTTAAAGCCATAAAAATATAAAAATTGTAAACATTCTACTAAATGTTTCAGTGGAAACTCCATTATTCTACTTTTTATTTAGTGGATTCAGAAAGAACAAAAGTGACACTATGTTCCCTTTGACAAGCTAAAATGATGCTCCCGGCCCTAACCTACCATTACACATCTCCCACCATCAGACAGCTCTGTTGGCCAAGCAATGTTACTGACAACTGTCAGTTGCCATTCACGACCAACCTTTTAACAACAAAGCAGCAGAGTAGCCCATTGTAATCTCTCCTAGATAGTCGTCCATCTGCTTGCTGGGCACCTTACACACACTGCTCTATAGTCAACCTAGCCTTGGTGATCATGCACACACACAGAAGTAAGGACACACAAAAAATTGGAGCACCTCCTTTGCCACATACTGTATTCCTCTACAAAGTGAGAGGGTACTTCCTAATTTTTTGTCAGAGTAACAGCACAATCGGGGGTTGGGGGAGAGGGGTGCTGTTGACAGAGGCAGAAATAAAGAGGAAGCTGGTAAGTCTAGCTACCAGTGTCCACCACATCCAAGAGAGCTCATTCTCTTCACATGACGCTGCTGGGAGCATAAAGATGAATCTGACCTTCTATTCAAAAGAGAAACCTACTCAGGAAATTCTAGTCACTTATCATTACTTTCATAGCAAGGTTTTACTGTATGTATTTAAAAACATGAAATTAACAAGAAGTGACATTTTTAAAAATGAGTAATTTTAAAATTAATTTTTAAAAACAGTGCTTTTGTTTTTAGGGAGAAAAATGCTAGACACAAAAAAACTAATTAAACCTAACAGCTCTAGGGAATCCCTTTAGTATCTTTATCAGTTATGATTAATGAGATAATTTAAACCAGAATTCCACACGTGGGTGATAAACAGTACCAATTAACCAGAGTATTAACTGCAATGACTTAAAACTGTATTACCTGAACAGTCTCCATGGTGAAGTGTCAGAAAAAGTGAAATAATAAATATTTTCCACAGCACCATAAGATTTTATAAAATACTTACTATTTCAGTTTTTAACTTTAATGTACAATCTCAAGATTGTGGTCCATTGTTCATAGTAGGCCTAACTTCTTCTTTCACTGACAAGAATTCTGACATAGGCCATAAAGGCACAATTATAACATGAAAATGATGTATCTTACTGAAGAATCTGTACAGTATACTTAAATAGTCACTGTTGTGGTTGTATCCATTGAGTATTAGCAGATTCAAAAGCCAGGAAAGATGGTTTTGCCATTTATACTCACAAAATTTAGTTTGTCAAAAGGACCTAAATGGACCTAAATGGTAACTAAGATAGTTGCCATAACTACAAAGTCCTTTTATATCTGTTTTAGTATTCTGTCCTCTTATGGGTTATGTTTTTATATGACAATATTTTGTAAATGGCTCTGGGTTTTTAAAATAAGAATACATTTAAAATAAGGATTCATTTTGAATTTTAAAAATAAGTTCAAGTGGAAAACGGACAAATTCTGTAGCTGAATTATCTGCAATTATGTGTAACAAGTTATCTACAATAAAAACTATATCACAGATTGAATCCCCCCGATATCCAGCATGCTCATGGATCTCCTAAACAGTTAGTGTGTGCTGTGCCAATTTATTTCAACACTTATCCAAGCAAAACATAATTGAAAGTAATGACTTCCCTATCGAAAAGCTTACACTGCATTCCAAAACCAAATACAAATTAGGTTTGGGATGATCAATGCCATGTCTCCCCCCGACTCCCCCACCATTAATGCAGAGAACGGAGACTTGGCTTTACTACAAATCAGCTAGCACTAGAGTAAATTTGCTATAAAATTATTTATAACAAAATAAATATTTTCAGTCCCTCTACACTAAGTGACATATAAATCATTAGCAGTTTATAACATTAGTTCAGGTCACTTTTGTGAGACCCAAATATACTGTACAATCCTGAGTAAAAGGTTAAGGATACAGTTTCTTAGGGATCTTTCTTGATCAGGATTCATAAAGAAAACACATAAAACCACAGCTTGTAATAATCCCCGTTTTCATTAGAAGTACCAGGAGTTCTTTTTACTTTGGTAAATAAGTTTATCTATGTAAACCATTTATTTTGATGGAGTAAAATAAAAGCAGAGCTTCTGCTAGGATCCCTCCACTACCTTTTGACACTGATACAGTAAATAGTCAGGAAGAGTAGAGCAGGAGGATCTGAACCACAGGGCTAATACGTCACCATGAACTCGAAAATGCAGCAAGCAGGGGATGGATGGGAGCAGCTGACAGGCCAAAAGCCCTTCACTGCCTACAAGAAAACATAAATTGAAAATTCTTTAAGACAAAAGGACTCAGACATTTCTCCAAGATACACAAATGACCAAGAAGCACGTGAAAAGATATTCAACATCACTGATCAGTAAGGAACTGCAAATTAAAATCACAGGGAGCTACTAATCCTATAAGACACACACACACACACACACACACACACACACACACACACACATACACACACACACACACTCATATACATATAACAACTGTTGGTGAGGATGTGGAGAAACTGGAACCTTTGTGCACTGCTGGTAGGAATATAAATGGTACAGATGCTGTGGAAAATAATATGGCAGTTTCCCCAAAAATTGAATAAAAATTACCATTTAATCCAGAAATTCTACTTCTGCATATATAACCAAAAGAACTGAAAGCAGGGACTCAAACACAGGTATGTGTACACACCCACACTCAGAGCATCATTTTTCATAATAGCCAAAAGGTGGAAGCAACCCAAGTGTCCATCGACAGATGAATAGATGAATAAAATGTGGTATATTCATATAAGGAATAGTATTCAGGCTTAAAAAGGAAGGAAATTTTGACATATGCTACACACGAATGAACCTTGAAGACATTATGCTAAGTGAAATAAGCCAGTCACAAAAGGACAAGTATTGCATGATTCTGCTTATATGAGATCCCTACAGTAGTTGAATTCAGAGAGACAGAAATAAGAATGGTGGTGGTCAGGAGCTGGAGAGGAAGGGGGAATGAGGAGTTAGTGTTTAAAGGGCACAGAGTTTTAGTCAGGCAAGAGGAAAGAGTTATGCAAGTGATGGTGGCAATGGTTGCACAACATGAATGCACTTAATGCCAATAAACTATACAGTTAAAACTGGGTTAAAATGGTAAATCCTGTTATACTTTATACTTTACCACACAAAAAATTCTTTAATAAAGTCTGAACAACACACTCATTTGAAAGGTATTCGTAACAGGAAATAATAGCTCTAAGAAATCTGATACTTGTAAAAGTTGATTTGTGTTCTGTGAGAAAGCCCCCATAAACACAAAATTGCCTTTTCATAACTCTACGAACCTATAATTTCAACAACATGAAGTCTTAGTTTCTGTTGCAGGGTCTTCAGGGCAGAAGGCAGAGCAGCTTGAGATTCTGACATTTTTACATTTTGCTTCACATCATTTGCGAAGGATAACCAGAGTTTGCCAAAGTTTTCAGTTGAGATTTTCAATGGTCTGAAAATAATTTTTAAAATTAGATTATGTCCAAAAGAATGAAATTAATTCTAAACAAATACATTTCAAATGACTCATGGGAATAAAACATAATCATTGTAAATCTGGGCCCCACAAAATTTATGTTTTTAAACTAACTATGATTAGAATTAGAATGCTTACCATCAACCTCCAAACTTAGGAAATACTAAAAGAAGATTTTATTAAAGTGTCAATGTCTTTCCAATAAATCACTCAGTTCTTTTTCTGAGCATTAGTCATTTCGGCAAAATTTTACCAAGTTAAAAAAATTTTTACCAAGTAATTTGATGAATCATTCAAATATAAATATACTTTGAATTTGGGGACAATAAGACACTATCAACATCATGTACAGAATATAAATATGAAGATCTAGCACCTTACATAACTCAGACTAAGGAAAGGATTTTAACAAATGTATTTTTGAAAATGGTTCATGAGACTGAAGATCAAATAGTTAACACTGGATCTCTGGGGGTAGAATTACAAGGAACTTTTATATTTTACTTATACTTTTCCATAGCATTTGAATTTTTGTAATAATTATGCACTGATTTTATAATGGGGAAAATATTTTTAAAACATACATAGGATTTTATTAATACACACAGAAGAACTGTTAATTATACATACTGTGCTGCTTCAGGTTACTAATGCTCACCATGGGATATACCTTTTTAGTCAGAGAGTATAAGTTTTTGGAAGGCTGGATTCTATCTCATACAGCACCAAGGCCATGAAAACTCTTTGACAGACTGAGAGACACATTCTTACTAAAAGACTGTAAAGAGTAGGCAAAAATTACAGCAGTGTAACACAAGTTAATGTGTGAAGGTTAAAAATTTTTACAGATATTTATTGGCATTCTGCATTTTTGGTTCAGGCAGCCTTCATTTAAAAAAAATATTTGAATACAGTAAAATATATCCATAAAACCAAATGAGAACAGAAAAATGAAGAATTTGTTTTCAATTATTTTGGTAACACGGCTTAGTGCCTTGTATAATGCTAAATACTTACTATATCTCTAATTAAAGTTTAATAACCTTGAGTAATTTTCTTGCAGATCTCTAAACCTTAATAAACAGATTTTATGAAAGAATTAATCAAATAAATGAAATATAACTGAGAGAAACTTTAAAAGCTTTAAAAAGAAGCCACCTGGAATCTTTGAAGTTATTTCAATTTAAACACTACTTTAATATTACTTTCTCTCAGAAGTTTTCCAAAATTACTAATCAACCCCAACGTAAATCAGGTCCCATACTATAATCACTCATTGTATCATTTACTTTCTCTTCAAAGCACAATTCAAAATTATTTATGCATTTATGTGATTGTTCAATGTCTCTTCCCTAGACTGGACTCTCCCTAAAGGTAGGGACTGTATCTAGCTTTGAATTATTTTACTCTGCAGCGCCTAGTGCAGTGCTTCTGTCCAGAGAAAAGGCCTAATAAATATTTGCTGAATGAGTAACTTGAATTAACATTCCAGAAAATATTTACCTAATGAAATCTAATAGTGATAAGTTTACAGAAAATTCAAGCTGAACAGAATGAGTATCCATCATCTGATAATTTATAAAACCAAAAAGATTCCCTTCTGTAAAAGGTTTCTCCATCTGTACACTATATTGAAAGGTTTTGATGCTTTCTGTTTCTATTACAGGCAAGCAGCATCCAGGTTGCTCAGTGATCTGTAAACAAAAGTAATAAAAGTATTGAAGAAAGGATCAATACAGACTATTATATGAATACCAATTTTCTATTTAATTGAATTTAAAAGCATACTATTGTGAGATGTTAAGAACAAACTACAGTATAAAAATGACTAACAACTTCACTTGAGAAAAATTTACTAGCACAGATAATTAATATAGTATACAGGTAAAAGTTATGTGACAAATTGCAGTGAAAACCTCTGTATAATTTAGTAACAACAACAAAAAGATTATTTGGTTCTCAATCCTGACTAGCACTAGATGTTTAAAACAGGAGAGTTAAAAAACAAAACAAAACAAAACAAAACCCAAAAACACCACAACCAACACACACACACACACACACACACACACACACACACACACACACACACGTGTCTTCTTTTCTCAAGCTACAGTACACCCTTACTCAACCTATGGGGAGTCGAGCCCAAGCAACTGAATTAGATTTTGTTTTGTTTTGTTTTGTTTCTTTAAGTTCCATAGGTGGTCCTAATGAACACCTACAGTCAGAACTTCTGCCCTGGTCAGTGGTTCAGGTAATATCCCATTCAACACATTTTAGCTCACAGAAGAAATTGGTCAGTCTTGTGAAATAACTATCTACTGGTCAAGTCTCATAACTCCAGCAAGGACATCCATACAATAATGTAATATCAAAATGGCAATTCTCTAGGGAAGCAATAGAATTGATGCCCAAGCACTCAACATAAATCAATGAAAGAAAAAGACAGCAGACAGTATACAATATTATCCTTCAATATTCTTACTCCTTGATGTTCTGCTTTGCTAAATTGAGAACTCTGTTTCAGTGTTTATGGCAAGAATGAAGAATGAATGAATATGGCAGTTCTGTGAGACATTTAAAGGGAGCAAAAAAACACAAAATTCACACTGAAAATAATAACACACTAACACCTACCAAGTGCTAGGTACTGCTGTAAGCATTTTACAGATATTAACTCATTTACTCCTCACAGTAAAGGCAGACACTATTAATATCTTCATTTTAAATGTGAGGAAACTGAAAGCCACAAAGCAGTTACATAACCTGACCATGTAACACAGCTAGTAAGTAGCAAAAGAAAGATTCAAAGCCAAGCATTCAGAGTCAAGAGTCTACATTCTTTTTTTTTTTATTATTATTTTTGTAATGTTTATTTATTTTTGAAAGAGAGAGAGTGAGACAGAGCGTGAGCAGGGGAGGGCCAGAGACAGGGAGACACAGAATAGGAAGCAGGCTCCAGGCTCTGAGCTGTCAGCACAGAGCCCGACGCGGGGCTCAAACCATGAACCCTGAGAACATGACCTGAGCCAAAGTCAGATGCCCAACCGACTGAGCCACCCAGGTGTCCCAAGAGCCTACATTCTTAACTACTGTACTCTGTCCAAACTCACTTTATATATTTATATTTATGGCCTTCCCCAATATAGCTGGAAAATCTTTATTATGTTTCCTTGTCTCTTTTGAATAATTCGTCCTTACTCAAAATAATAAAAAACCTGTCACACCTTTGGGTCTTTTTGCTAAAGAGGAAAGGATGTGGATGAAATTTATAAATCATCAGAAGAGTCAAGAGTAGAAACACTAAGTAAGCATTACCCCTTTAAGAAAGAAATAAGGAACCATTCATTGCCTTACCTTGAAATTTTCTGCAGAAGAAATTTCTAAGTCAGCACTTTTCAATTCCAAACCACTCTTATTAGAAACTGACCAGACCACCAGTAAACAGTCATCTTTCCAAATTTTGTAAGAAGACACTGATATGGTTTCATTATTACAGACCTCCACAAGATCTGAATGCATGTGTTCAGAAGTTTCTTCCAACAGAGAAGAAGCTAAAGATATTTCATTAGCAACTGAGGCTGCAGTGGACGAAGGAGAGCGAAGACCTTCCATATCATCAGTGAACAAAGAAGGTGTAGACAGTGTGCAACTGGAGAGTTTCTCAATGGAGGGCAGTTCTGTGAGTGACTCAGAATCCAAAAGTTCTGAGTTGAGAGAAAACTTATTTAATTCTTTGTCTCCTCTATCCTGCAAAGTATCCAAATAATAATCATCTTCATAAGTCACATCTGACGAAGAACTAAAGTAAGAACAGGGCATATTCTGAGCACTGGTTGTTTCTCCACTTTTGGTTTCCTTGACTTTTGATTTCCTTCTGAACTTGTGAGATACAGTATCTGCTTTTCCTAGCTGCAAAAATAAAATATAACAATATCTAAAAAACCCATTCTACCAGTCATGAGTTTTAAACATCTTTCTATAATTTCAAATGAACAATTTACTAATTTGTTAAGAGTCTATGTATAAAGCATAGATTAACAAAAGAATCAGAGATGAATAAAATGTTAAACCCTAAAATTATGACAGTTACCTCACTTTGAACTATTAGCTAAATCTTATTTCTCATTAAATATACATAACATCAAAAAAAGAAAGTCAAAAAGTCATTGGTGAACAATTCTAAAAACTTGATCAATTTCAGAATGTTAGAGTACAGAATTGCACAAATTAAGAACAGTGAGAAACCCAGCCGTTATTTGAGTTTCCAGAGTTGTCCTGTAGAAGAGAAGATACCCTCAAATACATGGATGGCTCAAACTCTGGTTCAGTTGTCTATGATAATCGTGATTTCATGGCCCACAAGTCAATAAACAGAGAAGAAAAACTGATTTTACCTCAAGAACCAACTGGCAATGACTGACACACATACAGCAGGCAAGAATTTTGTAATTGACTAGTGATGTTTGCTACTGACTCCGGTGACGGGAATGGCAAATTTGCCATCCTTAAGCCAACACTCCTGGGGAGTGGTCTGCAAATCTATGTAAGAGTGGAGTGGTAGCTCACAATTCCCCTTGCCTCCCAAAGTTGCCTAGAATCAGGGCAGCAGTCTGGCACTACTCTAAATCCACATCTCCATCCTCCTAGGGGCTTTAACATGGTGTGGCCACCCTTCACGTGATTCCAGCTAAGCAGGATTCTAGTTCCTCTTCCATACCCTCTCACTCCCTCAAGTCCCAACACCTCTTCCAGCTTTCAGCAGATGTCTCCTATAGTTCAATTCAGAAGTCATCAAACAAGAACTAAAATTCTACTAACACAAAAATGAAAACAAGTGGGTGGGTGAAGGACTTCCATTTCCAAGTAACCAAGGGACTCAAATTAGATGTGTATTACACTGTTCAATATTGTTACTCAGGTCACTGATGTTCTGAGTTTTTTCATTTGTTTTTTCTCTTTTCTGTGCTTCATTTTGGGTTGTTTCTACTACTTTGTCTGCATGCTTAATAATTTTTTTTTCTATAGTGTCTATCCTGCTGTTAATCAGAAGCTACACAAGCCACAGTACACTAGAGTGACATCTTGGTTAATGTTAACATTTAAAGAAAACAAACAGTTAACCTAGAATTTGTTACCCCAGAGAAAATGACTTTTAAAAATGAAGGTAAAAGAGGGGCGCCTGGGTGGCTCAGTTGGTTAAGTGTCCAACTCCTGGTTTCAGCTCAGATTATGACCTCACAACTTGTCGGTTCAAGCCCCACATCAGGCTCTGCGCTGGCAGCTCGGAGCCTGCTTGGGATTCTCTTTCTCTCTCTCTCTCTGTCCCTCCCCTACTCATGCTCTCTCTCTCCCAAAAATAAATAAACATTTAAAAAATGAAGGTAAAGGGGTGCCTGGGTGGCTCAGTCAGTTAAACGTCCAACTTCGGCTCAGGTCACGATCTCGCGGTCCGTGAGTTCGAGCCCCGCATCGGGCTCTGGGCTGATGGCTCAGAGCCTGGAGCCTGCTTCCGATTCTGTGTCTCCCTCTCTCTCTGCCCCTCCCCCGTTCATGCTCTGTCTCTGTCTCAAAAATAAATAAAACGTTAAAAAAAAATTAAAAAAAAATAAAAAATGAAGGTAAAAGAATAAAATCAAGAAACAGACTCTTGGCTATAGAGAACAAACTGAGGGTTGCTGAGGGGAGGTGGAGAGGGGGGAATGGGTTAAATAGGTGATGGGCATTAAGGAGGGCTCTTGTTGTGATGAGCACCAGGTGTTGTACGCAAACGTCGAGTCACTAAATTCTACACCTGAAACTAATATTACACTATGTTAACTAACTAGAATTTAAATAAAAACTTAAAAAAGTAACAAAAATGAATACAAAATAAAAGGGAAAGATGAGGAAAAACAAAAAGCCTTGATACTCAGAATGGATTATGTAAAAAAATTAACCCAGAAAGGATTTAGCATACCTTAAAAGGAAAAACACCCTCCTTACATTTCTGATTTCAAGCGCACCACAAAAAAAAAGCCTGATAATGAATTTGTCACAATGAATGTTCTCTTGAGAAAGACTGTTTAGTTGAAAGCTTTGCATGTTGTTGAAAGGGCAGAAATCCTTCGACATCAGCTATGGGGTTCACAAATCAGGGTTCTATAAGCCTGGGCGCACTGTGACCCCAGAGAACTTGCCCCTTCAGTGCCAGGCATTCACTGATACCCTTACCACAGCCAGCTGGAACGTCTTAGAGACCCAAGATAAGTCACTTTGCTGAACTGCAAATGCTGACTGAGACAGCATTAAGATACATTACTTATTTATAACTTTTAGATTGAAATTTTTTTTTCCTTAGGAGGGGATCTCAAGTCTGATAGAAATGGGGTCTAAAAAGAGAGAGAAAACAAGCAAAGAGTATTACAGGGATGGAAGGAAAATTCCACCAGGAGAGAGGGAGGATGAAAGCACTGTAATGATGTAAAACTGAAGAAAAGGTAGCTCTAATCACTATTTTGTACCAGGTAGGTCCATCAGTCCACCAAATTGGCAATTACATGGAATTCTCAGATGCTCAAAAATAGCACCTGTCCTTCACTCTGAGTTTTCATTCTTTTCCTATGATAGTAATATATCAGCATAAAAAGTTTTGAAAACCATCATAATCATAATGCCTGAGTATTATTTTCATTTTGGGGTAATTCCTTTCAGTCTCAATACATTTTTATCTCCTTAACAGTTATAAACAAAATATAAATAAAACTTTATATTCTGTTTTTTTTGCTTAATATGTCACATGTATTCTTTATTTTATAATGAAGTATTTATCATTTTTAATGGCTGAGTAATATTCTGAGCTAATATAATTTATGCACCCACTCTCCTACTGTTAGACATCTAAATTGATTCCTATCTTTTACTATTAAAAATACCATTTTGAGAAGTAATTTTCCCAAAGACATATCAATATTATTGAACTATTAATACCGAAAATACTTCCCACTGAGAACTGTCCTATCCACCCATGGGAGTAATACCTATGGTCATATTTGTAACTTTATTTGGACCCTGACCCTTGCCCCAGCTGACTGGACTACAGAGAACACCTGACTCAAGCTAAGCCAATTAGTATTTCTCTTTCAGAAATATAAAAAGTGTATCACTGGTGGCTCTGGAGCTAGGGAAGCCATTTTCCACTGTGCGTATAGATGACAGCCAAGAGCTTTCGTAGAGCCCGGTTTTTTTGTACAAGACAGGGACAAAGATTCTCAGAGGACTATAACAGACTACTTACCAAATTGATTGTACTTTCTGTTCCTAGCCCAACAAATAATGATGACGCCAGCAGCTGCTTTTCTTTCTCCTCTTTAGATTGGGTAAGGACTTGAGACTGATCCTTTTTAATTATAGTTTGGTCTACATTCTCCATTATTATACTCTCTTGAGGAACAGGCGGAACTTCAGTTTCATCCCCAGTTTTGCCTTCTTTCTTGGGAAGATAGCCCTCTTTCCCCCATAATTTCTTTATACCTTCCAGCTTCAAGCTATTTGTCCTAAGGAGATTAATAATGAAATCAAGTCAACTTAAATAACTGCTGCTTAAATAACTTACTTTTGAGGCATTTTTAAAAACACATCATTGCCATGACCTCTTAAAAACAGCTTTCGTATTATATACTCTATGTCAGGAAGTAAAACCTAGATCCCATGATGTTATTTTAGTTTCATCCAATGTCCCCACACCCTCCAGCTAAAGGATTTAAGGCACTAGAACCCTAGACTTAGTTAAAAATTTCAGATCACTTAATTGCTTGAATAAGTTGTCCAAATCAAAACTACTATAAATTAGCTCCTTTCCTCCACTGACTTTTCAAAAATACCTTTAATTCTGAGGAGTTAAAGATCAGAAATGACTCTTAATAAGTTTCTTGGCTATAACCACCCAATAAATTCATTAAATAAAATCCTGTTGAAAGCAAAAAAAAAACCCAACAAATCATTCAAATCCACTCCTTTGACTTAATCCAAAAAGTTTTCTTAATGTGAACTCTAGCTACATAGTCAACTATTATAAATGTAATTTTATTAAAATGAATGAGGTTTGGGGTGCCCTGGGTGGCTCAGTTGGTTAAGCGTCCGACTTCAGCTCAGGTCATGACCTCACGGGTTCGTGGGTTTGAGCCCGGCACTGGACTCTGTGCTAACAGCTCAGAGCCTGGAGCCTGCTTCGGATTCTGTGTCTCCTTCTCTCTCTGCCCCTCCCCTGCTTGCGCGCTCTGTCTCAAAAATAAATAAACATTTAAAAAAATTTTTTTTTAATTTTTTTATTTTTGAGACAGAGAGAGAGCATGAGCAGTGGAGGGGCAGAGAGGGAGGGAGACACAGAATCCAAAGCAGGCTCCAGGCTCTGAGGTGTCAGTATAGAGCCCAATGTGGGGCTTGAACTCATGGAGTGTGAGATCATGACCTGAGCCAAAGTCGGACGCCCAACTGACTGAGCCACCCAGGCACCCCCCCAAAAAATTTTTTTAATGAAATGAGGTTTGATCTGTAAGAGAAAAAAGATTTTTTTGAAAAAGCATGAAGATTATGAGCCTTTTTACTGGAGATGGAAGAACTTAAAGTCATGATTAGAGTTTGGACTCACCTACTGCTGTCCCAAAAGTTATTACATCTGTGACTCTGTACTAAGATAATCACCAAGGACAGGCTGAAACAGCCAAAGTTAACCTTGATTGTTTTTGTTTAAGAACCACGTCTCCTTTGCTCTTGGATCATTGAAGCATCCCTGTCATGGCCCAATATAGCATTTTAACATTTGTACTACAAAACAGATCATAAAATGAATCTAAAAGAAAAACTCAGAATCATCTGTACAAGTTATTATTCCTTTCTAATTTGTTGGACTCATGATCAATTTGATTTTCTATATATGCCAAAAACATAGACAGGTGGTCACACTTCATACTGAGTGAAGAACTAATACTATTAAATAGTAATTGGCTGAGGGGCGCCTGGGTGGCTCAGTCGGTTAAGCAGCCAACTTCGGCTCAGGTCATGATCTCGCGGTCCGTGAGTTCGAGCCCCGCGTCGGGCTCTGTGCTGACAGCTCAGAGCCTGGAGCCTGTTTCCGATTCTGTGTCTCCCTCTCTCTGACCCTCCCCTGTTCATGCTCTGTCTCTCTCTGTCTCAAAAATAAATAAACGTTAAAAAAAAAAATTTTTTTAAAAAATAGTAATTGGCTGAAAGAAAATTTGAGTGTTAATAAAGAATGCCCTATGGGGAATTAGTCTAATCCTCCACAATGAATTTTACTGCTAAATTTTCCTTTTATGAATACCTTCATTTCTCCCTTTCTTTCATGTACCAAAAAAGCCTTCTAAAAAGTTTTTTTAAAAATAAAGCTATTATTTATCCACCAGACCTCTTAGAAGAAAACTGGCTGTCTTTGTAAGAGCGGATCCAAAAGTGGTCATGGGAACCACTAAAATGACCCCTAGCATCTCTAGGATGCTCAACAACAGGAACTCAAAGGGATTCATAAATTCCCAGTGTTTCTGTAACCCTATTTATCAAAAAATATCCTTTAATTATTAAGGAAAAAGGGCAACTCTCCAAGTTTTACTAGTAAATGATTTAAATATCAGTTTAACAACAACAACAAAAAAAAGCAAGTATGGTAGACCCTGGGATGCTCCATCCAGATCATCCTTCAATAAAGGACTTGTTGCCCCAACTGTTGGGAGTACAGTCCTCTCTAGGATTGCCTCAGATGCAAAGAGTCACCTCGCCTGAGATCACACCCCTTCCCAGGGAAGCCCAAACCCAGTGACTGTGGGACAGAAGTCCTGGCCACAGTCCTGGCCACCCATTTGGGTCCAACTCAGGTCAACTCTGAAGAAGGGCCACTCTAACTTCAGAGCTCCTCATGGGATCAGCAGAGGCTGCTGTTGGCACCGCATTGCATCTTAACTTCCTCCTCTGCTCAAACCTGCTTCTTTCTCCTTCCTTCCATAGGTGTTGATCACAAGGGCACTGCCTTAATATTCTGCATGCGTAACTCCATCATGGAATGCACTTGCCAGGGAATCCAATCCACAACAACAGACAAAATAGAAGAGGAAAAATAAGCCTAAAAGGAGCCTCAAACTACTTTAAAGATTTTCTTGCATATTTCATCTGCATACATGCCTATTATCAACATAAATTTTGTCATGCATTACATATCAAAAGTCTAAAAAGTAGGAAAAATGAATAAAAGCACAAAATATGCTTCTTTATACGAAACCTACTGAAAAAGAATTGTTTTAAACATGCATCATCTTTGCCTGGATTTTAACAATAATAATATAATTCATGATATTATGTGGCATATATACTTTTGTATTGTTTTTAATCAGATTGTTCAAACAAAGATGTAAATTCTGGCCAAGCAACCTTCAAAAGATTAGGGATACACTTTAACTCAGCTCTAGAAATCCCCATTTGAGATAGTCCCAAATAGGGCTTAAGGTAAGAAATTATAAACTGGGCTTTCTACTACTTTATTCTCAGCTTGCCAGAGATTGGACAAGAGTGACTGTCTCCTCCTAAAGCCTTGTCAATTACCATACAGGTTCCCAATCTGAAATGATGTGTGAGCTGTAGTCCTCCTGGGAAAGAAACTTAAAATTCATCCCTCATGTCCCATTTCATGATAAAACAGCAAGTGTATAATTCCTTAGCAGCTCTGCCAAATGTCATTTTTCTGAGAAGTACATGTAAATATACAGGATTTACAAGGCCCTGTCAAGTCTCCCAGATCTTAGTTCAGTACTAAACAAACAGACGCTGTCACCTGTTGTGCAGGTAAAAGAGACTGTTTCCTCCCTGGGTTTGGAGGGTTTCTATCCTCTCCTTTCCTTATCCCGCAATTCTCTGTTCAGGGCACTTAACTGCTGTCACCACTACCATCAAATGCTCACAAATCATATCTGTTCCCCATGCTTGGAATACCAAAATTAAATGTCTGGGAAAGAAAAGGGTGTCAACAGAGAATGAAAAAGAGGCTAAGAAAGAGAATTTCATTCAGCATATCACCCTACATTCCTCATAATCTATGTGTCATTTTTCTGATAAGTACTTCTCATAACCATCATGCTGGAAGACTGACAAATGCAAAAATGGACATATAATAAGCTGACTCCATAATGAACATATGAGGACTCAAAATTCAAATTTCATCTTTTAAAGTTGTCACTTTTGAAATTTTATTACATTTATTCCAACAAAGCTGCCATTACTCAAAACATTTTTTAATAAGCACAGAATAGTATATGGAGTGTTGAATCACTATACTGTACACCAGAAACGAATACAACACTGTATATTAACTACACTGGAATAAAATTTAAAAAAAGATTTTTTAAATCTTTTAGAAGCTCCTTCACAAACAAGGAAGCCATTTTCATTACTTTATGTCACATCAATATATTGACCAGTTATCCAGATAGATCACTAATTTCATTTGGTTAACTCAGCTTTTGGATAATGACAACTATGGCAATGACAATCACTATTAATAATAGCAGTTATCATTTACCATGCACTACATTTTATGAGGCACCTTATATATATTATCTCACTTTTTTAACTTAGTCATGTTTCTAAAAGTAATTTATTATATTTCGAAAACCAAAATCTACTTAAAATGGTTGAAGATTTGGCTCCACATAAGACATTTAGATAAATGTCTTCACCAATTCTCCAGGTAGCTGGAAAGAAGCTCTGAAAGCATTTTGAGCAAAGTATACATTTACTTAAATGAAGTCAGTCATCTTATTTTATGTTCATCTCTCTGTCAATCTTCCAATGAAACAGTTTATAAGAAGATTATGAGGAATGTAGAGTAATATGCTCATATTCACCTGTGTATGTAAGTTCTCACATATTTCTTTAACAAATGTATGTGTATACATGTGTGCATATATATATATGTGTGTATAATACACATACAAACATACATACATACATACACATACAATATGCAGTAATAACACACACGTCATTACTGTGTATAAAGCCTATGTACACTATTTTGTGTTGAAGGTAAGCAAGCTCTCTTAAAAGTTCTCTTGTACAGGGGCACTTGGGTGGCTCAGTCGGTTGAGAGTCTGACTCCGGCTCAGGTCACAATCTCACGGTTCAAGAGTTTGAGCCCTGTATCAGGCTCTGTGCTGACAGTGCCTGCTTCAGATTCTGTGTCTCCCTCGCTCTCTGCCCCTACCCCACTTGTGCTCTCTCAAAAATAAATAAAAAACATTAAAAAATAAATAAATAAAATAAAAGTTCTCTTGTACAACATCAACACCTTGAAAGCAATAAATAGGAAAAACTGAAACAAGAGGCTATGCAGAATTTAGCTTTCAGATATCCTTCCACATTTAAAAATATTTAAATACTCCTCTATATTCTCAGTTTTATCAAGAAAGAACTTACTCTTTCAGCCCAGTCTCTGCACTATTCCCAGATATATCTGAACCAAGAGAAATGCCAGCAGGAGACTGTCGTCCAGTGAAGCCAGATGAAGAAAATGAAAGTCCATATGGTTCAAAATTGAGAACTAGAATTTTAAAACAATAACAGAAGTTCATATTTAAAACAAAGCAAAAGTTAGGGGGGAGAAAGCAGATGTTATCAAAATTACCAGTCACTACTGAAATAAAATAATGGAAGACTAGAATCCAATGACAATTTTTAAACTGGAAGGGGCACTGAAGATGATTTAATCAAATAATAATAAAGTAGCTATGATTTACTGAAGGTCTACTACAGTCTTCACACTATTAGTTGAGAAAAGACAAACAGTACTTCATTTTTATCTTTTCACCTCCCTGAGAAGCTAAACTAGGATCCAATTAGGAAAGACAACTGATAAACCAGGTCTACTGAAAATTGCTGCTCCCAGACAAAAATGTTTAATGAGCTATGAATGAAGAGATAGTGTTTTTCCTTAACAAAATGTTCTTAAGCACATTCCTATGCCAAATAGACTAATGGACCCTTCAAAGTGAAATATCCCTTACTGACAAAGAACAAGGTTTATTCAGATTCAGATTCCTTTGACTCTGTATACCCAAATGAATTCAATCAGAGCCATAAAAATTCATACTGATATTGTGGTGGAGCAGATGCCAATATCCATTCTCCTCTTCTTTCTAAGTAATAGAACCCTGGATTCTAAGTAATAGAACCCTGGATTCATGGCAACCCAGAAAGAAATGACATTTCCAGACTCCTTTGCCATGAATTTGAGTTCTGGCCAATGAAATTATGCACACATTCTGAGCACAACTTCTGGGAGGAATCTTCCTGGAAAAAAAAAAAAAATCTTTCTTCTCTCCCTTTCCTCCTTTACATTCATGAAGCCATTATCAATCCCAGGCTGCCTACTTCTGGAATTCCTTTAAGGGAAAGAGCAGTAATCTTCTGTCTTGTATAAGACCCTATATTGTTCTTTTGTTTTCTAATATGCTATGCAGCTATACCTAATCCTAACTGGCATTATTTATCTTTATGGACTGTCTGGATTATAACATAAAGGACCTCCTTAAATCATAAAAAAGTGCCGTATAAAAAATAAATGTGAGCTTCTGTAATTATTATTTTCATCTTACAAATACAGAAACTGTAGCAAAGTTTGCCATGAACTTAACCAAGATTACAAAAACAGGAAAAATGATAGAGCCAGATAAGAAATCGGATACTCTGGTGCTAGAGCTCACTCTCCACTGCCTCCTGCAAAGGAAACAGCATTTAATCCAAAGAGAACTACATAAATTTTTGTTGTTACCCAAATGAATGATATAGAAGAGAAATCAATGTGCAATAGACAAAAATAATGGGCTAATCAGTAATCAGAAGAACTGAGTTCTTGACATGCATCGGGTATTAAATGGGTGCATGAACTTGACCTTAATTTCTTTGTCTGTAAAGTGAAGGGTTCAGGCTTGATCAGCAGTTTCCAAATGCTGATTTGATAACCAGGATCAAGCTGACTGTGTAGAATCTCCCACAGACCTTTTTGTACATACAGCCAAGCTTTTACAGATTCAGATACAAAAGATACAGGAGTACGGCGCAAAAATCTGTATCATTTTGTAAAACTCTTTGTGATTCTGATTCATAACCATGTTTGGAAACCACTTGTCTAAACATTCCAAGGTCATTTTCAGCTAGAAAATCCTCTCATTTTAAGCTTTTCAGGGGCACCTAGGTGGCTCAGCTGGTTAAGTGTCCAACTCTTGGTTTCAGCTCAGGTCATGATCTCACATTTTGTGAGTTCAAGCCCCACATCAGGCTCTGTGCTAACAGTGCAGAGCCTGCTTGGGATTCTCTCTCTCCCTCTCTCTCTCTGTCCCTCCCCCAGTGACTCTGTCTCTCTCAAACAAATAAACTTAAAAAAAACTAAGCTCTTTTTTTCTTTTTTCCTTCCTCTCCCCCGTGGGTTTCTGTTAAGTTTCTCAGGATCAACATAAGAGTGAAAAGATATGGTATCTGTCTTTCTCTGTATGGCTTATTTCACTTAGCATCACACTCTCCAGTTCCATCCACGTTGCTACAAAGGGCCATATTTCGTTCTTTCTCATTGCCATGTAGTACTCCATTGTGTATATAAACCACAATTTCTTTATCCATTCATCAGTTGATGGACATTTAGGCTCTTTCCATAATTTGGCTATTGTTGAGAGTGCTGCTATAAACATTGGGGTACAAGTGCCCCTATGCATCAGTACTCCTGTATCCCTTGGGTAAATTCCTAGCAGTGCTATTGCTGGGTCATAGGGTAGGTCTATTTTTAATTTTCTGAGGAACCTCCACACTGTTTTCCAGAGTGGCTGCACCAGTTTGCATTCCCACCAACAGTGCAAGAGGGTTCCCATTTCTCCACATCCTCGCCAGCATCTATAGTCTCCTGATTTGTTCATTTTGGCCACTCTGACTGGCGTGAGGTGATATCTGAGTGTGGTTTTGATTTGTATTTCCCTGATAAGGAGCGACGTTGAGCATCTTTTCATGTGCCTGTTGGCCATCCGGATGTCTTCTTTAGAGAAGTGTCTATTCATGTTTTCTGCCCATTTCTTCACTGGGTTATTTGTTTTTCGGGTGTGGAGTTTGGTGAGCTCTGTATAGATTTTGGATACTAGCCCTTTGTCCGATATGTCATTTGCAAATATCTTTTCCCATTCCGTTGGTTGCCTTTTAGTTTTGTTGGTTGTTTCCTTTGCTGTGCAGAAGCTTTTTATCTTCATAAGGTCCCAGTAATTCATTTTTGCTTTTAATTCCCTTGCCTTTGGGAATGTGTCGAGTAAGAGATTGCTATGGCTGAGGTCAGAGAGGTCTTTTCCTGCTTTCTCCTCTAGGGTTTTGATGGTTAGAGTGGGAGAGAACCAAAGCATAAGAGACTCTTAAAAACTGAGAACAAACTGAGGGTTGATGGGGGGTGGGAGGGAGGGGAGGGTGGGTGATGGGTATTGAGGAGGGCACCTTTTGGGATGAGCACTAGGTGTTGTATGGAAACCAATTTGACAATAAATTTCATATATTGAAAAAAAAAATCTAAGATTTCAATCACCGAGTTTAACTTTCTGTCCCACTTTCAACTCTTTAATAGCATCTGTGACAGCCAGTTACCCAGCCTCTGCATTAACAAAGTAAGTGAAGAACTCAAGCAATGTTTCCTATGCACAAGTAAAAACAAAGAGTTTAAGCCAAAGATCAAGTAAAGATAGAGCTTAAACAAAAGAGCAGAAAGAATTCAAAAGCAGAGGTATAGTTTAAGAGTAAAGAGAAAAAAACTAGACATAGAAGGGGACAGCATATGGAAAAGAGATAAAATTCCAAACCCGAGACAACAAAATTAAACACTGTCATCTAAGGAAGGCCTGGAAAGGATTGAGGTTGAGAATGAACTTCAAGCCACATTCTTTTCATTCTTTAGTGAAAATTTCCCAAGTCTTTATAGAGATGAATAACAAGAAGGGCCAAAGATTTTTAAAAGTTAACTAGATGTACAAGGGTTCATGTGCATATGGGAATCAGGAGGAGAATCACAGCATGCAGGAAGAGTCAGGAGAAGGAAGTAGATGGATGAATTGCAACTTAGACTTTTCTGGTATCATTTTAAGATCAATCATTTAGTTGTACCTACCACAGAACCTGGAAAGTACTTGACAAAATCATTAGATGATGAGTGGGGAGAAAAAGAGCTTTCAGCATTGAACTTTTCAGTATTAACATTCTGAACTCCTACAAAGATAACACTCAATGGTTTCCCTTTATTCATATAAATACTTCCCATCCACCATCCAAACACCTCAATGATTTCCTCTTTACCAAAATCATGACAGGCATCTTCCACTGACAGACTACATTTCTAAAATCTGAAGTTAATCTTTCCTTTCTTAGCTGTTTCTCACTTCACTGATCAGATATTTTGTTACAGGAAGCATTCAAACACACTTAAGATATATAACACTGCTCAGAATGAAAATGAAACTCACTAGTCCACAGTAACCAGACTTCTTTTCTCAAATTTCTCTGTAGATATGCTCATGTGATTATCTATCAGCCCTCCATCTAGCACAGTGACCCAACATGATAATTCCATCTTCAAGTTCTTTCAAAGTTCCAGAATGACTATCTTAGGCATTTAAATATATGGAGCCTATGACTTTGGGAATACCTCTAGGCTAACTTTTTTTTCTGGGTATCCAAAGACCTAGGCAGAGTAAATAAGTCACAAGCAGATTTAAAGAGAGATAACAAAAATAAATATCCTCAGTTATCTACATTACATGACTATAATATGAATTGCATTAAAAAAAAAATGATGTCCCTTACAGACCCATAGAAAATTACCTTTTTCCTGAGAAAGCTTCTCCTCCTGACGTTGGTGGTGAGGTTTGTAAGGTGCTGCCCCCTGACTGAGTTCTTCAGCCACAAAACCATCCAGAAAAGATAAGGAAGCATCTACCTGTATTAAAGTGAAGCAAAAATCAGAAATTACAAAACTTTACCCTAAACCTAGACTGTACATTCACATAACTAATTTCAACCCATGTCCTAAAAATAATTTTTAAGTGAAAAAAAAAGAACTTCAGTTCTAAAAATGCTACTAGCGTTACCCAACTCTCTAGCTCTCTAAAACACCTATATTCAAATCACTCAGCTAAGTATGTAACAATGAAAGTTGTCTGCAGTTATTATTAATTTCATTGTACTGCAGAATAAACTTTTGAGCACCCAGTATGTTACAGCATCATGTCAGGTGCTATGATGAAGACAAAGAAAGACATTTCTCCAGCCCTCATGAGACTTTAACCTACTAGAGAAGACATCTACATTCTGAGCTAGTGTCTGTATTAGTTTGCTGCTAGGGACTAAAAACAAAGTGTTGGCAAGGCTAGTTCCTCTGGGAGGCTCCAAGGGAGAATAAGTTCCTTCTCCCTTCTAGCTTCTAAAGGCGCCACCATTCCCTGGCTTGTGGCCCCATCACTCTGATCTCTACTTCTATTGTTAGTTGGTTTTCTACTGACTCTTTGCTTACTTTTATAAGAACTCTTGTGATCATGCCTTCTTGGACAATCCAAAATAATCTCCCCCTCAAAAATTCCTTAATTTAAGTGTATCTACAAAGTCCTTATTACCATGTAAGATAACAAATACACAGGCTGCAGAGAATGAAGTATGCACATCGTGGGGAAGGCTACTATTCAGACCCTGGCAGTGCCTTTAACTATCCTATTCTTTTCTACCTAAAAATACCTTTTCACAAATCTATGGAAAATTACCTAATTTCAGCAGGAATAAAAAGGTACAAAAGAATGAATAAGTGAAAATAAAAGATGAAGAAAGAGTGAGGGGAAAGGATAAAAGAAAAAGTGAAGAAAGAAGAATGAGATATACACAAAAGGATATAGCAGTGGTGGCCTCAGAAGCCACAGATCTGCCTCTCCTGGTTTAGCCAACTGTATGCAAACAGCTCCAATAATTAGAAGAACAGACAGATCTCAAATATTTAAGTGGCATGACACACTCTAAATCTGGAAAGGTTCTTACAAAATGAAGACATGTCATCATTTCAATCTTTCATTGGAGGAAAGAGGAAAAAGAGTTACTTCCTAGTTTTGTACTATGTATAGCATATTTAGGGGAGCCTGAGTGGCTCAGTTGGTTAAGTGTCCGACTCTTGGTTTAGGTCAGGTCATGATCTCAGTTTGTGGGTCTGAGCCCTGCATCGGGCACAGCAATGACAGCCCAGGGGTGGCTTGGGATTATCTCTCCCTCTTTCTCTGCCCTTCCACCACTCTCTCTCTTTCCTTCTCTCTCTCTCTCTCAAAATAAATAAATAAACTTAAAAAAAATATTATGTATAGCATATTTATTCACCTTTTCAATGAATGTCTTTGGGCCTCCTACCAAAGGTGAAAGAAAGGTGTCTACCCCTGAGGAGCTTCTGAAAGAACTAATGAACAAAGAGGTTCAAAATGAATATAAGTCATGAAAATCTGAGTCAGAATTAGTAGGAATGCTGCCCCTCCTCTCCTCTTTCTCAACTGTATGACATCTAACAAATAAAAATTTGTACAAATCTGGCTTCCTTTTAGCAATTTCCTAATTTACACCAGTCTGGAGAAGAGATCAGTACATATTCAGAGGGTGAGTAGTAACTGAGCCCATTAGGTTAGAAAGAGTAGTGGCTTAAAGTTAGGTAGGACAAGGAAGGTGGTTGATCAGGTTCCAAAGTGGTAAAGAAGTTAGACACTAGGTGGACAAAATGCAACAGAGAACTATTTTTTACATTCTCAAAGATACCAAAGTAATAATAAAATTGCATATTAGAGAAGTTCAAAGGAGATTTTAAAAATTTAATTTTTTTTACATTTATTTAGAGACAGAGACAGTGCAGGGTTTAGGGGGGCAGAGAGAGAGAGAGAGAGAGAGAGGGAGGGAGGGGGAGACAGAGAGAGAGAAAGAGAGAGGGAGAGAGAGAGAGACATTGAGAATATCCCATGCAGGCTCCACACTGCTAGCACAGAGCCTGACGCGGGGCTTGAACCCACGAAACCGCAAGATCATGACCTGAGCCAAAACCAAGAGTCAGATGCTCAACCGAGTCACCCAGGCTCCCCCCAAAATTTAGTTCTTGAACTACCATATATTAAAAGAGACTGCCACTGGATATAAACTGCTTCAGTGCAGTTCTCCGGAAGAGATACTGATCTATTCCCAACTCTTTAGGAGCTCTACTGAATTGAAGCTCTCAAATTCTCTCATATGATGTGAGAAAAACTCCAACCTTTATCTGAAGTGTTACAGAAAGTATATTTTGATATATTCCAGATACATCACAAAGGAAAGAATTATTCTGTTTGGAGATGATGCAATTTTTACAAAGATAAAATACAGATGCCTTACCACCATGTCTTCACAGCTCTTATCAACTGGAAGCAAGCTCTTCATAAGTTCCACATTCTCACGTAAGTGTTTTAATTCAAACGCATGCTGTCTCATACAAGTATCCAAAGATACGGTGAATTCCTGGATTAATCTCTCAACTATGTTAGAAGAGTGTGCTTGGGGTGTCAACTTGGTAACAGCAGCAAGTAACCAGGCTTTTGTTTCTGAAGAAACCGAGTCATTCATAAGTAACTTGTAGAGTTTGGTTATAACTTCCTCTGGCGTTTCCTCATCTAAGAGATAGGAATACTCCCCTAACACCTATGAGTAAAACAAAGAGACTGTTCATATAGAAATATCAAGCAAATTGTACTGGGCAAATCTGTACACAGCAAATTGTACTGGGAAATCCAAACAAAGTAGCTGCTGCTGGAGTGAATTTAATCTAGAGTAAATACATTCTCATGGTGAAGAAATTCTTAAAGATAAAATTGTATATTTTAGGGTCGAAATTATACCAAGAATTAGAACTCAATACCAAAAGATTTTCCACATCTTTATCATTCACAAAATATAAAGCAGCATACTTTACAAGTGAGCTTTCTTCTGAACTTCCAGTTCAGTTGTTGCCTTTTATCAACACCTCCACATTCTGTTACTTATTTTGCAATTAGCATTGAAACCAGTGGTTCTCACATGCTAGTGTGCATGAGAGTCACCTAAGGTGTTTCATTTCTAGGTTCTACCCCCAGATATTCTGAGTGAGTATGTCTGTGGTCGGGATCCACAGTGCACATTTGGAACCAGCATCAGCTGATTCTGATGTATATGATCCACAGAAGAAACTCTGAGGAAGGCTGACCTATGTTACATATCCTTTTTCTTACAACTTATTTAGGTGATACATAATCCTACTGGTCTAAAAATTATTAATAAACTGATAACTCATGTAGTGTGAGATCTTTCCTAAGTGCTATTTATGGAATATTTTCATGTCTTTAGTGTAACACTGGCACCAGCAGGAAAAAACGGGAGGGGAGGTGAAGTGATAGGCAAGGGAAAATTTACAGCTAGTAACAAGAAAAGGAGGAAAAATTAATAGAAATAAATAAATCCAATTCTTAAAGTAGCAAGATAATTTTTTGAGTGGTTTAAGAAGATGAAAGGTATCTCTAGAAAAGCTGGTAATCTAACAGCCAGTTCAAAAATTACTGGGTGGTGGGAGGCTGATGCCTGGGTGGTTCAGTTGGTTGAGCATCAGATTCTTGACCTCAGTTCAGGTCATGATCACAGGGTCAGGAGATCAAGGCCTGTGTCAGGCTCTGTGCTAATGTGGAGCCTGTCTAGGATTCTCTCTCTCCCTCTGCCCCTCCCCCATTCTCTCTCTTTCTTTCTAAAATAAAAATAAAAATAATAACAATGGGAAGACAGAGTAAATGCATTTTCCCCTATTCCTCCCATAAGTACATCTAAAATCCTTGGTGTTATATATAAAACACACATAAAAAGACACAGATAGGTGGAGAAAAGAAGGCCAATTGCTAATGACTTTGTGATAGTACAGTGGGTTATCTGCTGCCTCATACACCCCAGACTGGGTATTAGAGAGCCAGCAACCTGGAAACAGCAATGGGCACAGACAAAATGACCCCAAGAAAAGCCTGCCCTCTAGCCAAAGAGCCAGGACTGAAAACTTATTTATTTTTATTTTTTAAATGTTTATGTATTTATTTTGGGGAAGAGAGAGTGCAAGCAGGGAAGGGATGGAGAGAGAGAGAGAGAGAGAGAGAGAGAGAGAGAGAGAGAGCGCTCAGCACAGAGCCTGATGCAGGGCTCAATCCCATGATCCTGGGATCATCACCAGAGCCAAAATCAACAATCAGACACTTAACTGACTGGGCCACCCAGGCACCCCAGGAAGACAGAAAACTTTTAGACAATAACCCTCTACTCTAGCCAAGTACCACATAGAAAAAAACCCACAGACCCACTCACACCACCAAAGGCTGAGTAGAAAGCCAAGACTTCCACCCCTACCAGGCTGTAAGAGGCGCTCCAATTCCCTCAAAAGGGAGAAGACTCAGTAGGGAGCTAGGACTTTCATCCCCACCAAGTTGTCAAGAGGCCCACTCCTCTGCAGTGTCCATGAAGATCACATATGGAAGCCTGCATTTTATACCCTCTACCCAGGTATAAAGAGGGATTCCTCCGCCCCTTCACTGGGATCATGTCAGAAGCCCTGTGGAGAGTCAGGGCTTTCACCACTGCTCAGTCATTACAAGGCCACCCTTCCACAATGTCAGTGGAGACCACACAGAGATCTCAACACCTGTGTCACAATGCCATTACCAAAAGACTAATCAACATTTACCAAACACACCATCCAACAATAACAGAATACCCAATCCTTTCAAGCACTCACAGAACATATAATAAGATGTATCTTAGGCCATAAAACAAACATCAAAAAACTTAACAAAACTGAATTCACAGAGTATTTCCTCTGGTGACAATGGCAAACTATAAATCAGTAACAGGAAAGATAACAGAAAATTTTCCAAACACTTAAAAACTAAACAATACTCTTCAACACAACTTTTCCAGAAAACAGAAGAGGAAAGACTACTCCTATCTCATTTTATGACACTATTATTAGTTTGATACCAAAACCAAAACAATAGGGTAGAAAAAAAATCTCATGAACAGAGATGCAAAAAATTCTTAACGAGGTCTCAAGAAATCTATTGAAAAAATCCTAGATTAGTGAGTTCAGCAAGATGGCAGCGTGTAAGATCAAACTACAAAAAATCTATTGTATTTGAATAAACTAGCAGCAAACATGTGGGAACCAAAATTAAAAACAAAATATATCTACTACTGCTCTAAAGAAATTGAAATGCTTAAGCATAAATCTAACAAAACCTGCACAGAATCTGTATGGTGCAGAAAGAAATAAAAGCACTATAAATATATGTAGTGACATGCCATGTTCTTGGAGGGAAAAAAATGAATAGCTGCCAAATACAATAACCCATTTAGGCAAGGATTATCAATACTAAAACCACTGGTGAAATATAGTTAAGGAAAAGATGTTGACACATAGCCCCTTAGAATCACCTCACAGATTAGCTACAAATTACTAAGGAGAAAATGCATCTTTACAATGGAGAGATCTGAAGGTTATCTTAACCAAACAAAGAAACTTAAAATCACTAGTAACTGGGGAACTGATATGGTATGTGTCCTGATGATACAGTGGGAAGTACATAACATTGTTGATATAGTATTCTTCCTAAAAATGTTTAACCAAACCAGAAATAATAAGACAAATTCAGAAAGTTGGGCATTCTGCACATCAACAGTATTCATCCAAAAAAATCAATATCATGAAAACAAAAAGAAAGTGAGGAACAATATAAAATAAAAGAGGCTAAACAGACAACTAAATGCAATTTGTGATCCCTGATGGGATCCAGGATTAGTAGTAGTAGAAAAATAGCCGTAAGAAACATTTTTTGGACAACTGGATAAATGTGAACATGGACTGTATATTAAATGATATTAATGAATTAATGTTACATTTCTTAAGTATAATAATGGTTCTATGACAGAACAAAGTCATTCTTAGAAGACTCGTGTTGAATTTTTTTTGGAGGGTCATGATGTCTGCAACTTATATGTAGATCTAGATGTAGATATAGTAAAGCAAAGGTGGTTAAAAATACTAACAGGGAATCTAAATGAAAAGTATAGAGATATTTATTATACTAGTCTTTCAACTTTCCTGTGTATGAGAAAAAAAATTCTTAAATAAAAGTCTGGGTAAAATTCAAGTTAACATGCTAACATTTGGCAAAACTATAAAATATTAAAAGAGGCATATGCTATGATCCTGCAGTTGTACTCCACCAAAGCTTCCCCTAAGGAAACACTCACCCACATGCACAACAAAGATACACAGAGGTGATGGTATGTATGCAATTACATATGATTACATGACATAAAATTTGGCCTTCATCTTGCAAGAGATAATTTCCTTTGCTGTCTTTGATGAAGCAAGGAGGAATGTTGGGAGGCCCACATGCAAGAAACTGAGGGCAGCTCCAGGAACTAAGGGTAGCCTACGGTCAACAGTCTGAACTTCAAACCCTCAGTCCTACAACCACAAGAAACAGGTTTCTTCTAACAACCACACCAGATTGGAAGTGGATCCTTCACCAGTCAAGTTTCAGATGAGACAGCAGCCCCAGCTGACTGCAACCCTCAGAGACCCTAAGCAGAGGACGTGGCTAAACCAGGTCTCAACTCCTGACCCACAGAAACTGTGAAATAATAAATTTATGTTGTTTGAAGCACTAAGTTTGTGGTAACATACAGCAATGAAAAACTAACATAACACAGATGCATGAGTATTCACATATTCTAACACAGATTCACAGAGAAAATACAGCAAATGTATTGTAGACACAGACACCTAACCAACTGTCTATAATACACAAAGTAGACAAGTGAGATGAAAGGGAGAATGAATAGACAAGTAGATATTTAAGTGACAAACTAGCCAATGGGAAAGAAAATGGATAGCTAAAGGGGTTAGCAGGGTAGAATTAAATGATTTCTGAAGGAAATATATTGCTAGTATTGGGCTTTATAAAAAACAATGTTATAAATACTTATGCTCTAATGTACTTTGCTCACCCAACTCATAACTTGAAGAAATTTCTGTGGATAGAACACATTTTCCGCATCTAGTAAAGTGAGATAAGACTGAACTGCATAAAGCCTTAATTGTTGATTTTCTGTTTCATCATCAAAACCTACAAAGAAATTGATACATCATTTTAACTTTCACTAAAAACTCTTAATGACTCTGTAATAAAAACATTTAATTTTGAAATCTTTCCAGAATGCAGTAATTTACTAACCTTCTGCTAGCAGTCTCAGAAAGTTATTGGGAATATCAGGATGCATAACATCTCCTCCCACTGAAAACACAGCATTCATTGTCTGAATAAACCATGCATTATCTGGGGCATATGTGTCCACAGTGTTAAGACCAAGTACACTTCCAAATACCACTTATTAAAATTACCTTTTCTGCATCAACCTTTTAAAGAATAACCCCCAACCTATCCTACTTAGGTATTTTTACTTTTAACCTCTGCCAATAAATTGTTCTATACTCCAGATTTATGTGAAATAGGTGCTCAGTAAAAGCTTATTTAATAAACTTAATAAACTAAATTCTTGTTGCTTCATCTAGCACCATGCCTTGTACATACTAAGCATCCAATAAATAAGTGTGAAAAAAAATTTTTTTAAACTTTTGTTTTTACATTTATTTATTTTTGAGAGACAGAGTGAGACAGATCACAAGCTGGGGAGGGGCAGAGAGAGGAGACACAGAATCTGAAGCAAGCTCCAGGCTCCAAGCAAGTGTTCAGCACAGAGCCCGACACAGGGCTCGAACCCACAAACCATGAGATCATGACCTGAGCTGAAGTCGGTCACTTAACCTACTGAGCTACCCAGGCGCCCCAAGTGTGAAAAAAATTTAAAGAGATATTCCAGATGCCTAAGGACAAATAATGGAAAATGACATACACTTCAAAGAGACTAAATGTGGTATGTCTACTCAAGCTATTTAATCTCTTTTCTAACCTGTTCTTCTTCAGTTCTAAAATTCCATCATTCTGCTGCCTGGAGTTACGTATGGCACTAGATACGTGGCACAGAAAACTATATTTAAGCAATTTCCAAGATGACTGACTGGAGTAACATTGTACATTTATTCTTCCTTTGATTTAAATAACAGACATCTTTAAAAGAATGAAATATCGTTGTGACCTGTAAAGTTTCTCTGACTTTTAAAAAGCAAATGTGGGGGCACCTGGGTGGCTTGGTCGGTTGAGTGTCCAACTTCAGTTCAGGTCATGATCTTGTGATTTGTGAGTTTGAGCCCCACGTCAGGCTCTGTGCTGCCAGCTCAGAGCCTGGAGCCTGCTTGGGATTCTGCGTCTCCCTCTCTCTGTGTCTCCCCTGCTTGTGTGCTCTCTCTCTCTCTCAAAACTAAATAAATGTTAAAAAAAATAATAAAAAAAAAAAAAAGCAAATATGAAGAAAAGTGACATGTGAATGGCGTTCCCAACTACCTTACTGGGACAATTTCCAGTATAAACAATAGCGTAAAGGATAAATTTTAGCATGCTGATCCCTACTCCCAAGGACCCCCTGCAAAACAACAAGAACATTTACCAGAAAAGAAACTAATTATGAAATAAAGTCAAAGATAAGAAGGCAATGAAAGAGGAATCAGGCAGAGGTTCCTGTATCTTTCTGCTCATAATACTGACCAACTGAATGAAAGAATCAGGGGGAAAAAAGCCATCCACTAAGAAGCCTACAAATATTCCTGTTTTTGACAAGAAAGGCCTGTATATCAGGTATGGGAAAAGTTATTGTGTGTCTCTGAACTCAATTTGCAAGTGACCACAACTAAACCAATCATTCTAAAGTCACTATGTAACTGGGGTGCTTGGGTGGCTCAGTCTTAGGTTAAGTGCCCAACTTTGGCTCAGGTCATGATCTCACAGCTCATGAGTTCGAGCCCTGCACCGGGCTCTGTGCTGACAGATCAGAGCCTGGAACCTACTTCAGATTCTGTGTCTCCCTCTCTCTGAACTTTCCCCACTTGCACTCTGTCTCTCAAAAATGAATAAACAGTAAAAAAAATTTTTTTGAGTCACTATGTAACTACAGGTATTTTATGACTTATGGTCCAAACAAAGGATATTTCTCAGCGAGTTCAGCTATTTTGCCAACCAAATTGACGATAATATACTCTTCTTTGCTCTGTTGTAAATATTCAAGCATTTTCTGGACAATCACTGTTATATTCTGTGCATTAGTAATTCTGTAAAGAAGTTCCAGAGTCTATTTAAGAAAGAAATAAAAACAGCATTATAAAACTATAAATGGTAATTCCAGTAAATACAGCAATATATAGGTTTAGAATACAGTTGATTCTGCCACTTTTACATAGACCAACTGGGCAGTTAATAGGTGCTGAAGAAATGCACATTTTAGCTAAAACAGAACTTAATTAAGAAAGGTAGAACCTGGGGCGCCTGGGTGGCGCAGTCGGTTAAGCGTCCGACTTCAGCCAGGTCACGACCTCGCGGTCCGTGAGTTCGAGCCCCGCGTCAGGCTCTGGGCTGATGGCTCAGAGCCCGGAGCCTGTTTCCGATTCTGTGTCTCCCTCTCTCTCTGCCCCTCCCCCATTCATGCTCTGTCTCTCTCTGTCCCGAAAATAAATAAAATTAAAAAAAAAAAAAAGGTAGAATCTACTGTCAAAAAAATGAATTATGATCAATTCCAAAGTCTAAAAGCTTTTTGATACCGATAAAAATTATAATCTGACTACTTCTAAATGAGAGGCCATGTAAAGTCTAAAAACTTAAAAGGTTTATAATCTGTTTTCTAAAAATATAACAGCTTCTTAAACCTATATCATTTATGCCTGTCTGTGCATGTATATATACACACATGAAAATCCAGTCTTACAAACTATATTTTCCACACTACGTAAACAATAGAAAATAGCCCTTGAGTGGGTTCATCAGCTGAGAGCAAATGGCCTCCAACAGATGGACAAAGGCTGGGGGCTCAAGTGCTTCAAAGCCTTAGCAAGGCCTCTGTTCAGAATCTCAGGCAAGGAAAAACCATGTTATAGTCACTTTCTCAATGCTCAGGAATATACCTCTTGCTTCCTCTTAAAGGAAGACCAGTACGAGAGTAAGCTCCCATTTGGCTACACTTTCTGAGGCCCTACATTAAGGTTCTAAAAATATCGTTAACTCCCAGAAATCAATATGAGACCAAGGGCAGTACTGAGAAAGTATCATTTACTGGTATTTTAGGATCAACAACATTAGCTGCAAGAGATTTCCATATATTCTACTTGTCAAACTTGTTCAAAATATCTTAAGGGTTCTTTGTAATTTTTCAATCTTCATTGCCAGGATATCAAGTACAAAAGATAACTGTTTAAGTTAATTCTTAACTCCATTTTAAAATCCATAAATACACAGGTCCTCCATTAATAGCTTTCAACTTATATAGCTGTCTCAGACATGCTCCCTGTAGATTTTAAACTACATTATTACATATTTTTAGATAATTATACCAAATTTATTTCCTACTCTAAGACTATGCAATTTAGCATTTCCAGGTTTGCATGAGACAGGGCATTAGGAATTGCATGGCTCAAGAGAGGTCTTTTATGTTTGTTCCTTCTTGCCTTCTTTCTCCCTATGAGAAAGAAAGGTAATAAAACCAGACAAATGGGAAGCCCAGTCTTAAACAACAGGTCACTCCATTCCCAAGGACCAAAGTTCTTCTATGTAATTACTTACAGAGGTTATACATGATAGTGGCATTCGAACAGATAGTCCTGAGGTGCCTTCTTGGAGCACTATTGATACTAAAAGAATTCAAACTACTTTTCTCACAGCAGGTAATAGACAAAACAGATCAGACTCGATAATTTTAAAAGAAATTTATTTTCCCTTTGACTCTCATTTTTAAATTAGGGCCCAATAATTAAATATAGCACTAAGAAAACTGTACCTAAGTCAACTCTGTTCAATTGAGTAGCCAACCACACAAAGAAAACACATGCTCTGTATTTGTTCAAAGTGGAAGAGCCAAATAATTATTGTTATTGTCCTTTGGTGCCTTCTCACTCTTCTATCATGCCTACACAGAGAAATTAGTCCATCTACAAACTTCCCAGATTTGAGGCAAGTAACAATTTTCAGAAGATTAAAAATATAAATGCAAAAAGAAAAAATATATATGTAGATGACAATTTCTCAAAAACACTTTTATTTCAAAAACAGTACCTTTTAAAATTGAAAATTTATAATCTTATCTTTTAAAATTACAATTGTTTAATGAAATAGTATTCTTTGCATAAACTACTTTTAACTCATTGCTATTAAGTAATTTAGATGTTCAATAAATTATCTTTATTTTTAAAATAAAAAATAAAAATATCCATTCTTCTTAACTAGGTCCCATATACCATTTTAATATGAGGGCACAGAGTGATTTGTTTACATGAAAATTAACAGAAACACTTATATAGGCACCCAAATGGACACTGAAGCAATTCCTTCCAAGAAGTTCAAATCGTTTAGGGGTTATCTTTATTAATTCTTTCAATATTCCTACATATTTAATAAGGAATGCATTAGCCCACTTCACAGATGTTAAGAATATGAAAAAAATATTAATCATCATAAATTACATCTTAAATTACATTAACAGAAAGAACTTGAAATAGAATTCAGGTCTCTTCTTAGACCAAAAAAGATATTAATGAATCCATTGAACCTAACTCCTCTAACTCATAGTTTAAAAACATTTGTGAAGATACTGACACAAGGACTTTTTAGAAAAGTTCCTTAAACTTTACTAGAAAGAATAAAATACACTCAGAAGTTAAAATACACATGTGTGTACACACACACACACACACACACACACACTACTACTTTCCTCTCTCCATAATACCAAAAAAGAAGTTTAAAAGTTATAACACTTCACGTACACTATTCAAAGTACCAGTTTACCTCTCTTTTAATAATGGGATCAGGATGGTCTAAGCATTCAATTATTGTCATCTGGTGCTGAAGAGCCAGAGTGGGATCCTGCTGGATAACATAGGTAAGAGCCTTCAGCCCTAGAAACAAAGATTACGTTATACAAAGTGACTGGAAACAAATATCCAGCAAATTTCAAGAGCTGTCTTTGTAATTTCTGTCAAAATTATCTAATCATCTTACCTAAATACTTGAGATTTATTTTAGGTGACAGAACAAATCTTCCAATGCACTTGGCAGCCTTCTCAAGTAATTCTGATTTAGGATAAATAGAATAAACTGTATGTACACATTCAAACAGAATAGCTAGAGAAAGAAAATATAAAAATGTCAGGGATCATGTTAAGGCATAATAAAAGAACATGTGTAGAACTCAGAACAAAACAAACTAATTAGAAGGTCAGTTTTAGTAAAAACTTATTTATGGAAAATTTTCAAAGATAGGAACTTTGTTGTTTTCAGGCTTACACAACTATTAGGATTATATTACCACAATATAATATATTATGTATATTAATAGATAGAAATGATGCATTCACACATGCAACAAGTATTTACTGAACACCTCCTATGTGCCAGGCATTGTTCTAATAGCATGGATACAGCAGTGAACAAAAAAGACAAAAACCCCTGCCCTTAAGGAGCTCACATTCTAAAGGGCACATAAGTAATATATTCATTGTTCCTATATAAACAGGTATTTCCAACACTGCTTGCATGCTTTAAAATAATTTGTTCTCTGGCAGTTTCTACCATTTATACACAGAAACTATATATGTAGTTTATTTCAATGTAATCATTTTAGGATACTCTAGCATTCATTTCAAAGTAGGGCCATTTCATAAAAATCCTCAAGTCAGTTCTTTAAAACAAACCTCGAAGAACATAGAACTATCTATTGAACATCTTGATAGTGTTCAAATTTGATTTTCTAATACAGTCAAAGATTGGATAACTACGATAATGATCAAAGTGTACACTAAAATCTTTTTCAAACTCTTTTGAAGAGCCTAAGTCAAGGAGCCTGAGCTTTGTCATGGTAAATAAAGAAGAACCAGCGTGGTATCAAGTCCTGCATGTGCTATGGAATCACAGTGTAAGTGAGACACAGACTCAGTCGACTTAACAGTTCTACCACAAGTTGAAGCATATCAAGTGTCCTTGATAGAATCCTTTCTTCTCTATTTCTAAAAGCTTTAAACAAAACAATCTGATACTTTGTTGTATACAACATAAAACTTGAGTATTCAACCAGCTATATTTTCCACTGTTAGGTTGCCTATCGACTGATTGACACATAAACTTTGTATAAAAAGCTTTATACAAACCCTTTCTATAGAAGGAGAAAGAGAAAATAAATCAGAAATACAAATTTCTCTTTAAGAAGGGGACTGACTTTAAAGGAAAATCTACAAAGTGAGTTAACTGAACCTAAAAAGATACTCCTCTGTATATTCAGATGTTGTGCTGTAAAATGTCCTCATTCTGTGCCATGGAAAAAGTAAACTTTATGACTTTATGAACTAAACAAAGAGAGGCTTGGTCAAGTGAGTGACCAACTAAGGCAAGAATGGATGAACTACCACTAAATCTAGCCCTTGGCCTACTTTTGCAAGCCTGTAAACTAAGAACAATTTTTACATACTTTTTGAGATACAATTGACATATAACATTATATGAGTCTCAGGTGTACAATTACATGTTTCAAAGGTCGTAGAAAAACAAAATAAACACAGGAGAATTTATGACAGAAACCTATGTTACCTACAAAGCTTAAAATATTTACTACCTGGCCCCCTTTTCAGAAAAAGTTTGCCAAACCCTGAACTAATAGGCCAGTCCTAAGTAACATTAAAAATAATGATGACCCATTTTCTGTTATAACTGACACGGTTTCCTTTACAGATTCCTGCCATTCGGAACTCTCCTGCTATCAAACTGTGTTACTACAAAAGCTTCTCATTACCCATCCAAAATCCAAACTTTTATTTAGATGCTCATAAGATTTCTGGAAAGCTAGTATAGGTAAAATTAATAGTTCAAAAATTATACTTATGAACTTAGTGCACAAATGAGCTAAAAATGAATTTAATAGATTTCTAAATCACTTTTCCACTATAGCTAAATCCCTTTATACCCCAACTCTACAAAAACCTGAGTATAAGTCCATAAATGAAACAGCAGCCACCCTGCTCTGCTGTCTCCCCTCTGCAGCGGTTAAAAAAAAAAAAAAAAAAGTGCTTCTGAGGATTCTAAACGTAAAAACACAATGTGAACTTTTGTTTTCTCCTCAAGAGCAACCCAGGTCCTAACCAAAATATCAAGTAAAAATTAGCAAATAAAAAATTAGTAATATCCTAACATTTGTGATACTGTGGTTTTATCATAGGTTTTTGGAGTTGGATTATGCACAAAATTTGAAGACATTCCACTGACACCTTATCCTTCAGACTAGACTTTACTTTCTATTAAATAAGGAAAGTATCTATTGATACTACTCTGACAGGGAGACGCGGGTACCACCCTATGGGGATGAAAGTCCAGGTTCTCCACTCTGCCTCCTTTGACACCTGGAGAAGGAGGGGACCCTTATTCCTTCTGGGTGGGGGATGGGAGTGTCTGCTGATACTATCCTGCCTCAGAAAGGAAGGGGCACCTCATTACCACTCCAATGGCCTCCACTGACATTGATGGGATGGCCTGAATATCCCTGACCAGTGGTGAAAGCTCCAACTCTTTCTAGGCTTCCCCTAACACCACCTCAGCAAAGAGGGGAGAGGTGCTTCATTAACTCCCTATTCCTAGATATGTGAAATCCAGGCTTCCCACATCATCTCCACTGACAGTGCAAGCGAGATATGCCCCACTCCCGACACCTGGCAGGGATGAAATTCTGGCTCTCCTCTTGGGCTTCTCCACAATGAGCCCAGTAGAAGCATTGGGAATCTGCTTACACCTGGTGAGGGTGGAAATCTTGGCTCTCCACTCAGTCTTTTCTGACATGGGTGGGTCCATAATTTATTCTGTGTGATGCTTGTCTGGAAAAGAGGCTACCATCTAAAAGTTTTCTACCTTGCTAGTTTGCCCTTTTCTTGTTGGTCCTTTGGCTAGACAGCAGGCTTTTCTTAAGGCATTTTTGTTTGGAACAGTTGGTGTTTCCACATTGCTGGCTCTCCAGTACCCAGTCTGAGAAATATGAGGCAAAAAGAAAACCCACGGCACTCACCGTGATATTGTTCCTTGCATCCCAAGGTTCCTAACCAGTCCACCTTCATTTCTCTACCTTACAGAGTCTTATGTTAATTTTATATATAATGTCTATTAAGTGGGAAAAACAGGGAAATGCACTTCTGTCTACTTTTGATGGTTCTGTGCCTTGTACTCCCTTTTCTATAATTCTCCCAATTTACTAAAAAATGTTACTCTCATCTTATCAGTACCTTGCCCAGAAGTCTTCCATATCTCTGGATTTATACGGTATAAAGCCCAAACTCATTTGACTGCCACAAGAGAACCTCTGCACCAAGGCCTTTCCACTGCTCCCAATATGAACTGTCCATGTAGACTGGTAAGTTGATATTCTCTGAAACTGTTTTAAATATCCCCACTTCTGTACCTTTTCTCATGTTCCCTTCACCTAGACCCCCCGATCTCTCTTCTGGCTATCTGTATCCTTACTATCTGTCAGGGCCCCATTATATCAATGAACTCTTATGTGTGTCCTCAGGCCCACAGTGATCTCTACCACTGGACTCCTGTAATATTTATTCTCTGTATCACCCCTTAGCATTCTGCCTTATACTGATATTATTCTTTCATAAATAAGCTAGTTCTACCATTACATAGTAAATTTCTTGAAGGCAAAGATTACATTTTATACTCCTTTACATCCTCTATATCACTTTGCACAATGCCTGGCACATAACAGTACTCAATAAACATCTCTGATGGGATTTATGTCTTGACTTAACACTTAGGTAGGTTAAAATAATGGAATTTTCAAAAAAATATGATTTAGCAAGTATAAAAGCTAAAACCCAATCAGGTAACTGATAAAAGTTATCAGTTATATATAGATAACTGATAAAAGTAAAGTAGTTTTTCTCTTCCTCTAATTCAACTAAAACGTGTTACTCATTGATTAACCTAGTGCCAGACAGTGGAATAGACACAGTCTCTTCCCTTATGAAGTTCATGATTTAAAATTCACATTCTTAAGCAATAAAATATTCGTGTCAGCATTACTAGAGAACATTCTATCATTGATAAAATCACTCAAAGTTATAAACTGTATCAATACAAATACAGAGGGGAAGCCTAACAATGGAAAGATTAATAAAAGAAATAAATAAAACAACAGAAACTATAAGGTTTCCATGGCAAGGTAAAACATTGCACTGACAGCCTACAAAGAAATGAATTATTGGTGTTGGTCCCAGAAATGTTAATAAGGGAAAGGTGCCCTAGGGGAGAACATTAAAAAAAGTATTTCCTCAGGTATACAGTACTCTCCAAATCAAAAGGAACAGATAACAGTGGTTATCTCCAAGAAGGGGAACTGGGTGGTGGGTGGTAAGGGTCAAAGGGACACTTACTGTTCACTGTATACCTTTTTGTACCTTTTGAATTTTGAACCATGTGCATATATTACCTATTCAAAAAAATAAAAAAATTAAAGCTGAAATGTCAATTACCAAAAAAAAAAAAAAAAATTGTGCAAGAAAAAGAAAATCAGATCCTTAACTGATTCTAAACAGACTTCCTTGAGAGTCTTTCAAACTCTTATCCTACACACTAATTATATCTCAAGCAAAACTTTTTAGCTTCGCTGCCTGCAAAGACTCTGACACTTGTCTGGATCTTCTGACAGCTCCTAAACAAACCACCCATGTCAATAAGGATGATCCTTATCACTGGCCTGACTCTTCTCATTACACAGCAAGATCCTACATAGTATCAACCGTTCATTACACTATACCCTCATAAGGGCAGGGACTGTGTCTATCTTATTCTCCCTTTAATCTCCTGTACTTATCATGGAGAAATACATAAATCAATCAACTCTTCCCTCAATCTGTACCTAGTTTACAAATCAAGTTTTTGTTTTGTAACCCTTCAATAAATACTGGTTGAACAAATGAATAAACCATTTTCAATGTCTTAATTACCATTTTTCCATGCAAAACATAAATCTATCTTCCAAAATTTACCATCTCAATTCACTGTCATTGCATTATCAATCCTGTATGAGTCTCATACATGCAATTCTTTCTCCTTATTCCTAACTCCATCTTTGTCAAACACTTTTCTTACAGTTAAACTAGTATAATTTCTGCCCTCTAGTCCATCCCACATTTCTACAATCATTGTTCTTAAAGATTCACCATTTACCACTGTCTGAAAAAACAGGATGGTCTTCAAACCCTACTTCACAGTATTTTACCAGAAAAAGAAATAACTTCTCATTTGAGTTAATCTCTCAATGCTTCTTCTATTTTTCTCTATAGCATGCAAAATTCAAACTGTTTTACTTTGCTTCTGAATATTTCCAAATACCTCAATTTCTTTACTGAGCTTTTTCAAACTAATCAATAAAGAGCCAATAGTTCCTCCCTCTATTAAGATTGAAAGTTTTTTGGTTACTTTTCTCAGTCCTCTACCCTCTCCCCCAAATTACTCATCTCCTATCACTAAATTACTTTTTAAAATTGTATATAACATATGACTACTGTCTCCTCACAGAACAGTATACTGTTATTCCATATATATATCCTACATGTTTTTGTCTATATCTTATCCTTCCTTCAGTTCTCTTCTTAAATGTCAATAAAACCTTCCTTGTGCTCCCTCTCATCTAAGACTAGCTGCTATATTTTCCCATACAAAGGAGTAACTCTCCTTTGTAACATTTACTCCACCTGTCCCTTTCCATGTATGATCTATCTATCTGTGAGATCAATGATAATATAATCAATTATAACTATTTTATTCACAGCTGTATTACTTATACAGGTTATCTTCACAGTCAATTAGATGCTTAAGGATATTTTCAATATAAAGATAATTTCTCTTAAAGAATATTTTAAAAAGAGAGATAATTTTAATAATGAATTTAGATCAACATTTAAAATACTGCCATTATTTCTATTAGTTATCTAATGCCTGCACTGAAAAAGAATAACCCAGAGAACCACCTTAAAATTTAACATATAAGATTCTATTGGAATTTATAGATTCTAACACACATTTTGCTATGATGCTGAAAAACACTGTAATTTTTTCGAATAGCATTTATATATGTTACCTACCATATGTGACATTGTGATTTAACTCGGCTCTTCGTAAGGATTCATCAAGAACATCATACATTAATTCACTTGTCCTGTTTAAAAGATATTTTATTTGCAGTAGAATTATAGTATTATAACTCAATAAAACAGTTTTTCAAACTTCTCTCTCTTTAAAACTGAGGATCTACAGAAAAGAAGTGAAAAAAATTTATTTTATGAAGTTACGGAAATTTCACTTCTTCAAGATTCCATTTGCTCTTTTTCATGAGTTTAATTTCCTGTTTTATCAAAGATGACTAGTCAATGGAAAGATATACATAAGTCAACCAGCTCTTTACCTGTACCTAGTGTACAAATCAGGTTTTTGTTTGAACATACTACCTTTCATAATTTTATTTGCAATAAAATATTTCTGCCTGTTTCAAGTTATTATAGTAATATCTCCCACATCCAGATTATTCCAGACAGTATTTTAACCAAATAGTTTTTTTAAAGTATTCAAATACTAGTCTTTCTTTGAGCAGCACTAGGTTTTCTGGGGAAAAAGTTTAACTTTCATTTATGTTAACTATAAAGAAATTGTATTTTGTGAAACAGGTTTATACCACTCCTATGTCTTTATGGTCACTGATTACAGTTCTGGTAACTGGGTTGAGGTAGATACTGTAAGAAAACGCAGTGAAGAAAGAAAGAAAGAAAGAAAAGAAAGAAAGAAAGAGAGAAAGAAAGAAAGAAAGAAAGAAAGAAAGAAAGAAAGAAAGAAAGAAGAAAAGAAAATATAGTGCTTTGTAGAGCACTCTATCTCAAAATCTAGAAAAGTTCTCTGCAAGAGGCTAGTGTGAAACGATGACTTCTCAACCGGCATTTGTCTCTGTTTTACAAATTCAAAAAGCACCAATAGAAAAAAAAACTACCATCAACACAGAATACACACAGTAGTCTTGCAGAGAAACTACACTGTAAAATAAACAAAAAGATCAAAATAACCTGGGGCCATACAAATGACATATGATGTATGTTACATCTTTTTCAGAAAATGTTTTTCTAAATATGCAGCTATAAAAATTTAATTTGAAGTGGATGGACTTTTATTCTGTCTTGACTGAAGTGTAACTATTCTGTGAAATCCAGAACCATATTCTAAAATCCCTCATTTTATTGTGTAAGCACTTTTTCCAGACAATACCACATAGCAGACATTACAATTCACCCCCCAAATTTGGTAATACGACAGCTAGATTACAGTCTAGTTTCTCAATTTTAAAAGCTGATGTCTGGCATAAGAGTCATAATTAACCACATAGAAATATAGAAACATGTGCAGACATGATCAAGCCAAACAGAAATAACCTAAGAAGAAGACTGCTATAAAACAAAAGAAAATATCTAAACAAGCGATATAAAAGAACATAAATATAAGAAGACTTTTCCACTAAATTAACTCTTTCAATTAAATACATTAGAATCCTACTATAAAATACCATTTTTACTTTGCCACACTGGACTAATCGTGTCTTAAGAACTACAAGATTTGTGTTAACATAAAATCTCAGAGTTGGGACAACAAAGGAAAAAATATTCTAATGTTCCATAACATCATAAAAGAGTTTAACTCTTTGTTCATTTTCTTGAGCCTAATTCTATTCAACTGAGCTCTCTGGAGGTAAGCTCTCTCTTTGTACGTTCTTTGTAACTTTGTATGTATTCCCCAAATTCATTTATAAAGGAAAGAAGGAAGATAATGAGTTAATGAATTTAGTAAATACACTAAAAGCCTCTAAAGTTACTTCATGACAATATATTGTCAACAGACCTTTTTAGACTAGTGAAGTCTGAATGCACTACTATGAAATTCGTGATTTTAAAACAGAATTCCAGTGGACTCCCAACTAGAGCTATGCCATAGGATAGGCTGGATTACATAAAATAAAATTATAGCAAACATTTCTAACGTGTGTATCTACTCCCATCACCTCCAGTTTTTTGACCTAGGAATTTAGAGTCAGAAACACAGAAAAAATGACATAGCAATATCAAGAGTGATACAGTCCAGCTAGCTCTCACCAGGAGCTCATAGGCAGATGGACACTGGCATGACACTGACAAGGCATTACTAGGAGCAAAAGCCTAGAATACAATCCCTTTGTAAAGCTAGGCTAAAGAATTAGAAGGTACTGTACTGCATAAAGGAAAACCAGATCTTATAAAGTCAGAACACTGACTAGCAAATATTTTCTTAAGACAGAAACACATCAAGGACTCCAGCCATGGTACTTGCTCTCAAGGGAACTAAAAGACTTATCCTTGAATGGTTCAGGAAAAAAAAAATTTAATATGTGTGCACACATGCACATATATATAGAAAGAGAAAGAATGATAAGACATATGAAAATAATTGATGACTCTAGGTAAAAGGTATAAGGAAGCTTCTTGATCTGTTGTTGGAACTTTCTGGTAAGTCTGAAAAACTATGACAAAATAAGGGCACCTGGGTGACTCAGTCAGTTAAGCGTCTGACTTCAGCTCAGGTCATGATCTCACTGTTCATAAGTTCAAGCCCTGTGTCAGGTTCTGTGCTGACAGCTCAGAGCCTGGAGCCTTCTTTGGGTTCTGTGTCTCCCTCTCTCTCTCTGCCTCTCCCCCACTCGTACTCTCTCTCTCTTTCAAAAAATAAACATTAAAAAAAAAAAGAAAAACTATGAGAAAATAAAAAGTTACAAACAATATGCATAATTGAAAAGACACCATAAAAATTTTAATATAAAGTATTGGCTAAAAGAGTAATTCAGACAAATGAATTAAATGAAACACTCACATCCAACCAGAGGAAGAGTCAGCAAACTACTGTCTCCAGGACTATCCTGGCTGGATGTTTGTATTTGTATGGCTACAGGCTAAGAATGGTTCTTACATTTTTAAATGAGGAAAAAAATAAAAAGAATAATATCTCATGATACATAAAGATTATACAAAATTCAAGTTTTAATGTCCATAAAAAGTTTTTCTGGAATACAGTAGTGCTCATTCCTTACGTATTATCTATGATTGCTTTAAGTTATACAACAGCGGGCTTCAACAGACAACATACAGCCCATAAAGCATCAAATATTTATTATCTGGCCCTTTACAGTAAAGAAAGTTTCCAAATCCCTGAACTAGAATGTTTAAGAAGGCTTCAGGAAAGATATGGAGCTTCAGAGGCACCTTTCCCTATGAGCAGGATTAGATAAGCAGAGAGCCAGGATTATCCCAGCACCTATTATATACTTCTTACAGTGATTTATTTATCATTATTAAGCCAATTAAACATTGGGAGAATCTGACTTATGAAACTTCTAGGTGACAGGCTATCAGGGTATCAAGTTTGCTTAGAATAGTTTACCTTTGATCGTCTTTTCCTAGAAGTCCTAGTATTCTCAAGAGCTGGATTTGTAACCATGGTGCTGGTACACTATGGTAATTGAAATCTACTGGGAGCTTTCCTCCAACTACTTGCTTCAAAATTGTTACAAAACTCCCCGTCAAGTCTTTATATCCAGATGAATTCTCCTATACCCAAAAAACAAAACAAAAAACTTTCTATTAATAATAATCTCTTATCAAATATAAAATAGACCTGGTTTAAATGCCATACAAAATCTAACTTAGGGCATGTTAACTTAGAAGCTGCATGTTCACATTTAATAAAACAGTACTCTAGGGGCACCTGGGTGGCTCAATGGTTAAGCATCCAACTTCAGCTCAGGTCATGATCTCATGGTTCACGAGTTCAAGTCCCACGTCAGGCTCTGTGCTGACAGCTCAGAGCCTGGGGCCTGCTTTGGATTCTGTGTCTCCCACTCTCTCTGCCCCTCCCCAGCTCGCGCTCAGTCTCTCTCTCTCAAAATAAATAAAAACATTAAAAAAAATTTTTTTAATAAAAATAAAACCATACTCTAATGTGTTTAATGTCTTCCATGATGAAACTACCCTGACTACCTGATCCAAAGCTGAATCATCCCCCAAAAGGCTTCCACCATTCACTACTTGTCTCCACACAGAGTCTTATTCACATTTCATAAGTTCTTATAATTATATCTTATATTGAACTTTTGTTAGCCAATACCAGCAATTAAATCAAAAAGTGAAAAAAAGGGCGCCTGGGTGGCTCAGTCAGTTAAGCATCCAACTCTTGATTTCAGCTCAGGTCATGATCTCAGGGTCGTGGGATCAAGCCCCATGTCAGCCTGGGGATGGACTGCTGGGGATGGGGCCTGCTGGGGATTCTCTCTCTCTCCCTCTGCCCCTCTTCCCTGCGCACTCACTCTCTCTCTCTCTAAAAGAAAAAATATATATCTTTTTTTAAAATATAAAAATGTATCTTTTTTAAAAAATAAATAAAAGTCTTAATAAATTAATAAATAAAATAGTTTTTAAAAAGTCTTCATAATATAGAGAAATAGGGTAAGAAGGCAAAAACTGAAATCAGTTTTTTTCCCTTAAACTATATTCTTTCCTATTCTATTCTCCTTATTTCTCACATCCTTTCCCTCACTTCCCATCTCTCTCTCTCTCTCTCTCTCTCTCTCTCTCATACACACAATAAATACATCAATGTGATCATTTATACTGTCTCCACTGTATTTCATCTCCTTAGCACACTTGAACATTGACCCCATTTTTGGCTAATATAACACTATCTTTAAGTCACACATTGAATTAGCAGATGTCCATTAGGCTACTACTAGTGAAGTACTGCCACATGAAGAGATTAACTTAAGTTTGAGATTAACTCAGTTTGCCCTTAGTGCTTATGAACAGTTTCAAACTGCAATTTAAGACCAAAAATAGGGGCGCCTGGTTAAGTGTGGGACTCCTGATTTTGGTTCAGGTCATGATCTCATGGTTTGTGAGATCGAGTCCTGTGTCACGCTGCACTGTCAGTGCAGAGGGATTCTTTCTCTCCCTCTCTCTCTCTCTGCCCCTCTCCCACATGCACTTTCTCTCTCTCAAATAAACAAACATTAAATAATAACAATAATAAATAAATGTGTTCTGGGTGGAAGAGCACAGGGCACAGTCAAGTCTACTCAAACCTCCCAAAATCAGTGCATCTGCCTTTTAAAAATTAATTAACCCTATTGTATTTAAACATACCTGTGTTCCGAATGAGTGTGTTTTGATTATCTATCTGACTAATCTCTTGGACTGGTGAATTTAAATACATATTCCTCAGAATAAACATTAGATTCCTCATCGTAATTTTTATTTCACTATCAACGACACATTTTTGGAAGGGAAATAATAGCTCTTTCAAAGTTTAGTAAACGTTAGAGGAAAAACAAGATTTAATATCAAGTATCTATTTATACCAAATCTATTTTGGAGCATAATGAATAAAAATGAACACAACTTTCAGTTCTGTAACTGTAAATTTAATTCAGTGACATATTCCATTTTGTTTTACAGTACTCATCATGGAATATCTCACATGGAATACAAAGGATTTCAGGCAATGCACTGGGGCTGAATTAGTATAAACTCATATCACCATTTAGAAAATGTTACCATACCATTCGACCTTCCTTCTTCATCTGACACAGTATCAATTTAAGGAGTCAGCAACATAATCTATAGTTTACACACCCTCCACCAGCTCTCCTCATTTCAATAAGCTCTTATGCATCTTATGAAGTCGTATAAAAGTCACTGCTTAAAAAACCACAAATCTGGGGGCACCTGGGTGGCTCAGTCGGTTGAGCGTCCGACTTCGGTTCAAGTCATGATCTCACGGTTCATGAGTTCAGGTCCCACATCGGGCTCTATGCTGACAGCTCAGAGCCTGGAGCCTGCCTCCAATTCTGTGTCTTCCTCCCTCTCTGCCCCTCCCTCACGCGTGCTCTGTCTCACTCTGCCTCTCAAAAATAAAGAAAACTAATAAAAAAATTTTTTTTTTAAAAACCACAAATCTGCAAATTTCAATCACCTTCCATAGCTACCATTTTTCCATGCATCTTTAGTAACACAAAAAACTTAGGCATTTAAAAAAAAGACTAATCCTGTAATGTGCCTACAACTCATGCTATCAACAACTTATAAAAATTACTATTAAAAAGTCAATAATAAAAACCTGACATGTTCATTAAGGATTTTACTGAAAAATGTGAGTTCTTTTTATTCCATAATTACATTTTTCTAATGGCAACTACTCAGTACTTCCTGAAATTTCCAACTTACCTTAATCATCCTAAAGTATATGTGCAAAGAAGCAGCCATGACCCCAACATCTCTGTCACAAAGTGCTTTCCGGAACTTAATATGGATATGCTGTACTTGATTAGGAGCAATGAGATGGAATTTATATAATGCCAGAACAGCTTTTCTTCGTATAATCTCCCTAAAGAGAAAAAATAAAATCTAAACAAACTGTCTGAATTCACAGGCATTTAGTTTGAAAATATTGTACACAAGATGATTTCACAATATCAGCTATTACCTTAATACAAAAAGAAAGAAAGAATTACACACTTATTGTTAATTTCTATATTCTAATCCATCAAACTATAAAAAGTAGTTATCTCTTGGAGGTAAGACCTCAAAAGATTTTAACTGCTCATATTATATATTTCTTTAGGTACAGAATTTTTGGTAACAAGCAAATATTAGTTTTGAAACCAGAACAAACAAGAAAGATAAATAAATTCCTTAATTCCCTAATTCCATTTTTGAAAGCCATCTCTCTAGAAATTGGGAAAAGAATCAACAGTTCAAATCTGTAAGAAGTAACTCTGGCTAGTAATATTATACAGTATATTTATCAATGTTGATATCAATAAATTAATATGTATTATTATATTTTATTATAACATTATTTTATTAATATTTATTATTTTATTTAAAAATTAATAAAATCTCATTAACATTATACCTTTAAAGATTTCTTCTTTTGTACCATGGGCAAGCATACTTGAAATACTTTAGGGAGCCAGGGCAATAGGAAGACTCACATTAAAAATGTCACTCCTCCCCTTTTCCAGCTCATGTTTCAGAAATGTCATTACAACAAAGAGGAAAGTATATGCTAGTCTTACACTTAATTTTTAACAGATAATGTCTAGCACACAAGAAGCAAAATAACAAGTCACTATCTTATGTTCATAATGTAATTTCCAAGTTAGTACATTTCCTTGTTAATTCTCACTCACGCCTATTTCTAAATATATTTGCAGGCAGGCTATGCTGGCAGTGTTCATAACAGCAGCAAATGTCACAAAACTAAAGTATTTACTATTAGGGTTCCTTAATATATATTTCTTTTACCTAAAATCACAGAATCTCCAAACTGAGATTACTCAATGCAATCTTCTGTGTTCCAATCAAGAATACTTTCTATGGGACGCCTGGGTGGCTTAGTAGGTTAAGCATCCGACTCTTGGTTTTGGCTCAGGTCATGATATGGTTTTGTGAATTTGAGCCCCGCATCAGGCTCCATGCTGACAATACAGAGACTGCTTGGGACTCTGTCTCCCTCTCTCTCTGCCCCTCCCTGACTTGTGTTCTCTCTGGCTTTCTCAGAATAAATAAATAAACTTTAAAAAAAAAAAAAAAAAAGAATATCTTTTATAAGATTCCTAAAAAATGTCCTCCAGCTTCTGCTAAATTCCATTAAAAAGCAACTCACTACTTTCCTAGGCAAACTATGCCATGATGGAAAATTATTTTGATATGGAAAGAAAAAGTAGGTTAACAACAGATTTGCCAGTAGTATTAATACTATGGTGACTGTAAACTACATCTCAATATATTGCTATTGAGTGTTAACCAATATCAGTTCTGAGAGAGTAGGTAAATGAGGTGAGATGAAAGAATACAAATACTGAACAGGCTCAGGAGTCCCTAGGCCTGGCCCTATGTGGTGGTACTAACAAAAGACATCAAGAGACCTAGATTGGGGCTCTAGGTCTGGCTTGGTGAAACTCAAAAGTCAAGTCCAAGCCACATCTTCTTTGTGACATCCACTAGCATACCTATAGCTCTGACCCATATTTTTCTGCATGGAGTTAGTTATGGCCATAACTACAGAAGCAGAATTTCAAAAAGTCTAACTGGTAGAAGACAGGAGATACCAATATTTGAAATTAGAGCACATGGAAAGCAATAAGGAAAAAATTCAGTTCTCAGAAGGATTTCAAACAAAGGATCAGTAAGTACCATTATCACAAAACAGTGTGGGTATAGAAAAATTACACAAAAATAATGCTATGCTATCATCAGATCAACCTGTAATTATCTAAGAAAAACTAGTATTTTATTTCCAATAATTAATCGTTTACATCCATCATTTGTTCTGAAGACATATTTGACATAAACAAAGCATTAAAACAAGTATGAAAAACTTATGAAGTTATTCCATAATTCTTAGTAAAAGCTATCATTTTAGCCAGAAGTTTCATGGTCCAAAATGTCTTAAAGAATACAAACCATAAGGGGCGCCTGGGTGGCGCAGTCGGTTAAGCGTTCGACTTCAGCCAGGTCACGATCTCACGATCCGTGAGTTCGAGCCCCGCGTCAGGCTCTGGGCTGATGGCTCGGAGCCTGGAGCCTGTTTCCGATTCTGTGTCTCCCTCTCTCTCTGCCCCTCCCCCGTTCATGCTCTGTCTCTGTCTGTCCCATAAATAAATAAAAACGTTGAAAAAAAAAAAATTTAAAAAAAATAAAAAAAAAGAATACAAACCATAAGACAACATTTTTTAATCTTAGAACACTAAAATCACTAGCTTAAAAAAACATATAAAATAAAGAAATGTTGTTATGAGCAACAAAATATTTTTATTAAGAATGTATGTATATTGGGGTACCTGGGTAGCTCAGTTGGTTGAGCATCCAACTTTGGCACAGGTCATGATCTCATGGTTCATGGGTTTGAGCCCCATGTCAGGCTTTGTGCTGACAGTGCAGAGACTGCTTTGGATTCTGTCTCCCTCTCTCTCAGCTCCACCCCACCCTCTCAAAAATAAACACTAAAAAAATTTTAATTAAAAAAAAAAGAATATAAGTATAACTAAAATATTGTAATACAAAAAAAAACAGAAAGAAATAGAAGAAGAAAACAAAAGAAAAGAAAACAAAAAAAAAGAAAAGAAAGAAAAAAGAAAATGATTGCAAACTGTTCCTAGTTCTAAAGGTTATAAAGTTAAGGGGCTTGTCAAAAAAAAAAAAAACAATAAAACAAAATAATTAGTGAAAAGGTAAGTCAAGCTCAAACTGAGGGATGCTGGAAGGAAGGTCGGTAGGGAGATGGGCTAAAGGGTGCTGGGCATTAAATGGGTAACGGGTACTAAGGAGGGCACTTGTGATGAGCACCGGGTGTTATACTAAGTGATTAATCACTGAGTTCTACTTCTGAAACCAATACTACACTATATGTTAACTAACTTGAATTAAAATAAAATCTTTGAAGGAAAAAAAAATTCAAGCTGATAAGGAACAAGTTAAGGAATCTTACAAGGTAAGATTAGCAAAATACTACAAGTTAAGGTTTATTTGGATATATTTTGCTATAAAACAGAATCTGAATGTTACAGTTTTGCCATCAAAGCATCCCCCGTACACTGAAGCTCTGCATTCACAGCACTTGAACCACTCACTGCCAATTTTTTTCCATTATTCCACTTTATCCTCAAAACAACTTTGTGAAAACTAACATATTTCAACCAATCCCACATAGTCAAAGGAAAAACAGGACCACTACTGGTTAGTGGTAGAACTGGGAGGAAAGCCACAGATTCCTGACACCAAACCTCACTGCCTCTTGGTTTAACTTTAGAAAGCTGCCTAACATTTTCCCAAACCCACATAAAATAAGGGGCAATGCTATCAGAGATTTCTGCATTGTATCAGGCAGTCTAAGTCTATCCTCTACCCTGGCAGCATTAAGTTAAAGTTAGAATAAGTTTTTTAGTATAAATTTTTATTTTGAAATATATAGTATAGACACATACCCAAAAAGAATTTACTTACTTAGAATGTTGAAGTTTATCTTCAATTAATGGAAGAACAGCTGGAATCATTTCTCGAGGGAATATCTGGCTGACGACAGTAAGTGCCATGCATACTTCTACCAGGTTAGTGCTCTGCAAGTCCTGACATAATCAGTGAGCAAACAAACATTCAGTGCACATTTTGAAACTAGGTTGAGTTCAATACTGCAATGGCCCTACATACTTTATGGTTTTCTACTAACTTTATAATCAATTTGTACATTCAGGTTTACCTCATATTGTGTAGGAATATCCTACTGTTTCATTTCCCTTAATAGAGTCAATTAAGATAGATATAGCCAAAAAGCAACTGATCCAAAAGGAAACTGTATTTCTGTTCTGACACTGACCCATAGTAGTCTCCTTTACTACAGCGTTTAAAACTTTTCTAAACTAATAACAAAACCAATCTTTGAATTTTTTTTTGTTAATTGAGTAGATGTTTAAAAGGAAGTAATTCTAGATTGTATACAATGCATGTGTTTATATACTTCTATATGCACAAAGTTTATAAATCATTCAAACAGATTTATTTTGGAAACATAAATTTATTTTGGAAAATCCTGAAAAATTTAAGCTACTAGTAACCTTAAAAGAGTATGTAACTTAAAATTCAGAAAGTACCCTATACACATTCACATACACAGAGTCATACATCCAGAAAAACATGGAAAAGCTCAACACTTTGATTACGTTTCATTACTAATTTTGATCCAAAGTTTAACAGGAAAAAACACTGTGTGGATTACACTGTATTTTTATTATCTATAAATTTCAGTTAACCAATTATATTCTATTCTCCTTAAAAATGACTTTTAGAATTTGAAAGACTTCAATTATTCAGTTTGTATCTATATCCTTTTAGAAGAGATCCTGAAGAAAAAGACAGTCAGAAAAGTGGATCTGACTAAAGGTCTGCAGAGCTGCATGACTGCTGTCTTGCTTTTTTTTTAACTAGGCGCCACGCCTAGTGTGGAGCCCAACAGAGGGCTTCAACTCACAATCCTGAGATCAAGACCTGAGTTGAGATCAAGAGTCAGATGCTTAATCCACTGAGCCACCCAGGTGCCCCTGGAGATCTGCTTTTAAAAGAAACAATAATAAGAGCGAGCGGCAGGAGCAACTACTTCCTACTTTAACACAGTGTTCCATTTAACCCTTACAACTTGGCTAAGTTCTATTATAAACTTCATTTTACAAACTCAGAAACTGATCTAAAAGATCTTTCTAAGCCCATTCTGTAAGCCTGGCTTCTTCCAAAAATATCTAACTCAATATGATAGAGGTGAAATGTCAGAAGCCCGCAGGACTAACTTAAGACTTCATACTAACCAACATATAGTACAGTACCTTTACAACTGTATTCACAAGGAGAAGCAACAGCTCATGACTTTCATGTAGAAATAAAGAAACAGCCAAATAACCTATAAAATTTGAGGGGAAAAGTCTCATTATTACCTGCCAAAAATGACTTTTCCCAGGAAAAGTTAAACAAAGCAATAATATATTCCAAAATTTAAGTGTCAAAGATAACAACTACAGGTAACTATAAAAACAGATTGGAAAATATGAAGTTCAAAAACTTCAGGAAGATTTCAGATGTTCTTTATCCTGAAATCTTTCAGAATTGTGTATTTCACAGGATTGTCACCAAAATGGAAAAGAGGCTATATGTACCAACTTAAAGTCTTATAAATGACATTAGAAATATATGCCTTCTATCTTCTGTGCATATCTCTACACAATCAATTAAAACATTACATTTTCTATCTTACAGCCAAAGATAACTATATAAAAATAGTTACTATAGTTACTAGTGAGTTACTGGCTATTTCTTATTATTGAATGAGCTACCTAATACCAACCCGTATGATGTAAATCACATATTAAGCCATACACAATATCTATTTTCTCATTTGGAGATACACTATTGAAGGAATAAGAGTTGTTGAGGAAAGAAACACTGTCTACCACATTAAGTGTACTTGATTTAAATAAGCATTTTTATTTCAATAATATTAAAACATAAAAAAGTACATCTTAGGGTTGAGGAAATACATTAATACTATGACAAATGCCATGTATATGGAATCTAGCTACTCCATGTCATTTTCTTGTCACTCTTCAGATTGAGAACATTTGTTAGACAGTTACTGTGGATCAGTATATTACAAGCCTTACCTCATTCAATCCTCACAACTGTATGAAGTAGGTATAATTATCCCAAAAAGAATAAGGACAAAAAAGGGTAAATGACCACAGTCTATAGCTATTACATGGTGAAGCCAGCACTCAAACCCAGCCAGGAGTTAGTTCATATTTTAATCCCTATGCTGTCCTGTCTCTCCATGGTCTATCCTGAGGCCCTATTCCCTGACACCCATCCTCACTGTGTTTCATTCTTCTCAATTCTTTCGGCTCTTTCATTAGGGATTCTAATGCTAACTGTCCCCATCATGTCTGTGTCTACTGGGAATCATGGGAAACTGTAAGAAATTACCTATTCTCACAACCAAGAAGAAAGGGTATGACCCACAGCAACATCTTCACTAAAGGTCAGAGGAGCAGGGCAAGAGAGAAAAAACAACTAAGCAGGGGCAAGAAAGGAGAAAACCCTAGAAAGCATTTAAAGAAAAAAGTTCTTATCTGATTGCTGAAAACTCATGATCAGCTAAGGTATCACCCACACCCAAGTCACCAAAATCAAGGTATAAGAAGATGAGTAATTTCAAAGACCATATCAAGGAAACCTTAATTCTGTTACAAAGAATATCCTAACTATTGTGACAGTCAGAAAACAGGGAAAAAAATATTCAGTGAACTCAAAAAATGGAAAGGTTCCAGAAAGCAAAGAATAATGACTAGATTATGGAGCATGCTTGATATGAAAGAGTGACATATAGGGTAAGAATACAGGCTTTGATTCATAGAAACTTGGGGTTTACATTCTGGCTCCACTATCTACTAGCTATATGACCTTGGACAAGTGACTTAACCTTTCTGAGCTTCAGTTTTCACCTATCTCATAAGATAAAGCAGCTAACATAATACCTAACTTAATGGGTGCTGAAATTTATATATTCAACAACATATAAAAATAATAAGGTGGGGGCACCTGAGTGGTTCTCTCAGTTAAGCATCCAACATTTGATTCTGGCTCAGGTCATGTTCTCATGGTTTGTGAGTCCGAGCTCAGAGTCAGGCTCTGCACTGACAGCGTGGAGCCTGCTTAGGATTCTCTCCCTCTCTCTCTCTCTGCCCCTCCCTCTCTCTTTCCCTCAAAAATAAGTAAACATTTCACAACTATGTGGATGGAACTAGAGGGTATTATGCTAAGTGAAATTAGTCAGAGAAAGACAAATATCGTATGACTTCACTCACATGAGGACTTTAAGATACAAAAGAGATGAACAGAAGGGAAGGGAAGCAAAAATAATATAAAAACGGGGTGGGGGACAAAATATAAGAGACTCTTATGGAGAACAACCAGAGGGTTACTGGTGGGGTTGTGGGAGGGGGGATGGGCTAAATGGGTAAGGGGCATTAAAGAATCTACTCCTGAAACCATTGTTGCACTATATGCTAACTAACTTGGATGTAAATTAAAAAATAAAATAAAATTTAAAAGTAAATTAAATAAATAAATAAACAAACCTTAAAAAATAATAATAGGGGCACCTGGGTGGCTCAATCATCTGACTTCAGCTCAGGTCATGATCTCGTGGTCTGTGGGTTCGAGTCCTGCATCAGGCTCTGTGCTGACAGCTCAGAGTCTGGAGTCTGCTTTGGATTCTATGTCTCCCTCTCTCTCTGCCCCTCCCCCACTCACGCTCTGTCTCTCTCTCTCTCCCTCTCTCTCAAAAACAAACATTAAAAAAATTAAAAAATAGTAAGTAAATAAAAAGAAGAAGGCATCTCCATCAGAGAAAGCACCAAAGCTAATCTTAGAAATCTCAGGAGAGTTGAAAAGGCAATACTAACACAGTGAAGACATATAGAAGGTTTAAATGATATCTTAAAAAAAACTTATACTCACTAGCACACATAAAAATTGTCTGATACCTGCAGGAATAAGTTCCTCTACTTGGCAATAAAATATTTCCCTAAGATCATGAATCTCAATAAAAATGACTCTGAGGTCTCTATTAAAATAAGCCTCCAGAACTATGAATAACACAGGTACAAGGTTATTCACTGCAACATTATTTACAAGAGAAAAAAAAATAATAACCCACATGTCCACCAATAGGGACCTGATTGAAAAAAATAATGGCCTATCCATCCATCCAAAGAAAATTATGCAACTGTATAAGCGTATGAAGATGTCAAAACAAGGTGTATAATAATCTATATAGCATGTTATCATTTGTGTAAGAGAGAGTTTATGAGTGTGTTCCCATGCATTTGCTTGTTTTGCAAGAAGAAACAATGGAAAGATTAATTACAAACTAATGAAAATGGTTACTTATGGCAGTAAGGAGCAAACTGGGTAAGAGGGACTAGAAATTAAAAGTGAGACTTGTTTGATTATACCTTTTTATAAGGTCTTAACTTTTGAACTTTATATATTTTTAATAATAAAATTAAATTGAAAATGAAAAAAATGGTATGCCAGTCTAAGAAGCACAATATAGCAACAGTCGTACAAAATTACAGCACCAACCACCTAATATTGACTATTGTTTTCAAAATTTCCCTGCCTTTGGGGATCTTAGAATTAGTTCAAGAGCTAAGACATTAATATATGAAAAGATACCACCCAAAGATGATGGTAAAAGCCACCAGAGTGATAAAAGAAGAGTTAAAACTTGATTTGGAATATGAGAAGGGAGACACAACAGAGGACATTCCCTTGGAGGGAAGAATACAATAAATCTAGAAGAGTGAAGTGAGTTTCAGTAAGTAGAATAATGGGTACAGCCAGTCTCAGAATCTTTAGCAAACTATCTCCCTTTCCTATCCCATTATCTGATAGCACAGATATTTGTGAAGAATGCTGGTCCTTGACAACATGACACCATCAACTCCTTTGAATACAGAACATGTTATACTCCTATATGACTCTGAAGTGCTTCCTTCTTGAATTTTGATACACAGCTGAACCTACATGAATAAAGGATTTAAAGGATATTTCCTAAGAGCCCTAAAGGTTGATTAAGGAGACAAACATTTTTAAAAGATACCTCTAATCCTCACAGCTAACATTTGTGAAACTGAGAACAGGATATTTTAAATTATTCAAGTCAATTTCAGTTTTTATTCTATAAAGAAACATTTCTGATCATTAAACTGATGATGTTAGACTTTAAAATCAGCTTTGTGGAGGTATAATTTACACAGAAGAAAATTCGCCCATTTTAAGTGTACAGTTTAATGAATTTGACAAGTATAGATGCTCATCTATCACAAAAACAGGATAGAAGCAGTAAGACTGATTTCACTTACAGGCTTTAAGTTTTTGAAGTGTTCCCTTTTAAAGTTTTGGAAATTACAAGGCAATGTTCTAAAAACACACTATATACCTGCCATTACTCATTTTACACAGTAGCTGGAACTTTAAGAACATTTAGTATTAAAATCTTAAACACATACATACCTACTCTTTTTTCTAAAAGGTTTCCTTGTTGTGCCAACTTGATCGCATGTATGTAGCCAAAGGAAGCATCATATCCAAGCATTTCACAATATATAAGTCTCACCATACACTCCTTCATCATTCTCTGAAAAGCAAATATCCAGTAACCGCATAAACAAATAGAATGTTTTGGTTTTTTTTCATTATGTTGCAATCATTTCACAGAGGAATCCTTTAATCCTAGCACTGAAGAAATAACATACACATATATAATAAATTAATAACCTGAAGTCAAACTTTATAAGTAAAAGTTGCTCCAAAACTTAGCTTACCAACAGTACTGATTTTAGTAAAATTATTTCAACATTTTGTTAGTGGCAACATCAAACAATAAATCAACTGTATCTATTTCTAATTCTAGGTGTACCTGTGAAAAATTTAGTTATAATGGGAGACACCTGGTCCTCAGACAAAATTTCACCCATAGTAATATGACTTGGCTTCTAGAACAGAGCACATCATTTTAATACACTTTGTCAAATGAAGACATCCATAAAATTCCCATAAGTTGGTAATAATTTGTAAAGAAAATAATTTTCATATTTGAAAACCAAATTGCACCTGAACTTTTTCAGAATTATTTTGCTGTACATAATATGCAACAGTTTGTTTTATAGGCATTGTTTTCTTCTTCTTTTTTTAATGTTTGTTTACTTTTTGAGAGAGGGAGAGAGAGAGAGAGAGAGCAAGCGGGGTAAGCACAGACAGAGAGGGAGACACAGAATCCGAAGCAGGCTCCAGACTCCCAGCTGTCAGCAGAGTCCGATGTGGGGCTCGAACCCATGGACCATGAGATCATGACCCGAGCTGAAGTCAGCCGCTCAACCGACTGAGTCACCCAGGCGCCCGTAAAGGCATTCTTTCTAAACAATTCTCAACTAGGAACTGAAGGGTATGATATCATTAATGGTATAGCATTTCTAATTATTTAATTTTTTAACTGGGTCTTTCAATATTTACAACACAAGCTAAAAACCTGTTTTATAATATAATAATTTTTGCATTCTCAATATTTCTAGCAAATTTTAATCATAAATAAAAAATAGAAATAAAATGTGTTTCAAAATAAGCTCACAGACTATTTTAATACCTAAAAATCTTATTAGGTAAATACCCATTTATCTTATTAGGGTTGGTATATTACAAGGTTATTAAATCACAAAATACTTAGAAAACAGTAACATATTTTAAGGTAAGGACATTAGTATTCAGTATTTCATTCATATTTTATATATGAATATCGTATTTATATATTTAAATATGAAGAGCTTTATTTATTTTATTTTACTTTATTTTATTTTATTTTTAATGAAGAGTTTTAGGGTTTTTTTGTTTTTTTTTTTAATTTTTTTTTTTAACGTTTATTTATTTTTGAGACAGAGAGAAACAGAGCATGAACGGGGGAGGGTCAGAGAGAGGGAGACACAGAATCTGAAACAGGTTCCAGGCTCTGAGCTGTCAGCACAGAGCCCGACGCGGGGCTCGAACTCACGGACCGTGAGATCATGACTTGAGCCGAAGTCCTGAGCCACCCAGGCGCCCCTAATGAAGAGTTTTAAAAGAAACCATGGGAAAATCCTTGGAGAATAAGATTTAATTCAGGTCACTTGTGTTTAAGTAATAAAAGTCAAATTTATTAGTGTATTAAGACTACTAAACACTGAAAAAATAAACTTAAAAGATACTGTAAGTTCCTTTCAAAGGCTTCCACATCAATTAGGAGCGAAAGTGTTCATCTAATCCATTAAGTATCATCCCTGGTTTTGTAACATTTTATTTCAGTCTTTCAAAGGTCATCATGAGCTCTATTTAATTAAAATTGTATTGCATACCTTATTATTCTCTTAGTTTTGGAGAAGAAAATCCATTCCTCAATACAGAATTATTTATTTATTTATTTTTTTTTTTTACAATTTCTCTACACAGAGCATCTCAGGGACAGACTACAAAACATGCCCAGAGCTGGACGGCCATAATTACTATAAAATCTTCCTTCAAAAGTTTGGCTCCCTAACTTCTACCTATTTATCTTATTTCTGTGCATACCAGGTGTGCCAATTACAGAAAATGGAAATCAAACAAAGTAAAAGGAGAGAAACCGTTCCTGCTTAACGTTTCTTTTTTTTTTTTTTTTTTTTTGGGGGGGGACAGAGAGAGACAGAGCATGAACGGGGGAGGGGCAGAGAGAGAGAGGGAGACACAGAATCGGAAACAGGCTCCAGGCTCTGAGCCATCAGCCCAGAGCCCGACGCGGGGCTCGAACTCCCGGACCACGAGATCGTGACCTGGCTGAAGTCAGACACAACCGACTGCGCCACCCAGGCGCCCCCCTGCTTAACATTTCTATCAAGTATCACGAATAAAAATCACAATGACTTCTTACATATATACACATAAAGATCTATACACCCACATGTATACATTTACACACATAAATACATCAAATTAATGTGCTTTGAGTTTCATTTGTCCACATATTACCATGATCATAAAAGGAAATACATACATTCTCTTACACTTTAAAGTGTTATTCATGTACGTGATCATGTGTTCATGAAAAATATCACCCCAATATTTTTATTAGAAGAGAAGGGTACTCCCACAGTGACTTACACACAGAAAGCACTCACTAAATATTTGCTGAATAATGTTACCTGGAAAAAATCTCATTATATGAAACCGCATGAAAGTTAAAAGAAAAAAAAAACAAAACGAAACCTATTAGGTCTTAATCTAACTATGTAGGGACAGAGACCTGAATATAGGGGCTACTCATTACTAGCTGCTGAATGAATGCTGTTTGAAAAATCAAAGCATATGGAACTGAAGTTTTAAAAAAGACTGGAATCTGATTTAGCTGTCATGCAATATACTGTTTCATAGCAAGAAAGCCATTTTTCTACTTTGTTCACCTATATTCCAAGATGTATAACAGTAAAATGAGAGATCTATAATATACCAACTAAGGACTGAAAATATTACTTTAAATGATATATGGTAACCTTTTCTCAGTGTACAATATTAACACATTAAGATCAGCACGGGGATCCATGAGTATCGCCACATTTATGTAATTACCATCATGTTGGCATTGAACTGGCATCCGTCAAGCAAGTCTTACTCAGGTGCAGACAGTCAATAATAAAAAGTTCAAGCTAATGTCTGACTTGCTACCATCCCATAACCAATTGTGACTATGATAAATTACATTTTAGCAACTTACCAATGAGATGCCACGATAGTGTCCACAGTGGACCAGGTTTCAAATATAAAATGTGCTGGTACCGACTATGCAAACTTACCAGTGTTGTAGTAGGAGCAGAAACAGTTGCTTTCAGATTACTCAGTTCCTGCTGGATTAGTTTCTCTTCCTCCTGAAAAAGTGAAAGTATTTAAATACATGAATAACTGGCTTTTTAAACTGTAACAATATTTTTTAAAGGAAAAATATAATTTATAATACTTGCAATAAAAAATAAACATTATGTTAAAGTACAATTACATGTGCTTAAAATTTGCCTACAGGCATTTCTCCAAACCTTGGAATCATTCCTAGAAAGAATAATCCACTATCTCTCTTTCCTTCACTTAATTACTGTCTCCTTAAGGACAGTTTAGCAAAAAAAGTTTGTTTTGGTTTGGTTTTAATTAAAGTTAGAGAGAAAGAATAAAAGAAAATTTTCATGTACTGGCCCAGGATAAGGTTCTCACGCCTTCCCTTTAAAAGTAAAAAGTCTTGGGGTGCCTGGGTGGCTCAGTCAGTGGAGCATGCGACTCTTGATCTTGGAGTTCTGAGTTCGAGCCCCACGCTGAGTGTAGAGATAACTTAAAAATTAAAAATCTTGGGGCACCTGGGTGACTCAGTCAGTTGAGTGTCCAACTCTTGATTTCAGCTCAGGTCATGGTCTCAGGGTCATGGGATCAAGCCCCAGGTCAGGCTCCATGCTGAGCTTGGAGCCTGCTTAAGATTCTCTCTCTCTCCCTCTACCCCTTTCCCCTGCTCACTCACTCTCTGTCTAAAATAAGAAAAAATTATATGCTTAAAATAAATAAATAAATAAATAAATAAATAAATAAATACTCTTAGTAAATAAATAAAAGTCTTCATAGAATCGAGAAATAGGGTAAGAAGGCAGAAACAGAAATTGGTCTTTTTCCCCTAAAATATCCTTCCCTATTCTTTTCTCCTTATTCCTCACATCCTTTCCCTCACTTCCTATCTCTCTCACACACAATAAATGCACCAATGTGATCATTTCTACTGTCTGCACTGTATTTCATCTCCTTAGCACACTTGAGTATCAGCCCCATTTTTGGCTAATATGCCACTATCTTTAAATCACACAATGAATTAGTAGATATCCATTAGATGGTTAATCAAGAACTACTAGTGAAGTACTGCCACATTAAGAGATTAACTTAAGGGGCGCCTGGGTGGCACAGTCGGTTAAGCGTCCGACTTCAGCCAGGTCACGATCTCGCGGTCCGTGAGTTCGAGCCCCACGTCGGGCTCTGGGCTGATGGCTCAGAGCCTGGAGCCTGCTTCCGATTCTGTGTCTCCGTCTCTCTCTGCCCCTCCCCCGTTCATGCTCTGTCTCTCTCTGTCCCAAAAATAAATAAATGTTGAAAAAAAAAATTAAAAAAAAAAAAAAGAGATTAACTTAAGTTTGAGATTAACTCAGTTTGCCCTTAGTGCTTATGAACAGTTTCAAACTGCAATTTAAGACCTAAAATAGGGGTGCTTGGGTGGCTCAGCTGGTTAACCGTCCAACTCTTGATTTTGCCTCAGGTCATGATCTCAGTTAGTTCATGAAATCGAGCCCCACGTCAGGCTCCGTGCAAAGCACAGAGCCTGCTTGGGATTCTCTTTCTCCCTCTTTCTCTCTCCCCTCTCCCACCCGTGTGCTCTCTTTCTTTCAAAATAAATAAATAAATAAACTTTAGAAAATAAAATATTTTTTAAAAGACCAAAAATATTTTTTTAGATTTCACTTATTATCTCACAGAAATTAGTAAAAGACAAAATGTTAAAACAATAATAAGTCCATAAATAATGATTTCTGAATGTGAAGCAGAAATACAGCATCCAGTAGAGTGTCATCTAGTTCGGTTTAAACAGAATGTTTTAGGGGCGCCTGGGTGGCGCAGTCGGTTGAGCGTCCGACTTCAGCCAGGTCACGATCTCGCAGTCCGTGAGTTCGAGCCCCGCGTCAGGCTCTGGGCTGATGGCTCAGAGCCTGGAGCCTGTTTCCGTTTCTGTGTCTCCCTCTCTCTCTGCCCCTCCTCCCCCGTTCATGCTCTGTCTCTCTCTGTCCGAAAAATAAATAAATGTTGGAAAAAAAAATACAAAAAAAAAAATAAATAAACAGAATGTTTTAAATCCTCTGAGCGCTTTGAAGAAAATCTTTCTGTCTTCGCCATTTCCTCTCCCCCAGCACTTATACGTCATTGTATATTGCTTATACTTGTCTTTTTTTTAATTTTTTAAATTTATTTTGAGAGAGAGCATGTATGCGCAAGCACACAAGCGTGCGCAAGGGTGAGGGAGGGGCAGAGAGAGGGAGAGAGAGAACCCCAAGCAGGCTCCAGGCTGTCTGATGCTTAACCAACTGAGCCACCCAGGCACCCCTTATTTCTATTTATCTTAAGCCCCAAATGAATGATCAATTCCTTGGGGAAAAGAAAATCTGTTTTACTCTTTTACCTCAATGTCTAACACATAACCTCTCCCACAAATATCTTTTGAACAAATTACGGCATAACACACAATCTTTTTTAAATATATAAATTCCTTGAAACTTGCAATCCGTATCTAACACAATCCGTTCGACTACCAAAAGTCTGTGGAAACTTAATACCTTCTATTATAACTGCTCATTTTCAAAGCCCAACTGAGGCTGAGACAATAAATTTGACACTGAGAGAGAATTATGCTTTTTCTCTGCCCACACCGTAGGTCTAATCTAAGAACCTCAAGCTCCCCAAAAATATTCAACGACCGGTTCAGATGGCAGCGGCTGTTCCCGAGTGTGACGTCCAGCAGTTGAAATAACTGGAGGAAAGAACCTGTAAAGAAACTTTGTAGAAGGTAAATAATGTTGACACTTCCATCGTTCTTGGTATTTTCACTCGCTTGATGTCTCATTTAATTCTCGAAACAACCTATGAAATACGTATTGGTACTTTTCCACTTCAACGTTCGGGAAACACATGGAGTCTCAAAGATTAAAGAGATCTGCTCCAGGTAATAATGACTCAGTGTGAGGATCCACTGTGGAAACTCGGCCTCCCCGCTGTCAGTCCCGGAAGGAAAATCACGCTTCTAGACAGACGCAGGGACGGACTGACACAAGCAGTCCATAAGCCCCGCCGGAGGGCCAGCCCTGAGGGCTCCCGCCCGACTAGGGCCTCCCAGTGCCGGGGCCTCCCCGGGCTCCCCTGACCTCCCGGCCCGGCAAGTACGTACGTGCTTGGAGGTTAGCGCGGTGATGCCGCGGACGAGGTTGCCCAGCCGCGAGGAGAAGGACGCCTTGACTCCCGCTGGCCCGCCAACCGACTGGTTCTGCAAGAAGAGTCCCGGCAGCGCCGTCAGCGTCTTCTCCACTATGTCGCTCATCGCCGCCGCCGCCGCCACCAGCCGCGATCTGGTTGCCGCCCGGCTTCATGCCCGGCCCCTGCCCAGCCTCCGGCCCGGCCTCCGTAGACACTTCCTGTTTGTTTGAAAAAGAAATCTTTATTCGCGTCCAGAATGGACAAGTACAGTGTCGTTCCCGACTGAGGCCGCCGGAGGGCGCGACAGTCCGCTGGGAGAAGCGGCTCTCCCAACTTGCGCGAGGAGGGTGAAGTCCTGGGGAGGAATTGAAGGACCGGATGGTCCGGTTTCGATGGCAACCCCGGGGTCCTCTTGAGGTAGCCGCTGGGGCTGGTCCCCCTCACAATTCATCCTGCAAGGTCTCCCTTTTCCCTTTAGCTGCCTCCCCGCCGCGCGAGACCGCGTCGGGAGGTGCACATTCCTTTCCCCCATTCGGCCTGCGCTCCCCCTCTGCGGGACCGCGGGCAGTAGGCCCACCTCCCTGCACCGAAGCCGGATCGCCGGGACGGCGCGGGCCCCGGCCCTGACAGTGCTGGTGGTGTCGAATGACAAGCCACTGTCCTGCGCATTCCTTCCGCCGGGGTGGGCGCCCGCGGCGCCGGGGTCTCGCGGTCACTGCCGCTTCCCTTTCACCCCTCTTCACCGCGGATGTGGGAAGACAGCCGGGGAGGGCAGGTGGTCGCGCGGCCACCCCCGCCTCCGACCGAGTCCGACTCCGCAGTGCCAGCTGGAAGGTCTCTCTCCTGGAGCGGCCTCCCCTGGCCGGACAGACAAGGATGAGTGTTCCTGCCCTACCCTGTCACAACCTTCCGTTCATTTTCATTTGACAACTCATCACGGTTCTTACTACATAAATATCTCCGCGTGGAGCGGGAATTTTAGCTATTGACGTTACCCCAGTTTCTACCTAGAGCACAATCTAGTACGGTGGTTCTCAAAATGTGCTCTGGTGTCTTCTGAGGGTCTCTGACCGCCTTCCAAGAGATCCACGAAGTCAAACTGTATGCCTAATATTATTTAAAAGTTGTTTGCTGTTTTAGCTCTCGTCCTCTAGGGAGTATACAGAGAAGTTTTCAAGAGGATAGTTGACTTAAAAGCTCTGTTGACTGGTGAAATGTGTGCTTGAGTACTCCTCTGTTTTCTAGAATCTTCTAAGGTGTAGGGTATAAATATGTGCGTTTTGAGATTAACTCAGTTTGTCCTTAGTGCATCTAGTGTGTTCTTACAAGCTATCGTCCTTTATACTTAATTTCTGTAACCTCATCAATCGTCCTATAAATGGCTTTTTGAAAACCCTAAATTGTCCTTGTACCTATGTGGAAACACAAGAAAAAAAGTTTATTTTGTCAGGGAGTCTGGGTGGCTCAGTTGGTTGAGCACCAGACTCTTGATTTTTGGCTCAGGTCATGATCCCAGGGTAGTGGGTTGAAACCCCATGTCAGGCTCTGCTCTGAGTGGGGCGCCTAATTAAGATTCTCTCCCTCTGCCCCTCTTCCCTGCTCTCTATCTCAAAAAAAAAAAAAAAAAAAAAGTTCATTTTGGAGACTTTTTTTGCAATAGTTTTTAATTTATTGAAAAATAAATGTTTAAATTTTATTTAAAACTTATTCTTTGAGAATTTAATATTCTAAATTAAAATTTTGTTTATACCCTTTTTTTACTTTAGGTTCTCTCATTGGCTTACAAAAGGGAGATTAGAAGACTTGCTTTTTCAACCTTCCCACATCTAAAGATGCTGAAAAAGATGATACTGACATCAATATCAAAGCATTCTCTGACTCAGGTAAAGGGAAGAATCTGGGTGAAACTGTAAATAAGAAAAGAAAAGGCAAAATTGAATATTTCAAACATGGTAGGCTCTTTAAAAGCCAAGGGGTTTTGTTACCACTTTTCAAACCAGAAATGAAAAACCCCCTGACGCATCTTACAGGTTAAATTATTGTATTGCATTGGCTGAAAAGGTGCACGTAGTAACTGAGAAACTAAGAAAGCCTGTACATTACTGAGGAAGTGCCTGCTAGGTGAAAAATCAGTCAAAGAAATCATGGCCAAGCTACTTTCCAAAAATGCAGTAGCTCACCAAATTAGAACTTGAGCTGCAAACATCAAGACTGAGGTAACATCTCATCTGCAGAACTGTAGTGCCTTTCAGATGGGCAAAAATTACAGAATTATAGATGTAGCTAGACTTGTTGCTTTGCGTGTATATATCCAGTGTCAGCACCAACTAACACTTGAAGATCTTTTATATGAATGCTTAGCAGCAAACAGAAGTGGTGCTAAAATAGAGCATTGACTCATTTTTAAAATCTCATAGTTTATCCTGGAACAACTGTGCTGATATTTGCACTAATAGTATAAAAATAGTACTGGGCAAAACTGCTGGCGCCTTGGTGCAAATCAAGGCAGAGGCTCCAAACTGTCCTCTTCACCACCACATGCTCACAATGGGGGACGAGGGGCAGCCAGTTTACCTCAGACTATCTTTAATGAAGCAGTAAGAGTTCTTAATTTTATTAAAGCTCGACCTTTTAGTACATTTCTTTTAAATATTGTATGTGACATTTGGGTGAGCTCATGCCCCACTTCTCGTGAGCTCCAGCCCCGCTTTGGGTAAAAACAGGAGCCTCGGGTGAGTCCCAATTCTCTCTCTCCTTCCCTCTCTGCCCCTCACTCACTTGCATCCTCTCTCTATCTCTCTAAAATATATATGTGTGTGTGTGTGTGTGTGTGTGTGTGTGTATTGTGTGTGACAAAATTAGAAGTGCACATAAAACAGTTCTGATGCACAGCCACAGTTTCTCAAGGAAAAGCACTTGCACACTTATTTGACTTGAAAGCTGAACCAGCCACTTTTCCTCACGTACTGACAAACAATGGTTATCTTGCAAATGAACAGCAAGTCTGTAAGTTCAAAGAAAATAACGGAATTTGTTGCCACTGATAAAATTCAAGCTTTCACCTGAAAATTAGAATTTTGAAAACTGTATTTCTGTACCAGGAGTTTGTTAATTTCCCAATATGCAAGAACTGCTCTGATAAGATTGGTGGTGATATTAATGAATGTTATTTTTTGATCATGTATAATTAAATGTGTTAAGATTTGGAAGATCTGTTTAACTTAACCAATATCTTCCAAATGATCAATGCATGATGTTATAAAATTATGAATCTATTTAAAGTGCATATATCCCAATGATTTTAATGTAGCCCAGTGAGAAAAGTTCACTGATAACATTTTCAAATTCCACAATTGTAACAAACCTTTAAGAAACTACTTCTTGTTGAGTTTTAGTGTTGTGCTAAAGAATAATATCCACAATTATTTGAAAAGGCTATTTAAAAACTCTCTTTTGGGGCACCTGGGTGGCTCAGTCGGGTGAGCATCTGGCTCTTGATTTCGGCTCAGGTCACAATGACAGAGTTGTAGGATCAAGCCCTGTGTTGGGCTCCGCACTGAGCGTGGAGCCTACTTGAGAGCCTCTCTCTCTCTCTCTCTCTCTTCCCCCCTCTCTCCCCCCCTTTTGTTTCTCTCCCCCTCTCATGTACTCTGTCTAAAATAAAATTAAAATTAAAAAACAAATTTAATACTCTTTTTTCCCCAAGCCACATATTTGTGTGAGACCAGATTTTCTTCATAAACATCAAACAAAATAACAACCTGTTGCAGGCTGACAGTCGCTCCCAAGAATACATCCACATCCTAATCCTCAGAACTGGTAAATGTTATATAGTGAAACGTGTGCAGGCATGATTAGGTTAAAGATCTTGAGATAAAGAGATTACCCTGGATTATCCCAGTGAGGCCTAAATGCCTTCACAAATGTCTTATCAGAGAGAAGCACAGGGAGATTATAATTCCAGCACGTACAAAAGAGCAGTTGAAGCAAAGAGAGGGGAAGAGATTGGAAAGAAGCAGCCTTAAATTAAGGAATGCTAGCAACCACCAGCATCTGCCAGAGGCAAGGAGAGAATTTTCCTCTAGAGCCTCCAGAGGGAGCACTTCCCTGCCCACACCTTGATTTCGGTCCAGTGAAACTGATGTTGAACTTCTGGCTCCAGAACTGTAAAAGAATTACATTTCTGTTGTTTTGAGCAGCTGTATTTGTGGTAATTTATTAGAACAGCCCCAGGAAATGAATACAAACCCTGAAACAGCAGATTAAATAAAGAACCCGGCATGAGAATCCAGCTGTTTTATGTTAAGCCTGACAGTAAAGAGATTTGCAAAATTGTGAAACAGTGCCACTCCTGTCACTAATTTTTGTTGTTGTTGTTGTTTTGAATATATAGATGTTTGTCATTCTTAAAAAATGTTTTTAACATATAATGGGTCCATTTTTTGCTAAAACTAATAGCTTAAAATTTTGTTTTACCTTTTAATTTAGTAAATATCTATAGATATAACCCATATAAACAAAAGCTTTTGGAGGTCCTTGACAACTTTCAAGCATGTTAAGAGGTCCTAAGATAAAAAGTTTTGAAAACTCCCTAGTACACGGTAGGTACTCAATTATTCTGAAGTAATTATTATATTTATTATTCAGTCACATCAATTGATATAGGAGTGTAGGCCAATGAACAGCAAAAGAGTTTAGGGGTAGGATGAATGGTTGTAAGAGAAGAAGACAGAAGAATCCTTAGAAAAGAGAAAAATTTGATAAAAAGGCAAAATTATCTCCTGACCGGATTCTGAAGGAAAAGTTGCTGGAGCAACTTCCAGAGCTTTCTACCCAGTGTGTGACCCAGGCACAAAGATCATTGAATCCCCACCAATTCCTACCATTCCTTCTCTAGGTTCCACCTTGAAAAGCTAAAAATTTACAACAGAGGTGAGAAACGAACATCAAAAGCCTGGAAGTGAAATTCCTGTTAGGAAAAGCTGTAGAAGTATATAGCAGGACTTAAGATTTAGAATTATATGATGTGGGAATTGGAAGAAACTTTGGATGCCATCCACACATCCAATCACCTAATATTACAGAAAAGGATACTGATACTTAGGCTGTGGAAGCCACTTGGCCAAAGTCACACAACCCTAGAGGTAGAACTGAAATTGCAGCCCTAAATACGGACTTTGAGCTTGGAGCATGTTGCCCATACTTTCATGGCATTCACAGTGAAGAGGTCGCCTGTGGCTTCCTACTCTGAGACCCTGGCTCCAAGTCCTGCCATGAAATGAAAGGGGTATGGATGTTCTCTTTTAAACATGTAATTTTAGACTGTCCATTTTTTCTGTAAATATGGGCTCTTTCTCCTTTTCCTATCTCTACCTCTGTCCCAGGTAATTTCACTCAGAATGACAGGGACCGAACCTGTTAAATTAAACCCTCTAGAACTGGATTTCCTCTGTCTCTCCTTTTAGTCAGGGAGGAAGGTGGCTGTCATTGAGCTGAAAATAGGGCCGAGAGGTGACTCAGTACATTTTAAGGAGGTACAGTGGTCCTAAGACTGCAGTGGGGCAAACTAGCTTATGCCTCACAAGAATATCAGCAGCCCCACCACAAACTTTCCAAGCAGGACTATCTCACCTGGAAATATATGGAGATGTGTGAAAGAGTAATAAATGTGGTGGTTTTTTGTTTTTTGAAGGGGTAACAAAAATTTTTCTTCTGCATTTCTTCAGCTTCCTTTTTTAAAACTTTTATTTTGAAAAAAAAAATTAAAAAAAAAAAAAAGGGGGCGCCTGGGTAGCTCAGTCGGTTAAGCGTCCGACTTCGACTCAGGTCACGATCTCGCGGTCCGTGAGTTTGAGCCCCACGTCGGGCTCTGGGCTGACGGCTCGGAGCCTGGAGCCTGCTTCCGATTCTGTGTCTCCCTCTCTCTCTGCCACCCCCCCCCCGCGTTCATGCCTCTCTCTCTCTCTGTCTCAAAAATAAATAAACGTTAAAAAAAAATTTAAAAAACTTTTATTTTGAATAGATATTAAATTCCCTCCATTCAAAACTCAAAATGTACAAAACGTTATGCTGAGCAAAATCTTTTGCCCCTCCCATTCCCCAGCTGCCCCCTTCCCTTCCCTAGAAACAACTGTTACCATCTATTTCTTCAGAAATATTTGATATATAAATATTAGCTTTCACTTTAAAAGCCTTAGATTCCACCCCATACCCACAGAGAATTCAACCCACTTCTTCTCAAGATGTATCTCTAGGGAATCATTCTTTCGGGTAACATTTTCCCAAAAATTTCTGCCTTCATTTGATGGCACTATTCAAGACAAACAACAGTTATTCATGCTCACTTACTGCAAGGTTGTCATGCTGTCCTGGGAATGAGCCTGGGAACCACGTGAAAGGGGAGTTACAAGGACACACAAATATCCTTGCCTCCAAGGATCTCACCTGTACGAGACTCTCCCCTAGGTTCCCAGGCATGTATCCTATTCCCAACCCCAACTTCTAAACTCCATTTAGCTTTCTTCATCCCTTTGCTCTTGAGTTTAACATTTGGCATTGTTTTTCCTGAAAAGCCCTTGTCAGCTCTCCCAATAATTCTGATTTCCCACTCTAGCTAAATTGCCTCCATTTACCCCTAATAACATGGTTAATTCACCCCCATTTGCTTCATTTCCCCTGCCACCATTTCTGTCCTGGATTATTATAAAACTCTTCTAATTAATCACCCACTATCACCGATTTCTTCTCCTTTCAGCCAACCTTTTAGAGCTTTCTATCTCAGAAATCTGATCATGTTTTTCTCAGTTCAGACTAGTCTGATGGAAACTCCTTACCAGGGGGATGTAGGCCTTGATAGCTTTCTCATTGCCCACCTCTCTAGCCTTTTCTCCTACTAGGCTTAGGTTAGTGTTTTTTGTTTTAGCGATATCAAGCAGCCAACAGTTCCCTGAATATGCCACACTTTTAACCCCTTTGTTTTTGCACAATGCTGACTACCTGGAATATCCTTCTGCTCTTAACTAGAAAATTTCTATTTTTCCTTTAAAACAGAACTCATGCAGTCACCTTCTCCATGAAGCCTTCCCTGCTCCATGTTTATACAACCTCTACTAAAATTGAATTGAAATGATCTATTTATATGTCTCTCTCCTCTGTTAGAACCAAACCCTCAGGAATAGGAGCATGTTTTACTTATTCTTGATTCTAGCACAGAATCTGTATTTGTTGTCATGGAAAGATTGATATGAGTGAAGAAAACAGGTTATAAAACATGTGTATGTGGCTTGAGTCTGTCTTTGTCAAAATACATATCAATCTCACATTTATCACAATTTGTAAATATGAAATTATTTACCAGATTTACTTAATGTCTTTCTCTCTCACTAGACTGAATGCTTCTTGAGACCAAGGATCAAGTGTTCACCGCCATTTGCCCAGCACCTGGCACAATGCCTGACACTTAGTAAGCACTCATTTTACATTTCTTTTTTTTTTTAAATTTTTTTTTCAACGTTTTTTATTTATTTTTGGGACAGAGAGAGACAGAGCATGAACGGGGGAGGGGCAGAGAGAGAGGGAGACACAGAATCGGAAACAGGCTCCAGGCTCCGAGCCATCAGCCCAGAGCCTGACGCGGGGCTCGAACTCACGGCGCGCGAGATCGTGACCTGGCTGAAGTCGGACGCTTAACCGACTGCGCCACCCAGGCGCCCCTCATTTTACATTTCATAAATGAAGAGTGTGTGGGAGGGAAGGGTAAGCATAGAAAAATATCTGGACACATAAATACCTAAATGTTAAAGGTGATTGCCTAGGATGGTCAAATTATGATTACTCTGTATGCTTTTCTTTATACTTTGTGCTAGTTACTGAATTTTTAAAAATGATAACATTAATTTTATAAGGAAAATTAAAACCATTTTAGGAAGGAAGCAAGGAACTAGGAACTCAGAGGTCCATTCAGGTCCCAACTGAACCTTCTCTGTCAGGGTAAATTAAGCGGGTTTGGGGCTGCCTGAGTAGCTCAGTTGGTTAGGCATCCAACTGTTGGTTTCGGCTCAGGTCATGATCTCACTGTTCGTGGGCTTGAGTTCCACATAGGGCTCTATGCTAGCAGTGCAGAGCCTGCTTGGAATTATCTCTCTCCCCCCTTTCTCTCTGCCCTTCCCCTGCTTGCTGTCTGTCTCTCTCTTTCAACATAAAACAATAAACATAAAAATTTTTTTTAAAAATTAAATAAAATAAGTGGGTTTGCCTCAGAGATTGAACTAATGGGAGCTTAAAGTGTCAGGGATTAAAGCAGGACCAGAGAAAGATTTATTAAGAAAAAAGGGTGCTGGGAGAACATCTGGTTATTTGTTCCCCACTACTGACAATGATCTGTGGGAATATAAAGAAGTACCCATTGATGACCATCTCTTAAAGTCTAAACAGTTCATTTGTCCCAGAATTTACCATTGTTTCTTAACTTATTAGTAGACACTCATTGTAAAAGATATTCTGTGGCTAAATTAATTGGAAAATGCTGCATACTTGTACTCTACTCCACAGCCCTGCTCTTAGAGATGTGCAAGGTATCTTGGCATATTCATGACCCTGTGAAGTCCTATAATAAAGAATCCTATTTAATTTTATTTAACTCAACATTTCCCAAACATTTGTAAAATATGAAACAGATTTGTTAGCGAACAACAATCTAGCATCTTATAGATAACTGCTTGATAAACACAATTTTATGTAACATAAAAATGGATTTCAGGGCAGGACTTCTCACATGATGAAGAAAGGAGATAAGCAAATCCTCTCTATGGAAAACAAGTATACAGAAAAATTATCAAAAATATCCATTCCAGTGTTTTAGAAATCACTCAGAAGCACACAACAAATTGAAAAGTATCAATTCATTAAAAAGTACCACACATCAAATAAGAATGGAGGGTTCTAGGTTGTTTTTCCCTGAGGCTACTCCTCCAGGCCCCTCTGCCCAGTAAGTTTGATTGGTACTGTGATCTATCCGGGTGGAGCAAGTCATGAAAACTTACACCTTCCTTGCTGGAGGGAACTCATTTAATTTGGAGACAAATGTGAAAAATCCAGTGGCATCTGCCAGCCTGAGGCTACAGTTCTGACTAGGGTAAGCAATGGATCAAAGACTAGCCAATAATTTAAAAAAGAGACCAGGAAATCAACAGTCCTAGATAGTGGCTCTCCATCCATCACTGGCCAACCCAAGGCTGCGTGTACGCACAAAGTAGACACAAGGCCTGTTGGAAAGTAAAAGGCAGATGTGAAAACTGCCTGAAATGTGAAAGTTCCCTCCAAACCACACACGTATCGAATAGCAAGGAATGGAAGTCTTACTGACTCTGTGGTTTGAGCACAACCTCTGATCAATCCTTGCCTGACCACCAAGCTGTGCAGATCCAGGATGACCCCTAAAAATCCAGAGATATCATGAGCACACAAGGTGAGGGAGACATCCATAGGTTTAGTCCAGACAAGGCACTAAACAAACAAAGAAAAAAACAGCAACGACTATCACTAGGGGTAGAAATCAGAAACCAGATTTGCTACAGAATTTTATCTAATATGTGCGGCTTTCCTGGAGGCCTCAAATCCCGACTTCAAGTTATATTACAAAGCCGTAGTGATCAAAACAGTAGGGTACCGACACAAAAATAGGCACATAGGTCAATGGAACCGAATAGAAAACCCAGAAATGAACCTACAACTACATGGTCAGTTAATCTTCAACAAAGTGGAAAAGAACATCCAATGGGAAAAAGACAGTCTCTTCAACAAATGGTGTTGGGAAAAACTGGACAGCAACATGCAAAAGAATGAAACTGGATCACTTTCTTACATCATACACAAAAATAAGCTCAAAATGGATTAAATACCTAAATATGAGACCTGAAACCATTAAAATCATAGAGGAGAACACAGGCAGCAACATTTTTGACATCAATAGTAGCAACTTCTTACTAGCAACTTCTTACTCATCAAAATAAAAACCTTCTGCACAGCAAAGAAAACAAAACATCAATAAAACTGAAAGGCAACCTATGGAACAGGAGAAGATATTTGCAAACGACATATCTGATAAAGGGTTAGTGTCCGAAATCTATAAAGAACTTCTAAAACTCAATACCCAAAAAATGAATAATCCAATTTAAAAATGGACAGGAGACCTGAATAAACATTTTTCCAAATAAGACATACAGATGGCCAATAGACACATGAAAAGATGCTCAACATCACTCATCAACAGGGAAATACAAACCAAAACTACAATGAGATATCACCTAACATCTGTCAGAATGGCCAAAATCAGGGTGCCTGAGTGCCTCATTGGTTAAATGTCCGACTTCAGCTCAGGTCAAGATCTCACAGTTCATGGGTTTGAGCCTCGTGTCTGGCTCTGGACTGACAGATCAGAACCTGGGGCCTGCTTCAGATTCTTTGTCTCCTTCTCTCTCTGACTCTCCCTCACTTGTGCTGTCTCTTTCTCTCTCTCAAAAATAAATAGATAAACTTAAAAAAAAATGCCTAAAATCAGCAACACAAGAAACAACAGGTGTTGGCAAGGATGTAAAGAAAGGGGAACCCTCCTGCACTGCTGGTGGGAATGCAAACTGGTGCAGCCACTCTGGAAAACAGTATGGAGGTTCCTCCAAAAGTTACAAATAGAATCACCCTATGATCCAGCAATTGCACTACTAGGTATTTACCCAAAGAATACAAAAATACTAATACAAAGGGATACATGCATCCCAATGTTTATAGCAGCATATCTACAATAGCCAAAATATGGAAACAGCCCAAGTGTCCATCAACTGATGAATAGATAAAGAAGATGTGGTACTTATATACAGTGGAATATTACTGAGCCATAAAAAGAAAGAAATCTTGCCATTTGCAATGACCTGAATGGAGCTAAAGAGTATTAGTATTATGCCAAGCAAAATAAGTCAGTCAGAGAGCAACAAATACTATATGATTTCAATCATAGGGGGAATTTAAGAAACAGAACAAACAAGGGGCACCTGGGTGACTGGTTAGGTGTCCAGCTTTGGCTCAAGTCATGATCTGGCAGTTTGTGAATTCAAGCCCCGTGTCAGGCTCTGTGCTGACAGCTTGGAGCCTGGAGCCTGCTTCAGATCCTCTGTCCCCTTCTCTCTCTGCCCCTCTCATGCTCATGTTCACTAGCTCTTGCTCTCAGAAGTAAATAAACATTTTAAAATATTTGTTTAATAAGTTAAAAAAAAGAAATAAAACAAATGAGCAAAGAGAAAAAAGAGCGAGAGGCAAACCAAGAAACAGACTCTTAACTATAGAGAATAAAATGATGGCTACCACAGGGGAGGTGAGTGGGGGGATGGCTGAAATAGGTGATGAGTATTAAGGAGTGCACTTATGATGAGCACCAGGTGTTGTATAGAAGTGTTGAATCACTAAATTGTATACCTGAAACTAATATTATATTGTATGTTAACTAACTGGAATTTAAACTTTTTTTTTTCAACGTTTATTTATTTTTGGGACAGAGAGAGACAGAGCATGAACGGGGGAAGGGGCAGAGAGAGAGGGAGACACAGAATCGGAAACAGGCTCCAGGCTCTGAGCCATCAGCCCAGAGCCCGACGCGGGGCTCGAACTCCCGGACCGCGAGATCGTGACCTGGCTGAAGTCGGACGCTTAACCGACTGCGCCACCCAGGCGCCCAAACTAACTGGAATTTAAATTAAAACTTTAAAAAAATTAAATGTCCGGCTTTCAACAACAAAATTATGAAGTTTCAAAGAAGCAGGAAAGATGACTTATATTCAGGGGAAAAAGGAGTTAATAGAAACTGTCTCTGAGTGGGCCTACATGTTGGATTTAGCAAAGATTTCAAAGCAGTTATTATAAATATGTTCAAAGAACCCAAGGAAATCATGTTTAAATAATTAAAAGAATATATGACAACAGTGACTTAACAAATATATAATTCAATAAAAAGACATAATCTGTTTTTAAAAAGAGAACCAAATGTAAATTTTTTAATGTTTATTTATTAACATTAAAGACATTAGAGACAGAGACATTAAAGACATTAGAGACAGAGACAGAATGAGCAGGGAAGGGACAGAGAGAAAGGGAGACACAGAATCCGAAGCAGGCTCCAGGCTCTGAGCTGTCAACACAGAGCCCGACATGGGACTCGAACTCAGGATCTGAACCAAGAGATTATGACCTGAGCCAAAGTCAGACACTTAATGGACTAAGCCACCCTGGCACCTGATTTTCTTTCTTTCTTTTTTTAATGTTTATTTATTTTGAGAGAGAGAGAGAGAGCACACAAGCAGGGGAGGGTCAGAGAGAGAAGGAAAGAGAGAATCCCAAGCAGGCTCCTTGCTATCAACTCAGAGCCCAACCTGGGGCTCGATCCCACAAACTGTGAAATCATGACCTGAGCTGAAACTAAGAGTTGGCGTTTAACTGACTGAGCCACCCAAGTACCCCTATGGTCAATTGATTTTCAGTGAAGTATCCAAGATAGTTCAATGGAGAAAGGACAATCTTTTCAACAAATGATGCTGGTACAGTTTGATATCCATATGGAAAAAAAGTTAACTTAGACTCTTACATCACACCACCCCCCAAAAATTAACTCAAAAGGACTCTTAGACCTAAATGTAAATGTAATGTAGCCTTGGTGGTATAGTGGTGAGCATAGCTGCCTTCTAAATGTAAATGTAAAACTAAAAGTTCTAGAATAAAATATAGGATAAATTCTTCATGACCTTAGGCTAGACAGAGTTCTTAAATATGATCTCAAAAGTGCAATCCACAAAAAATTGATAAACTGGACTTCATCAAAGTGACAACTTTTGGGCTTCAAAGAAAACTCTTAATAAGTTCAAAAGATAAGACATAGACTGAAAGAAAATATTTATAAGCTATATATCTGGTAGAGGAGTTGTATCCAAAATACACAGAGAACTCTTATAACTTAGTAATCAGAAGACTAACAATCCAATTTAAAAATGAGGAAATGCACATTTCACCAAAGAGAATACATGAACGGGTAACAAGTACTTGAAAAAACACTCAACATTATTAGTGACTAGGAGAATTCAAATTAAAACCACAAGAAGATATCATTACACACCCACTAGGGCCATAATCAAAGTATAGACAATACCAAGTGTTGAAGAAGATGTGGGAAACTCTTTATATATTGCTGGTGGGAATGTAAAATGGAAAAGCCACATTAGAAAACAACTTGGTAGTTTTTTAAAAAGGTAAACAAATTTGCCATATGACATAGAAACTCTACTAGGTATTTACCCAAGAGAAATGAAACTATATGTTCACACAAAGACTTGTACATAAATGTTCACAGCAGTTTGGTTTTTTGTTTGTTTTTTTAAGGTCTTTTCATTTTTGAGAGACAGAGAGAGACAGAGCATGAGCAGGGGAGGGACAGAGAGAAAGGGAGACACCGAATCCAAAGCAGGCTCCAGGGTTTGAGCTGTCAGCACAGAGCCCGATGCGGAGCTTGAACTCACGAACTGTAGATCATGACCTGACCTGAAGTTGGACCCTTAACCAACTGAGCCACCTACATGCCCCCATAGCAGTTTGTTTATTCATAATAACCAAAAGCTGGAAACAACGCAGATGTCCATCAACTGATGAATGGATAAACAAAACGAGTATGTCCGTATAATGGACTATTTTTCAGCTATAAAATGGAATGAAGCACTGATACATGCTACAACATGGATGAACCTTGATAACATTATGCCAACTGAAAGAAGCTTGTTATAAAGTGTACATTTATATGCTATGACCAGAAAAGGAAAATCTTCAGACAGAAATCAGATCAGTAGCCGCCCGAAATTGGAGGTGAAATTGAGGATTGGCTGCAAATACTTGTGAGGGAACTTCATGGGGTTTTGGAAGTGTTCTAAACCTAAACTGTAACAGTGATTGCATAGCACTGTAAATTTAATAAAAATCATTGGCTGTACACTTACAATGGGTGAATATGATATGTAAATTATATTTCAATAAAACTATAAAATTGTTAAGTGAAGTTTAGAAATGCTTGTCTGTTATTGATTGACAGTTTCTACAGGATCTTTCTGGGACTTAGTGACCAGAGATGCATGCAAAAGTAGAAAGAGAAAGAATTTGTTTAGAAAATTTAATACATTGATGAGGGTCTATAGAGGGTTACCAGAGAAAAATTTCAAGAGAGAAGGCTTAGGAGTGAGCAGAAGTTGTTCAGGAAACTCTCCAGGCTGAGAGGCAAGGCCTAGAAAAGGAGACATGCTGGGTAGAGTTCTGGGGACTGCAATGGTGGGGATTTAGGCCACTTTAAAGAAAACAGTTCCACACTCATACCCAAGAGGGCACCAGAGGAGCAAGCCCCAGTTGTGACTGCAGATACTCCCAACCCCTGAAGGCAGGGCACTTTCCTGAGTTCATTTCAAAACCGGACCCAGGTTCTTCAGAGAGCAGGACTCTCAATTTCCTTTTATTTTCTTTCTTGGGAGGAAGAGGGAATTTGCCTGAAGGTGGCTTCCTTTTAAGTCTGAAAATGTGGCAGGAAGAGCCAAGAGAGGCCCTGTGACTCTCTCCAGGGGAGAGGCAGCAGTTACAGCCAAAAGAAACTGCCCTAAGAGGAGCTTTTTCAGAATGACACATGCTATTTTCTTCCTCTCCCTCCGTGACTCAGATTCACATTTCACACAGACCTTTGCCTGTGTTTTCTTTCCTCTGCCTTGACTGCTAGCCAGCAGACTGTGTCCACAGTATTTTCCCACTCCTGCTCCCCAGTCTGAATCAGCCTGGTAAAAACTTAGCTGGAAGAGATCTGTTGTTTACAGGTAAACTCCTCTACAAGTACCTTTGCAATGAAAATCTCTAAAAGAGTCCTCCACAGCGCAGCTTATATCTAACCTATTTCAAATCGTAGTCAATGAAACAAAATTCTAATCCATACCGTGTATTTGGACAGTCCAGTGGAGCTTACTTGTAAAAAGATTTGACCTATGATACTTTCTTTTCCCCAAAGAACTTGAGAAGTAAGTAGAGGCAAAAACAGAGCCCCTTCTGTAGTTAGAGAGTATTTTCCCACAGACACTTATTTTAAAACTCCAGTTCCCAGGAAATCTTCATAAAGACTTTTCCCAATAGTCTACCCGATCCTGGACAAGAAAGAGAGATAGGCTCTAGATTCGATAAGCAGGGATCTTCTCAAAAGGAAACCATGGGAACTTTCTCAAATTCAAGTGAGCCTTGGTCCAGAGCATTGTCAAAAATGATCAAGGGATCAGAAATGAATCTAGTTAAAGGAAACAAAGTAGCATATCAAAGAAATGAGAGTATATTGAGGCCTGAGGCCATACTAATCTACTAATGAAGGTCAAATCTTTAAAATTACAAACCTAGATCATATGACAGAATTAATTACATCAATTCTTCTTCCATAGTGCTAAGAGCAAGATGCCCTCAAAGGACATTATTACCAGGGGAAGCCATTTTCTCCCTCTCCCAGGTCCATAAAATAGAAACTTCCACTTCTTCAAAATTGCAGAGACCATTTGCCTTTCTGCTTGTCCCCTCCTGGTTCTCCCCAAAGAGGGAGTGACTTACCTGACTGGGGCCCTGGGGAAGGAACTGAGCATGCTCAGTGCACCCACCCCTGCCTCACCAGAAGGTCTAGAGTAGAGTATTGGGAAGTGCGGTCGTACACCCTGACATGTGACTCCTCCACTTTGGCCTCACCACCATCAAAGCTAACTCTTTTCTCTCAATATGTCTGATTCATGTGTCTGTTTCTCAAAAGGTTCTGAACCCAGAGGGGGCGAGAACCTCCAAATCAAGACTTTGAGTCGCCCTGCCACTGAAAAATTTGAAAAACAGTGAATAACGCAAAGAAATGACTCTGGCATTTCTAAATTCACCATAGGCCCTGATGAAAGGGGTGAACTCCCCAGTCAAAAAGGGAGGCCACCTCTCCCAGAAAAGAGTGTAGCTTGAGGGCCTTGCATATGGGGCAGTGAGGGATGAACACATAACTTCCCAAGAGCCTGTTGTTGGGAGACCAGCATCACTGCCGGATTCGCTCGTGTCTAAAGTGTGAAGTGGTGCCAAGAACCCCACATTAGGACCTAGCAAACTTGGGATGAAATCCCAGCTCTTACCAAATGTGCAGGCTTTATCAATTTTGAGCCTCATTTGTTGCCTTACTTGTAAATGAGCATAAATATCATCCCCGCCTATCCTGTAGGGTTGCTGTGAGAATCACATTACATCATGCATATGAATGTTACATGTACACTGGAAAGTAAAATAGTAATATAAGATAGTGTGAAAAAAAATGGTGAGGAGAAGGTACTTGGAAGATATTTTGGGGTGGAAGAGCTGGATATTTTCTGTTTACTCCTCCAGATCCACTCTCCAATCTGATCCACATTCTGGAGGTTGAACTTTCTGAGCATCATTGGGCTCCCTCGCCTGCTGGCTGCTGGCTGAGTTTCATGGAGGGGGAGCTACAGAGAGAGGGCAGGAGGGCATGAGGCTGCCTGGATTAGATTCCCTGGTGTCTTCTCTGCTGGGTCTCTTCAGGTTGGAGGGCACAGCTCAAGCCAAACTGCCTTTTCAGAGGTTTTCCCCCAGACCAGCAGCACCAGGGAATGTGTGAAAAATACAAATACTCTAGTCCTACCCCAAACCTACCAAAGCGGAAACTCCCAGGGAAGGCCCAGCAATCTATGTTTTCACAAGCCCTGCAGGAGATTCCAATGCATACAGAACCATCTCTGTAACTACTGTACTCCCTTTCCTTTGCATGCAGCTGCTAACCTTGGGATACTATCCAAATCCCTTTTGCTTCTCCCCACCCGCCCCCATACCCTGTTTACCTTCGTAAGTAGTCCTTTCCTTATACTCCTGTCAAGTTACTCATTTTGAGCATGCCATTGTTTCCGTTTGGTAAACTAAGAACTGATGCAACATCCTTGTGAGACTTATGACTAAAATCTGAGGTTTTTGTGTGGGCTTGGGCTGTAATGTTGGTTTCTACCAAGGGCTTTAGTCTGGAGAGGGCAAATGCTAAAATAAGTCGCTACTTGCAAAAGGAAGCTGCTGGTATTTCTTTCCTTTGGCTAAGGCCAAAGCTATAGTGAGCTAAATTCCTATTATTTTTCATTTCACACGAAGTTGAATGCGCCAAGATATAATATTCGAGCAGCTATAGAAAATAAGCAAGTTCAAAGGGTCAGTCTAGAGTGTGTAATGCCTAAGACAAAAGGAGACTTTTTCTAGGTGTTTGTTTCCTCAGGTCTCTTGTCGCAGGGACTCTCCTTGTTTCCAGGGTGTAAATCTGAGGCAGTGATAGTCAACAGAGATCAGTGGGGAGCCTAGAGTAAATCTAAGAAGTCCCACTCCCAGCAAGTCATTTCCTTCTGGAAGAAGCCCACAGTCAGGGGAAGAAAGAGGCTGTGGGAAAACTCAGCCCAAAGTGCTAACTAACCCAGGTTCTTCTTGTCTTTGTGGACTGAGTATACTGCTTTTGACTACAAATGAAGAAACTGTTTTTCAAAATGGCATCTCTTTTTTATGCCTTATGATTTATTAATTTAACCACCAATAAGAACTGGACCCTGAAAAATGATGAGACAAGCTAATTTTGTCTTCATTTTTTTCTTTAATCCACTTAAAAAAATTTTTTTAATGTTTTTATGTATTTTTGAGAGTGAGCAGGGAAAGGGCAAAGAAAGAGGAAGACACAGAATCTGAAGCAGGCTCCAGGCTCTAAGCTGTCAGCACAGAGCCCAATGCAGGGCTTGAACTTAAGAACCATGAGATCATGACCTGAGCCAAAGTCATATGCTTAATATGATACCATGAGAACTATGGTATCTTCAAGCTGTAAACTGTCCCATTTATAGCCCACCACTTGAACAACCTTCCCAGGTTTTCCCCTCTTTGAACTTTCCCAGAGCACACTGAGAATTTAAAGGAACAGGGTCCTGTACCTCAGGGCCTATTGCTGATGTAAATATCTATTTACCTCTGGTGGGTAATGGCTTACTGCTAGTAACTCTCCTGCCCAAGGCAGCCCACTAGAGAAAACCACCTCAGGGACAGAAGGCCTTGCAACAATAGTTGTGTGACCTTGAGAAAATTACAAAGAAAGATACAAAGAGCCATAGATTCTTGGGGTTGAAAGAGACCAATACTTCAATACACATTCTAACACATTACCAAGGTATTATCTACCTATTTAATTTTCTACTGAAAATAGTTTCTACCACTTATAGAGTGCCTCTTATGGGCCAAGGCCTATTTGAGGCATGTTGTATACATTGTCACAAGCCCTATAACTAACCCAGCAAGCTACTTAGCACTAGCCCCAGTTTACAGTTGTGGAACTGAGACTCAATAGAGTGACATAGATAGTTCCAAGAAAGTGACAAAGCCACTTTCCTGTTGGCTCGGAAGTCAGTGCTCATTCCATCTGACTGTATGATCTCCTGAGAGATCCCATTCTAACCCTGCAATTGAAGCATCCTTTATAATGAGCTAAATTCTGTCTTCCTCTACCTCCCACCCATCATCCCCAAGTTCTACCCCTCTGGGTATAATAAGTGAAACTGGCTTCTTCTTCCACATGCCACTTTTTCAGATATTTGAAGATTCTAAACTACTCTGACCATCCTGAAAATAGTCAACCTTTCCTCCTATGAAGGAAGTCCCTTTACTATCCTACTGATTCCTCTTCAGTTGGTCTATGTCCCATAAATCAACAACAATAAGCTGAGTTTTAATATATATACAGAAAACTGCACAAATTATAGGTATAAAGTGCAATTGATCTTTACAAAGTAAGCGTTCCTTCCTGGATGGAGAAACAGAAGCATTACCAGATCCCTGGAAGCCCATGCTGTCCCATCTCTGCCTCCCCCAGAGATGACCACTACCCTGAATTTTAACACATACATGATATAGAAAGCAGACAGTTTGCATCCTTTTGTGTCTGGCTTCCTTTGCTCAACATTGTATGCGTTCCCTGTCATATCGTGTGGAGCTATAGTTGCTTCATTCTCATTGCTTTCTGTGTTCTTTTCTGTGTGTGATGCAACTTTTTTATTATTTTATTTTTTACACTGTTATATTAGTTTTGGGTGTACAACATTAGTGATTTGACAACCCCATACATTACTCAAATGCTCACCACTATAAGTGTAGTTACTATCTGTCACAATACAAAATTAGTACAATATTATTGACTATCCCTATGCTGTACTTTTCATCCTCATGATTTATTTATTTTATAAATGGAAGTTTGTACCTCTTAACCTCCTCACCTATTTTGTCCATCCCTCCACCCCACTCTGGCAGCCACCAGTTTGGTCTCTGTATTTATGAGTCTGCTTCTATTATTTATTTTTTTGCTTGTTTTAATTCCACATATAAGTGAAATTGTATGGTATTTGTCTTTCTCTGTCTGACTTATTTCATTTAGCATAATACCCTGTAGGTGCATCCATATTGTTGCAAATGGCAAGATTTCATTCTTTTTTGTGGCTGAGTAATATTTCATTGTATATGTATACCACAACTCCTTTATCCATTCAGGTATCAGTGGACACTTAGGTTGCTTCCATATCTTGACTATTATAAATAATGCTGCAATAAACGTAGGGGCGCACGTATCTTTTCCAATTAGTGTTTTCATTTTCTTTGGGTAAATACTCAGCAGTGGAATTACCAACTCATTTCGCATTTCTATTTTTAATTTTTTGAAGAACCTCCCTACTGTTTCCCATAGTGGCTGCACCAATTTACATTCCCACCAATAGAGCACAAGCGTTCTCTTTTCTCCACAAGCTCACCAACACTTCTATCTTTTTGATACCGGCTATTCTGACTATGGGAGGTGATGCTTTCTGTGTAATTGTTTTAATGTGGTAAAAAATAATATAACATAAAATTTACCATCTTAATCAGTTTTAAGTGTACAGTTCAGCAGTATTAAGGACATTCACAATGTTGTGCAACCATCACCACCATCCATCTCCAGAACTTTCTCATCTTTCTGAATTGGAACTCAATCCCCATTAAACAATGACTCCCCCTCTCCCCCTCCCTCAGCCCCTGGCAACCACCATTCTACTTACTGTCTCTGTGAATCTGACTAGGGATCTCATATACGTGGAATCATACAGTATTTGACCCTATGTGACTGGCTTATTTCATTTAGCATAATGTCCTCAAGTTTAATCCATATTGTAGCATGTGTCAGAATTTCCTTCCTTTTTAAAACTAAATAATATTCCTTTGTATTGATATACCACATTTTGTTTATTCTGTGTGCTTTTTAAAGCATGTTGTCTTATAGGGTACACGGTGTCTCTGGTGGGTCTAACACAAGCAGGTCCTTTGTACAGCTGTACCACTTCACTCCCACACTCATTTTTACTTGCTTCTGAATCTGGCTCTCCTCTGGACAGAGTGCTCCTTGTGCCTTATCCATCTTTGCTTCCCCAGCACCTAGCTCTTAGTAAAAATTAAGTGAACAGGGCGCCTCAGTGACTCAGTGGATTAAGCGTCTGACTCCTGGTTTCAGCTCAAGTCATGATCTCACGGTTTGTGAGACTGAGCCCAACATCAGGCTCGGCGCTGACGTACGGAGCCTGCTTGGGATTCTCTCTCTTCCTCTCTTTCCTTCCTCTGCTCACTTGTGCTCTCTCTTTCTCTCTCAAAATAAACAAACATTTAAAAAAAAAGGAAAAAAGAAATTCAGTGAAAAATATCTGTTAATAAACAAATGAATGGAAGTAGAACAGCCCCATGAAGTCCCTCCTCTTTACATCTCTAAACCTTAGTTTCTTCCTTCTTAGAATGAAGGTTTTAAAACTATGGACTTCCCAAGTTTTGCCTACCTTAACATCTCTGATTTTATAACAGACTGGCACTTAACAAAACTCATCTGTGACCTATTCCCAAGGTTTGGCTAACACAAACAATAACTGTAACTTTTAAAACTGCATTTTTGTGTTTTAGTTTATGTAATTTCAGTGTATCCTCTCGGTAATCCTGTTAGGTAATGTGAGAATTTAAGGCTCTGTGAAAGATGATTCTGGACAAGGAGACAGACTTGCAAAGTGGGTTGTTAAGGCGGTTTCTATTAGAGAGAAGTTTGCCAACCTAATTTCTTTCATTCCACATGTGAACTGACAAGCTTCCTGGAGTGTGTGCATTGTGGTGGAGCGAGGTGGGGGGAGGGCACTGTAGGGTAGCTACAATTCCCAGCCCAGTCACTAGGTGGCCCCTTAACTGCACCCAGAGGGAACAGATGAAGAAAAACACTCCAGCCCCAGCGCCAGGATGGTCCCAAAGCGTCAGTAAACCGAATTAGGCTTTTTTCTTGGAGCCTTTCCAGATATAAAATGGTTAGGAGGCCCTGAATATTCTGATATATACGATGACTGGCATTAGACTTACACTGCTACTCACTTTGTTCCTGGATAAATTAAAATCTGACCATAATACCTTAACCTCCATCTTGTGACTTCTGGATCTCATTCTCTCCTCTCCTCCTTTTCCCTCATCAATTAGAATTTATGAGAAAGACACAAAGTCGAATTTTGATGGGCCTATGGTTGAAACACACTGACTTAAAATGTCTCCAGCAATAGTAAGTTTGCAGATGGATCAATAGCTCCATTGATTTTTTTTTTTAATTTTTTTTTTTTTTTTCAACGTTTATTTATTTTTGGGACAGAGAGAGACAGAGCATGAACGGGGGAGGGGCAGAGAGAGAGGGAGACACAGAATCGGAAACAGGCTCCAGGCTCTGAGCCATCAGCCCAGGGCCTGACGCGGGGCTCGAACTCCCGGACCGCGAGATCGTGACCTGGCTGAAGTCGGACGCTTAACCGACTGCGCCACCCAGGCGCCCCATGATTTTTTTTTTTAAGATTTTATTTTTAAATGATCTCAACACCCACCATGGGGCTCAAACTCACAACCCCAAGATCAAGAGTTACATGCTCCACCAACTGAGCCCACCAAGCACCCCTCCAGCTGGAATTTTTAAAGGAGACTGAGCTTGGGGCGCCTGGGTGGCTCAGTCGGTTAAGTGTCCAACTTCAGCTCAGGTCATGATCTCACAGTCTGTGAGTTCGAGCCCCGCGTCGGGCTCTGTGCTGACAGCTCAGAGCCTGGAGCCTTCTTCTGATTCAGTGTCTCCCTCTCTCTGACCCTCCCCCATTCATGCTCTGTCTCTCTCTGTCTCAAAAATAAATAAACGTTAAAAAAAATAAAAAATAAAATAAAATAAAAAGATAAAGGAGACTGAGCTTACTGTCTAACTAAAGAGAACACTCTCGCACATATTTCAAGAATATTTGGAAACTTTTGATCAGATCAAAATCGATACAAATAAATAGTCTCTCCTTGATAATTGCTGCTAATAACATGGTGTGCGTGTCTCCAGGTATTTTTTTCCAAAGTACATACTAGCATGTTTCTTCTTTATAAAAAGGAAAGCCAACACTTTCAAATAACCTTTTAAAGTTTATTATAAGGACCATTGATTAAATCATGACACCCGTTAACCTTACTCCACATTCTCTTCTCTTCCATTGAACATCCATAGGTTTTGGTAAAGTTGTGTTCAATTATTTCCTATTTTATGTTTTAAAAATAGTATTAATTTATTCTGGCCTCCTTCTGAATCCTTAAGTGTTTGGGGCATATCTGCTACAAAGGTATTTTTGCCAATCCCTATCAATTTTTTGTTATCCTTTCAAATTTGCAAAGTTGATTACTGACTAGGTAATCAACCTAGGTTGATTTCCAACTTTTGAAACATAGTGCTCTATTATATTATTGTATGCGTTAACATTAGTAATGCCCCAGTGGGTTAAAAACAGACAAAAAAAACTAGAGACTAAATAAATAAATAGCTGTTTTGGAGATCATAGAGAACAACTTCAACCTACACATTAGCATTGTATAAGGATAAAATGAAATAGCCAAAGTGAAAACCCTTTGAAAAATACAAATGTATGTCATGCACATGTAATATTTGGCTTGCCTTCAAGTGGAAACCAACACCTGCTGAAATAATGGCTTTTTAGGATTTACCAAATGCCTGGGGTCAAATATCTGAGGAAAGAGCTTGGAGACACATAGCTAGCATCATTTCTTAAACTAGTTGAATATTCTACATTGTTTACTCACAAATATTCTGGCTACTATTGTGACTTACTTAGCACATTTTAGTAACAGCAATGGGAGAATTTTTTTTTTTTTTTTTTACAGTAGCCTTGAGATTCCAACAAATATCATGGGACATAAATCAGCTCGAAGTCTTCAAAGTGGCTGGTCTGGCAAAACAGAGCCAGTGTAATGTGGCTTTTCTATTAGCTTGGCTATAAAGTTGGCTATTAACTTAGCACTTAATTGGATCCTCCTACAGAGGAATCATAAGATCATTCAGTCCTGCAGGCTAGAGAACGTGTTGTACCTGTTGAATAGTGTTTAAGGCACTTTAAAAGTCTGGTTATAATTGAGTAATGACTAAACACCACTTTATTATATCGGACTTTTAGAGGTGATAGGTATGGTGTCTACCTATGCCTGTTGTGGAGAATTGTGTCTAAATTGCATCTGAATCCTAGCTCCACCATTTACAAACTGTGTAACTTTGGTCATGTATTTTAGCCTTCATGAGCTTGTGTAATGTAGGTAACAGTACCTGACCTTCTTTCTTTCATGGAATTGTAAGAATTAAGTCAGACTACGCATGGATAAGAGCTCTGGGGACTTAAGAACTCTACGTGCATTAGTTACAATGACCGAATGCAACCATCATATTGTACCAATGAGGAAACTGAGGCTCAGAGAAGCTAAATGATTTGGCGAAGGATCTATGGTGGCAGAACACAGATTTCCAAGGCCTCTTTTCTTTGCAGTGTATCAATCAGTACTGTTTTGTGACATTTTATATAAAGTCTCCATCCATGACTCATTTACATACCATTTATTAGCCAGCTATAAAAGGTCATTAAAATTTAACTTCAAGTTTGTTAGAAGCTAGATTTAATTACTGTGCATGTGTAGATGCATTCCCTGACTTCCAGCTAAAACTATAGCTAGGCTAGACCCTGAAGGGAAAAGATTTTTGTTTTTATTTTGCATGTCAGTGCTTGGCTAAAACTTCTGTTTTTCTAAGAGAGTCACATGAGATCATCTAAACTCTAAATCTAATTATGAGGAAGAATCTACAAAACAAACTCAAATGTTGTATGAAAGCCAAAACTTTCATTGTACTTTCATAGTCTTCATAAAATAGCTGTGCTGTTCTCACCTGCACCCTAATATGTATTTTAAACCCATAATTTTAACATAAAGAGGACCAGTTGTAGCCTCAAATATATCTTACTCTAATATTATTTTTGTCCCAATAGGTTCATTTGTCAATAACGTGAATGTAAAAATAGCATTACATCTAAAGGCACATTTTTGTTTTAAATAAGGCTATTCCAAGTTTTCCCTTATACTTAAAATTGATGATGAAATTGGACTAAATAATGTCTAAAATTTATGACTCTAAGCTTCTAAGATCTAGAATTCAGAATTATAGGAACAAACTAGATCCGTATTTATTTTTCCAGCTATAGTTGCATGGAGCTAGTTTCTTTTCCACAGAAAAAATAAATACAAGCATGTCCAACCTTGGGGCCTTATTAAGGAATGTCTCTCAAAGTTTTTGTGAGTTTACAGAAGCTTAATTTTACAGTGTTCTATGATGGAGGATGTGTAGAATTTGTATCTCAAGATCTGGGCCCAGGTCCTGGCTGATTTTGAGTAAGATATTAAGCCTCTCTAAATCTCAGTTTTCTAAACTTTTAAATGTGGCTGTTTCAACGTATGCCCAGAACTTACAAGATTTTTAAAAGATTGGGGCAGGGGTGTGCCTGGGTGTCTCAGTCAGTTAAGCAACCAACTTCAGCTTGGGTTATGATCTCACAGTTTGTGAGTTCAAGCCCTGCATTGGGTTCTATGCTGTCAGTGCAGCGCTGGCTTGTGATCCTGTCTCCCTCTCTCTCTGCCCTTCCCCCACCTTACACATACTCTCTCTCTCTCAAAAATAAACATTAAAAAATATTTTTTTAAACAAAAAATAAAACAACAACAAAAAAAAAGATGGGGGGCAGGGTTGGCAGACAACTGAAGAATCTAGAAAAGCTGTTATTTCAAAGCTAGAGAGCTTTTCAGTCTAGAAAGTGGTAAAACTTGACTACTCATTGTCACTTTTGTCCTGGTGAGATGACCTAACTGCGCCCTTTACAAAAAGTAAAAATCATGGATGGTGGAGAGCACTTTGAGAAAATCCAAACACAAATGTTCTCAGAGGAGAATTTAGCTATGTATTCTTAATGAGAACACAACTGTTAGCTTCTAAGCCTGTGCTTATCTCTGCCAGCTTTGTCACTTTCGAGGTGGAGGCAATGTCTCCTTTCTTTCCATACAAATCTCAGTGGCTTGGGGCAGCCCTGTTGCTCCTGGTGCCTGGGGAAATGTGCATTCTTGCCAGAGAGGGTGCTTTTCACAAACCTGAAGTCGAGGCAAGGGTGTTCACATCTAGAAAGTGAGGACAGTGAAACTTACTTTGGAATGTGGCTGTGGGAATTAACAAGCTAATGGGTGTAAGCCTTTTGGCACATAAGATACTTGTTAAATGGTAGCTATTATGAGTATGCCCAATATTGAGTTCCTAAGTCCTACTATGGCCTCTTCTTCTGGCAGACATCAGGGGAGGTGGCAGAAAGCAAAGCAGCACTGGGTGGGCAGCCCTGTGCAGGTGCTGGCCTGTATGGTCAAACCCTATCCCTGGGACACGTATCTGCAAACCTTGGGCAGGGCTCTGGGTGGCAGCTGGACAGGATTCACAGCAGTGAGGGCAAAAGCAGACTGTATACCTCACAAGCTCCCAGAGCTGGCCCAGGGAGACATGTGACCTGCTTGTAGTTCACCAGAAATGTAGGCAGGGGACAAATGTTTGGTCCCCAGTTTAGATAGGCTTGCATCCACTAACTGAAGCTTCAAATGGAAGAGATGCAGCAACACAAGACAAAGGGACACTGCTGTCAGGGAGCATTCCCAGGACAGCGCTATCTTGATGCTCTCTGATTGTTTTAACGTCCAGAAAATATTCTGTCCTTTAAGTAAATGACAGCTAGGGCAGGGGCATGAAGACACTGCTGAGTGCCATCTTCCAACAGTTTAATGAATCTGAGTTGTGGGGCAGTTGGGTGATGAGAGCACATGGAAGTTTCTTCTGATTACTCATAGAAAGCAATAGTGAGCAAGGTGACCCACAGAGTAAAAAGGGGGAGCAGGTGTAGACTAGCTGTCTAGGGGAGAGGGCAATGCAACGGAATAGCCAAGAAGCATGGGGGGGGGGGCGGCTACAGGATGCCTATGATTTCAAATTTCAACAGAGTCCAGTCACCATGGTTATGTGTTTCACCCCAATGTTCTGAGGTGTGAAGTCGGTAGAACTAATTATAATTAGTTAGGGTTTTGCCAGATAAATATATGAAAGGAGAGAGGGGTAAAGACATTGGGGATGTACACAAGGTCTGTGAATGGAACCTGGGTAGGGAGGGAAGTAAGGATACAGTGGAGGTAAGGGGTGATGAAGAAAGGTGTCAGGGTCAATGGATCCTGGGTCCTAGTGGGGTTGAGGACATTTTTTTTTAAGGTTTACTTATTTATTTTTGAGAGAGAGAGAGAGCCAGGGAGGGGCAGAGAGAGAGGGAGACAGAATCTGGATCAGGCTCTGCACTGTCAGCACGGGGCCCAATTCAGGGCTCAAACACACAAACCATGAGATCATGACCCAGGAGAGTCAGGAGCTCAACCTACTGAGCCACCCAGGTGCCCCGGGTTGAGGACATTCCATAAGCAAATTTTGGCATTACAAATCTTTTTGGTCCCCAGGTGTTTAAGAGTAGATATTTCCTTGCCATCTTCTCATGTTACCTTCTTTATTCCCACTTTTTTTTCTTCTCCTTTCCGCAGTTTAAATAGCAAGTTCATGAGGGGTTGCTACTTGGTTTGCTGAGAAAGAGTGCAGATTTTTGTACTCCTGGCAAAGAAGGAGTTAAATGGTGTTATTTGGAAGTCCTTTTACATTATCCAGATTTGGTTTAGAGATAGGATTATGCTGATGTCCTTTATTTTTCTCCTTAATTTACAAAGAGCTCGCTTATCTCAGACATTCTGGTGCTTTGTTGGAATTTTCCAAATAATACAACCCTCTACAGAGCAATTTTTGGGGAGAGCTGCAATCTGACCCTTAAATTGGGGCAGGATTCTAGCAAAACAGAGCCCTCCTGGCTAGAGCCTCTGCTCAGATTCTTAACAGGAACACACTTCTCATCAGAATGGCTGCAGGAGATCAGATGACAGACAGTTCTATCAGTTTGTTGTGCTGGTCTTTCACTTACCTGAAAACGATCTTAAAATGATTGCTTTCCAAATGCAGTGACACAGCAGTCTGTTTTCTAGAGACCTTACATTCAATAAACTCCTTACTCTGAATGTTTGCCCTGGCAATTCTGGAGGTGCTTTAAAGTAAAATGAGCAGTTCACAAAGGCACTGAAAGGACAGAGAACAAGAGAATCTGCAAGATTTGGGGATCACGAAAAGTGAAAATGACCCACTGATATGTTCACCCCACCTGCCTTGCTGGAAGGGACCTCAAACAGTGTTCATGTTCATCTTCCTGCCTCCACATGGGACTGCAGCAAAGCTATTCTAGAAAGAGCTTTCTGCCCACTTGGAAATTAGGTCTAATGCTGTCAACGCTTTAGGAATTTTTAAAAGTTGATCCTATATTTATCTTTAAGCAGATTTACTCTTCCACACTTTTATTCGTTCTTCTATTGACTATTAAGGGATATTCCTAATTTGGAAAGTAGTTCACTCTATGTAGCTGTTACAGACATTCCTAAGTTTTGAAATGATCCTGTTACCACAGGAAAGTTAATCATGATAATTTAGAGCTTAAGTCTTGACTTTTGGGTTTTAGTTTGTAAAAAGCACAGTTTTGTTTTGTTTTGTTTTGTTTTGGTCAAGTGACTTGAATTCTCCCTAAATTCAACCCCTGACCTTTCCTGACACTGTGTAATAATGGTGGACAGAGAAATACAGCCAGAAGCCTCAAATCCCAACTCTGCTATTATAACCCACCTCATCACTGTTTATGTTATTCTTAATTTATAGCCCTATTTTCTCAGCTATAAAATGTGAAAAAGCATACCTATGCCCCTAGATAAGTCAGGTAACAAATGTAAAAATCACTTTTAAAATGCTAAAACTTGTTTTTAGGGTTTATTCCCAAATGCCCTATGTTAGCTTGTTTGAGGTCTCCTTGGGCCCTTATCCTTCCCTGCTCCCCTTGTTTTTGCCCAAATTTCCCTCTCCTTTCCCTAGCGTCCAGCTGCCCTCCATGGAATGTTGTTGTAGCAGAAATCTCAGAGACTATACAAAAGCTAAAAATACAGCCAAGGAAGAAATTAATATCAGTGTACAGAGACCTTCTTCCTGCTAAACAGATTTCTTAGAGGGTGCTATGAGACTGGGAGAAGGCGGGGAGAGAGAGGAAAAAGCAGATGGGGACGGCAGTGATGAGAGCAGGAGAGGGGAGAAGGAAGAGTAAAGGAGGCAGGAAAGAAACCACTGGAAAAGTGGGAGTACACAACTCATATCTCCCCCAAGCCTCTGAACTGGTTGGGAAAGGAGGGGAAAAGGACAGTATAATTCCAACAAAACGTGGAAGTATATGAAAGGGAGTTTGTACAGAAAAGAGCAAAGTAAGCACAAGAATAAAATTCTTTTCAGGAAGAGCAGTATCAGACTGCATTGCAGGTAGGTGCTGTGATAAAGTTATGGCACAATGTATACTTCTGAGAATAGTTTAGTAAGAAAATTTGATTCCTACAGCCAATTATTGAGAGAAAAGTGTAAATCACTGTTATATTTGTACTGCAGGTAAAATTGTTCTATGGCCAATAAAATAGAGAAAAGGGATTTGCTTAAAATGTGGTTGGGACACATGCTCTTACACTCTGTCCATGTGATAGAGAGAATATGGGAGATGAACTTGGAGGAATGCATATTCCCATCTGTGTGCTTTCCTCCCCCAAGGAATCCAGTGGCCGTCTGCAATAACTTAGAAGTAGGAGTTTTAGATGGACACCAGGTATGACAATTAGAAGAATGAAGGAATTGGAGGAGGAATCACCACTAAGGCATGAGCTAGGATTCACTGAGGGATTAGGGTGGCCTAGAAGGAGCAGCAATCCTATTAGAGGCTAGACTCTTTCTGGTGGAATTTCTTGAGAAGGAAAACTGCTAATACCTAGGCTACCTTGTAATTAAAGGAGGCTACCTTGTAATTGAACAAGCCCCTTTGCACACCTAGGTTCCCATGGAAACGTCACTCCCCAATCTTCAATCTCTTCTGACACGCGGTGTAAAAGATGCCTTTCTCTGAGCCTGGGTAAAGACAGTAGCAGACCATCTTACGTCTTGGTCTCCCACCCCCACAAGACTATTTCAGAAACTAATATTAGAGGTAACAACCAGGATAGTGAGCTAAGGTTGGGAGAATTATATCCTGCACCTTCAAACTCCCCCGGGAACAAAACCACAAAGGTAAACTATTTCTGTTTCACATTGCAAAAGTACCCCATGACTCATCCTTTTTTTTTTTTTTTTTTTTTTTTTTTTTTCTTTTTAACTGGTCCTTCTCTTTCTGATCACATCCATCTCATCTCAGGCAAACCTAATCTTTGTTACAGCACTGGTAAGCACAAATATTGGTTTCCCATGTAATGTTGTTTTGAACCAAGTTAATTTCACTCCTACTTTGGCTGCTCTGAAATCAGCCACTTTATGCAAAATTGAATGTAGATGCCTTATGTATAGTTTGAGCAAGGTGCCAGTGAAAAGAGAGGCTCTCTTTTGTTGGCTGGGGAGACTGGACTTTCCCATACAATTCAAGTAACTATCCCAGCTGCCAGACCTCTAGGCAGCTTTCATGACTATAGGCTCTCCGCTTATGCTCTGTGGCCAACAAAAAGAGAAATTCTAGGCTACCTCAATGGCCTCAAATCTAGGACTTGATGACTTCTCAGATCTGACCTCACTTGTAGGGTTAGTATCCTAAAGCTGTGTCTTCTACCTTCACATCTATCAAAACAAGATAAGCAAAATTCATGACTCCATTTTACTAGGTCATTGTGTGAGGCAAAGCACAGAGGGAGAACTAAAATTTTTTGCTTCAAAGAAAAATCCTTCATCTTCCACTTCAAATAGAGCCAATGAGACTGAGCAGAAAACATCTCCCATAGATACCTGCCAGGTATTATAACAAAGGAAGGCAGGAACAGAATCTTTGTATAAATGAGGAATGTTCTGGTTCTTGGAATGAGAAACCAAACTTAGAAGAGTCAGTATTGTACATATAAAAACTCAAATATCAGAAAAATGAGTACATAGTACTCCTCTATGTTATGGGGCTAAGAGAGGTTTATCTTTTTGCTTGTTTGGGAAAATTAAAGAATACCAAGTTATATTTTGTGTACATATCAATTACCAAATAATATGCCCTAAGTATAGTCCATCATATTTCCCTTGATCTTTGAAATAGGCAGGTAGGGTTCATTTTCAGGACCTCCCCTTGGCACAAATATGCTCCCAGCATTATATCCACCCTTCATTACTCTTATCTTTTTGCTCCTAATTTAATAGATTTATCATTTAACTGTTCCTTTTCTTTTATTATAAAAGAAATTTGGAAGAATAAAGGGTGTACAAAAGAAGTGTATTGTTTTAAAATAACAATGAAGGTCAAAACTTTCAGTCAATGAAAATAACTTCTTTTCCTATTCCAAACATATAGAGATGAAACACATATAACAGCAACAAAAAATTAAATATGTAGACAAGTTCAAAAGCCAGAGAAGGAAGTCTCTGGATGCCAGAATGGAAGCAGAAACTAAAAGCCCTAACAGGAAGCAAGACAGCAGCAAGACAGCCAATTCATTAGGTGCCTCTGCATAAATCAGAAAATGGAGTACCCTCTGAGTAGATTCAACCTTATGGGTTCAGGACCTGATGAATGGAACTCAAGCTTGATTTCAACCTTGTACACCACCTTGCTGAAGTGCCCTTCTATAGGACATGCATGGTACACAATGTACCTAGGGGCCCTGACAAGTGGGAGTAGAAGCTATATCACTCAGAAGGGTTTTGAAATGGGAAATTGGTCTTAGGGGCTGAGGGATAGAGTTTAAATGCACATATGAGGAAAGGACACTAAGTCTGAAGTCCGCAAAAGACAGGAGGCTGATTGTACATGCTTACTTATAGTAGCATTACTCTCAATAGCCAAGAGGTGGAAGCAACCCAAGTGTCCAATGAGGGATGGATGAATGAATAAACAAAATGTGATATATACATACAATAGAATGTTGTTCATCCTGAAAAAGGAAGAGAATTCTGATATCTGACAACATGGACAAACCTTGAGGACATTATGCTAAGTGAAATAAGCCAGTCACAGAAAGACAATATTTTATGATTCCACTTATATGAGGTCCTTAAAATAGTCAAATTCCTAGAGCTAAACAGTAAAATGTAGTTTCCAAAGGCTATGGGGGAGGGAGGAATGGGGAGTTATTGTTTAATGGGGATGGAATTTCATTTTGGGAAGATGAAAGTTTTGGCGATGAATGGTGGCGATGGTAGCACAAAAATGTGCACATACGTAATGCCACTGAATGGTACACTTGAAAATAGTTAAGACGGTAAAATTTTACAGTATGTATATTTAAAAATATTTTTTAATAAAATTATTTAAAAATAAATACAGACTTTAGGGGCACCTGGGTGGCTCAGTCGGTTAAGCATCCGACTTCAGCTTAGGTCTTGATCTTGTGGTTCCTGAGTTTGAGCCCCGCTTTGGGCTTTTATGCTCACAGCTCAGAGCCTTGAGCCTACTTCAGATTCTGTGTCTCCTTCTTTCTCTGCCCCTCCCCCACTCACGCTCTGCCTCTCTCTCTCTCTCTCTCGCTCTCTCTCTCTCTCTCAGATAAATAATGAACATTAAAAAAAAAACCTGATAAAATAAATACAGACTTTAAAAGTAAGATCATAATGTGAAAAAAAGAATGACAGGGAGCTGAAACCAAAGTCTGTACACAATGCGGGGAGCCACAAAGGACTGCCCTTGAAGTAGAAGAGCAGGTACTGTGGACTCTATCAGATGTAGCAAGAAACCCTGCTGTCAGCTGGGCCATGAATCAAAAGAAATCAGAACCCAGACCTGTGCCACTCATGGATATAAGGCGTAAATTCATATTCCCTGCCCGTTATAAGAATCCTAAGTAGACACTGGTGGTGGGAATGCAAACTGGTGCAGCCACTCTGGAAAACAGTGTGGAGGTTCCTCAAGAAATTAAAAATAGAACTACCCTATGACCCAGCAATAGCACTGCTTGGAATTTACCCAAGGGATACAGGAGTGCTGATGCATAGGGGCACTCATACCCCAATGTTTATAGCAGCACTTTCAACAATAGCCAAATTATGAAAAGAGCCTAAATGTCCATCAACTGATGAATGGATAAAGAAGATGTGGTTTCTATATACAATGGAATACTACTTGGCAATGAGAAAGAATGAAATCTGTCAATTTGCAGCAACGTGGATGGAACAGGAGGGTACTATGCTAAGTGAAATAAGTCAGTCAGAGAAAGACAGATATCATATGTTTTCACTCATATGTGGATCTTGAGAAACTTAACAGAAGACCATGAAGGAAGGGAAGGGGGAAAAATAGTTACGAACAGAGAGGGAGGGAGGCAAACCATAAGAGTCTCTTAAATACAGAGAACAAACTGAGGGTTGATGGGGGTGGGGGAGAGGGGAAAGTGGGTGATGGGCATTGAGGAGGGCACTTGTTGGGATGAGCACTGGGTGTTATATGGAAACCAATTTAACAATAAATTATATTTTTTAAAAAAAGAACCCTAAGTGGAAAAACACACATAAAGAGAGATTCATGGGGGGACAAATAGGCAGAACACTATGGCAATGACTATTTTATTTTATTTTTATTTTTTAATTTTAATTTTATTTTTTAAATTTACATCCAAATTAGTTAGCATATAGTGCAACAATGATTTCAGGAGTAGATTCCTTAATGTCCCTTACCCATTTAGCCCATCCCCCCACAACCCCTCCAGTAACCCTCTGTTCTCCATATTTAAGAGTCTCCTATGTTTTGTCCCCTTCCCTGTTTTTATATTATTTTTGCTTGTGTTCATCTGTTCTGTGTTTTAAAGTCCTCATATGAGTGAAGTCATATGATATTTGTCTTTCTCTGACTAATTTCGCTTAGCATAATACCCTCTAGTTCCATCCATGTAGTTGCAAATGGCAAAATTTCGTTCTTTTTAATTGCCAAGTAATACTCCATATATATCTATATGTACCACATCTTCCTTTTCCATTCATCCATTAGTGGACTTTTGGGCTCTTTCCATACTTTGGTTACTGTTGATAGTGCTGCTATAAACATGGGGGTGCATGTGTCCCTTCAAAACAGCATACTTGTATCCCTTGGATAAATACCTAGTAGTGCAATTGCTGGGTTGTAAGGTAGTTTTATTTTTAGTTTTTTGCAGAACCTCCATACTGTTTTCCAGAGTGGCTGTACCAGTTTGCATTCCCACCAGAAGTTCAAAAGAGATCCTCTCTCTCCACATCCTTGCCAACATCTGTTGTTTCCTGAGTTGTTCATGTTAGCCATTCTGACAGGTGTCAGGTGATATCTCATTGTGGTTTTGATTTGTATTTCCCTGATGATGAGTGATGTTGAGCATTTTTTCATGTGTCAGTTGGCCATCCGGATGTCTTCTTTGGAGAAGTTTCCATTCATTTTTCCATTCTTTTGCCCATTTCTTCACTGGATTATTTGTTTTTGGGGTGTTGAGTTTGATAAGTTCTTTATAGATTTTGGATACTAACCCTTTATATAATATGTCATTTTCAAATATCTTCTCCCATTCCGTAGGTTGCCTTTTAGCTTTGCTGATTGTTTCCTTCGCTGTGCAGAAGCTTTTTATTTGATGAGGTCCCAATAGTTCATTTTTGCTTTTGTTTCCCTTGCCTCTGGAGACATGTTGAGTAAGGGCAATGACATTTTAGATACAACACCCAAAGCATGTTCTAGGAAAGAAACAATTGGTAAGCTGGGTTTCATTAAATTGAAAAACTTGTGCTCTGTGAAGGACAATATCACTATCTTAGGAGATAGCTGCACCCCCATGTTTATTGCAGCATTATTTGCAATAGCCCAGACATGGAAACAACCTAAGTGTCCATCAACAGATGAATGGATAAAAAAAATTGATAAAGAAAATATTACACACACACACACACACACGAATATTATTCAGCCATAAAAAAGAAGGAAATCTTGTCATTTGAGACAACATGAATGGACCTTGAAGGCCTTATGCTAAGTGAAATAAACCAGACTGGGAAAGACAAATACTAGATCTGATCTCACTTATATGCGGAATCTTTTTTAAAAATGCCAAACTCATTGAAACAGAGGCTAGAATGGTAGTTGTCAGGGGATAGGGGATGGGAGAAATGAGGACATATTGGTCAAAGAGTACAAACTTCCAGTTATAAAATGAATAATTTCTGGGAAATCTAATATTCAGCATGGTAGCTATAGTTAACAATACTATATTATATTCTTGAAAGTTGCAAAGAGAATAATAGATCTTAAATGTTTTCAGCACCAAAAATATGTAATTATGTGAAGTGATATATGTGTTACCTAACTTTATTTTAATCATTTAACAATATATACATGTATCAAATCATCATGTTGTATACCTTAAGCTTACACAATGTTATATGTCAATTATATCTCAATAAAGCTGGAAAAATATAAACACTATGAAGGCTGGCATTCAGTTAAAGAAAAAAAGAAAGACAATGTGAAAAAAATGAGAAAACAAGCCACAGGCTAGAGGGAAATATTTGCAAAATACACATCTGATAAAGAAATTTATCCAAAAATATGCAAGGAACACTTAAAACCCAACAGTAAGAAAATGATCAACATGAATAAAAAATGGACAAAAGACCTGAACAGGTACCTCATGAAAGAATACATACAGATGGCAAGTAAGCATATGAAAATATGCTAAACATAATATGTCATTAAGGAATTGCAAATTAAAACGACAATAAGATAGTACTATACACCTATTAGAACGGGCACCAAATGCTAACACCAAAATACTGACACCAAATGCTAACAAGGATATGGAGCAAACAGGAGCTCTTTCTTAGTCACTGCTGATGGGAACACAAAATGGTACAGCCATTTAAAAAGACAGTTTGGCTGTTTCTTACAAAACTAAATGTACTCTTACCATATGATCCCGCAATCGCACTTCTTAGTATCTACCCAAAGGACTTGAAAACCTCTCCATACAGAAACTTACACACAAATGTTTACAGCGGCTTTATTCATAACTGCCAAAACTTGGAAGCAACTAAGATGTCCCTCAGTAGGTGAGGGATAAATATACTGTGGTACAATCATGCAATGGAATGTTTTTCAGTTTAAAAAGAAATGAGCTACCAAGCCACAAAAAGATGTGGATAACCTTAAATGGTATTACAAAGTGAAGGAAGCCAATCTGAAAGGCTACATAAATATAATCCAACTATATAACATTCTGGAAAAGGGAAAACTATGGAGACAGTAAAAAGATCAATGGTTGCCAGGGGTTAGGGAAGAGGGAGAGATGAATGGCAGAGCACAGGAGTTTGGGGACAGTGAAACTTCTCAGTTTGATGAAGCCATGGTAGATACATGTCATTATACATTTGCCAAAGCTCATAGAATGTACAACACCAAGAGTTAAACTTAAGGTAAGATGTGATCGTTGGGCGATAAGAGGATTCATAGATTGTAACAAAATATACCACTCTGGTGTGGGATGTCATAGTATAGGAAATTGTGGGTGTGGGGACAAGGGATACATGGGAACTCTCTGTACTTTCCACTGTAAGTTGAAAATGCTCTAAAACTTTTTTTTATTAAGTCAGTAAGGTCACAGGATATAAAATCAATATACAGAAATCCATTGCATTTCTATACACTAATAATGAAGTAGCAGAAAGAGAAATTAAGAAAACAATACCATTGGGGCGCCTGGGTGGCTCAGTCGGTTAAGCGTCTGACTTCAGCACGGGTCACGATCTCGCGGTCCGTGAGTTCAAGCCCCGCGTCAGGCTCTGGGCTGATGGCTTAGAGCCTGGAGCCTGCTTCCGATTCTATGTCTCCCTCTCTCTCTGCCCCTCCCCCTTTCATGCTCTGTCTCTCTCTCTGTCTCAAAAATAAATAAACGTTAAAAAAAAAAAACTTAAAAAAAAAAAGAAAACAATACCATTTACAATTATACCAAAAATAATAAAATAAACTTAACAAAGGAAGTGAAAGACGTACTCTGAATACTATAAAACATTGATGAAAGGAATTGAAGATGACACAAGTAGATATTTCTTGCTCATGGATCAGAATAACAAATATTGTTAAAATGTCCTACCCAAAGCAATCTACAGACTTAATGCAATCCCTATCAAAATACCAATAGCATTTTTCATAGAACTAGAACAAATAATCCTAAAATTTGCATGGAATCACTAAAGACCCCGAATAGCCAAAGCAATCTTGAAAAATAAAAATAAAACTGGAGATATCACTATCCCAGATTTCAAAAAATACACAAAACTGTAGTAATCAAAACAGTATGGCACTGGCACAAAAATAAACACATGGGTCAATGGAACAGAATAGAGAGCTGAGAAATACTCTCACAATTATATAGTCAATTAATCTTCAACAAAGGAAGCAAGAATATGCAGTGGGAAAAAGATAGTCTCTTCAACAAATGCTGTTAGGAAAACTGGACAGCAACATGCATAAGTATGAAACTAGACCCACTTTCTCACGCCATATACAAAAAATAAATTCAAAATGGTTAAAGACCTAAATGTGAGACCTGAAACCATAAAAATCCTAGAAGAGAGCATAGGTAGTAATAGCTAAGATATTGGCCATAGCAACATTTTTCTAGATATGTCTCCTGAAGCAAGGGGGGGGGGGTGGGGAAGCAAAAATAAACTATTGGGACTACATCAAAATAAAAAGCTTCTGCACAGTGAAGAAAACAATCAACAAAACTAAAAGACAACCTACTGAATGGGAGATGTTATTTGCAAATGACATATCCAATAAAAGGTTTGTATGCAAAATATATAAAGAACTTATAAAACTTAACACCAAATAACAAATAATCCAATTTAAAAATGGGCAGAAGACATGAGATTTTTGCTCCAAAGAAGACATATAAATGTCCAACAGATACATGAAAAGATGCTCAACATCACTCATCATCAGAGAAATGGAAATCAAAACCACAACGAGGGGCACCTGGGTGGCTTAGTCAGTTAAGCAGCTGACTTCAGCTCAGGTCATGATCTCCAGCTTGTGAGTTGGAGCCTCATGTGGGGTTCTGTGCTGACAGCTTAGAGCCTGGAGCCTGCTTTGGTTTCTATGTCTCCCTCTCTCTCTCTTTTCCCCTCCCTGCTCACGCTCTGTATCTCTCTCCTTCAAAAATAAATAAACATTAAAAATTTTTTTAAAAAACCCACAATGAGATGTAACCTCATACTTGTCAGAATGGCTAAAATCAAATCCATAAGAAACAAGTGTTGGTGAGGCTGTGGAGAAAAAGGAACCTTTGTGTACTGTTGGGGGAAATGCAAACTGGTGCAGACACTATGGAAAATAGTACGGATGTTCCTCAAAAAATTAAAACTTACCATATGATCCAGTAATTCCACTACTGGGTATTTACCTAAAGAATATGAAAACACTAACTCAAAAAGATGTATGCACCCCTATATTTATTGAAGCATCATTTAAAATAGCCTAATTATGAAGCAGCCCAAGTGTCCATCAGTAGATGAATGAATAAAGGTGTGGTATAGGGGCTCCTGGGTTGCTCAGTGGATTAGGCATCTGACTTCGGCTCAGGTCATGATCTTGCTTCCGAATCTGTGTCTCCCACTCTCTCTGCTCCTCCCCTGCTCAGGCTCTGTCTATCTCTCTCTTAAAAAATAAACATTAAGAAAATATTTTAAAGAATATGTGGTATATATGCACAATGGGATATTACAAATATTACATAATTTCACAAATACATGGAATTTAAGAAAAAGAAAAAAAAAGAAAGAAAAAGAAAGAGAGAGATAAACCAAAAACAGGTTCTTATTTATAGAGAACAAACTAGTTACCAGAGGGGAGGTGGAGAGGAGGATGGGTGAAATAGGTGAAGGGGATTAAGAGTGCACTTATCTTGATGAGCAATGAACAATGTAGAATATAATGTTGAATCACTATATTTTATACACTAATATAATACTGTATGTTAACTATACTGAAATTAAAATTTAAATAAATAAATTTCTCTGAAAAAAAAAGGAATATGAAAACACTAATTCAAAAAGTCATACGCACCCTTATGTTTATTGCAGCATTATTTACAATAGCCAGATTATGGAAGCAGCCCAACTTCCATCAATAGATGAATGTATAAAGATGTAATATACACACACACACACACACACACACACACACACACACACATATATATATAATGGAAAATTACTCAGACATAAAAAAGAATGAAATCTTGCCATTTGCAACAACAAAGGTGGATGTAGAGGGTATAATGCTAAGTGAAATAAGTCAGTCAGAGAAAGACAAATACCATATGATTTCATTCATATGTGGAATTTGAGAAACAAAATAAATGAACAAAGAGAAAAAAAGAAACAAATCAAAAGCACACTCTTAACTATATAGAACCTCCTGATGGTTATTAGAGGGGAGGTAGGTGGAGGGACTGGTGAAATAGGTGAGGGGGATTAAGAGTACACTTATTATGATGAGCACTGAGTAATGTATAGAACTGTTGAATCACTATAGTGTACACTTTAAATTAATATAACACTGTGTGTTAACTATAATGAATTTAAATTAAACTTAAAAAAAACTTACAATATCACCTCACATCAGTCAGAATGGCTAAAACCAAAAACACAAGAAACAACAGGTGTTTGTAAGGATGTGGAGAAAGGGGTACCCTCTTGCAATATTGGCGAAATGCAAATTGGTGCAGCCACTCTGGAAAATAGTATAGAAGTTCCTCAAAAAGTTAAAAATAGAAATACCAAATGATCCAGCAGTTGCACTACTAGGTATTCACTCAACACAAAAATACAAACTCATATTTGTTTGTTTGTTTGTTTGTTTTTGAGAGAGAGACCAAGTGTGAGTGGAGGAGAGGCAGAGAGAGAGGGAGACACAGAATCTGAAGCAGGCTCCAGGCTCCAAGCTGATAGCACAGAGCCTGATACAGGGCTCAAACTCACAAACCATGAGATCTTGACCTGAGCTGAAGTTGGACACTTAACCAACTGAGCCACCCAAGCGCTCCCAAAAATACTAATTCAAAGAATACGTGTACTCCAATGTTTATAGCAGCATTATGTACCAGCCCAAGTGTCCATTGATTGATGAATGGATAAAAAAGATTTATGATTATACACACACACACACACACACACACACACACACACACACACACACACTGGAATATTACCCATCCATAAAAAAAAGAATGAAATCTTGCTATTTGCAATGATATAGATGGAGCTAGAGAGTATTATGCTAAGTGAAATAAAGTCAGAAAAAGACAAATACTATATGATTGTACTCATATATGGAATTGAAGAAACAAAACAAATGAGCAATGGGGAAAAAGAGAGAGAGAGATGCAAACCAAGAAATAGACTCTTCACTATAGAGAACAATCTGAGGGTTACCAGAAGGGAGATGAATGGGAAAATGGGATAAATAGATGATGGGGATTAAAGAGTACACTTGTTGTGATGAATCAAGGTATTACATGGAAGCGTTGAATCACTATATTGTACATCTGAAACTAGTATTACACTGTATGTTAACTAGATTTTAAATTAAAACTTTTTAAAAAGTTTTTTAATTATAAAGCACAGATAGAATTAGAAAATCTCTAATATTCAGCCTAATGAAATAGTTGATACAGGTAAAACTCATCAATGAATGAAACCACTAAATAGAAGGTTGTTGAAGAACATTGCAGTGAAGGGCTCAGACTGTCACTATCTGAACCTACTGATTAATCTTAGCATCAAGAGTAATGACACAATCAGACATGCTAGTCTCCTGATTTGACACAATATGGCACCAACTCTTAAGAATTTTTGTCAAATATATTGAGCCTGAGACCGTAACTTTGCCTCTCTTAGCCTGGTTTCCAATGACAGGAAAATGGAATAGAGGAATAAGTTAGATGATCCCATAAGGAACCAAACAAATTCAGAATGTGGGACATTCCACAAGACAACTCAACTAATTTATTCCTTAATTCAATGTCACATTTAAAAAAAAAAGAGGACTGTACTAGATCAGTATTCTCACCAGAGATGATTTTGTCCTCAGGGGGACATTTAACAATGTCTGGAGACATTTTTGATTGTCTGAATGTGAGAATTGCTACTGGAATCTAGGAAGTAGAGGCCAAGGATGCTGCTAAACATCCTGCAATGCACAGGACTGCCCACACATGTAAGAATTATCTGTTCCAAAACATCAATAGTGCCACTGCTGACAAACCCTGTACTAGAGGAGATTGAAAAGACACAACAATATAATTTTGTGTGTGCGTCTTACTTGGGTCCTGATTTAAAGAAACTCAAACCACAAAAAGACATTTTTGAGACCACTAGGGAAATTTGAACATAGGCTGGGTATTAGATGATACTGAAGAATTATTGTTGAGTATGATATTGGTATTGTATATGGTATATAAGAAAATATCTATAATTTTCAAGGATGCACACCAATGTATGTAGGGATAAAATGGTATGATGTCTAGGATCTTCTTTAAAACATATCAGCCTAAGGGTGCCTGGTGGCTCAGTGGGCTAAGCATCCAACTTTGGCTCAGGTTATGATCTCACGGTTCATGGGTTCCAGCTCCGCATAAGGCTCTGTGCCGAGAGGTCAGAGCCTGGAGCCTGCTTCAGATTCTTTCTCCCTCTCTCTGTGCCCCTCCCCTACTCAACCCTATCTCTCTCTCAAGAATAAGTAAACATTAAGACATTTTTTTAATAAAATAAAATTAAAAATAAAAATAAAATATTTCAGGCCAAAAAAAATAGATTACATATTACTGTTGACAAAATACTGCTAAGTTTATTTTTTTATTATTTTTTAATTTTTTTTAACGTTTATTTATTTTTGAGACAGAGAGAGACAGAGCATGAATGGGGGAGGGTCAGAGAGAGGGAGACACAGAATCCGAAACAGGCTCCAGGCTGTCAGCACAGAGCCAGACACGGGGCTCTAACTCACGGACTGCGAGATCGTGACCTGAGCCGAAGTCGGCCGCTCAACCGACTGAGCCACCCAGGCACCCCAAAAATACTGTTAAGTTTAGGTCTTGGTGATTGCTTTGTGAGAATTCCCTATATATGTGTGTATATTGATAAAACTTTTCATTTAAACACAAAGAATATTCTTCAGAAAGAAAGATTTAACCCAGCAGGAAAAAAAGAATAGGCAAGAAACAATGAATGTTGTTCATTGAGGAATCCTATTGGACTGTGAGAACCCTCTGTTGAGATTGGAATGCACGTGGTAAAGATGCTGGTCCTCAGACAGATTCTCAAACGAGCTGTATGGTGGCCAGACACTTTCAATCACCGTTCAGTGAGAAGAAACAAGATCTCCCTGCTCACCAAAACATACTATATCTGAAAAAATATATGTATATTTTACTGGGTTCATTCTAGTTCAGAAGCTATGGCTATACATATTTGATAAAGAACAAGACTTTTCTCACTTCATTTTTGTAGTAGAGGCTTTTGAGAAATTGGAACACTATAAAAATTTTTAGTATCAGGAGAAACCACTGAGCTAACAAGGAAGGAATCTTCTAGTGTGCCTCTTGTTTCTCTATATTTTCAAAGAAACTATCATTTTTTTACATCTCAATTAATTTGATGACTGTACCTCTCAGAATATTAGGGACAAGATGGTTTTCTATTTGTGATTTTCCCTGGCTTGTTATCGTGTAAAGTCCAGACACGTCTGACCTCATTAGTGTGGGTGCAGTGATGGGTGTGTTCTTCATGATTGGTAGTGACACTGGTGGAAAGTCAAAGCCATACTTTCACTGGCCAAATGGAATCCTACTGTCTGCTGGAAAGCAGCTATGGAAAAAAAGCATTCACTTGTATTGCATGACAGAGGTATGGATCACAGCATGAGTGATTTTCAGTGGTTAGTGGGCTGCATCATCCACACCAAAATGGTACATCCAAGTTCTATTCCCTGGTACCTTTGAAAGCAACCTTATTTGAAATAGGGTCTTTGCAGATGTAATTAAGAATCTTGGGGTAAGATCATTCTAGATTTAGGATGAGCCCTAAATCCCATGGCTGTGTCCTTATAAGAGAAAAGAGAAGAAGATTATAGACACAAGTGAGATTGCCATGTGAAGATGGAAGCAGAGATTGGAGTGATACAGCTACAAGCCAAGTAACACCAAGGATTGCTAGCCACCTACAGAAGATAAGAGTGAGGCTTGGAATGAATTCTCTCTCAGAGCCTCCAGGAGGAACCAACCCTCCCCAAACCTTGATTTTGGACTTCTGGCCCCAAGACTGTGAGAGAAATTTCTGTTGTTTTAAGCCACCCAATTTGTGCTAATTTCTTATGAAGGCGCAAGAAACTAAAACAATTGATATGGGGCAGATTCTCACAGAAAGAAACTGATGAATTAGGGGTGCCTGGGTGGCTCAGTCGGTTAACCATCCAACTTTGGCTCAGGTCATGATCTCATGGCTTGTGGGTTCAAGTCCCGTATCAGGCTCTGTGCTGACAGCTCAGACCCTGGAGCCTGCCTCCGATTCTGTGTCTCCCTCTCTCTCTGCTCCTCCCCCCATTCACGCTGTATCTCTCTCAAAAATAAACGTTAAAATTTTTTAAATTAAAAAATAAAATAAAATAAAATAAAATAAAGAAAAAAGAACAATCGTTATTAAAAAAAAAAAGAACCTGATGAATTAAAACAAATGATTCAGAGTCTCAGATAGTTTCTATTTGGTCATTCATTCATTCATTTTCTCATTCATTCATCAAGTATCCATTTATTATATACTTGGCTCTAAAACATAAACTGGTACTTTTTAAATTCATTGACACATTCTAATCTAGAGTATATTTGGTTACTGCTAACTTCTTTGGTGGGGAAAGTTTATTATATATATTTTGTACTTCATTTGAAAGAGCTGTTATCGTCTGGATTCTTGTAAGTTATCTTTGCATTCCACCTAACAGTTGGCTAACAAAAGGCAATAACAAGAAGTAAAATGAGACTTTTCTGTTTTCTCATAATTTCATCTAAGGCTACAAAGTTGAAGATAAAGGGCAATAAATACTCCCACATTGGGAGGATAGGTGCTAGATGCATCTTTGCAGGATATACAAAAAGATAAAAAACCCTTATCGCATAATCTACATATGAGAAAAGAAACTTGTCAGCAAAGGAGTCATTGAAAGGGATTCATAGAAGCAAAGGATGCTGAGATTTTTTCTCTTGGGAATACTCTTTATAGCTGTGCTACATGTACACTGCACAACTACAGGGGGCACCATTCACCCCACAGTCATCAGAGATTTATATAGTGTTATAACAATTTTCCAGCAGATGGCAGTAAAGTATCTTGAGGAGTAATGTCCTTCTGCTAACTCACACAAGGTCATATAGGCTAATGAAGGCTCTGCTCTTTTTCCTCCTCCCTTACACTCTCCCTCAAGCCAAGTACACAGAATTCTAAGAGAATCTTCACAGATATTGGGATAGCCTGCAACAAGACAGACTAGCATCTCATTCTTTGAATGAAACCTGGCTGAGTTATAGAAACTCGTAGGCTACCCCAGGCCACTTACTATCAGAGCAGAGCCTGGGAGACCTGAGAGAACTTGATAAGGATCCCAGGAGTCTTAGGCCTAGTGCCTGTTCTTGTCTGGAGAAGTCTGAAGGCAGGAGACTGGCTAGAACTACCATGACAACAAGACAAGGATAGGGGCATCAGAGCTGGTTACACTGCACTTCAACCACTTGGCATGCCAAGAGCACATGAATTCCTTGAGCCAAATTGACACCCTAGCTACAGGTAGCCAGGTATGAACTGTCTGAGAGAACTTTGTCTGAAGAAACTGACCACTGAGACAGCTGTTCCACCCTCCCAACCCCCTCCCCTGGCCCCCTCCCTCCCCTAATGTACACCTAGAGACAGAGGTGAGGGGAGATCACCAAAGTATACCCAGAGAAAAGATTACTTTTGGCATAAAAAGCTGTGTGGAAGTCCACCACAGGTTTGCCAAAGAACCCATAAAAGTGCTCTACAGAGGAGAGACATTTGATCACAGAGGTCATTCCACAGCTAAGAGAAAACTAAAAATGGTACCAGTCTTAGCCCATTTACCAGTCACCCATTCATCCCTACCTACCCTTGAAGAGCCAGAAGCTGCAAAAAAGCAGAAGGGGAAAGAAAAGTAAAAATAAACCATATTCTGCCTTCTTTTCCTCAGTGTGGGTTCCCAATTCACCAATCAATCCTAAGGAATTACTACTCACTGCATAACCTTTTGTTCTGTCTGAAGAGAACCTAGACTTATTTGGTGGTCTCTTCTCCCCATGTAATTCATGTGCATTAGGGGAAGCTAACATCCTAACAATAACCCACTCTCTACCACCCCAGAACTAGTTCTTATACTCTGACAACTATTAAACATTGTTCAAAGAAATTTTTGAATATCTAAATAAATAGAAAGACATCTCATGTTCATGGATCAGAAGGCTTAATATTGTTAAAAGAAAGCAAGCCTCCTCAATTGATCTACAGTTTAAACAAAATTCCTGTCAAAATCCAAGCTGGCTTTTTTGTAGAAGTTAACAAGTTGATCCTAAATTTCATACAGAAATGTAAGGATCCCAGAATCACCAAAACAATCTTAAAGAAGAACAAAGTTGGAGGACTCACACTCTGATTTCAAAATTTACTACAAAGCTATAGTACTCAAGACAATGTGGTATTGGTATAAGAATAGGTATATAGGGGGTGCCTGGGTGGCTCAGTCATGATCTCGTGGTTCATGAGCTCGAGCCCCACATCAGGTTCTGTACTGACACCTTGGAGCCTGGAGTCTACTTCAGATTCTGTGTTTCCCTCTCTCTCTGCATCACCCCCCCCCCCCCGCCCTGCACGTGCTCTGTCTCTCTCAAAAATAAAATAAAAACATTAAAAAAAAAAAAAGAATAGGGGTGCCTGGGTGGCTCAGTCGGTTAAGCGTCCGACTTCAGCTCAGGTCATGATCTCGCGGTCCTTGAGTTCAAGCCCCGCGTCAGGCTCTGTGCTGACTGCTCAGAGCCTGAGCCTGTTTCAGATTCTGTGTCTCCCTCTCTCTCTGACCCTCCCCCGTTCATGCTGTGTCTCTCTCTGTCTCAAAAATAAATAAACGTTAAAAAAAATTTTTTTTAATAAAAAAAAAAAAGAATAGGTATCTAGATCAGTAGGGTAGAATTGAAAGCACAGGAATAAATTCTCACATTTACCATCAATTGATTTTCTACAGGATGCAAAGACAATCCAATTGGAAAAGAACAGTCACTTCAACAAATGATGTCAGGACAACTGGATATTCACATGAAAAGAATGAAATTGGATCACTTCCTCACACCATACACAAAATTAGTTTAAGATGGATCATGGACACAACTACAGGAGCTAATAATTATAAAAATTCATAGAAGAAAACATAGCAGTAAATCTTCATGACCTCAGATTTGGCAATGGTTTTTTAGACATGACACCAAAGCACACATGACAAAAGAAAAAAATAAATTGGGCTTCTGAAGATTAAACCTTTGTGCCTCAAAGAATATCATCAAGAAAGTGAAAAGACAACCCACAAAATGGGGTAATGTAAATTACATATTTGATAAAGAACTTGCATCAAATATATAAAGAACTCTTAAAACTTTATAAAAAGAAAACAACCCAATTTAAAAATGGGCAAATGATATAAACATTTCTCCAAAGAAGACATAATGGTCCACAAATACATGAAAAGATGCTCAATATCATTAGCTATGTGGAAATGCGATTTGCATATGGAAATACAAATGAAAACCACAATGAAATACTGCTTCAAAAAGCCACTAGGATGACTATAATGACTATAATTTTAAAAAGACAGATGATAATTATTGATGAGGATGAAGAGAAATTAGAACCTTTATACATTGCTGGTGAGAACATAAAATAGTGCAGACATTTTAGAAAACAGTCTGGCAATTCTTCAAAAGATTAAGCATTAGAATTATCACATAACCAGCAATTCTGCTCCTATGTATACACTCAAGAGAAATGAAAAATATGTCCATAGGAAAACTTATACACAAATGCTCACAGCAGAATTATATATAATAACCAAAAAGCAGAAACAATCCAACTATCCATTAACTGAATGAATAGATAAATAAAATGTGACAATGCATACAATGGAATAATATTCAATCATAAAAAGTGGTGAAGTACTGATATATGCTACAACATGAGTAAACCTTGAAAACTTTTATGTAAAGGAAGCCAGTCACAAAAACCTACATAATGTATGATCCCATGTATATGAAATATCCAGAATAGGCTAATCTATAGAGGTATAAAGTAGATTAGAGGTTGCCTAGGACTGGGGGCTTAGGGAGAAATGGGGAATGACTGCTAATGAGAACAGGGTTTTTAGCAGGAGATGAAATGAAAATGCTCTAAAACTGACCATGGTGATGGTTGGATAACTGTGAATATACTACTAAGAACCACTCATTTGTTCACTTTAAATAGGTAAATTATGTTAATTATATCTCCATAAAAATTATATATATATAAGTTTTTATGTCCATCCCTAGAGATTGCAATTTAATTGTATTGGAGCATCAGGATTTTTAAAAATTTCTCAGGTAATCCAAATGTTCAGCAAAGCTTAAGAACCACTGATCTGAACTAATCATAGTAACTTCCCAGAGATTGGTTTAGACATGGACATATGTACAACTCTTGACAAGATATAAGAAGTTTGCTTGAGGTTTCCGGGACAGCTTTCTACAAGAGTTAAAGGAAAAGAAGCCTTCTCCTTTTTTGAGGATTATGTCTGGAATTGCAGCAAGTATTTTGTAACCATGAAAGGAGTTAATCCAAGAACAAATCTGACATATAAGGATGCAGAAAAGAAAGACGTAAAAGAACCTGGGACCTCGACTACTTAATTCAGCTGCTGAGTTGCACAATCCTTCAGTCACCTGAATTCTGGACTTCTTATAATGTGAGATCTATTTCCTTATTTTTCAAATCTCTTTGAGTTTTCTGTTACTTGCAGACCAGAGTACCCACACATATTGAGGAACATTTAAGGAGCAAATGAAGACCAACCTACAAAAGAGAAGGAGAAGGAATGGACAAAGAAGTAGATAGAAAATCAGGAGAGTATAGTATCGTAAAAGTCAAATACAAGAATAGTTTAAGGAGGAAGGAATAATCAATGTTGTAAAGTGTTTCAAAGCAGTTAAGATGAGGTTGAAAGTAGTGTGAACCTGTAGGTTCATAGCCTTCCCGGGAGCTTTCCTGATGTAATTCGAATTGCTCCCATGTGCATGTAGAGGTCATGGAGAGACCAAAGAAAGAAGCAGGCCATTCTTGGTAGGCCATTCCTGGTAGGTGGCAATTTTAATAATAGCAAAGAGAAGTTGCATATGAGGCTTGTCTTGGGTGGCAGCAAGATAAATGGATCCCTAGAGGCATCCTCCAAATCTTAAAAGTTTATGAAAAGGTGCTGGCTGGGCTCAGTCACATGTACCATGCAGGTATACATCATATCACCATCTCAAGGCTATGCCCTTGGAGCAGCCTCTGGGAGTGGGAAAAGCAAACAGAATACACATTTCAAGGACAGGGGAGGAGAGGGGAGGGAATGAGGAGCCTCTAAGCACCCAGGTCCAGCTCACAGGTCAATCAATAGTCATGTCTTTTTTTATCACATTTCCCAACACTCCACCCTTTTTTTAAAATTTTAAGTTTATTTATTTTGAGAGAGAGAGAGCACATGCGTGCACTATGAGTGGGGGAGGGGCAGAGAGAGAGGGAGAGAGAGAATCCCTGGTCATGGGGGTTGATCCCACGAACCATGAGATCATTACCTGAGCCTAAATCAAGAGTCAGAGGCTCAACCAACTGAGCCACGCAGGCGCCCCCTTCATAGTCCACCCTTGTGACCAGCTCTTGTGATTTCATATATATCCCTCTTGTGAGCAGTCAGCAAGGGTTTTTATTAGCATGAAGGTGGCTCTTCTGGTGGCTATCTGGCTGTGTTGGAGGCAGATGCCACAGCAACAATACAAGCACATGTAAGAGAAAACATAGGTTAAGACCATAATTTTTAAAGTCATTGACAACTTTCTCTACCAAGAGCCCCAGGATCCAAACCATCAATTTATTAAATCTCCTGGCTGGGGGTTGAATCATTCAGAGCATTTACTTGTGTCCTCATGTGACTTAATGAAGATTAAGATGAAGATGATACAATAGCAGACTCATCAGATAAGAGTATATAACATACTGTTTGGATAACGAATGGGACAGGTGCCTCCTTGTGCGACAGTAACAATGTCTAAAGCCATTCTATCTGGAAGGCAGCTTTTCTCATTAGAGTCATTTCAGTGGTTACTGGGACAAGTTTTGTTGGCTCATTCAGGGCTTGCTGAGTGAATGTAGTAAGAGTTTCTATGTGTGCTATAATATCCTCCAGGCCTACGAAGGGAACAAACACAGTGACCAAACAATCACATTATGAAAAACTGTCTATTTGGCCTTGGGAAGAGTGAGGTTGGCAGCTTCAGAATCTTAGCTTGGTTGTACATACCATATAAGTATTGTCAGGCATGAGGAGATCGACTAAGGATGGGATATGCCAAACCAGGACCCATATCTTCTCCTCTCTCTCAAGGTGTATTTTCTACTTCAGGCAGAGTGTATTTTAACAAGCCCAGCTTGTAGCTGGGCGGTGGGATCCCAGTGGAGATTGAGGAGCGCCCCCTCACCCAAGGGTGTGAAGTAACTCACCAACTTTGGCCACATGTCCCACTGCAAATTTGTGCTGTCTCTTTAAGGCTGGAGACTCCACCCCCTAATGCCCTCCTGGCTTTCCCTGCTGATTTTTTTATATTCCAGGCTTTAAGTCCCATTGGTTGTAAGAACTCACAAAATTCAGCCCCTCTTACTTTCAAAGCCAAATATTATGGGGATTTGTCTTCCCCATGTGGGCTCCCCAGTGTAAAAGTCTATTTTTGCCCTTGTCTGTGCCGCCAGCTCCCTATCTACCTTGGATGGCCATGATCTATTTCTCTCCCAAACCATGTCTTCACCCTTTCTACCTTCCTTGAGGTGGCCTCTTCTCCCCTTAGTTGTGGAGTTTGTTCTGCCAGGCTTCAGATTATTTTCTGGGTTATTTACACTGATGTGAATGTTACCTAGTTGTATCCATAGGACAAGACAAACTGAGGATTCTACTCCACCATCTTCCCAGCCTCTCTCCTCCGTATATAGGATTTAATTTCTCTAATCTCCTAATGGTGTCAGCCTGGCTTGCACCAAAGCAGGAAAAAGCTTGGGTTAGGCCAGAGTCAGTGTCCATATAAACCAGAGTATATTTAAATCCTTCATTCAGAGGAAGGGTGTCAGTATAATGAATTTGCCAATTACCTACCAGTTGAGAACTCTGGTATATGGACCCACATTCTTTTGGCAGTTGCCTTGAGTGGTATTTAGAATACACAGGACAGGTTGTTATTGTACTAACCATTTCACTGTACTTCAAGAGCAATCCAGCACCCCTGGCAATATGTCCTTTCATTTGAGCATTGTGATGGCCATTTTTTCTATGCACTCAATCTGTTGTATCTACTAAAGGGTCAGTAGATAAAGCTTGTACCAAGCTAAAGCATCACCTTACCAGCAGTTGCCAATGCCTTATGAGTTGAGACATGGAAAACAGTGAGGACTGCCTTGGACTCTTGCAGATGAACCCAAATGTCTATAAGGGCTTATTCATAGGCCATAAAGACTTATTCATAATCATCAATCCCTTGGTTTTCTATTATCCAAGCCATAGGGTTAATCCCCTTAGAATAGCTGAGCTGTCAGTGTAAAGGGTTAATGGCCAGGGTTCATGAGTGATCACCAGCCAGACTGCTTTGAGTTTAGCCCACTGGCTGCTGCATTGGCTACTATGTGAGAGGCCCTACCTGGAGGAGCACTATGTACACTGCTAGGAGCTGTTGCTCTGTGGGGATATATCAAGTATTTGTCCCCTTCCATAACTGGGTCCAAAATCCTAGAGGTATTTTCCCATTCTGTTGTTTTTGCTGTGGTGCCTACCCATGTTTTTTGGACTCACAGATATATTTAACTCAAATATTAGCCCTACTTGGGAAATGCCCAGAGCTTTAATCTGTTTCATTAGTATTTTTGTCTACTCAAAGACCACTTGTTGTTTTAATCCCCAATCCCACATGTGCCCTTTCTTTACCAAAAGGCATGAGGAATGGAAGCATTGTGCCAGGTGGGGAATAAAAGTGCTCTAAAACCCCCAAATCCCTACCAAGGTTTGCATTTATTTTACCTTCTTATGGTTGGACAGGCTTGCACCTTAGCAATCACAGCTTTTGGGACAATACGAGTCTTACCCGACCAGATAACACCCAAAATTTTATGGCAGTACCTAGGCCTTGAATTTCCTGTGGGTCCATTGTTTAACCTCTCCCTCGTAGATGCTCTAACAAAGCCTGCAAGGCATCCTGCAGCAGAGGTAAGTCTTCTATATTAGCATTACATTGTCAGTGCAATGGGTTCATCTTACCGATGTGGAGGAGCACACAGAGAGGTCCCCAGCTACCATCCCATGACATATTGTGGGCCTGTGGAGGTAGCTTTAGGTGAGTACTTTATCATTGTCCCTCCCATATGAGGGCAAATTGACCTTACTTACTTACCAAAAACATCCACCTGTCAAAGTTTTTTCTATGAATCTCCTAGAGGATGAAAAACTTTCATAAGAATATATGTGAAAAAGAAGTGTCAGAGGAAAACAAAAATTGTCTGCAAATAACAAAAAAATTTTAAATGGCCTTGGTCAAAGATCCGATAAGAATTTTTTTATAAACCTGGTAAAGGTAAAAACTAGAAACTTTGTTTTGAGGGCATGTAAACAAAAACCTTTGTTTATAATTTCTTATCAAGGGCAGACCAGCAATCTAAGAAAATTTTGTCTTTTTAACAGAGAAAAATCAAATTTTAATCTTACACCAGTGTACTTTTAGAAATTTATTTTTTTTATTTTTTTTAAAGTTTATTTATTATTTTTGAGAGAGACAGAGACAGAATGTGAGTAGGTTAGGGGCAGAGAGAGGAGACAAAGAATCCGAAGCAGGCTCCAGGCTCTGAGCTGTCAGCAGAGAGCCGGATGTGGGGCTCGAACTCACGGACCCTGAGATCATGACCTGAGCTGAAGTCGGACCCTCAACCGACTGAGCCACCCCGGTGCCCCACACCAGTGTACTTTTAAAATTAATTCATTCCAGTCTTAGTCCTGACCATGCATAAAATTCTTTTCTAAAGATTCCCCTTCACAAACCTTCTATAATTTTATTTTTTATTAAGATTTTATCCTAATTTTTTCCTCTCTAAACAAGTCTAACTTCAGAACAAAGTTATTTTCTTTTACCTCAACAAAAATATATTTTCATTCTTCATGCTTTTCTTATATATTTCCTATTTTCCTGCATACGGAGTTGCTCTTATTATTTCTAGCTGTCTGTATTTTAAAGAAGCTTTTTCCTCTCTTTTGTTTCTTTTAAATTCAGCCACTGTAAACAATGTCTTGGCTATCTCCTGGGGTATTTACATTTTAAAGACACGATAAGATTTACAACTTAAAAAAAAAATTTACACCTCCAAGAGACAGAAAGAATGCAAGTTTTCTCCTAAGAGTTTTGGGAGTAATTGCTATTTAAAATTTTTCTTTTGTGGGCACCTGAGTGGCTCAGTCAGTTAAGCATCTGACTCTTGATTTCGGCCTGGTCATGATCTCATGGTTGTGGGATGGAGCCCCACATGGGGTTCCACACTGAGCGTGATGCCTGCTTGGGATTCTCTCTCCCTCTGGCTCTGTCCCTCCCCCATTCATGCTTGACCTCTCTCTCAAAATAAATAAATAAACATTTTTTAAAAATAAATAAAAATTTCCCTTTGTAGTAAGAGCTTTGAAAACATAGGGCATTTTGTCTGTCTCTTCATCAATTACCATATTTCTTTTTCATGTCTATCATTTTTAAAGAGATTTTAGCTCTTAGTGTCCTAATTAGGCTTTGTCACAAGTGCCTGGATCTTAATCTGTGGTATTTGCTATCCTCCTAGCTTTGCAAAACAGCATATTAAGGTCCCTAAGTTTTTATCTTGCTCTCTCATCTTGTCTGCCGGGTTTTATGTTCTTTTCTAATCTTAGTTCATTTTTTAACTTCCAGACATGAGCTTCAGCCTCCAGCTGGGCATATGTAACCAGCCAAACTGCTTATAGTAGAGGCCAACCCCCTGCGGCCACCGTGTGTATCCCTTCCTTGCCACAGCCTGCAATGTGCAGTGCCTCCCACAAGCATGCTAGACTGGGTGGCATTTCCTGGGCGTCCTTGTACTCATGTGGTGGTCTACCAGTATCTGACACATGGACCACCCTTGCCCACATAGAGGTCAATGGCCAACTCAGGATGTGTTGGCCCCCACGGATGTGTCTTTTCCAAAGCTAGGGAAATTTAAGAGGCTTGAATGAGCATCCTTCCCCACACAGAGGTCAATGGCCAACTTGGGATTTCCCCGGGAAATGAATCTTTCCCAAGGCTCATTTCTTTGGTCTTCTGGCTGGCTTGCCAGTTGTAGATTTGCAGCCCTCTCAAGGACTTTCCTGGTATAATTTGAAATTGCCCCTTGTATCACTTCTCGGCCTTTTGGCTAAGATCAAGTGTGAAATTGCCCCTTGTATACAGAAGTCAGGGAGAAACCAAAGGAAAAAACAGGCCACTCCATGTTGGTAGGTGGTAATTTTAATAATAGCAAAAGGAACTTACATACAAGGCTTGTCTTGGGTGGTAGCAAGACAAATGGATCCCTGCATTCACCCTCCAAATCTTAAAAGTTTATAAAGAGGTCCTAATGGGGCTCAGTCATGTATACCATGCAGGTATTTTCAACATTACCATCTCAAGGCTATGTTCTAGGAGCAGCCTCTGGGACTGGGAAAGGCAAGCAGAACCCACATTTCAAGGACAGAGAAAAGGGTAAGGAGGGTCTGAATGCCTGAGTCCAGCTCACAGGACAATTGGTGGTCACATCTTTTTTTATTATGTTCCCAACAGAACCCAGTTCATTCTGGCTTCTCTCCAGTGTAACAGTATATTGGCATAGAAGACCTCTGCATATGGGCCTACACCATCCAATACAGTATCTAGAAGCCATGAGTGTCTCTTTAAATTAACTAGAATCAAATACAATTTAAAATTCACATTATCAGTAACATTAGCCAGATTTCAGTTACTCAATAGCCACAGTATCAGGCAAATATAAAACATTTCCATTAACCTAGAGGGTACCATGCTGAGTGAAGTAGGTCAGACCCAGAAAAACAAATACCATATGATTTCACTTATATGTGGAATCTAAAAAACAAAACACATAAACAACACAGAAACAGACCTAAACCCCATAAATACAGAGAACAAACTGGTGTTTGCCAGAGAGACGGGTGAGGGGGATGGGCAAAATGGGTGAAGGGAGATGGGAGGTACAGGATTTTAGTTACGTAAAGAATAAGTCACAGAGATGAAAGGTACATCATAGGAACTATAGTCAATGGTATTGTAATAACGTTGTGTGGTGACAGATTGTGGCTACACTTGTGAGCATAGCACAACATATATAGGTGTCACCATATTGTACACCTCAAACTAATGTAACATTGTGTGGCAACTATACTTCAGGGTTTTTTTAATGATGAAAAGGGGAAAAAAACACATTAGCATCAGCACAAAAAGTTTTATTGGAAATCATTGATCATTGAAATCTCTAACTCTTAGGCACGTTTGAATTCCAAAGCCAAGTCTGTTTCTCCTTCTCTTCACCCTTCTCTCCCCAAAAGCCTGATTTGGAGGGAAAAACTACTGTTCTATACCCTTTATTTTTCAGAGATAAATACAGTTATAGTCACTCATTCTTTCTTTCTATGCTAGATACTTTCCATTTGTCCTTCAGATCCACCTTCCACTTTTTCCACCCTGCTCTGTATGCTAGAAGGCAGACCAACAGCTTCCTTTCTTCTCATTTCTGGTTGGGTTTGGCCAATGGGAAGCACCAGCAAGATGTTAGAGGGAGGGAGGCAAGAGACATCAGGATATTTACGTCCTGCCCCAAAGTACTGTTGTATATCAGGTGTATCCCTCCATCAAATGTCTCAGCTTCTGTCAGGTGGCCTTCTTCATATATCCCTCTACCTCCAGGATCCATCTATCTCCAGATCCTTCTTCTCACCACTTTAAGCCTTGGAGAGGTACAGAGAGCCCTGCTGTTATCAGTCCAAGGACATTACACTCTGTATTGTGATCTTCCTGCAATATGCCCATACCTTTTAAAATAGTCCTTTTATTAAACCCTCCAATTATTATAATTTGAGTGTATGATAGGACACTAGGTAATAGATTTTCTTATGTTCATTAGTTCTCTAAGAAGATGGGCTTATAAGTAAGGGGACCAATCCTCTCATTTTGCCCAGGATTGAATGTTTCCCCAATACAAGGGAATTTCAGTGCTAAAATCAGGACAGTTCCAAGAAAACTGAGATGGCTGATTACCCTACCCATAAGTATATTTGATTATGATATTTATCCACATGATAGTCTGAATACAAATAATTGTTTCTCCTTTATTTAACTGCCTGTTTAATTTTACTCCTCTCTACCTATCTTGATTTTATTTTGGGGGCTATTGGTTTCTTTCTAATTTTTTCCATGTATTTGTATTCAGTGCCTTTGTTCCTTGCTGTTTTGTGCCTTTATACTCCAGAGGTATCTTCTTTCCAATGTGGGAGGTAGTCATACACAGTCCTACTTTGGAGATATAAACCATGTAACATTTTAAGATTTTTTTTAATCTATAAGGTTTATGGAAGTAAAATCCAGGTTATTTTCTTGCCCTTCTTGGGATCTGTGAGTGACTATTCACCCAAGGTGATTAGGATCTATAAGTTTCTCAATGCTTTCTGGTATTGATAAAGAGAATACCAAACTTACTTAAAAGGTTACTGTAAGTATAAAGTGACTTCAGCCCACTCAACCTGTACCCTTCAAGGTGTTGGCTCCTAGTTAAAAGATAAATATCCTCTAAATGGAGGCCATGTTTAGGGGTGCCTGGGTGGCTCAGTCAGTTGAGCATCAGACTTCAGCTCAGGTCACAATCTCTCATTTCATGAGTTTGAGACCCACATCCAGCTCTCTGCTGTCAGCACAGAGTCTGCTTTGGATCCTCTGACTCCCTCTCCCTGCTCCTCCCCACTCATTCTCTCTCTCAAAAATAAATAAACACTTTAAACAAACAAACAAACAAACAAATAAATGGAGGCCGTGTTTGCCAAGGGCTATTCTGAAATTCAGAGTATGGATTTCAGCCCAGATTCTAAGACCCCAGAACTATAAGCAGAAAATGAACTGGAGTTACTGCTTTAGCCCTGAAGGTAAATATGGAGTAAAATAGGACTTGTGGAGGCCCTGGAAATGACAAGTGCCCCCTTCTCTGGAAAGACTGTACAGCAATCTCCCTGAGTCTTCCTGACACTAATGGCTATGATCTATTCAAAAGGTCAAGTCACTGGGCTTCTGGGTGGCTCAGTTGGTTAAGCATCAACTCTTGGTTTCTGCTCAGGTCATGATGTCACAGTTCCTGAGATTGAGCCAGGGTTGGGCTCTGCACTGACAGCACAAAGCCTGGTTGGGATCCTCTCTCTCTCTCTCTCTCTCTCTCAAAATCAGTAAATAAACATAAAAAAAAAGATGAAGTCACAATACGTTATAGAATTTCCCTTAGTAAGAAAATCTTGATTTTACACTCTGTGGTACTTCCTTTTTATTTTTCCCCCATTCCCAAAATAGATGCTGTTTTTGTTTGTTTGTTTGTTTGTTTCCTGTCTCATTTTTTGCTGACTGCTAAACCTTCTTCTACCTGTCAGGCTAGCTGATCAACAAACATCTATGTATGTAGTCCTATGCATGCTGGGAGGATGTCTAAAAATTCAAGGAGTTGGAAACCCTTCTGATGGGGCAAACTTGCAGAGAAAGGGGGAAATGTTTCTTCCCAGAAGCCTAGTAAAGCCTAACTACAATGTCACAATTCAGGTTGCCCTCCCACTACGTGGTTCTTAACCCTGATTGCATATTAGAATCATCGGAGAAGTTTCCTGCTTCCAGACAATTGAGTCAGACTCTCTGGGGTTTGAGGTCCACAGGATGGTTTTTAAAGCTCTCCAAGCAATTCTGCCATGCAGACAGGGTTAAGAATCCCAGCCTTACAGTTAAGAACCTAAGTGCATATGCATGCTATGCTGGTCTCTACTGCATAAGCAGAAATCATTGATCAACCTAAGAAACACATGGAGAGAGACTTTCATTCTCTTTGTGTCTCACCATCTAAAAAAACTACCCAAACCAACACTGCTCAACATGACACCACTGGCTGATGCAGCACATTCCTGGCAACCATTATCCCGAGGTCCCTGTGAATCACTACACAGGTTTTTTCAGTTAGTCCTATTCTCCTTCCATATGCGAGTGGAAAGCAGCTGTCTCCATTGTAATAGGCAGCCGACTAGGTAGGAGACAGAAGACTTGGATTCTAATCTCATTCTTCCCCTAACTAGTTGTGAGGTATGAAGCAGATCATTTTAATATCTCTGAGAGTTAATAAAATGGGATGACTTACCTGTCAACCTACTTCACACACTTGCGTGAATATTAAATGAAATGTGAAAGCAATCATAAACCATAAATTTCCATGTCAAGATAACGACATGACTATGTACTTAAGAGCCCCTAGAACAGGGACGCCTGGATGGCTCAGTTAATCATTTGACTTTGACTCAGATCATGATCACACAGTTCATGAGTTCCAGCCCCACATTGGGCTCTGTGCTGACAGCCTGGAGCCTGCTTTGGATTTTGTCTCCCTCTCTCTCTGCCCCTCCCCCACTCATTCTACCTCTCTCTCTCTCTCTCTCTCCCCCTCTATCTCTCTTTCAATCTCTCTCTCTCTCTCAAAAATAAACATTTTAAAAAATAAAGGTGTCTTCATATCAAACTATTAAAAAAAAAGAGCCCCTGGGACTGAGCAGGGCTCCTTCCTCCCTTTTTTCTCTAGGGAGTTTCCTCTTTAGTCTTAAGGGAGAACATGTAGAAAAAGAGGTGGAGAAAGAGAGACACATGTATAAGAGGGCATTTCTGCAGTGTTTACAAAGGAATTCCATGCACCCATTGAGTAAATATGATCGCTCTATACGACACACACAGAACGATGTTAATGATATATTGTTAGGTGAAAAAACTAAGTTGCAATACAGTATGTAGGGTATGATCTCATTTTAAAACTATTGAAGAATGTTTGTTAGTACATGAAAAATGTCTAGAAGTATACATTCCAATCTGTCAACACCAGTATTGATTGGGAGGGAGATTTTATTTCTTTCTTTGTACATTTCTGTTACATGTGAATAATTTTATGATGACCATATATCATTTTCATAATTTTCAAATGCATACTAAAATGCAAATCAAGGGGAAAGAGAGGTGGTGATGGTGTTACAGCCCAAGGCTAGTAAAGAGAGAAAATGTAATTGCCTTAAAGTGTAGAATGGATTATTAAACAGTTGGGGAACATTTACAAAGGTATGTGGTGATCATCAGCTGACATGAATTCACTAGGAACAAACCAAGACAAAATAACCCATTTCTTTTTGGTAGAATAACTAGATTATCTTAGTATCTCAGGGGAATATCACAGATTTGTGCATCTTGATTCAGCAAAGCTTTTCACAAAGTCTCTTACAACATTATTTTGGAAAATATGTGAAATGCAAATCATTAAGTGATTCGTAGCTAGTTAAATATCATATCCATGTATCAGAATATATGTATCCAAGAGAGTACTAGTCTTTGGCCCCGTTTTCTTTCATATTTTTATCAACAACATAAAGACATTGAAGGTAGCCTTACCAAGTTCTCAGATGACACAAAGATGGAAGGACTAGCTTACTAGCTAAACCTATATTTAAGATATTCTTAGTTTATTTGAGTATCAAGCTGAAATCAGCAAAGGAACTAATGAGTTATAGGATGACATATCTCCATTCCATGTAAGAAAGACTTCCAATAATGGATCAGGCATAGGCTCTCAGTCAAAAAAAATCTAGAGAGGGGTGCCTTGGTGGCTCAGTTGATTAACCATCCAACTTCAGCTCAGGTCATGATCTCATGGTTCATGGGTTTGAGCCCCACGTTGGGCTCTGCACTGACATCTCAGAGCTTGGAGCCTGTTTTACATTCTGTGTCTCCCCCTCTCTCTGCCCCTCTTCTGCTCGTGCTCTGTTTCTCTCTCTCTCAAAAATAAATAAACCATAAAAATTTTTGTTTAATCTGGAGGGGGTAGGAGATTGGATCATCAAATATTCCCACAATTGCAAAATTATATGATTCCAACCAGAAAATTATTAACAGACACTAAGTACTAACAGATTGCAAAGATAGTGGAAGACAATATAGAGCATAATGCTTGTTTTCATAGAGAAAAGAAATCCTGAACAGAACCTTGAAGAATCAGTAAATAGGTATAAATGCACAGAAAAGAGTAGATCATTCCAGGGTTTTATAAAGCACAGAAGCAAAACTAACATGCCATTTTCCAGAGTTGGGGAGTTACTGACCTGGCTGTGACTTTGGTGAATAAAAGAAAATAAGGCTGGGTTTAGATCGTAGAGGATCTGAAACCAGGAAAGAAGTTTGTTCTTTGTACAGCAGAGAAGGTATCAGTCAGGCTCTGCTTGCAAGCATCAGAAACTAACTATGGCAAACTTCAAGAGAAGAGTTTATAGGATAAATATCAGAAGCCCCAGAAGGCTGGAGAACCAGGTCTGGAAATATTAGAAAGCAAAGTGACCTCTGAGGACTAAAAAGCAGGAACCAGAAGGATGGCTAGGGTGAATGAATATCCAATCATATTTGATCTCTTTATTACACTGCTAAGGATTCAAATAGATGGATAGAGAGTTTCAAAGCCCTAGCTTGGGTCCTTCTCATTGCTGAAGAAGCTGAGTACTGGATTAGTAGTTTTTCCAGACTGACAAGAGATAATTCCCCCAAAAGGAATTGAGGTGTGAAGGAGAAATAAGTGCTGAGCAGCCAAAAGACAATGAAATCTCACTATTGGCACCATTAGCAGCTTAGAGGAAGGTAGCAATATGATGAACACAGTGCTATAGGGAGATTTGGCAATTTGCAAATGGACTAGAGGAATGAAAACCTAAAGGTGAGTGTGGAGGGTGAACAGGTAGAGCACAGAGGATTCTTAAAGCAGTGACAATACTCTACATGATACTATAATGATGGATACATGTCATTATACATTTATCCAGACCTCTAGAATGTACACCACCAAGAGTGAACCCTATTGTAAGCTATGAACTTTGAGTAATTATGATGTGTCAGTGTGGGTTCTTCAGTTGTAACAAATGTATCACCCTGGTTGGGGATGTTGCTAATGGAGGAGGCTATGCATACGTGGAGGCAGGGAGCGTATGGGAAATCTCTATACCTTCCCTTCAATTTTGCTGTGAACCTAAAACTGCTCTTAAAAAAATAAAGTCTTGGGGCGCCTGGGTGGCACAGTCGGTTAAGCGTTCGACTTCAGCCAGGTCACAATCTCGCGGTCCGTGAGTTTGAGCCCCGCGTCGGGCTCTGGGCTGATGGCTCAGAGCCTGAAGCCTGCTTCCGATTCTGTGTCTCCCTCTCTCTCTGCCCCTCCCCCGTTCATGCTCTGTCTCTCTCTGTCCCAAAAATAAATAAACGTTGAAAAAAAAATTTAAAAAAAAAATAAAATAAAATAAAAATAAAGTCTTTTGGGGCACCTGAGTGGCTCAGTCAGTTAGGCATCCAACTTCAGCTGAGGTCATGATCTTGCAGTTCATGAGTTCAAGCCCCACATTGGGCTCACTGCTGTCAGCAAAGAGCCTGCTTCAGGTCCTCTGTCCCCCTCTCTTTGCCCCACCCCCACTTGCACTCTCTCAAAAATAAATAAACATTAAAAAAATAAAGTATTTTTATAAAAACAGGAACAAAAAACTAAAGGCAGAGAGTGAGTTCTTTAGGTTTAGAGCATGGCACTGAGAATAAGATAGCAATGATCTTCACAGTAAAAACAAGAAGTCTCAATAACTACCTAGATGCTATGGACAAGGAGAGGAAAGAGTCAAAGAAGACCATAAATGCTCTTCTTGAGACTGGAGGAATGATGGTGGTAGATTTAAGAAAGCTTAGACAGAGAGCAGTACCTAGGATGGAGAGGAAGAGAATGTTCATGGTGTTGAGTTTGGAAAATGTGCACTAGGAAGTAAGAAAACTAGGTAGTCCAAGAGGACTTGGTTGGAGATACAGACGTAGGAGGATTTGGCATAGAGAAGACGATTTAAGTCAGATGGAGCTTTCTTACAGAGAGATATGTAAAATGGTGAGCAGAAATTGTGAAGATTTCCCTCTAAAATGTGAAAGGAAAAAAAAGAAAAGAAAGAAAACCCCCTCCCCCCCCCAAAAAAAAAGAATCAGTAGAAGAGGTTTTGGGAATTTAGAATGAGAACTTTGCATTATGAACTTTTCACCATGAGTGGTATTACATTTTTCCATTTTTATTCCTCATCCCATTTTCTCCCTCTACCCCCAACACCCACTGTAATTATGTGTCCATAAATATGCATATATTCCTGTAAAATATGTGGGGTTTGTGGAGTTTGTGTGTTTGAATGTAAATAAGTGGCATTTGCTGTAGAACTCATTGTGTTATTTTTTCACTTACCACATCATGTTGCTCTAAGTACAAGAAAGCCAAATTCCTCTTTAGAAATGTCTGCAACAGCTTACATTTCTACCAGCAGATCACAAGAACTCCCATTTCTACACATTTTTGCCAATAGTTGGTAATATCCAATTTTTGCAAAATTGTTATATATAAAGTTGTATCTTCTTGATTAATTTTTCCTAAAGAGTTTGAATATCTCTTAAGATTTCAAGTTTCTCCTTCAATAAACTGTTTGATTGTATCTTTTCCCCATTTTTTTCTAAGTTTCCTTTTATTTGTTGATTTCCAGGAGTATTGTTTATATTCTAGAGCTGTGCAGTCCAAAATAGTAACTACTAGCCACTAATCATTAACTATTCAGACATGAGCTACTGGGTCCATGAAGTATGGCTAGTCCAAATTGACATGCACTGTAAGTGTAAAATGCACACCAAATTTCAAAGATTCAATACCAAAACAATGTAAAATATCTCAATAATTGTATATTGATTTTATGTTAAAATAATATTTTAGATGTATTGTGTTAAATAAAATTATTGTTAAAATTAATTTCACCTGTATATTTTTGCTTTTTATAATGTGGCTACTAGAAAATTTAAAATTACATAAGTGACTCACATTGTGGCTTGCATTATATTATGATTAGGTATGTTTTTCTAGATATTCTTAGTTGGCTTTAGACACTGAAAATATCTTCTCTATTCTGTCCTCCTTCTTAAGTTCGTTTATAGTGTCTTTTGTGAAATCCATCCTTTTTTCACCAGGCCACCACATTACACACTCTGGGGGAGGTATTCACATCAGGATCTATATGAGTGGCCCGCCCTGGAGTTGTGCAGGGGATAACATATGCAGCCATACATAATGCTGATGTTTTGCTTTGTGAATTGCACTTTATGTCTTGTTTAAGAAGTCCTTCCCCACAACCTGATCACAATGATATTTTCCTTGTATTATTTTTATAATTTAAGAAGAAACACAGGATGGTGTTGTATCATAAAGAAGCCATTAAAGACAGTGGTTTATAATGCCAAAAATATGCAGAGTTCAGCCAAAAAGGATGATGATAGAGGAAATAATTATGTTGGGTTTTATGATTTTGACAGCAGTGTTATCTTTCTAATTATGTTTTGTATAGGCAAATGTTAAAATTTGCATTCCAAAGAGCATGTTAACAGATGGTGAGGAAGGCAGTCCACAAGCCTGCTGAATGACAGGCTAATTCCAGTTTTTAGTCTAAATATCTGCTGAAATTAATTCTCACGATAGGCAAATAAGCCTGATATGGATCATACAGAATTGGCTGTAATTGTGAAGATTATTAGACAATGTTTGGATTTCTGCTTATATTATTCTGAAACATCATTTTGGGCATCTCACTTGCTTACTCTGGAAAGTCAACATATCTCTTTTCCGTGTCAGATCAAATCCAAGCTACTCAAATCTGTCAGTAGAGACACCTATCAACTGGCCCTATCCTGTTTCCCATGCCTCATCTCCCCAACAGATTGTATATTCCACACACTCAGTTAGGGACCATGTCTTACACTCATACTTCCTCATCAACATCCTGGAATATGTTAAAAACTGCAGCATCAGAGAAATAGGACACTATGTTTCTTAAGTCAACTAAAATTCAGTAAACTATTTGAGCAAAGGCTCTGTGCTAAATTTATTTGAGCAACTGTTTTCACCTTGAAGTAACTCACCTGACCTCATACAAAGAAAAATGCTAATGGCAGGAGCAAGTAGAAAATAACATGTTCAAAATGAGATATCAAATGGTAAGGTATTGAAAAGTTGAGGTCGACCTCAGAACTGCTAATATGCCCATTACAAACCACAGAAATATAGGTTTGCAGTAATAAGATTGTAGTCTTCTTTAAACCCTTTAATTCAAGAAAGAGGCTGAAAGGTTACAAAAAAGTCAAAGGTAATGAGGGTAGACTCACATCAGACTAAGTTTAGGATGTTTATGGATTCAGGTAATTTATTCTTGATTAATCCTAGGAATTCCATCTCACTTTAGGTGTTAACACTTACTGGAATTTATAACAGTTAAGTCCAAATTAAAAGCTGACCCTTCTTTTTACTCAGCCCCCAGCCATAGGCTTAATTATGATTGTGTGAATGTGTAATTTTCATTTTGAAGAGTTTGTGATACTTGTGGTACAAGTCTGGGCATTATGTTAAGAAAACCAAATGTTTTTGATCCATCTCATGACAGTTATAACATCAGTGTCTCCTGGAAAACTTTGCAGAGACAAGAATTTGTCTATCAACATTATATATGACATTGAATAGAAATGTATTTCCCCAGGCCAAATTGAAAGTTACACACTTTTTAAAATGGAGCTGTGATTTTTTTTTTTTTTTTCCTAAAGTCAGTTATGGTTGTCCAGGTCCACTCCTGCTTCTGGATATATTCTTCTTGCTAAAGTACATTCTCCGGTGGTTTTTTCATCAAGCACCTATGGATAACAAGCTCTCTTAGTATTTGTACATATGAAAAAGTCTTTTGCTCTTACTCTTCAATGATGATTAATCATGGTATAGAGTTTTATTTTGACAACTATTGAAAATGAAAGTATACATTCACACAATCATAATGAAGCCTCAATACATTGAAGGTATTATCTCTGTTTTCTGGGATTTGTTTTGCTGATAAGGAACCTGATTGTTTTCCTCTCTTGTCAATCTTCTGTTTTAGAAGACTTTTTCATTGATATTCTACCATTTCACTAGGAGGTATTTAGATGTTAATTTTTTAAAAATGTAGTTCAAACATAAATGTATTCTTTTTTTTTAAGTTTATTTATTTATTTTGAGAGAGAGTGCAAGCAGGGGAGGGGCAGAGAGAAAGGGAGAGGGAATCAGCATAGAGGCTGACGTGGAGCTTGATCTTATGGACCGCAAGATCATGACCTGGGCGGAATTCAAGAGTCAGACGCTTACCAACTGAGCCACCCAGGCGCCCCACATCAATGTACTCTTAATGGATTTTATATTTTTTATCTGAGAGTTTCCCTTCAGCTAGAATTATATGTTGTCCTGTGAGCAGCAGGGTGATGGGAGCCTCTGTATGAGATGGTTTCATTGTTACTCATTTCTGAACCCTATGGGTTTCATATATTTTTATATTTGTTTCTTGGCTTTGGGAAGTCCACATTTAAAAAAAAACTTTTTTTTAATGTTTATTTTTGAGAGAGAGACACACAGACAGAGACAGATTGTGAGCAGGGGAGGAGCAGAGAGAGAGGGAGACACAGAATCTGAAGCAGGCTCCAGGCTCTGAGCTGTCAGCACAGAACCCAACGCATGGCTTGAACCCACAGACCATAAGATCATGATCTGAGCCGAGGTAGGACGCTCAACCAACTGAGCCACCCAGGTGCCCTGTGGATAGTCCACGTTTAGGGTAACTCCCACTCTGAGTAGTCCCTGAGGTCTCCTTCACTTGCACATTGTTCTATTTCCATCCATGGCAAATTGGCTCACATTTGCAACAACTCTTGGCCTTTGGGCTTCCTGATCCCCACTTGAGGACAGCGTAGTAATTTCACAGCTCCCTCAGGTCCCATACCTAGATTTGCCCAACTCAAAGGCATAGGTCAGTTTGTTTCCTCCAGTGGACAACAAGGCTTCAGCTCCTTTTACCTGCTATGTCTCTATAGGTTTCCAGAGAATTTTCTTTCCTGCTTTTGAGCTTGGGTATATATTCCTTAAGTTAGTATTATTTTTTTAATCCAGCATTTGTGTGTATGAAGTGGGGCAAAAAAGATTGTATTCAGTTCACCATCTTGACTGAATTCTTCCACATTACCTTCTCCACTTCAGTACAGATAATCTTAAAACTACAGAGTAGATCAAGAACAAATGTTAACTGGGGCTTTCTTGCCTTGCCGTGCTAGAAGTTCCTAGCTATCAAAGCCCTCAAAACAAAATTGGAAGACTTTTCCTTTTTTAGGACCACCATAAAATTTGAAAACATCCTATTAAAAATGATAGTGGTATAATAGTGGAAGCATGCAAAAGTGTTATCTTGGCAATTATAGATGGGTTCAAGTGGAAAATTGGTCTAGGAGCAAAAGATTTCTGAGATCAATCATTTAATTCTGATTATTTCTGCTAGTTAAGACCAAAATAAAAGAGAATAAAAGCTAATCCTTCCATCAAAATTAATGCAATTAAGAGTAGTCTTTTGTTGAAGCACTGATGAGATCATGTCTAGTCCAAGCAGAAGCCTGTCAATCTTATACTGTGGTTTACGTTTAATCAGATCTTTGTTTTCAAGTGCACAAATAATAGAACTCAATCTAAGATTTACACATTGCTGACTCAAATATCATTAACTAGAAGCTTTGAAGTTTTGCCTGCTGGTCCATTGAGCATGTGGACTTGTGATCTGCATAAAGTTTATCAAAAAGTTTCTTGACAATATTTATAAATCAAAGAAATACAAACTAAGAAGGTTTTTTTTTTTAATTTTTTTTTCAACGTTTTTATTTATTTATGGGACAGACAGAGACAGAGCATGAACGGGGGAGGGGCAGAGAGAGAGGGAGACACAGAATCGGAAACAGGCTCCAGGCTCTGAGCCATCAGCCCAGAGCCTGACTCGGGGCTCGAACTCACGGACGGTGAGATCGTGACCTGGCTGAAGTCGAACGCTTAACCGACTGCGCCACCCAGGCGCCCCCAAACTAAGAAGGTTTTGATGTACAATTATATACCCATAAAACTAAAAAAACTTAAAAAAATGCACAGGACTGTAGTAAAATCTATATTCAAATCTTGCTGACAAACTCCTACAATTCTTCTGAAAAGTAATATGGCAACATAGGTAGCAAAAATCATAATATTTATTTCTTGAAATAATTAAGGCCACTTCTGACAGTTTATGCTATGGAAATAATTCAACAGAAGATTAAAACTGTGTACATAAGGCTGTTTACATGTAATAGTAAACAACCAGAAACAAGTTAAAAGTTAACACTCTTTTAAGTTTCAAGCCATGTCAAGTAATCGTGGTTTACCGAGAGATAACAACATGGCTTGTAGGAATAGCAAACAGTTCCAGAACCAGAATGTCTTAACATATAAGACATTAACTTGTATTCTCATCATCAGCACAACATTAACCTCTCAATCCCAATTCTGGTACTCCACTTTTAAGGAGATTTGAATACTGTTTAACTCTATTTCTGCTATTCCCACAACTACCAAATTATTTCTTTTGGATGTCAACTTCAAATGCCCTCAAAAAGACTATCTGATTGTTTTGGACATTCACTATGCAATATTGGAGGTCTTTGTTGGGCAGAGCTTTTACAAAAGATTATATATATCATAGATATCTGACTAGAGTCCAATATTAGGTCCTGGACCAATTAGTAGTAGCAAGGATACTAAAGTTGTATGATGCATTTTTTTTCTTTAATCTTGAAGGTACATTATTTTTGTAACCTAAAAGATAAAGTAAGAAGTTTCTTCATAAACAGTACTTAGTTATACACCTAATACAAGTTGCCCTTAACTTTTCATTTTAAAATAAAAACATGGGGGCGCCTGGGTGGCTCAGTCAGTTGAGCATCTGACTTTGGCTCAGGTCAGGATCTCGTAGTTCGTGAGTTTGAGCCCCACATCAGGCTCTGTGCTGATAGCTCAGAGCCTGGAGCCTGTTTCAGATTCTGTGTCTCCCTCTCTCTGCCCCTTCCCCGCTCATGCTCTGTCTCTCTCCATCTCTCATAAATGAATAAACATTAAAAATTAAAATAAAATAAATAAAATAAAATAAAATAAAAATAAAAACATGATTCAGCATGATTCATATTTATGGAGAGACTTCTGAAATCAGGAAAGGTCATAGTCCAGCAGAGAGAGACTTCATTACATAACAACTACTGAGATTGTATAACAAGGAAATATGGTGCATTCATTTCTCATTTCATGGATCTTAATAAATCTGTTCTTGATATGAATCCTCAAACTGTAGGTATAGGAAAAGGCAAACACTTGTTAGATAGAAAGGATGCCAAGGGAGATTTACCCACACTGTAAAACATGTCTAGAAAAGAATTGTCCAGGGTATGGATGAGCAAGATGAAAAGAAAATTTATGAAAAATATTAAGTATGAACAAGGCAAGATAAAAGAAAACACAAAGCAACTATGCACATATACTTAGCAAAGAAAACAGTAATAAGGAAAGGAACATGGCATACCATATGTGGTCTGGAAACATAAAGAACAGAAAAAATGCAAGAGTTCTCTGTGCTGGCATGTTTATGATAAGATAAGAACTTACTATAAAATGAAAACAAATGAGATCTGTAAAAGAGAATTACAAAACAAATTAAAATTGTGTTAACCAGTGTTCAATCAGGAGCCAGAAACCATTAGTTATTTTAACCAAAGGAGTTAAAGAATTGTTATCTAGTTACTGAAGAATCAAAAAAGAAAAACAGAAAGATCAGATACAAGAGATATATATATTAGATATAAATATAGATGTAGATATAGAGATACAGATTCATTGCAAAAAGGAGTTTCACCCCAGGGGTGGGGAACAAAGAGAAGAGGTTGGAATAATTAAAACTTAGAAGATTTGGTGGGGGTGGGGGGGTGGGAATCTGGCTGTATGCTGACAGTGTGGAGCTTGCTTGGGATTCTCTCTCTCCCTGTCTGTCTGCCCCACCCCTGCTTCCGTGGCGCTCTCTCTCTCTCTCTGTCTCTCTCAAAATAAATAAACTTGAAAAAAAAAAGTCCCTAACAGAGAGAAACTGGCAAAGCAGAAATGTGGTATGCATGGTCCCAGCTCTGGCATCTCAAATAAGAGGAGTGGGTGTGGAGGTAAGAGACAATATTTAATAACTGGCACAAGAACCAAACCAGTATAATTATGGAATTAATAAAATTGGAACATCAAGAAACAAATCTAAGGACAGTTTATTTTGCTCACCCTATATACCCAGTGCCTACCACAGTGCCTGGCCCATTCCAGCACCCAATAAATATTGAAACAATGAATGAATGAATGCTCTGACACCCAGACCCAACACACATGGTTTTTTTTAAGGCACAATTCGTTCTTTGTTTGTTTGTTTCTCATCCCAACAGGTGCCCTCCTCAATGCCCATCACTCACTTTCCCCTCTCCCCCACCCCCCATCAACCTTCAGTTTGTTTTCAGTATTTAACTTAACTATAATCTTATAGTTAAGTCATAGTTGATCCTAACATGAAATTGCTTGAACTGCTTTTTCGCTCTTTTCTGTGAGAATGGCTTCTCCTTTTATGCTGGTGGATGTTATAGCCAGCAGAATTGCCATCAGTTACAGGCTAGAGCTGAAAAACCAAAACAGACCATATCAGAAACTTGGAATCATCCTCTGTATCAAGAGAGACATGAAAACAAGTGAAATGCCGTCTCTAACAATAGCCTATGACATACTCACACTCTATACTGTCAGTCATGAATCTTACTATAGAATGTATTTCAAAATTTTTTCTGTAGTATTCTTTGCCTTCATTCTAATATCATACTACTCTTTGTTTTTCCTGAAGTATGATTTGCACTGTTTATTACTACCAATGCTATCTTCTTCTTTTTCTTCTTCTCTTCTTCTTCTTCTTCTTCTTCTTCTTCTTCTTCTTCTTCTTGTATGTAACATTAGTGTGTCTTGTAGAAGAAACAATAAGTAATCAAGGGCTTCTTTCATGGATTTTTTATGTGTACTTTTAATCCTTAGGAAGTTTTTGTGTCATTCCAGTGTATTCCCTGTGTTCAGGTTTAAAACCGAATTTCACTGGAATGTATAAACTGTCACAGTTAAAGGAGTGTTTCACTGTTTTATAATGATAACTTTCATAGCATAGAATCCATTGAGTGTTTGGATCTGTGTCCTTACCTGTTCAGAAGAATAACAAATCAGAAGTCATGGTTTTCATATTTATTGTTTTTCACCTTCCTATAATTCATACAAATCCTGCTGACTTTGAACTTAAAAAAAACGTAAGTGAATCTTGTTATTTTTTAATTTTTTTTTTAATTTTTTTTCAACGTTTTTATTTATTTTTTGGGACAGAGAGAAACAGAGCATGAACGGGGGAGGGGCAGAGAGAGAGGGAGACACAGAATCGGAAACAGGCTCCAGGCTCTGAGCCATCAGCCCAGAGCCTGACGCGGGGCTCGAACTCACAGACCGCGAGATCGTGACCTGGCTGAAGTCGGACGCTTAACCGACTGCGCCACCCAGGCGCCCCTTTATTTTTTAAAGTTCTCCTGTGGCAAATCTGTTGTGAACTGGGATATGTTGACATAGGTGATTACTGGAGCATATTTGCACCAAAAAAACTCATCACACTCAAATATGCAGCTGCATATTAGCAGGTGGTAATTTTAGAGGAAAGGAAGGCTAATAAAAGAAGAATAGGCTGGTGGGGGGGAGGAAATATCTAGATAATTTTAACACCTTCAACCACAATTACCAGATAAAGATCATTTATCTCAATTCTTGAGAGGACAGGGATACAGACTACTGGAACTATCTCTCAAGGTTGTCCACCATTGCACCACTGGCGAAGGATAGACACTGGCATAATAATGAACTGTTGGGGTGCCTCGGTGGCTCAGTCAGTTAGGCATCTGACTCTTGATTTCAGTTCAGGTCACGCTCTCACAGTCATGGATTGAGCCCCACTTTGGTCTCTGCTCTGACAGCACTAAGCCTGCTTGGAATTCTCTATCCCTTTCTCTCTGCCCCTCCCTTGCTCTCTCTCTCTCTCTCTCTCTCAAAATAAAAAAATAATAATAGTTATGAACTGTTGGTTTTTCTGACAGACGAGAAAGCCCTCAGACCACTTGAAGATCACCATTTCAGAACTTTTATGGTAAGCTATAGCTCACCTTTGGGGGCAAGGACTCTATTATGTTTAATGCTATATCCCCAATACTTAGAACAATGCCTGGAGCATACTCAGTGCCCAGTAGACATTACTTTTTCTCTCTTATTTTTATTCTTTTGCTAGTAGACTTTAAGTTTCATTTTCTGCTTTGGTTTCACAGCTTCTTGAAAGGTAGGGCTATGAGAAAGCTATCATCCAAAGAACTCATAATTCTTTACATCATATATCAAATCCATGAGCTATTCATCAAATGTTTTGTTATTGAACAAAATCCAAGAAAAATAAAAAATATTTCAATATTATTAATGATGTGTTTTAAAAGTTTTAGTGTCAACTATACTCAAATAAAAAAATTTTTAAACAAACAACAATTTGTTTTTAGCAAAAAATAGGTAGTGATAAAAAACGTTGGCCCAAGAAAACTATATGACAGTTCCTCAACTGTCATATAATTTTGAGTTTAACATATAATCCAACAATTCCACTTCTGGATAAATATCCAAAAGAATTGGAAGCAGAGACATGAGCAGATATTTGTTTATTAATGTTCATAGCAACATTCTTCACAATAGCCCAAAGGTGGAAGCAACTCAAATATCTGTCAAAAGATAAATGGATTTTTTAAAATGTGGTATATACATAGGCAATGGAATATTATTCAGCTTTTTAAAAGAATGAAGTTGTGACACATGCTATAACATGGGTAAACCCTGAAGACACTGTGCTAAGTGAAAAAAGCCAGTCACAAAAAGACAAATATTACATGATTCTACTTATAGGTATAACATACCACTTACGAGGTAGCTAGAAATACTCAAATTTATAGAAACAGAAAGTAGAATGGTGGTTGCCAGAGACTTGAGGAAAGAAGATGAAGGGCAATTACTATTGTTTAATGAGTATGAATTTCAGTTTGGGAAGATGAGAATGTTCTAGAGATAAATGAATGGTTCATAACAATGTGAATACATTTCATATCAGTGAACTGTACACCTAAAAGTGGTTAAAATGGTCAATTTTATGTCATTTATATTTTACAATAATAAAAAAATTTTGACAAAAACTCTTAAAGAATATTGGTCATTAGAAAGTATCTTATCCAGGGGCGCCTGGGTGGCGCAGTCGGTTAAGCGTCCGACTTCAGCCAGGTCACGATCTCACGGTCCGTGAGTTCGAGCCCCGCGTCAGGCTCTGGGCTGATGGCTCGGAGCCTGGAGCCTGTTTCCGATTCTGTGTCTCCCTCTCTCTCTGCCCCTCCCCCGTTCATGCTCTGTCTCTCTCTGTCCCAAAAATAAATACACATTGAAAAAAAAAAATTAAAAAAAAAAAAAAAAAGAAAGTATCTTATCTGGTATCATTTTAGCTCATGTAATTGCATTATTATTTCAAATGAATTAATAAATGCTTTTTAAATTTCCCCACTTTAATTGCTAATATGGGAAATAGTCATAGATAAAACCCACATAAACAAAAGCTCCTTGGGGTCCTCAATATTTTTTAAGAGTGTAAAGGGGTCCTGAGACCCAACAGTTTGAGAATCACTGGTCTAGTTTATAGGGTGATTGGACTAACCTCATTAAGATGCTACCGAACTGAGGCGTCTGGGTGGCTCAGTCAGTTAAGCACCTGACTTTGGCTCAGGTCATGATCTCACGGTTTGTGGGTTCAAGTCCCACATTGGGCTGTGTGCTGACAACTCAGAGCCTGGAACCTGCTTTGGATTCTGTGTCTCCCTCTCATTCTCTCTCCCCGCCTTACCTGCTCATGCTCTCTCTGTCTTTCAAAAATAAATAAATGTTAAAAAAAAAAAAAACTTTAAAAAAAAGATGCTAGCAAACTGACACTTCTGTCCCAAAATTCTATTACCTCAGGTTTATCAAGGTTTAGCTAACCTGTTCTAAATTCAGACACCCCAAATTGCCTGTGAACGTAAACAGTTGTGTCAAACGTGGGTTAAGTAATGCTTGTTGATAAATAATTCTGAATCTGCAGACTTCTGGGCCTGACCTCATTGCTACTAGATCAAAATTCATGCCTGCACACAGAGGGTGGTAATTGAGTATCCTAACACAAATTAAGGGTTTGGAAGAAATGTACTCTTTAATTGTGCACCTTATCTATTCTGTGGTCACTTAAATATAACCCACTAACTATAGAGTTCTTAGTCTACTTAGACGTGCAATTTAAAATTCATTATCCAGCAGTATAATTCGCAAAGACTGTGTAAAGACTGGTTATGCAAGAGTGACATCAGAGATACAGTCATAATTTAAGGTGGGTCACTCAGTCTTCTCTTTAGCTGGTATGACCGTTTTTGCTTTCTGAACGATCCCTAAGAACAGATGTTACTGGTAAATGCTGACTGCAATGAAATGTCTTCTTCCTTCACAGGAGATCGGGTCTTATCAAATCGCCTACTGGCATAGTGAGGAAAAACATAAACTTGGGAGGTAGACAGATCTGCATCCCAGTCTCAGCTCAGGTAGTTACCAGCTGTGTGACCTCAGGCAAATTGAATACCCTCTTTAAATCTCAGTTTATTTATCAGTAAAATGGATACACTAATACTTTTATGCAACAGATTAAGTATTAAATTAAGTAATGGGTAAAAAGCAATTAACCCAGTGCTGAATTTATACTAAGCATCTGATCAATATTAGCTACTACTTCAGATACTATTACTGGCCTCATTACACTACTGAGCTAGTTCTATTAGAGTAAGTGCTAGAAACCAAAGGCCTTGTTATCATTTTTCTTCTCCCCCTAGGAAGTACAGAGACTGACAGGACTAAGTACTATAGAAGGGGAAAAGTGGGCACTCCTCTGTCTGTCCTCTAAAAGCAAAAGACAGCCAGAGGAAAGGATTAAGCCCAATCATGTCTCTTACAGCCCCATTTCATCAGTTCTTAAATGAATGTTTATTTCACATTACAGTACCTCTGCAATTGGGATTTGTGAGACATTGAAGGTATTGCATTGCCTAACTGGAAGGGTTTTTTCTTTCTTAATGCTGAATAAAACAATGGCAAATTTTACAATTCATAACATCTTAGATTCAATAAAATACAATAATTGAAATTCCTACTAAAAAGTATTAATAGCACTCAAATAACTCCCCAAAGTACACATTTTATCATTGTACTTACAATACTATCTTCTGATCTGTCCTGCCAGCCCTCAGCCCTAACAAGCTTGTCATCTGGCCCACTTAGATTGGTTGAATGACTGCATGCATGGGCTTGATCTGACCTTATTCACCACTCATACTGTGAGTCTCTGAAAAAGTATAGCCAAAGGGAGTCTATTTCTCTTTTCTCGGAATCCAACAGTCTCTAATTATATAGTGTTGGTGTTGCTCATACTTGTTTCATGCGTGTGAATTTCATCTCAACAACTGTAGTGTGAGCATCTTTAGATAAGGACTGAGTCAGATAAACATTTTGCCTTCTCTATGGTCCTGGTGACACAGGGCATATTTAGTGATCAATTGCCTGAAGGCTTTTTATGCTACATAAGAACATGTGACATAGTCCTACCAGTTTGACTCCCTTAGAATCTTGGGTAGGGGGTTGTCTAAATTTCACAAGCTACTCTAACATTTCAAATCACCAAGACCCTCTTCCTCTACCACTACTGGATGCTAATTGACCTTTTGTCTATTGATCAAGAAAGTCAAACCTACAGTGAAAAAATTACAAACTATAGATTAGATGGTCTCTGGCAAAGCTGATACTGTCTGTGTACCACTCGTAGCTCTCTGATCCTTTTGATCAGTTCTGCGGGCCATCTTTCAGCTTCTGTTTGCTTTGTTTCCAATGAACTGCTTTGCCAGTACTGGCAGAAATTCAGAATTGCCTGAGGGGAAACATAGTCATTGATTGGTGCCTGAATATGAAAGCTGAGCTTTTTTTACTCAAGGCTGGATAAACCCTGAGGTATAAGTTGTGCTCCAGAGCTCCCCATAGGATCAGGCAAAGGCCAGGACCTCGTGAAATTATACTGAAGCGTGTCTCCTTTCCCCTCTTCCTGGTTATTTCCCCTACTTTCTTTTTAAGTGTGTCAGTGAGGCAACTAGGGTCTGGATTTGATGGTGTCTGAATTTTAACATGAAAATAAATGGGGGAAAAGTTTTATGTTCCATGATTTAAAAGTTTACAGTATAGTAAATCCTTGTTCTTCACCCTGGGTGATCATTCTTGAAACTCACAATGAGCAATATAAAACCATCAACAAAACCAGACCTGGAGAGTCCTTCTGCCCTGCCCTTTAGGAGAACACAGCTGCCCTAAGCAGAATGGGAATTAGGAAACAAAAAGATGGAATACAATAAGAACTGACCAAACAACATTCCACAATCGATTCTCTTTTATTTACACGTTATGTTTATTTAATTTTATGTTTGACAATGTCTGGCTTTTTTGCTGAGCATCTTAGTGGTTTTTTGGAACTAAAACAATGATGCAAAATGATTTGACTAATTCCCTAGTGTTGTACAACATACAGTCCATATTTTGGTAAAATGCTACAAGATTATATAATAGAAATGTGTCATCTAACAGGTCCCAGTTTTTCTCTCATTGAATCTTTTGTAATGCTCTGGAATCTCAAAAAACAATAGGATCTATTCTAATGGATGGAACAGGTACACAAGATTATACACTTTGGGCTGATAGTTTCATAAATTTGTTTCTGAATTCCTTAAGGCTCTTAGGTGTGGTAGATGGTAGTATGGATGAGGAGAGAGCATGGTCCTTGAATGACAGAACTCTGAAACTGTATTCTGTTCTTCTCTTTTACGACCTTCAGCAAGTTGTTTAATCTTCCTGAACTTTCGTTTCATTTTCTCAATAAGACTGTTGTAAAGAAATGAATGAGATAATATGCATAGGCATACCTTGTTTTATTGCACTTTGCCTTATTGTGCTTTGCAGATATTGTGCTTTTTGCAAATTGAAGGTTTGTGGCAACCTTGTGTTAAGCAAGTCTATCAGAGTCATTTTTCCAACAGTTGTTGAACATTTCTTATCTCTGTTTCACAGTTTGATAATTCTCACAATATTTTATGTGTTTCCATTGTTATTGTATTTGCTATGCTGATCTGTGAACAGTGAATCTTTGATGTTACTATTGGAATTATCTTGGGACACCATGAACTGTGCCCAGATAAGACAGTAAAGTTAATCATGAAATGCTGTGTGTATTCTATTCTGACTGTTACACTGACCTGGAACAGGTTTCTCTCCTTCTCATTGGGTCTCCCTAGTCTCTGAGACAACAATATTAAAATTAGGCTAATGAATATCCCTACAATGGCCTCTAAGTGTTCAAGGGAAAGAAAGAGTCTCACATCTCTCACTTTCAATCAAAAGCTAGAAATGATTAAGCTTAATAAGGAAGGCATAAATACCAAGATAGGCTGAAAGCTAGGCCTCTGTGTCAAACAGCCAAGTTGTGGATGCAAAGGGAGTTTTTGAAGGAAATTACAAGAGCTACTCTAGTAAACTCATAAATGATAAGGAATATGGAAAAAGTTTTAGTGGTCTGGATAGATCAAACTGATAAGGGAGCATAAGGCAAGCTGAGGACAAAGGACAAGCTAACAACACATACACCCCAAAACAAGCTGAGATATGTGTAATATTCCTCAGACAATCCCAAATACCCAAGAGCAAAGGAAATGAAAGAAAACAAATGGTTAATTGATAGAGATCATAGTTATGCAAGACGTGAGTCTCCATCAGTTTACACATGTGTTAGCAAATAAGAAAAAGGCAGTCTGATAGCCTAATCCCCAGAAACCTATAGACTCAGTTTCCTGGAGCCCTAATATCACCCTCCCCTCCATAGCGATGTGGGGAACAAAGGCAAGAAGGAAACGGCAGGCAAAATTCAATCTCCTTATAACCTGCAGCCCATTGACAAATACTTGAGGCAAATACAGAGTGAAATATTTCTCCAGGAACCCCCTATAGTCATAATGTTAAATGTCTTACTAAAGGAAAAGCAACCTTAGCTTGACAATAGCTAAGCCTCCAGTATCTTATGAGTCTTCTTTAACATACAAAAATTGCTTTAGAGACTTCCTCTTGACTTTATCTCTCCCAACTCCATAATATATAAATGGTCACCCCTCACACTTAGAAAACAGCTCTTTCTGCCCATGGGTCCAGTCCCCTTGCTTTAATAAAATCACCTTTTGCACCAAAGATGTCTTCAACAATTCTTTGTTGGCTGTCAGCTCTAATCTCCACCAATCACTCTAAAACCCCATTAAAACCATCCATAACATTCTCTTAAGCCAAAGCCTAATCCAGAGCAAGACCCTAACTCTTCAATTCTATGAAGGATGAGAGAGGTGAGGGAAAAGTTTGAAGCTAGTAAAGGTTGGGTCACAAGATTTAAAGAAAACTTTTATGGGGGCGCCTGGGTGGCTCAGTCAGTTGAGCTTCCGACTTCAGCTCAGGTCATGATCTCGCAGTACGTGAGTTTGAGCCCCTAGTGGGGCTTTGTGCTGACAGCTCAGAGCCTGGAGTCTGCTTCAGATTCTGTGTCCCCCTCTCTCTCTCCACCCCACCCCTGCTTGTGCTCTGTCTCTCTCTGTCTTTCAAAAATGAATAAATATTAAAAAAAATTTAAAGAAAACTTTTATGTTATATTTTCAAAACATAAAAGTGCAAGGTGAAGCAGCAAGTGCTGATGTAGAAGCTGCAGCAAGTTATCTAGATCTAGCTAAGAAGGTTAATGAAGATGGCTACACTAACCATTTTCAGTGTAGACAAAACAGTCTTCTACTGGAAGAAGATGCCATGTGTGACTTTCATAGCTGGAAGGAAGTCAATATGTGACTTCAGAGTTTCCAAGAATTGAACTGATTCTCTTGTTAGGAGCTAATGCAGCTGATGATTTAAGCTGAAGCCAATGCTCATTGGCCATTCCAAAAATCCTAGGGCCCTTAAAAACTATGCTAAATCTACTCTACCTGTGTTCTATCAATGGGACAACAAAGCCTGGATGACAGCACATCTGTATACAACATGGCTTACTGAATATTTTAAGCCCACTGTTGAGACTATTACTCTGAAAAAAAGATTCTTTTCAAAATATTACTGCTCATTGACAATGCATGTGGTCACCCAAGTTCTGACTGAGATGTACAACTAGTGTTGTTTTCATGCCTGCCAAAACAACATCCGTTCTGCAGCCCATGGACGAAGGAACAATTTCAACTTTCAAATCTTATTATTTAAGAAATACATTTCATAAGTCCATAGCTGCCATAGGTAGTGATTCCTCTGATTGATCTGGGCAAAATAAATTGAAAATCTTCTGGAAAGGATTCACCACTCTAGATGCCAATAAGAACATTTGTGATGCATGGTAAGAGGTCAAAATATTGACATTAACAGGAGTTTGGAAGAAGCTAATTTCAGCCTTCATGGATGACTTTGAGAAGTTCAAGACTTCAGTGAAGGCAGTAACTGCAGATGTGGTAGAAAGAGCAAGAAAACTGGAATTAGAAGTGGAGCCTGAAGATGCAATCTCATGATAAAAGAGGAATGGATGAGGAGTTGCTTCTTATGGCTGAGCAAAGAAAGTGGTTTCTTGAGATGGAATCTATTCCCGGTGAGCATACTATGAAGATTGTTAAAATGATAACAAAGGATTCAGAATATTAGATAAACTTAGTTGATAAAGCAGCAACAGACTTTGAGAGGATTGATTCCAATTTTGAAAATACTTCACTGTCAGTGAAATGCTATCAAACAGCATCACATGCTATAGAGAAAATGTTCATGAAAGGAAGAGTCAATAGATACAGCAACTTCACTGTTGTCATATTTTACGAAATTACCAGAATCTTCAGCAACTACCATCCTGAGCAGTCAGCAGCCATCAACATCGAAACAAGACCCTCCACCAGCAAAATTTTACAACTTGCTGAAAGCTCAGATGAGGGTTGGCATTTTTTAGCAATAAAGTATTCTTTTTAAAAAATTTTTATTTATTTATTTATTTTGAGAGAGCCCTCATGAGCAGGGGGAGGGCAGAGAGAGAGGGAGAGAGAGAATCCCAAGCAGGCTCAGTCAGCATGGAGCCCAACACAGGGCTTGATCCCACAAACCATGAGATCATGACTTAAGCCAAAATCAAGAGTCAGACACTTAACTGACTGAACCACCCAGGTGCCCTGCAATAAAGTATTCTTTAACTAAGGATGTACATTGGGTTTTAGACATTATGCTATTGCAGACTTAAGAGACTACAGTGTAGTATAAACATAACTTTATATACATTGAGAAACCAAAAAAAATTCATTTGACTTGTTGTATTGCAGTATTTGCTTTATTGTAGTCATCTGGAAGCAAACCCACTATATCTCCATAAATAATACCTATCGTTGGTGGGGCAACTATTTGAGGTGTTAATCTATATCTTGTTCTGGTAGCAGTAGGTATTTTTGCTTCCCCCATCCAAGGAAAGTAGCCAAGTCTGCCTCAGGGAGTGTCTAATGGCTTTAATGTTGTAAGGCCAAAATTAAAAGTTGCTTGATGCTCAGAACACAACAGTGTTGGAGATGATATAGCTATATTGTTCCAGATGGCAGGAGACACCAAGAGTTGGGAGAATAAGAAGAAGGCAAAAACTAAAGAGAAAGCTATTTGGGAAACATATTTCTATGTTTAGGGGGATAGGTTTATAGGTTTCAAGAGATTCAAGGACATGTGCCTTACTTCCACACAGTAGTTGGAGCCGTGGCCTCTTATAATGATGGCTGACTTAGTAGTGTGCTGCATCTCAGGGAACAAGATGGGTGACCTATACTTCAAGTGTCTCAATTTTAGATCCCTGGCCCAAGCCTTGCTTAAAATTAGTGGAATCACCCAACCACATGGACAGTATCACCTGTACACCTGGGTGAGACAAGCTCCCATGCTGCCTCCAACATTTTAGAGGTCCCTGCTTTGGCCTTCCATTGGCTGCATCCCTCCTTATGGGGCAAGAGGTCTACAAAGGGCATGCACACCCAGAGCCCACACCTCACTCTTTTAGGCCATGCTTTACATACATGAGAGCCCAGAATTCCCAACCCAAATTACTCTGAACTGCTTCCAAGTTCTGCACCAGTATCTTTCCAGGGTCCATCTTCCTGAAGACAGCTGTGCACCTGTGTGTACACCCTCACTTGAGGGAAAGTTAAAATGTGACCTTTTGTCAGAAGTGGGGATTGGCAAACAGAATTTGTATGTACAAGCTGGACAATATACACACATTTGTGCAAGTTCCCTTATTGGGCAGGACAGTGCTGGGGTGTGAAAAGAAAGAGGGCAAGCCACAGGTAGGACCAGGAGCCACCTTTCCTACATTGCCACATTCAGAACTTCAAGAAGTCCACAATTTCTTAATTTAAAGCAGGCTTTCCAGCTTGTTACGAAATTATATTTATCAAGATAGAATGATAGAATCTAGTCTATTTAATAGTTTTTCAGCTTGATTTATAACTTTAAAATATTTAATATATGGCATACGAACCTCTATTTGTACTCTTGTTCTAGGCCATATAACTTTTAGGTGTGGCCTAGGACCATAAGGATTTGGATGACAGTTACCCAGGAGTGGTAGCTAATGCAGTCTGAAGACCAGAGGGCCTGTCTCATAATATTTTGGAGTGTGTAAGACCTGGAGAAAGTACAAGATACCCCTAATGAATCCCCCCCCCCGAAATAAACATGACAAATTCTGGATTTCTCATCTCCTTTGACCAAAGTGGCTCAGAGCTAGATTTAACTTCATTTAGAATAAAATAGGACAGGGATGTTGTCTGTCTCATTCACTGCTTTATCCCTATACACATGTTGAATGAGTGGATTCTTGCTCTCTGTGCAAGGACCAAACTCATGCCTGCCATATGTATAAAGTACCTGGTTTTATGCTGTTACATATTTTTTAATGTTTATTTATTATTGAGAGACAGAGAGAGACAGACCGTGAGCAGGGGAGGGGCAGAGAGAGAGGGAGACACAGAATCGGAAGCAGGCTCCAGGCTCTGAACTGTCAGCATAGAGCCCGACGTGGGGCTCGAACTCATGAACTGTGAGATCATGACCTGAGCCAAAGTCGGACGCTTAACCAACTGAGCCACCCAGGCGCCCCTGTGTTGTTACATATTAAGTGTCACTGTCAGGTACTCAGTTTTCCCAAACACCATTTTTGTATGTAGCACCTATTTGTATGTAATTTATCAGATAAGCCTAGAATACCCTGTTGATTTACTAAATTGTTTTAGCACTGTTAGCACTGTCTGCCAGACCTAGACTACAGTGTACCTCATGTGCTAAGTTTTTTCACTTCCTGATTGTCATAAGTCCTCATCCAATTTTCTGACAGAGCCCCTATCTATTAAAAATTAAGAGTTTCTTGGGCCCTGAATGTGAATCCAATTCTGCTTCATAGACCACAGCCTTAAGGTTCTAGATCCTTTTCCATCTATATGTGACTTTCCTGTCTTCAGAGTATAGTTTTGTTCATTGGCCATGCCCACATTTAACATAGTACCTGCCTTCTCTCCTATTCTAGATGCAATCCCAGGGTTAGAAATCTGACTTACCAACATACTCATTGCTTACCAGGCATACTCATTGCTCTCTGGGCCAGAAAATGATGCTCCTACAGTCACCCTTCAGGACACTGTATTCAAGAGTTATAGAAAGAACAAGTTTATCTAAAGCCATCTTTCTTAGCAGACTGAGCACTGAAGGGTACTGTTTTAAAGCTTTTTTTTTTTTAATGTTGATTAATTTTTGAGAGAGAGAGAGAGAAGCAGAGAGAGAGAGAGAGAGGAAGACACAAGAATTCAAAGCAGACTCGGGCTCTGAGTTGTCAGTGCAGAGCCCGATGTGGAGTTCAAGCTCAGGAATTGCGAGATCATAACCTGAGCAGAAGTCAGTCGCTTAAATGACTAAGCCACTCAGGTGCCCCTGAAGCCTTTTTAAAGTCTCCATGTACCTCTGTGTTTCTCAGGTCTTGCCATTTGTAGACAATTTGCCTATTCTCAGGGAACCAAACACCATATGGTTTCTACCCTGTTGTGCTATAATCACAATTGTGGCTACGGTTTTTTTAGTCTGAGTTTGATCTTCCTTCGTGCATGTTCACCAGCTTAGTGATTTAGTCATGCTGAAATTCTACTAGTACCAAACTCAGTAAGTCCCCAATCTGGACATCGGAGGCTCCTTGAAGGCAATAACTGTGACTTTGGTTTGGTATCCCTAGCACTTAGTACCCCACCTGTCATGTAGTGTTATTCAGTGAAATCCCTTCTAGGGAGAGGTTCTATCGAGAATATCAGAGGGTCTGAGTTTTACCCCACTTGCAAGTTAACAAGTTAGCTTGTCACAGTTTCATGGATGGTAGAAGGTATTAGACTCCTGGGTCAGAGACAAAAATAGTTTATTACTGACAGCAATATTAGTAGCTACGGTATCTGCATTTTTTAAAGCCAGTTCCCCCAAACTTAGTTTCTACAAGGCAATGTGAATAGGGCCAGTTAACACCTGTACATGAAGAACTCTGAGTGTCAAGAAATTGAATCTTTGTTTTCCTGTGCAGAGTTTTATGGTTTTATTTAAAACAAATAAAACTTGCACAGGAACTGTCAATTTATTTTCTGCACTGTGTAGCCTGGCATTGGGATTGGTGACTCATGGCCCGCTGGGTTGCTCTTTCCAGGATGGCTTTGTGGTTCTTAGAGGAAACTCTGTAAGCAATCTCAGCACAGTAAGATTTGTTGCATATCAGCAGCACTTCTAACTTTTGGAGATTGTAGACCAGAAACTTCCAGAAACCACTAGGCATTTGCTTCATCTACTTGTTACTGCCATAACCAATGTTGGGCATCAATATCTGGCACTTGAATCTTTTCTGTACCCTGTTGTCGCTGCCTCTGGGTTTCTGCTAGTTATGCTTAATTTTGACATATTAGTCTGATGGTGCCAGATGAACTTTTTGGTCTTCTTTTTGGACAATGTTGGGTTTCTTGGGCAATCTGAAAGCAGTCATGATGCTGTGTTGGAGGTGGCTGCTATCTCCTTTGAATCTTTTATAGTGGGCAATCAACATGCCTGCCCTTTGCTCCAGAGGGACACAGTATCACTATCAAATATTTTTGACAAGGTAGTTGGGAACAAAATTCAATCAGTGCTTAACTTGCAAGATATGCAGAGATGTGCATGGCCCACAGAGAAATGTCTCAACATATGGCTTAAGGGAGACAGAGTTGACAGCAGCCTGAACACTGCCCTGCCCACATCAACCTCAGAAGCCTTCAAGGAAAAGCAGTTTTCTCAGTGTTTCGCAAGCAGACTGCTCCTTCCAGCCTCTACTTGATTGATAGTCCAATACTCCCTGCTTTGAATCCCTCTCCCTATTTCTCTTACTGTGTAAATATTATTCATTCTTCCAGGTTTCAAATTCCACCTCTCCCACAAAGCATTCCATGACCAGCCCTACTCCCAGTGGTTTCCTTGTCTCCAATATTATATAGTGATTATTATCTATATCAATTATATTAGCACTTAAGGAGTAATAATAATAATACCAACAACCTCAGACATTTTGTAAATCACTATACTTTTTATAATTTTTTTTACATAAAATATTTCCTTGACCCTCATAGGAATCTGTGAGACATGCAAAGGAAAATATTATTATTTTTCAATTTATAGATGAGGAAAAGCAGAGATTCAGAAACTTGCCCAAGGTCACCTAGTATAAGTAGGTCATCAGGTTTAGAGTTGGTTCCTAGACTCACAATGGCTGCACTATACCACTTCTTATTGTCTTTAAACTCCCAAACGGATTTATGTCATGTGGTATTAAGTATCAGACTTCATAGTTTACCTCTGGTCAAAGATTAGGGAAGGAGAGTAGAGTTACAGCAGAGTCTAGTGGTTACAGTCCTAAGTCAGACAAATCTGCTGTGGAGAGATTTTTTGGGTTCACCAATATGCAGGCTGCCTCTTCTTCTGGAACATGGAGCTAAACCACATCTCCCAGATTCCGTTGCATCGGGGTTGAACTATGTGACAGCCTATGGAATGTGGACAGCAGGGATGTCACTACTTCCAGGTGTAGCCATAAAACATTCTATTCAGTTTTCCATGGTCTTTTTCCATCACTCGATCAGGCTGGTTGATGATGGGAGGTCTTGAGGCTACAACATGCTCAAGCCACAAAATGGAAGGGGCATGGGTACATGAGACCCGGCTTACAGGTGAGTTGCCTAAGAGAGCCACCTGATGAGGACCATCAATCCTGCACTTTGCCCCAGAAAGGAACAAATTTTATTTTGTTACTTCACTATGAATTGGGGGATTATTAAGCCAGTTACCCTACTCTAATACACTTGAAATTAAATCTCAGCCCTGCAATTTAGCAGTGTGATATGCCCTTCTGCATGGTTAGCTTCTATCCATTTGTAAAATGGGAATAATAATAATACCTATCTCATAGGATGCTTATGAGGGTTAAATGAAACAACATATACAAAGGGCTTAGCATAGTGTCTAGCACATAGTAGAAATTCTATTTAATCAATAAATATTAACTACTCATGTTATTGTTGCTAACACATTTTCCGCTGGTTCCAAAATGGATTTCAAAATTCTTCTTTTCCAAATTGTTTTGGAGGAGAAATGAGAGTGCTTTTTCCCACTCTGATTACTTTATGACAATGAGAATGGCTTAAGGCTAGTCAGGGCTAGAGTCAGTCTGCGCATAGACCTTATTTTTGGGGCAAACTGCCAATATATCCTTTCCTGCCCCTATGGATTATTAAGCTTCCAGTGAGAAATAACCAGGGATGGGGTGAGGGGGACCCACAAAAACATAAAGCTATTCCCATTGAGAGAAAAACCTTATTAAAATCTTCAGAAACTCTCTGAATATCATTCTAGAAATATGTACTTCTAACAAAGGCTACTTTTGATAATACTTAGTCTGAATGTTCACAATGAATATATCAGTTGTCTGGCTGGGTCATTTGGAATTAGACAACTAGTCTTTCAAGTTAAAAAAAAGTCTATTCTTTGAGTGATAATGATTTATCAATGTAGGTTCACCAATCCTAACAAATGTACCACAATAGTGGGGAATGTTGTTTATGGGGGAGGGTATGCATGCATTAGGGCGGGGGGTATATGGAAACTCTCTGTACTTTCCACTCAATTTTGTGGTGAACCTAAAACTATTCTAAAAAATAAAGTCTTTAAAAAAAAATCTGTTCACCACTACTGAGTGAACTTCCCGTTATAAACATTTAGTCTAATTGGGATAATTATGTTATTAAAAAGAAATTAAGATCATTTTGTCTTGAAATGGTTGGCACAGTGTATTCCCAGTACACTATTTTTTCTCTGGTTGGTGTCAACACAAACTTGCAGTACAGATTGAGCCACCTCTCTGACACTTGGGAAGCTGATGACAGGACACAGAAAGGGCTGTCACAGCTGATTTCATGTTATGACTTGTTAATGTGTCCAGCCCACCCACTCTTGCAGTGGTTCAGGGAATTAAAAAAAAAAAAAAAAAGAATTCCCCAGGGGTGTGTAGCAAGAACATTTATTGCATGAGCAGATCAGGAAAATAAAGAATGTTTCCTTGAAAATTTTGCTTGATGGCCCAGATTTAAATATTAGATAAAGAATAATTTTCATTCACCCTCTTGTCAATTATCCTGCTGCTTGCTCTCACCTTGTCTACTGAATAAGTAAACCTGAAAAAAGCTATGAACTCTGGTCAGTCATCCTGGGTTTGAACTCCAGCCTGATGTTTTGGCTAGGTTATTTAACTTTTCAGAGATCTGCTTACTTGTCTATAAAACAAGAGTATAATAGTACTGATCATGGGACGCCTAGGTAGGTGGCTCAATTGATTAAGTGTCTGACTTCAGCTCAGGTCATGATCTTGCAGTTTGTGAGTCTGAGCCCTGCGTTGGGCTCTGTGCTGGTAGCCCCTGCTTCAGATTCTGTGTGTGTCTCTCTCTGTGCCCCTCCCCTGATCATGCTGTGTCTGTTTCTCAAGAATAAATAAACATTAAAAAAAATTAATAAAAAAAATAGTACTGATCAATGGTGAGTGCCTAAGAATCATTTCGTTGCTTTGTTGTTTTTATTTTTTATTTATTTTTTTAATTTTATTTTTTATTTTTTTAAATTTACATCCTAATTAGTTAGCATATAATGAAACAATGATTTCAGGAGTAGATTCCTTAATGCACCTTACCCATTTAGCCCATCCCCCCTCCCACAACCCCTCCAGCAACCCTCAGTTTGTTCTCCATATTTATGAGTCTCTTCTGTTTTGTCCCCCTCCCCGTTTTCATATTATTTTTGTTTCCCTTCCCTTATGTTCATCTGTTTTGTCTCCTAAAGTCCTCATATGAGTGACGTCTTATGATTTTTGTCTTTCTCTGACTAATTTCACTTAGCATAATACCCTCCAGTTCCATCCACATAGTTGCAAATGGCAAGATTTCATTCTTTTTGATTGCCGAGTAATACTCCATTGTATATATATATACCACATCTTCTTTATCCATTCATCCATCGAGGGACATTTGGGCTCTTTCCATACTTTGGCTATTGTTGATAGTTCTGCTATAAACATGGGGGTGCATGTGTCCCTTCAAAACAGCACACCTGTATCCCGTGGCTAAATGCCTAGTAGTGCAATTGCTGGGTCATAGGGTAGTTTTATTTTTAGTTTTTTGAGGAGCCTCCATACTGTTTCCAGAGTGGCTGCACCAGCTTGGATTCCCACTAACAACGCAAAAGAGATCCTCTTTCTCCGCATCCTCACCAACATCTGTTGTTGCCTGAATTGTTCATGTTAGCCATTCTGACAGGTGTCAGGTGGTATCTCATTGTGGTTTTGATTTGTATTTCCCTGATGATGAGTGATGTGGAGCATTTTTTCATGTATCGGTTGGCCATCTGGATGTCTTCCTTGGAAAAGTGTCTATTCATGTCCTTTGCCCATTTCTTCACCAGATTATTTGTTTTTTGGGTGTTGAGTTTGATAAGTTCTTAATAGATTTTGGATACTAACCCTTTATCCAATATGTCATTTGCAAATATCTTCTCCCATTCTGTCGGTTGTCTTTTAGTTTTCCTGATTGTTTCCTTTGTTGTGCAGAAGCTTTTTATTTTTATGAGGTCCCAGTAATTCAGTTTTGCTTTTGTTTCCCTTGCCTCTGGAGATGTGTTGAGTAAGAAGTTGCTGCGGCCAAGATCAAAGAGGCTTTTGCCTGCTTTCTCCTCGAGGATTTTGATGGCTTCCTTTCTTACATTGAGGTCTTTCATCCATTTTGAGTTTATTTTTGTGTATGGTGTAAGAAAGTGGTCCAGGTTCATTCTTCTGCATGTCGCTGTCCAGTTTTCCCAGCACCACTTTCTGAAGACACTGTCTTCATTCCATTGGATATTCTTTCCTGCTTTGTCAAAGATTAGTTGGCCATACATTTGTGGGTCCATTTCTGGGTTCTTTGTTGCTTTGTTGTTTTTAAAATAAGATTAAGATACAAACTTTGATAGAAACTTGGAATAAAGAAAGCACACCACTTTAAAAACTCCTGAGGGATTAATCACAAGACTAGTAAAAGATTTTAATACAAATAATCTATTTGTTCATCTCTTCAACCTCTTGCCGAACCCTTCACCCTTCTAACACTAAAAGTTATATGCAAAATTTTGGAATGTAGACTCTCAAAATATATTACCTTACCATGTTATTAAGGACCTATGGTTATGGAATTACTTGCATTTTTTCCAATTGTTTACCATTAAACAGCCTACTGAGAGATTTGTAAACACATAAAATCAAAAATCATTTCTATTTTCATTTTAAAGCTTGTTTCTCACACAATAATATCATGAGAAAAGTCTCAGTTAAGTTATATAAAATATCCTGAATTTATCATTTAACACACTTTTATCTGGCCCAAGTGTTGGCCCAGTCCAAGTTAATCTATGTTCCATGGAACATAGTGGTTCAGTTCCAGACCTACCTAAAGTTTTGTCTGAAAGTTTGATCCTCTCTAAAAGCTCAGAGAGATTCAAATCTTGGTTCAGCCTAGAACTGATCTATACTTTCCAGAAATCCTCCAGTGAGAATTTATCTGAGACAAATTAAAATCAGACCAGTCACCAAGGTTTAGATCAGGAGTCAGAATTTTTTATTTTGATGCATTCTACCTCCACTTAAAATAAGTTAAAAAAATTTTTTGTAAGTAGATGCAAGATGCATCAGACAGTAATACCCACACACTACTTCATTTTTCTCCCACACCCTGACTAGCTGATAGCAGTTGGTTGGAGCCATGTGACTAGCTCTGGTCAGTGTCCTAAGAGGGGAATTGATGTGTGTCACTTCTAGGCTGAGGCAGAAAAAAGTTGATGCCTGATTCTCTACATTTTCTACTCTACATTCTCTACTCTGCCTTGAATGGCCTCATAGGTCCCTAAGTGACTATGTAAAGCAAAACCCACGGTCGACCTGCCTGGAACAGTGTGTAAGTGAGAAGTCAATTTTTGTTGTGTTGAGCCACTGAGATTTGGGGGGTATTTGTTACAACTTAGTTTAGTCTGTCCTAGTTCACAACAGTTTCCTCAATGCAACATGCTCTTTTACTACTCATGCTTTTGCACACACTTGTTCACAACACCTAAAAGGCCTTTGCACCTTATCATCAATCCAACTCCTACCTCTACTCTAAGAACCAGCCCTTATGTCTTATGTCAACACAGGATGGCATATAAAGGAAAGAGTATGGGTTTCGGAATTTGCTAGTCTCAGGTTCAAATTTGGGTTCCATCTCATAAGCTAAGCAAGTTTGGGGAAGTTATTTAACTCTTCACTGCTTGCATTTCCTAATCTGTAAAATGAGAATAATAACTTTACTGGGTTTAGCACCTGGGAAAAAACTCAACAAATAGTAGCTATATTATTATTCCCAGGCCACTACCACCCCAGCTAAATTCAGATGCATTTTCCTCTGGGCTCCATAGTACCTCTCTATTATAATACTTACCATCTTCCACTATGGGTTTTTTTTTAGCATCCATGTCTATATCTCCCACTAATTTGAGGTCACTGGAAGTCAGCGGCATTGACTAATTTTGTTTGCAGTTCTAGACCTACCACCTAGAACACTGTTTGGCAATAGTAGCACTCCACTAATATGTGTTAAATAAATTCCTCTTGATGTGCCCAGCACACTCAATCCTCAATAAACTCTTTATTGATCAGGTGAATAGAGCAATAAACCAATCAACTAATGAACCAATTATTATTTCTTGCCATTTCCCATAAATAAATTAACTTTTTAAAAGAGAAACTATTTTAACCTACTTCCTATAAAACTGATTCCTGCTGCAGCCTCTGCCTCCTTCTCTTGTGGCGGACTGGCTACCTATTCATCACTATTTGTGTTCTCTTCACAGCATACTTCTGGAAAACGTTTATCAGTCTGCTTGCAGCTAGGATGAGCTTCGTGACTAGTTCTCACCAATGGAAAGTAGGCAGAAATGATGGACCTACCTCCAGGCCTAGCCCATAAAATACTGGACTTAGCTTCTCCCTCACTCTTTCAGTCCCTTCAATTGGATGCAGAGGAATCAGTGAAGGATCTCAAGGCCTGAGAAGATACTAGAGCCACAAGATAGGAAATGCTTGGAGCCTGAATCGCCTGAATGACTGTGTAAACATCCACCGACCTGATCCCAAACAATTCATGTTGGACTGTGACACGAATAAGAAATTATTGTGTTCAGCCATTGAATTTGGATTCTTAATCACACTCAAAGCCTTATATTCACCCATCCAAGGGCTGGGATAAAAAGCACTTACACAGCTTGGCCCACCCAAATGGTAAGGGCCTAAAGCAGCAGGTACTCTTGTAGTGCTGACCACGGGACTTCTCTGTTTCCCACCATTTCCTCCATGACACAGACCTAACCTGGGACTTGGCCAGTGCTGTCCACGAGGGAACTAAGGAGTTGCAGTTCCTTATGCACATGAGGCTCCCTGTTCTAGTTCTAGTGATGGGCACTGCTACCTAGCCTGAGTTCCGGTGCTTTTTGTAAAGCTTTGTCCTGCTTTTAGAGTTTTTAGTTTTATATTCCAGGAATAGACCTTGCTTTGCTTTTGCTGGGTCCTGCACCAGAGCTATAAACCCTCCTCCAGAGGCCATTCCACACTGATTAACCATGGTAAGCAGGAAAAGCCAGTTTTCTGCCTGTTTGGGATCTTGTGTCTTATCTACCTTCTTTACACCCTGCCTTCCCCAGTCATGCTGGGAAACCGTATTGTAACCTGGTGCCCTAGTTGGCAGACCAAGTATTTAGTTCAACTATGTCCATTTTTCCTGTGTTTCACTGAGGCCCCTTTGAGCTTTGGGGTGTCAGAGCCTTTACTTTCAGTTGGGCCCATGCCTACCTTTCACCCCCTGATATGGCTGGGTCTGGAGCCAGGTGTCCTCTTGACCTTTCTCTCCAGCCTAAAGTAAGGAGTAGGGCCTCACAGAGAAGTTCTGAGACAGCGCAGTTCAGAGGTCATCAAGGTATTTTGCTTTTCTATTGACATTTAAAATTTTAGTGATGCTTTTTGTGACAAACGTGTTTTAATTGTAGAGTATCACAAATACATTAATCGTTTGTATTCATGCCTTGTATTTCTATAAGATATAAATACACTGCATTTTAGTGCATGCTTGGCATGTACACATTATTTTATTGTTCTAAATCAAGCCTACCAGGACCTCAGCTTACCATTTGATGACTCAACATGCAAGCTTACAAAAGTCCCCACCAGTTGTCCTACTGCACATATACAAGCTTTTAAACTGTCTTCCTTCTTTAATCTCTTTTGTCCTTCACTCCTTCCTAATATGCTTTGCTTTCCTTAGCCAGCCTATATCTTTACTGTCCAGCCAAACAGACCTAGTCATTTCTAAACAATGACTTCTATTATTGAGCTTAAGGAAGTTAAAAAATAAATCAAACCTGCTGCTTGTAGGTACAAATTGTCAATTGTCAGTTCTCAGGAAAGTAGCTGCTAGAATAGTCTGTCCTATACTCCTGGCAGCAACAGTGACAATAAAAGCCTCACCCCACAGATGTCCTGGAAACACCCAGTTTCCATCCTGGAAGGGCAGAGCATTGCATTTGCAATCATACTTTACTACCTACCGTAAGGATGTTTGCAGACTCCAGTAAAGATAGCTAACATTGAGTGCTAAGTATATGCCAGACATTGATTATCACTCCTATTTTATGGATAAGGAAACCGAGGTTTAGATGCTTTAGGTAACGTGGACAATGTCACAGTGTGTCAATCAGGATGAATTCAGCTGCAAGAAATACACATTTGTGAGGAATGGCTTATATCAGTGCTTCTCAAAATTTAATATGCATAAGAATTATCTGGGATCAGGGCACCTGGGTGGCTCAATCGGTTGAGCGTCTGACTTGGGCTCAGGTCATGATCTCGCTGTCTATGAGTTCGAGCCCCGCGTTGGGCTCTGCGCTGACAGCTCAGAGCCTGGAGCCTGCTTCAGGTTCTGTGTCTCCCTCTCTCTCTGCCCCTCCCCTGCTCGTGCTCTGTCTCTGTAAAAAATAAATAAACATTTAAAAAAATTTTTTTAAGAATTATCTGGGATCTTGTTAAACTAATAATTCTAATTCAGTAGTTTGGGGGTGGGGGTGTTTCTTAATTTTTAATAAGCAATGAAGTGATGCCAGTGCTGGTCTTGCTACCACATTTGAGTAGCAAGTGTTTATCCGCAAGCACATTTACTGTTTACTTAACAAGAGGTTTGGAAGTAGGCAGTTCCAGGATTGATTCAGCAGCTCTATGGTATCCTTCAGAACACAAACTCCTTCCATCCTTCTGATGTGCCATCATAAATAAGCTGATTTTTTCATCTTAAGCCATTTTGTCATGGTCACAGGGTGTCCAATGCCGCACCAAGTGTCACATCTGCATGTGGCTACAAACACAATTAATTTCCCGAGACTGGACATGCTGCCAGCTTCAAAAATGGGGCAAGGAAGACATGGGAGTGGGTGAGAGTGGAAGTGGGGAAATTGCAGTAAAAAAATCGGATAGGTAGGCATTATGCAGTGTCTGCTAAGAAATGGTATAACCAGGATGCAAACTCATCTGTGTCCTAAAGCTATACTACCTTTCATCTGTTTAATTAAGTATAGCTGAAGTGACTTGGAGTCATCTCAGAAGGCAAGCGTAGAATGTGATTATTCTAAAACATGCTCAATTCTGATGACTTGTACCAGCCAGCCTGAAGAACAAATGTGGTATTGAAAAAAAAGGGAGCAGATCTGTTTGGAGCATAGATGTGAAGAACCAAATAAGCATTGCCTAGTTACAAAGATGCTGCTCAGCAGACAACTATTCTTCTATGAGGCAGAGATTTTCAGATAGATTAGATGCACACATTAAAATATCCCTTAAAAATGATCTATCTTGACTCCATGCTCACCAGAAAACTTTCTGATTTATCATTTGATCTGCTACGTAATCAGAAGAGGGGGTGGTTCCCTGGTGAATCTACACAAGTTACTATTTCTCTGGGAAACAATAACTCACTGGAAATTATTTTGCTCACTGGAAATAAGCATTTGGACAGAGAGAAGAACTCAGAGACACACCCATGTACAAATGGAAACTTATTATGCAATGAAAGTGGAACCACAAATCACTATATGTTTAGGTGATGTTGGGAAAACTGGCTCTCCCATTTGGGAGAAAATTTTTAAACAAAATTTCAAAAAGACAATGAGTATCAGTTTATATCAATTAGACTCGTCTCTCAGGAAGATGGAAAAGGGTGTTCACTGGAGCATTGTTTATATTGCTGGGGAGTTGAAGGTAATGTGGGTTGCCAATCCTGACAAAGTGAATAGGTTGGAGGCAATGGATTATACATACCATATAAGAATAAGAACAGATCTTCAAAACATAGTACTTAATGACAAAAGACAGAATGCAATACTATTGATGTGAACTAAAAATACAAGCACATAAAGTAATACACAAGTTGCTAACACATTCAAGTAAAAAAGATACACATAAAATATATTAAAGTATCTATGAGGATAGGGGAATGGGAGTAGAGTATGATGATCAAAAGGAATGGATGGATGGATGGATGGATGGATTGATGGATGGGTGGATGGATATATAAAGAGGGATCAATAATGATAATATGCCAGTCACTGAAGAATGGCATTAACTCAACTTTCTGCACCTAAGATGCCAACAAAAAAATCAGCACATGCAGGCAAGTATATATACAGGCATATATTTATCTATACAGTATACATATATAGACACAAATTTTTAAAAGCTAAAAATGAATACATGGAGATTTCGTTTGTTCATTTGTTTTCTTGTGACTTCCTGTAGATGTCCTGACAAAAGAAAGTCCCAGGGCCTACGAAGCCGAGTCAGAGCCCAGGCCTGAAGACAGATCCAAGCCAGCTTTCCTGACTAATCCACCTTCCTGGTCCACAACCATCATGTCTCTTTCGAACTACAACCATAAATCTAAGAGGTTTTAATTAGTAAACTAGAATATCATCTTTCCGTCTAGTTAGAATGTATTCTTCATTCCCTTCAGGAGATTATACATGTTCATTTTTATTTTTACTCAGTTACTATTTCTGTGTCTAAGTTCTTCAGCTAATGGAAAGAGGCAGCCTGTTAATATCTCCTCATTCGTACTAATATATTGTTTTCATATTGTCATGGCTATTACTGCTATAGATAATTTTATAGATAATTTTCTTGGGTATTTTTGGTGCAAAGGTAGATATGTTTTTTTGTGTTTAAGAAATAACTCCTGATATTTAAGAGATATCAGGAAGGCAAAAACATTTAAGGCAAAGACGCTATAAATAGAAAACTAGCTCACTGAATTGTAAACTAGCATTTGGAATGGAAAAAAAAAAATGAGCGTGTCCTTAAGTGGAAGAGAATGTTTGCACAGGAGGCTGACTGTTGTTTTAAATTAACCTTGATGCTAGGATTTAACCCTTTGCTCCAGAGGACATTAAATAGGTTAATTTCTAACCAATTGGAACCAAAGGGTTACAGGGGCAAAATTATGAAAATTCTTTCATCATGCTTGAGTTTAGAAATTCTGTGATCTGAGTGCTAAGCAAAATGTCAAGACAAATTCCTTTTGCCCTGGCTTTTTATAAAAGTAAGTTGTAAGATGTATACCAATATATTTAAGGGAAACAGCTGCACAAGCAAAGAGAACTATTAAAATATCTCCTTGATGTAAAAATCCAAATGAATATACATATACTTTCATAATAACCAATAGAGAATTTAGAACAGCTAAAAATGTAAGTGCTTGCATGGTGTGCTTCTTATAGCCCCAGTCTCTCTCTAAAGTAATATTATGACTTTGTAGCTTTATGCTATCTTCTTAAAATGCCATTTATATGCATGCAGGCATAGCCCACTGCTACTTATTGGTGTTCTAGTTTGCCTTTAGGCTAGTCTAGTTGGGAATGAACTCCAGGCTCTTATCTCAGATAAGATGTAGAGCCCAAAGGCAGGATCATAACATTCTAATTGCATGCCCTTTGGACAAAAATCTGTGACCAAAGTCACTGTAGCTCTAGAAATAAAAAGTGGAATCAACCCAATCAAAATGCCAATGTGAGGAAATAATGCAATAAAGCATTAGAGGAAGTATGTTCCCCTACACAAACATAAAGACATAAAGGGAAATATTTGAAATCAGGACTATTAAATTGATAGTGGAAAGATGTGCACCTTTAGGATTTTATTCAAGAACCAAGATTTATTACATTATTTAACCAACTGCTGAAAAAAAAAATAATATGCCAGGTACTATCATTTGTCTTGTAGTACTTTCCAATTTGAGAATGAAATTTGAAAAGGGAGGGAAAGGCATAGAAATTATTAGGGGAAGCTAACTCTAGGAAGTAAGTTTGAGAAGGTTCTGCCTTGCGGCTATTCTCCAGGCTTTAGGCAGAGAAAGAGCCACAAATAAGGTGACTGTTTAATTCATCATCCAGATGTTTTGAGAGTGAAAGGGAACACTGTTAGTAAATACGCAAGAGCAATAGGTGGAAACCAAGAATGTCCCAGGCAAACTGGATATATGTATACTCTAACTGTAAACATGATGTTGCCTCAGAGGCACTAGAAAGATGCTTAGCCAATATCTGAATTTCCATAATTAGAGCTTTATTCCTTTGACTTATACCAACAAGGGGATTGTCTCAGTTTCCATAAAATTATTTCTGGGAAAAGTAATCACTAAGTCATTTATATTTTAACATAAATAAACTGTTCAGATTCTTCCCAGAGGGCAAGTTTGGAGGGAGAGAAACACCAGTCTGTAGAACTCTGCACTAAATTTGGCTGAGCGAAGAGGGAAAAGAATACTAGATGAAGGGAGCTGGAGAGGTGTAAGGATGCCCCTGGCCAAAAAGACCCAGACTCCATCTGGAGAAATACCTAAGGAAACACAGGTGCCAAGTTTCCTCAGCTCAAGAGATCTATGCTCAGCCAAGCTCAGGGTACACATGTTCCCCCAAAGATCCCATCACTAGCAGGATGTAAAGAATGCTCATGAAGCATCCTGCTCTAAGTAACCCAGCTTAGAAACTCACAGTATAAGCCAGTTTTATAATGTTCAGAGATGGCTTTCCCTTCACCACACAGAACCAGTGAGAGAAAAGTCCCAAGTCAGACCACGTTTTGATGGCCCCTTCCTTACTCCACACAGAGTGGGAGCATTAGGGAAGGATTGGGTGAAGAACCCTGAGTTAACCCTACAAAGCATCCTTTCTCACAGAAAAGAGTAAGGGATTGTTTTGCATTTCTTGACTCTGAGCAATTTCTATCTCAGATTTAATCACTATTTGTTGTGAATCCTTAGTACTGAAAACAACCACAAAATAAATAAATAAATAAATAAAGTCTCCAGGCTATAATTTGGTGCATTTTTGACCAGTAATTTGCATCAACCCCATCCTTGCTTTTCACAACAACAGGTTATACAAGCAAGGTAATAGCCAGTGACCATTCACGTTTTATGAATATATAAATGAACTGAAGGGCGTCTCTGGAGAAGATTGCAGGTTTTACCTAAAGCTACTTTCAGACATAAGGTCCTGAAATAGAAACTTACAATCTGAACAGAAGTCAAATGGCTCCAGAATGCCTGTACCAAGGTGTTCTTGCCAAAAGTTCTGCTAAGGCAAACGCACCATCCACAAAAAGGCTACGAATCAGAGCCCAGCCTATACTAACCCCGTCAAGATTTGCTGCTTAGAGCAGCTCTATCCAGTAGAACCTTCTGCAATGATGGGAATGTCCTATATCTGTGCTGCCCAACATGGTAGCTATTGGTCACATGTGGGTATTGAACACTTGAAATATAGCCATTACAACTGAAGAACTGAATTTTTAGTTTTATTTTCATAATTTAAATTAATTTTATTCAAATTTAATTTTTAAAACTTTTTTTTTTTACTGTTTATTTATTTTTGAGAGAGAGAGAAAGAGTGTGAGCAGAGGAGAGGTAGGGAGAGAAGGAGACACAGAATCTGAAGCAGGCTCCAGGCTCTCAGAGGTCAGCACAGAGCCCAATGTGGGACTTGAACTCATGAACCACGAGATCATGACCTGAGCCAAAGTCGGATGCTTAACCAACTGAGCCACCCAGGTGCCCCTAAAACATTTTTTTATTTGAGTGGTTGATACACAATGTTACATTAGTTTCAGGTGTACAACATAGTGATTTGACAAGTTTATCCATTAGGCTATGCTTACCACAAGTATAGCTATCATGTGTCACCATACAATACTATTACCATATTTTGGACTATATTTTGGACTTCTGAAGTTGGCTGTGCCTTTTATTCCCATGTCTTATTCATTCTATAACTGTAAGCCTGTATGTCCCACTCTCCTTCACCCATTTTGCCCATCTCTGTACCACTCTCTCTTCTGGCAACCATCAGTTTATTCTCTGTATTTGCAGTTTTGATTTTGCTTTTGTATGTTTCTTTTTTTTTAATTCCACATATGAGTGAAATCTTGTGGTAGCTGGCTTTCCCAATCTGACCTATTTCACTTAGTATAGTACCCTCTAGGTCTATCCATGTTGTGACAAATGGCACAATTTCATCCTTTTTATGGCTGTGTAATACTCCATAATATATATATACCACATCTTTCTTATTAATGGACTTCCTCTTGATGAACTCAGGCTGCTTCCATATCTTGCCTGTTGTAAATAATGCTGCAATAAACATAGGGGCGCATGTATCTTTTTGAATTAATGTTTTCACTTTCTTTAGGTAAATACCCAGTACTGGAATTATTGGATCATAGGATATTTCTATTTATAATTGTTTAAGGACTCTTAATTCTATTTTCCACAGTGGCTGCACCAATTTACATTCTCACCAACAATACACAAGGATTCCTTTTTCTCCGCATCCTTGCCAACACTTGTTTCTTGTGTTGTTGATGTTAGCCACTCTGACAGCTGTAAGATCTCATTGTGGTTTTGATTTTCATTTCCCTGATGTGAAAATTAATGTAAATTCAAATAGTTACCCGTGGCTAGTGCTACCAACTCAAGTCTAGAAGTTAAACCAGTGTAAAGAAAGCAATTGGGAAGTTACCTTTAACTTCAGCAAAGAATCTAGCAAGGTAATATTTGATGCCTTTATATTTTTAACTGTGTAAAAAACTGCAATTTGGCCCTATTCTCTCAATTCTTCACAGAGTCCTTCTAGGTCTTTTCATGATCTGGTCTGCCACCCCTCCCCACCTTCACCCGTTACCTTGAGGATCTCCGCTCCCACTTCTCTACCCCTCCCTCACTTGGCTCCAGCTCTAGTGGCCCCCTTGCAGCATCCCTGACCCAGGGCCTTTGCACTTACCATTTTCTCTGCCCAGACCGTTCTTCTCTTAGCTACCTGCATGGGTTACTCCCTCCTCTCTTTCAAATTAATGTTCAAAAATATTATGTTCTCAGTGAGACTTTTCCTGACCACTTTATTAAGAATTGCAATGCTCACCCCAGACACACATCCTCCTTTCTTTCCCCAATTTTGCCTCTTGAGTGTTTATCCTCTTCTAATATACTTCTAACATAATTCACTTACTTTTTATGTCTATCTTCCCCGTTAGAATGTGAGTTCCATGAAGGAAAGGATTTTCATTTGTTTGGTTCACTTCTGTAGTTGGTGGTGTGCTCATAAATTTTTAACAACCACCTCTCTGGAGGATAAGGAATGCCCTGATTTGTAGCATTCGCCAAAATTTGTGGTATAAATATTCCTATCGTGACAAATTTCAAGCTATCAACAAGAAGTTACCAAACATGGAGTTGGGAAGAGATATGTACAATCAGCTCTCATTTCAACACAGCTCCAGCACACCACCAACTTTACAAGTCCCAGCTCCTAAGACACTTCAAAATTCCCAAACAGCATTTCCCACGCTTTGCTCTTGATAACAATCACCTGGGGCTCTTAAAACTTAACCAGGCTAAAGCCTAGATAATCCCCTCCTCTGGGGATTCTGATTAAGAGGATCTGGGATGGCAATGGAGAATTTATATTTTTAAACTAATACCCTAAGTGCTTCTTATCATCAACTTAGCCCAGTCCACATCCATCTTCCAACTCAGGTTAGTCCCTCCAGACCTAAAGAGCAGCCTTGGGCCAGAGGAGATGGAGAAACCAGCCTATTATCTAAACAAAGGTAGACAGACTCAGGTGGGAAAACTCCTGAGACCCTTCAGCACACCTGCTTTTCCCTCTTTTCCCAGAGGACATGGAGATGGGGACACACTGAAGACATGTGGAACCTCGCTTAACAATGGTCCTATTTCTCTAATGCAACAAATATAAAATACCACTGAAACAGCAAGATGTGTAGAAGGCTACGTTTCAACAATGATGTTTGAAAAGAAACATTTTCCTTTTGAAAATGTTCACATTCAATTTCTGTATTTATTAAAACTGAGGAGAAATTATATAATAACCAGATCATGTTCTGTGTCTACAAAAATTCACTAGGTCTTACAATGATGAATGTCTATCACTGGATTATTTATTAATTTGTAAAAAGATAAATATCTTCAACCAAACCTGGGTTCACACTGGGGATCGTATACATAGTAAGACACAGCCTCTGCCCACAGTCTCCTGGGGACACATGCAAGTAAATGGGAAATGCAGAAGGATAGTAGTTTAGGGGAAGGGGGATGGTTTCTGAAAGAAGTGCCATCCGAACTGAGGCCCAGAGGAATGGTTATTACCCAGAATAAGGCATAGGTGGTGGCAAACAGGTTCCAGAATGCTCAAAGACCAGGAGTGACTAGAACTTTCAGTGAGATCAGGGAAAGGATAAGACTTGAGACTCAGGGAATGAGTTCAGGCCATGTTTTTCACTGTTTAAAACAATGTTTTACTGGCCAGCATTACCTTCATTCCAAAACCAGACAAAGACCCCACTAAAAAGAACAATATCCCTGATGAACACGGATGCAAAAATTCTCAACAAGATACTAGCAAATCAAATACAAGAGTACATTAAATGAATGATTCACCATGATCAAGTGGAATTTATTCCTGGACTAGAGGGGTGGTTCAATATTCACAAATCAATCAATGTGATATATCACATTAATAAAAGAAAGGATAAGAACCATATGAACCTCTCAATAGATGCAGAAAAAACATTTGACAAAATATAGAAGCTATTCTTGATAAAGACTTTCAACTAAGCAGGTACAGATGGAACATACCAAATCATAATAAAGGTCAGATACGAAAGGCCCACAGCTAACATCATCTTCAATGGGGAACAACTAAGAGCTTTTTTTTCTATGGTCAGGAATAAGACAGAGATATCCACTCACACCATTACTATTTAACATAGTACTGGAAATCCTAGCCTCAGCAATCAAACAATAAAAAGAAATAAAAGGCATCCAAATCGGCAAGGAAGAAGTCAAATTTTCACTATTTGCAGGTGACATGATACTCTATATAGAAAATCCGAAAGACTCCAACAAAATATTGCCAGAATCAATGCATGAATTCAGCAAGGTCGCAGGATATAAAATCAACATATAGAAATCTGTTGCATTTCTATACACCAATAATGGAGCAGAAAAAGAAATGAGAGAATCAATGCTGATTGCACCAAAAACCATAAGATAGTTAGGAATAAACCTAACCAGAGAGGTAAAACATGTCTACTCTGAAAACTAAAGAAATTGAAGATGACACAAAGAAATGGAAATCTATTGCTCATGGATTGGAAAAACATTATTAAAATGTTTATACTCGCACTGCAGTCTACACATTCAGTGCAATCCCTAACAAAATACCAACAGCATTTTTCACAGAGCTAGAACAAACAATCCTAAAATTTGTATGGAGCCACAAAAGACCCTGAATAACCAAAGCAATCCTGAAAAAGAAAAACAAAACTGGAGGCATCATGATTCCGGACTTCAAGCTGTATTACAAAGGTGTAGTTATCAAGACAGTATGGTACTGGCACAAAAACAGACACATAGATCAATGGAACAGAATAGAAAACCCAGAAATGGACCCACAACTCATCTGTGACAAAGCAGGAAAGAATATCCAATGGAAAAAAGACAGTCTCTTCAACAAATGGTGTTGGGAAAACTGGACAATGACATGCAGAAGAATGAAACTTGACCACTTTCTTACACCATACATGAAAATAAATCCAAAATGGATTAAAGACCTAAATGTGAGACAGAAAACCATCAAAATCCTAGAGGTGACAACAAGCAGCAACCTCTTTGACCTTGGCAGTAGCAACTTCTTACTAGACACATCACTGGAGGCAAAGGAAACAAAAGCAAACATGAACTATTGGGACTTCACCAAGATAAAAAGCTTCTGCACAGCAAGGAAACAATCAACAAAATTGTTGGGAATGGGAGATACTACCAAATGACATATTTGATAAAGGGCTAGTATCCAAAATCCAAAATTTATAAAGAACTTATCAATTCAACACCCTAAAAAACAAATAATCCAGTGAACAAATGGGCAGGAGACATGAATAGACATTTTTCCAAAGAAGACATCCAGATGGCTAACAGACACATGAAAAGATGCTCAACATCACTCATCGTCAGGGAAATACAAATCAAAACCATGATGAGATACTACTTCACACCTGTCAGAATGGCTAAAATTAACAACAGGAAAAAATAGATGTTGGCAAGGATGCAGATAAAGGAGAACTCTTGTGTACTCTTGTTGGGAATAAAAAGTGGTACAGCCATTGTGGAAAACAACAATCCCACTTCTTGGTATACCTGAAGGAAATGAAATCACTCCCATGTTCAGTGCAGCCCTATTCACAATAGCCAAGACATGGAAACAACGTAAGTACCTGTCAATAAACGAATGGATAAAGGAAATGCGTAAGTATATACACATATATACAATGGAACATTTTTCAGCCATAATAAAGAAGAAAATCTTGCCATGGAGAACATGGATAAAAACTTGAAGACATTCATGCTAAGTGAAAAAAGTCAGAGAAAGACAAATACTCTATGAATTCAGTTAAACGTGTAATCTAAAAAAGCTGACCTCACAGAAACAATAGAATGGTGGTTGCCAGGGGCTGGGAAATGGAGGAAATGGGGAGATGAGGGTCAAAGGGTACAACTTCTATTTATAAAATGAATACGTTTGGGGGATCTAATGTACAGCATGGTGACCATAGTTAACAATACTGTATTTTATACGTGAAAGTTGATCAGAGAGTAAATCTTAAATGATCTCACCACACACACACACACACACACACACACACACACACACACACACAATAACTATAACCTTATCATTGTAATCATTTCACTATATATATGTATTTTGAGTCATCACATTGCAAACCTCAAATCTACACAATGTTATATGTCAATTATATCTCAATAACGCTGAGGGAAAAAAGAAATCAGAATGCAGTTACTCTTGGGAGCAAATGGTCGCTGGAAAGAAACCCAAGAGGGACTTTTGAGGAGTGAGTAATGCTCAGTTTCTGATCATGTTGTGGATACACAGGTGTGTGGAGTTTGTGAATGCTCATCAAGGCGTATACTTACAATATGTGCACTCTGCGGCCTGTATATTATACTTAAATAAAAACTTAAGTTGAAGAATATATAGTGCTCTTTTATCTGTAAATTGTAAAATACTTTTCTCACTCTTCTCTGTTTCCTGTGCTCTTCTCTTTTGTTATTGAATTTTTAACTCATGGCCTTAAGTCTGTATCTCGTGACAGTGGGTCACCAGCCTCTTTTAAATTGATGTTCCCATGTCAGCTGATATGAGTGGCTGGAAATGACCAGCTGTAGTTGCTGACTGGGTCCCACACTAATGCCCAGACTGGCCTGGCAATATCACATGGTCCTATCATTGCGATCTCTGGCATGTACACCTGACACAGAATACCAGGTGTAGGTTAATGAAAAACATGGAAAAGAAGGGGAAAGCTTAATACTGTCAAGGCTTGTTAACAAGAAAATATAATTATATACTTTATATTTTCAGCAGAAAACTCAAGAGGGTTAGCCTGCACATTGTTATGAATGTAACATTCCTGCCAAATCAGATTCATAAAATAATGATTTAAGATGTTAATCTATTTTTATGAATTGTTGTCATAATTGAACTGGAGAAAGCAAAGCACTGGTTTATGACTACAAATTTTCCTTATTCATCTAGCACATAATAGCTCAATCTAGTTTCCTGAATTACACTCTTCGTCAAAAATCCTAGGGGCGCCTGGGTGGCGCAGTCGGTTAAGCGTCCGACTTCAGCCAGGTCACGATCTCGCGGTCCGTGAGTTCGAGCCCCGCGTCAGGCTCTGGGCTGATGGCTCAGAGCCTGGAGCCTGTTTCCGATTCTGTGTCTCCCTCTCTCTCTGCCCCTCCCCCGTTCATGCTCTGTCTCTCTCTGTCCCAAAAATAAATAAAAGTTGGAAAAAAAAAAAAAGCTGCTAGAAAATGCATATTTAAAAAAAAAAAAAAATTTCTTTCTCCTATAACCAGTGAGGAGACCTTCAGGTTTTCTAAGCCAATTAAAATAACTGCTTTTTTTTAAATTTTTTAAACATTTATTTATTATTGAGAGACTGAGAGAGACAGAGCATGAGCAGGGGAGGGGCCGAGAGACAGGGAAACACAGAATCCAAAGCAGGCTCCAGGCTCTGAGCTGTCAGCACAGAGCCCAACACGGGGCTTGAACTCACGGAGTATGAGATCATGACCTGAGCCGAGGTCAGACGCTTAACGGACGGAGCCACGCAGGCTCCCCAAAGAACTGATTTTTTTAAATTAGATCCAAAGACTAGTTTTTGTTTAAGCCTTAGAAGACACTTCCGATGTAACTTAGTTGAACCTAAAAATATTCAAAACCACAACACACATTTCTTAATTACCAAGAAAAGTTCTTAATTAAGCAAATGTTTACTGAGCACCTATATGATACAAATGGGAATCCGATTTACAGATTCTGGGTGCTTCCTACTCCACTATCTTTCCAGAATCCTATCTGGCTTGGGTTTAAATCCCAACCTGCTCCATATCTTGTGGGATATTTCACATGAAAAATTTGACCTCTATACTTCCTTGTCTACATAATGAAAGTAATAAATTGCCTCAAATTAATTAAATTATATAACGCATGCAAAAAAACCCTCAGGTGTAAATGTGAGCTTTCAAATAATAATAGTTTATAAGACATTATTATTAAACTTTGCAATGAGAAAGAATGAAATATGGTCCTTTGTAGCAACATGGATGGAACTGGAGAGTGTTATGCTAAGTGAAACAAGCCATACAGAGAAAGACAGATACCATATGTTTTCACTCTTAGGTGGATCCTGAGAAACTTAACAGAAACCCATGGGGGAGGGGAAGGGAAAAAAAAAAAAAAGGAGGTTAGAGTGGGAGAGAGCCAAAGCATAAGAGACTCTTAAAAACTTAGAACAAACTGAGGGTTGATGGGGGGGTGGGAGGGAGGGGAGGGTGGGTGATGGGTATTGAGGAGGGCACCTTTTGGGATGAGCACTGGGTGTTGTATGGAAACCAATTTGACAATAAACTTCATATATTGGAAAAAAAATAAATTTTGCATGGTGTTGCATTCAAGAAGTTTCCTTGTTGAGAGTTTACAGAGATTTCCTAAGAGAAGTGACCAGAGCTTGAAATTTTGTTCTACCACCTTGAGTCACATGCTGCTCCATAGCTGTGGGCTTTATGAAATTCTTTCTCCTAATATTTCCATCTACTGAATACTCTTCTGCCCTAAGAAGCCAAGTTAATATTTAAATTCACCTCTCATGTAGGAAGTGGCAACTATGTTTGACTGATTGACATAAGTCCAATGGGGAGAAATTCTGTCAATAACAGTAATAAATATATGTGAACAGGTGAACAGAATATCTAGTGATGAAACTATAGCTGATGGCTCACCTATCTACTCCCAGTTCCCTCTTTTAAACTAGGAAGAATTCAAGTGACATATTCTCCTCAAGGAGAAATGCCTCATAAACAGGTATTAGAGAAGGAAAGCATGTAACCAAAGCCAGGTAGTTTCTACAGAAAAGGAATACCAGGAAACTCTAAGCAGCTTTTTAATCTGTGGACAAAATAATTACTGAGACTGAGCTGGTAATCATTACTCCCACTGAAAGAGTGATAACCCTACAATCAATTCAAAATGATTTAAAGACTTGGGCCACCTGGGTGGCTCAAGAGTTGAGTGTTCAACTCTTGATTTCGGCTCAGGTCATGATCCCAGGGTCACAGGATTCAGTCCCATGTTGGGCTTCATGCTGAGCATGGAGCCTGCTTAAGATTCTCTCTCTCTCTCTCTCTCTCTCTCTCTCTCTCTCTCTCTCTCTCTCTCTCTCTCTCCCCCCCTCCCCTACTCACTCCCTCTCTCTGTCTGTCAAATAAATAAAATGAAAAATTTTTAATAAAGGCTTAAATATAAGACCCTAAACTATAAAACTCTTAGAAGAAAACATAAGTTCCAACAACCTACAACATTCTATCTGTTATCATTGGGAAAAAATTCCATTAACTAAGTATATTTAGAAATCAAAATGATCTGTAATCTAATGATACTTGTTTTCTGTAATTGGATTTTTATACATAGTTTTATTTATGGAAGAAAAATAATGACTGAAACTTACCCTGGTACTCTTTAAACATTTTTTAAAAATATTTATTTATTTTGGGGAGACAGAGAGACAGAGTGCAAGCAGGGGAGGGGCAGAGAGAGAGGGAGACACAGAATCTGAAGCAGGCTCAAGGCTCTGCACTGTCAGCACAGAGTCCAATGTGGGGCTTAAATCATGAACCGTGAGATCATGACCTGGGCTGAAGTTGGATGCCTAACCTACTGAGCCACCCAGGCACCCCTATCTTGGTACTCTTTATCATACATAAGACTTGCAGGGAGATTCATGTGTTACAGAAGTATATGCCAAATAACTTTTAACAGCCTTTCCAGTAGTCATCACACAAGAATCTTTTAATCTTCCATTAACTCTCCCAGTTTTCTTCACTTCATCCCGCATAGGGACTTTGACCCAGAAGACACCATTCTGGCAGAAGAATTATGATTTGTCATAAGTGCTGATACTTTGGGCAACAGCAATAACATAGCTTCTATTTTTCTTTTCTTTCTTCTTCTCTCCCTTTCCTCCTTCTACTTAAAAAAATTTTTTTTCAGAGTTAATTTTACTCACACTACAAATCATGTAATTTTTACAACGATCATGTGAGGCAGGCAGTACAGGTATTACTGTCCACATTTCTCAGCTGAGAAAACTAAAGCAGGCAAAGAGAGACTGCACAAAGAACTAGCCTATAACACAGTTTCTTTGGCTACAAGCACAAAATATTCTCCAATTGAAAAGGAAAAGTGGGCATAAACGTAGACAGGAAAACCAGAGATCGTTAGACAGCCTCAGGAGCCACGCTGGAGATTCACTAGGCAAAGTGCCACTATGGGCAGGAGGGAATATTTAGAGATGAAGTCATCTAGTCCATCACAGCCATTTTACTAAAGAGGAAACTCACTTGCCCTCAGCAGCTAGAAAGTGTAAAGAGAGTTAAGGATTGACGGGCAGGAGACCTGTATTCTGGCCTCATTGTGCTACTAAGCTTAGACCAACCAACCTAGCCATCAACCTACAGACATTTGACATCGATGTTCCACAAGTATTTCAAAACATGTCCAAACTATTTATCTCCCCTCCACCCCCACCGAACTCCCATGGCAATCATCTCAGTAAATGGCCCAGGACAGGATCCTAGTAATCTTCCCTCTCCTTCATCTCCCATGTCATCTCAGTTACCAAATTCTGCTACAAATCTTTCTGATCCACCTCCTTCTCCCCATTTCCAGGCCCTCACTATCCCTGGCTTGGGTTAGGTTACACAGCTGTCCAGCAGGTTTCCTGGATCCTACTCTTGCCCTGTTTCAATCCAACTGCCACTCTGCCTGCCATCACAGAGAGCTTTCTACACCAGAAGTTGTCACTGCTCTAATTATTATTAATCTGTTTTCCAACAACTGGATGAAGCCTAAAGTCCCAAGTAGGACGTCCCAATCTGTTTGTGATTTGGCCTCTGCCCTCTTCTCTCACTTCATCTTTCACCACTCATAATTTCAGCCAAGCCCAAGTTTTGCAGTTCCTCCAATGTCACCTTTGGCTTTGACACTAATGGTTCACTCTTCCTGGAAGTCTCCCCCTTTCCCTGCCCATTGCCTGGCTAAAATTAACTCACCCTTCTAGACTCAGCTTAGGTTGGAACTTTTCCTGGCACCCCTTTTATGTGTTCCTTTGATACTCCCAAGGCATCTTGTGCAGACAAAAGAGTCACTATTCACCCTGAACTATGTTTGCTCACACATCTGTGTCCCTTGCTAAACTCAGCAGTGGAATGGCAGGGACAGCATCCTATTCAGGGCTCAGTATTAACTATTCATCCAACAAATATTTGAGGACCTACTTTATACCTGATATTGTAGGTACAAGGGATATGGCAGTTAACAAAGCAAAGACACTCCTTGTTAGTAAGTGGGAGGTGACATCATAAATGGACACATAAAAAGAATATGAGTGAAAAGTGCTTTGCAGACAATTAAAGTAAGCCATGTGGTATAAAAGTGACTGGATGGCTACGTTAGATGGGGTATGTCAGGAAGTTTCCTCTGGGGAAGTGACATTTAAACTGATAACTGAACGCCAGCAAACCGGTATTGAGAAGAGTACGAAAGATGAAAGAAAAAGTGGCCCATGTGGATGTAAAGCAAGCGTGGGAAAGTAGTGAAGATGGAGTCAGAGAAGACAGGAACCATATTATGAACATTTTGTAGGACAGAATAGAGTTTCGATGTTGTTCCAAGCGTGATGGGGAGTGACATGATCTGATTTACACCTAGGACTGCTATGTTTACACTGCCTAGCGTGTAAACAGACCAGTTTGGAGGAGAGAAAGGTCGGTGGCCTGGATACGGAGGTCGCAGCGGTTTTGGAGACAGTGGACGGACTGGGGATGTAAGTGTGAGTGACAGGGACCTGCCGGTAAGCAGATGCCTTAAGGCTCAGCGCACGTAGATTTTTGGCCCTGGCAGCCGCGTCGGTACTGGGGTATAGAGCAGGCGCACGGCGACTCCTACGAGGAAGAGGGTATCGAAAAAGTTGCTTCGGTGTCCCCCTCCACACACCCCCCCCCCTTCCCCGGACTCTGGAGAGAGTTCAGGTCAGGCAGCTGGAAAGAGACACGCCCAGACCCACAGTAGGCTGCCTGCCATCACCGGGACCGGAGAGCGCGGAGAGTGCCCGACTGGCGGCGCGCGCGGACCCGAACTCCACGTGCCCCGCGCGGGGGTTTCCGCGTCCTCTGGGCGGGGCCGGAAGAGGAAGTCGGCGCTGCAATAGCGGCCCCAGCAGCAGCGGCGGCCCCTGCCCAGCCAGCCCCGCCGCCCGCGCCCGTCCGTGCCGGCCCCAGAGGCAGCGCCGCGGCGGGACCCGGAGACTGTACCAGCCGAGAAGCGCCGCGCCGCCGGGCGCCCAGCAGTCCGATGGGGCCGCAGCGGCCGCTGCCCCTGGCCGCGACCGCCCTGCTCTGGGGCTTCCTGCTCCCGCTGGTAAGGGGGACGGCCGGGCGCTCGGGCCTCCCCGGGGCGGGGCCGGGTCTCCCTGCCCCTTCTCCTCCCCACCCCCGGGCTGCTACCCGGCGTCTCCAGTGCGTGCGCCCTAGCGGCCTGCCCCCCTTCCCGTTTCTCCCTTTCCTTCCAGCCGCCCCTTCTTCAGCCTCGTTTCTCCTGCCTTCCTACCCCACCCCCATTCCCGCCCTTTGAAGTCTTCGAAATACCCACCCCAAGAAAGCTCTCTGTGGAACCCCTCTTGCTACTTTGACCTTCGGGGTTGTCTGTAGTTTTTCTCTGTTCCGGGAATTTTAAATTGACCTCTTGAGTTTTATCGTGTAGCCCGTCTTACAGCATCTTGCTCTTTTTTACCCTTGGAAGAAGAAAAACATTAATACGTGCTCCCGGGGTGTTCAGCGGTTCAAAGACTGCACTTTAATTTAATTGCTCGAATACAGATGATTTTTTTCTTTTTTTTCTTTTTTTTTTTTTTTTTGGTCTTCCTCCTCTTGTAGTTCCTGCTACGCCTCATTTGATTACTGGGTGGGTGGACGGTGTGTTTGGTGTTTCAATTTTTATATTTCTTGGAAATTTGACTTAGGGATTTTCAGGTTGGAAACTTCTGGGAGCTTTATCGACACAGAATTGGTATAGTGTGTGCCTGTCTAGTTCTTTCCATTAGAATATGTAACTTCTCTGATACAGTGTATTTTGCATCCTCTGCTGTTTAAAGAATTACTATTAGTGAATATATTTAATACAAAAGTATCTTTAACATTTATTGAAAAACCAAAATCAGAACGTAAAATAGTTAAGTGCCTTTGGTGTATTCATAACTTTGCTAGGCAACGTGAGGAACATGGAAGATAATGTATCTAAAAATTGTCTTTGTGAGGTGGAGGGGAAGTGTAATATAAAAAGAACAATAAAGTGGCGGTGTAGTCTGAAGCTTTGAGGTGTAGTTTGCCATGTATGGTATGTCTAAAAGATAACAATTCAGGTAGTATGTAAATACACATAAAACTATAACCTAGGTATACAACTTGTCTGCATGTTTTTGCACTCTTGCAAATTTTCATTTGAGCCACTTCAGCTAATTTTAGGAATATACCTTATATACCACATTCCCACTAATCTTTTGTCAACACTATAATTAATTTAATAATATATCAATTGCTTATAACTCACATTGAAATTCTTATCAAAAGCCCCTGAGCCCTCTCACTAAAAGATGACAGCAGAATTTTTGTGTAATTTCAAGGGCTTAACAAATCTAAAGGTCGTCCATATTCAAAATTGTAGCTAGCCTACAGTCTTTTCAGGGCTGTCGTGGGATGCGGCAACTGTCTTTTCCTCCGCAGATATTTAATGTGCATCTATTATATGCCAGGCTCTGTGCCAGTGACTGCGAATATACTGACAAAATCTTTTTTTTTTTCATTTTAAAATGTTTATGTAAGATAATTAGAGCTTAAAGAATTTTTACAAGGCTATATTAGGAAACTTAAAAAAAATGTAAGTAATGTTGCAGTGAAAATTTATCATAAACCAGGACTTGGTATATGTCTTTTCTTCCAGGATTTGGTATCTATGTGGGGAGGACAAGGGAAAGAATTATAGGAGGAAGAAGCAGAGGATAAAGATATGCTAGATATTCAGGCAATAATTTGTAGGAATAAAAATAATTTGGACTTCCATAATCTAATCATCATAATCTCCTCTCCCTGCTCACCCCCAAACAGCAAAATGAGCAAAAAGGCATCCTTTGTTGTATTTTTTCTACATCTGTTTTTATTTCCTGTTTCTAGTTTTTTTTTTTTTTAATGTTTTTATTTATTTTTGAGCCAGAGAGAGGCAGAGCATGAGCAGGGGAGGGGCAGAGAGAGGGGGAGACACAGAATCTGAAGCAGGCTCTAGGCTCTGATCTGTCAGCACAGAGCCCGATGCGGGGCTTGAACTCATGGAGTGTGAGATCATGACCTGAGCTGAAGTCAGACACTCAACCAACTGAGCCACCCAGGCGCCCCTCCTGTTTCTATTTATTTATTTTAATTGCATTTTTACAGCAGGATCAGTCCTTGAAACATGGAGAGAAGCACTCATAACCGCAGAAACAAAACTGATCCTTCACCAAAGATAGTTTTTTTTTTAATGTAATTAATTAATTTATTATTTTACATCCAAGTTAGTTAGCATATAGTGCAATAATTTCAGGAGTAGATTTCAGTGATTCATCCCCTATATATAACACCCAGTGCTCATCCCAACAGGTGTCTTCCTTAATGTCCCTTACCCATTGGGCCCCTACCCCTACCCCTCCAACAACCCTCAGTTTATTCTTTGTATTTAAGAGTCTATTATGTTTGTCCCCCTCCTTGTTTTTATATTATTTTTGCTTCCCTTCCTTTATGTTCATCTGTTTTGTATCTTAAATTCCTCATATGTGTGAAGTCATATGATATTTGTCTTTCTCTGGCTAATTTCACCTAGCATGATACCCTCTAGTTTCATCCACATAGTTGCAAATGGCAAGATTTCATTCTTTTTGATTGCTGAGTAATACTCCAGTGTGTGTGTGTGTGTGTGTGTGTGTGTGTGTGTGTGTGTGTGTGTGTATGTCTATGTATGTATGTATATCTGTCAATAGACATTTGGGCTCTTTCCATGCTTTGGCTATTGTCAATAGCACTGCTATAAAAATTTGGATGCATGTGCCCCCTGTGTGGCCGAGGTCAAAAAGGTTTTTGCCTGCTGTCTCCTCTAGGACTTTGATGGCTTCCTGTCTTACCTCTAGGTCTTTCATCCATTTTGAGTTTATTTTTGTGTATGGTGTAAGAAAATGGTCCAGGTTCATTTTTCTGCATGTTGCTGTCCAATTTTCCCAACACCATTTGCTGAAGAGACTGTCTTTATTCCATTGGATATTCGCTCTGCTTTGTCAAAGATTAGTTGGCCATACATTTGTGGGTCCATTTCTGGGTTCTCTAGTCTGTTCCGTTGATCTGTGTGTCTGTTTTTGTGCCAGTACCATGCTGTCCTGATGATTACAGCTTTGTAATCATCTTGAAGTAGGGATTGTGATGCCTCCAGCTTTGGTTTTCTTTTTTGGATGGCTTCGGCTATTCAGGATGTTTTGCTGGTTCCATACAAATTTTAGGATCATTTGTTCTAGCTCTGTGAAGAATGCTGGTGTTACTTTGATAGAGATTGCATTGAATATATAGATTGCTTTGGGTAGTATCGACATTTTAACAATATTTGTTTTTCCAATCCAGGAGCATGGAATATTTTTCCATTTTTTTGTGTGTCTGCTTCAATTTCATTCATAAGCTTTCTATAGTTTTCAGTGTTGAGATTTTTCATCTCTTTGGTTAGGTTTATTCCTAGGTATTTTATGGTTTTTGGTGCTGTTGTAAATGGGATTGATTCTCCTGATTTCTCTTTCTGTTGCTTCATTATTGGGGGATAGGAATGCAACCGATTTCTGTGCATTGATTTTATAGCCTGCGACTTTCTGAATTCATGGATCAGTTCTAGCAGTTTTTTGGTGAAATCTTTTGGGTTTTCCAAATAGAGTATCATGTCATCTGTGAAGAGTGAAACTTTTGACTTCCTCCTTGTCGGTTTGGATGCCTTTTATTACTTTGTGTTGTCTGACTGCTGAGGCTAGGACTTCAGATACTATGTTGAGTAACAGTGGTGAGAGTGGACATCCCTGTCTTGTTCCTGACCTTAGGGGGAAAGCTCTCAGTTTTTCCTCATTGAGGATGATGTTAGCGGTGGGTCTTTCATATTTGGCTTTTATGATCTCTAGGTATGATCCTTCTTGCCCTACTTTCTTGAGTGTTTTTATCAAGAAAGATGCTCTATTTTGTCAAATGCTTTCTCTGCATCTGTTGAGAGGATCATGTGGTTCTTGTCCTTTTATTGGTGTGATATATCACATTGATTGTTTTCTGGATGTTAAACCAGCCCTGTATCCTAGGTATAAATCCCACTTGGTCGTGGTGAATAATTTTTTTAATATATTGTTGGATCCGGTTGGCTAGTATCTCCTTGAGGATTTTTGCATCCATTGGTGAGATCTTTTTGATATGTAAAGCCTTTTTCAGTGGATTTGTTTTCTTCTTGACCCTTTCTTCCTTTAATTTCCTGAAACAATCTCTTTCCTTTTCTGAGGAACTCAAATCTGGTATACTTTTCCACAGCAGGAGCACTCTCTCTCCTTTCTGCTTACTTACTGGATACCTAGTTCCTTTCCTCCAACACTGTCTGAAGTCTTACAGATTTTTTTTCTTCTTACCATTTTCTCCCTGAAGCCCTAGTTTATTACTCTTCCTTAATCTTACAGCTCTAGGTGGCCTCTCTGAGTTCATTTGAATTAATGATGCCAGTTTAATTATTTCATTTCTCTTTTCTGGGCTCTTGCAGCTGGCACTGCTACCAACTTTCCCTTTAGTTATGTAACAACAGGGCCACTATCCTCATCCACAAGCAGCACAAAATAGCACATAATCTCCAGAATCCACTGCCGCATCCTTGTAGAAAACACAGAGGATTTAGTATTGGAAAGGCCTTTCACCATCATGTAGCCTACCCTCCTCGTCTTGTCCTCTTTACATCATTGTGACCTCACTGTGTATGTGAAACTCAGGCTTCAGTACATCTGATGTTTTGGTGATTTCTAAACCCATTAAACCTGTTAAGTCTAGAAATGAAGAGTGTGTGGTAGATCGTTAGTTCTCTCTTGGCCTTGCCATGATTCTGTTTCGCAGTCTTGCTTCCCCAGCCCAAGCCCCATCCCTAGCCACAACTATTAGGCCTTTATTTCACAGTGTTTGGACTCAGTCACAGAGTTATGTTTCAAAGAAAATCAGAAAAGTTTAGCCTGGATCTGTTTTCTAAAGTTGCTTCAGAGTTCTCTGAAGAATCCTGAATCCTTTCCATGTTTTTACAAAAGTTCTGTTCATTTTTTCATTACTTCAAAGAATTTGAAGTGTTACATAGCTACATCTTGAACCTATTACAGTGAAGTGATAATCAGGATCCCCAGCAGAGAAATCTCTTGCTGAAATCTGCATTCCTTTGGTATACTACACCAAGTCAAAGAATCTTCTTTAATTCTTTCTTTTCTGCCCTCCTCTCTCATGCTCCTGAGGAAAAGAAGTATGTTCTGCTACCCAAGCTATCAGAGACATGCTGAGCTGTTATGTTGTAGACTGAATTGTATCCCTTCTCCACCACTCCCCAAACATATGTTGAAGCCCTGACCCCCCAGTGTGATGGTATTTGGAAATGGGCCTCTGGGAGATAAGTAGGTTTAGATGAAGTCAGAGGGTAGATCCCTTGTGAAGGATTGGTGCCTTGTAAGTAAAAGACAACCGAGAGCTTGTTCTCTCTCTCTCCCCTAATACTCACCCCCCAACACACACACACACCATGTGATGACACAGTGAAAAAGTGTCCGTCTACAAGCCAAAAAGAAAGCTCTTACCAGAAACCAACCATGCTGGCATCTTTACCTTGGACTTCTAGTATCTAGAACTGTGAGAAAAATAAATTTCTGTTCAAGGTACCAACTCTGGTATTTTGTTATAGCAGCCCAAGCTAAGACAGATTTGGGTACCAGGAGTGGGGTACTTCACTAATACCTAAACCTGTGTCAGCAGCTTTGTAACAGGGTAGAGGCTAGAAGAGGTTTGAGATGCTTGCTAGAAATAGGACAATTTGGTAGAGTCTCAAAAATGAGGAATATGGTGTTAGAAACTGGAGGAAATGCAATCCTTGTTATAAAATGGCAAAGAGCTTTGAACTGTGTTGTGGTGTTTTGTAGAAGGAAGAATTGTGAGCAGTGCAATTAGATATTTAGCGGAGGAGATTTCTAATCAAAGTGTTAATGGAGCAGTGTGATTCCTCCTGACTGCTTATAGTAAAATGCAAATGGAGAGAGAAGAATTAAAGAAGGAATTGTTAAGGAAAAAATAACTAGAATTTGAAGATTTGGAAAATTTCTCAGCCCATCCATATTGCAAAAAATGAAGCTTGTTCTGCAAAGAATACTGTGTGGCTAGAAAACCATCTGATAGGGGCGCCTGGGTGGCTCAGTTGGTTAAGCGGCCAACTTCGGCTCAGGTCATGATCTCGCGGTCCGTGAGTTCGAGCCCCACGTCGGGCTCTGTGCTGACAGCTCAGAGCCTGGAGCCTGCTTCTGTTTCTGTGTCTCCCTCTCTCTCTGCCCCTCCCCCGTTCGCACTCTGTCTCTCTCTGCCTTTCAAAAAATGAATAAATGTTAAAAAAAAAAATTAAAAAAAAAAAAAAAGAAAACCATCTGATAAAGAGTTTCAGGATTTTTGAGCAAACATACTGCCAGTTTCAACTAAATACAGAGTTTGGACAAAATGAAGAAAGGCTGTTGGACTTCTTGGATTTGACAAAATGGGATGATGGAGCTCTGTGGTTGTGAACGTGGATTGTTCTTCAAGAAGGAGAAATGACCCCAAAGGCAATTCAGATACCATCAGGCCACTGCCTCAGTCTCAATAGGCCTTATGGCTTCTTTTGGAAGCTTTGGGGACCAGACTCCACAGGGCCATGGAGGTGATGCTGCCACCCCAGTGGGCCTGGAAGGTGGGACATTGAGCCAGAAAGGATTATTCGTGAGCCTTAAAACCTAATGGAATTTGTCTTGCTAGGTTTTGGACTTGCTTGAGTCCTGTCACCACTTTCTTCCTTCTGATTTCTCCCTTTTGGAATGCTAATGTCTACATTATGTTTTAGAAGCATATAACTTGGGGCACCTGGGTGGCTCAGTCAGTTGAGCGACCGACTTCGGCTCAGGTCATGATCTCACGGTTTGTGAGTTCGAGCCCCACATCAGGCTCTGTGCTGACAGCTCAGAGTCTGGAGCCTGCTTCAGATTCTGTGTGTGCCTCTCTCTTTGCCCCTCCCCCACTCATGTTCTCTCTCTGTCTCAGAAATAAATAAACATTAAAAAAAAAGAAGCATATAACTTGTCCGGTTCCATAGCTGGAGAGGAATGTTGCCTTAGAATAAACTGTATCTTAATTTTCACCCATATTTGACTTAAATGATATTAGATGAAACTTTGGACTATAGAGTTGATGCTGGACTGAGTTAAGACTTTGGGGGCTGTTGGGATGAAATGAGTATTTTTTTTTTTGCCTGTAAGAAGGAAATGAATTTGGGGGCCCTGAGGCAAAATGCTGTGGACTGGATTTTGTGCCCCAGATTCTTATGTTGAAGCCCTGACCCCCCCAGTGTGATGGTATTTAGAGATGGGGCCTTTGGGGGATAATTAAGTTTAGATGAGGTATCAGTGTGGGGCCCTTATGATGGGATTGTTGCCTTGCTCTCTTTCCCAGTCATGTAAAGACACAGTGAGAAGGCAGCCATCTACAAGCTAGGAAATGAGCCCTTACCAGAAATCAGCTATGCTGGCACCTTGATCTTGAACTTCTAGGTTCCAGACTGTGAGAAAATAAATTTCTGTTACTTAAGCCACCCAGTCTGTGGTATTTTGTTATGGTAGCCCGATATTAGCCAGATATTAGACATTCTTTTCTTTTAGATTCTTCACAACTTTTTTTTTTTTTCCTTCTTTCCTCTGAGCTATCTCTGAGGATTATGCATCCCACTCTTTACTTTCTAAGTCACTGATGGCTGTGAAAATGTAACATCTACACATTCATCCCCTCTCAGAATAATCCAGAGAAGGTTCAGGAAGGTATGACTTGTCCTAGTTCATACAGAAAAGCCTGAAAAAGACAAGTAGAACTCAGGATTTCTAGACATTCCTTGATATTTTTCCACTAAGTTGGTCATTAATGTTTTCTTATAAATCAAAAATACATCAGAAGACTGATAAGATAAATTTGTAAATTTATTCATAAGAAAGGGCTTAAAGATAGAAGTCATATTTATTATATATTTGATCACCTTTTTGGTTAAAAATCACCTGAGATTGGGTCTGTTTACAAAACTCTAGACCATAAAGTCTCCAGGTACAGACCCTTATCCCCAGATACTAAAGTTTTGTTAAAAATTTTTGTTTTTAGGTCAGAATTTGCCAAATATTACTATGCACTATGGCCTTAGATCAACTTTTTATGCACTTATATTACCTGCCTGGCCTTGTAGTTACTTGAATTTGTGAATTCTAGTGTAAATCATAAATTCTGTAACAGTTGAGTTATATCACTAGGTACTAAGATTACTTAGGGAAAACCAAGCAGAAGGATAGATCTAGGTAACAAGTAAAATATAATCCACATGAAGGAGAAACTCTACTGGACTCATTCTCTGCTGTCTCCCCTAGCATCTCATAGACTGCAAAGTATCAAATAAATTAATGTCTCCCATACCTAATACCTCTTCCCCTAAACATTACATATCCCCAGATTCTCTGAGTGCAAGGAATGATGCTGGCTCTACTTTTCCCATGGCCCATAGACTTCTCTGAGTTCCTGTGAATACCTATTTAATGTCCCAGCCCCCACTGAGCCACTAAATAAGTAGTTAAGATTACGCTTAATCTTTATGGGTATGGGTCTAGTCACTTCCAGTGTATCATTTCCTTAAACTTTGAATCCTGGAAGTAGGAATGGAAACAATGTAGGTTGTTGATTATATAACTTAACAGGGAGAAAACAGGCATAGAAAATATATAATAGTGAATGATCAGAAAGTTATTTAGGCCTAACTTCGGAGTGTGTCATTCAAGACACACAACCTCAACTCTATCTTTCCTATAGAGACCCCTTTCAGCTCTTTTATTGTATTGCTATTAACTATGTAACTGTGTAAAGAGAAAGATGTTTATAAAGAAAGGGATACCCACTACATTGCAGTGATTTAAGGGTGATAGGTGACTTGCTCCTATTGCATTTACCGTTCAGTGATTACATTGCAACTTTATATCTTCTGGTTTAGGAATGTAGCTTTTTTTTTTAATTACTCATTTTCATTATAGATAAATTCTATTTATTAACAAAATTTGCTCCCAAGCCCCAGTTCTTGTATTTGGTGTCTAAAAATACAGAAATAATTTAATTTGTAGATTTTATGTAGGAAGATTGCCAGGGGGTTAATTGGAGAGAGAATTACGGTTACATTCACACACTGCCCCTTGAAACTGAAGGGTTGTGTATATCTAATGGATAACAATACAAATAACATGAACCTGGTTTAATTGACAGATGTAGAAAGGGATGGGGAAGCTGGGACCCAGTGATGCATATACTGAAGAGTTTTGAAGGAACTCCTGGGTGAGATGGGGGAACTACTGGCCAAAGTATGAACATTGGCTATACCAGCAGACTGCAGGTACAGTGTGACTCACCTCTTGAGAAAATTCCTAGGAGGATCTCAGTAATGTCTGGAAGACTTGTGAGTTTCACTGCTATTCATGATGAAGTATATAACCATGTACTCTATGGACCAGTATCAGAGCATCACCTGGAAGCTTGTTCAAAATGCATGATCACAAGCTCCACCTAAGAGCTGTTGGATCAGAATCTGCATTTTAATAAGAACATTAAAGTTTAAGGGGTGCCTGGGTGGCTCAGTCAGTTAAGAGTCCAACTTCTATTCAGGTCATGATCTCACAGCTCTAGAGTTTGAGCCCTGTGTTGGGCTCTGTGCTGACAGCTCAGAGCCTGGAGCCGACTTGAGATGGATTCTGTGTCCCCGTCTTTCTCTGCCTCTGCCCTTCTCATGCTCTCTGTTTCTCTCTCTCAAAAATAAATAAACATTAAAAAAATTTTTTTTAAAAGTCAGTTGTTTCAGCGGCTGACTTCGGCTCAGGTCATGATCTCACAGTTTGTGAGTTTGAGCCCCGCAATGGGCTCTGTGCTGACAGCTTAGAGCCTGGAGCCTGCTTCAGATTCTGTGTCTCCCTTTCTCTTTGCCCCTTCCCCACTCATGCTGTCTGTTTCTCTCTCAAAAATAAGTAAACATTAAAAAAAAGTTTTCAAAAAAAGAATATTAAAGTTCAAGAAGCACTCATCTATAATAAAGGGAAAGAAATTGCTGCACAGAATACTGAGCATAATCTCCAGGAAAAAAGAACCATGCTTGACAAATATGTTGAGGCTTTTTAAGGGAATTAAATATACACATGGGAAAAGGTTAACATTGTATTATTCAGAGCTATACTTGATCAGGTGACAATGGGCCAAGGTACAGAGCTCTGGCAGACCCAAAGAATGACATGTATATAGGGTAGGTGGTAGTATGTTAGATAAATTTTTAGCTAGAATTGTTCTTTTCCAAAGGAATATGTGAAGACTTAAGTTTCGAAAATAGATCCAATACTAGAAGATATCTTTTGAAGAAGAAAGAAAGGTGGAAGACAAATAAAACCTGGGAACCAGGGTCGAAGAAGAATCCTTGAACCGCACTATTAGCTTGGACAGGAGTAGAGCAGGCCTGTTCTCAGTAGGTTAATACTAGGCTGGTGAGTCAGCATCAGGAGGCTGTTGGAACAGAGGCTAGGAATTCAAATGCCCGTGGTTGGAACTACCTAGAGACTAGAATGTAAAGCATGGATGTACTCCCAAGAGACAGGGACATGAAGGTCAGTGTGAGACTGACTCGCTGTAAGTATACTGATGAAATAAAAGCTCCTGTACACGTCCCTTTGTTTAAGGTCTGATTGGTCTCAGAAAATGGGGATCTAATACATGTGCAAGGATGTGAGTATAGTATATACATCATTGTAGTTGTTCTTTTTTAGACCTTTGGTAATCATTTGACACTTGTCATAGCAAAAGCTATTTAAGCAAAGGAATAGGTAACTGTAACATCAAGATAGACTTAAACATCACTAGTTTTTGGTTTGAAAAGATGATAGTGAATATGCTTGAAGTCAGGTGTTCTGGATAAAGTAATAGGAACTGTTCATGAGCAACAGAGAATCCCATGAAGTTTTATTGGAGACAAATTTGAGTCCAAAAAGGGACCACCAGTTCATACCATGGGCTAGTAAACTTACTTACCTTGTGGTAAGGATCAAGTAAGATGTGAATATAGAGCGACAGTGGTATAAAATAGATGATTTGATTGTCCTGAAGAAAGCTTGAGTCCACACCCAGTACTTGTAGGAACTGATGTGAAGAGGGAAGATACAGGGCAAATAGTAAGAAGTTGTCGTAGGAAAAGGAATTCCATGAAGCCCAGAGCCCCAGAACTGGGGTTATTTGGAAGACTATAAGGAAATGACGTAGAGTTTCAGATATTTAGAATGTGGGAGGAACTAATGGGGAATTAGAGGGGCTTGAGTGGTGGTAGAAGACCCATACCAGTATCACGGAAGAGGGAGTTAACAGCTAATGCGGGCATCCCGGTGACCAGTGTTAAAGCTGGAGAGTGATAGTTGGGCGCCAAGAGGTGCTTGGGGATGTAACTGCATGAGGGAACCTAATGTGGTAGCAGAGTTGAAGACTGCTGGTCTGGGTGTTGGAGAGCCCAGTTCTAATCTTGGCCCCCGAGACCACTTCACTTTGGTCGTTGGGGACCGTTTGAGCCACGAAATGAAGACACTAGAATATTTTGTCTAAATCCCTTCAAGCTCTTGATACTCAGCTTTTTACGAAGAGAATGTTTTCATTACTGATTGAAAATGCAAATACAGCACTCGCTTCGGCAGCACATACACTAAAGTTGGGACGATGCAGAGAAGATTAGCACCGCCCCTGCACAAGGATGACATGCAAATTCGTCCACACTTTTTTGCACTATGTGCTAACTAACTTGAATGTAAATTTTAAAAACAAATTTAAAAAAAACTGTAAGAGGGAGGTAGAAGAGAGTCAGGGAGATGTGACTATAGAAGAACAATCAGAGAGAACAAAATTGCTGGCTTTGAAGAGAGAGAAAAGGAGCCATGATCCAACTGACTTGGGCAGTCTTTAGAAGCTGGAAAAAGTAAGGAAAGGAATTTGTCCCTAGGAGCCCCAGGAAGGAATGCAGCTCTGTCAATACTCAGATTTTAGCCCAATGAGATCTGTGTGCAACTTGTAACCTTCAGAATTGTAAGATAATTTCTGTTCTTAAAAAAAAAAATGCAAGCATAATTTTTAAAGGTTGAATGAATAAAGTCATAGAAGGCCAGACCACAGTTGATGACAAAGGAAAATTCAGTGTTTAGCACCATGTCTGTAACTTGGAAGATGTGAAGGAAGGTATTCTGCCCTTACACCGTAGGGTCTTTGTCAAGTGATCTAACACCAGTAGCATGTGGGTGGACCACAAGTCTCACCTAATTTGGTGTTTGTAATGCTTAAGGGGATACTGAGTTTCAAGCCTTTTCTTTATGCTTCCCTACTAATTGACTGACAGTAATGTGGTTTCCACTACTCTGTTCTCTTAGAGCCTTGCTACTCAAGGTGTGGTCCATATACCAGCAGCATCAGCATCACCTGGAAGCTTGTTAAAAATGCAGAACTCACACTCCACCCAGACCTACTGAATCAAAATCTGCCATTTAATATGATTGCTAAGTGATATGTATGTATAATAAATCTTAAGCACTGCTCCTGTAGCTATGGTTCTCAAACTTTTACAAGTAACAGAATCTCCAGAAGGGCTTGTAAAAATAAACTGCCTGGGGGTTTCTGATTCAGTAGATCTGGAATAGGGCCCAAGAATTTACATCTTTAACACCATAGGAACACTAAAGCTTTTATTAGAGACTCTGACTAATCACATTATGTTTTTGCTTATCTGTTTCAGGTTTGTTTTCAATCTTCCTGGTAAGACTGTAATTTCTTGTGTAGTGTTCCTCTGGAGAAGGGCAGCTTTATTGAGCTATAATTCACAGACTGTGCAGTTCACCTATTTGAAGTGTACAATGCAGTGGCTTTTAGTGTATTCACAGATATGTGCAGTCATTAATACTGTCCATTTTAAAACATTTACATCACCTCAGAAAGAAACCAAATAGGTGGAACACACAGGATGTTTAGGGCAGTGAAACTATTCCATATTGCATAGGATACTGTAATGGTGGATAAATAGCATACGTTTGTCAAAATGTATAGAATGTACAACACCAAGAGTAAATCCTAAATGTAAACTATGGACTGTGGATGGTAATGATGTGTCATTGTATGTTTATTTATTGTAACAAATGTACCCCTCTGGTGCAGATGTTGATAGTGGGAGGCTGTACATGTGTGTGGCATGGGTATGTGGGTACTCTGTACTCCTGCACAGTTTTGCTGTGACCCTAAAGCTGATCTAAAAAATCTTTTTGAAAAAGAAAGGAACCCCATTTCCTTTAGCTATCACCTCTTATCCCCACTTCCCACCAAACCCTAAGCGACCATCAGTCATCTCATGTTTCTTCTGCATGATACAAGTACTTGGCAAAGTGCTAGATGTGTTATTAATGCTAATAGTTACCATTTACTAAGAGCTTAATGTGCAAATAATTGCATCATCCAACTTAATCTTCATGACAACTCTATGTTAAAGTTGAGAATGTTGAAGCTTAAAACAGGTTAAATGACAGGGCGCCTGGGTGGCTCAGTGGTTGGGTGACTGACCCTTGATTTTGTTTCAGGTCATGATTTCATGGTTGGTGGGATCAGGCCCTGCATGGGGCTCTGTGCTGACAGTGCAGAGCCTGCTTGAGATTCTCCCTCTCTCTCTGCCCCTCCCCTGCTTTCACTCTCTCACATACCCAATAAATAAGCAAACAAACAAAATTCCAAAATGCCATGTATGTAGAAAAATATTTCTGTAACTGATGACAGAAATTACTGCCTGTGTTTTCTTCTGGTTTTATTGTTTCAGGTCTCACATTTAGGTCTTTAATCATTCTGAGTTTATGTTTGTGTATGGTATAAGAAAGTGGTCTGGGGGTGCCTGGCTGGCGCAGTCGGAAGAGCATGTAACTCATGATCTCAGGGTCATGAGTTCAACTCCCATGTAGGGTATAGAGATTACTTAAATAAACAGGTATTTGTTAAAGAAAGAAAGAAAGATGGCCAGTTTCATTCTTTTGCATGTAGTTGCCCATTTGTTGTTGTCCATGTAATCCCAGCACCATTTGTTGAAGAGACTGTCTTTTCCCCATTGTATGTTCTTGCCTCCTTTATCATAGATTAATTGACCATATACACGTGGGCTTATTTCTGTGCTCTCTATAATACATCTGTAGGATATGAATCAGGATTCTATGTATTAAAATTTTTTATAGATACTACCAGTTGTCTATTTAAAGGCTGCACCACTTCAGCTTTGTGCATAATTAGAACCCAAATCTTTATCTAAATACCATTCTTCTCCACAAGGAGCTTAGTAGTATGACTGGTTTGGGACCTGTGGCAGGTAAAGAATAAAGTCAGCCTAGGACATCTTGTGCCAAAAAATAAGGAAGTCCTCAAAGACTAATGGGGTCTTGTCAAAGGATACAAAGAGCCAGCTGCAAGAGGCCCTGATGACCAAATTTGGGACAATTTGAACATCAAACAAATGCTTCTATTACATTAAATTTTTAAAAATCAGTGAACCTCTAGTGATACCAAGCAAAAGGTAGTAGAAGGAGAGAGTGAAGCTCTTTTTTAAAGAATACTAGCTAATAAATGCAGAAGGAATTACAGTATTAAAAAACAATGACCATTTCTCAACCCCCAATGTAATATGTAAAATTAAATTCAAGCATGGATCATCATGGAGGCTAAAACTAGGTGAGAGGTTGTTGAACTGTTTACATGGTGCTACAGATTACTTTCTAACCAGTCACAAAGAGAAAGAAATACATAACTTTATACTAGAGAAATCCTGCAGTTACTACATTAATCAAATAATCAAACTCAACATCACTAATCCAGGACATCCTAGGACATCATGTGCTGTTTTGTTGGATTCATTAAAAAGTACCCAATTCAGTGCCCCTTGGTGGCTCAGTCACTTAAACATTCAACTTCAGCTCAGGTCATGATCTCACAGTTTGTGAGTTCAAGCCCTGTGTCAGGCTCTGTGCTGACAGCTTGGGGCCTGGAGCCTGCTTCGAGTTCTATGTCTCCCTCTCTTCTGCCCCTCCCCTGCTCACACTGTGTCTCTTTCTCTCTCTCAAAAATGAATAAACATTAAAAAAATTTTTTTAGAAAAGAAGTACCCAATTCACTTACAAATTCTTTTAAAAAAATGTTTAACCCAAACTTAATCATCCCTCACGATTATCTGCAGGATTACTCTCTATAGTTAGAATTGATTATTCTGCTGTATAACTTATGTAAGTTATGTTAGTGACTTCTCTAAGTCTCAGAGTCCTCACTAGTAAAACAGTAATAGTAGATCAGATATGTGTGCAAAAACCTAAATATACTGTTTAGTTTGTATAGTTAGTAACCTACAAATAGTTTAGTGTATAGTAAGAATTTAGGATATTGGTTCACCTCTGCTGTCGAATAAATCCATTCATGACCAACATGGAAACAGCTGAATGAAAACAACATTTCTTTTTTCCACAAATAATTTCCTTGTCTTCATTATTCCGTGTAATGTGATAGTATGTTTTATAAATTCCCTACACTTGCTTAGATCCATAAGCTAATATAAGTCCCAAATATAAGTCCCAAATATGCCAGAAGTCCTTCTAATCCCAAATGTTCAGAGGAGATTTTAGGTAAGAGAGCATGGATTAGAGTATTTTTGTACTGTATAAATTTAGATTGACCTGTGACAAAATTACCAATTTTATACAAAAATGGTCAAATAGCAATTTTATGTAGCTCAGCCTAATGCATGCCTTAGTGGTAGAGCCTTGGTACATTATCTTTATTTGCCAAGCAGACTTTTTTCTCGTACGTTTTAGAGAAAGATTTGTTCAGGGGTGGCTGGTGCCTCAGTTGGTTAAGCGTCCAGCTGTTGGTTTCGGCTCAGGTCATGGTCTCAAGGTTTGTGGGATTGAGTCCTGCGTTGGGCTCTGCTGACAGCGCAGAGCCTGCTTGGGATTCTGTCTCTCCCTCTCTTCTGCCTCTCACCTGCTCGTACGTGTGCGTGCACACTCTCTCTCAAAAATTACAGTAAAAATAAACATTATTTTTAAAAATTTTAAGAAGATTTAGAGAAAGATTTGTTCAGAGGAGGACAGAGAAGGATTTGGATCAGTTCAGGTTTGAAGGGAATTGTGATGTGATGTGGTATTCTAATTATCTTAGGGTGTTTCTTCATTTCCTACTCTCCACTCCCACCCCATCTGCGTTAGTTATTCTTTTCAGTTACTTCTTGGCTCTTCTCTGCCTTTTTTCCCAGGTAGTGGGAAATGAGGCAAAGGACAGAACATTTTTTCATTTCTTCTTTTTTCCTCTCTTTGAACTCTGGATTAGTCTTTTTGAATAGGCAGTTGGAGAATCTTGAAGACTTGAGAGTTGTAGTTTCTCAGAATTTCTTTCACAGGTAGCACTTAGAAATAATAATGTACTTTTTTTTTTTTTAACTGGTAGAATATGGAAGTTAGGACAGGTTGAGGTATTTCTTTTTTTTAATGTTTCAAGTTTTTATTTAAATTCTAGGTAGGTAACATACAGTGTAATATTAGTTTCAGGAGAATTTAGTGATTCATCACTTACATGTAATATCCAGTGCTCATCATAACAAGTGCCCTCCTTAATCCCCATCACCTATTTAGCCCATCCCCCACCCGTCTGCCTCTAGCGCCCTCAGTTTGTTCTCTATAGTTAACAGTTTCTCTTATGGTTTGCCTCCCTCTTTTTTTTTCTTTCCCCATGTTCATCTGTTTTGTTTCTTAAATTCAACATAAGAGTGAAATCATACAGTATTTTTCTTTCTCCGATATATTTTGCTTAGCATTATACTCTCTAGGTCCATCATTTGTTGTTGCAAATGGCAAGATTCAATTCTTTTTTATGGCTAATATTCCATGGTGTGTATGTATGTTTGTACATACATGCATGTATATACGTATGTATATACGTATATGTGTACATACATATACATATATAATACATATATGGATATATACATATATGTACATACATATATATATGTATATATGCCACATTTTCCTTATCCATTTATCAGTCAGTGGACATTTGGGATCTTTCCATAATTTGGCTATTGTTGAGAGTGCTGCTGTAAACATCAAGGTACATGTGCCCCTTTAAATCAGTGTCTTTGTATCCTTTGGATAAATACCTAGTAGTGCAGTTGCTGAGTCACATAGTAGTTCTGTTTTTCACTTTTTGTGGAACCTCCATACTGTTTTCCAGAGTGGCCACACCAGTTTGCATTCCCGCCAGCAGTGCAAAAGTGTTTCCCTTTCTCTGCGTCCTTGCTAATACCTGTTGTTCCCTGAGTTGTTAAATTTTAGCCATTCTGACAGGTGTGAAGTAGTATCTTATTGTAGTTTTGATTTATATATTCCCAATGATGAGTGATGTTGAACATCTTTTCATTTGTCTCTTGGCTATCTGTATGTCTTTGGAAAAATGTCTATTCATGTCTTGTGTCCATTTCTTCACAGGATTATTCGGTTTTTGTGTGTTGCATTTGATAAGTTCTTTATACATTTTGGATACTAACCCTTTATCAGATGTGTCATTTGCAAAGATCTTCTCTCATTCCAGCGGTTTCCTTTTAGTTTTGTTGATTGTTCGCTATGCAGAAGTTTTGTCTTGATGAGGTCCCAATAGTTCGTATTTGCTTTTGTTTCCCTTCCCTCCAGAGACATGTCTAGTAAGAAGTTGCTGTGGCTGAGATCAAAGAGGTTGCTGCCTGTGTTCTCATCTAGGATTTTGACAGTTCTCTGCCTCACATTTAGGTCTTTCATCCATTTTGAATTTAGTTTCGTGTATGGTGTAAGGAAAGTGGTTGAGTTTCATTCTTCTGCATGTCTCTGTCCAGTTTTCCCAACACCATTTGTTGAAGAGACTTTCACTGGATATTCTTTCCTGCTTTATCGAAGGTGAATTAACCATATAGTTGTGTGTTCATTTCTAGGTTTTCTATTCTGTTCCATTGATCTATGTGTCTGTTTTTGTGCCAATACCATACTGTCTTGATGACTACAGCTTTGTAATATAGCTTGAAGTCTGCAATTGTGATGCCTCCAGCTTTGCTTTTCTTTTTCAGGATTGCTTTGGCTATTCAGGGTCTTTTGTGGTTCCATACAAATTTTAAGATTGTTTGTTGTAGCTCTGTGAAAAATACTGGTGGTTATTTTGATAGGGACTGCACTGAATATGTACATTGCTTTGGGCAGTATAGACATTTTAACAGTATTCTTCCTGTCCATGAGCATGGAATATTTTTCCATTTCTTTGTGTTATCTTCAGTTTCTTTCATAAGTGTTTATAGTTTTTGGAGTACAGATCTTTTACCTCTTTTGTTAGATTATTTCCTAGGTTTTTGGTATAATTGTAAATGAGATCACTTTCTTGATTTCTCTCTCTGCTGTTTCATTATTGGTGTATAGAAATGCAACAGATTTCTGTACATTGATTTTGTATCCTGAGACTTTACAGAATTTGTGTATCAGTTCTAGCAATATTTTGGTCTAGCCTTTCGGGTTTCCTACATAGAGTATCATGTCATCTACTAATAGCAAAAGTTTGACTTCTTCCTTGCCGATCTGGATGCCTTTTATTTCTTTTTGTTGTCTGATTGCTGAGGCTAAGACTTCCAGTACTGTGTTAAATAACAATGGTGAGATTGGACATCCAAGGCAGGTTGAGGAATATTAAATGCACTACATAAACACTGAAGTAGGGGTGCTTGGGTGGCTCAGTCAGTTAAGTGTCCTACTCTTGACTTTGGCTCAGGTTGTGATCTCACGGTTTGTGGGTTCAAGCCCCGCATTGGGCTCTGCTAACAACACGGAGCCTGCTTGGGATTCTGTCTCCTTCTCTCTCTGCCCCTCCCACCATCTCCCTCTCTCTCCCTCTCTCTCAAAATAAAAAAAAGGAAACTTTAAAAAAACAATGAAGTAATAACTCATAAGAGATTGAGAAAGAAAGTGTTAGGGTGTGAAGGGAGTTTGAAGTTATCACACAACAAGAATCCTCTGTGGGATATAGCTCTTATAGCAAGGTCTTAATTGTGTCCCCGTAAGAAAGTGACTTATTTTCCTTAAAAGAATGTGTTCTGGGCAAATGCGTATAACTTAAGTGTTTCCTCAAATAAGAAATAAATTCATCGGAAGAGCTTCCCTCTTAAGGAAGTACTGTCAAACCTTATGTATAAATAGCATTATTAAAGTGTTTTGTTGTTGGCAAACCAGATTATTACCAGTGTGAAAATTATTGTTCGTGTCCTAGACAGCTGCTCAGGAAGCAATCCTGCATGCGTCTGGAAATGGCAAACCTGTACCGTCTAAGGACTACTGCATGCTCTATAACCCTCATTGGACAGATCTTCCAAGTACCCTAGAAAATGCAGTAAGTAAATCACAGTTAATATTTATTTGTAAACATAGAATTATTGAAAGGCAAGAATGAGTATTATATTTTAGTGTGTGAACTAGCTGTAATATATGATGATTAATTATTTTTTTTTGCTTTGGGCTACATGTTTTTCTGTCTGTGGGAAAAACAAGTTAGGGAATTTTAAAATACTTAACTCAAAGCCTGGTTGTCATAAAATATTTCTAATTTAAAAGAACCTGGTATTAAACCAATATTGATACTTTGTCACTGAATGCATTTATTATGAAATATGATCTTTATCATGTTAAAGACATTTCGTTTTTTCAGACTTCCATCAGTTTGATGAATCTGACTACCACACCATTGTGCAATCTTTCTGATATTCCACCTGAAGGAATAAAGAGCAAAGCAGTTGTGGTACAGTGGGGAACCTGCCATTTTCTTGAAAAAGCCAGAATTGCAAAAACAGGAGGTGCTGAAGCATTATTGGTTGCCAATAACAGTGTCCTAGTAAGTTGTAAAACTTAAGTAACTCTTGAACTCATGATATCAAATTTCACAGGAATTGAACTATCTTTTTGGTATGTAATTTATGGGCCAAGTTTTGAATAATCCCATTATAGGGTTATTTTAAAATAAATATTCTGGCACTGATAGGCATTGAACTGGAAAACTTTGTAATTTTTTTTTTTTAATTTTTTTAATGTTTACTTATTTTTTGAGAGAGAGAGAGAGAGTACGAGCAGGGGAGCTGCAGAGAGAGAAGGAGACAGAATCTGAAAGCAGGCTTCAGGCTCTGAGCTGTCAGCACAGAGCCTGACGTGGGGCTTGAACCCACGAGCTGTAATATCATGACCTGAGACGAAGTCAGACGCTTAACCAACTAAGCCACCCCGTGCCCCTGTAATTTCTTTTCTATTCCTAAATTGAGCAAGACTTTGTCCTAACATATTTGTTAGGTACAAACATGTCTGTATATGTGTACACACACACACACACACACACACACACACACACACACACACACACGATATACCTACATATAAGTCGGTTTAAGTTTATGCTAAAAGGATTCCAGTTTGAGAACTCTTACTATTATATCAAGAAAGAACATATGAAACTTTGTTTTATAACTAAAAAAAAGATATAATGTTTATATTTAATGGAATAATGTGTATTTTATTCTGTAAATATACTAGTAGCCCCTAAGTTTTCATAATATGTTTTTTTCTTTCAGTTTCCTCCCTCAGGGAACAAATCTGAATTTCATGATGTGAAAATAGTGATTGCATTTATAAACTACAAAGATTTTAAAGATATGAAGCAGGTAAATTAGTAATTATGTATTATACAAAGTTTATACATAGTACAATTCTTTACTTTTAACTATTGATAATAAATTTAAATTATATATGCTCCATTTGCTAACAAGAAGCTATAAAGGCCAATCAGGTCTTTATTTGGGAAATGTTTATCTCCCAGTGAGCACAAGGTGCTTCAGAGCCCTGACTTTAGAAAAGATACTGATTTGTTTTGACTTTTTAATAATCTCTGTTATATCCTTTATCGTAGCTTTAAATCCCTGACAAGATGTGATTGTGTGGAACACTGAACTTTCAAGATTTAATAAACCAAAGTATAGCCTCATAGTTATGACAAGAGAATACATTATGTTGTCAAAAATGGTTCTAGTGTTGTGGATTTTGTAACGTTATAGTATCATTTTCAGAGTGAAATGAGAGTGTTGCTGCCATAGGCTCTAGTAGAAAGAAAACTAATTCTGATGTTTTAACTGTTATTTTGCCTTTCAGACTCTTGGAGATAACATTACTGTGAAAATGTATTCTCCATCGTGGCCCAACTTTGACTATACTATGGTAGTTATTTTTGTAATTGCTGTGTTCACTGTGGCATTAGGAGGCTATTGGAGTGGACTAATTGAATTGTAAGTTTAACTAAACTTCAGTGTTTTTGTGATAGATGATTAAAAAAATTATTGTTTGATAATCATTTCAATCATGTTAACAACATTTAAAATTTACCTGACCTCAGAATATAGTGCTAATGAGATAAGATTGCAGGTTTGTCCTCCTGTAGGACATTTAACTTTTCACTGAGAAGAAGGGAGTCATAGCTTCCTCTAACCCTTCTGCTGGTAGGATAACATCGAAATTACATCAAAGGCTTTTTAAAATCAAAATGTTTAGTTATCTCTCACAGAAAAGATGAAGATACTTAGTGTCCTAATGTGCCTATTTATTTAGATTGAAAGAAAATAAGCAAGAGAAAGTGGGGCTGGGGGTTTCAGCTCTTCCTGAGTTCAGTCATTACAGTGTGACTTCATCATTCTGTTTAATGCTTTAGGAATTCTAAGGATATGAAGCATGTTCACATTTTACTTAAATATAGAAATTCTAAATGTACATAAAATTTAGATTTTCCTGTTGATTAACAACCTGAAACCAATCTTCTTATAGTTGTGTTTCTTTGGCTCTGGGTTAAAGCAGGCAACATTGTTTAAAAGGATCAGTTCATATTTACAACTCTGAATTTAAAAATGTGCTTCAATCATATTATTTTATGCGTAAAGGACAGTATACTCATCTTGTGAATTGGTCTGTAGGTTCCATTAAAAAGGACTTATTTGCAACTAAATGAAGTTTATTTGTAATTTCTTTTTTTTTTCTTAACGTTTATTTATTTTGAGAGAGAGAGTGAGCGTGTGTGCACGCACATGTGCTCACATACGCTCACATGAGCAGGGGAGGGGCCAAGAGAGGGAGAAAGAGAGCATCTCAAGCAGGCTCTGCACTGTCAGTGCAGAGCCCAACACAGGGCTCAATCCAACAAACCTCGAGATCATGACCTGAGCCAAAATCAAGAGTCAGACGCTCAATCGACTGAGCCACCCAGGCACCCTTTGTCTTATTACTGTGTAATAAGACCCTTTGTCTTATTACTGTGATGTATCACACTGATTGATTTCTGAATATTAAACCACCCTTGCATCCTGAACAAAAATCCCAGTTTATTGTGGTTAATGAATGTTTTTAAATTTATTGTTGGATTTGGTTTGCTAATATTTTGTTGAGGATTTTTGCATCTATGTTCATCAGAGATATTGACTTACAGTTCTCTTTTTTTTGGGGGGTGGCTTTATCTGGTTTTGGTACTCCTGGCCTCATAGAATGAGTTTTGAAGCTTTCCTTCCTCTTATTTTTTGGAATAGTTTGAGAAGAATAGATACTCACTTCTCTTTAAATGTTTGGTAGAATTCAGCTGTGAAGATGTCTGGTCCTGGACTTTTGTTTGTTGGGAGTTTTTTGATTACTGATTCAATATCATTGCTGGTCCTCAGTCTGTTCAAAGTTTCTATTGCTGATTCAGTTATGGGAGATTGTATGTTTCTAGGAATTTATCCGTTTCTTCTCAGTTGTCCAATTTGTTGCCATTTAATTTTTTATAATACTCTCTTGTAATTCTTTGTATTTCTGTGGTGTTGGTTGTTATTTCTCCTCTTTCATTTGTGATTTTGTTTGAGTCCTCTCTCTCTCTCTCTTTTTTTTTTTTATGAGTTTGGCTAAAGGTTTATCAATTTTGTTGGTCTTTTCAAAGACCAGCTCCTGGTTTCATTTATCTGTTCTATTGTTTTGTGTTTTTTAGTTTCTGTTTCCTTTATTTCTGTTCTGTTGTGCGTTATTTCCTTCCTTCTGCTGGTTTTGAGTTTCTTTGTTTCTTCTTTTTCTAGCTCCTTTAGGTGTAAGGTTAGGTTATTTGTTTGAGATTTTTTTCTTGCTTCTTCAGATAGGCCTGTATTGCTATAAACTTCCCTGAAAACTTTTTTTGCTGCATCCCAAAGATTTTGTGCCTTTTTGTTTCTATTTTCATTTGTTTCCATGTAATTTTTTATTTCTTGTTTGATTTTTTTGGTTGACCTATTCATTGTTTAGTAGCATATTATTTAACCTCCATGTTAACTTGTGGTCTTCGCAGCTTTTTTCTTGTGGTTGATTTCCAGTTTCATAGCATTGTGGTCAGAAAAGATGCTTGGTATGACTTTTATCTTTTTTAATTATTGAGGCTTGTTTTGTGGTCTTATATGTGGTGTGTTGTGGAGAATGTTCCATGTGCACTTGAAAAGAATGTGTATTCTGCTGTTTTAAGATGGAAAGTTCTGAATATATCTGTTAAATCCACCTGGTTCAATGGGTCATTCAAAGTCACCATTTCCTTGTTGATTTCCTGTTTGGATGATCAGTCCTTTGATGTAAGTGGGTTGTTAAAGTTCCCTATTATTATTGTATTACTATCATTTCTTTCCTTTTTGTTTGTTATTAACTGTTTTATGTATTTGGGTGTTTCCATGTTGGGTGCATAAATACGTACAACTGTTATATCTTCTCATTGGATGGTCCCCTTTATTATTATATAGTGTCCTCCTTTGTCTCTTGTTACAGTTTTTAAAAGTTTGTTTCTAGGGTACCTGGGTGGCTCAATCAGTTATGTGTCTGACTCTGGATTTTGGTTTAGGTCGTGATCTCACAGTCATGGGATTGAGTCCCAGCCCTGGGCATGGAGCCTGCTTGGGATTCCCTCTCTTTATCTGTCTTTCTTCTTTCTCTCTGTCTCTCCCTGCCCCATCCAGCCTCTGCCCCTCCTCCACTCTCTCTCTGAGAATAAATACATTAAAAAATAATAAAGTCTATTTTTTCTGACATAAGTATTGCTACTTCAGCTTTCTTTTCATACCCATGTGATGATAAATGCTTTTCCTTCCTTTCACTTTCAATCTGCATGTGTCTGCAGGTCTGAAATGAGTCTCTTGTTAGGCAGCATACAGATGGCTCTTCTTTTTTTTATCCATTCTGTCACCCTCTATCTTTTGATTGAAACACTTTGTCTATTTACATTCAAAGTAATTATTGATAGATATGTACTTATTGTCATTTTGTTATTCTTTTTATGATTGTTTTTGTGGTTCTTTTCTGTTTCTTTCCTTGCTCTCTTCTCTGACAATTAGTTGGCTTTCTTTGTGAGATACTTGGATTGCTTTCTTTTTATTTATTTTTTTAATTAATTTATTTATTTTGAGAGACACAGACACAGCGTGAGTGGAGAGGGGCAGAGAGAGAGGGAGACAGAGAATCCCAAGCAGGCTGTGTGCTGGCAGCACAGAACCCAATGTGACACTTGACCCCATGAAACTGTAATACCATGACCCAAGCCAAAACCAAGAGTCAGACACTTAACTGACTGAGCCATCCAGGTGCCCCAGCTTTCTTTTTGTTTTTTGCATATGTTTTACAAGGTTTTTGATTTGTGGTTACCATTAGGTTTATATGTAAATCTGCATATAGTAGTTAGTGTTAACTTGATGGTCACTTACATTTGAACCCATTCTTTACCCCCCACCTCCCGGGTTTTAAGTATATGATAGCATACTTTACATCTTTTGATTTTATGAGTCCCTTGACTGATTTTTTTGGATATACTTATTTTTTACTGCTTTTGTGCTTCCTACTTTTTTTACTCCCACTTATGGTCTTTCCTTTCCACTCAAAGAGTCCCCTTTAACATTTCTTGTAGAGCAGGTTTGGTGGTGATGAATTCTTTTAACTTTTGTTTGTTTGGGAACTTCCTTATCTCTCCTTCTATTCTGAATTATAGCCTTGCTGGATAGAATATTCTTGGTTGCACATTTTTTCCTTTCAGTACTTTGAATATATCATGCCACCCTTTTCTGGCCTGTATAAGGTTTCTGTTGAAAATTCAGCCTATACCCTTATGAGGTTTCCCTTGTACATAAATGTTTTCTCTTGCTGCTTTTAAAATTCCCTTTCAAAGAGCGCCTGGGTGGCTCAGTCGGTTAAGCGTCCAACTTCAGCTCAGGTCACGATCTCATGGTTCGTGAGTTCAAGCCCTGCGTCAGGCTCTGTGCTAACAGCTCAGAGCCTGGAGCCTACTTCAGATTCTGTGTCTCCTTCTGTCTCTGCCTCTCCCCTGCTCATGTTCTGTCTCTCTGTGTCTGAAAAATAAATAAACACTAAAAAAATTTTTTTTAATTCTCTCTTTCGAGATTATGAATTTTGAAATTGAGATGGCTGATTCTAAGAGTAAAATAAAGATAGAACTAAGTGTATGTGTGGGTGTGGATGAGGGGCCTGACCTTATAATACAAGAAAGAGAAGATGAATCAGTGACAAAGGGAAAAATGTTTTGTAAAAAGTAGAATAATTAAGAACATTAGCTCCATTTGCAACAACATGGATGGGCTTTGAACGCACTGTGCTATAAGTAAAATAAGACAGAGAAAGACAAATACTGTATAATGTCACTGATATGTGGAAGCAAACAAAAAAGGAACTCAGAGACACAGAGAGTCAGATTGATGGTTCCCAGAGGCAGGGAGTGAGGGTGGCAAAATGAACGAGGGTTATCAAAAGGTACAAACTTCTGGTTATAAAATAAGTAACTCTTGGGGATGTGATGTACAGCGTGGTGACTATAATTGGTAAGACTGTCTTGTGTATTTGAAAGTTGCTAAGAGAGTAGATCTTAAAAGTTCTTATCACAAGAAAAAAAATGTGACTGTGGTGACGGATGTTAACTATACCTATTGTGACCATTTTGTTATGTATGCAAATACCAAGTCATTATGTTGTATACCTGAAACTAATATTACATGTCAATAAGATCTTAACTTTTAAAAATGAACATATGGACTGTCATTTAGCAAGTAAAAAGAGTTAAAAGAGAAGGGGAAAGAGAATAAAACTTAGGAAAGGGAAAATTTACCAGAACAGGAATTCGTAAGTCAGAATTACCTGCCAAATGAAAGATGTACCTTATGCAGAAGGGAAAGATGCCTTGGTTCAGTTTAAAACTGAGAATTAAAGTCTTATTATAATGAAATCATTGGTTCTCAAGCTCCATAAACTCAAGATGGCATGAAAAAAAGCTTAGCTTTTCATTATACATAGCTCTTAAGCTACTTAGGAATATAGTGTTTTAAAAGATGAATTGTTGTGTTTTATATGATATAAATCTAGTATATGTTTCCTTTCCAAAAATTGTCTGGTGCTTTTTACTTTGCCATATTTATCTTTTCCTTTAAAGTGTTCTACTGGTTTACTGAATATGAATATATAAATCTTTCATTGTGATATATATGAATATATATATCTTTCACTGTGATAAAAATAGCTTTAAGTGTATCTGTTTGCAATGACAGATACCAAAGGTTGGCACCTTTTACCACTCAGATACCACTTTTATTGATACTTCTGTTGATACCTTCACATCCAGCTCTACAGTTGCCAGAATGTGCTGGTGTGGCTGTCCCCAGACCCTTTCCCTGCTCTTTTCCCAGGCAGCCTCCCTTGAGTCACAAATACTCGATGTAGTGACCATACTAGTCAACAGTTTTCTAATAAGGAAGTGGTATGTTGGTAAATAAGCAGTCTGGCAAGTGGACAATTTGATAGAAGTAAACTTTTTTTAACCTGAAGTTTGTATTGAGCCAGACCTGATGAGAAGGGTCAGGGTGTAAGCAAAGGAAATGAGAGTTTAGTTGATCAGAGCTGAAGGGAGTAGAAGTAAAAAAGTATATAGAGGGCTCCATGTAACTGAGATGAGACAATAAGATGACAGAACAGAGACTGCTCAACAAAGGACACTACTGACCCCTCTTCAACTTTTATCTCTGCTTTCATTAGCTGTGTGGCTTAGCAAGGGTTGTTGCTATGTTAAGGTAGGAGAAAGCTATGTCTTGAACTTCTTTTGAATGCTTTGTAATATCCTGATGAGCACAGAACAGGTATACAGTAAATACTGAGTTGATTGAAAGAAGAATTTAATGTTTACCTGTAAGAGAAGCTAATTTTAGAAGTACTTTACTGTCTGTAACTTGGTAATAAGTATGTTAAAAGAATTGGTTATCATCAGAAATTTATTACATCAATATAGTTTTCAAATTAGATAGTATAAACATCTACAAACATTAATTTGTTTATGTGATAAATATCATCTGTGTCAATAATTTTGCTTCCAGAAAAGAAAAAAGTGTTGTTTCAGAAGTTAGTGATTAATAATAGATCGTCTCTGGAGCATAGAGCTTATAGGGACCTTTTACTTTCTAGAATAAGTATTTTCTATTTGTTTGGTGTGCGGTTTTTTAAAGTATATCACTTTGTAGTCAGAAACAAATTTAAGTTGGTGTTGGAGGTCAATTTTAAAAATAACTGTACCTGGCAGAAATTTTCTCAAGTTCCTGTGTATGTTTATGCAGGGAGAACATGAAGGCCGTGACAAACACTGAAGATAGAGAAATGAGGAGAAAGAAGGAAGAATATTTAACTTTTAGTCCTCTAACAGTTGTAATATTTGTGGTCATCTGCTGTGTTATGATGGTCTTACTTTATTTCTTCTACAAATGGTTGGGTAAGTAGTCCTATTTTATATTTGCTACTTTCAGCATACAATTTTTTCATTTACTTCACCAGATTTCCTTTAAGGTATTCTACCTGGAAAGCTTAAGCAAATAATTAAAAAGTGATACTAACTTTTTAAACTATCAGAAGTGTTAGGATCCCCGTTACTCTGGGATAAAAAATACTCAGATTGAAAATATACTACATCTTCAGATAAGAACACTACTTCATATGACTTGAAAGAATTGCTGTGATCCCTAAGTTTCCCTCTCTGCACATAAAGCTTGATAGCCCAATATCTAAGCAGCACACTAAAACTTTATTATTTGAACTTTATTAAAAGTTTATTAAACTGAATTCGAAGTTTATTCAAATTGCTAATTGATTTGCCTCTGCTCACTCCCAAAGTGTAGTTTGTTCTTTTGTCAGCTTGCAAATCAAGATGTGTTGCTCATATTTTGTTTTGCTTGTATAAACAGTCAGGATTATACTACATCTAAAGACATACAAACATGCAAGGACTTGCCTGTGGTCTAGATAGTAACTGATACCTTTCCTTTAAGAAGGTAGGGGTAGGAACTGTATGGTCTTGCCCATCCCCTGGACTATCTTGCTAGTAGCCTGAAAGAATGGAAATTTGCCATCTCTGGCTGATGTACAGCACAAAGAGGAGGGGACTAGGATATAGGGCAGTGTGCCTCATAAGAATTGGCAAAAACCCTTTGTAAAAACTGCTACATACTGTAGTGCTTATTTAGAGAATATTAGTAAATTTTCTGGACTAGAAAACTGAGGTTAGTTTCAGCTTATTGTCTAATTTCTCCTGTCTACTATGACATATATTTCCAATTAGAAAAAAGAATTATTTCAGGGCGCTTGGGTGGCTCAGTAAGTTGGACATCTGGCTCTTGATTTCAGCTCAGGTCATGAACTTGCGATTTGTGGGATCAAACCTGCACTGAGCATGGAGCCTTCTTGGGATTCTCTCTCCCCGTCTCTCTACCTCCACCATCCCCCACCCCCATAAACATTAAAACATGAAAGAAAAATTAATTATTTCAATGTCACTCCTATTTCAATCTGTTGCTGGGAGAATAGATACTAGGAAAGTTATTTCTATTACATTGTCATTGTGCAGCTTATATTTCTAATTTAATACACAGCCTTCAGTTTGCGTCTGACCCAAAGTCAGTTAATTAGTGATCTTTGAAAAGGGATTCCTCTACCTATCCTAAAGCATGTTTTCATTTTTGGTGAGAAATTTCTTTAAACTTATTGGTATTTAAAAAGCCTTGTTTATAAATGTAATTTTTAAAATTTTTTAATTATATTTGAGACAGAGAACACGAACAGGGGAGACAGAGCGGGGGAGAGAGAGAGAGAGAGAGAGCAGCTCCACACTTAGTGTAGAGCCTACCATGGGGCTTAATCCCAGGACCCTGGGATCATAACCTGAGCTGAAATCAAGTCAGACGGTCAAATGACTTAGCCACCCAAGGCACCCCTATAAATGTAATTTTTAATGTAAGAGGGAGATCGTTAAATCTCATGGTTTATCCCAGGACATGGGATTTAATTATGACTGACTAAATCTATGTGATATTGCAAAATTTATTTTTATTTTGGTTCCTTATGGTTCCTTTTGGCTAAAGTTGCTGCCATTTTTAATATATGAAATGTATCAAATTGTGAGGTTTCCCCTTACCATTTAATGTTAAGTCATGTTCAAGAAAGTAACTAAAGATAGTTATATTAACCATATTCTTTCCCATGCCTAATCATTTTCTTAGTATAGTAGGCATTGAATAAAATACCTAAAACTCTGTTTGGGTCTCAAGAGCATGATTTCTACCTATGTTTTAAAACTTGGGTGGGCAACCTTTGGTGTATGATTTACCAAACATAACTTGGCAATTTTTTACTGTCTTTCTTACTGCTTACATTACCATATATAACTAGTAATAACAAGTAACAAGGAACTAAAAAAGTAATTTGTCCAAGTTCATCAATTAGAAAGGGGCCAATAGTTGAAAACAAGGATATCAGAAAATTGGGGAATGGTAGCTATGTTTCTAAAAAAGGAATAGTTTTGCAGACTCGTGAACAAGATCTAAGTTGTCCAGCTACAGAAACAGCAAGATGCCAGGTGATTTTTCAGGCTTTTTTGTGACATTCTAAAGATTCAATAGAAGCTGTATTGGTTAAAAAGAAGAAAGATTGATTTACTGTCTCTAGATTACTCTCTTTCTCACCTACACAGAGTTATAATTTTCTGAAATTTAGTGGAACTTGAAAAATTCAGGTAAAATTTGTATTTCCATTGTGAAATTTTGAGAAAGCTAAGAAAGTGAATATTTTATTTTAAAGTACAATCATTTCTTCCCCTGTTTAGGAATAAGGAGATTAAATGTAATTTTAAATAATTGTCAAATAACTATAGCTAATATAGAAAAATAATTGAATTTTAACTACCTTAGTTTCATAGCTTAACAGAGTTTGTTTAAATGGATTTGGTTTTACCACAGATCAAGTTATTAGAGATAAATTCCACCGTAGGAAAATATAGATAGCGTGGTTAATGTCTAAGGTAGGTGTCAGTTCTCATCCTTAACCTGCATTTTTAAAAACATTTATACTATAAATAGTATACTATTAATACTATTTTTAAAAACATTTATACTATTTTTATACTATTTAAACTATTATACTATTTATACTATATTTATACATATACTATGTTTATTTTTTAAAGAGAGAGTAGATCCAAAGCAGGCTTTGCACTGACAGCCCAGAGCCCAATGTGGGGCTCAAACTCACAAGCCCGAGAGATCATGACTTGAGCCAAAGTCAGACATTCAACCACCTGAGCCACCCAGGCACTGTATATTGTTTTCTTAATTTGTCCATTCCTTACATTTAAATACTTAGAAATATCTACAACTCACTTTGTAAACATCTTTAACAGACATGTTAGTTTGAATCATTGAATGATAGAAACTGTAGAGACAGCTTCAGCCCTTGAGCAATCCTACCCACTCTTCAATGAAACTCAAGTTGTAAATATTTTCAGTTTAGTAACCTATTCAAATTATAGTATGGTCACTGCATTGAAAGTATCGTGTTTCAGTAAGAAAGCTAAACCTTAATATTGCTTGTATAAATATTTTCTTATCACATTTCCTTTTGTTCTCATATAACTTAGTGTCTTGTTTTTTTTCTAGTTTATGTTATGATAGCAATTTTCTGCATAGCATCAGCAATGAGTCTGTACAACTGTCTTGCTGCACTAATTCGTAAGATACCCTGTGGACAATGCGCGTATGTATCTCTTACAAGGAATTCTATAACGTTGGTATTTGTAATTTAAAATGATACAGGGAAAAGTAGGAGTGCTGTTTTAAACCTGTGCAATCCAATATACATGTGGCTGTTTAAAGTTAAGTTAATTAAAATTAAATAAATTTAAAAATTCAGTTCCTCAGTCTCGTTAGCCACATTTCAAATGCTAATAACCACATGTAGCTACTATATTGGACAGCACAGATCTGAAACATTTCCATCATCACAGACAGTTCTGTTGAACTGATAAAAGATTTTTTGATGTATCATTTGTTGTACTTAAAACTTAAATTGATATTTTAATAACTTTCTTGTGACTGTGGTTAACATTTGCCATTTCTCATATTACATGAACATTGTAATTCATCTACAGAGTAAACTAACCTATTTTGATCTGTTTTTTAGGATTACATTTCGTGGCAAAAGCATTGAAGTGAGACTTATCTTTCTCTCTGGACTATGCATAGCAATATCTGTTGTTTGGGCTGTATTTAGAAATGAAGATAGGTATGACTACTCAGTGTATTTGCTCTTAGATTAAGAATACATTATTTTATATCTTGCATGATAATTATGCATTTTGGTTAGTATGGATTTTTTTTTTTTTTGCTTTTATCCCAGAATACCATAGTCTTGAAACAAGCTAAATAAATACTTAAATAAACAGATCTTATGCGAATGGATTCAAGGTCATATAGAGAAGCAAATATGTATTATGATTTAAACATCTAAGCTGAAATAGGCTTCAAAAATATACTTAATTATGGTATACCCACACAAGTACAATGCAGCTGTTAAGGATGAAGATCTATGAATTGATTTGCAGTGATTTCCAGGGTGTATTTTTTTTTTAATGGTTATTTATTTATTTATTTTTGAGAGAAAAAGAAAGAAAGCGAAGGAGGTGCAAAGAGAGAGGAGACAGAGAATCCCAAGCAGTCTCCGTGCTGTCAGCACAGAGCCCAGTGTGGGGCTTGAACTCATGAACTGTGAGATCATGACTGGCCCAAATCAGGAGTCGGGATGCTTAACCAACTGAGCCACCCAGGCGCCCCCTAAAGGTGTATTTTTAAGTGAGAAAAGGATATCTAGAGTATGCCATCGTTTATGTAAGAGAGGAAATACACAGATATCTGTCCATTTGCAGGAAGGATAACCAGAAAAAAATTTTAACTTTTTAATGGTTTATTAATAAAATTATTAAAGCCTAGAACCACTTATAGACTAAAATTTGGAAGCAAAACGTATACAATTTTTGGCAGCTTCAGTTGATAATTATGCATATCAATTCCTTGTAGAGTCTGTTACATAGATCTTATTTCCTTTAGATTGTAGCTCTCTGGATGTATATTAACACTAATATCCTTTGTTTTGAGCTACTTTTCTAAAAGGGACCTGTGTATAAGTTCAAAGGTTAAAGATAAGTATGCACTATATCTGATATATATTCTGACGTAGCCTTTCAACTTTTTCTTAGTATAGTGGTATTCGTTATTCTAGGACAGTAAACTGATAAATATGGAGCATATGAGAGGTTTTTTGGTCATTATAATTGCTGTTTAGTAATCAAATAGTCAAATCATAGCAATTGAATGATATCACTTTAGTGATGTATTTCTTTTGAAAAGTCCCATCTAAAAATAACTACATAAACCAATTAAAGTTAATTTCTTTTGATTTTAGGTGGGCTTGGATTTTACAGGATATCTTGGGGATTGCTTTCTGTCTGAATTTAATTAAAACACTGAAGTTACCCAACTTCAAGGTAAAGTATACTACTTTGCTAGCTAAAATAATTTTTTCTTTTTAAAAAAACTTTATTAATGTATAATTTACATATAATAAAATGCACCCATTGTAAGTGTACAGTTTATTAAAGTTTCGCAAATGAATGATTTTGTAGCCACCGTCTTAATGATACAACATTTCTCATCTCTTCAAAAGCTCTGTTCTGCCCTTTTGCTATCAGTCCTAATAACCAGCCTCAGCCAACCACTGATTTGGTAGCTAAAATATTTTTAATCATTTGTATAATATGTCAGTTTCACAAAATCCTTATAGACAAAATATCAACAAAGAGCATTTCTTTGACTTAGTGATTCATTTTTTTTTAAAGAATAGGATAAAGAAGATAAAATTTTTAATGTGATAGGTAGAATAAAGGTATAAATAATAATAACTGTTAAATACCTTTCAAAAACTAGTGTTCAAATGTAATTTCACGTGTTTATTTGTACTTGCAAAATAGTATAATCTCTTAATTTAGATATTGAAAATTTGACCTTTACATGTTTCTTTTTTCAACAGTCATGTGTGATACTGCTAGGCCTTCTCCTCCTCTATGATGTATTTTTTGTTTTCATAACACCATTCATCACAAAGGTATGAGAAACATGCTAAAAGATGAGAATCTTAAACCTGCTCTTAGATTGTTGATTTTGCAGGTATTTACCATTGAATGCATTCTAATTCTCTTTCAAAAAATTGTCATTGAAATTGGCCTTTTACTAGGGGATTTTTTTAAGCCTTTAAGTTATTCTACTAAAGAAAAGTATCTCCTGGCTAATCATGAGAACACGAATTTTCTTCCTACTCATTTTAAAGTAACTTTTCTTATTATAAAACAATAAATGTCTGCCATAGATAATATAAACAGCAAAAAGAATGAAAATGTGTCATTGCTGCTTTCCTTTCTGTACCCCTAGTTTGAGACTAAGAAAGAGCACCTAATGTGAGGCTCTGTAACCTTGTTACCCTGGCAGGTCACTCAGCACTTTGTGCTTCTGTTTCCTAATCCGTTCCATGAGGGAGTGTTGGCTAGCATTCCAGCCTTCCTCTTCCGTCAGTAGAATTCTTTTGGGCAGAACTGACAGAACCCACTGTAACCTTTCTATATCAGAAAGGACCCCTCCTCTATCCAAAGCCCCTCCTCTATCCACCAGAGGCCAGGGTGGGGCTGGGCCTCAGGAGAAACTAGACCCAGGGGCATATACTCTCCGTTTCCACTTCTGTCCATTTGTTCACTGTCGTAGACTGGCTTTTTCTATGAGGTTAGAATCGGCAGCTGACAGCTCCTGGTTCACCTAAACCAGCCCTGCCGCTAGCTCTTCCATAAAATGGCATTGCTGTTCCCAGAATAAGGGAGAGGTGTTGGGTGAGTGTGATAGTCCTTCATTACTTGTCATGATTTTCTGCCTTATCTCAATTCCTATCTTGTGAGTATTTTATTGCTCAGTTCTCCCAATTTCCCCATTTTATGTTGAGTCTTATTTTGTAACTTTATATCATCTCTTTATCCTTGTCATTCTCACATATTCAGTATCTGATATTATAATCACTATGTTTTTTCCCATTAGTTCTTTATTCTTTAGCCCCTGTCATCTGTGAAATCACTGTAAAATTGCACTTTTACTATTTGCTATAATAGCATAAATATGTGACACAAACATGTGCCCTGTTGGGAGCTAAAATGCAAGTAGGTAGTAAACATAGTTAACTGCCCCAAATTAGAGCTAACTGGACCATTTTAACTAGAATCTTTCTGTGCCTTAATGATGAGCCATTTGACTCAGTGACTTTGTTGAGCAAAAGTAACCTTTTTAAAGCACAGAATTAGTATTATGGATTATAACAAAAAATGTCAATTAATGAAAGCATTGTTTTAACATTTATTTATTTTTGAGAGAGGGAGAGAGACAGAGCATGAGGAAAGGGCAGAAAGAGGGAGACAGAGAATCCCAAGCAGGCTCTGCACTGCCAGCACAGAGCCCAGTGTGGGGCTTGAACCCATGAACCATTAGATCATTACCTGAGCTGAAACCAAGAGTTGGACACTTAACTAACTGAGCCATCCAGGCACCCGAAAGCATTTTTTTAAGTTCTATCTATAGCTGTCCCATCTTGTATCAATTTATTCGGTTCAAAAAAATGTTTTTGTAAGTCACTCTAAAGGGGTCTCATAATGAAAGTAAAGCATTTTCTGTACAAAGTCATTCTCATAAATCAGCAGATAATCCTAGCATATGACACGTTTATTACACAGTGGATATAGATATGAACTGTAACTAAACCCTTAAAATTTTTTTTCCATTCAGTTTTAATACTGGATTCTCAGAATTTTAAAGATACAGGATAATAATAAAGGTGTCTATGAGCCCTCTCTGTTTATTCTCTGCCTAGAGAATTTTTCATCTTCTTTTTTTTCCATATTAGTTCCCACCGATCAGGAATGTGATTTCTAGTAATCTGATCTGGTGTAAAAAATTAGAAGTGCTCTTTGAAGTTCACTAGTGCAGATTTACTTTAACACCTTCTTCTGAGTTTGGTTTGCTTGTTTTATTAAGGCTGTAGACCTTACCTTAGTAGGTAACTCAAAATAAAAATTACATATATAATTTCTGATTTTTGAGGTTTTTTTTAACTGAAAATTTTAAGGATTAAACATTGGGCATTTTAAACCTATTTTTCAACTCTGGTGTTAGTAGAGTTTTAATGAGTAAGCTGAGCAGGCCGGCTATAAGAACCTGTCTTCATTTTTTTTCCACCCACCCTGTAACTTGGTATAGTATCTTACAAATACTACTTAGATATCTTTGAATGTAGGAGAGGATGTCAGTGATGGTCTTTACTTAAGTGTTTAAAATAACAGAAAATGAACCAAAATGTACTCTGTCTAGAAATTAAATCACATTATGGTAATTTGCTATAAGGAACTGTATTTAATATTAGTCTATTTTCCTAAACACCTGTGGCACTTAACCCTTCTGTAACCTGAAGCTTAACATGAGGAAAAGATTTCTGTAGCTAGAGATTGTATCCTTTCTACTCAGCTCAGGTATCCGTGAAGTCCTCTTAAAAACACTAAAGTGATTTCTCCAATGTTCCCCACCCACATGGAAAATATTATAACTAGTCGATCAAATTCTCCTTATGCAGCATTTATTTATCTTCCCACTACCTATTTGGTGATATACTCATCATAATGTAAAGCATAGATGGATGCTTCTAGCAGTCTTAATTTGCTGCCTCCAAATGTTTCCCTTTCACAACAGACTTGGCTATCAGGAAAGAACTATTAAGGAACTCCTCGCACAGCCCACATAAAAAGGCCTTAGCCAGATACCATGGATGAAATTCAGCTAAGGTTAATGTTTTGATTGGGACATAAAAAGCTGGCAAGGCTGAAACTGGACAGGAGACAAGCTTAAGATGTTTCTCAAGTTCTTTAGGACTGGGTCTTTTCAAGTTTGGCTTCATTGTTATTATGGCAAGTAGGCAGAAGGTCAAAAGTCTTTTTTATTCAAAGAAAGTTACCAATATTTATTACAAATCAGATTTTAATATTTCTTGTGTCTCTATTCATTGTTATTGCTAAAAATGACTAAGGGCACATAATATATGACATAATGTAACTACAAGCACTTAAAATTTATAGCCTATTAAAAATGCTAGTAGCTGTTAGTTGTCAGTACAGATCACTGCCCAAAGCTTCACTTGAATAATCTGTGTGTGGTTTATCTGCTAGTTTCTGATCATTGTTGAGCTCTAATAGTGTGAAGCCGTATGCTAGGTGAATTTTGTTTTAGATGGCTCCAATTTTTGCTAGACTCTTTTAGGAAAAAAGTGTTCTACAGCCCATTTTTCATCAGTTTTCTGTAGGCCATTAGCCATGGGGTCAAATTATTTTTGAATACTGGTAGATTGTTCTCTTTAAGTGATTGGGCAATTTCTTTCATCTTCCTCCTCAATTTTAGAATGGCGAGAGCATCATGGTTGAACTTGCAGCTGGACCTTTTGGAAATAATGAAAAGGTAGGGATGGCAATTAAATAGAAATGGCTGCCAGCGTATATATGTGTGTCCAGTTAATAATTTTGCCTTCCTGTATAATTCATTGGTCATGTAGTGCATGTTAAGGTATTGTAAAACTTTATTTCTCGCAAAATATAGCCCTTTTCTTAGTTATTCTAAATTATTAAATACCTATTGACTTGGGTTTCATCCTAGAATGATGGAAACTTGGTGGAAGCCACTGCTCAACCCTCAGCTCCCCATGAGAAAGTAAGGATTGTATTTCAGATATGTTCATTGGACTTTAAATCATACCCTCTGAGACAAGATTCTTCTTTGGGGGAAAAAATCCAGATTGCAAAAAAAAAAAAATAATAATAAAAAATTTTAAAAAATCTATGTCAAGGCCTCAGTCCGATTTTTGGTAAAAAGGGAAAAAAAAGGTTAGATGCGGGGATACTAGATTAATACTGTCAACCCTTATGTGTGTTGGGTTTCATTTTTCCAAACTTGTGTATCTATTTCTTTCAACCTTTCTATAGATTCAGAGTATATATGTATAGTTTATGTTCTCTGATTTCAAGTTCTTCTAAAATGTCTATTTAAAAGTTTTAAAACAATTACTCTCATATCCTTCCCTTTCTAAGAGATGTGGGTAAATATTCCTAAGAAGTTTATTGGTGCCTTTTTTTTTCCCCCCATAATTACAGTTACCGGTAGTCATCAGGGTACCAAAGCTGGCCTATTTCTCAGTAATGAGTGTGTGCCTCATGCCAGTTTCAATACTGGGTTTTGGAGACATTATTGTACCAGGTAAGCAATAGTAACAATTTCAGTACAAATATACTGATGGTTTAAAATCGCCAACATTTAGTATCTATTGAAAGTTACCTACTCTGTATTAAGTATTTGTAGCTATGGCTAGAGCTGAGTCAATGACCAAGATAGGAAAAAAAAAAAAAAGGCATTTCAAGGGGTAGAAGAAAAAGCCCAAATGGTAACAACCAAAGATATCTCCCATGGCTCAAAAAAAGTTTCTTAGAGGAAGCACCTAGAATCAGTTTGACCTACTTCCCCAAGAAAGTTTATAATAAAACTCTTCAGAAGTTGAATTTAATAATACGAAGTGTATTGTAATTTCTATTACTTCTATTTTAAAATAATAGTTATATGGCATTATAATACCAAAAAAATAGAGCATATGGTCTGTCTTCTTTGATAGTTGTTGCAGGTCTGCATATTCTCCTCACTGGGCAACCTACAGTGTAAACTTAATCCCAGCCCATTAATAATATAGCTTAGAAGTAAAAGACTTAGAAGTCTTTGCTAATCATCTGAGAGATTGTCCTTCCTTGCTTTTCTTGCAGTCTCTCTGTACTAAGTGCCTGTGAAGGGTAAAAAGTACGGTTGCTTCTGAAAAAGACTTTTAGTTTACATAGTAAAGCCAGATAGAGAGAAGCTAACAGCTCTGCCTTGTGAGTTGGTATGGCAGAGTCCAGTGCAGCAACTCTCTTAGTTCATTTTCTAGGATAGATCACATGTTAGGCCACAGAGCAAATCTTAGCAAGTTTAAGAAGATTGAAATTACATACCAAGTATATTTTCTGACCACAGTGGCATGAAACTAGAAATCAGTAACAGGAGGAAAACTGGAAGATTCACACGTACATAGAAATTAAACAAAATAGTTTGAACAACTAAAGCATCAAAGAAAAAATTAAAGGAGAAATCAAAAAATACTTAAAAAAAATGATAAGAGAAACAGCATTCCAAAACATATGAGATACAACAAAAGCAGTTTAAGCAGGAAGTTTATAGTGATAAGCACATAGATCAAGAAAATAGAAAAACCTCAAATAAGCAGCCTAACTTTACATGTAAGGAACTAGAAAAGAAGAACAAACTAAGCCCAAAGTTAGCAGAAAGAAGGAAATAATAAAATACAGCAAAAATAGAGAATAGGAAAACAGTAGAAAAGATTAATGAAACTAAGAGTTGGTCCTTTAAAAAGCTAATAATGACAGACCTTCAATTAGACTAAGAAATAGAGAACCTACATCATTAAAATTCTAAATGAAAGAGGAGACAATACAACTGATACCACAGAAATATAATAAAAAATTTTCTCCATATCATAGAATGTTAAGCAGCTAATAAAAAATCATGTTTTTAAAGATTGTTTAATGGCTTGGAAAAATGTTTAAAAATGGCATTAAGTTAAAAAAAAATCAGCGTTTATAATTTTGTCCAGAATTTGTGGGTACTTTAATGTTCTCATGGTATAAAAAAGAAGGTTAAATATAATGCAGTGTGTGCTGTTGCAGTTAAATTTGTGTTGCTGTTACTGTTTTAAGAAAATAATGTGGAGTTTGGGTTTTCTTGGTTTTTTTAATTTATTTTTTGTTTTTTAGGACTGTTGGTTGCATACTGTAGAAGATTTGATGTTCAGACTGGTTCTTCTTCTATATACTATGTTTCCTCCACAATTGGTAAACTTCTGTTTTTTTCTATTATGTTTGAATTATATTGTCTGTAGGAAAAGGTAGAGGTGTCAAAATAAGGAGTCCGGGATTCTAATTCTTCATCATTAACTAATAAGACAAGTTTTTCCATCAAAAAGGAATAATACTTTAATACCTATATCATAAAGTTTTTGAGGTTTAAAAAAATTATATATGAAAGTAAATCAGTAGGTTTTATATTAGATATAAGCATATTTTATATGCTTTATTAGCTTTATTAGCTTATTAGATATAAGCATATTTTACATGCTTTATTAGAGCATATGGCACATCAGTAATCAATAAATTGTATATTAGATTTTCTTAAAATACTATATGAATAAATGTGTATGTATATAAATGAATTTATGGCACAATAACATCTAACCTAGGACAGCAGAATTGTCATTTATCCCTTTATTTCCATTATTGAGAACAGACAAGAATAGGAAGTAAGCCAAAAAATACTTCTAAGCATATCAAACAGGTATCTCAAAGTTCATACACCAAAGTGCTTTATTCTTAAGTAAGCAGCCTGTACCAGAACCATTTACATACTGTGCTAGCAAGGTTTTCAATTCCATAGTGGAGTTAAATGCAGTAACTTAAGAATGTACACTAGCAATAGAGAAGGGTATTACTAGAAACAGGTACCTGACGGCAAGAAAGAACAGCTAAGTGAATAAAATGATGACAAAAAGAAAAAAAACATAAAGAAATAAGAAAAGCAGTCTAAGGATATTAAGAATGATACTGTCTAAGGGCATTAACATATTAAAGTCCAGCACCAGTCAGTGTGATAGAATAAAAGAACACTCAATGAAAAGCAGATTACAGGGTTCTCTGTCCATTGTGCTGTATAATTTTGGGAAGTTCACTTAACTTCCCTGGTCCTCCATTGCCTCATCTATAAAATCAGGAGGTAGACTGAATTGTCTGTCAAGGCTCTTCTAGCTCCAATGTTCTGAGATCCCATGTTCGTGATGAGACCCTCAGTCATTAAGGAAAGATCAGATGGTGTTTGGTATGCACTTGTTGAAGCCCTGGAAGTATATAATTAAAATTAGGAAGATTTTTCAAAGCAACTTTTAGTACCCCTTGGTACAGATTTTAGTTATCCAAAATGTGCAATGACTTACCATCCTTAACAGTGACTAATTGAGACTTTTGAATTACTGTCTTTATCAATGATTGATGATTAGGGTAATTATAATTGAAATACTAACTAGTTTCCAAATTTTCAAAAGCTCTGTAGAGTGTCTCTCCTAATTGCTGTCTAGGAAAATGAAGAAATTAGGAAAAAAGTCATAGGGCAAAAATATCCTTAGAAATATTTGAAAACCACCACTTCAGTGAGGGAGTCAAAATCTGCCTTTGGTAGCATGTAGAAATGACTGATAATTGGTATTCTTCTTATAGCCTATTCTGTTGGCATGATACTTACATTTGTGGTTCTGGTGCTGATGAAAAAGGGGCAACCTGCTCTCCTCTATTTAGTTCCTTGCACACTTATTACTGCCTCAGTTGTTGCTTGGAGACGTAAGGAAATGAAAAAGTTCTGGAAAGGTAACGGCTATCAGGTATGTGCTTCTTCTATCTTGGTTACCAAGTTATCTTAGGACGTAATTCAGTGACTAACTTTGGCTGGGAACTGCCTGTATATATACATCAAAGCTTTTATGTGCCCAGAAGTTACCTTGGATCTGTCAGGATGTCCCAAGTTTTTTCCATCATTACTCCCTTACTGTCCACCTGCTGCATCATCAGTTTTCATCTCATCTGATGCCAAAATCCTGGTGACTCCAGGTGAGACTACCAAGAAGCAGTGGGAGGGCATCAGGGAAAACCACAACAGCATTTCAACATAAGTTTTCAAATCCGCACAGGAAAGTAGGCTTCATGAAAAATAAAACTATAAGTACAGAATTTTTGAGTCTGATATTAGCTATTTATTTATATAGTTAGAGTCCTAAGGTTTTGCAGGTAAAAATTCTACTCTCTTTAGTACCTAAAAGGGTCTAACTAAATTCAATAGGGTACCCATTTCAGATTTAACTGGATCAAGACAGACCTTTCTGTAAAATCCCTGGAGCAGAGGAAATCATGGTATCAGAACCTGTTATGTTTGCATTTTTTCTTCATTACAGTTAAGCCCCTTTCTCCTTTTTCTAAATGTTCTTGATATTCCAGTAAAATTTGTCTCCATTGAAATTAAAGGGGATTGGGAAACTCTAGCTTACTAAGGTCAGGGTCATCACATTGATTTTTTTCATGAGGCAATTAGCTCTGCTTTGCCTATTACAACAAACTACTGTCCTCCATCCACCCTCATACATGTGTGTTAGTGGTCACGTGAACAAAAATAGAGATACTTTGGGTGGGTGGCTGCAATTCTGTTAGTAGGTAAACAGTTCAAAGTTCATATCCATCTTGCAGTTGGTCTACGGTATCATCTTTATTTAACAAGAGGTGATTAACTCATTAAGTTAGACTACTATAATTTGAAGAAGCAGTGGTCTAGAATTCTTTTGGGTAAATCTTGTAATTCCTTTGAAATTTCGTTAAAATAATACTTGTCCTGCCTACATCACAATGCCTTTGTCTTAACTTATGTTTATGTGCATGGAATTATGGCTACAAGGCCCTTGACTAAGCCAGTAAAATAGCATGTAACTTTTACATGAAGAAGGCACCCACACAATTTTTTATTTTTATAGATTTTTAAAAATTAAAGTATGTCCTACAACATACAATTTACTTCTAGCCTTTGAAAGCCACATCCCAGAAAGTGCTCTTCATAACCATTTTCTTAAAATAGTTTTATTTTCATATAGCAAATGTTAATTGAGCAGTTCTGTGAGCCAGGTACTATTTTAGGTGCTGGTGATAAAAGATGAACAAGTTAGAAACAGTCTTACTCTCATGGCCTCTTGAAAGTGAGATGCTTGTGGAGGATGCAGATAGTCACTAACAAAGTATGATAAATGTATTTATTCGCTATATAGGGTGCCATGAAAGCTAGCAATGGGATACCCAGTGCTTGTGGTTTTGTGACAGAATCAAAGGTGATTTAGAGAAGTCTTAAAGAATGTTAAATTTATGTGTTGAAACTTGAAGCCTGAGCCATGTGTTCCATGTGGAAAGAACCATGTCTTGAAAGGCTCAGAGGGAAGAGAGCATGGCACATTCTAGAAACTGAGTGAAATTTAGGATGACTATAATGTTGAGTAACAGTAGGAAATGAAAACCGGAGAAGGAAACAGGGGTGACAGCCCATAAGGTCTTGTAAGCCAAAGACCTTCAAAGAGGTCTTTGAACTCTTATCTTGAGAACATAGGAGACCATTTAAGGGTTTTAAGAAATCTACAAAATGGATTGAAGAAAGGAGCAAAACTTAAAGCAGCTATTATAATCAGGGGCAATAGTAGCCAGAATCAATACAGTATTGAGATCAAAAGAAGAGGACGAAGTCCAAAGAAATTTAGAGTCATAATTAATGGAATACAGTGATAGTGCCAGTATAGGGAGAAGAGAAGGAAATGGAGTCAGGATTTCTGCCTTAGGTAACCAAGTAGGTAGATGTGATACCATTCACAGAGATAAAGAAGGGCAACAGGTTTGAGGAAAATGGTGATGAATTCAATATTGGACATTTTAGAGCACCTATAGGACCAACAAGAAGAGAGAAATAATAGGCAAATGAATGAATGTCTCCTGATGTGCAGGAAACAGACCTAGCTAGAGACAGAAATTTGGAAGCACCGAGTGAGAACACAGAGGGAGAAGCAGCAGCTCGGGACAGAACTGTGAGCAAGAAGTTTCTATCTGATTCACTGGTTATGAGGTAGAGCAGGACAGAGAAGATGAGCAACATAAGGAGATTTTGATTAGGGTTGACATTAAATTTTTAGGTTAGAATTTAAATTCGGAACTGTTAATGAGAACACATATAACTGTCTTACAGAATGAAGTATGTGTCTTGTTATTTTCATCACCAGCATTTTTACTTACAAAATTTTCCTTCCCCTTTAATACAGCTTTTAGAGCATTTTATTTTAAAAATGTGTGCTTATTACAGAAAATTTTGAAAATATAGAAAAACACAAGAAAAGGAAGTCCACCAATAATTCCACCACCTCGAGGGTGGGCGCTCTTAAGATTTATGTGAGTTCCCTCATGTGCCTTCTTGGATAAATGCATATGTGGGTAGATGATGCCATACTCCAAAGAGTTCTCTGTTTTGTTTTTTTCACTGCGTGTTATTTCATTTTTAAATTCCTTATTAAAAAAATCATTTTAATGGCTACGTAATACTCTCAAACACATGTACTGTATTTTACTACCATTTCCTTTGACCCAGTAATTTCTCTTCAGGGGATTGTCCAGAAAGTGATTAAACATTTGGACAAAGTTGATGTGAAAAAATGTTCATTGAAGGATTTCTGATTATCCTTGTTCTATTATAATGATTAATAGGTTAATATTATTAGTGGCAATTAATGAACTAAAATTTTTACATACACCCTAATCCTGTTTTTACTTTCTTTTTTTGTGTGTGTGTTTTAATTACAAAGTAATGCATGTTTACATTCTTTAAACAAGTAATACAAAAGTGTCTAAAGTAAACATAGAATGTCCTTTTCTAACTATTCCACATGCCCCCACCTTCCGTTAGGGCCAACTACTTTGAACATTTTGTGTGGAGATCTTTTTATGCCAACTCACACTACAAATAGTTGAATTTTAAAGATGTCATATACGTAAATGTAATAACATTGTGTTTCTTTGAAAATACAGTTCACTTTCTCTCTGGTTTATTACCTTTCCTCCTTTCTCTCTATGATGTTTATTGAGGGGAAAGAGGATGGTAGGTAAGGAAGGAATTCAACCAAGGGATGCATTTATATTCCCTATGAACAACTCCTCTGCCTTAGACCATCCAAGTTTCATTCTCATTCTTAAAAATAGTGATCTTGAAAAAAACTAGAATTCTGCTTCACAGTAACTACCTATGAAGGGGAAGACCACTACAGCTGACACAAGCAGTAGTAAATAACCCCAGCAGGGCAGACTGCTGTAGGCAGTAGTAAATAACCCCAGCAGAGCCTTAATCATATAACATAGAAGCTAAATAAGACAATTGGTTGTAGGAAAATTCACTTTAACATACCCAAAAAGGTAAAACAAATTTGCAGGGGTGGAGAGGGGTGGACAGGGAGGCAGCTTGTGAACTTTGTTTTACAGTTTAACTATATTAAAAAAGAAAAAAGGGTGCCTGGATGGCTCAGTTGGTTAAGCATCTGCCTTCAGCTCAGGTCATGATCTTACAGTTTGTGAGTTCGAGCCCACATCGGGCTCTCTGCTGTCAGCACAGAGCCTGCTTCAGATCCTCTGTCCCCCTCTGTCTCTGCCCCTGCCCTCCTCACACTTTATGTCTCTCTCTCTCTCTCTCTCTCTTAAAAATAAACTTAAAAAAAAATTTTTTTTAAAGAAAAAAGATTAAGAGAAAAAAAAAGAGTAAGACAACTTTGGTTATACACTTCTCACTTTTGGAATGTGATGTCATCATTCTATTAAGTAAAGATATTCAGAATATAAAATAGCACATAGTAATAAAAGTGTGGAGTCTGGTACCAGATTACCGAAGTTTGAACTCTGATTTTGTTCATTATTAGCTCCATGGCCTAAGACAAGTTACTTAGCTTCTTGGTGCCTCAGTTTCCTCCAGTGTAAAAAAGAATAATAATCATCCTATTTCAGAGGGTTGGTTGTTGTCAAATATGCACATTGCCTAGAATAGGGCCTGGCATATCATAAACACTGTGTATTTGCTGCTATTATTTATAGGAATTGGGTTTTCTGTTTTGGTTTATTTGTTGCTTGGCTGTTACTTTTCAGTTCATTAACTAGATTTCTGTTTTCCCAGTTTGAATATTAAAACTTAAGGTGTTTGTTAAATCTAGTTCGTTTAACTCAGTTTGCAAAAAGATTTGATAGCCATCACAAGGCTCAGAGGAAAAAGAAATCTGTTAAATGTGGTCATTTTCCCACTGTACGCTAGACTTTAAAATATGAAGAAAAGGCACATGCTGAAATTTTAGGCAAGCTGGTTGCAGAATATTACAGACTGCTGCCAGGAGATAATCTATTTTTTTAGAAAACCAGCATTTTTGAAACTTATAGAATATAATGCCTTCACAAAGTTATCCCCATTGTGAAAAAGAAAATGTCTTACTACTTTTGTCCAGCCTTTAAACTTAAAATTAGGGGCACCTGGGTGGCTCAGTCAGTTAGGTGTCTGAGTCTTGGTTTGGCTCAGGTCGTGATTTCATGGTTCATGAGTTCAAACCCCACATTGGACTCTGCATTTACAGTGTGGAACCTGCTTGGGATTCTCTTTTCCCTCCCTCTCTGTCTGCTCCTCCTGCTGTCTCTCACTCTCTCGCTCGCTCACTCGCTCTCTCTCTCTCTCTCAAAATAAATAAACTTTAAAATATACAGCAGTTCAGGGGCACCTGGGTGGCTCAGTTGGTTAAGCGTCTGACTTTGGTTCAGGTCACGATCTCACAGCTCGTGGGTTCGAGCCCCGCTTCGGGCTCTGTGCTGACAGTTCGGAGCCTGGAGCCTGCTTTGGATTCTGTGTCTCCCTCTCTCTCTGCCCCTTCCCGCTTGCGCGCTGCCTCTCTCTGTTCCTCAAAAATAAATAAACATTAAAAAAAATTTTTTTAAATATATATATATACGTATATATATATGTATATATATGTGTATATATATATGTATATACACACGCAGTTTCCTTTTTTTAAAAAAAAAATGTAGCTAAACTCAAAATTAATTTAGCTTGAATGTTGACATTTGTGGGAAACAGTATATTATAGGCCTTGGAATCAGTTCTGCCAAGTCACGTCATCTCTTATGACTGTCTCCTCATCCATGAAATGAGGTTGGATCTACAGGCAGGTGGGAAAATCTAATCCATAGTGGTGGGTTAGCCCAGGGCTTGGTAGGCAAGTGGATGAGATCAGGTAAGGCTAGGCAGAGGCTTTGAAAGTACAACCTGGAACCTCAAAAAGTCTGGTAAAACAGAGGGAGGCAAGGTATTGACCCAGTGTAAGACACACCTGAGGGTCAGCCCTGAAATCAACCCTCAGGTAGTTCCTGGTTCATCTCTCAGGCTAGCAGTGTCATAACCTTTTCCCTTCTCTCCCTCTGCCTCCATTATTTTCATAGCATTGCCAGATGGTTTCCAGAATATCTCTTATAGTATTCCCAACTCAAAATCTTCCTTCTCCAAGCAGATACCCAAGAGTTCTCCACTTGAAATTAGATTCACCTTTCCCCATATTTTTTGTGGATTTTGTATTTTAAATACTTATTAATATTTGCTTCACAGTGTAGATATTTATGTATACCTTCCTCAGTTAGTTATTATCTCAAAGGTATTAGGAACCCACACTGCTGATAACAGTATTTTATACACTATAAATTCTCCATTAGTGTTATTGAAATTCTTCATGCAAAGCATCTGTAATGTTCAGTCCTTAATCCACTGACCTTTAGTCACTTTTGTGTGTATGTGTGTAAGTTTGTGTTTTAGCAGCCCTCATAAAATTGCCAAAATTATTATAAGTTTGTTGTGTTTAAAAGTGAGACACTTTTAAACGTTAAATTAGACTAGTATCTTTACAGTCTTTATATGTAATCATTTCTTTTTGCAAGTGCCAACAGTTTTTGCTACTTTGTGACATAAGCAAATACAAAATGGGTAATATAAAATAAAGCCAGAATCTAAGGTGGTGACATACTTGTTTATGCTATTAATCATTTAGTTCATTCCAATACCTGATACTAGAGTGGGTTCAAGAATAGTGGTGGTAAATCAGGGCACCTGGATGGCTCAGTCGGTTAAGCATCTGACTTCAGCTCAGATCATGATCTCATGGTTTGTGAGTTCAAGCCCTGTGTTGGGTTCTGTGCTGACAGCTCAGAGCCTGGAGCCTGCTTCAGATTCTGTCTCCCTCTCTCTCTGCCCCTCCCCTGCTCATGCTGTCTCTGTCTCTGTCCCTCTCTCTCTCTCTCTCTCTCTCTCTCAAAAGTGAATAAACATTTTTAAAAATTAAAAAAAAAAAGAATAGTGGTGGTAAAAAGCAGGCCTTTGCACTGGGGATTTTCTTTTTTTAATATATGATTTACTGTCAAATTGGCTTACATACAACACCCAGTGCTCACCCCAACAAGTGCCCTCCTTCAGTGCCCATCACCCACTTTCCCCTCTCACCCACCCCCCATCAACCCTCAGTTTGTTCTCTGTATTTAAGAGTCTCTTATGGTTTTTCTCTGTCCCTCTAACTTTTTTTCCCCTTCCCCTCCCCCATGCTCTTCTGTTAAGTTTCTCAAGATCCACATATGTGCACTGGAGATTTTTTAAATGTCATGGTTAGCCTTTTTATACTTTTTTCCAAAGGGGAAATTATACTCCATTTATTTCTAAAACTGAGACTTCATGGAAGTACTTTAGTATTTTACTTAGAATCTTTCAGCCCTTTCCATTAATTTTTCTGATCAAAAGAAGTAACATTTCTATAGGATTTCACTAAAATATTACTAATTTGGAGATCTTAATTGTATATTGTTTTCCTATAATTCAAAGCCACTTACACTATTATTTACTATGAACTTTTTTCTTGAATGCTTCAAGAAAATACTTCAGCTTTTTTTTTTAATGCTTCAACTCATGAATGCTTCAAGAGTTACAGTATTCAATTCCATGTGATTGTACTCAAAGTCTTAAGTTCTAATTAGTGTAGAATAAATAAAGGTGTTTTTTTCTCTAGAGAGAAAAATCAAGCAGTGGCATAATTACTTTGGCATAAAGAACAACTAAAAGAAATCATCATTTTAGGGGATTTTTTTGTTTGTTTCTAAATCAGTGGAGTTAGAGTTATGCAGCAATCTCCAATGGGCTCTTTTACTCTGGATAGGAAGTAAGTGTTCGGTTTGTTGATATCCAGTAAACAGTGGGTTTGTCTCTGTTAAATGTCACTAGTGCTTCTAATTATTTTTAGAAGTCACAAGCTGTAACTGACAAGTCCGAATACAGAGATACTTAGAACAACACTGCTTTAGTATCAGCAACTCTCCGGTTACCTCTTCCCCTTTAATGATAGTTTTATTAGAGTGTTTCTGGAGTCCGGTTCACTTATAGATAGGCAGAACTATCAGTAAATGCCAGGCAAGCTGACCCAATTTCAGAGGACATCTTTCCAAATCGACCTTGCTTATTTACAAATATTATGAAGAACTCTACCAATTTTGCCAGTTAATTTTATTATCTATATTAATTTTTGTTATGTTTTTAAAAACCTATTTTGGGGTGCCTGGGTGGTTCAGTTGGTTAGACATCCAACTTGATCTCAGCTCAGGTCTTGATCTCAGGGTCATGAGTTCAGGTCCCACACTGGACTCCTCACTGGGTGTGAAGCCTACATAAAAAAATTTTAAAAAAAATTTTTTTTTATGTTTTTTATTTTATATTTGAGAGAGAGCATGAGTGAGCACGAACAGGGGAGGGGCAGAGAGACAGAGACAGAATCTGAAGCAGGCTCCGGGCTCCGAGCTGTCAGCACAGAGCCTAACGCAGGGCTTAAACCCACGATCCGCAAGATCCATGACCTGAGCTGAAGTCAGATGCCCAATCGACTGAGCCACCCAGGTGCACCCCCCCAAAGTTTTTTAAAAATAAAAACCTATCTGGGGGACCTGGGTAGCTCAGTCAGTTAAGCATCTGGCTTTGGCTTGGGTCATGATCTCACGGTTTGTAAGTTCAAGCCCCATTATCAGGCTCTTTGCTGACAGCTCAGAGCCTGGAGCCTGCTTTGGATTCTGTGTTTCCCTCACTCTCTCTGCTCCTCCCCTACTTGCGCTCTGTCTCTCTCAAAAAGAAGTACACATTAAAATAAATAAATAAATACGTACATACATACATACAAACCTATTTCAAGGTCATGCTTTATGTTTCTGTATTGCTTTGCTTTCATTGAAAAGTCGGTAAAGAAAAGTAAATAAAGAGTACAGATGTTTACTTCTTAATAAGTTGATTTTGAAAGTTTTTCTTTTAATCTAATACATTGCTTATGTAGTTAGGAATTAGATTATAGTGCCAGTGAGGTAACTGAGGTTTAGGAAAGAAGAGGTGTGTGGTAACGTCGGGAGTATAGGCTGTCATTAGGGTACAATTGCCAGGGTAAGCAGGTCTTGGGGAAGAAAGAGGATTTCCCCAGCACCCATTCTGCTGAGGCCACTTAGTTCTCTTTCCCCACAGCTCCAACCTCTTATCCTCAGAGCTTCTAAATTGCTAGAAGAAAAGGAGCCTAAATATATCTTACATGCTTCTCCTTTCTGTCCCTCATTTGAATTATGACTAAAATCAACAGTTCAACAACTTCATCTTATGTTTCATCTAGTGAAATGTTTGGTAAATATGTTAACCTTTCTTGATTGGACCTTCCCCCCCCGAAGTGCTACGAACATGTAACTATCTTAATGTAGGGAATATCTTTGGCAAATAAAGGACCTCAAAACTGCTTTGGCCTTGAGATGACTTGTAGAGTACTGGCAGGTTTGGGTTTTATAAGTTGTCTCTGTTACTTGAGACAATTGTCAGCAGAAGCTTCAGCTCATGTTGTGTTCTTCTTGTTTGGCAAGTTCAGAGACCCCGTTTGGAAATGACTCCACCTTCTGCTTCCTTTTCCAAAAAACACTGAAGCTTTTAGAATCCTTTTACAAAAATAGGAACATTTATCTTGCTGGTCTTTCTTCTAATTCTTGATAAAGAAGGGAAAATGTGCATCACAATACTGAAAATTAATCACTAATCTAAAAATCTTTGACAGTCTTCGCAAAGACAGTAGGTACTTTCTTTCTATTTTTAAGCAAGTTTATCTGAAGAAGAAACTGAAAACATGTAAGCAGTTTCTTCTTCCTTCATTCCCAAATATGAAAAGATTTATTTAGGAATATGGAGCATAGCTGAAGTGATCGTTTGAGAAAAGTTTAACTGGTAATTCCTCTAAAGTAGTCTATAGCAAATGTAGTCTTGATTTTATTTTCAGATACTCATTTGACCTTTTAAGTACCTTCAGTATATTTGTTTTTAGTAGAAATGTTTGTCATACAATGTTTCCATAATTTCATGTATCATTCTTTTTTTTTAGTGTTTTATTTATTTTTGAGGGAGAGAGGCACACAGAGTGCGAGTGGGGGAGGGGCAGAGAGGGAGGCAGACACAGAATCTGAAGCAGGCTCCAGACTTCGAGCTGTCAGCACAGAGCCCAATGCAGGGCTCGAACTCATGAACTGTGAGATCACGACTGGAGCCGAAGTCAGATGCTTAACCAAGTGAGCCACCCAGGCACCCCTCAAGTATCATTCTTAAATTGTCTTACAGTCAGTTCAAGGCATCAACCAAGTTACACTGTCCCCAAACCAGCAGGTATTCTCAAAGTGACTTGTGGGGTCATTTTTAGTTTTTTTACCTTTAGGAGTGAACACTGCCTGGAATAGTGTCCTAGATTAAGCATCAGGAATATCTTCCTTTTGTGGTAGAGTTCCCATTGCCATGAAGGGCAATTCGTATTGGGAAATGGAAATAGTAGAAGATCTAAAGAAAGAGTTCATCAGGTTGGCTCCGAGTCAAATGATGAGGCTTTCTCTGTCACCCTGATCTTATTCTTAGAGCATGGATGTTGAGCCACTACATTGCTCCAAAAGGAGTGCTCAGTCCCAGGGAGTACTCTGTGTCCTTTTTAAAACGTGGGAATCCTTTTGCCAAATTAGTGAATATTGAGGGCAAATTGAAAATTTGCATTTCCTAACTTGTTTTATTTGTGCCTAGGTGATGGGCCACCTGGACTATGCAACAAATGAAGAAAGCCCTGTGGCTGCTGGCGAACAGAATGTCCAACAATAATATTTTGTAGACCTGTCAATTGATTTTCTACAAATAGAGTTTGACTTTTGAAATTGATTTTTGAATTGACAGTCTGAAAGAAGCTTCAATGATATGCTTGCAAATATATATTTTTAAAGAGCTGGTACTGACAATTACATCAAATAGTTGAAATACATTTGCTTTTAACTATGTTAAAGTTGTGCCTTCACATTAAATAAAAGCGTATGGTCTGTGTAATTTTCAAGATCTATTATACACAGTATATTTTTCTAAAAAACTGTCTTGACCCACCCCTCTACTAAAATCTGTTTCTTTCAACTCTTAATGATAGATAAAAGTATTTCTGTCAAGGTGAGTTTATGAACAGATTTTACTGTAAAGAATTACATAAACTTTATGCTCTATAGAAATAACTGCTTAAGATCATGCTAGAAGGCAGTTCAGCGATGAAATTTTGGATCTTTTCACTGCAGTGGTTAGAAAAATAGGATTTGGGAATATCTATAAATGCGTATTTTTGTAGCATAAGGTTTTTTTAAAAATCCCAGTCTTTTTTTAAACTTGAAAATCTGAATTACTTTAGTCTGCCTATGTATTATATTAAAATATTTTTCCAGATATAAAGAAACATAATATATAGAACTAGTCTTCAGTTTTCAGTGGCCTGTTTTTCTTGAAGAGGTAGCTTAAATTTCTACACTAACATTCAATTTCACCATGGTATTTCTTACCTCTGGAATTTGGTTCTTTTGGTGTTAAGGCTTGACATTTTGTAAAATATTTTTTAGTCAACTTTTATATTAACACATGTGGCTCATTGTGTGAGTATAACATCCCTAACCATCTCTTCTTACCCCCTCATCCACCACCTTTTTTTCCCCTAATTCCCACTCCTTTCCCCATAGGAAAGCACTGTTAATTTTTTAATATTTTGATGGAGGATGACTTACTAATATACAAAGTGTGCTCCAGAGGAAAGAATTGGAGACAAAAGACAGGAGGCTGGGTTAGTCTCAATTTAATGACAATAAAAGAATTTGAGTAAATTGTCTTAGCTTAAAACCCTTGTATCTCAGTTTTCTCATCTGCAAAATGAGTGATTTAGACCAATTAATCACTCTGGTACCTGGTGGTACCTTCCAACTTGAAAAATATCTTTCTCATTCTTTGCCAAATCTCAAATGTGGCCTTGAACATTATCCTGGGAGTCAGAAGTCAAAGTATCTTTCTACTGTCTTTTATTTTCTTTAAGAAATTCCCAGGGGTGCCTGGGTGGCTCAGTCAGTTGAGCGTCCACTTCAGCTCAAGTCATGATCTCATGTTTCATGTTTCAAGCTCCGTGTCTGGCTCTGTGCTGACTGCTCAGATCCTGGAGCCTGCTTCAGATTCTGTGTCTCCCTCTCTCTCTCCCCCTCCTCCACTTGTGCTCTGTCTCTGTCTCTCTCTCTTAAAAATAAATAAACATTTAAAAAAAATTCCCAAATGATGAGTGACTGCAACAACAGGATTTTGCATTTCCCTGCAAGTAATGTACAAGATTGTGAACAAGTCTGATCTTTCATCCTAAGACCATTTCTCTGATTAAAAGATAAAGGTAATGCTTTTTAAAGCATTTATGTTTGAAGTAAATTTAACATTTGAGGCAATTAGTTGCTTTTGTTTAATTAATTTTTGCTGAGTAAACTGTAGGTAGAGCAGCTCCCTTGACAATGAGCCCCTCTTTCCACTTAGTATACTTATGGGTCCTTTGGTTTATGGCAATATGACAGGTAAGTATCTGACAAGTAAGAGTTAATCTTAATTTTGCCTACATAATATCAAGTTTGAATTTTTTCCAAAGAATCTAATTTATTTGGCAGACTCTGATAGAACAGATTAAGTGCCATTTTAAAGCTCCAGCTATATTTTCATTTATAATATCAATAAGATATTTGCCAAAATAGAGCTTTTTTAGTAAAATTATCTGTACTCATCCCAACTTTCTGATACTTTAAAGCCTCAACCACATTTTATGAAGAGCATTTTACATCTAGAAATCTGAAATCTTAGTTATTTGATACAAATTCAACTTTATCCAACTGTAAGTTATCAAAGAAGTAAAACTTTGTTCTAGTTTGCTATTGAGATCCTATTGATTAATAAAAATAAGAAACAGAGTGAAATTCTCCCAAGTTTCTCCATTCTCGATGTCAACTTTATGTTGTATTCTAAGACCCTCTCTAGCAACCTAGCTGGAAATATTTTATTTTGGAAATCAAAATTAAGGAAGGATGAGAGATGAAATTGCTCCTTAAAAGGCCACGCGTGTCCTTTCTTCCTCTCTCATCTTCCCACCACCTATAACTTGTCGGGAAAGAGAGTTGGTTTTTTCCTGAACATGTCTTTACAACAGTGAGATATATTGCAAGAAAAAAAAAATACTTTTTAGATCTTCCCTGTGAACATTTTGTAGCGTATCAAACAAAGTAATATCTCAAATTGTAGGGTAGGTGATTTTTACTTTAATTTAGACCAGCAAAGATAAATGTGAGGTTAATGGTGAAAGACCTTGATATTCTAATACATTATGTTTTTGTAGATTTTTTTAGATTAGCAATACCTTTGTAGAATCTGTGATTTACTTTTGAAGGAAGAGAATTCTGCTGTTGGCATGTATAGATTTTAGTTTCATGTCCGTAGAGATTTTGGTGAAATGAAAATTTAGAGTAAATACAAATGAACTTTCTAGTTTTTCTTTGCTCTTTTGATTTCTGCCATAGGTATAAGCAAACAGTTGTTTTTTTGTTTTTTTTGACTAAAGACATTTGAACTAATTTTAATTAGGCTTGATTTCTAGAATTTCAGGCTGATCTCCACCAATGAGATTTCAAAAACACAGGAATTGCATTTCAGACCAGTAGAATGCACTGGTTTGAAAGGTTTTATATTTTCCCATTAATAAGGAAAAAAGTTGAATTTATTCAAGATGATGCCAAATAACCAATTCTACAGTTTTAAACTTTTTATTTTCAGTGCTCTATTTATCTCAGAGGACAATTCTAAAGGGGGCTGGAGAGGGTAATATAAATAAAACCAAAATACTGAATATAAGTACCTTTTTGCTTCCTGGAAGAAAGATACTCTGTAAATTCCAGTGACCTAAATCAATTACTCAGCCTTTTGGAATTTGAAAGAAATTGTGCAGTACTCATTGTTTGGGTTACTAAAATTTCAGAGTAAAAATGATTGACAGAGTAATAAACAGGCCATATTATAGTGAAGACCATATATATAAATTTCCTTGTTTAATGTTCCCTTACTTAAGGACAGCCTTTGCATCTATGAAAATGTTCATTGGTGGAAAAAGTATTTTTAAACTAAATTTTTAGAATAGTCCTCATTATTGTCAATTAAGAGGCAACAAAGAGGGAAAAAATGTAGAATATTTAATGTCATGTTTCTTTGATTAGAAAATTACATAAAAAATACTGTAAACAACTTCTATTCCTTTGGAGTATGGATTTTTTTTTTTTTTATACCTAAGTTTATCTGCTTAGCCTGTAAAATTTCCCAGTAGGACAAATCATTGTAAAGTTTTTGCCTATTTTATATCTTCTGTTGTATTTTGTTCAAATGAGAACGTTTTTAAAAATGCATATGATTGAATTTTTACTTCTTAGATGATGGTTTGAGTGTGGAATTCTTTTTTTAACACTTTGATATGTAAGTTGGTGCAAATTAATAGTTTTATAACACTACTGGTCTCTATTTTTTTTATGGAACAGATTTAAAATTTAAAATTTTTTCAAGTGTTAATTTAGCAATGCTTTAAAACTTCATTATGTGCCAATACTGACAAGAAAAACAATTTTATAATGTATTGAATTCATTATGGTGTTCAATAAATTATATTTTAAAATAGAATTTAAATTTGTTTTATTTTTAATGGTGAAAAATAATTGAAAATGAACTAAAAGTATACCAGATCGTGTTCACATAAAGTATAAATGGTAATCATCACTTATGAAATTGTATAGTTATTTAAGTCTGACAAATTGTCCATAAAATCTAGATTCCATAAGCGTCATTTATTGCAAATTTGTACTGATACATAATACCCCTTCCTAAGTATTTATTGAATAAATGCATTATAGACTTTTTTTTTAACCAAGAAATCCTATCTGTTGAAATGGACATTGATGGCATTTGTGTCACAAATTACTAAGATGCCCGCTGCCATTGTATTATTCTTTTAACTCAGATGTGGTTGGCTCAGATATAGATTTCTAATGTGTTTGTCTTGACCACATGTTGAGGAAGTCCAGTCCTCTCCATGCCCTGCGCAGAGGAGCCTTGTTTCATCCCATATGCCCAAATATCCATGTGTCTGGAAAGATGCATAAGAAACTGGAAAGAGTGGCTGTTTCTAGGAAGAGGGCAAGTAAGATGGCTAGGGCACAGGGGTTCAGAGGGAGATGTATTTTTCACTGTATACTCTTAACACCTTTTGCATTTTCTATGATATGCTTCTATTAAGATTCAAAATACAAATCACGAAAGTCTATTGACTCTTAATAGGTATTCATACTAACATATGGTTAAATAATAAATTATTCATATTTTCTTTAGGTAGTTAGCCTTATAAACGGTTTAATGTGTATAGTGGGAGTAAAAAATAACCAACTCTCAAGTTTTTGTCTTTAAATAAAATTAATTTATGTTCTTTAAAAATTATGTTTATTAGCCTGAAGTTCATTTTGTTTTGTTAGAAAATAGGAGGACTAAATTTTATATTCACATCATTTCCATTTCTGTAACCCTAAGAGTCTAGATCAGTAGTTCTCAACTTTAATATTTCTTGTGGCCCCTACCCAAATGACCCACAACAAATTAAAAATAAGGCAAAGGCATAAAACCTAGACTCCAGCGGCACTTGGGTGGCTCAGTCAGTTAAGGTCCCAACTCTTGATTTCAGCTCAGGTCATGATCTCATGGTCGTGAAGAGTTGAAGCCCGCCTGGGATTTTCTCTCTGCTCCTCCTCCCCTGCTCATTTTCTCTCTCTGTCTCTCTCTGTCTCTGTGTCTCTTTTTCTCCCTCTCAAAATAAACTTAAAGGTAAAAATAATATATCATGAAAAGCATTAATACCAGCAATTGAAAACAATGACCAATTCTAGGCAACATTAATGATAACAAACTATCTTAGCAAAAAAGTTTTGGAAATTTCAACTGCTTGCATGTGAGTTCTCAGAATAGACACTGCTCTGGCAGCAATAGCCAAACTTAGCAGAATTCTGGAGAGAGATCCTTGTAAACCGTAGTAAGGCACTGATTTCTCACCAGCTCTCTTAAGAGTTCTTAAGAGTCTTAGTTGCAGATGAAAGTGTATGGTTTGACATGTCATTCTATTAAAAACTTCAATTTGGATCAGAGGATTTTTTCTCTAGATTAAGTGGGAAAGGTAACAATCAGATTCTAAGTAATGTTTACCTATAAATAGGCCCTGCTAGCTATGGAAAACCAAGTAATTTTTTTTACAAATGAAAAATGATTTATCCACAAATTTATGTGTTTGGAACATTTTTCAATTAAAGCCTCACCAATTATTTCCTATACAAAATCCACTCCAGCCCTGATCAGTGCAAATAAAATAGACCAATGCAATTGGCAAGTCGTCTCCATTCCGTCTTCCAAATGTCTCTCAATGCTCGTATTCACCATCGCCACTGCCGTGAACTCAATTTAATCCATCTATACTGTGAACAAACTCTTAACTGGTCTTGCAAATGCTAATTTTGCTATCAATCACTCTTCTACATCATAAGCCAGTGCTCTTTCCTAAATGGATATGTGATCATGCAACTCAAGTGCTTTAAAAAAAACCTTTAACAGCACCAAATTTGTCTCAGAACAGTCTAGATTCCTTACTGTGATTTTTAGAGCTTGACTAGTGTAGCCCCTGTGCCTATCTAGCTTAATCTCCCATCGTTTTCTTCTCCATTCCTGCCCTCCTCTTTGTAGGAAACTTCGGTGCACAGTCCCACCTTCCACACACAACCATCAGTGTAGACCCTTCAAATCTCAGTTTAGGACTCACAGTTTGGAATGGAAAGATACATGTGGAAAAAACAAGTACAGATGATTCCCTTATGGCATTTTATTCTAAAAGAAAGAAGAGAAATGGGGTCAAGAAGTTTGGATTTGGGGAAGGGTGGTTTGACAGAGGCAGAAATAACAGCATGTTTGTTGATGGGGATCCAGTAGAAAGGGAAATTTTGATGATGTAGGAAAGAAGTCAGAGAATGAAGTCAATTTATCTCAAGTAGGCCAGGGGTGATAGGATCCACTGTCCAAGTGGAAGGGCTTGCATTAGATAGGAACATGGGGGGTTCCTCTCCAGAAACTGGAGATTAGGTGGTGTATATGAATACAGATGCAGGTAGAGAAGTATTTGTGATTGGTGGGAGCATGAGAATTTCTATTCTGAGTGTTTTTATATTCTGCAAGCAAAGTCCTGATCAGGGTCATCAGCTGAGAGTCAGTTTCAGAAGGAGATGAAGAAAGTTTGCTTGTTTTTAAGTTATTTATTTATTTTGAGAGAGCATGCACACAAGAGAGCATGAGCTGGGGAGAGACAGAGAGGGGGAGAGAGAAAGAAAATCCCAAGTAGGCTCCTCACTCTCAGCATGGAGTGCCACCCGGGCTCACCACAAACCATGAGATCATGACCTGAACTGAAATCAAGAGTCAGATACTTAACCCACTGAGCCACCCAGGCGCCCTGAAAGTTTGAAGAGAAAGGAAAAAGTTATCTTTAAAAGGTGAGAGAGGGGCGCCTGGGTGGCGCAGTCGGTTAAGCGTCCGGCTTCAGCCAGGTCACGATCTCGCAGTCCGTGAGTTCGAGCCCCGCGTCAGGCTCTGGGCTGATGGCTCGGAGCCTGGAGCCTGTTTCCGATTCTGTGTCTCCCTCTCTCTCTGCCCCTCCCCCGTTCATGCTCTGTCTCTCTCTGTCCCAAAAATAAATTAAAACATTGAAAAAAAAATTAAAAAAAAAAAAAAGGTGAGAGAGTGATTGTTATAGGGACAGGACCTCAATGTGCAGTTCCTGGTTCTGCAACAGCATCATTTGAAACTTGTTAAAAATGTGAGATTTTTGTCTCCACTCTATACTGAAAGAGAAACTCCGAGGATTGGGTACAGCAATCTGGTTTTTTAACACGCTTTACAGGTCATCTTTCACATGCTAAAATGTGAGACCCCATGTATCGGACTCAACCGGAAGCCTTGTTGAACCACAGATTGCTTGGCTGCGGTCCCAGAGTTTTAAATTCATGTCTGAGGTAGGACCCAACCAAAAATGCCCATTTCTAACAAGTTCCCAGGTGACATAGGTACTGTTGGCCTAGGGACCACACTTTGTGACTTAACCAAGCAAATTCAAGAAGTTTAAAGAGGAAGAAGGGAATATAGGATGTATGTGAAGGAGTGAATTTAACTTATTACCTTTGAAATTTAAGCTGGGTAAGGAAGGACATGAAGATTTGAGTGGGTGATGAATGATAGTGAAAAAGTGTTAGGATAAATGCATTTTGTCCCTATATTGTTGAGTGATTGTTGGGTTTGGAATATCAGAAGTTGAATAGATGAGCAGTGGTGATCTGAGTGGATTGTTACAAATTATAATTATGAAGAATTGCCAATACTGGTAATGACAAGGTCAATGTAGGATTCCCAGATACAGTACAGGATGCCCATTTAAATTTGAATTTCAGATAAATAATGGACACTTTGTAGTGTAAGTGAATTCCAAAGTATTCTTAGAACATACATGATGTGTGTGTATTTTTTTTATATTTATTCCCAGTATGGGTATATTTTTATCCATTATACTGATCACTCAATGACTCTTTCAGTCTAGCAACCTCTATCCTTCAATTTTGGAAAATATTTTAAAATAATTTCATTCTTACTACCTCCCCTTCATTTTCTCTGTTCTTTCTTTCTGGAAGCCCTGATATTTCGATGTTGCACCTTCCGTACTAATCTTCTATTTGTCTTACCTTTCCTCTCCAATATTCTATGTCTTATCTTTTTGCCCTTTATCTGGAAGATTTCCTTAACATTATCTTCTAAACTTTTCTTGAATTTTTTATTTCTGCTAACATGTTTTTAATTTCCAAGAGCTCTTTTTTGCTGACACCTTATTTTTTATAACATCCAATTGCTGTCTCATTGGTGCCATATATTCTCTTATTTCTGAAAATATGAATGATAGGGCTTTTGTTTACTTGGTTTTTTGTTTGTTCGCTTCCTTGTTTTTGGAACTGTTATCTGTGTATAGCCATTGCTTTCTTCCAACTCCTTCCTGTATGTTAAAAATTAGAAGTTTTCTTCAGAGGAAAGGTAATCTCTGTTTTTCTGCTCATGTTTAAGAGAAACTAAAAACCCAATTGGATACTCTGAGCACATAAGAGGGGCTTATTAAATGAAAGGTACATTGTAAGATGAGCCAGCATTGTCTGGCTTTGCTGTTGGGAAAGCCTGAGGTTAGTATCTTTAAGTATTTCTCTTGGGATGATCAGATTCCTGAAGAACAATCTCTTCCAATCTCCTGGAGTCGTGTGGTTGGGGAAAGAGTTGACAGTCTTAGCATTCGTTATGTAAACATTCATTCAAATACCATTTCCAGTATGTTACCTATGCATGCCTTCAATTGTGACTGGATCCTCAAGGCCAGAGACCTCCTGTTTTACTCTCTCCAAGGATCAAAACTCCACTTTTCTACCAGAGTCAGGGAGGGACACTTGCCCAGCTACATGAAGTAGGGGAGCAGATCTGTGATTCTTCATGAATGACAGGATTAGAAAATAACCATTTTGCAATCCTGAATGAAATAATTGGTTTAGGCAATGATCATCAGTGTATGAAACCATTAGATAAAAGGAAGGTGTAAGCTGTCAGCACCTGAAATCATAGATAAATCTCAACATTACTAAAAGTGGGACAACCAGACATTATAAGCCTTTCAATACACTATGAAGCACAAAGCACTGTGAAGTGTTCTTGCCAAAAATAATAACCTGGAATCTAATCAAATTTAAAGCATGAACTTCTAACTATGGGAAATATGGAGGATGAAGAAACAAGTTAAATGACACTCAAGGGAGCAAACTTATATATACAGAATATGCAACATTCTAAAAGACAACTGAATTGATTCTTGTAATAAATCAGTAGCATAGAGGAGAAAAGTGAGGAAGGAGGAGCTGCTGTAAATTAAAAGAAATTTCTGTGACATGATACCCAAATCCCTGTGTAGACCTTGTTTAGATCCCAATTCAGCAAACTAACTAAACAAGACATTTGTGAACCTGCTAGGAAAATTTGGTAATGAACCAGATAAAAGACAGTACCAAATAATTATTGTTTATTTTTTTTAGATATGATAATGTCATGAAGTCCATTTTTCAAAAGAGATGTATGTTGAAATATAGAGGAGCAAAATGATATGATATCCATGAGCTGCTTTAAATTAAATCATGTCCATGATCCGCTTTAAGTGAAATCAGCTTTGGGGCACCTGGGTGGCTCAGTCAATTGAGTGTCTGACTTTGGTTCAGGTCATGATCTCGAAGTTCGTGAGTTCAAACCCTGCCTGCATCGGCTCACTGCTGTCAGCCTGTCAGCAGAGCCTGCTTGGAATCCTCTGTCCCCTTCTCTCTCTGCTCCTCCCCAACTTGCACTCTCTCCAAATTAAATAAATATTAAAAAAAAAAAAAGAAAGAAAGAAAAAGAAGTTAAATCAGCTTCAGCTAAACATAAGAAAAAGGAAGAAGATTAAGCAAATGCAGTAAAATCTTGATAATCATTGAAGCTGGGTGATGGGTGTTTGTTTCTACTCTTGTGTAGGAATGAAATCCCCCCCCCACACACACACACCACCTGCATGACATTTTTTATCAAAATTTTTCATTTTTCTTTGGAGAACTGTTTCATGTAATATTGCGAGGGAGCAAAATTAGGTGTATGTTCAATTTCCTTTCATGTGCATCTCTCCTCATATTTTTACTCTTCAGCTGTATATTTATAATCATTTGGTATTAAGCACCTATGTTATATTTAAATCTTTTTCAAAGCACAGAGTCAATTAATACAGTGAATAGCTGGTTTCCCTAGTTATTTTATGTTTTTACATGTTTTAGTTTTACTTAGGGTCTTATGTATACTATAATTGACTTTTATGATCTTAAAGTATAGTAGGTTAAGATTAGCTACCTGTGTGTTATCCCTTTGAGACTTTCATGAAACAAGATGAAAATCTCCTAAGAATAGTGCGGCAAGTATACACATACTGACACACATAAACAGACATATATACTTAGAGTAATTCCATTTTAATGACATTTAACTTCCATTTCAGGAACTTCCTATAATGATCTTAAAATGCTAAAATCTTTTTTTTTATATGAAATTTATTGTCAAATTGGTTTCCATATAACACCCAGTGCTCATCCCAACAGGTGCCCTCCTCAATACCCATCACCCACCCTCCCCTCCCTCCCACCCCCCATCAACCCTCAGTTTGTTCTCAGTTTTTTTTTTTTTTAATTTTTTTTTCAACGTTTATTTATTTTTGGGACAGAGAGAGACAGAGCATGAACGGGGGAGGGGCAGAGAGAGAGGGAGACACAGAATCGGAAACAGGCTCCAGGCTCTGAGCCATCAGCCCACAGCCTGACGTGGGGCTCGAACTCACGGACCGCGAGATCATGACCTGGCTGAAGTCGGATGCTTAACCGACTGCGCCACCCAGGCGCCCCTGTTCTCAGTTTTTAAGAGTCTCTTATGCTTTGGCTCCCTCCCTCTCTAACCTCTTTTTTTTTTTTTTCTTCCCCTCCCCCATGGACTTCTGTTAAGTTTCTCAGGATCCATATAAGAGTGAAAACATATGGCATCTGTCTTTCTCTGCCTGACTTATTTCACTTAGCATCACACTCTCCAGTTCCATCCACGTTGCTACAAAAGGACATATTTCATTCTTTCTCATTGCCACGTAGTATTCCATTGTGTATATAAACAACAATTTCTTTACCCATTCGTCAATTGATGGACATTTAGGCTGTTTCCATAATTGTTGGAAGTTTGAAATGCTAAAATCTTAATTAATTGCTATTAAGTTAGGATATATATGTTAGCAATGCTAATATAGGACAGAAATAATGATATCCAGTATCAGAAAATGAGATTTTTTTCTTGAGATTCCTTGTTTTCAATTTTTTACCAATATCCTATGTAAAGAAAACCTTTTTTTTTTTAAGAAACCAGAATAAATATCAAAGCAAACAGCTGTTTCAAATTAGATAATCGAGTTTGAACAGACTTATCTTTATATATATATATATATATATATATATTAACGTGTATTTATTTTTGAGACAGAGAGAGGACAGAGTATGAACGGGGGAGGGTCAGAGAGAGGGAGACACAGAATCGGAAGTAGGCTCCAGGCTCTGAGCTGTCAGCACAGAACCCGACGCGGGGCTCGAACTCACGGACCGCGAGATCATGACCCAAGCCGAAGTCGGCCGCTTAACCGACTGAGCCACCCAGGTGCCCCAGACTTATCTTTTTATATATCTTACTACTTGGGTTTGCTCAAAAACATTGATATGTCTATGCAAATGGATAACAATTCACTAATAGAACCACCAATTAATAATTTAAACATTAACCATGAAAATTAAAATCTACAACACAGTCTCATAATCTCTGAAATCCAAAATCACTAATGTGTACAACCTGATTGTTCATCTCTCAGTTTTATGTGATTAAGTAAGTCTCTGCCTAAGGCTGAAATTCAGAGATTAGGGTTTTTTGTGGTTTGTTTGTTTGTTTGTTTGTTTCAAAGATTAATTTTTTACATAAACCTCATAGTTTTTGGTTTGGGGTGCTTTTTGTTTGTTTTCATTTTCTCAAGAAATAGTTGAATCAAATGATTTAGGGGTAGCTCCAACATCAAAATTAGTTTTAAGAAAATTATCACTGTTCATTATAGTTGGATACATTTAGTCTCAGACCCCTCTAAACTCTACCCAGATAGTCATCCGTTCATTATAGACTTATATACACTTCAGAGCAGTTTATACAGTCCCAGCAAGAACATTCCTCATCAACACAAAGGCTTTGTTCAACCGAAGGGGGAATTTCTCTCTATGGCTACTGGTAATTGGTTCTAGTTTCTGCCCAAATACAGTCACTTGGGGTAGGGTTTTAAAGCTTTAGGAAGAGATTTTTTTTTTTTTTCTTTTAAAAATAAACTACGGCCAGGGACGCCTGGGTGGCTCAGTTAGTTGAGCATCCGACTTCGTCTCAAGTCTTGATCTTGTAGTTCATGAGTTCAAGCCCTGCATCGGGCTTACTGCTGTCAGAAGGGAAGGCCTGCTTCCCCTCTGTCCCCCTTCTCTCTCCCTTCCCTCACTCACATTTTCTCTCTCTCTCTCTCAAAAATAAATAAACATTAAAAAAAAATAAAAAAATAAACTAGGGCCAAAGAAAAGTTACAAAAAATATGTATTAACTTGTATATTATGTAGCTAATTGACATATTTGCATGTAATACAGTTCAAGAAGCCCAATTTTCATCCTCTCAATAATTCAAGAACTATTTACTGAATACCAATGATATGCCAGGCACTGTAACTAAGCTATTGGGGTTAGAGATTAATATTTGAAATATTCCAGGTATTTTTGGTTGCCATTATATAAGCTTTCCTCTTGCAAACCAGGTTAATTTTTTTGAAAGAAAGCCTCAGGAAGAAAATCCATTAATCCTCTATACAAAGTACAACACAATTTGTTGGAACTGGATTAATCACTCTCTGCTTACATAAACAAAGGATTTTCCAAATTTATAAGTGTCTAATTTAGGTGACAGGGAAAATTTACAAAAAATAAACATTTCATATATTGGCTGTATTTTTGTTTTGATGCTTTAATTGATTTGAATTATATTCATGTTGCCAGCATTCTAAGTTGTTCCTCTTCAGTTTTGAGATACAGTGTCTCTTTCTCAGTTGCCCAGGGACTTATTCTGGTGGCAAATCCATTCAGGGAAAGGTCAAAGCCTGATTACTGTGGAAACATTTATATAAGCCAGCTATTTGGACCTAGTGAAGAAAACAAAGATATTTAATTAGCTCATTGAATAGATTGAGGAAAAGGTTTTGTGAAAGACTGAATCAAGTATAATCTGTTCTCGATTATTAGTGACCAATTTCTCAGTTTTTGTTTTTGTTTTTATTGTCACAAAGGGTAATACAGAAAAAGGTTAAGGACATAAACTCTGGAATTAGACTGTGTTGGTTGTATTCCTGGCTCTGTCCTGTGCCTCAGTTTCCTCCTCTCTACAACAAGGACAATAATAAGGATACTTAGCTGATGGAGTTGAGAGGACTTAATACATGTTAAGTGTATCAAGAACAACAACTGGATAATAGAAACCATTCCACAAATGTTAGCTAGCCATTCAATGTAGGGAGGTAAAGACTTCGATGCTTTCAAATTGTTTCATTGTAAACCTGCTTTATTCATCTGAATGTAAACCTCTATATTTGTGTGGATGTCAAGGTTTATAAAACATGTATTAAAGAATTATAGGGGGGTGCCTGGGTGGCTCAGTTGGTTAAGCATGACTTGGTCTCAGGTCATGATCTCATGGCTCATGAGTTCAAGCCCGATGTGGGGCTCTGTGCTGACAGCTCAGACCTTGGAGCCTGCTTCGGATTCTGTGCCTCCCTCCTCGCTGCCCCTCCCCTGCTCAAGCTCTGTCTCTCTCTCATTCAAAAATAAATAAACATTAAATAAAAGAATTCTGGGAAGTCATAAAACTTGATGAGCGTCACAGATACTAATCATTCAGAAGTTGTACTACTTATTGTTGCTTCAGATATAGTACAACTTACAATAAACTCAGAATATTCTAGAAATATTTTTGCCAGGTTAAAATTAAGCCTCTTTATTGTTAAATACCCTAAAACCTCAGAAAATCTGCTAATATTTAGAATATCCCCACTGCAGATGTTTGCATTTAAATCAGTGAAATGTGCTTCTGAAAGTTTCTAAATGTGAATGCAACACCAAGTATTGTATATATTTGTTAACAAATTTAAATTACAAAAACAAAGAAGAAATTGTCTTTATTACTGTAGCTTAGTAATAAGTCTTGAAGTTAGGTAGTATCATGTCAGCCCTCCACTTTGTTCTCCTTTAATACTGTGCTGGTTGTTTTCAGTATTTCGCCTCTCCATGTAAACTTTAGAAATGGCTTGTTGGTATCCACAAAGTAACTTACTGAGATTTTGATTGGAATTATGTTGAATTTATAGATCAAATTGAGAAGAACTGATATCTTGACAATACTGAGCTTTCTTACCCACGTAGATGGAGTATCTTTCTATTTATTTAGAGTTTATTTGATTTCTTTCCTCAGAATTTTGTAGTTTTCTTCATATGAATCTTATATATATTTTGTTAGATTCATACCAAAGTGTGTCATTTTTCGGTACTAATGTAAATGGTATTGTGTTTTAATTTCAAATTTCAATTATTCATTTCTTTTTTTTTCTTTATTTTATTAGTTTTCTTTATTTTTGAGTGGCAGAGAGAGACAGAGCACGTGTGGGGGAGGGGCAGAGAGAGAGAGGCAGACACAGAATCGGAAGCAGGCTCCAGGCTGTGAGCTGTCAGCACAGAGACCGATGTGGGGCCCAAACTCATGAACCGTGAGATCATGACCTGAGCTGAAGTCGGACACTCAACCGACTGAGTCACCCAAGCACCCCCAATTATTCACTTCTGATACCATTTTATCATAAGAAAAATTTTTTTACTTGAAAACCTTTTGTTGACCACACTATTGTAATTCCGTACAATAAAATAAAATATATCAGTAGATTGAAGCAGTAAGATGGAAGATGGGTTGTATTAGTCCAGATTCTGCAGAGAACATAACTGATATATATATGATTGGCTCATGAAATTATGGAGTTTGAGAAATCCAACTATTTGCTGTTTGTAAGCTGGAGACTCAGGAAAGCTGGTGGTATAGCTCTGAGAACCAGAGGGCTGGTGACGTATTTGCAGTGAAGAACAGGAGATGACTGATGTCCCAGCTCATCAGTCAGGCAGAGAATAAATTCCCTCTTCTTCTGCCTTTTTGTTCTATTTGGGTCCTCCATAGATTGGAAGAAGCCGCATCCACACTGGGGAGAGCCATCTGCTTTACTCAGTATACCAATTCAAATGCTAATCTCGTGCAGAAACACCCTCACAGATCCTCCCTTAGAAATCGTGTTTAATCTGGGCACTCCATGTCCCAGTCAAGTTGACACCCAAACTTAATCATCATGGGGGTAATCAGAGTTAGTATTCTAAGGCAGTTGTCCTCAAACTGAGGTATATTTATATATCCATGGTGATAAATGAAGACAAGGATATGGATAGTATTAAGGGAACTGATGTCTAGGAAATTGATTTCATAAGAGTAATTTAATTTTATATTTCTCTTACTTCCATCTTCTTTTTGTCCTTCTTATTTCTAGCTTCTTAGAGGATATCTCAATTGTTTCAACAGACCATGTGCACTAGAGTATTGGACACTCAGAAACTAAGGCCAGTGTAGTCAGTTTTAGAATAAAACATTTTTTTAAAGTTTTATTTAGTTATTTTGAGAGGCGGGGAGAGGCGGAGAGAGAGAGGAGAGAGAATCTCAAGCAGGCTCCACACTGTCAGTGCAGAGAGCAACACTGGGCTTGGTCTCACCAACCAGGAGATCATGACCCGAGCTGAAATCAAGAGTCTGATACTTAACCGATGGAGCCACCCAAGTTCTCCTAGAATAAAACATTTAAAGAAAGAGATACAAACAGTAGCACAAGGCCTGAGCCACGCAAGAAGTAACCTAGCACACACTGTGTACTCCACAGAAGATGTTCAACAAATGTGATGGGTAAATGGATGGCTGATGAATTAAACAATATGCTGTGAGAACACAGACTTCCATGTTCTGCTCCACTTCCTGTAACCCTTTCCTATGTAAGAATAGCACTTTGTCTTAATCTGATAAAACTCTGCATGCTTGAATCAAAGGACTGAGGTATATCTGTAGAATCTGGCCTATCAGTAGGTTTATTTTTTTCTTCAACAAATATTATTGGATGATTCCTCCATATGTGTCATTGAGCCCGGATACACTGGTAAATAAGACGGATAAGATTAGGTTCCTTGAACATTTGTTGGCAGGAGGTGAGGGGATTGGCATGTAAGTTGGTAATTAGAATACAGGGAGAGAAATGCTATTACAAGGAATATAGTGTACAATGGGAGCATATAGAAGGAGCACCTAACTCAGATTCGGTGTGCTGTAGGGAGGAAATTAAAAAAAAAAAATCTTGAAAGAAGGAATTTACAAGTTGAGTACTGATAAGGTACGTTTGAAGGGTATGGGAAGTGGGCTAGGAGAAGTAACTAGAGATAAAACTGGAAAAATAAGATGGGATCAGATACTAAGGTATTGGGACCTGTTATAAGAGCAATAAGAGCCACTGAAGCGTTTTAAGTACAGAAGAGACTTAAGGACCATTCTTCCTAAATTAATTCTAAGGAAGAGGCTGTTTGGGTTTATATTACTGGAGTCCAAGCCTTTTATCACTTAAAAGGGTTGATATGACATGGTTGTACCTCTCTGCCTCTGTTTGAGTATTCTCTTTATCTAGAACACCTTACTATACTTCTATATACACCTTTCCAATTCTTCCCACAATACTCAATTCATATTCTAGGGCCCCCAAGCTTTGCAAATATTCCCAGCTGGTGATTAGATTCTACCACTGCATAGTGCCTTATTTGTATAACATTGTTTATCAGTTATATATTGCTGCATAATAGATAACCCCCAAATTAATAACTTGAAAGAACAAAAAACACTTATCATTTCTCAAAGTTCCCAAGAATCAGGAATTTGGGAATGGCTTAGCAGTGACTCTATCTCACAGTTTTTCATGAGGATATGTCAATTGGGGATGCAGTCATCTGACATCTTATCTGGGGTTGAAGGATACATTCTCAGGATGGCTTACCCACATGGCTGGCAAGTTAATTTTGGTTGTTGCAGGAGGTATCATTTCCTCGTCCCTTGTACATCTTCAAGAACTACTTGAGTGTCCTCCTGACATGGCAGTTGAATTCCTCCAGAGTGAGTGATCTAAAAGAACAAGGTGGAAGCCAAAATGTCTTTTATGACCAAGGCTTGGAAATCTGACACATTGCCATTCCCACTATATTCCATTGGCCACACACGTCAGTCCTATTCAATATGGGAGATTACACAAGGATGAGAATACCAGGAAGTGAAGAACATTGAGGGCCCTATCGGAGGTTGGCTACCACAGCGATTATAACATTTATCTTCATTATGAGTTAGGCTTGTATCTATCTCTGTATCTAGATCATTCTCACCCTCCCTTTTTTTTATTATCACTCCACTATGGAGTCTTTTTTAGACATGTTTTTCCTAATTATATCCTTCCCTTCATGAAACTGTAATGTTTATGTACTATGTGTACACCTGTGCTTTATATGTAAAAAGAGTAATATTTTTCACCCCCTGCCCTAAGAATCAGTTTTCACTTCCTTGAAGCAGATAATATCACCCCTTTTGACATTGAGAATGCATGTACTAGACTGACAGCTGAAAACCTGAGGATTGACTGCCTCCAATCTTCCTTCAGGGAAAGAACTAGGGGTGGGGGTGGGAGGGTAGGGGGAAGGGGTAGGTGGTGGTAAACTCTCTCCAGCCCACAGACACTTTCACTCACCCAAAGCAACATCATTTGTCCTGTCTTTCCTAGGAGACACCTGTAGTTCTTTGGAATTCAGTTCTTTCTGTTGCCTATGATGACCTCTGTTCTCTGATGAGTTTTAAAAATCATAGTTTTGTGTTTTATTTGCCTTTTTCTCATTAGAATGGATGTGGCATTCTCTTGTGGCTTTCTATATTCTAAGAGGAAGTGGGACTCTTCTTTTTCAGTTTCATGAAAATAATCAAAGGGATTTCCATGCACTAAGTTCCCAAGAGTGACTCTTAATGCCTTCTAAGGCAATGTCTGTAGCTTATGGTGTCTCATGGATTTTCTCATTTCTTCATTTGCGTTGTGTTTGCGGTCATTTGTGTAGCCAACATTTAATGAGCTGCTACTATGTTCTACCGCTGTTCTACATATTAGCTCATTTCAAACTATCCTTGACTCCTCTCTTTTCTCTCACACCCACATCCTGTCTGTCAGGTGATCCTTGGACTCTATCTTCAAAATATAACCAGTTCCTTTAAAAACTAAAAATGGACTTATGAAGGGCCTACCAATTGCATTTATCTCAGAGAAATGAAGACTTATTTTCATAGAGGAACTTGTACACAAATATTCATAGCAGCTTTGGTTGTAGAGACCCAAATGTCCTTCAAAAGGTAAATGGACAAACTGTGGTCCATCCATGTCATGAGGTACTGTTAGGCAGTGAAAAAGAATAAACTGCTGGTGCAAGCAGCAGCTTGGATGGATCTCCAGGGAATTATGCTTAGTGAGTCTAGCCACAAGGGGATATATATTGCATGATTCCATTTAGGTAACAATTGTGAATAACATAATTATGGGGCTAGAGTTACAGATTGGTGGGTATCAGAGGTTAGGAGTGGGATGGAAGGGGTGCGGCTGTAAAAGAGGTGACATGAGGGATCTCATGGTGATAGTTGGGCATCTTGATTGTTTGGGTGGTTAGTCCAGGCTACACATGTGACAAAATTGTATAGAGCTACACACAAACATATACACAAATGAGTGCACGTATAACTGGTGAAATCTGCATAAACTCTGTGGATTTTGCCAGTGTCAATTTCTTGGTTTGATAGTGTGCTGTGGTTATATAAGATGCTGGGGGGAGGGGAAAGGGATATTGGGGAAATGTATTTGTATTTCTTTGTGCATTTCTTTGCAACTTCCTATAATTCTACAATTATCTCAAAGTAAAACATTTTATTTATTTCTTTTATTAAAAAAAATTTTTTTTAACATTTATTTATTTTTGAGACAGAGAGAGACAGAGCATGAGCAGGGAGGGTCAGAGAGAGAGGGAGACACAGAATCTGAAACAGGCTCCAGGCTGTCAGCCCAGAGCCCGATGCGGGGCTGGAACTCACGGACCGCGAGATCATGACCTGAGCCCAAGTCGGACGCCCAACCGACTGAGCCACCCAGGCGCCCCTTGTTTATTTATTTTAATTTTTTAAATGTTTATTTAGTTTTGAGAGAGAGAGAAGAGTGCGAGCTGGGGAGGGGAAGAGAGAGAGGGAGACACAGAATCAGAAGTAGGCTCCAGACTCTGAGCTGTCAGCACAGAGCCCAACATGGGGCTCCATCTCACACCATGAGATCATGACCTGAGCCAAAGTTGGATACTTAATCGACTCAGACACCCAGGCACTCAGGTGACCCTTTTATTTATTTATTTTTATTTTATTTTTTTTATTTTTATTTTTATTTTTATTTTTTTCAACGTTTATTTATTTTTGGGACAGAGAGAGACAGAGCATGAACGGGGGAGGGGCAGAGAGAGAGGGAGACACAGAATCGGAAACAGGCTCCAGGCTCTGAGCCATCAGCCCAGAGCCCGACGCGGGGCTCGAACTCACGGACCGCGAGATCGTGACCTGGCTGAAGTCGGACGCTCAACCGACTGCGCCACCCAGGCGCCCCTATTTATTTATTTTTAAATGTGTATTTATTTTTGAGAGAGACAGAGACAGTGTGTGAGTGGGGGAGGGACAGAGGGAGAGGGAGACAGAATCTGAAGCAGGGTCCAGGCTCTGAGCTGTCAGCTCAGAGGCCAATGCAGGGCTCAAACTGGTGAACCACAAGATCATGACCTGAGCCGAAGTCAGTTGCCCAACTGACTCAGCCACCCAGGTGCCCCAGAAAAACATTCTAAATACACAAATAAAAAATCTAAGAGTTGGTATGGTACCATGCTTTTCCATTTTTTTAAAATCACGTATAACACTTCACTTAGTGCTTTAAAAAGAGCGTAGTAGTAAATGTTTGTTGAATTGTTGCAAATAACTGGGCAAGGATAGGAAGGAGAATCAGTATATGATTCATTGAGAGTGGGAATTAGAGATGTCATTGACCAAAATGGAAACAGAGCCCCTATGGGAAATAAGTGAGACAGAAAGAGAGCATTTAATGAACATTTTCTTAAATACTGAACACATCCATCTTTATTCATCACTGAACATTAAAGAGGACTATTCCTAATATAGTCTTAGGAACTCAGTATTTTTTTTTTTTATGTTTATTTATTGTTGAGAGAGGGAGAGTCCGAGAGGGGGAGGGACAGAAAGAGAGGGGGACAGAGGATCCAAAGTGGGCTCCTCACTGACAGCAGCTAGCTTGATGCAGGGTTTGAACTGATAAACTGTCAAATCATGACCTGAGCCCAAGTCAGATGAGCCACCCAGAACCCCCTAAGTACTTTTTTTTTAAAAAAGAATTAATTCATCCTCCAGAATTGATTACTTACTGCAAATCAGCATGTTGAACTTCAGGGCTTCTGATAACCTGTAAATTAAAGACTTTATTTTCATTAGTTCAATTAAAGATGAATTATATTTCTCATTTCTAACTGTGAACTAAATGCTCCAATTTAGCAAGAGCTCTGGAGATCAAGTGCCATGGAGCTATTATTACCTTTCTACATCATCCAAGCAAGGGATGAAGCATTTGTGGGTGCAAAAAAGGGCCAGAGTCACAGAGACTGAGGAAAACAAAGCACTCTCATCTCATTGTATTTTGATTTTCTGGTTTTTCTCCACTTTCTAGATTATAAACTTGATTCAGGCAGTAAGTGAGTAGGCCCAGCTGACATCTAGAAAATAAACATTTATTGAATGTATGCATAAATTAGCCAAAATCCCTGCCCCAAGGGGCTGATAATCTAGTAGGAAAGGTATGACACATGTAAGAGTGTTTTTTTTTGAAACCTTGGTCCTGCTGGACCTGCCAGATGGGGAAGGAATACACAGTACTTGAAGATTATTCACAAGAACTGCCAAAGCATATTAGGTAAAACAATGGGCAGATTAATTTTGTTGAAGATTATGTTCATAATACATAACACACATACATAAACATGATCATAATGTTTAAGTTACAGTTATGCTGAGTGAAAGGAGCCAGACCAAAAAAAAGGTACATGTTGTATGATTCCATTATATAAAACCATGAAATATGCAAACGAATCTATAGTTACAAACTGCGGAGTAACCTTGAGGGGTAATGAGTATGTTCACTGGCTTGTCATAGTGATTTCGTAAGTGCATACATATGTCAACACTTGCCAAAATGTACATTTAAATATGTGTAGGTTATTGTATGTCAATTATTCCTCAATAAAGCTGTTTTTAAAAAAGAGGTGTGATAAAATCAGGTAATAGAGGATCAGAGGGACCAATTTTTTCCTCGGGAGAAGAATCATGTGTGAAAAACAACTTAGTAAACTATCGCTACTTGTCAAACCTTGGCTGGTGTGTTAGCAAAGGAAAAGAAAAGGCAGAGAGGTATTAGACCCAGGAGCAACCTGCAGTCTTTGGTTAAGGCACGTGCTGTATGAGTTGTCTGTGGGCGACATCTCCGGAGGGAAAGGATGCAGCCCACAGTTAAATCTGGGAGAATTTTTTCTGGCAGAAACTGGGTAAATTGGAGAGAGAACATGATTTGGGGTGTGATGATTTGGCATTTTGGACGAGGAAAGTAAGGCCCCCGTCTAATGCACAGGGAAGGGGCTCGGAAACGCAGCAGAGCACAGGCAGTGGCCAAGCCCTGTTAGCGCAGGGCGAGGGGGAGGCCAGGCCCCGCTAGCGGTGATGAGACCACGCCGCAACTCCAGGCAGGATCCCGGAGGCCCAGAACCTTAATCCTCCACTATTGCTTCCTTCAGTTCCATCCCGGGAGGGGACACAGATGTTTGTGCGAGTCCCGCCCAAGTATACACTGGAGACCCTGGGAGAACAGCCGACCCTTCCCGGGAAACCCACAGCGATGGAGCTAGAACCTCCCGTGCCCGGCGCGTGCGCGCGGCGCGCAGGGAGGCAGTCTGGAAGTGAGGGAGCGCGCGCCCTTCACGTGACCCAGCCCGCGGGCGGCGACGCACACGACGCGCCCCTCACGTGGTCTGTCTTCAGCCCCGTCGCCGGCGGAGGCGGGCGCGGGCGCGTCCCTGTGGCCAGTCCCCCGGAGGAGTTGGTCGCACAATTATGAAAGACTCAGCTTCTGCTGCTAGTGCCGGAGCTGAGTTAGTTCTGAGAAGGTTTCCCTGGGCTGTCCTTGTCCGGCGGCCTCTGCTGCCGCCTCCGGAGACGCTTCCCGATAGATGGCTACAGGCCGCGGAGGAGGAGGAGGTGGAGTTGCTGCCCTTCCGGAGTCCGCCCCGTGAGGAGAATGGTACTGGACCCACGCAGGCCCCGGCGGGGGAATAGTCCTGGGGGTTGCGGAAGGGAGGCGGGGGGGACCCGACCGGCCAGTGTGTGTCCGGGGCCATGCTGCCTGGGGCGAAGGAACCCCTAGTTGCCTTCCGGACTTGCCCCGGCGGGACGGGAGTGCAGTTCGTTCGGGGGTGAGGGGCAGGAAGCAGGTAGCAAATCTCGCCCGACGGCTCGCCGCGGGAATCCCCACAGCAGAGCCCTGGCTCCGACCAGGGACCGCTCGAGGCGGCAGAAGCGCGAGCCAGGGAGTACCTGGATGAGAAGAGCGGCCGCAGCGCGCCAGACGCAGGGCTCAACCTCCGCATCTCCCGGGAGCGCCTTCCTCCTGGCGCCAGTTGCTAGCAGATAAGGGAGCCAAATGCTCTGCTAAAGTTCTGCTTGGAAAGGGAAGGAGGGCTGGGAGGGAACAAAAAAGGGATAGAGGACGCGGGATTGGAACTGTGCCTTGTTTGCTGCGCAGTAGATACTCCACAGGTACGTTTCCCTTTTGGAGCCAAAGAGGAGGGGTTTGATGGTATTGACGGTGGACCTGGTTTGCAGTTTTCTTTAGCAAGAATTAAACATTTTTATTGGGGGCGCTGCTGGAGGTATCGAGGCGATGTGTTGTCTGGATTTATATCTAACAACCCCAGCTGTTGCTCTAGAGAAGGGTTAGTTGTGTTTTAAATCTACGGTGCAGAGTGGCGAGAGGGATGCGGTGCATTGCAGCTTTCGTTAGAGCCTGTTGTTGTTGTTGTTGTTGTTGTTGTTGTTGTTGTTGTTGTTGTTGTTGTTATTGTTGTTGTTAAGGCCAGGGATCAAATTTGAAGATTTTTTACAAAGAAAGTAATTTACAGGGACTTGACGAGCGAGGTGTTTTTCTGGTCAGTACTTGAACTTGTTGGTTTCGTGCAAACAACTCTCCCTCTGCTGGAGTCTGGCAGGTTTACTTTTCAGCAGAAGTTAATTTAGGTGCCATACAAAAGTGAAACCACGAATGTAGTTATACTTTGAATAAATAATGCACCTTACACTGTTTTCCACCTTCTTTGGTAATGTAAAGTCAATAAAAACTTCGTTTTACCTTTTTTCCTAATTTTAAAAGAAGGGTTTAAGTTTCTTTACTGATGCCAGATATTTTAACTTGTTACTTACGTGGATTTTTAAGAGAATATGTTTTGGGGTGGGGGTTGAATGAAAGTTCCTTTTGTATGAAAAAAAGCAAACCATTAGTTCTGAATCTTCGGTGATGTGTCTAGTTTTTCTTTTTATGGTAAACAGTATAAATTTGAACATTATCATTTCAGTATCTTAAAAAACATTTAGATACCTTAGAAAATGGAAATTAAGATGATTCATCACCTTCAAAGGCATTGTTTCCTAATATTTTATTAATACAACCAGACACCTTTGTTTCTAATGACTTTCTAGTGAAAATTTATAATTTCTTAGTCTTACCTTAGATGCTCTTCTCAAACTCAGTCTCTTAATGTCTTGTTTGCATGCTTTGAAACCCAGCTCCCAAAAATTAAGATGTGGTCTGAGTTTCTCCTTTTCCTGCTCTCTTTCCATTTATGTCCAGTCTTTTTATAGCAGATGTGCTCCCCCAGATGGTATGTTGGTATACATAAGCTGTGCACCATCCTTGGCACATAACGTGAACTCAGTGTTGGTTGTACATGCTAACATTCCTGTTGATTTTACAGAGAGAAATTCTCACTTTAAAAATTTGAAATTTAGGATCTGATTTTAGTTTTTACATGTTTGAATCCTGACTGCTATTGAGTTCTGGAATTTTTTTTTTTTAATTTCCAATTAAATTATAGTGAAAACTGAAAACTGAGGTTGTCCAATAATAATCTGTTGAGCCCCCTCAAATTTTAGGTCAGCACTGTGACCTGAAAATTCACTGAAGTATCTTGTATCTACACTGTATAATTCTTACTGTAAATTCTTATTTAAAAAAATTTTTTTTAACCTTTATTTATTTTTGAGACAGAGAGAGGCAGAGCATGAATGGGGGAGGGGCAGAGAGAGGGAGACACAGAATCTGAAACAGGCTCCAGGCTCTGAGCAGTCAGCACAGAGCCCGATGCGGGGCTCAAACCCACAGACGGCAAGATCACGACTTGAGCTGAAGTCGGACGCCCAACCGACTGAGCCACCAAGGTGCCCCTGTAAATTCTTATTTAAAGCATTTGCTTCTTTCTGGTAATCAGTTTCTTCTTTGACACTAAAAGAAAGCATACAAAATTTTTCTGCATTTTAAAAAGCTTTAAAACTAATCAGCTAACCATAAAATAATATAAAACAAAATACCAAGAAACACAAGTTAAAAAACTGGAGTGGAATCAAATTTTGTACAAAATTATCTGCCGTGGCTATTGGAAATAATTTGTTTTATTCATTTGGTAATCGCTTATTTAGTGGTTAATATATTCCAAGCACTGTCATAGGCACTGGAGCGGCAAATATGTGCTAGACAAGTTTTCCACTTTCAAACAGCTTACATTCTAGTTATTTATAAAAGATCTAGTTGTCAGTGGAAGGTGCATACATCATAAACAGTGTCTACTGTATTGCACACACTGTGATACCTTAATAGTTTTGAAGGCAGTACAGATAGGCAAAAACCAGGAGGATAGTGTGATACCATTGCATAGATTACTTTGAAAATACGGGGTAATCAAGGAGAGAAAGGAAAGTCTGGGTGGATTTGCCCAAAAGCTGATAGTACTAGAGCCTTGTAGAGGCAGTAGGAATTGGAATTAAACTGGAGATAGAAGGAGCATTGAATTGGTGGTTTTAGTCCAAGGGAATTGAGGGTTAGAGGGAAGAAAATCCTTAGTTTATTCAGGGAACTACTGTACAAATACTTTATGTAGATATGAATGAGTGGAGTATGGGATGATATGGGATGCTGGTGGGAGTATTCTAGAGACAGACAAGGACCAGATTTCTGAGGGCAATGTATGTCATGTGAAGAAGTTTGGATTTCATGCTGGAGATGTATGGGATCCACTTAAGGAAACAATATGGAAGATGAATGGTGTGTGTTTAAGTTGAAAAGAGAGACCCATGAGGAGGCAATAGCAAGACTCCGACCAAATGTCAATGGTTTGAAATGAAGTAGTAGAAGATGGAACAGATTGAGATGTTTAGGAGATAGAATATTCAGAACTTGGTTACTTTGTGGAGTAAAGTATGTGTGTATTGGCAAATGTCAGTAATAAGAACGCGACAAAATGAAAATGTGTTATAATTGAAGTCATTACTTAAAATATGCAAATTAATACTTAAAGGCAGTACTTAAAATGTACACTTTTGGTTTTGATTTTTAAATAAAAGTCTGTTGACGCACAAGCACTTGCAAAAGTTTGAGAGTTCCACCAATCAGATATTTTTGGTCTAGTGCTCTGATATTCTCTCTCTCTTTAACATTATAATATGGGACATTTCACACATACAGAAATATAATAGGAAAATCAATCACCATGTATCCATGACCAGTTTTGACAGTTTGAAATGTGTATTTTGTTTCCTCTATTATCACTCCCATTCCCCCTTAAATAGGATGACTTAAAAGCAAATCTTGGACATATCTATAAATGCTTCATTCTGTGTATCTCTAAAAAGATAAGGACTCTTAATACATCCATAGTACTGTTAACACACCTGGAAAATGAGTAATTCTTTAATAAAATATTCAGCTTATTTCCCTGATTGGTTCATGTTTTTCTTCAGTTGGCTTGTTTAATTCAGAATCCAAAGAATTCCATATAGCATTTGGTTGATAAATAAGTCTTTCAGTCTCTAGTAACCCCTCCCTTTTTTTTTTTTTTTTTTTTGGTCTTATCACTTACCATTTATTTAATAAGAAAAATCCAGATCATTTGTCCTGTAGAATTTCCCACAGCTTGGATTTTGTTCGATACATCCATACAGTGTGATGTAACTTGTTTCTCTATTTCCTGTGTTTAATCTAAAGACTTGATCAGATTGTGGTATGATATTTTGGCAAGAGTACTTCACAGGTCGTGCTATGTATCTTGTATTGCATCACATTAAGAAGCACATGCTTTCTGATTGTTTTTCTTTTCTCTTTTCTTTTCTTTTTTTCTTTTCTTTTTCTTGTTAGGATTGATCAGTGGGTTTGGTGGTGTTAGCTGCCTGATCAGTTGTGAATTTCTTGGTTAGACACTTATATAGTTTTAGTAGTAGCCATTGATGATTATTGCTATTGATCTGTTATTTCTTTCTAGGTTTTTCTTTTTTCTTATTTTTTGTAGTAACCTTTCAGTATATGATTAAATTTTAGTTTCTTTTCTTTCTTTTCTTTCTTTCTTTCTTTCTTTCTTTCTTTCTTTCTTTCTTTCTTTCTCTTCCTTTCCTTCTTTCTTTCTGACTTCCTTCCTTCCTTTCACAACTGCTTCTTAAATGCTTGCTTTAAATTTGGTGCCTGGAGGTACCCAAATTCAGAGTAGTTGAGATTAGTTTAGAATGAGCATTATTTGGCTATCTGTAGGGATATTAACCGAGTCACTTAACGTGTGTTAATATAAAAGAACTTAGATATATGTCATTTTTATTTTTTTTAAGTTTACTTATTTATTTTGAGAAAGAGCAAGCAAGGGAGGGTTAGAGAGAGAGGAAGAGAGAGAATCCCAAGCAGGCTGCATGCTCAGCCTGGAGCCCAACGCAGGGCATGATCTCACTATGGCATGATCACGACCTGAGCCACCATCAAGAGTTGGGACGCTTTTGGGGCGCCTGGGTGGCGCAGTCGGTTAAGCGTCCGACTTCAGCCAGGTCATGATCTCGCGGTCCGTGAGTTCGAGCCCCGCGTCGGGCTCTGGGCTGATGGCTCAGAGCCTGGAGCCTGTTTCCGATTCTGTGTCTCCCTCTCTCTCTGCCCCTCCCCCGTTCATGCTCTGTCTCTCTCTGTCCCAAAAATAAATAAACCTTGAAAAAAAAAAAAAATTTAATAAAAAAAAAAAAAAAAGAGTTGGGACGCTTTTGATGTATGGTGGTAGGCAGTTTTTTTGAAGTTGGTAGACTTGGCTCTTCACATAAGCATCTCTGCCAAATCATACTCTTTGAGGAGCACTGCTGTTACCCTCTCTGTCTGTAAGAAGCAGATGATAATCTTTACTTGATATCAGGAGAATACTAGGATTAAAGTTTGTGAGACACTATTTGTCCCTCTTTGCATCATGAAAAAATGTCACTAACTTAACACCTCAACTATCTAGCTACCAGACTGCTGGAAACCACTACTTTTAGAAACCCAGCTCCTCATGGAAAGAAAACACTTTTGAGCCACATCATTATTAGGAATATAGCAACCTGAGCCCAGAGTTCACTGATTGAAAAATATGTGCAAAGTGAAAGTTAGTAGGCTTAGTTACCTATTTTCCTCTGACAATTTGGTAGTATGCTGGGAATGAATAGAAGGAAAGTTATCTGAGAAGCCGACTATTACTGTAAGGAGATTGGATAAACATTAACTAGACTAGAAATATAGGTCTATAAATTACCCTTGGGTATATAAACCAGTGGTCTTCCTTGTCTTTAAGAGTATAATTTACAATGCCTAATACCCAGAAGGTACTCTTGATTTAGAAACGTGTGTAACAGTCTTTAGACCGATTTTCATAATATTAGCTAACATTTATGTTAGCTACTACATATGTAGTTAGCTACTACATAAATGTAGTAGCATTTAGCTGTGGTCATTGTTCTAAATGTTTTACATATATTATTGCATATTATTACTCTCAAAAAAAATTCTTGAAGTAGGCACTTTTTCTCCATTATTTATGGAAGGAACAGAGAGGCAAAATCACTCAACCAAAGGTCATTAGGCCAGTAAGTGGTACAGTAGATAATTGACTCACCAAATTATGCACTTGGAGAAGGACCTTGATACTCAGAGACATGTATATTTGTGAGATCTAAGATGGCAGGTGTTATGTTAAGTAAAAAGTTAAGGTCATTTTTTTTAATATTAAAAAAAATTTTTTTTAAGTTTATTTATTTTGAGAGAGAAAACGCACAAGCAGGGTAGGGACAGAGAGAGAGGGAGAGAGAGAGAGAATCCCAAGCAGGCTCTGCACTGTCATTGCAGAGCCTGATGTGGGGCTTGAACTCACAAACCATGAGACCATGATCTAAGTGGAAATCAGGAGTTGGATGCTTAACTGACTGAGTCACCCAGGTACTTCAAAAGTTAAGGTCATGAAGAATGTGTTACCTTAAAAAAATTTATTTACCATATTTTTTCTTCATATGCTGTAAAACTTAGAATTTTCTTTATTACCAAATTTCTATGTAATATCCTTAAGATAAATTATTCAGAATTCAGTTGTATGCATCGTATACATTGTATACATTGTCGAAGTGCAGAGATTTACTAGTCAGAAGGAATCCTTAGTGGATTGGAAATTCATTAAGTAGATTTCTGTGATGGGTAGAACTCTTTTATAAAAACTGTGAAAATCTAACATAAGTGTATTAACAAATACTCAGAGATAGAGAATAGATTGGTAGGGTTTACTCACAATATGAAGGCTGGAGTTTTGTAATAGAGAATGTCCTAATGTTTTCTTTAGATTTGTCTTTTTCAGATTAACTTTTGTGGCATCATCTGAAAGTATATCAGTGGGCCCTGAATTAGATTAATGTGATGGATCCATTTAATTCAACAGATTCTGTTGCTTTGGGAAAAATATTAGGTAACAAGGAGACAGGAATAAAAGTGAAGAATTTAAATTGTGCTGTTTGATTACAGGTACATAATATTTTTAAATAAATGTATATCATTTGAATTCTTTGGTAATTGTTTTTTGTTGTGGAATTCAGATCGATAAAAGTGTGATCATAATGTAATAGCAGTCTATGTACTTACCGCCCAGCTTGAGAAATAAAATATTGGAGGTAAAATTGAAACTTCCAAGTACTTCATCAAAATCCCATTCCACTTTCCACTTCTGCAGACATAACTGTCTCTTGTTGTTCCTTCGCTTGCTTTTTGTAGTTGTAAATATATATCATATATCTTGTATATGTTGTATATATGTAGTATTGTCTCTCTATGTATTATAGAATTATAACACATAGTAGTTCCTGGTAGTTTTATATATATGCAATTACGTACATCTTTTTATGGACTTTTTAAAAAAAATTTTTTAACATTTATTTAGAGCATGAGCAGGGGAAGGGGACAGAGAGACACACACACAGAATCTGAGGCAGCCTTCAGGCTCTGAGCTGTTAACACAGAGCCCACTGTGGGACTCGAACTCACGAACTGCAAGACCATGACCTGAGCTGAAGTTGGACGCTCAACTGACTGAGCCACCCAGGTGCCCCTTGATGGACTTTAAAAAAAAATTTTTTTTAAGTCTGTATTTATTTTTGAGAGAAAGAGAGAAACAGTGTGTGAGCAGGGGAGGGGCAGAGAGAGAGGGACACACAGAATCTGAAGCAGGCTCCAGGCTTTGAGCTGACAGCACAAAGCCTGATGCGGGGCTTGAACCCACAGACAGTGAGATCATGACCTGAGCCGAAGTCGGAGGCCCAGCCAACTGAGCTACCCAGGTGCCCCATGGAATTTGTTGGTTTTTTAAATCAACATTAGGTTTTGGAGGTTTATTCATATTAATAATACAGGTAAGGTCTAGGTCACCACTTTCATTTTGTTTTTATTTACTTTTTTTTTTATCTTTGTTCTCATTCAAAGTTAACATTACTACTTCTCTGTAAGATATCCTCCCCGTGCATGCTCAGAGCAGCTTTTTAGTTCACCTCTTTTTTTTTTTTTTTTTCATTTTTTTTTTTCAACGTTTATTTTTGGGACAGAGAGAGACAGAGCATGAACGGGGGAGGGGCAGAGAGAGAGGGAGACACAGAATCTGAAACAGGCTCCAGGCTCTGAGCCATCAGCCCAGAGCCCGATGCGGGGCTCGAACTCACGGACCGCGAGATCGTGACCTGGCTGAAGTCGGACGCTTAACCGACTGCGCCACCCAGGCGCCCCAGTTCACCTCTTTTAACTGCTGTTTACTATCCCATTATAGAATATACTATCCATTTTACTGTTGTTTGGCTTTTGGGTTATTTCCTTTTTTTTTTTTTTTTTTACAAATAATGGTGCGTGTATGTATCATCTAATGTACAAGTGTGAGAATTTTTCTAAGATGCATATATCTAGAAGTAGAATTGGTAAATCGTAGGGTGGGTGCATTTTCAACTTTAGAGATAATTGCCAAAGTGTTGACCAAAGTAGTTGTGTGGTTTATACTCCCTATAAAGTATATGAGAATTTCCAATTCTGCCAACATCTTTGCCACACTTCATTGATTAGGTTCTTTTATTTTGCCAGACTCATGAATGTGAAGTAGTTCCTCATTGTTTTAATTTGCATGTTACTGATTACTAATACTGAGTATTATTTCAGGTTATGAGTTTTTGGCTATGGTTTCCTTGTCTCTGATGAATTGCCTATTTATAGTCTTTGCTCATTTTTCTATTGGATTATTTTTTTCTTATTTACTTGTAGAAGTTCTTTATGTATTCTGCATATTTTTGGGTGGTACTTTATGGCTACAAATATCTTTTCTAGCCTGTAGAAAAGGCTAGTAGAGTAAAAATTTCTTAACTTTTTACTTGGTTAATGGTAAGCTATTTACTTATTTTAGGTTGTTGATGTACATTTTTTTTAATGTTTATATTTAAAAAAAATTTTACCGTTTATTCATTTTTTTTTTTTTTTTGAGGGAGTGGGGGAGGGCCAGTGAGAGAGGGAGACACAGAATCAGAATCTGCAGCAGGCTCCAGGCTCAGAGCTGTCAGCACAGAGCCCAATGCAGAGCTTGAAGTCACAGACCACAATATCATGACCTGAGCCGAAGTCAGATGCCCAACCAACTGAGCCGCCCAGGCGACCCAGATGTTTATTATTTTTGAGAGAGAGAGAGAGATGGGGGACCAAGCACAATGGTGAAGGGACACAGAGAGAGGGAGACACAGAATCTGAAGCAGTCTGAAGCAGGCTCCAGGCTCTGAGCCGTCAGCACGGAGCCTGACGTTGGCTTGAACCCACCAACCACAAGACCATGACCTAACCTGGAGTCAGATGCTCAACTGACTGAGCCACCCAGGTGCCCTGATGTACTTTGGTTTTTAATGTTAGTGTTATAATTTATCTGTATTTTCTCCTTTTTTTAAAAAAAAAAGTTTATTTAAATAATTTCTGCACTCAATGGGGGGCTCAAACTCACAACTCTGAGACCAAGAGTCTCATGCTCTTCCAACTGAGCCAGCCAGGTGCCCCTATCAGTATTTTCTTTATAGCATGTGCCTTTTATTTTCCTGAGGTCATAAAGTTATTCTATTTTTTTTTTTTTTTGGTAGAAATTTTAAAGTTTTGCTTTTCACATTTTGACTTTAATCCATGTAGTATTCATTTTTGGATTTAGTGTGATAGTTCATGTACACAGAATAAATCATATCTTCTCCTAATTCATATTGTTCTCTCCATCATACAACAAAAGTTTCCTTCAAGGTAAGTTTTTGTTTCCAAGCAACTTGTTCCATTGTTCTGTTTGTCTGTTCCTGTGTTGGTATATTTATTTTGTTTTTTTAGCACTCTTAGGTGTCTAGGTAAAATAACTTGGCATAAACAATTAAAAATTTGAGGGCACCTGGGTGGCTCAGTTGGTTGAGCATCCAGCTCTTGCTTTCAGCTCAGGTCATGAACCCAGGGTTGTGGGATTGAGCCCCATGTCAGGCTCTGTGCTGAGTGTGGAGCCTGGTTGAGATTTTCTCTGCTCCCTCTCCCTCTGCCCTTCTTCCCCATTCGTGCTCTCTCTCTCTCTCTTTAAAAAAACAAATAACAAAAAATTAAAAGTTTTTTTGGCCAACATGCTTATTTTTTTTTTAAGTTCATGGGGCGGGGGGGGGGGGGGTGGTGGCCGAAAGAAAGGAAGAGAGAGAGAATCCCAGGCAGGCTCCTCACACTGTCAGTGCAAAGCCCCATATGGGCTCAAACCCACAAACCATGAGATTATGTCCTGAGCTGAAGTTCGATGCTTAACCAACTGAGCCATCCAGGTGGCCCTTGGCCAACATGCTTATTATCTTTTTTATCTTGATGAGTTTTGATCCCTTTTCATTTTATTAATAATTCTTTATATTAAAATGAATTACTCTAGGTAAGACTCTTTCTAGAGTACATAAGGAAAAAATTACTACTCTTTGAGCTAGATTCAGGTTGGCCACATTTTAGACTCAATTGTGCCTTGTCTTCATTTATTTAGTACCGTAGACTCCCAAGATATAGTGTGATGGCAACTGCTCACAGTTCTTCATCAAACATTTTCTGTTCCATAAGTCTAGGGTAATATTGGACTGTTAAACAACCAGAGTAGCAATCCCCATGAGGTCAGCAGGAAAGCAAAACAGAAAATAAGGTTGGATATAATAAGACTCTCTTTACAAACATAGTTATAGTCGGAATTTGATTCAGTTTAATTTTTTTAATATATAAAACTTCACCAACTGTTTGTTATTCCACAGAGACTTTTCAGTAGTGTCTTTAAGATCCTCTCAGAGAATTCACATCTGAATTACCAGTGATACCTAATTATTAGTGAATTAGGTAAGTAGTTGGCAGCCAATTAAGAATAAGAGCAGAACTCTAGAGTAACGGCCTTTAAGAATGCCAGAAGGTCAAATGAGTTGGGCTCTAGATAGAGGGAGAAAGATAGAGGAAGTCAGAGTGCCAGCCTATTTCAACATTTTGCTTTAGGCTAGCCTTAATTTTTCTTTGTCACTGTCTGTGCCATTGTTGGCAGGCATATTGACCTGTGTACAAATGTTTCACATAACTCAGAATTTCTAGGTCTGTAACGTCATTTAATTTTTAAGTATATGCATTTTATTAGTATGTAAACCCCTTTTTAATTTTTTTTTTGAGTGTGGGTCACATTTTCCTATTTCTTCTTAAGTCTCGTCACTTTGAATTGTGTGATAGACACTGTGAATGTTACCTTTTAGACTCTGAGTTCTGTTATACCCCTTCTGAAGACTTGATTCTTTTTAAAGTAGTTGTTATGAACTCAGTGTTTGTGCCACTCTCCCCTAAATTCTTTGTTAAAGCCCTAACCTCCAGTGTGATGGCATTTGGACATGGGGTCTTTGGGAGGTAATTAGGGTTAGATGAGGTCATGAGGGTAAGGCCCTTATAAGAAGAGACACCAGAGAGCTTGCCCTGTACCATGTGAAGACACAGTGAGAAGATAGCTGTCTGCAGCCCAAGGAGAGAGTCTTTATCAGACATGAACCCTGTTGGAACCTTGATTGATGTTGGATTACAGTTTCTATAACTGTGAGAAAGTGAATTTTGGTTGCTTAAGCCACCTAGCTTATGGTATTTGTTATGGCACTCAGAATAGATTAAGATAGTAGTTGATTTACTTGACTGTACTCAGATTCCATACTCTGTCTCATTGTGGGCAGCCAAAGTGTCCATTCAGTTCTTTTATTCTTTTTTTTTTTTTTAATTTTTTTTTTCAACGTTTTTTTTAATTTATTTTTGGGACAGAGAGAGACAGAGCATGAACGGGGGAGGGGCAGAGAGAGAGGGAGACACAGAATCAGAAACAGGCTCCAGGCTCTGAGCCATCAGCCCAGAGCCCGACGCGGGGCTCGAACTCACGGACCGCGAGATCGTGACCTGGCTGAAGTCGGACGCTTAACCGACTGCGCCACCCAGGCGCCCCAGTTCTTTTATTCTTAATTGGGCTGCTTGGAGTCTGTACTGTGTATACATTTTTCATGGGTCGGCCATAGGTTGGGGCACCCTTTATGTGACTTTCTCCTTTGAAGGACTTTTCCCATCGCTTTCCAACTGCTTTTGTCACCTTGAACTTGATATTTTGTTTTTTTAAGCCAGTAAGACTCTGGGATTTCCTTTGGAGTTTTAGCTGTTCAGTAGGTATGGAGTGGGGCCTGTTACAGAAAAGCCTTAAAAACTGGGAAACTCATTCAGTGCTGTCCTTTCATTTTTAATAGACTCCATTCAATTTCTGCCTGCTTTGGGGTCTTTAGTATGTAAACTAGTTGTTTTTTTGTTTGCTTGTTTTTGTTTTTATTTTGTCCAAAGTTTATGGCTGTTATTTGTGGGAGGGTTAGTCTGCTAGAGCTAACATAGCTAGCAGCTCCTTTTTAATATTAATATATAGAATCATAGAGTGTATTTAGTTTTAAAAGTAGATTGATTTCCAGTTGTTACCTTGAAGTAGAAAAAAGCAGTCTTTAATTTTTTCCCCCAATTTTTACCATTAGCATGTAGGCGGGAAGGAGATATGCTGGTACTAATTTATGGAGACAGTGGATGAGGTTAGAGGGTTTATTTATAATGTATGTGCCCCTTATTGCTGGTAGACAGGAAGAATTTATAACTTAAAGAATTTTGAAGCATTGTTGAGATTTGACAGTGTGTTAGGCATTCTGCTAAAATGCCTCGCGTGGATCATTTTGTTTTATCTTCAGAGCAACATTATAAGATAGGTATTGTTATTAGGTCACAACGTCAGAAACTTGCCTAAGGTTGCATGGATAGTAAACAACAAAGCTATAATTCTAACTCCAGTTACTCAGACTCCAGAATTTCTGCTCTTTCACTACTGAATATCACGAAGTGATTTTTAAGTTAATTTCTAGTGCTAACATTCTGTGATTATAGTTAGTTTTTACTTTACCTAAAACATTTAAGTTTAGGAATTTTCTGGTTTGTGTTCATGGTGTGCCACCTCTTGGTAAAATTCAGTAATGCAGCCCAGCAAAACAAGGAGAAGAGAAGTATAAAAATAGAAATTAATATATGTTTAAAATCCATGCACATTTCATTGGGTATTTGATGGCAGGGAAGAAACTCAGAATTCCAAAACTTGTATAAACCTATCGTTGGGAGGGATTTATAACCATCTCCTGGGGGTATGTGACTCTCAGGTGTCTGAGGCCAGTCCCTAATGTAATAAATGAGGGCCATGCACAGGAATGCTTTGTGTGGAGAGCATATATTTACATTTGACAGCTACACAAAGTGAGAAGACCGCAAGCCCTTGAAATAAAATTGGTGAATATTAAAGTTAGGGGAAGCTATAAGAGATAGTCTTGAAACATACTAATGTCATTGATGTCCCTACAGACACAAAATTTGGTCAAAATTTGTGAGCATCAAGAGTGACACGATTTAAGTTACTTAGCAAACAGTTTCACTAAAGTTTTGGATGGATATGCCAATTAGAAACTACTGTGGAAAGTTTGAGGTTTTGAAAGGATAGCACTGGCTGTTTATTTTTTTATTTTTTATTTTTTTTATTTCAGAGAGAGAAAGAGTGTGTGCATGAGTGGGGGAGAGGGAGAGAGAGAATCTTAAACAGATTCCATGTTGAGTGTGGAGCCGACGTGGGGCTCGATCCCCATGTCCCTGGGATGACCTGAGCCCAAATCAAGAGTGGTCTTTCAACCAACTGAGCTACCCAGGCACCCCTGGCTATCTGTTTAGAAAAAGAATGATAAAATGAAACTAATTTGTGAGCAAGATTTGTGTTATGTCCTAAAATTCAGTAGCACTCCTATTTTGAGTAGTTACAAAATGAATACTAAAAGTGGCTGAAGTGTCTTAGGTTGATGGTGATTGGAAAAGACCATTATTTCTTGAAAAAAACTAGTATTCTACTCAAAGTACTAGATTTTTTTGCTCAGTGATGTTTAGGTTTTATTGTTTTATATATATACAATTTGTATATGATTTATTGTATTTTTTATTTCATTTTATGTATATAGGACTTATATATGATTTATATATATTTATAGATGGCACAACATCTATAAATATGTGATTATTTTAAGTGTTTTTCTTTTGAAATTCCTACAGGAAAAATAACTTTGTTAATGAACATTTAAAATTCTTCAGTCCCACCTTTTTTTTTCCCCCCTCATTGAAAAGCAACTCTTAATACGAGGATCTATTGGGATTGTAGAACTGGGTAGAAGGGATATTAATGTCCAAGAAACAGTGTAGGAGAATAATTTGAAGGGCTTGGCATATGCTTTTTGGATTGAATGGACTCAGTAGGAACGTGTAAGTCCATATTTTTGTGGGATTCAGAGTATGGCTTGGTATACTATGCCATGTGGGCCACATATGGCCAAGGCCTGTTTTGTATGGCTTTGAGGTAAGAATGGTTCTTACATTTAAAAAAAATTTTTTTTAATGTTTATTTTTGAGAGACAGAGTGCAAGTGGGGCAGAGAGAGAGGGAGACACAGAATCTGAAGCTGGCTCCAGGCTCTGAGCTATAAGCACCAAGCCTGACACGGGGCTTAAACTCGTGAATGGTGAGATCATGACCTGAGCCCAAGTCAGATGCTTAACTGACTGAGCCACCCAGGGGCCCCAGTTTTTACATTTTTTAAAGTTTAAAAAACAAAACAATATATGACAGAGACAGTATGTGGTCTAAAAGCCTAAAACATTTACCATCACTATTTGCTGATTCCCCATTTAGAGTATAGCCATACTTCTCTAAGTCTGAAATTGAAGGAACATCAGTTTAAGAGAAGAGGTGTTCATTAGGGGCCCAGTAAGTTGCACACGTTTGTTGAAAAATAATGGTAGAAGTGAATTTGAAGAAAAGATGGGAAACCAGGACTATATTAATAATCATTCTGTAGTTTTGTTAAAAAAGGCATCATGCAGGGAAGCCTAGATGGCTCGTCAGTTAAGCGTCCAACTTCACCTCAGGTCAAGATCTTGAGGTTTGTGAGTTCCAGCCCCGCTTAGGGCTCTCTGCTTACAGCCTGGAGCCTGGAGCCTGCTTTGGATTCTGTGTCTTCTTCTCTCTCTCTGCCCCTCCCCCACTAGTTGTCTCTCTCTCTCTCTCTCTCTCTCTCTCTCTCAAAAATAAACATTAAAAAAATTAAAAAAAAAAAAAACAGAAGGCATCATGCTAAAGTAAAGGATTTGGAAATTGTCTCTTGTATCCATTCCTTTACTAGTCCAGAACCCCATTGCCCCTCCCACAAATACTGGTGGCTCTAGTTTACTTTTATTTGTCTCCCTAATTAATCTTCCTATCCAGAGCTCTGATCATTTCTTAATGTTAAATTCTACTTGGGATTCCTTATTTTCCATATAGAACCATCTCTTAAATAAAAATGTGAAATATTTTTATTAACATTTAGTTAGGAAGGCATAGCTATGAAAAGTATATACCTGTGACTCATTTTTGTGAGTATTTCAATGGGTACATACCCAAAGTTTTGCAAACCAGCATTTAGACTTAACTGGGCCATTAGTTCATTGCTGTAGAGCAGTCCAAATTGTTGGAATCTGCCCCTATCCCAACCCTGTTTGAATAACTATAGCTGAAGTTGCTTTAGGCAGGCTAGGAACAGAATAGGGGGAAAGCTAATACTGGTTAGCAGTAGTTAGTAATTAACAATACCTTTTGGGGGAAGTATGTTAGCCCTTCTGTTCTTCACCGCCCCCCCCCACCATGTTCAGAAAATTACCCTTGATCTTAGTCAAAGGGCCAAGAAGCAATCCTGTTCAGAAAATTACACACAAAATGATCACCTAGGCATTCCCCTTTTAAAGTAATTAATGTATTTTTACTCAGTGGCTTATTTAAAGCATATCATCAAGTGATCTTGAAATGCTTATCTTAAATTTCTCTTGAAAAGTCAGTAGAGGTTTTGGAGTCAGGGCAAACAATTAGCTGTGTGACTCTGGGCAGTTTCTTAACTTCTGTGTCTAACTAGTTTGTGCATCTATAATGAGGGAATACTAATAGCACCCAATTCATAGGATTACTGTGAGAATAGGATGAGTTAACGCATATAAAACATTTAGAACAGTGCCTGAAAAACGCACTATCTACTAATTAAAGTTACCTCTTGTTGTATGCACTTTGGGCAAAGGGTTTACAAAAGATACAACGTCAACTGTGTTTTTAGGCAACATTTTTTATGTGACATATGGGTAAATTTATATGAATTGGGAAACCAAAAATATTGGCTAATAGAGAAGTAAGTCATAGCTTTGGGTTTCCCTTTGTTCAGTGACTCCTGTACTGGGCATTTCCTTTGTGGGGGACCTTGTCATCTATGAAGCTGTTAACAAGAGATACTGGCTTTTGAGGTTTATGAGGCAAGGGCAGATCCTGTACCTGCTCATTGTGTATCTTGTCACCTTGCACTTAAGCTGTCTGTTGCATGTTTGATCCAGAGACTCCCACCAGACAAGAATAGTTGATGCTGCCTTGTTGGTAGTCTGTGACTCCAGTCTTTTTTTTTTTTTTTAAGTTTATTTATTTTGAATGTGAGAGAGCATGAGTGGGGGAGGGGCAGCGAGAGAGGGAGAGAGATTCCCAAGCAGGCTCCATACTGTCAGTGTGGAGCTCCATGTGGGACTTGAACTCACAAACTGTGAGATCATGACCTGAGCTGAAGTCACATGCTCAACCGACTGAGTCACCCAGGCACACCCCCCCCCCCTTTTTTTAATGTTCACTTATTTGGAGAGCGAGTGAGCGCTCATGTGTGAGTGGGAGAAGGGCAGAAGGAGAGAACCCTAAGCAGGCCCTGGGCTTATGCAGTACTTAACTTGGGACTTGATCTCACTACCATGACATCATGAACTGAGCCGAAATCAAGAGTCCATCGCTTAACACCCTGAGCCACCCAGGCGCCCCACCCCAATCTGTTTTTATAAGAGGCCATGCCAAATGTAGCTATGGGATTATGAGAGTCTTTGGGGGGGGTGGTGTCTTTATTTCTGGTTGAGCCTAGAAAGACCCCTGCCCCCATGGGTTTGTACTCCTTTGATCTTCATTTGTTATACAAAGTAAATTGTAAACACCACTGTCAGGGATGCCTGGCTGGCTCAGTCAGAAACGCATGTGACTCTTGATCTGGAGTTTGTGAATTGGAGCCCCATGTTGGGTATAGAGATTACTAAAAACAAAGCAAAACACAGCAAAACAACCACTTTGTATTTGAAAACATATGGCTTGAGGTGTTTTATAAACTTGTAACTGTAATAGAAGATCATTGCTGGAATATTTTACCTCTAACTTATTCTGAATTTATTGTCTTTTAATAACTTTTTTCTTTGTCTTCATGTTGGGTTTTCAGAATCTGCAAATCGTTTTTCATCAGTTTTGGGAAATTCTTATCATTTCTTTAAACATTGCCTTTGCCCATTCTTTCCCTTTTCTCCTTCTGGAACTCTGATTAAACATACATTTGTTCTCTTCATTCTGTTTTTATATGTTTCTTAACCCTCCCCTGCCTTTCAAGTAGCTTTATTGTGGTATAATGCACATACTCTAAAATTTGCCCTCTGTAAGTATACAAGTTTGATGGCTTTTAGTAAATTTAGTTTTATAACCACCACAATACAGTTTTAGCACACTTCTCTCCTCTCCCAAAGTTTCCTAGTATGTGTTTGCAGTTTATCACTCCTCTTACTCTTAGCCCCAGGCATTTACTAAACAGTTCCTATATTTTTGTCTTTTTCTAGAAATTTCATGCAAATGCAGTTACATAATCTTATGTGCCTTTTTTCACCTAGTGTAATGTTTTTGAGGTGTAGCAATGTTGCATGTTATCCTTAGCTTGTCCCTCTTAATAAGTAGTATACTATTATATGGATATTTTATTTTGTTGCCTGTTACGAATATTGCTTCTGTGAACATTCAGATACAAGTCTGTGTGTGGACATGTTTTTCTTTTTCTTGGAAAGATACCTCAGAGTGGAATTGCTGGGTGATAGTAAGTTTATGTTTAAAATGACCAAACTTTCCCATATTATCTGTATCTGAATTATATTAATAAGTGAACAAGCAATAAGCGTATAGCAATAAGTACAATCACTAACCTGCCTTTTCTTTTTTTACAAACCATTTCCAATTTGTCTAAGAGATGCAAACTTTATATATATTTTTAATGTTTGTTTTTGAGAGGGGCAGGGGAGGTGCAGAGAGAGTAAGGGAGACACAGAGTCCAAAGCAGGCTCCAGACTCTGAGCTGTCAGCAGAGCCCGACGTGGGGCTCGAACTCACAAGCCGTGATCATGACCTGAGCCTGTCAGATGCTTAACCAGCTGAGCCACCCAGGCGCCCCTAAGAGATGCAGACTTTAAATAAGCAAATCACAATGTAATTTCAGCACTACTCCTGAATCCTGTGTTTCTTAATAATAGCATAATGAAAATTTCATGAGTTTTAAGCAGCAGGTTAAGTTGGTTTTGGTAGAAGTTCAGCCTCACATCATCATATGTTAGAGTAGCACTACCAAATATTTTTTTTAAGTTACAAGCAGAAATTCCATGAAATGTCTTGTCTTTTCAGTTACATGTGCTCTGCCTTAGTTTCAGTGTATGGTTGTGGAGTGGGAGAAAGGTCTAGATTAGGAATAATATACTAGTAGTTTAAACTGACATGGTCAAATCTTTTGGTTCTCAGGACAGTGCTTTAAATGTGATCCTGGGGATGATGGCCCTATTACTCTGTAGTTCCATAAGACGGTGAGGGATGGTGTTGGAAATTGCATTTTTAAATAGTGTAAGCCTCACTGAGAAAGTGACATTTGCTCAAATACTTGAAGGAGGTGATAGAATCAAAGTAATGAAGCAGGATGCAGAGATGCAAAGCAGTAGGACCTTAAAGGCTATTGTAAGGACTTTGGCTTTTATAACACTCTTGAGTAAGACGTGAAGGCATTGGAGAGTCTTGAGAGAGAAGTGACATAATGACACATTTTTAAAAGATTATCTCTCTTGAGGAATAGACTGTAAAGTAGCAAGGGTGAAAGAGTGATTTCTGGTAAGCCAGGCAAAAGGTGGTAATGGCTTGGATCAGAATAGTAGCAGTGAAGATGTGAGAAGTGGCTGGATTCTGGATGTGTTTTGAAGGCAACCTGACAGATTTTGCTCATGGGGTTTTATAGGGGAAGTAGATAAAGAGGAAATCAAGAATGTCATTGAGATTTTTGCCTTAAAAAATAGAACTGGAAGAATAGAGTTGCCATTTACTGAGATGGGGAAGACTAAGAAATAAGTGTTTCAATGAAAGGTGAGTTCAGTTTAGGCCATCTTGTTTGTTTGTTTGTATGTTTGTTTGTTTGTTTGTTTTGAGAGAGCATGCACACAGGGGAGGGCCAGAGACAGAGGTAGAGAGAGAATGCCCAGCAAGTTCCATGCTATCAGCACAGAGCCCGACACGGGGCTTGATCTCATGAACCATGAGATCATGACCTGAGCTGAAACCAAGAGACGGACACTTACCCAACTCAGCCACCCAGATACCGCATCTTAAGTTTGAGATGCCTCTTGGACATCAGAGTAAAGCTGTTGAGTAGGCAGTTGAATATATGAGCATGGAGTTTAGGGAAGGAGCTAGTGTAGAAATATAAATTTGGGAGTCATCTAGTTATTGATAATAAACTGGATGTGAGTGAATATAATTGGGAAAAAGAACTCCAAAGATTGGGGAGATAAAGGGAGGAATCAGCAAAGGAGGTAGAAGGAGTGAGCAGTGAAGAGAAGAAAACCAAACTAACTCATGAAGATGTTTTAAGTAGGTGAGAATGATCAGCTTTGTTAAATGCTGCTGATATATCAGTGAAGATGAGTCCTGAAAATTGATTTTTGGATTTAGAGAAAGAATGGTTGGCTTGAAAGTCTGACTGGAGTGGGGTTTAGAAAGCATGGGAGGAAAAGAAAAGAGGGAAAAACTTTTACCTGTGATCTGTACTGTAGGTGGAGGCAGAAATATGGAGTGTTAACTTGAGGAGAAGGTGGGGTCAAACAAAAGTTTGTTGTGTTTGTTTTTTAAAATGAGAGTTGGTAGCATGTTGCATGTTGATGGGAATGAGTTAATAAAGGACAAAAAAAAAATTAACTGGTAAAGAATGACCTTTACTTCGTGAGGTGTGTGGGACCTAGGATGCAAGAGGAGTGGTTGGACTTAAATAGAAGTAAACATAGTCACAGGAAGGAAAGCAGAATATATGGGCTCATTAGTGGCTAGATGTGATGGAAGTTGTACATGTTCTTGTTGCTTAAATTTGCTCAGTTAAATGGGAAGTGAGGTCATCTTTTGAGATTAAGAATGGGAAAGGAGGGTTAGAGGTTTGAGGAAAGAAGGAAATACTGTGAAATCATACAGGAGAATGAGAAAATGGACCAGAGAAATATTGTGCGATTATTGGGCATCATTAAGGAGCATTTGAGGTTTGTGGTCAGAGTTTTTTTTTTTTTTTTTTTTTTTTAACGTTTATTTATTATTGAGAGACAGACACAGAGCATGAGCAGGGGAGGGGTAGAGAGAGGGGAAGACACAGAATCTGAAGTAGGCTCCAGGCTCAGCTGTCAGCACAGAGCCCGATGCGGGGCTCGAACTCATGAACTGTGAGATCATGACCTGAGCCGAAGTCAGTTGCCTAACCAACTGAGACACCCAGGTGCCCCTGTGGTCAGGGTTTTAAAGTGAAACTAGAGGTCATTGTTTTGTTTTTGTCTAGTTATATTATGGAATAGTTATGGAGTAGTTAGGGAATGGTGGAGGGATTATGCTAAGTGAGTTTTAGAATGTAAGATATTTTGCTGATTCAGTGCTCTTCTAGCGGTCATCCTGTGTTTTTTTATAACCAGGAGATTATGGTATAATTTGCTCCTACCTAAGTGAGTATATTTAAATAAAGACCCATTGACCTAGGAGATGGACATTTTGGATGGAGAGACAGAATTTTGGTACCAGAATTAGCATTGGGGGACAGACTAAATTTTATCATTAGGGTACCTGAAGGATTTGAAAGGAACCTGCAAAACTTCACCCATCATAATTTTGTCTTATGTTTCTTCTCCTAGAGGTTTCCTTTTAGAACATGGGCTCTTCCTTTTTGGATTGTCCTGTTAATACTGATATATTACATGGAGGATGGAACCAATGGTCTTTAATCTATTATAATGTATAGAGTTTTGTCTGTCCCAGTACATAATGCCTCATCCTTTTGTAATCAGTCACCAGTAGCAGGATAAGGATCCAGAGTCTAAGAGTCTAAGGATCCAGGGAGAAGCTTAAGTAGTGATATAAAAAATTAATTGAAAAAAATCGTTTAGGGGTGTGTGGGTGGCTTAATTGGTCAAGCATCTGACTCTTGATTTAGGCTCAGGTCATGATCTCATGGTTTGTGGGATTGAGCCTCGCATCGGGCTCCATGCTGTATGTGGAGCCTGCTTAAGATACTCTCTTTCTTTTCCCCTGCCCCTCTCCCCCACTCATACTCCCTCTTTCTCCAAAATAAAATATCTTTTAAATTTTAAAAATTATTTCAAATTTTACAGTAATTGATGGAATTTTTTAATCTTCCACTGTGATCCTAAATTTGTCTTATTTTCCCTGTTAAATTTTCACTTTATATATTTTGAGACTATTGACTTGGTTATTCAGATTTAAGATTGTTACAGCAATCTGGTGAATCAGACATCTGTAATCATGTAATAACTTGCCCTATCTCTATTGAAGTTTAGTCTCTATTTTTCCTGATATTTTTCTTTTAGGATTTGTTTGATATCTTTTTCTGACGGTCACTTTTAATTGGCTTTTAAATGATCCATTTCCCAGGATCATACTACCCCCTCTTGAGGTTTTTGGCCCATAGTGGGAATCTCAAACTTGATTTTCCTCCTCACATTATATGAAGCAATAGTATCTTCACAGCATGTTGATTTAGTAATCCAAATAACAATGGACTTGAATGGACTCATTCTGATATTTTAGGTATGCTATCTTCAGTAAGTCTTTACTATATACTTAACGGTAAATATTTAGTGGATTGGGAAAAAAATTAAATAGTATGGAATTATTTGTTTTTATGTATTTATCATTACATTATTTTCCTGTAGTATTGGTGGGTTAATTTATAAACCATCTTTTAAAACTTTTTGTTTCAGTCCCAGAAATCCTGGATAGAAAGCACTTTGACGAAGAGGGAATGTGTATATATTATACCAAGTTCCAAAGACCCTCACAGGTAAGCATACCTTTGTTTCTTGGGTTCTTCTAGAAATTTAGATGTAAATTATATTGGAGTTTATTTATTAAAAACCAAATTATTATTATTTTTAATGCTTATTTATTTTTGAGAGAGAGACAGCATGAGCAGGGGTGGGGCAGAGAGAGAGGGGGAGACACAGAATCAGAAGTAGGCTCCAGGCTCCAGGCTCTGAGCTGTCAGCACAGATAAAAGCCAAAATTAGTAAAATAGTTATAATTATTGTTAACTTTTGTGCATGCTGTTAATTATTTAAGATTGAGAGAAGGAGATATCCTTAGCACAATATCAGTATTCTGGAGTTCTTATTTTTTGTATTTTTGAGAGATAGAGAGGGGGCTAGTGAGCAAGGGGCAGAGGATCCCATGAGGGGCAGAGAGAGACACAGAGAACTGGGGCTCAGCCAAAGCGGGGCTCATGTTTTACCCAAAGCAGGGCTTGTGCTCACCCAGTGCAGGGCTCAAGCTCACCTGATGTGTGCAACTCTAACTCACAAACGATGAGATCCTGACCTGAGCTGAAGTCACATGTTTCACAACTGAGCCACAGGCACCCTGGAGTTCTTAATGATGTTTACTTCTTCAGAGTATTCCCCCATCCCTATACTCCCCCAGATCATACTAGTATGTTACAAAGATAGGGCAGTTAAGACTCATTTTTAACTGATTCACTGATAATGAGAACTTAAAAATGTGTAGGTATTTATTAAACATCTTTTGAGTACCCAACACTATGGTTCATGCTAAAGAAACCAATGCAAACCTAATAGTTGCTGTATTTGTTTGCCAAAATGTAGATAGAACTCAGCATCTCCTAGAAAACCTGTTGTCAGAGGTTATAGGCATCTCTAATTGACTTTTTGGTCTTTAAAATGGTTTTGGTAATAGAAAAATTTTAAAGTAAAGGTGCTAGTTAAAATTCAAGAAAAAGTTGACCTATTGAGGTATTTACTGAAGTAACATTTTTCATAATTTTTTTTTTGAGGCATAAAAATAGAAAAAAGTTTGAAAGGGCAAATCAAAGATAGAGTTATTTCCTGTCATGCAGAGAGGTTCCTAGCATACAGAGAACCTCTCTTTACAGGCACTTAGGAAAAATTAGTTGAGAAAGAATTTTGAATCTTCTTACCTTTCTCATCTCCTGCCAAATCTTCTTCTCTGCTCAGTTAACTTCTCTGCAACTTTTACTTCCATTTGATATATGACTCTTATCAAAACATAGCCAAATTCAGAACTATAATAAATCAACCTAAAATTTATATGAAACCACAGAAGACCCTATATAGCCAAAGCAATCTTGAGAAAGAAGAACAAAGCTGAAGGTTAGCACAATCCCAGATTTCAAGATATACTACAAAACTATAGTAATCAAGACAGTATGGTACTGGCACAAAAATAGAGGTTAATGGAATAGGATAGACAGCCCGGAAATAACCCATGCTTATATGGTCAATTAATCTGTGAGAAAGATAGCAAAAATATACAGTGGGGAAAAAAGCCATTTCTTCATCAAATAGTGTTGAGAAAAATGGACAGCTACATGCAAAGAATAAAACTGGACTGCTTTCTTACACCATAAACAAAAATAAACTCAAAATGGATTAAAGACTTAAATGTGAGACCTGAAATCATTAAACTCCTAGAAGAAAATAAGCAAGTAATCTCTTGTATATATGCCTTAGCAACATTTTTATGGAAATGTCTCCTCAAGCAAGGGAAACAAAAGCAGTAATAAGCTATTAGGATTATACAAAAATGAAAGGCTTTTCCACATCAAAGGAAGCCATTAATAAAACAAAAGGCAACTTACTGAGTGGGAGAAGATATTTGCAAATGATATATCTGGTAAGAGGTTAGTGTCCTAAATGTATAAAGAACGTCTATAACTCAACAGCAAAAAAAAATGGTCTGATTAAAATTAGGCAGAAGACCCAAATAGACATTGTCCCAGAGAAGACATACAGATGGCCAACAGATACATGAAAAGATGCTCAACATCACTAATCATCAGGGAAATGAAAATCAAAGCCTCAATGGAAAGAAAAAAAAAAATCAGTGAGCTATCCTCATCTCCTACTAGTCAGAATGGCTAGTATCAGAATGACAAAAAATAAAAAGTGGTGGCAAAGATGTGGAGAAAAGGGAACCATTTTGCACTATTTGTGGGAATGTAATTTGATACAGTGACCATGAAAGTGTGGTGGTCCTCAAAAATTAAAAATAGGAATACCATTTGATCAGGAATTCCACTACTTAGTACCCAAAGAAAACAAAAACACTGATTAAAAAAGATATATGCACTCCTGTATTTCTTGCAGCCTTATTTACAGTAGCCCAGCTGTGGAAGCATCATAAGTGTTCATCAATAGATAAATAAAGAAGATACTGTGTGGGTGTGTGGTGTGTGTATACACATACAGTGGAATATTACTTAGTCATAAAGAAGAATGGAATCTTGCTATTTGTAACAACATGGATGGACCTTGAGGGTATTATGCTAAGAGAAATAAGTAAGACAGAGAAAGACAAATACCATATGATTTTACTCATATATGGACTCTGAAAACCAGAACAGATAAAAATAGACTCATAAATACAGAGAACAAATTGGTAGTTTCCAGAGTAGATGGGGTGGAGGGTGAGGGGTGTGGTGGGGAGATGCATGAAATAAATGAATAAAATGAATTAAGTCACAGAGATAAAAAAAAGTACAGCATAAGGAGTATAGTCAGTAATATTATAATAATGGGACAATTTACTGTGGTATGCATTTTCAGTATAGTTGGTCACTATGTTGTATACCTGAAACTTATATAACAGTGGTATGTCAACTATACATCAATAATAAAACTTTTTAGAAAAATAGGGAAATGGGTAATTTTTTATTAACTGGTGTATTTTAAATTATAGCATCTGTCACTGTTATTGTTCATAGTGGGTATTTAGTAAATATTTGTTGAATGGAATTTCTAAACCTTCTGTTTGTTACATTTCATAAACCTGCTGTTTGAATTCAACATTTCTCTTTGACAGTGAGAAAACTCTATTTTGAATATATGTCTCTCTTGAACAAATATCTGTTAGAAGAGCCATGTACATGATAAATTTTGAAAACTTTTGAGAATCAGAAAGTTGGTTCAGTACTCAGAGTTTCAGTATGTCAAGGCAGTCATTATTAATAACATTTTGGTGCATTTACTTTTAATATTTCTTCAGTAGGTTTTGTTTTAAAATACTGCTACATTTAGTCTGTAAAATACGGTATATGCTCTTTAACAAAATGTTATAGTAATATATTTTTTGATATTGCAGATATTTTATAAGAATGGTAATACTAATATTTTGTTAGTGTATATGCCATAATTCGCATACCTGTTCCACTGTTGGGCAGATTTGGGTGGTTTTCAATTCTTAGCCATTATAAAGTAAAATTAGGCCATAATGAAGACCTTAGAGGATAAAACTTTTTTTGTATTTAAGGTTTTTTTTTTTTAAATTTCTTTTCTTACCACAAATCAGTCAGAATAAACAGGTTTTGTCAATTTTATTTTCCTTTAATTTTTTTAAATCTTTATTTATTTTTGAGAGAGAGACAGAGTGTGAGCAGGGGAGGAGCAGAGAGAGAGGGAGACACAGAATCCAAAGCAGGCTCCAGGTCCCAAGCTGTCAGCACAGAGCCCGAAGTGGGGCTTGAACTCACAAACCGTGAGATCATGACCTGAGCCAAAGTCGGACGCTCAACTGACTGAGCCACCCAGGCACCCCTGTATTTAAGGTTTTTTCCCCCTCTTAGGGTATGTAATGCCAAAGACTTTCTAAAAGGATTAAAGCAATATATATTATTACCAGTAGTGACAAGAATGCTTACTTTATTAAATATTGATTAGAGTAACATTTTTCATTATCTTCAAGAAAGTGTTAAGTAGAAAATAGTGTATGTTTTAAATTTGCATTTATTTGATTTTTGAGAAAACATTTTTTATCTTTTTATATTCAATTTTTTGTAGGTTCTGTAAATGTCTTTTAGATGATTAAAACATTATTATTTTTTTCTTTTTTGAGAGAGAGAGAGTATATGCATATGTGCCGGGTAAGGGCAAAGAGAGAGGGGGAGAGAGAATCGCTGACACAGGGCTCTATTTTCATGACCATGAGATCACAACCTGTGCCGAAATCAAGAGTTGGATGCTTAACTGACTAAGCTACTCAGGCACCCCAAAACAGATCATCTTAATGTCTCTTTCAGTCATTATTTTTTGAATCAATTTGAATTTCTTTCTAATTATTATAGATGTTTTGTTACAATGTAATACTACATTTCTTAACCAGAGAGCAGAAGTGACATTTCCCAGGTCACATGACTAATAATTCATAAAGGTGGGATTAGAATTTAGATCTCCTTAGTTCAGTGTGTCATTTCAAAGTAAGACATTGTTCTTTCTTTGGGAGGAAATTATGTTTTTGATTTATTAAAAAAGTAGATTATATTATTAATATGGAGTTTATTTCCTATAAATTCATTAATTTCATTTTGCAGTAGAAACAATAAAAGTACTCATTAGGTGTTAAGTCTTATTTTGTTATTAAGTATCTTTGGCTTTAGCCATCCATATGAGGCATAATATTCAAACAGTGATAGCTGGTCATTTCCTTCTATACTAGTTGAAATTTTGTTTAAGGTTTATTTATTTATTTATTTATTTTTAATTTTTAATTTTTATTTTCGAGAGGGAGAGTGACAGAGCACGAACAGGGGAGGGCAGACAGAAAGGGAGACACAGAATCTGAAGTAGGCTTCAGGCTCCGAGCTTGTCCTTACAGAGCCTGATGCGGAGCTTGAACTCACAGACTGCGAGATCATGACCTGAGCCAAAGTCAGACGCTTAACCGACTGAGCCATCCAGGCACCCCTACACTAGTTGAGTTTTAAAATTAGTTTTTTTATGAATAGGTTTAATTAAAAAAAATTTTTTTTTAATGTTGATTTTTGAGAGAGAGAGAGAGAGAGTGCAAGTGGGGAAGAGGCAGACACAGAATCTGAAGCAGGCTCCAGATTCTGAGCTGTCAGCACAGAGCCTGAGATGGGCTCGAACCCATGAACAGTGAGATCATGACCTGAGCCAAAGTCAGATGCTTAACTTACTGAGCCACCCAGTTGTTCATATAAATAGGTTTAATACATGGGTTTATAAGATATCAAAATTTATAAGTGAAAGGCTCCTTTCTACCACTGTGCCTTAACTATAAGTTCCCTTTCCTAAAGAAAACCAATGTTACTAATTCTTGGAATACCTTTCAGAGATAGCCAGATACTGTCTTTGCATGGTCTTTGCATGTCCTAGCCGATGTGTATTTACTCCTTCCTCTCCCCTTTTAATTACATACCATTTAACCCACTGTGTTTATTATCTTGGCAGTAACCACTTTTCTTAATTGTTTCATCCTTTTAAATTATATATCTGGATTATAATTTGTTTTAGTAGTCCCTTGTTAACGAACATTTTAGCTATTCTGTTTTTCTTTTTGCTATTAGAAAAAAAATGCTGTAATGAATGAACAACCTTGTATATTGCTACAAATATTTTTTAGCCTATACTTTTAGTATTGGTATTAGAATTTGAGGAGTTTACATTTTTTTCATTTTGATGGGTATTACCAAATTGCCCTCCATAGAGATTGTATCAGTTTATACTCCCACCAACATGAGTCTACATATCTCTGTTCTTTCCAAGATACTGTCTTAAAGGTTAAAAAATCTTTTCTAATCAAATACCTTTTCATATGTGTTTTTACCATGAAGTATCCATATATTTTCCTTTTTTATGTAGATTTGGTGAAACTCTTTATATAGTAGGGAAACTAACCTTTTGCCTGCAATTATTTTTTCCTCAGTTTCTTTTTAGACTTTATGAGTGACATATTTTTGCCACATAACAAAGTGTATTTTTATGTAGTTAAATCTATCAGTCTTTTTCTCTTGTAGTTTCTGGTTTTTGTCACAACTAATTGTATTTAAAATAATGGAAGCTATTTTAAATATTAGGAGGGTGAGGCGTTGGGTAAAATAGGTGAAGGGAAGTAAGAGGTACAAACTTAAGTTGTAAAATAAATAATGAGAGGAAAGTACAGCATAAGGAATATAGTTAATAATACTATAATAACATTGTATGGTGGCAGATAGTGACTGTACTTATCTTGGTGAGCACTGACTAATGTATAGAATTGTTGAATCACTATGTTGTATATCTGAAACTAACATTGTATGTCAGCTACAATTTAAAAAATGTGGAGGGACGCGTGGGTGGCTCAGTCAGTTGAGCATCTGAGTCTTGATTTCAGTTCGGGTCCTGATCCCAGGGTTGTGGGATTGAGTCCTGCATCGGGCTCCACGCTGAGGGTGGAGCCTGCTTAAGATTCTCTCTCTCCCCCTCTCTGACTCTCTCCCCCACTGGTGCTTTCTCTCTTTCTAAAATTAAAAAAAAAAAGTGGAAACTATGTGAGTTAAAAAAATAGTTATTTGAATATATATATCAAGGTATAAATGACCTATGATATGTACTGAAAAATTAAACTAAGTATGTAATTTTGCTTTGTTTTGTACTATTACATAGATTTTATATAGTTTAAACTATTTTTTTTTAACTTTTAAGAAATAAATAATTTACCTTGTTTTATAGATGCCTTCCAGGATGTCAAATTTGTCAGCAACTTGTCAGGTAAGTTTAATAACATAACTCTGTTGAACAAATTGTGAAAAATAAAACAAATCTATTAAAAGCATCAGTTAGAATAAAAAGGTATAAAACTCACAGGTTACTATGTTTGAGGGTTACTTTACTCAGAGTTGGGAGAGAAAGGATAGGGTGTGAAACTCCAATGAAACTACGTGAGCAGAGTTCTAAAGCTGGATGTGAATTAGTTGGGTAAAGATTGAGCAAAAGTGATTTAGGCAGAGAGAATAGGATGTGGAAAAGCCTGACAGTGAAAGAGATTATGGTTCTGTCAGGAAACTGCAGAATGTAATATGGATATTGGAAAGATGTGAGCTGGAGAAATAAGTAGGGACCAGATCATTTAAACTATATACTGTGACACATAGTTTTGATTTTGTTTTCTTCTTTTTTTTCTTCTTTGGTAAAAGCAGTTGGCATTTTGAGGAGATTATTGGGAGAAAAAAGTAGTTTGGAAAGTTTTGGAGTAATTTTGGAATAAATCAGAGCTTGAATTAATATAGTGGCTATGATGATGAAGAGAGGTAGACATATTTGAAGGGATGAATGAGATAAGTTCAATAGGATTTGATGAATGTGTAGAGAAAGGAAGATTTGAAGATAGTACCTAAATTTCTAACTTATCTAAGTAAATAGTAATCTTGTTCATTAAGATCTGATGAAGGGTTAGAAGAGTAATAATAGAAGGTCTCTGGTAGGTAGGCTAGGAAGAAAAGTACACAGTGAGTTCATTTTAGATATATTGAGTTGTTTTACCATTTCCAGTCTTATACATTCCTTCCTTTATATGTGAGGTTCCATCTGGTATCTTTCCACTCAGACTGAGGAGCTTCCTTTAGTGTTTGATATAATGCAGGTAGTGGAGGTGAATTTTCTCAAACTGGTTTATCTGAAAATGTATTTTCATATTTTTCAGGTTTTTTTTTTTAACTCATTTTTGAAGGATATTTTCTCTAGATGTAGAATGCTGAGTTGACCGTTTTCCCATTCCAGCACTTTAAAGATAACGTTATTTTGTCTTCTGGCTTTTGTTTTTGGTGAGACGTCAGTTGTCACTAGTGTAGTTATTCTGTATGTAATGCCATCTTTTTTCCTTCTGCTAGTTTAAAGATTTTTTTTCTGTATCTTTAGTTTCCAGCAGCAGGTATACAATGTGCCTAAGAGTGGTTCTCTTTGTATATACTCTGCAGTAATATTTGCAAGTTCATATCTATCACTGGATTGGGAAGTTTTTAGTCATTGTTTCTATCACTGGATTGGGAAGTTTTTAGTCATTGTTTCAAAATATTTTTCTGCCCCATTCTCTCTTTCTCCCCTCTGAGACTCCAGTTATACCTTTGTTAGATTGTATGATATTTTCCATGGGTTACTGAGGCCCTGCTTTTTTTTTTTTTTGTAATTAAAATTTTATTTTAATTAAATAATTAAAATTCATAATTAAAATTATGCTGATTAAAGTAGAACATTTGTATTGATATGTCTTAAGATTCACTAATCTTTTTTTTCTTTGATTACTATAGCTTTGTATATTTTCTTTCACTAATTATTTCTGCAGTCACCAATAATGCTGTTTGGCCCATCCAGTGAACTTTTTGTGCATTATATTTTTCAGTTCTAAAATTTTTGATTCTTTATTACAGTTTCTAAGTCACTACTGAGATGCCCTGTCTGTATCCTTGTTATCACATCATCTTCTATTTATAGAAGTCTTTGAACATATTTATAACATCTGCATTAAAATTTTTTTTTTTTTAATTTTTTTTTTCAACGTTTATTTATTTTTGGGACAGAGAGAGACAGAGCATGCACGGGGGAGGAGCAGAGAGAGAGGGAGACACAGAATCGGAAACAGGCTCCAGGCTCTGAGCCATCAGCCCAGAGCCCGATGCGGGGCTTGAACTCACGGACCGCGAGATCGTGACCAGGCTGAAGTCGGACTTAACCGACTGCGGCACCCAGGCGCCCCCAAATTTTTTTTTTTTTTTACTAATTCCAACATCAGGTGTCATTTAGGGTCTGTTTCTGTTGAATTATTGAATTTACTTTTTTCTTGATTACAAGTCACTTTTTTTGCTTTTTAATATATATAGTAATTTTTTATTATATGCTCTGTGTTTGCATGATCCACCTCAGGAGTTCTGGGCTATGTTGTCTTCCTTTGAAGAATTTGAATTTTGTTCTGACAGGTGATTAAATTATTGGCAGATTATTTTGTCCTATCAGGCTTGATTTTATTCTTTGTTAGGGCAATTCTATTTTTATTTTGAACTTAGTCTTAGAATGTGGTATAACCTTTTTAGGATCTCAGCAGGATGCCCAGTATGCCCAGTATGGCTTTTCACTCTGAGCTAAAACTGCAGTGTTTCCCAGCTCTTTATGATTCCATTCTCAGACCCACAGCAGGTGATTTCTGCTAGGTGTCAAAGTCTTGACTAACACAGATCCAGCTCAGTGTATGGCCAAGAACCCATGGTGACTCCTCATGCAAGTTTCTTTTCTCCCTCTTTATAGTTCTCTCTTCTCTTGTACCCTGCTACAAATTCTAGCTGTTTCAGCAGTCTGGAATTCTGTTTGTTGCTTCCTTCCTCAGCTCTTGACACTGCCATTTTTTACCTGGGCATTATCTCAGTGCATAATGGTTGAGAAACTGCCCCAGTGTGGTGCATTTATGGGACTCACCTCATATATTTTTCTTCATGTCAGGGATTGAAGTCTCAGTACCTCTTGTTCAGTAGTTAAAAACAGTTATCTCATATATTTTGTCTACTTTTGTTAAGTGTCCCCAGGATGACCTTGAGGTTTGGTGATTAGCTAGAAGGACTCACAGGACTCAGGATGTAGTGAGTAGTACTCATGGCCAATGCTTAGTAAGTATGAGGATATCTGTGTTGAAGAAGTTGTCTCTTTTCTTAGTTTGCTGAAAATGTTTCTAGTGAATAGATGTTGAATTTTGTTGGTCTTTTTGTTTCATTGGTTTTTCTTTTCATATTTCATTATGTTCTCTTTATTTTTTCTTCCTATCTGCTTACTTTGGGTTTAATTTGCCCTTTTTAGTTTTTTAAGGTGGAAGTTTAGATTAGTATTGCTTGCAGATCTTGTTTTCTAATTTATATATTACAAATTTTTATCCTATATATTTTATAGTGCAAAGTATGCATATAAATACACTAGCTTTTATACTAAACACTGTACAGTTAGATCCCGCATATTTTGATATTATTTCTATTTTCATTTTTTCAAATATTTTCTAGTTTCTTTGTGACTTTCTTTGATCCATGAGTTAATAAAAAGTGTGTCATTTAATTTCCAAAAACTTGAGGATTTTCCCAGTATGTTTCTTTTATTGGTTTCTAGTTTAATTTCACTGTAGTCTGAGAACATACTTTATATGATTTCCATCCTTATTTTAATTTATTGAGACTTATTTTGTGGCCCAGAATATGGTTAATCTTGGTGAATACTTCCTGTGCGCTCAAGTAGAGTTTTTATTCTTTTGCTGGTGGAGTGTTCTGTAAATGTCTATTCAGTCACTTTGGTTGGCTGATAGTTTTGTTCCAGTCTTACAGGATTCTGATTTGATAAGGAGTTTTGTTTTTTTTTCCTTTTATTACTTTAAAGATGCTTTGCAAACAAGTTGGGGTACCTGGCTGGCTCACTTGGAACAGCATGCGATTCTTAATCTTGGGGTTGTGAATTTGAACCCCACGTTGGGTTTAGAGATTACATAAATAAAACTTAAAAAAAAAAGTAAGATGCTATACCACAGTGACTGTGGATTGCATGATTTTTTTATAGGATGTCTGCTGTCATAATTAGCTTTGTTCTTTGGCATATATTGTGACACTTGTACTCTGCTACTTTTCTTTCTTTTTTTTTTTTTTTTTGCTACTTTTCTACTTCTAAGATTTTCTCTATCACTGGCTTTCAGCAGTGCTCTAGTGTGATTTCTTTAAGCTTGTTTTCCTTAGTTGTTATTGAACTGCTCAAATTTGTCTTTCAAATAGTTTTCAGATTTTTGCCCAGTGTTTTCAAATTTTTATTTCCACTCCCTCATTTCTGGGCCTTGGATTATGTGTGTGTGTTGAGATACTTAATATTGTTCCACAGATTGCTAATGTTCTATTCCTTTTGTTCCCCTCCAGTCTTTTCTGTCATTGTTCCAGTTTGGATAGAGTCTTTTGCTATTTTTTCAAGTTTACGGGTTTTCTTTCTTTGTGGTGTCTTATATGTTATAAATCTTACCCAATGGCATTTTCATTTCAGATATTATTTTTATTTTATTATTTATTAATTAGTTTATTTAATTTTTAAATTTACATCTAAGTTATCATATAGTGCAACAGTGATTTCAGGAATAGATTCCTTAATGCCCTTTACCCATTTAGCGCTCCTGCCCTCCCATAACCCCTCCAGCAACATTCTGTTTGTTCTCTATGTTTAAGAGTCTCTTATGTTTTGTCCTCCTCCCTGTTTTTAATATTATTTTTGCTTCCCTTCCCTTATGTTCATCTGTTTTGTATCTTAAATTCCTCATATGTGTGAAGTCATATGATATTTGTCTTTCTCTGACTAATTTCGCTTAGCATAATACCCTCCAGTTCCATCCATGTAGTTGCAAGATTTCATTCTTTTTGATTGCTCCATTGTATATATATATACCATATCTTTATCCATTCATCTGTTGATGGGCATTTGGGCTCTTTCCATACTTTGGCCATTGTTGATAGTACTGCTATAAACTTTGGGGTGCATGTTTTCCTTTGAAACAGCACACCTGTATCCCTTGGATAAATACCTAGTAGCGCAATTGCCAGGTTGTAGTGTAGTTCTATTTTTTAGTTTTTTGAGGAACCTCCATACTGTTTTCCAGAGTGACTGCACCAGTTTGCATTCCCACCAGCAGTGCAAAAGAGATCCTCTTTTTTCGCATCCTTGCCAACATCTGTTGTTGCCTGAATTGTTAATGTTAGCCATTCGGACAGGTGTGAGGTGGTGTCCCATTGTGGTTTTGATTTGTATTTCCCTGATGATGAGTGATGTTGAGCATTTTCATGTGTCGGTTGGCCATCTGGATGTCTTCTTTGGAGAAGATATTCATGTCTTTTGCCCATTTCTTCAGTGGATTATTTGTTTTTTTGGGGGTGTTGAGTTTGATAAGTTCTTTATAGATTTTGGATACTAACCCTTTATCTGATAGGTCACTTGCAAGTATCTTCTCTCATTCCGTCAGTTGCCTTTTAGTTTTGCTGATTGTTTCCTTCGCTGTATAGAAGCTTTTTATTTTGATGAGGTCCCAGTAGTTCCATTTTTGCCCCCGGAGACGTGTAGCATAAGAAGTTGCTGTGACTGAGGTCAAAGAGGTTTTTGCCTGCTTTCTCCTCTTGGATTTTGATGGCTTCCTGTCTTACATTTAGGTCTTTCATCCATCCATTTTAAGTGGTCCAGGTTCATTTTTCTGCATGTCGCTGTCCAGTTTTCCTAGAACCATTTGCTGAAGAGACTGTCTCTATTCCGTTGAGTGTTCTTTCCTGCTTTCTCAAAGATTAGTTGGCCATACTTTTGTGGGTCCATTTCTGAGTTCTCTATTGTGTTCCATTGATCTGAGTGTCTGTTTATGTGCCAATACCATACTGTCTTGATGATTACAGCTTTGTAATACATCTTGAAGTCTGGCACTGTGATACCTCCAGCTTTGGTTTTCTTTTTCAAGATTGCTTTGGCTGTTCGGGGTCTTTTCTGGTTCCATGCAAATTTTTGGATTGTTTGTTCTAGCTCTGTGAAGAATGGTGGTGTTATTTTGTTAGGGATTGCTCAGATATAATTTTTAGATGTTATAGTTGCATGTTTTGTTTAATTTAATTTAATTTAATTTAATTTAATTTAATTTAATTTAATTTAATTTTTAGTAGGCTTCATGTCCAGCATGAAACCCATTGCAGGGTTTGAACTCACAACCCTGAGATCAAGACCTGAGCTGAGATCAAGAGTAAGATACTTAACTAACTGAGCCACTCAGGTGCCCCTGGTTCAGCCTTTTTTAAAAAAGTGTTTTACAGGGGTGCCTTGATGGCTCAGTTGGTTAACATCCTACTCTTGATTTCAACTCAGGTCATGATCCCACGGTCATGAGATCAAGCCCCGAGTTAGGCTCTAGTGGGCATGGAGCCTACTGAAGATTCTCTCTTTCTCTTCCTCTGCTCCTCCTCAACTCGTGTGTGTGTGTGTGTGTGTATGCGTGAGCACGTGCTCTCTCTCTCTCTCTGTCTCTCAAAAAAAAATTTTTTTTTCCAGTTCCTCCCTGGTTGTGGTCATGTTTTCATTCTGGTCACCTCCCAGAGCATATTTTTAATGGAGTTTATTTATAGTAGTTGTTATAGTTTCTGCTAATTCAACCATGTCTGTACAATTTTGGGTCTTCACGTAGTGATTTGTTTCCTACTTATTTTCCTACTTCTTTGCATGCTTCGTAATTAAAAAAAATGTTTTGAGAGAGAGAGAGAGAGAGAGAGATTGAGCCAGGGGAGGGGCAGATAGAGAGGAGAGTATAACAAGCATGATCCATGCTGTCAGCTTGGAGCCCAACACACAGTTCAGTCCCACAAACCACGAGATCATAACCTGAGCCGAAATCAGGAGTCAGATGCTTAACCAACTGAGCCACCCAGGTGCCGCGCATGCTTTGTAATTTTTGATGGATGCTATGCGTTATGAACTTTATGTCTTAGGGTGCTGGATTTTGTCATTTTCTGTTAGGGAGTTTTGGGCTTGTTTTAACAGGGAATTAAATTACTTTGGATCAGTTTGATCATTTCAAGTCTTGCTTTTCTAGTTTGTCATGGCACATGTGGGTCTAGGTCTAATTTAGCCCTTCTAATAGGCATTACTCTTCTGATGACCCTTTTATAGGTCTTGTATATTGATTGAGATCTGTACTCTGGCTGGTGACAACACAAACTGTTCCCTGCCCTTTATGAACTTCCGGAGTTATTTGGCCTACTGTTGTCTAGTAGTTCTTGTTTGCTTTGGGTAGTTTACTCTTATTCACGTTCAAGGAGACCGTTCTGCAAAAATCTGGAACTCTCTCATGTAGCTCCCTCCTCTCTTTGTTTTTTGCCCTACAAATCTTGCTCCTTTGGTTTCTACAAACTGCAGTTAAGATTTTTTTGTCAAATCATTGAGACTGACTGGCTCCACTGGGTTCCGGCTTCCTATGTAGTAGTGTCCAATAATTGCTTCTAGGTAGAATAAAATTGCTCTTTCTGCTCCTGGACCTGGGTCACCAGTGTTATCACTGTATAGGTTAGTTTGTATTTTCTTGAATTCTTTATACATTAAATCATAGAAATACGTTTTGTTTGGCATCTGGATTCTTTCGTGCAGCATGATAATTTTGAGATCATCTATATTGTGTTTATTAGTGGTTCATTCCTTTCTGCTGCTGAATACTGTTCTATTATGTGGTTATACTACATTTTTTAGGTGTCCCACACTAAAGTTAGAGGACTACATCATCACAAGCAAATGTATTTATACTATTTTCATGCTATGTTGAAGGTATTAATTTATTGGTATTGTAAAATTAAAAAGTTAAATTATTTTTATACTCTTCATTGGTTCGTTCATTTTAATTCAGTTTTCCATTGACTAATTTTTTTGAAAGATCTTTTAAAAATTTCTTTACTTCAGGTGTTTTTGTGGTCGTTTGGTCAAGCAACATGCTTGTTTTACTGCAAGTCTTGCCATGAAATACTCAGATGTGAAATTGGGTGACCATTTTAATCAGACATTAGAAGAATGGTCTGTGGAAAAGCATACAGAACAGAGCCCAACAGATGCTTATGGAGTCATAAATTTTCAAGGCGGTTCTCATTCCTATAGAGCTAAGGTATGTCACATACTTGATTTTTTAAAATTTCATTTATCTTGTTATCTAAATAATACACATTTGTTGTCTGAAGATTTATGTAACAGTAAGTCAGGAAATTAGTCTCAGCCATTTTGTTATGTATTTTGAAGTTATTTGTATAGGTGCATATAAATATAGAAGTATCATATCTTTTTGGTGAATTGAACCTTTTATCATTATGAAATGTCTTTTAATCTCATTTTTTTGACAAAGTCTGGTTTTTCTTTTTTTTTTTTTTTGTTTTTATTTTTGAGAGAGAGAGGGAGAAATAGAGCACGAGCTGGGGGTGGGAGGTGGGCAGAGAGAGAGGGAGACACAGAATCTGAGGCAGGCTCCGGACTCTGAGCTGTCAGCACAGAGCCCAATGCAGGGCTCGAACTCGTGAATTGCAAGATCATCACCTGGGGCATCCATGTGCCTCCAGTGTCTGGTTTTTCTTAAATCGGCATAGCTAAGTTTTTTTTTTTTTTCTTCCCTTTTACTTTTAACCTTTCCTTATGTTTAAGAGGTTTCTTTTTTCTTTCTTTCTTTTTTTTTTTTAATTTTTTTTTAACGTTTATTTATTTTTGAGACAGAGAGAGACAGAGCATGAGCGGGGGAGGGCCAGAGAGACAGGGAGACACAGAATCTGAAACAGGCTCCAGGCTCTGAGCTGTCAGCACAGAGCCCTATGCGAGGCTTGAACTCACGGACCGCGAGATCGTGACCTGAGCCGAAGTTGGACGCTTAACCGACTGAGCCACCCAGGCGCCCCAAGAGGTTTCTTTTTAAGAAGCACATAATTTTTAAGTTTAGTTTACTGTTGCACTTTTTCTTTATTCGCTTTTCTTTCTTACATGCTTTGGATTAAGTATTTTTTTTATTATTTCCTTCTTTATTAGCATGTTATTGATAACATTGTTTTTCTGTAGATTAAATCTTTTATTTGTTTGTTTGTTTTGAGAGAGAGGGAGAGAACGAGCAGGGGTAAGGCAGAGAGAGAGAGGGAGAGAGAGAATCCCAAGGAGGCTCTGTGCTGACAGCTCCAGTGCGGGGCTTGAACACATGAATTGTGAGATCATGACCTGAGCCAAAATCAAGAGTTGGGTGCTTAACTAACTGAGCCACTCAGGTGCCCCTTTCTATAGATTAATCTTATAGTAAACACTACAAAATGCATTTTAATTTATTGTAAGTTAGTCCTTTTACTACTTTTTGGACAGTGCGAGAACCTTCAGAATACTTTTTAACTGCATTTATTTCTCTCATGACTTATGTGCTTTTGTTGACATAATTTTAAACCCCCCAAACATAATTATTATTTGTTTAGATTCACCAACATTTTACCCTTTAGGTTGTTCTTTGTTCTAACTCCCTGCCTTGCTGGGAAAAGCAGTGCTAAAGGTGGATTCATCTCTCCCAAGTTTTCCTATTCTTTCGGATCTGGATCCCAGTTTTTCATGGCCTTGGTAGCTTTCTGATGCTTTCAGACCTGTTATTTATGGGATGCCTGGGTGGCTCAGTCATTTTTTTTTTTAATTTTTTTTAATGTTTATCTTTATTTATGAGAGAGAGAGACAGAGCATGAGCTGGGGAGAGATGGAGAGAGAGGGAGACACAGAATCTGAAGCAGGCTCTGGGCTCTGAGCTGTCAGCACAGAGCCTGATGCGGGGCTCGAGCTCATCAACTGCGAGATCATGACCTGAGCTGAAGTCGGACGCTCAACCGACTGAGGCACCCAGGCGCTCCTGGCTCAGTCATAAGTGCGGACTTTGGCTCAGGTCATGATCTTGCAAGTCATGAGTTCAAGCCCTTTGTCAGACTCTGCTGATGGTGCAAAGTCTGCTTGGGATTTTCACTCTCTCTGCCCCTCCCGTACTTGCGCTTTCTCTCCCTAAATAAATAAACTTAAAAAAAGTGTTATTTATTTTCTAGCTTCTCTGTTCCTAGGGGCAGAGTTAATTCAAGACAGTCTAGTCTACTATTGTCCAAAGTGGAATTCCTTAATTTATTCCTTAAATAATCTTTTTTTTAATTTGTTTTCTAAACACTATTTTATGTACCCAAATATAATAATGACTTAAAACTAATGTGGGAAGACCTCGTATAGAACAAACCTCATTGCATTCTCTAGAGTCTTCTCATTTTTGTAGAATTCTGATATTTTGGATTTTGATATTTTAGAATATTTTTCATTGGTATTTGAGGTCTGTAAAGCAGTGGGCAATATATTGTTTTGCAAGGAACCTTTCTTAGAGATGATTAAAATGTTTTTCTTCTGGGGTGCTTGGGTGGCTCAGTTGGTTATGTGTCTAGCTTGGGCTCAGGTCATGATTTTGTGGTCCGTGAATTTGAGCCCTGTGTCAGGCCCTCTGCTGACAGCTCGGAGCCTGGAGCCTACTTGGGATTCTGTGTCTCCCTTACTCTCTGCCCCTCTTCTGCTTGCACTGTTTCTCTTTCTCTCTCAAAAATAAGTAAACATTTTTAAAAAACCTTTTTTTTAATGTTTTTCTTCCAACATATGAATATTTCAGATTTCTTATGCAGTAAATCATACAAACACATTAGACAGAGAAAATGAATTAGAGTGGTCATAGCAAGTAAGTTTCGTGATGTCACTTAAAACAAAGATAATTTTCTTAACCTTTCAAACAAGAGTAAATTATACCACAGATGGGACAGCTTATTTTCTATGGAAGTTTTCAAAAATTAAACTTGTGAATCCATTTGAACACCTTGAAATATTGAGTAAAAAAATATTTTTGTTATTTTACTGCATATTCAAAATTCTGTTATAAATAGACTGGATCATTGGCATAATTTTCAAAGTTAATACAGTATTTGCCTCTGTTTATAGCAAGAGTTGTAGAAGCTTCCATTTTTTTTCATTATTCTTTTCTCTTTTTCCCTTTTATCATCACTGTAGCTAGCCTTAGCACTTCCCACTACTGCATACTCATAGTTACACCAAACCATTAAATACTGTGCATAGATAAGAGTAATTGAGTTTATATAAACAGAAAGAGGAAAATATTTATGTTTTAAAGGTTAAAAATTTGAGTACCACTGCTTCTATAGCTCTTACAGAATGATTTTCCAACTTTAAAATCATTTGTTATTGTTTATTCCTAGGAGTGTTAAGTACATTAAAAGCAACCTTTCAAATATATTTAATAATAATCTGATCTAAATAACATTTTTTTAAGTTGTATAATGTTGCATTATGAAACCTATGAACATATTCAGTTATTTTGTCCTTTTAAAAATCTTTTTTTAGTATGTGAGACTATCATATGACACCAAACCTGAAGTCATTCTACAACTTCTGCTTAAAGAATGGCAAATGGAATTACCCAAACTTGTTATCTCTGTGCATGGAGGCATGCAGAAATTTGAGCTTCACCCACGAATCAAGCAGCTGCTTGGAAAGGGTCTTATTAAAGCTGCAGTTACAACCGGAGCCTGGATTTTAACTGGAGGAGTAAATACAGGTAATGTGATGATTATATCAATTTTATTTAGTGTGTTTATAAATGTCTCATAATATTAATTAGATATTTTAAATAATAGTCAACACCAAATATCAGTATATTTATCTTTTTCTGTTAAATAATTTATATAGTTCCTAAGTATAAATGGTAATTGTAGAAGTATTTGATTTTCATTTAGTCTTAAAAATAATAACTGTAGAGCAGGTATTAACAAACTATGGTCCCAGGCACCAAATCCAACCCAGTCATTGTTTTTGTAAATAAAGATTTATTGGAGCACAGCTACACTCATTTGTTTTTGAATTATCTATAGTTACATTTGCACTACAACAACAGAGGTGAATAGATGTGACAGAGACTGTTTACCTTGCAAACCCTAAAATGTTTATTATTTGACCTTTTACCAGAAAAAGGTTGTTGACCCCTACTATAGAGCCAAGTGTTACTCCTGTCACTCTCTGACTACTGGTAAATTGAACCCAGGATGGCAGTCCATTGCCTAGGCAGTGATAAGAAGTAGCTTTCAAAATTAATTTTTAATATACTATAATTTTTCATTCCAAGTCTTCTTTACCACATATATAAGTTAGATCTAAAAATGGCAGATTAACTTTAGTGTCCAAAGTAAAATATAATTATTACTGTTTGCAGACATTTAATTCATTATCAGCAGCTGGTTTTTGAATCTCATTGTATGTCAGGCATTCTTCTGGATGCTAAAGATCTACCATTCCACAAAGCAAAGAAAATATTTACCTTTGTGGAGCTTATATTTTAGCAGGTGAGATGCAGATAACAAACAGATAACTAAATATGTTATTACATGTTAGATGATAAGTGCTATGGAGACACATGAAATATAGAGGAAGGATGGTGAGGGATGGTGGAGGGGGCTTCATTAATAAGGTGACATCTGAGTAGAAATTGAAGGAAATGAGGGAGCAAGATAAGAATAGTGTGGGACAGAGTATTTAAAAGAAAAGAAACTGCTAGTTTGTTGGAAGAATGGTAAGAAGGGTACAGTGTAGGTAAGTAGAATGAATAAGGAAGGCTAGATGATGAGGTTGGAAAGGTATGGGGGTATGGTGGGTGATGGGATGGGGTGAGTTGGGGTAGAGTGGTGAATAGCAGGGGCAAAGGCACATCATTATATAAAACCTTATAGGCCATTACAAGCAAGCACTTTCACATTTACTCTGAGTAAGAAGGGAAGGTTTAAGCAGAGAGTTGACAAGAACAAAGATCATTTGGATGATGTTTTGAAAATAGACTATGCACAGGCAAGGCAGCAGTTGGAAGACCAGTGAAGAGGCTATTTCCATAATCCAGATGAGGAAGGAGATCTAATGCATTATAAAAATCAAATTGAGTGATGCATTGGTTTTCTAGGGCTTCCATAACAAAATACCACAGGCTGGGTGGCTTAAGCAAAATAAATTTTCTCACAGTTTTGGAGGTCCCAAGATCAAGTTGTTAGCAGGTTTGGCTCCTCCTGAGGCCTCTCTCCTTGGCTTGTAGATGGTCACTTTCTCACTGTTTCCTCTTTGTGCATGTGCATTCCTGGTATCTCTTTCTGGGTCCAAAATTTCCTTTCCATAAAAGGACACCAGACAGATTGGGTTAGGGCCTCATTTACAGTGTATAGTCTCTTTAAAGGACCTGTCTCCAAATACAGTCACATTCTGAGGTGCTGGGATTAGGATTTCAACATAAGAATTTTGGGAAAGATCCAGTTCAGCCCATAACAAGTGATAATGAGGAGTTACATGCTCTTTTGAATTACCTTTTCTACTTTTTTCCTTATTTTTGATTCAGTTGGACAACTTTTGTAGTTGCTTGGTGGGTGTGTGTGTGTGTGTGTGTGTGTGTGTGTGTGTGTGTTGCTTATGGTCCTGAGCCATACTCTTCATTTTTTTTTAGATGATGTGTAGAACAATAACAAACTACAGTTACTTACATGAGGAATCTAAGAGAGGACTAGGCCTAACAACATGGTAAAAGTTATTTTTACGTGTGTTTCAGGCAGTTGTAGTGATTTGACATTGTGGGATTCTTTTGTTTGTTTTCTTTTTGGTCCTTGTGTTTTCTTTCATCAGTTTGTCTTTTGGACCTCGTTGCTTTTTATCTTTGTATAAAGAAAAATATCACCAATTATAGTGTCATAGATTGAGCACAGGATTATTCTGAAAACAATAACTACTTTCAAATAAAGTGAAATAAATTTTGTATAAACAGGTGTGGCAAAACATGTTGGTGATGCCCTCAAAGAACATGCTTCCAGATCATCTCGAAAGATTTGCACTATTGGAATAGCTCCATGGGGAGTGATTGAAAACAGAAATGATCTTGTTGGGAGAGATGTAAGAATGATTTAAAAAACTTCTTATGTTTGAACTTCTGTATAAACAAAATTAGAGTAAGAATAGTGCAAGTCAACTTAAACTATTCATGATCATACTATACTTTTCAAATTATGTTTAAAAAGTATTTTCTTGGGGTGCCTGGGTGGCTCAGTCAGTTAAGCATCTGACTTCGGCCTAGGTCATGATCTCATGGCTCATGGGTTCAAGCCCCACATTGGGCTCTGTGCTGACAGCTCAGAACCTGGAGCCTGCTTCAGATTCTCCCTCTCTCTCCCTCTCTCTTTGCCCCTTCCCCCCCCCTCAAAAATAAACATTAAAAAAAATTTTTTTAAGTTATTTTCTTGAGGTTTTCTTACTATCCTTTCAAAAATGCATTCATAGATATAAGTAATTGGCATTATATTATTTAAAAATTTTTTTTTAATGTTTACTACTTATTTTTTTGAGAGACAGAGTTTGAGTGGGGGAGGGGCAGAGAGAGAGGGAGAATCTGAAGCAGGCTCCAGGCTCCGAGCTGTTAGCACAAAGCCTGACAGTGGGGCTCGAACCCACGAGCCATGAGATCATGACCTGAACTGAAGTCAGATGCTTAAACGACTGGGCCACCCAGGTGCCCTGTATTATATTATTAGTATGTTTCGGTTTCTGTTTTGTATAGCTATTTCACACCTTTTCCAAATCACGCCAGTCTTTGAAATTAAATTTTTAATGACATTAAGAATTAATTTTATTGTCACTAAGAGTAGTAATCAGTTGCTAGTGTTTTATTTGAATAGGTTAAGGACATGTGAATTGGTTATAAATATTTGTCAAGAGACTACTAAAAAAGAATTACTGAATTATAATCACTTTCAAGTGTGATTATATTTCTATTATCAAATTTAAAGATTCTCCTTAGGGCTAGAAAAATAGCAATATAACATTTGATTGCTCTAATTCAGTGTCCTTGGTATATTGCTCTTTATTCACTAATAACCTAACAGTTTATTCACACTACTTATTATTTATTTTCGGTTTCCTTTGCATGTAATAATAAAATAGTATATATTCTAGGGGCGTCTGGGTGGCTTAGTTGGTTAAGCGTCTGATTCTTGGTTTTGGATCAGGTCGTGATCTCAAGGTTCATGGGATGTAGCCCCACGTTGGGCTCTGTGCTGACAGCCTGGAGCCTACTTGGGATTCTCTCTCTCCCTTTCTCTCTCTGTCTCTCCTCTCCCCTATAAATAAATAAATAAATAAATAAACTTTTAAAAAATAATATATATTCTGAAATGAGATGAAATACAGTTGTATGGTTCAACCCATTGTTGGTTAATTTTCAGTTGGTTAAAAGCTTGTACTTTTTCACTGGGTGTTGTATGTAATTGATGAATCACTGAATTCTACTCCTGAAACCAGTGTTGCACTGTATGTTAACTAAGTAGAATTTAAATAAAAATTTGGAAAAAATGTTGGGAGAAAAAAAAACCATGAACCTAAAAAAGAAAAGCTTGTGCTTTTTGACACCTTTTTTTTTTTGACATTTTCTATTTGTTACTATATTGTAAATAGAATTTTACCTCTTACTTGCCTTTATAGATTATTTCAAAGTTATTTTTTCTTTATATTATAATTAATCCTGCCCACTAACTCATGTTTGCTGTTGTTTAGGTGGTTGCTCCTTATCAAACATTGTTGAACCCTCTGAGCAAATTGAATGTTCTGAATAATCTACATTCCCATTTCATATTGGTGGATGATGGCACTGTTGGAAAGTATGGGGCAGAAGTCAGACTGAGAAGAGAACTTGAAAAAACTATTAATCAGCAAAGAATTCATGCTAGTAAGGGAATTTATAAGTTTGTTATTGTTGAGATCATTCTAGGCTAGATTCTAAAAAGATTCTAAAAAGGTTCTTCGGAGGGTTTATTTCCTTTCGTAGCAAGACAACATACGGAACAACCAAAATGACTGATCTTAGGGGCGACTGGGTGGCTCAGTCAGTTAAGCGTCTGACTTTGGCTCAGATCATGATCTCATGGTTCATGAGTTTGAGCCCTGCTTTGGGCTTTGTGCTGACACCTCGGAACCTGGAGCCTGCTTCAGATTGAGTGACTCCCTCTCTCTCTATTCCTCCCCTGTTCACACTTCTTCTCTGTCTCTCTCTCTCTCAAAAATAAATAAAGATTAAAAAAAATTAAAAAAAAAAAGGACTGATCTTAGGCCAAATAGGAAGTCTGAGCCCAAATAGGGTATTCACATATTGAGGCCAAAGCCACAAAGGTTCATTGGAAGCTCTGTTGCTGTTGTAATCCCCTTGCAGCCCAAGGAATTCAGAAATATTCTTAATCTGTGATGTATTCTAATACATGACTTGAAATTCAAGATTGAAGAGGAAAAGAGGAAAAAAAGATAGTTTATTGCAAAGTAAGAATCATCTTGTTTAAAGTTTATAACATGAATAGGTATCACTCTTTGGTAGCTGTGTCTTAAAAATTGGTATTCTTGACACTGGTCTTCCTTTCCAACCATGGTCTTACTTTCTGATTCAACTTCTAGATTTCTCTTTCAAAAAGAAGAAATTTTACAGTCCTAGGACACCAAGAAGGTGGGCTTTGTGACAAAGTGAAATCAAAATACAAAATTATAGAAGGGTGCATTCAAATTATGTTAGAGTCATATCCTCTCCTAAAATTCAGGAATGTTTTAGAATCCTACATTTATGTGTATTGGGATTCTTTCACTGCAAGTTATTGTAAAAACAAAAATTGGTATTCTTCACTAAATCTTTTCTGTTACTCTGGTAGAGGTCTTGGATTTTTTTTTTATCAGGTACATTTAGGTAGTCCTGACTCTGTCATTAATTTTTATGTTAATGTCTCATTGCATTTGAAATCAGAAATACACATTTTAAAAACGAGTAAAAACAAATATACATTAGAAGTTCAACTCCCACAGTATTAGCAAACTAGGGGTGTCTTGGCTGGCCCAGTGGGTGGGGCATGCAACTCTTGATCTCAGGGTTGTGAGGTCAGGCCCCATGTTGTGTGTAGAGATTACTTAAAAATTTTAAAAATCTTAAAAACAAATTGGTGTTATAAATTATTTGTCAAGAGTTCCAATTAGTGAAATATACAAAATAAATTTTACTTTTCAGTGAATCTAAATTCTAGTGCATGCCTAATCATAGAAGTATTGTATTTCTAATTTTGTTATTTAGAACAGATTTTAATTTAATGAAAAAGTAATGTATTCGGTGTTTAACTTACTTATGCAAGATTTGGTATCATGTTGAATACCTAAAGTGAAGTCAGCACAGTCGTATAAGAAATTATATTTTGGCTTATTTTTATTTTGGTTTTGATTAAGTAAAAAAATAAGATTAAATTACTCTGTTTTGCCTGATATCTTGCAATCTTTTACTTTGTTAAGGAATTGGACAAGGTGTCCCTGTGGTGGCACTTATATTTGAGGGTGGACCAAATGTCATCCTCACAGTTTTAGAATACCTTCAGGAAAGTCCTCCTGTTCCAGTCGTTGTTTGTGAAGGAACAGGCAGAGCTGCAGATCTACTGGCTTATATTCATAAACAAACAGAAGAAGGAGGGTAAGTATGTGATTGCAAAAAAGATTTTAATAACTATGTAAAGAGACTTATGGTTTTTAGAATATTGGATTCATTTCAGTATTTTATGAACATGAAAATTTAAAGTTTAATAATACCTTTAAGGTTTGAGGAAATAGCTTGTCTTATACATTATGGGAATGAATTAAAATATAACAGTCTTCATAGAGGACAATTTTGTAAGATCTATCAAACATACAGAGGCATGTATCTTTTGACCCCTTTGTTCCATTTCTAGGAATTGTTGGTATACGTGTACTTTTACACGTGTGATATGCACAAGATTATAAAAAGTTACTCATTACAATGTTTTTTGTAAAAGTAAAAGATTGGAACAAAATAGAATGTGTATCAAGAGGACTAGATAAACAAATTATGGTATATCTACATAACAGTTTGTGGCTGAGAAAGGTTGGTATCCGTACTAGATTTTGGAAGATTACCAAAGTATATACATGGAAAGAGGAAAGCAGTTGAGATGGAACTGGGCAGATGGAAGATAGTGGGAGACTTTCACTATGAATTTTCATTTTTGTATTTTATAATGTTTTATGTCATTATATTTTTGAGCCATATAATGAGAAAATGTGAATGTGCTCGTGTTTAAGATATCTTGGCAAAGTATTGCTTAATACATAATAATATCTTAAAATTATCTTTATACAGTATCTTATAAATGTGAGTACTGTTATAGCAACACATGCCTTGTAAAACAATTAAGAAATAATACAAAGAGAAAAATAACTCCCGTTTTTCCTCCCATATGACTTACAGTTGGGAGTCTCATGAAGGAGGATATTTCACTCAGGGTGAAGTACTTAATATTAATACAGTATGTTAAAGGTCTTAACATAGATTCATCTATACTTCATATTAGATTCTACAAATAATAGAAATTGAAATCAGTGAATTAAGTTATGTTTCCTTTCACTCCAGCAATCTTCCTGATGCAGCAGAGCCTGATATTATTTCAACAATCAAAAAAACATTTAACTTTGGCCAAAGTGAAGCAGTTCATTTATTTCAAACACTGATGGAGTGCATGAAAAGAAAGGAGCTTGTAAGTAGATTTTGCAGAATAACCCTCTTTATTTCATTCAAAATACATTATAAATTGGTGAAATACTTTTGTTTTAAATTTGGGTTTAAAATTTTAAAATATTTTTTAACCATGCAAAGATGTCATTTATTATTTTGTTCAATTGGAGGGATATCATAGAAGGACTATGGTTTCTGTATGGTATTGAGACATATATTTGCATTTCTGTTTTGGGAAAAGTTTAATAACTAGACCTCCACAGATTATATCTAGAATCAAGCAAGAACTGTCAAGAGTTGTTAATGGTTTCTCCAAAATATATCTGTAGGAGCTCTTGGTTGGCTCGGTCGGTAGAGCATGCAACTCTTGATCTCAGGGTTGTAAATTTGATCCCACATTGGGTCTAGAGATTACTGAAAAAAAAGTCTTAAAAAAAATATTTAGAAAATATTTTATTTTACTCTGACTCAGTGCTCAAATTAAAGATCATTGTTGCCTAATTTCATTCATCTAAACATGGGCTTAAGTTTTCAGAGATAAAATTTTTAACAACTATAATAGGTAGATGATAACATGGTTTGATCTGTTTCGTTTCATGTATTTCATTTTTATACACAATAAAGTTGAAAGGAAAAAATTATATGGGATTATAATCTTTTACTTTATGAAAAATGTTATTAAATAAAAATCTCTCAAGTGGTGTTTCACTTCAGATAATTCAGAGACATTTCCAGTAAAAGGATAAAATAAGACATTTATCGGGGCACCTGAGTGGCTCAGTCGGTTGAGCGTCCGACTTCAGCCCAGGTCATGATCTCGCAGTTCGTGAATTCGAGCCCCACGTTGGGCTCTGTGCTCACAGCTCGGACCCTGGAGCCTGCTTCAGATTCTGTGTCTCCCTCTCTCTCTGCCCCTTCCCTGCTTGAGCTCTGTGTCTCCCTCTCTCTTGAAGATAAATAAACATTAAAAAAAATTAAAAATTGAATAAATAAAACATTTCTCATTCAAGAACACACATATATATTACTTGGATTAAATGTTCATTCTGTAGAAATAATGTCAAGATTTACTCAGATACGTAATCTGTATTCTCAGGCCATAAGTTGCTTATTGTAGTAAAGGACCTAAAATAGGTCAGAAAGTGAATATAATATTAAACTAAACATTTTGAGTATATTTGCCATTTTTATTTGGTAGATGAGAAAATTTTTTAATTTTGTGGGGGTCTTTTGTTGAAATGAAGTTAATTTCTGACCAAAACCCCAAAAAACTGTATCTCCTATGTGGTTTGAAATTAGTTTCTGTTTTGTATACCTTATGCCTTAGCTTTGAAAATATAAAGGCATAATATTATGAATTGATCTTTAAATAGATCACGGTTTTCCATATTGGATCAGATGAACATCAGGATATAGATGTAGCAATACTTACTGCATTACTGAAAGGTAAGATTTAAATTTTTTTATTTGTAAGATCTTATTCATAGCCTATTTATATAAGGTAGGACTTTTAATTTGGCTGAATTTGGGGGAATTTTTCAGTAATTGTTCTTTGTGGAAGATAACAGTGCTAGCTTTGTTTGTCAGCAAATGAGCTTTTGTTTTTGTCTTGCAGAAATTTTTAAAATTTTTTAATTTTTAGAAAGGTGTATGCCACCAGACCCATTTATTTATCCTGTTAAGAATGTGTCACATTTTTAATTGACTGAAAAATAAATGTTTAAAGGTAATAAGGTATTGGTTCATAGAAATTAGTATGTTCTTAAACATGCTGTTTTCATTCTGAAAGGAAGTTTGGAAAGAAAACTAGTGGTATATTTGAGGACTAAAGAGTTAATATACATCACATTGAACTGTTGTCCTCTCACATATCTTGCCAAAGACATCCAACTGATAAAACAAACAGAATTACGGTGAAAAATCTTCCTAAAAATTAGAAGCTAAAACCGTGTCTCATCTGGGTGGGTACTTGAAAGTCACAAGTATGCAGTGAAGTGGCCAGAGCAGAGTAAAAGAGCACTAAGCATTCACAAGAATTTCCCAAACATTAGACCATAATAAATTGCCAATAGATTAAACATTTGAAAAATACTGCAATAAAATATAACCTATTTACATCTTGGGAAAAAGACATAATAAGTAGTAGGAAATTCAGAAACTGTAAAGGGAAAAATCAATAAATGGGATTGCCTACATATAAAAAATAAAAAGAGAACTCAATATTTGTCATATAATTTTCTTTGTGCTAGCCATTGTGTTTTAGTGGTTTACGTTCTTTATCATTTAATCTTATAACAACCCTAAGAGACAGATTTCCTATTATTTCTTCATTTTATAGATGAGGAAATTAAGGAATAGGATTGTGGAGAGACCACAAAGAGTTGTTATAAATTAATGGTAAGATGATGAATACCTCATGGGAAAAGGAGTCTGAATTTAAGTAAAAATGTTAGCAGAATAATATAAATGCCTGGGAAAAATGTGGAAAGATGGTCAATATTATAATTAAAGTAAATATTAATAAAAGAAGCATTTTACTCTCCTACTGGGTATTCTTATACCATTGAAAGTTTCTTATAACCTTTTTGGGACATATTTTGGCAGTATATTAAAAGTTTGAAAGTATGTATTCTTCTTCCCAGCATTTTGGCTTCTACAGAGTCATCCTATTTAAATAAACATGTACCTAAAAATATATTCACCAAAAAATTCAAAATAACCTGAATGCCCACTAGTGTGATTGTTGAATCAAGTTTAGCTCACCTTTAAAAAGTATTGTTAATGTGTATATGAAGTTAATCTGTATGTACTATTATAAGGAACTAAGGGTATGATATTAAGACACATAAAGTAGGCTACTGAATACTTTGTATCGTAGGATGTACTTTTGCATGAACAATTAAAAGTATATGTATGAATTTATATACGTACAGGAAAGCACCTGTTGTAAGGATATTTTTCATAATTCTAACATAGTACTATCTCTGTGATAGAAACAGGTAATTTGTTTTATTCCTATTGCATTCTGAAGTGTTTGCAGTAAATGAGGCTGTGTGTTTTCTATAGTTGGAAAATAAAAGTCCTAAGCCCTGGGGTAACCTTATCTCTCTGAGACCGGCTACCTCTGAGCAGTGGCTGACATGAACTGTGTAAGTTAATTAAAAGGAAATGGGAAAGGTTCATAAGTGTTCACATTTTAATGGAGATAAATTAATTGAACTTAACTGTTTTCTTTATTCAATTAGGCACTAATGCATCAGCATTTGACCAGCTTATCCTTACACTGGCATGGGATAGAGTTGACATTGCCAAAAATCATGTGTTTGTTTATGGACAGCAGTGGCTGGTATGTAAATATATACACAATGTAATTCACTTAAACTGCATAATAACAAAGTATTTGCTGGAAATGTGATCTGAATTGACATTTTACCTGTCTGCCAAAAATGCAAGATTGGTTTAGCTAAACATTTCTACAACATGCAGATCCATTTAGGATTTCCTAAGTTCTGTTTTGCTCATGATAAAACCTTTGTTATAGGGTATATATACATCACTAAAAATCCTAGAACTGAAAGAAATCTTAGAAATGGTGCCCTATTATACATCTTTGTTTATTAGGGATATTGGCCTGTAATTTTCTTGTGTTGTCAGGATAATGCTAGCCTCATAAAATGAGTTTGGAAGAATTCACTCCTTATTTTTTTGGAAGAGATTAAGAAGGATTTGATTGTTGGTAGAATTCACCAGAAAGCTGTCTGGTCCTGCTCTTCTGTTTTTTGGTAGGTTTTTGATTACTGATTCAATCTCCTTACTCATAATTGGTCTGTTCATATTTTCCATTTCATCATCATTTAGCCTTAGTAGATTGAGTTTTCCCATTTCTTCTAGGTTGTCCAATTTTTTAGTGTGTAATTGTTCATAGTAGTCTTTTAAAATCATTTATATTTCTCTGGTATCAGTTGTAGCATCACCTATTTTCTGATTTTGAGTCCTCCTTTTTTTTATTTTTTCTTGATGGGTGTAGCCAAAGATTTCTCAGCTTTTTATCTTTTCAGACAACTAGCTCTTAGGTTTCATTGATTTCATTGACCTTCTCTATTGTCATTTTAGTTTATGTTTCATTATTTCTATTCTAATCTTTGTTACTTTCTTCCTGCTATTAACTTTGGGTTTTGTTTATTCTTTTTCTAATTCCTTGAGGTATAAATTTAAGTTTGAGACTTTTAGAAGTTTTTGAGGTAGGCATCTATTGCTATCAGCTTTCCTATTAAAACTGCTTTTGTTGCATTCTACAAATGATGGTTTATTGTATTTCCAACTTTTTTTGTCTCAAGATTTTTTTTGTCTCAAGATTTTTTTTGTTTCTTCTTTGACTCATTCATTGTTCAGTAGCATGTTGTTTAATCTTCACATATTTGTGAATTTCCCAATTTTTTTCATGTAATTAATTTCTAGTTAATACCATTGTGGTTGGAAAAGATGCTTGATGATTATCAGTCCTCATAATTTTATCAAAACTTGTTTTATGGCCTGCCATATTATCGATCCTGGAAAATGTTCCATGTACACTTGACATGTGTGTTCTGTTGCTTTTGGATAGGATGTTCTGTATATATCTATTAAGTCCATTGAAGGCCAATTTTTTTTTTTTTTAATTTTTTTTAACATTTATTTATTTTCGAGCGAGAGAGGCAGAGAGAGACAGAGCATAAGCAGGGGAGGGGCAGAGAGAGGAGGGAGACACAGAATCCGAAGCAGGCTCCAGGCTCTGAGCTGTCAGCACAGAGCCCAACGTGGGGCTCGAACCCATGAACCATGAGATCATGGCCTGAGCTGAAGTCGAACGCTCAACCAACTGAGCCACTCAGGTGCCTCGAAGGCCAATTTTTTTTTATTGATTTTCTGTCTGGATGATCTGTCCATTGATATAATGGAGGGTGTATTAAAGTATCCTATCATTATTGATGTCTCTTAATCCCTTGTGTCTGTTACATAGTTAGGTTCTCCTATGTTGGATGTATAAATATTTATAAATGTTATATCTTCTTGTGGATTGACCCCTTCCTTTTTATCTTTTATTACAGTCTTTGTTTTAAAATCTGTTTTGTTGGGGCGCCTGGGTGGCGCAGTCGGTTGGGCGTCCGACTTCAGCCAGGTCACGATCTCGCGGTCTGTGGGTTCGAGCCCCGCGTCGGGCTCTGGGCTGATGGCTCGGAGCCTGGAGCCTGTTTCCGATTCTGTGTCTCCCTCTTTCTCTGCCCCTCCCCCGTTCATGCTCTGTCTCTCTCTGTCCCAAAAATAAAATAAACGTTGAAAAAAAAATTAAAAAAAAAAATAAATAAATAAAATGTTTTGTCTGAGATAAGTATACCTATTCTGTCTTTTGGTTTCCATTTGCATGGAATATCTTAATTCTGTTTCTTCGCTTTTAGTGTATGACTTTACATCTAAAGTGAGTCTCTTGTAGACATCATATAGATGATGAGTCTTGTTTTTTTAAATCCATTCAACCACTGTGTGCATTTTGATTGGAGCATTTAGTCCATTTACATTTAAAGTAATTATTATAGGTATGTACTAATTGCCATTTTGTTCATTGTTTTCTGGCTTGATGGATGAATGGATAAGGTAATTGTATGGAATACATGGAATATTATTCAGCCATAAGAAAGAATGAAATCTTGCCATTTGCAGCAACATAGATGGATCTTGAGATCATTATGCTAGGTGAAATATAAATACCATATGGTCTCTTTTATATGTGGAATATATAAACAGATTGGTGGTTGCTAGAGGTGAGGGGGTGGGGAAGTGGGACAAAATGGGTGAAGGGGGTCAAAAGATTAAAAAAGAAAGGAAAAAAAAGAAATATTCCTATATGTACAAGATAATTCAATATAGTGTTATATCAGATGTTTAGACTAGTTCCTTCAGTGGTCTTTCTCATCTTAACCAAACGGCAACAACCTTTTCCCAGTTTTTGAGATAAGCCTTAGTGTCATTTTTTACTTTTCTCTTTTTCATATATTCCAGTTCAGTAACATTTGTAAATGTTTTCATATTTACTTTAAAATATGCAATTTTTTGGGGCGCCTGGGTGGCGCAGTCGGTTAGGCGTCCAACTTCAGCCAGGTCACGAACTCGCGGTCCGTGAGTTCGAGCCCCGCGTCGGGCTCTGGGCTGATGGCTCAGAGCCTGGAGCCTGTTTCCGATTCTGTGTCTCCCTCTCTCTCTGCCCCTCCCCCGTTCATGCTCTGTCTCTCTCTGTCCCAAAAATAAATAAACGTTGAAAAAAAAATTTTTTTAAATATGCAATTTTTTTATCATCCTGGTTCAATCTACTGTCACCCTTCTTCTTTATTGTTTTAGTAGCATCCTGTTTGTTTCCTTACTCTCATTCTTCCTCTCCTATTACACAGAAGATGGATCACATCACATTTATGCAAAGCACAGTCCAGACCCCTTATGATGGCTTATAGGGTTTCACATCATTTGCCCCATTACTGCCTCTCTTACTTTACATGTTACCACTATTCCCTTTGCACTCTTTTATGTAACCATATTGGCCTTCTTACTGTTTTTAAAACATACCAATAATATTCCTGTCTTTGTACTTGTGGGGTTTTTTTGGTCCCTTATATGCCTGCCTAGACTTGCTTCGTTTTCTTTTTCTGGTTTCCCCTTTTTTTTTTTTTTTTTTTTAATTTTTATTTATTAAGTAATTTCTACACCCAGTGTGGCTCAAACTCACAGCCCCAAGATTAAGAGTTGCATCCTCCCCCGGTTGAGCTAGCCAGGCACCCCTCTTTTTCTGGTTTCTAACCAAACATCTCCTCAAGTAGGCTTTTTATTGTCTAACCTATTTTATTAAAAAAAATTTTTTTTTCAACGTTTTTATTTATTTTTGGGACAGAGAGAGACAGAGCATGAACGGGGGAGGGGCAGAGAGAGAGGGAGACACAGAATCGGAAACAGGCTCCAGGCTCTGAGCCATCAGCCCAGAGCCCGACGCGGGGCTCGAACTCACGGACCGCGAGATCGTGACCTGGCTGAAGTCGGACGCTTAACCGACTGCGCCACCCAGGCGCCCCTTGTCTAACCTATTTTAATAGAAGTCCCCTATGACAGCATTTTCTGTGTTCTTCTCTGCCATTTTTTTTCTTTAGTGTTTATCACTATCTGAGAAATCATTTATATATCTTAGCTATTTATTTCTCTCTCTACTCCTGGATAGTATATTTTGTAGAAGAAAGACTATTTTTGTTCACCTCCTGTATTCACAGCCTGGCACATAGTAAATGCTTGATAAATTTTTTTACATGTCTGAATCAATAGGAAATTTGGCAAATTAAATGTTCATTCCCACATTGAATTTTTATCCAGCCTTTACAGAGGATGAGCTAAATCTTTTCTATGAAATGTAAACAGCAAAGTGGAGAAAAGTATGCACAGCATGAGCTTCTTTGTAGCAAATTCTGTTTTTGGATGTACACACATTCAGGCATATCTGCATGCACTGTGTAGTCATAGAACCTTTTTGGAAACTGTTACTATGAGATATGTTTGTATAAAGATGGGCAGAAGAGAGAAAGTTTCATTTTATGCCATTTTTGGTATTTGATGGTTTTTTTTAAACCATGGAGATGTATTTCCTATAAATAATAAAAAAGAGTATTTAGTCACTTCCATTATTACAGGACTTCAGAGGAAGAAATTAATGTTGATCAGCTGTGGTAAAACTCTTCAATAGTAAACCAACCTTTTAGTCCCTTGAATAGCTTCATTGAATTTTTTTATCTCAAGTGTAAAGACTTGGAAAACGCCGTCATCTTCTGTGTATATATGGTTTATCTCATGGATTTATTAAACACAATGTTACCTATTTGATTTTGTGCTTTCCTTTATAGTTTGCAGCACTATTGTTTTTTCAGTTTTTCCTCTTCGTTGTTAAGAGTTACGCATGGAGTGTATGAAGAAATGTGGAACAAAGCAAATACTTTTTCTTTAACTAAACCTTTTTTTCCTCAGATGTGAAAATTTCGTAAGGCTTTATTGTTGTTTTGGGCAGTGGTTATAAACTCAATTCAGATAGAACACTTCTTTTTTAAAATATAAGTTTCATTATGCCCTTTTTATTACATGAAAATAAAATTTTATCAAGTACTTACTATACAAATAAAAATAAATTGGGGAGCCTGGGTGGCTTAGTCATTTAACCATCCAACTCTTGGTTTTGGCTCAGGTCATGATCTCACGGTTCATGAGATTGAGCTCTGTGTTGGGCTCTGAGCTGGCATTGCAGAGCCTACTTGGGATTCTCTCTCTTCTTCTGTCTGCCCCTCCCTTGCTTGTGCTCTCTTTCTCAAAATAAATAAACATTAAAGAAAACAATATAATGCCATATTGTGATAAAAACAAATGAAAGTCATTTATAATAAAAATAGGTATTTCAGAGTGACAATACTTAAGAATGGAAACATAAATAGCATAATAAATAATTATATGCTTGCACTTATTTTATGTAGAATCCGTGTAAAATGCTGCAGTTGTGAGTACATGCTAATATGGAAATGTTGTCAGTAATTTAAATTCCGTGGGGAGCAGAAAAATACCCATTGACAACTACAGGACAAGGAAAGAGCAAAGAAGAGGCACAAATAGGAATTAGAGCAAAAGTAGTTAGAATAAGTAATAACATATGAGAATTATTTGTATATGGTAAGAGAAAGAATCCTAAAATAAGAATAGCATGCCTTGATAAATCAGTGGCTATTAATAGGAGAAATTGAATAAGTTTTACAGTGTTATTAATTAGTTCAGCCTTATTTTTAAGTGCAATGTCAAAGTATTTCCCTTGTTGTGACATAGAGCTGAGTGATAAAAAATATTGCAGAAAACATGGGCACCTGGGTGGCTCAGTTGGTTGAGTATCTTATTCTTGAGAGAATCTGGAATTCTCTCTCTCTCCCCCCCTCTCCCCCACCCCTCCTTTCCTTGTGCACTTACTCAAAAAATAAATAAATATACTTAAAAACTGCAGAAAACATATCTTCCATGTTGAAATCCCATCACGTATGAGGTGTGCATTTAGTCTGTATCCTTAAGAAGATCTTGGTGACCAGATCCTTTGCTAAGAGATGGAAATAGAGGACAGATTGGAGAAATGGTAATAGAAGCTGCTGTAGAGAAGTTGTACAGTTATCTATTAAACTTATGCAGACAGAATCAGAATAAATTGAAAAACAACAGGTAAAAAAAAAAAAAACAAAAAACAGCCAATAATTTTGATACTGATTTTCCCCACAAAGTTTTATTTTATCATATGGTACTAAAATACTAAAAATATACAGAAGCAATAACATGAGATATTTAAAATATCTTAATATACATATAAAATATACTAATGTTAAATGCATTAATATTAAATATATTAGTGTTCTATTAATAAAATACCCTTTATGAGGCACCTGGGTTGCTGAGTTAAGTGTCTGACTTCGGCTTAGGTCATGATCTCTCGGTTTGTGAGTTCGAGCCCCAAGTCAGGCTCTGTGCTTACAGCTCAGAGCCTGGAGTCTGCTTTGGATTCTCTTTCTCCCTCTCTCTCTCTTCCTCCCCTGCTTACATTCTCTCTCTCTCTCAAAAATAAATGATTTTTAAAAATTGTTTCTTAAATAAAATAAAATACCCTATTAATGATACTTGAAATTTCTATATTTGTGTCTCCACTAATTTAACAGCATTTGATTCAGAGTCTGTTGAAGTCTATAAAGAGTCCCTAAAAACTTAAAAGGGACAGCTTAAAAATACTGACTGACGTACATGGTTTACATTAAACTCAAATGGCACAGATTGTATTGCTATTAGGAGATGTAATTTTTCTCTAATGTGAATAATTTCTGTTAAAGTTCTAAAGAAAACTGAGTACCATCTTATGTAACTAATATGATGTTGTATTTTTGGAAACTTCATTGCAAAACAAACTTTGACAATACTTTGTGTTTATATGTAAAGCAGAATTATTGCATTTTCACACATGAAAGTCCAACAGCATAACAAAGTTGTGTGAGATATCGGACAGTCCTTTCTGAGTGAAATTGTCTGGCATAGTGCATGATATCTGGTATCCTTTGAATGTTAGTAATGGCCCCCAAATAGTGAAATGATCTGTCCAAAAAACCTTTCCTAAACATTGAGAACCATTGCTCTAAGATTTTTTCCCCCAAATTTACTTGATGATGGATTCTTTCTTGTCCCCCCCCGCCCCCCCCACTATGTAACACTTCTCTCCTGCAGAAATAGTGCTTATGGAGTATTCTTTGGGGAATGCTAGTATAGAGAAGTCTTTTCTTCTATTCCCTTTATACCTTAAGTTCTAGCCTTTTACTATTTTGCATCTTTTTAGTTTGTTCCAAAACTGTTCAAGAACAAATAAGTATAAATCCTAGGACTTGCATTGAGAATTATTTGTATAATTAGAATGTGTGAAATATATTCACTAATTTTGATATTTTAGGTTGGATCCTTGGAACAAGCTATGCTTGATGCTCTTGTAATGGATAGAGTTGCATTTGTAAAACTACTTATTGAAAATGGAGTGAGCATGCATAAATTCCTTACCATTCCTAGACTGGAAGAACTTTACAACACAGTAAGTGTGTGTTAAAATTCTTTGTTGACTAAGCTTTGTTATCTTTGGGAAATGTCACTTTACTTAAACATATCCAATTCTGCTAAAACCTTTAATGATTTGCTTGATTACTTGGAAAAATTGCAGCCAGTCTTAGTGTCCTGTAAGTCTTAGTGTGCTATATGACAATCTGAAACCATTTCCTTGTTTCTGGAGATTTTCCCTGTCATCGCAGCAACATAGGGAAAAGGTAAAGTGTTAACAAGCCTGTCTTTTCCTTATCCTCGCCCCTTTTTAAAACTCTAGAATCAGCTTCTTAATTACAGAATAATTGTATTTCCTTCTTTTTCTTTTTTCTTGGTCGTCATTTGTTACACTAAATTTTTATTGATGCCTTTTTATTGATGCCTTTTTTTGTAAAAAATTACACATTGTTTTTTTGTTTATCCTTTTTGTTTTTCATGATTTTGACCTTGTGGTGTCCCCCTTTTAGGTTACATACCATTTTTCATTGTTTTCTAAAGAGCTCCTGAAAACTATCCCCCTTACAAAGCCTTTTGAAATCATTTCATTTTGAAATTTCACATGTCTAGCATTGGAGAGAGTAAATACTGCCATCTTATTGGTTTTCCATGTTGCCAGCTTTAATTGAGCTACACTTTGAAGTGCACTATTACCAAATCCTAGCTTTCTAAATCTGACTTCTCTGCAAAGTTGTCTGTCCATTCATCAGTTTCTACTTCTTTATCTCCTTTTAATTCCTAATGTCTTTGTACCTTGTCTTTTTTTTTTTTTTTTTTAATTTTTTTTTTCAACTTTTATTTATTTTTTTGGGACAGAGAGAGACAGAGCATGAACGGGGGAGGGGCAGAGAGAGAGGGAGACCCAGAATCGGAAACAGGCTCCAGGCTCTGAGCCATCAGCCCAGAGCCTGACGTGGGGCTCGAACTCCCGGACCGCGAGATCGTGACCTGGCTGAAGTCGTACGCTTAACCGACTGCGCCACCCAGGCGCCCCTGTACCTTGTCTTTATAGCAGTCATACTACTTCAGTAGTCTAATCTTCTTATCCTTTCTTCAAATTAGTTCTTTAAACTAATTATTCTTATAATCATATATTTTACCATGTCTTCAGTTTAAAAATTTTTGATAGATCCGTGGGGGTGGGGGTGGGGGGTTTAAAATGGCAGAGTAGTAAGGAGACCCTGGGCTTGTCTTGTCCCTCGAACACAGCTAGATTGACATCAAACCATTTGAATATCTAGAAAATTGATCTGAGGGTAACAGAACAATCTGAGTAATTTGAGGGAGAGAACACAGCAGGTACATGGTGTGGAGAGGTGAATTGGGGGATAGAAGAGCCGTGGTGCTTCACATGGGAGGGAGCTGTTTTCCCAGGGAGGAGAAAGACAGAGGGAGAGAGAGCAGTGCATTGGGTTTGTGCAAGAAAGCACTCGCTATAAAAGCATCTAAAGAGAAGGAGTAAAAACATGCACAGAGGACTACACAAGAGAAAACTGCTCCCTGAAACCACTAATGGGGGAAAAAGGAGAGGGTTTCATTACTGCCAGTCTTTTATAAACAGCGGAGCACAGAGTCTGAAGTTTCAGAGGTCAGCCACTGGTGCTACTCCAGTGAGGAAGCAGGGTGGAGACCTGGGAATAGGCTGTCCAGTCTGAGGATCCCCTAGGTCGCATGGGGAGAAGCGGTTCCCCTGCTTGGAGTGCGTTTGGTAGAGGTGATATGGCCTCTCCACAAGCAAAACACCCAGTGGTCACCATCAAGCCACCTCAGTCACCTGTATAGGAACAGAGATGTGGCTGAGGGCAGTAAACCCTGGTACCAGCTGTGTATTGTTATTTACCATAAACTCGAGCTGGTGCCAGTGCACCGTGGTGCAACCATTTTCCGGGACAAGCCAGCCCCAGACATAGCACAGCAAGACCGTTCCCCAGTGGATGGCTTTGGGTCTGAGCCATAGGGGTCTCTAAAATGTGGGGTTTTGAAACACAGCCATACCTGAAATAAGTTGGACTCTCAACTGACTGAGCATCCTAGGTGGCCTTTTTATTGTTTTTTTTGTTTTGTTTTGTTTTTTTATATTTTTTTCTCTCTTCTTTTCTCTTTTGTCTTCCAAGCTTCTTTTAACAAGCAGACCAAAACACACCTAGGATCTAGCTTCCATTATGTGATTTTTTTTTTTTACTTTTTAAATTTTTATTTGATTCTGTTATTACTGTTTTTTGTAATCAAAAATGACAAGATAGAGGAATTCACCTCAAAAGAAAGAACAGAAAGATATGACAGCCAAGGATTTAATCAATGCAGTAAGATGTCTGAACTAGAATTTAGGGGTGCCTGGTTGGCTCAGTTGGTTAAACGTCCAACTTCAGCTCAGGTCATGATCTTGCGGTCCTGAGTTCGAGCCCCGCATTGGGCTCTTGTGCTGACAGCTCAGAGCCTGGAGCCTGCTTTGGATTCTGTGCCTCTCTCTCTCTCTGCCCCTCCCCACCTCGCGCTCTGTCTTTCTCATAAATAAACATTAAAAATTTTTTTAAATGATTATAAGGATATTAGCTGGGCTTGGGGAATAAAAGCATAGAAGACACTAGAGAATCCATTTCTGCAGAGATAAAAGACCCGAAATCTACACGGACTGAAATTAAAAATGCTATAGCAACAAGGTGCCTGGGTGGCTCAGTCAGTTAAGCATCTGACTCCTGATTTCAGCTCAAGTCATGATCTTGTGGATTGTAGGGTTGAGCCCTGTGTCAGGCTGTGCTTACAGCATGGAGCCTGCTTGGGATTCTCTGTCTCCCTCTCTCTGCCCCTTCCCTGCTTGCTCACATGCTCTTTTTCTCTCTCAAGATAAATAAATGTTTTAAAAACTGCTATAACCAAGATGCAGATCCAAATAGAGGCCATAAAAATGAGGGTGGACAAGGCAGAGGGGGAATTAGTGATACAGAAGATAAAATTGTGGAAAATAATGAAGCTGTAAAGAAGAGGGAAACAAAAGTCAGGGATCATGAAGGCAGACTTAGGGAACTCAGTAATTTATTAAATGTAATAACATTTGTCTCATAGGAGTCCCAGGAGATGAAGAGAGAGAAAAAGGGGCAGAAAGTTTGTGTGAGCATTGTAGCTGAAAACTTACCCTAATCTGGGGAAGGACACAGACATCAAAATCCAAGAAGCATAGAGAACTCCCATTAAATTCAACAAAGGCAGCCATTGCCAAGACATATCATAGTCAGATTCTCAAAATACACACACAAGGAAAGAAACCTGAAAGCAGCATGGGGGAAAAAGTCCTTAACCTACAAGGGAAGACAAATCACTTTCACAGCATATCTGTCCACAAAACTTAGGCCAGAAAGGAGTGACAGTGTATTTTCAACGTGCTGAATCGGAAAAATACACAGCCAAGAATACTGTATCCAGCAAGGCTGTCATTCAGAATAGAAGGAGAGATAAAGAGTCTCCCAGACAAAAACTAAAGGAGTTTGTGACCACTAAACCCGCCCTATAGAAAATTTTAAGGGAGGACTCTTTGAGTGGAGGGGGGAGAAAAAAGACTAAAAGCAACAAAGAGTAGAAAGGACCAGAGAGCATCACCAAAAACACCAACTCTACAGGTAACACTATGATACTAAATTCATATCTTTCAATAATCACTCTGACTAAATTCTCTGGAGAATCAAAAGATGTAGGGTATCAGAATGGATAAAAAGAACGATACATCTATATGCTGCCTACAAGAGACTCATTTTAGACCTAAAGACACCTGCAGATTGAAAGTGAGGGGATGGAGAACTGTCTATCATGTTAATGGATGTCAAAAGAAAGCCACAGTATTCATAATTAAATCAGACAAACTACATTTTAAAACAGACTGTAAAGAGATGAAGAAGGGCATTATATCATAATTAAGGGTTCTATCCATTAAGAAGATCTAACAGTTATAAATATTTATGCCCCCAACTTAGACCCACCCAAAGTATATAAATCAATTAATAATAAACTCATTGATAATAATACAGTGATAGTTGGGGACTTTAGCATCCCACATACAACAATGGACAGGTCATCTAAGCAGAAAATCAACAAAGAAACAATGGCTTTGAATGATACTGGACCAGATGGACTTACCAGATACATTCAGAATATTTCATCTTAAAGCAATAGAATACACATTCTTTTTGAGTGCACGTGGAATATTCTCCAAAAACAGATCATGTATTGGGTCACAAATCAGCCCTCATCGGGTACAAAAATATTGAGATAATACCATGCATATTTTCAGATCACAACTCTATGAAACTTGAAGTAAACCACGCAAAAAAATTTGGAAAGCCTTCAAATACATGGACATTAAAGAATATCCTACTAAAGAATGAAATTAAAGAAGAAATTTTAAAAAATACATGAAAACAAATGAAAATGAAAACCCAATGGTCCAAAACCTTTGGGATGCAGCAAATGCAGTCCAAAAAGGGAAGTATAGTGCAATTCAGGCCTATCTCAAGACACAGGAAAGGCCCCAGATACATAACCTAACCTATGCCTAAAGGAGCTAGAAAAGGAACAGCAAATAAAGTCTAAAGCCAGCAGCAGCAGAATAAGGGAAATAATGAAGATTAGAGCAGAAATAAAAGATATAGAAACAAACACACAAAAAAATCAAAACCAAGAGCTGGTTCTTTGAAAGAATTAACAAAATTGATAAACCCTTAACCAGACTTAACAAAAGAAAAGATAAAGGACCCAAATAGATAAAATCACAAGTGAAAGAGGAGAGATCACAATCAGCACCACAGAAATACAGTTATAAGAGAATATTATGAAAATGATATGCCTACAAACTGGGCAATCTGGAAGAAGTGGACAAATTCCTAGAAACTCACAAACTACCAAAACTGAAACAGGAAGAAATAAAAGTTTGAACAGACCCATAGCCAGCAAAGAAATTGAATCAGTAATCAAAAATCTCCCAACAAATGAGTGCTGGGCCAGATGACTTCCCAGGGGAATTCTACCAGCCCTTTAAAGAAGAGTTAACACCTATTCTTCTCAAACTGTTCTAAAAATAGAAATGGAAGGAAAACTTCCAAACTCATTGAAGCCAGCATTACCTTCATTCAAAAATCAGATGAAGACCCCACTAAAAAGGAGAGTTACAAACAATACCCTGATGAACATGGTTGCAAACATTCTCAACAAGATACTAGCAATTGTAAAAACAAACAAACAAAAGGTACTAGCGAATCAAATCCAACAGTACATGAAAAGAATTACTCACTGTGATCAAGTGGGATTTATTCCTGGGCTACAGGGGTAGTTCAGTGTTTGCAAATCAGTCAATCTGATACATACCCCACATTAATAAAAGAGAGGGTAAGAGCCATATGAGCCTGTCAATAGATGCAGAAAAATCATCTGACAAAATATAGCATCCATTCTTGTTAAAAACTAAGTAGGTATAGATGGACTATCATAAAGGCTATATATAAAAGACCCACAGCTAATACCCTCAAGTGGGGAAAACAGAGGTTTTCCTCTCTGGTGTGGAACAAGAGAGGGATGTCCATTCTCATCATTACTATTTAATATAGTACTGGAAATCGTAGTCTGAGCAATCAGACAACAAAAATAAAAGGCATCCATATTGGCAAGGAAGAAGTCAAATTTTCACTATTTATTTGCAGACGATGTTTTATACTCTATGTAGAAAACCCAAAGACTCCACCAAAAAATTGCTAGAACTAACACATGAATTCAGCATAGTTGCAGTATATAAAATCAATGGGCAGAAATCTGTTGCATTTCTATACACCAATAACAAAGCAGCAGGAAAAGAAATAAAAGAATTGATTCCATTTGCAATTGTACCCAAAACAATAAGATACTTAGGTATAAACCTAAGGAAGTAAAAGATGTATACTCTGAAAACTATAGAACACTTATGAAGGAAATTGAAGAGGACACAAAGAAATGGAAAAGCATTCCATGCTCATGGTTTGGAAAACAAACATTGTTAAAATGTCTATATTACCCAAGGCAATCTTCATATTCAATGCTATCCCCATCAAAATACCACCAGCATTTTTCACAGAGCTACAACAAACAATCCTAAAATGTGTAAGGAGCCACAAAAGACCCCAAATAGCCAAAGCAATACTGAAAAAGGAAAAAACAAATCATGATTCCAGATTTCAAGCTTTATTACAAAGCTTTAGGCGGGCTCCTGGGTGGCTTAGGCATTAAGCATCTGACTTTAGCTCAGGTCATCATTTCACGGTTTGTGAGTTTGAGTCCTACATCGGGTGAGCTTGAGCCTTGCTTCTGGTGAGCACAAGCCCTGCCTCAGATAAAAAAAAACATGAGCTCCGCTCCCGCCCCCACCCCACCCCCACCCTGTCTCTCTTCCCTTTGCTCACTTGCGCCCTCTTTCTCTTTTTCTCAAAAAAAAAAAACAAAAAAAAAAAAAAAACCAGAAAACTATAGTCATCAGGACAGTTTGGTTCTGGCACAAAAACAGACACACACATCAATGGAACAGGGTAGAAAACCCACAGATGGACTCCCCAACCATATAGTCAACTCATCTTTAACAAAGCAGAAAAGAATATCCAATGGAAAAAAGAGTCTCTTCAACAAATGGTATTGGGAAAACTGGATGGGGATAGGCAGAAAAATGAAACTGGACCACTTTCTTATACCATACACAGAAATAAATTCAAATTGATGGAAGACCTAAATGTGAGACAGGAACCTATCAAAATCCTAGAAGAGAACACAGGCAGCAACCTCTTTGACCTCGACTGGTGCAGCTTCTTAATAGACATGTTGCTGAAGGCAGAGGAAACAAAAGCACACATGAACTATTGGGACTTCATCAAGATAAAAATCTTCTGCACAGTGAAGGAAACCATCAACAAAACTAAAAGACAGCCTATGGAATGGGCGAAGATATTTGCAAATGACATATCTGATAAAGGGTAGTATCCAAAATATTTAAAGAGCTTATCAAACTTAACACACGAAAGACAAATAATCCAGTGAAGAAATGAGCAGAAGACATGAATAGACACTTTTCCAGAGAAGACATCCAGATGGCCAACGTACACCTGAAAAGATACTCAACATCACTCATCTTCAGGGAAATGCAAATCAAAACCAGGATGAGATACCACCTCACACCTGTCAAAATGGCTAAAATTAACCACTCAGGAAACAACATGTTGGCGAGGATGCAAGAAACTAAAAATAGAATTACCCTACAATCCAGCAATTGCACTATTAGGTATTTACCCAAGTGATACAAACTACAGATTCAAAGGAGGTACATGCCTCCCAGTGTTTACAGCATCATTATCAACAATAGCCAAACTATGAAGAGAGCCCAAATGCTCATCAACTGATGAATAGATAAGATGTGGTGTGTATGTGTGTATATATATATATATATATATATATATACAGACACACATATATAATGGTATATTACTCAGCCATCTAAAAGAATGAAGTCTTGCCATTTGCAATGATGTGGATGGAGCTAGAATGTGTTATGCTAACAAAATAAGTCAGAGAAGGACAAATACCATATGATTTCACTTATGTGTGGAATTTAAGAAACAAAATATGAATAAGAGGGAAGGGGAAGGGAAGAGAAGAGAGGGAACAAACCACAAGAGACTCTTAATGATAGAGAACAAACTATAGGTTGACAGAGGGAGGTGGGTGGGAGATGGGCTAGATGAGTGATGGGTACTAAGGAGGGCACTTGTGATGAATCACTGAATTCTCCTGAAACCAATTTTGCAAGGTATGTTAACTTACATTTAAATAAAATTTAAATAAAAAACTTTTAATAGCTCCCAGTGTGTATAAAATAATACCCAAACTTTTTGCTTGATTTTCAAAGCTCTCCAGCTTTTGAAATTTTGTCATAGCTCTTTCACTTGGCCTTTTATTCCCACCCGTACCTTTCCATAAATGTTTGTTACGTTGTCTTCCTACTGTTCTTCAAAAACAAACTTAACAAAAAAGCAGTTCTTGTTTACACACTGCAGTGTGTTTTTCTCTCAGCTACTCTCTACTTACTGGAATTTTATTCATTATTAAGAACATAGTTCAAATGCCATGCTGCTGCCTCCATGAGGCTCATTGAGGAAGTTAGTTGAGGACAATTGTATCTTCCCCTGTGGATTATAAATTTTTTTTGAATAAGGATTATACCCTTATTTTTCCCCCAGTTTTTATCTTTAATAATGTCTAGCACAGTTACATTGAACTTTGATGACCTTCTGTTTCTAGTGAACAAATATAAAAATTAAAAGGATTATTCATTGTGCTGAAGTAAGGTTTATCCTTGAAATATAAGCCAGATATAAAACAATAAAAATAAAAATTGATCCCATTAGCAAGGCAAGTAATTTTTTTAATGTGTAATTCAAATTATTAAGATAAACTTTTCAGCATCAGTTACTAAAAATTTTTTTAACGTTAAGGGATTATATAATATGATAAAGTAGTGGCTCTCAAACTTTTGGGGTATCAGTGTCCTATTACATAAAAATTATTGGGGACTTAAAAGAGCTGTTCTTAAAAGGGTTTATGTGTCTCGATACTTACCATATTACAGAATAAAACCAAGAAATTTTTAAAATATTAGTTTGTTTAGGTAACAGTAATAATCTGTCACATGTTAACACAAAAAAAACATTTTTCGAGGAAAAAAAGTGAAGAGAATAGAATACATATACTGCTTTACAAATCTCTTTAGTATCAGGCTTCATAGAAGACAACTGGATTCTTATATTTGCTTTTGAATTTAATCTTATGATATCATACATCAAGAAGCCTCTGGAAAACACTAATCACTGAGAGAGAGTGAGAATGAAAAAATGCAAATATCTTAACATGATTCTGAAAATATTTTTGATCTCATGGACCTTTTGAAAGAGTCTTGGGGGTCATCAGGGGAAACTGGACACACTTTGAAAACTGCTATATTAAAATATATTTCCTTTATACTAAGAAATTAATATAATGAATAAACAGTAATGGAGTAAGATAAAATAGAATTCTAAATATTGCATGTCTGTGTGATTATATACTGTTAGAGAAAATATAATGAAAATTGCTAATACCTAAAAATGTGAAATACTTTGTATTTATTTTTTAAAAATTAACATACAAGGAAGAATTGCCAGAGAAAACTTAGGTTCTCAGTGGATAGATTAAATAGTAAAAAGAGGGCACCTGAGTGGCTTAGTCGGTTCAGTGTCTGACTTTGGCTCAGGTCATGATCTCATGGTTATGAGTTCGAGCCCTGCATCAGGCTCTGCACTAACAGTGCGGAGCCTGTTTGGGATTCATTCTCTACCTCTCTCTCTCTTCCTCTTCCTCTCCCCCTCTCTCCCTCTCTCCCTCTCTCTCTCCCTCTCTCCCTCTCTCCCTCTCTCTCTCTCTCTCTGCCCCTCCCCTGCTGTCTCTCTCTTTCTAAATAAATAAATAAACTTTGAAAAATATTGTAAAAAGAAAGAGCAAAGTAAGGCTAAATACACAATATACACAATATTAGTTACAGTCATCTTTAGATATTATACAGAATTTTGAAATGAAAATATTTTGGGGGGCACCTGATTGGCTCAGTCAGTTAAGCATCTGACCCATGTATTCAGCTCAGGTCATGATTTCACTGTTCGTGGGTTTGAGCGCTACACAAACCTGACAGCACAGAGCTTGCTTGGGATTGTCTCCCTTCCCCCCCTCTTTCTGCCCCTTCCTCACTTATGCTCTCTCTCTCTCTCAAAATAAATAAACATTTGAAAAATAATTAAAAGAGAAAGTATTTGTAAAGAAATAAGAGGTTTACCCACTGAGATTTGAAAATCTATTACCAAGTATATGTGGTCAAAATGTTCAAGTAGATTGAGTTGATTACTATAATAACCTCTTAAAAATTAATAACACAGTGATGGGAGGAAAATCCCATTTGATATTTCTTTTAAACAATAGATTTAAAATATTGAAAATAAGTGTCTTGATTTGTGATGCTGCCTAGAATTCACTGTAGTAGGTTTCAGATGGATCAGACCACTGTCTAAAAAGTTTAGGATACATTTTTGGTCCATTTACCTCAGCCTTGATGGGGGACATACACACTGGGGTTTTTTTCAAAATACAGGACACCATCAACATAAGATTACTGTAAAAATGACATTTGTGTTTAGTCTAATAGTATACGTAAGTGGAAGTAAGATAATAAGGTATTTATGGATGTAAGTATTCCGTTTTAACTTCCTTAGGTGGAAATTAAGATGACATCTATAAATTTTTAAAGTTTATTATCCAAAATATTTAAAGTATTGATGCAACTTGATTTAGTGGCAGAAACAAGGTACATTTTAATAAGAAGAGTGTAAAGCTCCATTACCAATTAAAGAAACGTAGATTAAAGATATAATTGTGACACTTAAATGTTTTCATGATTATAAATTTGTGTTCTGCATAAGTAAAACAACATAAATTACACATCTTAATGAAGGTAAATATGACAATACAAAATGATTATATCTTTTTCTTTGCTCCATTTTATGAACAGAATTTATTTAACTGAAAATATGATTTGGGCAAGAAGGTTGATAAAGTTCAGTAAGTAACAAAAAGAGAAGTTGTTAAATTATTTTAGAAGAAAGTAATAGTTCGCTCTAATTTTTTCTCCTTAAAGAAACAAGGTCCAACTAATCCAATGCTTTTTCATCTTGTTCGGGATGTCAAACAGGTAAGAGATTATTTTTGTTTTTGAAAATGCAATTTAAAAATTTGGTTACACTTCATCTGTTCCTAAAACACATTTAAGTAATGTCCATCTCAAAAATAGCAATAAAGTGACACTTTTTAGAACAAGGTAAAGTAAGGGCTACATTTGTGGTAACAAAAGTAAAGAGAATAGTGTACCAGAAATCAAAAAAAAAGGAAAGTTAATTATACTCAGACCAAGTTTTGTGAGCTTCTAGTCATCTGAGATAGACTGTGATGAATTTCATAATGCTCATTGGTCCATAAAGGAAGATTATTGATAAAATGTATCTTCTTTGTCTGTGTTCAGAAGAAATTTGTTTCCTGGGCCTTAGAGGACTGTGAATAAAGACATTGAGGGAAACACTGGATGATGATCTTCATGGCAGAGTTTGCCAAAAGTGCTGAAATGTTTGCGTTCATGTGCGCATGGTTTCTCTTTTCATATTCAGTATTGGTCATGGTGGAATATATAGCACTGTCATGTGGTTTAAAGCCATTCTGTGGGGACTAAACTTGATGTACTAATATTTCCCTTCTCTTCTATTGGGATTCTTTGTGAATTAATAGTTTTAGACATCTATTAAAAATTTTATAGTCATTTAAAATATTGGTATCCAGTAGTTTTATTTTCCTAGGTGAAAAGGTATTCATTTAATTAACTGAAATATTTTTGTAGTTTCTGAACTAAAATGCTTTCTAGAATTCTTCAAACTTTTACTTGTTAATATATGTAAGTGTACTATTAAATAACTGAAAAATTAAAATAGAAATGTCATTTTCTGTTTTGATTTTTTTGTGTTTTGTCACTTATTTAATACTAAACTAGCTTCCCATGGGAAAAAACTTAGACTTTATTATACTTAAAAATATTTTTTTCTTTAATTCAATTTTTTCCAGGTGTTTTCCCTTATAACTTTATTAAAAAATTTTACATGTCATAAAATTCATTCAGTGTTCATTGGATTTTAGTATATTCACAGAGTTGTGCTACTGTGACTGCAATCAAATTTTTTTTTTAATTTTTAAAAAGTTTATTTATTTATTTTGAGAGAGGCAGCCCGAGCATGAGTGGGGAAGGAGTAGACAGAGAGGGAGAGAATCGCAAGCAGACTTTGTGCTGTCAGCACAGAGACCACTCGGGGCTTGAACTCACAAACTGTGAGATCATGACCTGAGCTGAAACCAGGAGTCAGCTGCTTAACCACCTGAGCCACCCAGTCACTCCTACAGTCTAATTTTAGACTAATCCATTAGCAGTCACTCTCCATTCCTGTTTCTTTCTCTACTCGTTACTCTACTTTCTCTACTCCTCTGCCCCTGCCCTTGGCAACTGTTAATCTACTTTCTGTATGTCTGGATTTGCCTATTCTGGACATTTCACATTGTTTTTTTGTTTTGTTGTTTAAATAATTAAAGCTTTTTTTTTTTTTTTTTCTTCCTAGACGCTTGAGTGATGGGAGAGACCTTTAGTCCACGGGTTTCTAATGTTTATTTGAGAGACAGAGACAGAGCATGAGCTGGGGAGGGGCAGAGAGAGACGGATTCAGAGTCACAGAATGCGAAGCAGGTTCCAGGCTCTGAGCTGTCAGCATAGAGCTGGACGAGGGGCTCGAATTCATGAGCTGAGAGATCATGACCTGAGCTGAAGTTGGACGTTTAACCAACTGAGCTACCCAGGTTCCAGTCCAGCAGTTTCTAAAACACATTTGCGTTATGATTTACTTATGTGGGTTAGCAGAAAGAACTGTAGTTGCTAATTCTAGGAACAAATATGAGATTTGGTATACACTACCTTTACCTTGGTGGCTATACTAAGTAAGCCAAATTTTTTTATTTCCGTAAGTGAAAAATCCTGAAGTAAAGGCAGTAATTGACTATTTTCAATTCAAAGTTGAGTGTTATAAGTATTATCTATATAGTTTGAGAAACTGCTTATTGTTTTTTTAGATAACTCGCATCATTTCCTGTAATTTTATTTCCCATTTAAATGGGACCATATCCTAATGGCATTTGTGAAGTTTTTATGTTTTTAATTTTTTAATGTTTGTTTATTTGTTTCGAGAGAGAGAGAGAGCAGAGCAGGAGGAGAGAGAGGGAGAGAGAGAATCCCAAGCAGGCTCCATGCTCAGCATAGAGCCCTATGGGGGCTCAGTCTTGTTAACTGTGAGATATGACCTGAGCTGAAATTAAGAGTCAGACACTTAACCAACTGAGCTGGCTACCCAAGCACCCTTGTCAAATTTTTTATTTATTAATTTGAGTTTATTTATTTATTTTGAGAGAAAGAAAGTGCAGGTGGGGAAGGGGCAGAGAGAGAGAGGGAGAGAGAATACTCAGGGTCCATCCCACAACCCATGCAATCATGACCTGAGCTGAAACCAAGAGTCAGATGCTTAACCTACTGAGCCACCTGGGCACCCCTTTAGTTTTATTTTTTTTAATTTGACAGAGGTGCCTAGGTGGTTCATTCGGTTAAGCATACCACTCTTGATTTCGGCTCAGGTCATGATCACATGGTTAGTGAGTTTGAGCCCTGCATTGGGCTCTGTGGTGACAGTGTAGAGCCTGCTTGGGATTCTCTCTTTCTCTCTCAGCCCCTCTCCCACTTGCATGCTCTGTTTCTCTCAAAACTAAATAAATAAACATTAAAAAAAAAAAGTCCAACTCTTGATTTCAGCTCAAGTCATAATTTCAGGTGGTGAGATCAGTCCCATTGTTGGGCTTGTGCTGGGCATGGAGTCTACTTCAGATTCTCTCTCTCTCTCTCTCTCTCTCTCTCTCTCTGCCCTTCCCTCATGCACTTGCATGTTCTCTCTTCACAAATAAAAATAAAAATAAAAATATCGTATATGACATCCTTGCTCATAAAGTATATTTTGAGGTTGGTTGCTCAAGACGAAAACAAAAATCTTGCACCTAAGATGAAAATACTTTTTATTTTTAAATCGGAGATTAAAGAATATAAGTATCTATCTAGAAATTTAAAACTTCACAGATGAAACCAAATTATAAAAGGTATAAACATTTTTTTAATGTTTATTTTTGAGAGAGAGAGGGAGAATGAGTGGGGGAGGAGCAGAGAGAGAGAGGGAGACACAAAATCCAAAGCAGGCTCCAGGCTCTGAGCTGTCAGCACGGAGCCTGATGTGGGGCTCAAACTCACAAACTGTGAGAATCATGACTTGAGCCGAAGTCGGACACTTAACCGACTGAGCCACCCAGGTGCCCCATGGTATAAACATTTTTTAAAGTACTAAGTTCATGAGGTGATAATTAGGAAAATTGAAAGAATGATGATGGTAGAAGGGCAGAATTAGTTGATATATGTAAATCATCTTATGATTAAGCCCTTTTAAGATTATTTAATGAGATTAACCAAATATTTGATTCTGAACAGGCAGTGTTTCCAAACTCACAGTGGCTCCTGTTCCAGGAGTTTATTTGTAAATTGATATCCTAGGGAAATGAAGTCTTAGTTCTAAACAGTGTTATAAGTGGTAGTTTAAATCTTAGATGAGGCTATAAAAACTTGTGTAACCTATAATATAGCCAATATAATTTTGGCTAAAAAAATACTTACAAGTACTTACGGGCTTACTTGGAAACCTAAGTAGCAATTATAGCATTATTTTTGCAGGAAAATGCAATTTATGGTATGTGCCACAGTGAAAATGGAATACTTGCCTCTTAGAAGTTCCTTTGCCTCTTTGTGTGAAGTATTAGAGCAGTGGAAAGATAAAGGATCTGCTGCTGCAAGCCATATTTCAGAACTTCAGAATTCTCTCTTCTTACAGAGGAAATGGAGGACCAAGTTACTCCCTTCTCCTGCAAAGATAGCTGCAACCCCAGCTTCCTGTAACAAGTAAACATTTGTCATTTTGGAGAGTAGGTGTCTTTATAGGCATGAATGGAAATATTGAGAAATACCTTGTCTATTTAAAACTAATGTTTCTGGGGCGCCTTTGTGGCTCAGTCATTTGGGCGGCCGACTACAGCTCAGGTCATGATCTCGTGGTCTGTGAGTTCGAGCCCTGCATCGGGCTCCGTGCTGACAGCTCAGAGCCTGGAGCCTGCCTCCGATTCTGTGTGTCTCCGTCTCTCTCTGTCCCTTCCCTGCTTGCTCTCTCTCTCTCTCAAAAATAATAAACATAAAAAAAAATTAAAACTAATGTTTTGTTTTCAGGGAAATCTTCCTCCAGGATATAAGATCACCCTAATTGATATAGGACTTGTTATTGAATATCTTATGGGAGGAACTTACAGATGCACCTACACTCGGAAACGTTTCCGATTAATTTATAATAGTCTTGGTGGAAATAATCGGGTATGTAATATTTTGGGGGGGTGGTTTATATGTGTACTTTATACACTTTGTAAGTTAAAAATTCATACACTTTAAAAGTTTAAAACTACTAAATATAAGAACAGTGAAGTAACATCGTCTTAAAAATGGTTTTTTCAACTAAGATACATAGAAATATTTTGTAATCAAAATCTAAAATCATTTTTGTATGCATATACACACATGTATATGTGTGTATATGTATATATTTATACATTTATGTGTGTGTATATACACATATATGTATATATGTGTGTGTGTGTATATATATATATATTTGGATTGATTATTGAATTTTTATAGAATATTAGTATATTTAAGTCTGTAAAAACGAATAAGCTTTCATTTTCAGAGGTCTGGCCGAAATACCTCCAGCAGCACTCCTCAGTTGCGCAAGAGTCATGAATCTTTTGGCAATAGGGCAGATAAAAAGGAAAAAATGAGACACAATCATTTCATTAAAACAGCACAACCCTATCGACCAAAGGTATGTTTGCATAAATACTACCCTTTCTGAATTTTGTTCTTTCTAATTTACTAGTATTTATGAAATAAAAAATTGCTTGTTTTAGTAAGAATCAACTTATGTTTGTAGATACATTTTTGATTATTTATTTTCCCATATACAAGAAGATATTCATTATGAGTTAACAATTCTATTAAGTTTTTGTATTTAGCTGTGATAATAAAAATTTTTAAATATTTTGATAAATGCTAAACTGCCTCCTCTTATTCCACTTTAACTTGATTAACAACATGCAAGACAATGTGTCTTATCCAAACTTGTCTTTCATTAAAATTATGTTTTATCAGATATTGAAATATTTAGGCCCTTTAATTTTGGAAAACTTTATTACAAAGACATTTTTAAATTATTTGTTCATTCAGGAATAGAATTTGTTGATTCATCACTTATAACACCCAGTGCTCATCCCATCCAGTGTCCTCCTTAATGCCCCTTGCCCCTTTAGCCCTTTCCCCCACCCAACATCCTGCCAGCAACCCTCAGTTTGTTCTCTGTATTTTAGGAGTCTCTTATGGTTTGTCTCCCTCTCTGTTTTTATCTTATTTTTGCTTCCCTTCCCTTATGTTCATCTGTTTTGTATCTTAAATTCCACCAATGAATGAAATCATATGACATGTCTTTCTCTGACTGATTTAGCTTAGCATATTACACTCGTTCCAGCCACATTATTGCAAATGGCAAGATTTCATTCTTTTTCATCGCTAAGTAGTATTCCATTGAATATATATACACCACGTCTTCTTTATCCATTCATCAGTTGATGGACATTTGGACTTTTTCCATCCTTTTGGCTATTCTGAAAAGTGTTGCTGTAAACATTGGGGTGCATGTGCCTCTTTCAGATCAGCATTTTTGTATCCTTTAGATAAATACCTCATTCTGCAATTGCTGGGTGGTAGGATAGTTCTATTTTTAATTTTGTGAGGAACTTCCATACTGTTTTCAAGAGTGGCTGCACCAGTTTGCATTCCCACCAGCAGTGTAAAAGCTTACCCCTTTCTCTGCATCCTCGCCAGTATCTGTTGTTGCCTGAGTTGTTAATTTTAACCATTCTGACAGGTGTGAGGTAATATCTCAGTGTGGTTTTCATTTATATTTCCCTGATGATGAGTGATGTTGAGCATTTTTTTTTTTATATATATATAAGTTAGCCATCTGGATGTCTTCTTTGGAAAAGTGTCTATTGATGCAAATACCTTTTTTTTTTTTTAGAAATAACATTTTGGTAAAATTTGAGCTATAATAAAATCAAGTATATAAAATTTATACTATTTTGATTTGATTTGTGCAGTTGTATGAAGTTGAACAGTACAAAGGAGATTTTATAAAATTCTGAGATTAACGTCATATGGCCTTATTATAATGAATCTTAGACATTTGTTTTCCCTTGAAGATTGATACAGCTGTGGAAGAAGGAAAGAAAAAAAGAGCCAAAGATGAAATTGTAGACATTGATGATCCAGAAACCAAGCGCTTTCCTTATCCACTTAATGAACTGTTAATTTGGGCTTGCCTTATGAAGAGGCAGGTCATGGCCCGTTTTTTATGGCAGCATGGTGAAGAATCAATGGCTAAAGCATTAGTTGCCTGTAAGATCTATCGTTCAATGGCATATGAAGCAAAGCAGAGTGATCTCGTAGATGATACTTCAGAAGAATTGAAACAGTATTCTAAGTAAGTTAGATTTTATCATTTCATTTAAAAAATACATCAAGATCATATTTAAATGGAGGTTATAGTGTCATGCACTGTGTGGGTATATATGTGTATATATATATATATATATATATATATATATATATACATATATATATATATATAATTTTATTGGTACAATTAAAATATATTTTTTTTTATTTTTTATTTTTTTTTTTTTTATTTTTTTTAATTTTTATTTTCAACGTTTATTTATTTTTGGGACAGAGAGAGACAGAGCATGAACGGGGGAGGGGCAGAGAGAGAGGGAGACACAGAATCGGAAACAGGCTCCAGGCTCTGAGCCATCAGCCCAGAGCCTGACGCAGGGCTCGAACTCCCGGACCGCGAGATCGTGACCTGGTTGAAGTCGTACGCTTAACCGACTGCGCCACCCAGGCGCCCCTATTTTTTTTTTAATTCAGAAGGAAACATTGCTGCTTATGCATGTAAAAAGAGGTTTATTATATTGTTTAAATTCAAGAGTTAAATATTTTGGCAAGAAAGAAATCCATAAGTCATCTTATTAATTGCACATACTAGCAATTAATTCGATTAGGAAAAGTTTCATTTGAAGTGGTAAGGAAAGGAAGAAAGTGAGGTTTGAACTGTGTTCTAAGGAAATGAATTCAACTGGAAGGGCATTTCAGAGGTGGAGCTACATATATTGAAGAGTGAAACAGTTCACAGAAGTTTACACTTACAGGAATAATAGAATATTAAGCTGAAAAGATACTTTGTAGTAAACTTTATGATAGAAAATAGGACCTCCCTCTGCCAAAATGGACTGTCTTTGGAAGAGAGTCAGAGTTGTACTGAAAATAACAAGCAGGATCTTAGAATTACTTACTGATTATCTAAGGTTCAGGTGTTTTCATGATTAGGTTAGTCCCTGTTCACATTAGTCTTTCTACTGGCTATCAACCCTTTTCTATGTTTGAAATACTATATAGATACGACTTTTTGAACAGAGCATCTGAACATTGTCAGTTTGGGTTTCCTGTGAAACTGCAAGTTTATTTCCAAGATGAGGAGAAAGTGCTCCAGAGTTACCTTTTCAGACTTGTTCTTAATGTGACATATTTTAATATTTTGTGATATCCACGTAGTAGTAGATATCTGAAAACATAGAGCTGTGATTCTAATGCCTTACAGTTCCCTGATTGTGTGCGTGAAAATATTAAAAATGGGAACATGTTACGAAATTATTTAAGAATAATGTTTAAAACTGCAGTTTGGTAGTATGAATGTTTTGGTTTTTATCTTTTGATAGTGATTTTGGTCAACTCGCAGTTGAATTATTGGAACAGTCCTTCAGACAAGATGAAACCATGGCTATGAAATTGCTCACTTATGAACTGAAAAACTGGAGTAACTCTACCTGCCTCAAGTTGGCAGTTTCTTCAAGACTTAGACCCTTTGTAGCCCACACCTGTACGCAAATGTTGTTATCTGATATGTGGATGGGAAGGCTGAATATGAGGAAAAATTCCTGGTACAAGGTATACTTTAGAAACAATTTGGTATAAAGTGTGTGATTAGATAAAAAGAACAGAGGAATTAGCCCAGATATATAGTAAAATGCCCCGATTTATGAGGGTGGTGGAGGTGGCAGTGTTGGCGTTTTATCTCAAGTGGCATGAAATGGCCTCTTTTTTCCTCCCTATTCTTCACTCTGAATCCTTTTCAAGTGTAACGTATAATGATTATTGCCCCTCTCTGAGCCAGAGGCATGAGAGCAACAAATGGAAGTGTTGGTGTTTATAGCCCTGACTAGGCATGAAAAAAAGTTGCTTCTTTATGAAAAGATAATTTCAAATTCTCAAGTCCAGGATCTGTCTACTAACTTAATAATTTGTTACTTTTAATTTACTTGTATATTGGATGTACCTAGTTTTATGGTTAAGAATTTGGATAAAATGTTGACTGGTACTTTGGGTTCCTCACAGTGAGAGATACTACTTTAAACTTTCCTTTTCATTATCTTATATCTTAAATAAGGTACAGAAATGTAGAAGGCAGAAATCAGGCAAGTAGTTTAACCATTGTAAGTGGTAACAAATACTGATCATCTAATAAAAATAATGGTGAAAGATTAACCAATAGAAAACCTGATACACAATTATAATTTCTTTGTGTTTTAGGATTTTGCAGTAATACATAAAATTTTACAAATAAACTTGTTTGTTTATAGAGGCACAAGCTGAATAATCATGTTATGACATGGAACACTTGCATTGAGATTTAGGATAAAATTACGCACATAGCAATTTCATAAGGCTTTAATTTTATTTAAACAAAAATGTGTTTTCTGAACAGATTATGAACTGGTTTTTTTATTTTTTTATTTTTTATTTAAAAAAAATTTTTTTTTTAACGTTTATTTATTTTTGAGACAGAGACAGAGCATGAACGGGGGAGGGGCAGAGAGAGAGAGGGAGACACAGAATCGGAAGCAGGCTCCAGGCTCTGAGCCATCAGCCCAGAGCCCGACGCGGGGCTCGAACTCACGGACCGTGAGATCGTGACCTGAGCTGAAGTCGGAGGCTTAACCGACTGAGCCACCCAGGCGCCCCTGAACTGTTTTTTTTTAAAGGACACATCTATAATAATTTTTCTATAATAATTATTAAGTCTTTTCTATATCATCATAATCATAATACTGACATGTTTTGTTACTCCTTAAAATAATTCAACCTGGGCCTCTTTAAATATAATATGTAAGTAAAAAATTATGTTTTTGAGTTTTTTTTTCCCCTGTGCTAACAGGGGCAAACTGGCTAACTAATAATCAAGATATTTAATAGCTTTTTATTCTTGAAGGTCATTAATTTTAAAATGTAAACTTACGTGCTTCTAAATTTTTAGGTCATATTAAGCATTTTAGTTCCGCCTGCCATATTAATGCTAGAATATAAAACAAAGGCAGAAATGTCTCATATTCCACAATCTCAAGATGCCCATCAAATGACAATGGAAGATAGCGAAAACAACTTTCAGAACATAGCAGAAGAGATTCCCATGGTAAGGAGGAAAAATGTTTTTAAGTAAATATAAATTTTTTGTGAATAAATATATGATAAGTGTTATTTTTATTTTAGGAAGTGTTTAAAGAAGTAAGAATATTGGACAGCAATGAAGGAAAGAATGAAATGGAGATACAAATAAAATCAAAAAAGCTTCCCATTACAAGAAAGTTTTATGCCTTTTATCATGCACCAATTGTAAAATTCTGGTTTAATACGGTATGTTGTATGTTTTTAAGCTGTATGAGCATAACAGTTTTAAAGGATAGGCTTTAGGGGACCTTTGGTCTAAAGTCCGTATTAACTTTGACATAACTTAGATTACTGACAAGCCATTTTCCATTTAAAAGAGCACATGTTTAACTTAGTTTTATCTCATTTGCCGTCATAAAAAATGACAAACACTAACAAATCTTAGATCAAATTGAAACTAGAAATTTTCTAAGCAAAAATGTGATAACCATATGCCTTTGTAAGTGGGTATCAAATACTAATTGTCCACCAAAAACATTGGCAAAAGTTAACCAGAAGAGACACTGTGTCAGTATGTCAGAAAGACATGTCTTTGTGCTTTAGGATTTTGCAGAGAATGTGTAGGCTTTTTTTTTTTTTCAACGTTTTTTTTGGTTTGCTTTTTTTTTTTTTTTTTTTTTTTATTTATTTTTGGGACAGAGAGAGACAGAGCATGAATGGGGGAGGGGCAGAGAGAGAGGGAGACACAGAATCGGAAACAGGCTCCAGGCTCTGAGCCATCAGCCCAGAGCCCGATGTGGGGCTCGAACCCATGGACCGCGAGATCGTGACCTGGCTGAAGTCGGACGCTCAACTGACTGCGCCACCCAGGCGCCCCTAGACTTTTTGAAATGAACCTTTTTGCAGTGTTAATTTGAAGGTCAGAAGTAATCTAGGTCATTCATACCGTTATATTTATCGGCTTATTTCCTTAATCATACTATAGTACATGTTTTATCATCTGACACATAATTGGCTTTTCTCTTGCTTTCTGGAAGAACAGTTTTTTTTCTCCCAGGTAAATATGTCCATGGGGGAGAGGCTCACCTCAAGAAATATATGAGATTAGCCCCAACTTTTAACCATGGGTTGAGTGAATGAGTTTTTATTCATTCCCCTTCCCAGAAAAATTGTTAAAAAAAAAATTTTTTTTAATGTTTATTTATTTTTGAGAGAGACAGAGTACGAGTGGGAGAGGGGCAGAGAGAGGGAGACACAGAATCTGAAGCAGGCTCCAGGCCTTGAGCCCTCAGCACAGAGCCCGACAGAGGGCTCAAACTCACAGACTGCAAGATCATGACCTGAGCTGAAGTTGGATGCTTAATTGACTGAGCCATCCAGGTGCCCCCCAGAAAAATTCTTAAATTGTGTATTTTGTTATTATTTTATTGTTTTTCACTTTCATCACATTTGCATTCATGTGAGTGACTATTTAAAAATGGATAGCCCTGGTGGCCAAATAGAGATATCTCTTTCTTCTTATTTATTGGAGTTTACTTCCCTACCCTGCCATATCTTTAATCATGAATATGGCTTATTTTAACACTTGGAGAGGCAGGGAGAGTGATGTGAGGATTCTTGAATACAATTGTTTAAGGGTCAGCTAAGTCTTGGGTCTCCTCTGAAATGAAATGAGTCTTCAGATGTTGTTATACATAGATCTTATCACTTTACCCCAATCTTTTCTGTTAAGAGTATCACAAGTGGGATGATCCCTTACCTAGGGAAGATGCTTTTTTTTGTTCTTAATTTGTTTATTTTGAGAGAGCGAGAAAGAGAGAGTGACATGCTAGCAGGGAAGGGCAGAGAGAGGGAGAGAGAGAATCCCAAGTAGGCCTATACCATCAGGTCAGTGCAGAGCCCAATGTAGGACTCAATCCCATGAACTATGAGATCATGACCTGAGCCAAAATCAAGAGTAGGATGCTTAACCAACTGAGCCACCCCTGTGCCCCAGGAAAATGGTTTTCATATCTGTTTTCATTTCTTGGGATTCAAATCCACAGTGACTGGGAGTTAGGAAAATACCAGTTGTATTTCTGGGAATGCTGTTTGGTTGGGGGAAGAAGGAAGCAGGTAGTATTTGTTTCTTGATGATGATAGTGATGAATTTCTAGAATATATTTAATGTATAGGTATAAGTTAAATGGAATTATATGAACTATGCTGAGAACATAAATCTTGTATAATTTTTCCTGTGTGAAGTACTGAAAAGTCATCAAAGTTCTAGAACAACACAGTTATACTCTGGGAACCATTTGTATTTTGATTGATAAAAGCAGTGTATACACTGAAGAGTTACTTCTAAAACTTTAATGATTGAAGCTGGGAGATAGTTCACAGGGGCTCATTTAGTCTCTTTTTCTGTGTGTTTGAAAATTTTTATAGTAAAACATTTTACTTCATAATACTATTTATATTTTGTATTTTTTTTAATTAGCTGGCATACTTAGGATTTCTGATGCTTTATACATTTGTGGTTCTTGTACAAATGGAACGATTACCTTCAGTTCAAGAATGGATTGTTATTGCTTATATTTTTACCTATGCTATCGAGAAAGTCCGTGAGGTATGTCTTTAGTTTTTCCTACCAGTAACTTACTATATGTGTGGAAGGTGTTTTGTTTGTTTTTTGGTATGGGTATGGGTATGTGTATGTGTATGTGTTATCATTTCAGTAGGTGATGACATTATAGAACATGTTTATTTTTACTGTTCTAAAAATTGTGGCGTAAGAATAGAAATCAGTGGGGGTGCCTGGCTGGCTCAGTTGATTAAGTGTCTGACTCTTTTTTTTTTTTTTTTTTTGGAGACAGAGACAGAGCATAAACGGGGGAGGGTGAGAGAGAGAGGGAGACACAGAGTCTGAAACAGGCTCCAGGCTTTGAGCAGTCAGCACAGAGCCCGACTCGGGGCTCGAACTCACGGACTGCGAGATCATGACCTGAGCCGAAGTCGGCCACTTAACTGACTGAGCCACCCAGGCGCCCCAAGTGTCTGACTCTTGATCTGAGGATCATGAGTTCATGTTTTATATATTTATGGAATCTGTTGTTTTACAAACATGTTTGAAAAAATTAAATTGTTAAATGAAAAAAGTAAGTTGCAAAGAATTTTTTTAAGTGCACATTCATAAAATAGTTCTGTAAGGATTCTTTAGATTATAATAACAGTGGTTGCCTCTAGTCGGAAGGGAAGTTAATTGGCTGAGGAACCAAGAGTGGATGGGAGACTTTTCAATACTTACTTTTTTTAATGTTTATTTACTTTTGAGAAGAGAGAGAGAGAGCAAGCACAAGCCAGGAAGGAGCATAGAGAGGGAGGGCACTCAGAATCTGAAGCAGGCTCCGTGCTGACAGCAGAGAGCCCGATGTGGGGCTCAAACTCGTGAACCATGAGATCATGACCTGAGCCAAAGTCAGACACCTAACCGACTGAGCCACCCAGGTGCCCCTTCAGTACTTATTTTTATATACACTATAATTTTAAAGCTGTAAATATACTACCGTTCCCCACCCAAAAAAAATTTTTTTTAATTTTTATATTTAAGGGAAGAGATAAGTACAGGTACTTAAACCACTGAGTTGTTTACTTTCTGCAAATAAGATACCTTTGGAAGATTCTACTAGGATATTCTTTTGTTGTTTCGATGAAAAATAAAACAACTTTCAGAAGTATCTCACTTTCTAGAGAACTGTGTTCTAATTTGAGATTTTCAAATTATTAGTAAGATGACCTTGATTGAATAGGTCATTTATTTGTGGGTATATATACATACTTATATGGGTTTATATATACACACACATATATGTATGTGGAATGAGGACAAGTAGTATCTGTCTCTGATATCTTACTGAATTGTTTTAGTGGTCAAATACATCATCAGATGGCAAGATAATCAAACATATTTTGCCAAATGCCATGTGAGAAATACTGTATAATTTCACTTATATATGAGATCCAACAACAACAACAAAAAAAAACCAAACAAGCAAACACAAAAACAGACCTGTAAATACAGAGAACAAAGTGATGGTGGAGAAGGAGGAGAGGAGAGATTGGCAAAACGAGTGAAGGGGAGTAGGAGGTACTGACTTGTAGTTATGGAATGAATAAGTCATGGGGCTGAAATGTACAGCATAGTTGGAATATAGTCATTGGTATTGTAACAGCATTGTGTGGTGACAGATGGTAGCTACACTTGTGAACATAGCATAAGGTACAGAGTTGTTGAATCACTATGTTGTATACATAAAGCTAATGTAACGTGTTAACTGTACTTCAATTAAAAAAATACTTTGAAATATTAAAAGATATAAAATTCTACTGTGATATTATAATTGAATGCTGGTGTATGTTTTAATAGGAAGAAACTGATTTCTTAAACAGCTTAATTAGATTTTTTTTTTTTTTTTATCCTTAGATCTTTATGTCTGAAGCTGGGAAAATAAGCCAGAAGATTAAAGTGTGGTTTAGTGATTACTTCAATATCAGTGATACAATTGCTATAATTTCTTTCTTCATTGGATTTGGACTAAGATTTGGAGCAAAATGGAACTTTGAGAATGCATATGATAATCATGTTTTTGTTGCTGGAAGATTAATTTACTGTCTTAACATAATATTTTGGTATGTGCGTTTGCTAGACTTTCTAGCTGTAAATCAACAGGCAGGACCTTATGTAATGATGATTGGAAAAATGGTAAGTTGAGAGGCATCTAATAATATTCATGGGTTTATTGATATGTTTTCTTAAAATCATAAAAACCTGTTACTAACATAGTTTTGCTTGAATTAGAGAATGTTACTTCATTTTTATTTGCTTCATACTTCAAATCAGCCATTCCTCCAGATACTAACTTTTGAAGAAAATGTGATGGGATAAGATTAAAACCATATTTTTTTGTTTTATCTTGAAATGTTTTAGTTTTTAAATGCTACTTTCTAGAAGCATTTGAGATGAGAATGAAAAATACAAGTTTATTAGCTACTTGTTGAAGTTCTTTTCGTCTTTACTACTACTACTACTACCCTAAACCAGTCCATCATCTGGCACCTGCAGTAATGTAGTAAAATCTGTTTACTCATAACCACTGTGGCCTATCTTTATATTATAGCTAGAGTAATTTCAAAATGCATATCTGAATATATCATACCCGCTTTGTAAAAAATCTAAAGCTTTTTCATTACCCCTAGAGATCATTATACTTAATGAAATCCTTAAACCCTGCCCAGTATGACTTCTTGCTTTTCTTTTTTTACTTTTAATTTTGAGTTAATTATAGATTCACATGCAATTTTAAGAAATGATGGAGATCTTATGTACTTTACCTTGTTTCTTCCAATAGAAACATCTTCCTTGCTTTCTAAGTCTCCTGTCTTTTTTTTTTTTTAATATATGAAATTTATTGTCAGATTGGTTTCCATACAACACCCGGTGCTCATCCCAAAAGATGTCCTCTTCAATACCCATCACAGAGATCTAAGTCTCATCTCTTAACCAGTTTTTGACCTCTTAACTATGCTGTAGTCATACAGGCTTTTCTCTAATTTTTTTAACATAGCCCCTATCATGGTACCATAGCTTATGTTCTTCTTTCTGCCAGAAATGACTACCCTTATCTACACTGACATCCTTAGCTTTTTTGACTAAGTTAGGTTTATCCTACAGATCACATCTCCAACATGATTTTTTTAGGGGAGTTTTTTTTATCTTTTTCTGCTAGATCAAGTTTATTTGCTGTATAATTTTATGGGGCCCATGTTCCTCTTCTACAGAATATTTATATCTGTCTAACTATATTTTATTTTATTAAAAAAATTTTTTTTAACATTTATTATTGAGAGACAGAGACAGCATGAGCATGGGAAAGGCAGAGAGAGGGGAGATACAGAATTATTGTTAATTTATTGCAAATATATGCAAATGTCATAATAATTATTTAGGTTGATTTATTGTAGTAGATTAAAGTACAGATTTATTGTAAATGTAGTCTCTTAATCTGTGTGGGTCTTCCCCCTGTAGATTATTATTTGTGGATGAATACTATGTTGTTGGAGTAAGACAGTATTCACTTTTTTAGATGTAAATACTGAGCACTTGTACACTTAGATAAGTGGATAGAAATTAACTCTTAGAATTCTTGAATAATGATTTCACTTAATTCTTGGAATTCTTGAGTAATGATACCAAAATTCACATTGTGATTTAACAGTAAATTTTTTCTTTATTGATTTATTAGGTGATAGTTCAATTAGGCTCTTTTTCAACTTTGTTGAAATTACAGAATTGCAGACTACCTGATTTGTAAAAGGATTTTTTAACCATTTATTAGTTTCATTTATTTTTTCAACACCCATGCTGATAATTCAGTTTATTGTTTTACTTAGCTCCTAGGAGGTTTTCACAGTGTAGGATAAGGCACCATGGTGTGGAGTTCAAGATGGGTGAGAACAAATACCTTTTTGTATATGAAGTGGGCAAAGAACAAATATCAAAGGGAGGTAGAAGAGCGAGTCTGAACCTCCAGTATAACAATACAGCAATTTTAAGAAAGAGCACATGTGGAAATTGATTCCCTGAATCTGCCCATGTGTCTATACCTCTTTAAATCTTCATGGACTGAAGATAAGCAGACTCCAGTTGGAACCAGGGATATGGTTCATTGTATAGAAAATGATCTGAACCTGTCTAGCTTCACAAATCAATTTTTACATAATCTCCTTGACATTAAGGTTTATGTAGTGATGAGATTTTTCCTGAATGCTAATACTAGAAATAAAAAGAAATACAAAAGATTCTAGTTGTCTATTACAACGTTAAAAACTATTTTAACATGAATAATTGTCATTGTTTTTAAATTCCCATATATTTTAACATTGTTCATTTTTTAACAGGTAGCCAATATGTTCTACATTGTAGTGATTATGGCTCTTGTATTACTTAGTTTTGGTGTTCCCAGAAAAGCAATACTTTATCCTCGTGAAGCACCTTCTTGGACTCTTGCTAAAGATATAGTTTTTCATCCATACTGGATGATTTTTGGTGAAGTTTACGCATATGAAATTGATGGTAAGGGTTTATGTTTACAAATTCATCTTTTGGTTATTTTATGTTTTAAAGTTAGATTGCATTACAGTAATATTACATATTTTCACAAGTCAAAATATTACTAACCTAAGCCCTCTCAAAATACATTAGTTTAGCCCAGGGAGAGGAAAAGAACTACAAAAATTAATTGGAAAAAAGTATTTTTAGAACTTTTTCAGCCATAAATGGAAATCTGGCCTAACCTGGCTTACAAAATAAGGACATATATTCGCTCATGTGACACAGAATTCAGAGGTAGTGGTCTTTGGAGTTTGTTAATTCATAGCTGTTAACATTTGTTCTTTATTATCCCACTGCTCAGTAATCGCAATGTCTGATTCATACAGGTTTCCTTTATGATTGGAAGACTGTCACTAGTAGAGGAAAGAGAGTGTTTTCTTTGGTTCTCTTAAGGGTAAAATGTCCCTTTCCCAGAAGCCCCCTATTGAACCTGTTCTTTCAAACTCATTAGCTCACATTGGCTTCATCCTGCTTATCTCCGAAACAGTTGGGGTGAGGGTAATAGGATTAGAACTAATCCAAATATGGTAGTGGATAAACTCTTGAATTACAAAATTCAACTGCACAGGTCATAAACTTTTTAAAATTGTTTTAGCTCATGAGGCTAGATAGCTTGTGAACATGGGTGATGCTGTCAGCTTTCAGGGATGTTCTACAGACCTCTACATTTGCATTATAGAATCTTTATTTTGCATTATAGAATCTTTGTTTTATTAGTTTTGCTCTTGATCTCTTTTATACTCTCTCTCATCTTTATTCCTCCCTCACCCCATACCTGTGTTGCTCCCTAGGCACCTATTTATTTAGAGGATGGTTGTTACCAGATTTTGCTTAAAACTGAGGTTTTACCAGTCTGGTCAAATTTTATGTTTAATGCTTTCCTGTTTAATGCCCTTTTCAGGTTTTCATTTTCTGCTTTTTTTCTGATGTAGTTCTAGTTTAGTATTATAAAGTATTGAATATAGCTTTTTAGTCTCCTTCATTCTCTTCCTTGGGTACTTGCTTTGTCAAACTAATGTGAATAGAATAGAAATAGATTCCTAAAGCTTTTTTTTTAAAAAATGTTGAGAGAGAGAGCGCGCGCAATGGGAGGGGCAGAGAGAGGATCCCAAGCAGGATCCTCTTGCTGTCAGCAGAGTCCAAGTCGGGCCTCAAACACACGAACCATGAGATAGTGACCTGAGCCGAAATTAAGAGTCAGAGTCTTAAGTGACTGAGCCACCCAGGCACCCCAAGAGTCATAACGCTTTTTAAGACCAAAAAAATGTTGTGCATTTGAGTGTTTCAGTGGTGTATATATTTTTAAATGATTACTAAAAAATGCTAATTATAAGCATTTATATAAAACTTGTCACTAATTCATGATTATTTAATTCTAATGCTTACCCTTCTTAAATTATTTTGCCTTATTCTTTTAATACCCTGGTGGGTACTAAAGCCCTTCCCTTCCTTGTTTTTATTCAGCTGTGTTCTGGTTTCAGAAACATTCCTGGTGAGGTTGATGAAAACCAATGATTAAAATCTAATCATTATCTATTTGAAAGGCACTTAAACCACTCTTTCAACCTTCTTTTGTGACATAGTAAGATAAACTCAGTAATCTTCATGTTTGTAAATTTACTATGAGTTTACCATACCCTTTTATAGTTGTTATTTTTTCTTACAGAAATGCTGTAGTGTGGCTAAATCTGGGAATTTTCTTCTACTTAATGTTCCTTGAACTAAACCCTGCCTTGAATTGCATACATAATACAACTGTATACCATCTCATCTAGATTAGGGTGGTAGAACAGATACCCACATCCTTCACAAAGTTTTTCTATTTTGGATTTTTTGAGAAAGAGACTGAGAGAGAGAACATGAGCGCAAGCCAGGGAAGGGCAGGAGTGGGAGGGAGAGTCTTAAGCAGGCCCACATGCTTTTACTAGAATCTGAAACAGATTTCTACATAATCGAAACTTCCTTCAAAAGTATGTAAATACTAATTTAAAATAGTTACTGGTGTGAATACTATATCTAAACTGTTTTCTTCTTTCCAAAGTGTGTGCAAATGATTCCACTATCTCTCAAATCTGTGGTCCTGGGACATGGTTGACTCCATTTCTTCAAGCGGTCTACCTCTTTGTACAGTATATCATTATGGTCAATCTTCTTATTGCATTTTTCAAGTAAGAATTTTATGTAGTTGCTTATTATAATGAGATCATTTAATATATAGTTTTCATTTTGAAGGATATGTACAAAATTTCAAATACAAAAACTTCATAGAGCTTAAACTATTAAAATTATCTTTGAAAATTACGAATAGGAAGGCATGCTTTTTCAAATCAACATGCAGTTCTTTTATAAATTTAACCTTGATTTGGTAGTTTTACTATGTTGCCAAGGAATACACATTTAGTATATAAAACAAAAAGGCAAATAGAAAATTCATCAGTAATCTCATTTATATTTTTTGGTGTACCTCTTTCTGTTATTTTTTATGAATATTTGTGAATACTTTTCTGTTCAGAAATAATGTTCTTATATTTTGTATACTGTTTTTAATTAAGCAAAACATAACTATTATTCAACATTAATAAATACCCCTCTCCAGTTTTTTTTAATGTTTATTTATTTATTTTGAGAGACAGTGAGCAGGGGAGGGACAGAAAGAGACACAGAAAATCCAAGCAGGCTCTGAGCTGTCAGTGCAAAGCCAGATATGGGACTTAAACTCACAAGCAGTTAGATCATGACCTGAGCTAAAATCAAGAGTGGGACGCTTAACTGACGAAGCTACCCAGGCACCCCACTCCAGTTTCAGGAATATCTGATATTCCATGATAGAGCCTAATTTTTCAACCAATATGTTACATTGTTGAGTTTGTCTATAATTTTTTTGTTCTCAAAAACCATGTGGTTAAATTTTTATCCATCCTTAAGTATGTTTTCCTAAAAGTTGAACTGTTTGATATATGCATTTTTAGGACTTTTCTGCATTTAAACTAAAGTAGACTTGCATCCTCAAATCTCTGCCAACACTAGGTATTGTTATCTTTAATGGTTGCTAGTTTGATAGTACATAAAAGTATATTGTTTTTATTTGCGCTTACTTTGCTTCTACTAAGATTTATTATTTTCTTATGGTTTTGTCATTTGTATATAATTTTAAAATTTTAGGATCATATTTTCTGCTCATTTTTCTGGGAGTTTATAATTAAGACCTTCAATAGTATCAAACTTGTGCCTTATACTTACTGCATGTATTTTTTCCAGTTTCTCATTTGCCTTTTAGTTTATGTATGGTAGAGTACTCTTTGGAATCCTTGTTTAGAACAGAATTATAATAAAATATCTAGTATTTAAAACTTTAAAGTATGATTAACTATGTTTGTTTTATTTTTTTTTTCCTTTGTTATTCAAGTAATGTGTATTTACAAGTAAAGGCAATTTCCAATATTGTATGGAAGTACCAGCGTTATCATTTTATTATGGCTTATCATGAGAAACCAGTTCTGCCTCCACCACTTATCATTCTCAGCCATATAGTTTCTCTGTTTTGCTGCATATGTAAAAGAAGAAAAAAAGATAAGACTTCAGATGGACCAAGTAAGTAAAATATATTAAGGCAAATATTTGTGTTTTATCACTTATCAGTACTACACTGAAGGCTAAGTGTTAACTTTGTTCAGAAGACTTAATTGCTAATGTTACTATAAAAACTTCTGTTGAATATGTCTGAACATAAAAGAATTTTGAGTATACTACAATGTCTATAAAACTGAATTTAGTACTAAACTTCCTTTTGAGTGTGGTATGTCTGTTTGTTTTCATTAAAATGATAATGGAAACCATAACATTTGCTGTTCTATAAACCGTTTTTGCTGCTCTGTGAACAATAATACTTTTATTCTGTATACTACATGAGACTAATCATACCAAACCTTGCTTTTAATTTTACAATGGTTTTCTGCTCTACTAAATTGGTTCTTAAATTCCTCTACCTAGATAAATGAGGGGGAGGTATAAAGAGAAAGATAGATAGGGTTAAGAGTATTTAATAGGAAAATGAAAATCAGAAGAGGATGATGTACCTGAAACTATTCTGCTAAAGAAAAAAAAAAAAAAGGAAATATCTGCCCATTCCTTTAGAAACACTACAGTAAAAAGAGAATAAGTATATAGATGATGGATATAGTCTTATGAACCCTGAATAATTCATAAGACCCATGACTGCAATTTGATATCTTGATAGTCTTCATTGATTTTTTTGTTCTTTTCCCTGCTTAGAACTTTTTTTAACAGAAGAAGATCAAAAGAAACTACATGACTTTGAAGAGCAGTGTGTTGAGATGTATTTTAATGAAAAAGATGACAAATTCCATTCTGGGAGTGAAGAGAGAATTCGTGTCACTTTTGAAAGGTTCAGAAGCTTTTTAATTATAATTGATATGTCAGAGTGGGTTTTTTTTTATGTCTTCTACATGCCCATTGTTCAATTTATGTTTGTCAAATAAGTAAACTTAATAATAGTTTTACATATTGGAAGACAATTCAGTTCTTTACTTCTAATACTTAGTGTAAGTCAATTTCTTGTTATTTTTTGGCCTTGTTATAGAGGACAGTGAAGAGTCAGTGGAGAAAAGTGAAACTATCCTTATTGTTTTAAAGCATTTTTTTTTCCCATTAGCTTTGCTACATTCTGGAAGCAGATGGTAATGTTAGTTCTTTATATATGTAGCTTTATACATATTTGTGTGTGTGTGTTACTTTGATGTGCAGAAATCATAATAAATAGCCTATGAACAAAAATGTTTTATGAACTCTTACATTTTACTATAATAGAATTAGCAGTGGATCCTTCTTAAACATTAAGTGTGCCTTTTATAAATAAATAATCATATTTTATATCTTGTGTGAGTACATGTAAAATTTCTTTTTACCATTGGCATTTATTGAGATTACAGAAAGAATCTCTCAAACATTAATTTTTAACATTTATAAAAAGCCTGTGTTTCTCCTACAGGGTGGAGCAGATGTGCATTCAAATTAAAGAAGTTGGAGATCGTGTCAACTATATAAAAAGATCATTACAGTCATTAGATTCTCAAATTGGCCATTTGCAAGATCTTTCAGCCCTGACTGTAGATACATTAAAAACACTCACTGCCCAGAAAGCTTCAGAAGCTAGCAAAGTTCACAATGAAATCACACGAGAATTGAGTATTTCCAAACATTTGGCTCAAAACCTTATTGATGATGGTCCTATAAGACCTTCTGTATGGAAAAAGCATAGTGTTGTAAATACACTTAGCTCCTCTCTTCCCCAAGGTGGTCTTGAAAGTACTAATCCTTTTCTTTGTAATATTTTTATGAAAGATGAAAAAGATACCCAATGTAACATATTTGGTCAGGATTTACCTGTAATACCCCAGAGAAAAGAATTCAATTTCCCAGAGGCTGGTTCCTCTTGTGGTGCCTTATTCCCAAGTGCTATTTCTCCTCCAGAACTGCGACAGAGACCACATGGGGTAGAAATGTTAAAAATGTTCAGTAAAAATCAAAAATTAGGCAGTTCATCTAATAGCATACCACATCTGTCATCCCCACCAACCAAATTTTTTGTTAGTACACCTTCCCAGCCAAGTTGTAAAAGCCACTCAGAAACTGTAACCAAAGATCAAGAAACTGTTTGCTCTAAAGCTGCAGAAGGAGATAATGTAGAATTTGGAGCATTTGTAGGTAAGTTTGGCAAACTAACATTTGTATATAAATATTACTTATTTTTTAATTATCACCTGGGGTGCCTGGGTGGCTCAGCTGGTTGGGCCTCTGACTTCAGCTCAGGTCATGATCTCACGGTTCATGAGTTTGAACCGCATCGGGCTCTGTGCTGACAGCTCGGAGACTGGAGCCTGCTTCAGATTCTCTGTCTCCCTCTCTCTCTGCCCTTCCCCCCGTTCATGCTCTGTCTCTCTCAAATATAAATAAACATTAAAAATTATAATTATCACCTTAGAAGTAAAAATAAGTAGCTAATTAATAAAACTATGAACTTGTATGATAAGTGGACTACTTTTCATAGAGTATAGTTCTAAAATTTCTAAAAAGAATCAAGTCAGGGAAATAGGTTGAAATTGAGCTGTAATAGTTCTATTGGCACATTCTTCTTTGGTGAATTTACTATAATAACAGTTGTATGTAAAACTTACTTGGGCTCTTTTGAATTTGAGACTCTTCTACTGAATTCAGTTAACTAGTTGACAGAACCTGAGTTTTTCATAAATGTTAAATATTTGGGGAATAATAGAAAGGTACAGAGGAGGCTAGATAGAAATAACTGGAAAAGATCAGTGTCTTACAAATAGGGTGACCATATAATTTTTCAGCCCAACCAGTACACTTTTGAGAGTGACAGGGTACAGTAAATTACATTAGGGCAATAGGGAAAACCAGGACTCTGGAAAGTGGAGGATTTATGGTCGACCCATTTATATACCCAGAGAGAAGAGCATTTCAGAAAGGAATGACTCATTCTTAACACGTCAGCTAGCTGAAGTAAAATAAGGACTGAAAATGTATTTATTTTGGCAGTAATAATAAATTAATGACCTTTGTGAAATCTGTTTCAGTGAAGCAGTTGAGGCAGAAGCCAGATTATATTGAAATAAAGTGTGAATGAGAGGAGGAAATGTAAAGAGGGAGACTGCAGATGGGATGGGCAATTAAAAGCTTACTATTAAGGCAGGGCGCCTGGGTGGCTCAGTTGGTTGAGTGTCCCGACTTCAGCTCAGGTCATGATCTCACAGCCCGTGGGTTTGAACCCCGCGTCAGGCTGTGTTGACAGCTCAGAGCCTGGAGCCTACTTCGAATTCTGTGTCTCCCTCTCTCTCTGCCCGTCCCCTGCTCACGCTCTGTCTCTCTCCTTCAAAAAATAAACATTAAAAAAGAAGATTAAAAAAAAAACAAGCTTACTATAAATATAAAAAGAAAGAACTCATAATGTGGTTTTTGTGTAAGGTTTTTTATTTGTTTTGTTTATTTTTAATTATTTTTAATGTTTATTTGAGAGAGAGAGGCAGCGTGAGCAGGGGAGGAGCAGAGAGAATGGGAGACACAGAATCCGAAGCAGGCTCCAGGCTCCAAGCTGTCAGCACGGAGCCTGATGTGTGGCTTAAACCCACAAACCGTGAGATCATGACCTGAGCTGAAGTCAGACACTCAACCGACTGAGCCACCCAGGCGCCCCTTACTTGTTTTATTTTTAATGATGGAGAGACCTAAGCATATTTAAATGTTGACAGTGTATCATATGGAAGGAAAAGATGAAGAGGGAACACTTCATAGAGCTAACGTTTCCTTGCATTTGGGAGAATATAGTGTTCTAAGAGTCTTCCTGTTAGATTATTAAAGTATTTTAAAAAAATTTCTTAAAAAAATAACTTGGGTCGTTTGTGGACATGACCAGAGTGTTCTGAGGCATGAGTGATGTCCTCTATCTCTTCAGGTTTGAGTTTTTTCATCGGGTGGCATCCTAACCTTGTCTTAATATTTATTTGAGCTTTCCCAGCTTAGAAATTTACCTAGTCGTGGAACATGTATTGAGATTGGTCAGAGAATATGATATGTCCATGTAAAATCTCCACATGGAGGCCAACCCTGTAAGTTATCTAGGTACAGAGCATACTGATCTCTACTACTAGGTTATATACAGTTTACTGTGGATTTATAGAGACAGCTTTGCCTACATAAAATCTATCCCAATGTATTCTGTAAAAGCACATTTTTAGTCTGTTAGTATATTGCCATTGGGATGGATATATTTAGTTATCTATATATTTATATATGATTTGTGTATATATAGTTTGGATATGTATGTATAACATGTGTAGTTTTTTTTTTTTTTTTAACTTTCTTTTTTAAGTTTATTTTTTTTGAGAGACAGAGCAGAGAAGCGGCAAAGAGAGAAGGAGAGTGAGAATCCCAGGCAGGCTCTGTGCTGTTAGTGCAGAGCCTGATGTGGGTCTCGTACTCACGAACCATGAGATCATGACCTGAGCCGAAACCAAGAGTTGGATGCTTAACCAACTGAGCCCCCCAAGCACCCCATGTATTTTTATATTTATTAATAGTAGAAATGATCGCTTCCCTCTTTTTAAATTTCAAGCAATTCATATCACATGTTGGATTCTTTTAGAAGGCCCTTAGGCTTTTGCTGTTACTGTAAACTGAATTACTCATCTTCTCCAGCTTCTTGACAGATATTTTTAGTATTTATCAAAAGATCTATAGGAAACTTCAGAGCCCTCAAAACTACTTGGAAAGCAATATGAATCACTTGTTTATATAGACTTTAAGCAATGACGTTATTTTGATAAAAAGTAAATATTTTTGTTGTAATCTTTTTTTTTCTCTTTAAGGACACAGAGATAGCATAGATTATTTACAGAAGTTCAAAGAAACATCAAACAAAATAAAAGAAATGTTATCTGTAAGTAAATCTTTATTACAGCACAATTCAATTTTATTTTGCTGTTTGGGGGTTTAGTTCAAAATAGAACTAAGCGTTCCAATAAAAATGCAGTTTTAGCAGAGACCATCACCAACTTGATGATCCCAAATATTTAAATCATACATCATTTAAAAAGAAGAAACAATCGAATATGAAAAGTATACAAATAGTTTGCACTTATATTACTGAACATAAAAACACCAATTTAACATTTCTCTTTTTCTAAATGCTTCTCCCTATACATTTCTCATTCACTAAATACAGAGCTCAACTCTTTCCCAGGCCCAGAAGTTTATTAGAACATAACAATGTCTGTCAAGGAATCTAGCAATCAGTAAAAAGCTGAATATACCTAACTACACTGTTATGTGCAGGTGTAAGATACTAAATAAATATTTGTTGAGTAACTGTTTAAATGTATAGAACAGTGAGTGAAAAGTTATTTCTTAACTGTTGCTTTCATAAATACCCATAATGATAGAGTCTTAAAATGAGGGAAAGGAACCAGTAGGGAAACCAGTGGGTTTTTTTTAAGTTGTATCTCTTGTTTTATCTTTGAGTTTCTTACAGGGAGGAAGAACTGACTGGGAATTATAATTTAAAAAAGCAAAAAGACCTAGATGGAGTGAAATCAGTCACTTAGATGATAATCTTAAGATAAAAAGTATAACTTTTTTCAGATGGGAGGACAGACTGATAGAAGAGAATTGTCACACAAATATTTTGGGTTGGAGAGAAAGAATGCTAAAACTTTTCTCTAACTTACTCTTTAAGAATCTGTGTGCGTCATTGTATATAAATCACACAAAGTTTTTTTAAAACTTAAAGAGAATAAAAAAGTAATCTGGGGAGTTTGTTGAATCTTTTAAGGCATTTGTTTTTCCAGTAAGACTATTGGAAACCACACGGGAGTACTTGAGAAAGAGAAGGTTTAGAGTAACTATTGTGTAAAGTGATTAAGGAGTCAAGGGGAAACCAAGAATATGATTTCTCAGCTATATAGTTGAAAATAGCATGAATTTTTTTATAGCCATATCTACATTTGGATTTTAGACAGGAAAACTGAAGGCTGGGAAGAGATGTAGGGAAAGTAAATCTTTGGAGAGATTCTGACTAGAGCATTGACATGACACCACAGTAAAAGGTTAGAGCTAACTAGTTGGAACTCTTATAGTTGTCAAACTCAGCAGTCAGAAACTCAAATTCATCATCTTCTTGCTCAGCAGATATATTTGTTCTTCTGTATTTCCTGCCTCTGTTAATAACATCAGCATTTTAGTTTAGAGAGCAAAACTGCACTGCTCTCTCTTCTAATCAACAGCCAAGTCTAACTTGTTTTGTTTCCTAAATATTTTTTTAGTTATCTGTTTCTTTCAATCCTAAGTAACAATTACTCTGACTTAGGCTGTCATTGTCTAATATGTATTTCACTGAACTTTTAAACTGTCTTCATAAGTACCACAATGGCAGTTGAAAAACATTTACATCAGCACATTCTGGTGGCATCGTTTTGCTATAAAGAAGCACTTGATATACATAGGAAGTCATTTAGGATAAATGGATATTTCTTAATGGGAAAGGGTACCTGGCAAGGTTTCCCCCACAGATTTTGCCTTTTAACAATGAGTTTAAATGAATTTAAAGCAAGAGTGCTCTGAAAATTTTGAAGTGCAGGTAACTTCCTGGTAAAAATAAGAAGAAATTACAAGTTTCTGTGGCTGTTTTGAATTAAACAATTTTGAGTAATTCACTTAGAGGAAAAGAACTCAGACTGTAATAATAGAATAATGAGTTCTAGCCCATGATGGTCTGAGACTTTGAGTTCTTGAACTTTTGTGGGTTATATACCCCTTTGAAAATCAAATGAAAACTGTAGACCCTCTTCCCCAAAAAATGGACATATACAAAATTTTATCTATTAAGGTATATGGAGTTTTACAAATACCTTGAAGCCCACCATCAATCCTATACTAGAACTTGTGTCATAGATGGAAAATACTTAAGCAAATAAATAGCTAGAACTGGTTCCAAAAGAAACAACTAAAATCAGAAAGGAAATTGGAGTTGCTCTGTAACTATAGAAAAAATGTTAGCCCTCTCACTTGGCTGTATAAATCAACTGTATATGAAGAGTGCAGAGCATCAAAGCTAGAAAAACTTACTTTCTTGAGATACAAGTAATTTTTTAAATGAAAGTAATAGTTTATTTTGGTAGTAACATTTTTAAATTCATTCTTTCTGAGAGGTGGTAGAGGTTTGGAAATATTTTAAAGTTGCATAATAGTGTGAATTGTTTATAGTTGAAAAGAGAAAACAGGGTGAATGTATTGGGTTGTCCCCACATTATTTTAATGCAGTTTGTTAGTTCATCTGGGAAAATATATAGGTAAAAAGAAGAAAATGAGGGAGAATTAGACTATAAAATATTACACAGGTAGAACAGTTGAAACATGAATATTTAGCTAAACATTTTAGTGACTACAAAGTAACTTGTTTACAAATAAGAATTTAATAAGAAGAGTTGGATTAGAAATTGACAATAAGGGAAATGCCTTGTCAGTAAATACAAATTGGATAATCGAGTAGACATTTGGAAAAGTCTGTTTATGTTCTCATGTCACTTCATAAGCCCAGATGAATTCTAGCTTTAAATGTAAAAGCTCAAATCATAAACTTAAGAAAATAGTAATGCCAAGTCAGTAAAACCAGGAAGGCTTTCCAAACATATGAGGAAGAGGTGATATTAAACGAAGGATGAAAAAAGATAGAAGTACCAAAAAATGGAAATCATAGATAAGTCAAAACAAATTTGGAAAAAATTGAAACGTGACAAATAATGAGCAGATAGATCTTTGGTTATATGAACAGCTCATATAATCAATAAGAAACCTACTGAGGTTTCCCAAAAAAACTACTCTTCCACCTTCCAAATTGTTATAATCTATCAATATTAGTGTAAAATAGCTTTTTCTTTTTTAGGTGAACTGATAAATATTTTCTCCCAAGTTTTTAATGAAATCATATTACTATGAAAAAGGATCCATTCAGATGGATTTATGAACAATAAGCAAGTAGGATATTTTGATGCAGTTTTTTGAGAAGGTCATTGAAGAAAATTAACTGTAACCTGTAATATACCCTTTGGTGACTAGGTAGATTAAAGTATATTGAGCTAAATAGAAACAGAGTCTCTTATACTACTTAGAACATTTATTTGAAATTCAGTTTGATTATTTTTAAATTACGTTTATGTGTAATATGCAGAATGATATTCCTTCTGAAAACACTTTGAAACACATGAGTTCTCATGCTGGATTTACTGAATGTCACAAAACTTCTATTCCTCTTCCTTCAGAACAAGGTAAGTTCTTTGACTATGTGAATTATGTTACCAAACATATTCACTTAAGCTTTAAATGTATTATTACGTATGTCACACACCTAAGCAGTGAATGTTTTGGGAGTCAGAGAATGACGATTCTGGTCCATCATTGTTGCTGCAACCTTGAATAAAACACACAATTCTAGTATTCTGATATTTTTTACAAATTGTTTAGTCCTAAAGATGAAATATAAAGACTTGCTTTTTATAAATCTATTTTAATCAGTATTATCATTTAGTCATCATATTTTTTTAATTTAACTTTTAAAATAGCTAATACAGGGGTGCTTGGGTGGCTCAGTTGGTTAAATGTCTGACTCTTGGTTCAGCTCAGGTCATGATCTCTAGGTTCATGAGTTTGAGCCCCGCATCAGGTTCCATGCTGGCGATGTGGAGCCTGCTTGGGATTCCTCTCTCCCTCTCTCTCTGCCCCTCCCCCACTCAACTGTATCTCAAAAAATAAACTTTAAAAAATTTATTTTTCTAATAGTTAATACATTTATTTGGTTCAAAAATTGAAATACATACACATACAAGCACTTTGAAAATAAGTCTCCCTCTCATTCCAGCCCTGTATGTAACCACTGTTATTTTTATTTATCCTGTAGAGTTTCACACACATAGTATGTGATGGTAGTCTTTCCTTTTATTTTTTACACAGAAAGTAACATACCATACATGTTGCTCTGCACCTTCAATTTTTAACTTGAGAATTAAATGGACTGGGGATGTTTCCATAACATACTTTTTTATGAGTTGGTTATATATGCATATAAATTTATTAGTCAACGTTTCATTAATGTACATGTAGCCTTTATAAGATTCCTTAAGAAAAACATCACTACCATGTCCCCCTCACCATCATTTCCCCTTTCATTCTCTTTTTGTATACAGCAGTATCACGTTGGATATATTCCAGGAGTGCAAGTTGGTTTAACATTAACATCAAAAATATAATTGATGAGGGGCACCTGGCTGGCTCAGTCAGTAGAGCATGTGACTCTTGATCTCAGGGTTGTGAGTTCAAGCCCGGGTTGGGTGTAGAGCTTACCTGGGGGTGGAGGGGAATATATATATATATATATATAATTGATGCATGATAGTAACAGATTAGAGGAGAAAAATCATTTGTTCATGTCAGTAGCTGCAGAAAAGGCATTTGATGAAATTCAGTATCCATTCATGATTAAAACTCTTCCTAAAGTTAGAATAGAGTCTCCTTAATCTGAATAAAGGGTTATCTACAGAAAGTTATCACAGATATTCTCTTTCATAATGATATGTTGAAAGCCAGATGGGGAACCAAGGCAAGGATTCTGGCTGTTTTCATTCCTATTTAATATCCTCTTTTTAAAATTTTATTTATTTTATTTTTTTTTTGAGAGAGAGCATGAGCCAGGGGAGGGTCAGAGAGAGAGGGAGACACAGAATTCGAAGCAGGCTCCAGGCTCTGAGCTATCCGCAAAGCCCGATGCGGGCTCAAACTCACCAACCATGAGATCATGACCTGGGCCAAAGTCAGATATCTGAACCACCCAGGCGCCCCTGTTTAGTATTCTCACTGAAAAATAAAATAAAAAGATATGGTAGAATGGTTAGGACAGAAGAAAAAAAAATTATTTTCAGTAACATGGATGTTATTTCTGAAGTTAACACGCTTCTAATTTTGCATCCTTATATTTCAGGGTTTTTTTTTTTTAATTTTTTTTTTTTCAAGGTTTATTTATTTTTGGGACAGAGAGAGACAGAGCATGAACGGGGGGGGGGGGGGGGGGGGGGGCAGAGAGAGAGGGAGACACAGAATCGGAAACAGGCTCCAGGCTCCGAGCCATCAGCCCAGAGCCCGACGCGGGGCTCGAACTCATGGACCGCGAGATCGTGACCTGGCTGAAGTCGGACGCTTAACCGACTACGCCACCCAGGCGCCCCTGTATTTCAGTTTTAAACAATAATTATTAACCTCCCACTAAAGAAGACAAGGATCAAACTTTTCCTCTTCCTCCTGTTCCCAGAAGACACAAACACACGCATGCATATGCACACACATTTATTCTTTCCCACCATATAGTTATAATTTTGGCTAGATCAACAGTAGATTCTCTGCTATTGGGCTACATTTCTTCAAGATATTCAGATACGTAATGCTATCAGTTTCATCATCTAGAAAAAGTTTTTCCCAGACTATTCTAATGTACTTCAGTCTGGTTTTTTTGGCCTCTACACTTAGAATACAAATTTCATTCTAAGATTTCCCATCACCATTCATTCATTCTGAGGTTTTTCTTTACTGTGTCATAAAGTTGTGAATTATAAGTTACTTTAAAATTTAACATCCTTGGGGCACCTGGGTGGTTCAGTCAGTTAAGCATCCCGCTTCGGCTCAGATCATGATCTCATGGTTCATGAGTTCGAGCCTCTGTGCTGACAGCTTGGAACCTGGAGCCTGCTTCAGGTTGTGTCTCCCTCTCTCTGTGCCCCACCCCTGATAGCACTCTGTCTCCCTCTCTCACAAATGAATAAATATTAAAAAAAAATTAATTAAAAAAATAATTTAACATCCTGACTTTTTAAAAATAGGCTTAATTCTAAAATTTATTTAGGATAAAATAACAAAATATGACAGAGATGCCATTTTAAGTCGTGGCAGAAAAGATGAACTATTTTTTCCATTATTGTAAAACAGTGTATGTATAAGACTATTAATATGTATAAGATGATTAATTGCAATGTTAGAATGGCAAGAGATTGAAATCATACCAAATGTCCATTAGTAGGAGTTTGGTTGTTATTCTCTACAATTACTATACAGCCATAGTATGAAGTTCAGTGTAGCATCAAAATAGAATAGAGAAATTTTCTGTGATTGGAAAGATCTCCAAGCTTAAAGTTAAACCAACAACAAAAACCCTAAAATATATATTATTCTACCTTTTATGGTTAAAAAAAAATGGTGATTGTACACACATACACAAAAAATATCCATGATAGAATGAATACACAAGAAATTTGGAAATAGGAAGACTAAGACTTTTTCCTTCAGACTCTTATTTCTTACTGCTTTTTTACAAAAATAAATTGAATAATTTTGGTGTCCTGCCAAGAGACTTGTGGGCCTCATGTTAACTATTAATGTTCAGCAGTGTTGAGGAGAGGATAAGTTAGTTTATGAAAGTTACACTGTGTGTTGAAACACTTCATGCAGGGCGCCTGGGTGGCGCAGTCGGTTAAGCGTCCGACTTCAGCCAGGTCACGATCTCGCGGTCCGTGAGTTCGAGCCCCGCGTCGGGCTCTGGGCTGATGGCTCGGAGCCTGGAGCCTGTTTCCGATTCTGTGTCTCCCTCTCTCTCTGCCCCTCCCCCGTTCATGCTCTGTCTCTCTCTGTCCCAAAAATAAATAAGCGTTGAAAAAAAAAAAAAAAAAAAAAAAAAGAAACACTTCGTGTTTGATTGGTTGGTATTAAAATATTTTAGTTGTATAACTAATTTTTTTTTTTTAATTTTCTTTAAGTGGAAACTAGCAATAGAAGGCCATCCACAGAAGAAACGCATGAAGTAGATTCCAAAGCAGCTTTACTACCGGTTTGTACATTTCAGTTAACAAATGTGTATTTTAAAATATATATTTATTAAAGAAGAACTAAAAAAAGATGGTGATATTTTATTTGAGGTTCTGTTTAGCTTTCAAAAAATTTTACCTTAGAAAACTGACATTAGTGCATTTATTCTTAGAATATTAGCAATTTATTCTTTGAAAAGAGTTTCTTCCTGTAGTGTGAATAGTTAAGAATTTGTTTGTATGTATGTATATGTGTGTCTATGTTTTTTTGTTTTTATCATGTTATGTTTTTCATCATGATAAATGTAGTCTTTAATCCCCACCCCCTAGTTACCCTATCCTCCCACTACCTTCCATCTGGTAACCATCAGTTTGTTCTCTATAGTTGAATCTGTTTCTTGGTTTGTCTCTCTCTCTCTTTGTTTTGTTTTGTTTTTCCTTTGCTCATTTGTTTTGTTCCACATATGAGTGAGATAAATCATAATGGTATTTGTCTTTCTCTGACTGACTTATTTCACTTAGCATACTACACTCTAGTTCCATCCATGTAGTTGCAAATGGCAAGGTTTTATTCTTTTTTTATTTTATTTTATTTTATTTTATTTTATTTTATTTTATTTTATTTTATTTTATTTATTTTATTTTATTTTATTTTATTTTATTTTATTTTATTTTATTTTATTTTATTTTTTTATTTTTTTATTTTTTTATTTTACATCCAAGCTAGCATATAGTGCAGCAGTGATTTCAGGAGTGGATTCTTTAATGCCCCTTACCCATTTAGCCCATCACCCCCCCACAACCCCACCAGTAACCCTCTGTTCTCCATATTTAAGAGTCTCTTATGTTTTCTTCCCCTCCTTGTTTTTATATTATTTTTGCTTCCCTTTCCTTGTGTTCATCTGTTCTGTGTCTTAAATTCCTCATATGCATGAAGTCATAAGATATGTGTCTTTCTCTGACTAATTTCACTTAGCATAATACCCTCCAGTTCCATCCACGTAGTTGCAAATGGCAAGATTTCATTCTTTTTGATTGCTGAGTACTCCATTGTGTGTGTGTATGTGTGTGTGTGTGTGTGTGTGTGTGTATATATATATATAAAACATCTTCTTTATCCATTCCTCCATTGATGGACATTTGGGCTCTTTCCATACTTTGGCTATTGTTGATAGTGCTGCCATAAATATTGGGATGTGCGTGCCCCTTTGAAACAGCACACCTGTATCCCTTGGATAAATACCTAATAGTGCAATTGCTGGGTTGTAGGGTAGTTCTATTTTTAATTTTTTGAGGAACCTCCATACTGTTTTCCAGAGTGGCAGTTTTGTTCTTTTTTATTGCTAAATAATATTCCGTGGTGTATTTATATTTATATTTATATTTATATTTATATTTATATTTATATTTATACCTCATCTTCTTCATGCATTCATCTATCACTAGACACTTGAGCTCCTTCCATTGTTTGGCTGTTATAAATAATGCTGCAATAAACACAGGAGTGCATGTATTCCGTTGAGTTAGTGTTTTTGTATTTTTGGGTAGATACCCAGTAGTGCAATTACTGCATCATAGGGTAGTTCTGTTTTTAACTTTTTGAGGAACCTCCAAACTGTTTTCCACAGTGGCTATACCAGTTTGCATTCCCACCAGTGGTGGAAGAGTGTTCTTTTTTCTCTACATCTTCACCAGCACTGGTTGTTTCTTTGGTTTTTGATTTTGACCATTCTTATAGATGTGAGGTGCTATGTCATTGTAGGTTTGATTTGTATTTCCCTGATGAGTGATGTTGAGCCTCTTTTCATGTGTCTGTTTGCCATCTGGATGTCTTCTTTGGAGAAATCTGTTTATGTCTTTTGCCCATCTTTTAATTGGATTATTTGTTGTTTGGGTATTGAGTTGTATAAGTTCTTTATATATTTTGGATGCTAACCCTTTATCAGATACGTTTTTTGCAAACATATTCTTCTATTCTGTAGGTTGCCTTTTAGTTTTGTTGATTGTTTCCTTCACTGTGCAGAAACTTTCTGATGTAGTCCCAGTAGTTTATTTTTGCTTTTATTTCCCTTGTCTCAGAAGATGCATCTAAAAAAAGTGTTGCTGTGGCCAATGTCAGAGAGATTACTATCTGCATAATAGTTAGGAAATTTTACAGAAAAATTTATTCAAAAGAAAGGTAGGAATCTCTGTTTGTATTGAAACTGGTTGTATGTAGTCATTCCCAGCCAATTGAGGTAGTATTTGATTTTACAAATACTCTTTAAATTTTTTTTTAAAGTTTATTTATTATTGAGAGAGAGATAGAGCATGAGTTGGGGAGGGGCAGAGAGAGAGGAAGATACAGAATCTGAAGAAGGCTTCAGGCTCCGAGCTGTCAGCACAGAGCCTGATGCAAGGCTCAAACTCACAAACTGTGAGATCATGACCTGAGTCGAAGTCGGACACTTAACCGACTGAGCCACCCAGGTTCCCCACAAATACTCTTTAAAAGCATACTCTGGCATCAAGATAAATAACTTGGGAGAAAGTAGAAAAATTGGTCCTTTATAGTCAAGTATAGAAATCAGTATTCATAATTATCCTGGATCATCAAGAACGTTTTATTTACATTCTGCTATAAGGAGATAGATTATATTATGGAAAGCCATGTTATTAAAAAAATTATTTCAATGAGGAAAGGGGGTTAGTGAACACAGCTTCACAGTAACAATTCCTCCTTTTTGGAAGGACACACCCTGCACAATTTTGCCACAAAGTAAGTTCCATTGAAGATGACCTGACAATGCGAAATTACAGAACTTCTGGGATTCAAGTTACACAAACAGTATTAATAAACCTCTACCAACTTGAGATAGTAGAATTACTGGTTACAAGTTATAAAATAATATGATTAAGGTGACTAAAACCATAAAAGAGAAGGTATTAAAAATATGAAAAAAAGATAAGATACTACTCAGCAAGTCCTGAAAAATTAGATAAAAATCTAGGATAAAAAATAACTCAGTGGGGGTTATAATAACATAGATTAGGCAGAGCCAAACAGAGAATTACTAAACTGGATGAGAATATAATTATAGAGTTATAATTAAATGGAAAAAATACAGAATAAAAACAATATGCACATATACAGAAAAAGACTTCAATGAGATATGCTTATATGTTTTTAGTGATTTGTTTACAGTATGCATGATTTTAATTTTACTCTTTCTACTTCGTTGTGTTTTTCTTTTTCAATGAGCACATACTATTTAGAGTCATAGAAACAAATGTATAAGAATATAAAGTTGTCATCAGAAGTAAAGAAACTAGCCAGAGTGTAATTATGTTGTAGGAAATAGCACTCATGAAATTCTTTATTCTACCTTGTGGAATGGTCTTATGGTAATTATATCCATTTGTTATTTTTTTAGTTCAGTTGTATAAAATAAGGACTTCACATTAATTTTTCAGACTATAGGGAAACAAAACAGGGTTAAACAAACAGTTATGCTTCTTCTAGAGAGATTTTTTTCTTTAATTTTTGTTTGTGTTTGTTTTTGACTAAAGGATTGGTTACAAGATAGACCATCAAACAGAGAAATGTAAGTAAGCCTTTTCTCATCGTTAACCTGAAAAGTATCATAGTTATTGGGGGTTTTTTCTGTTCTTTGTACCATCTTTTAAAACACTCTTTTATCTGTGAGTGATGATTATTTATTTTAACATCTCTTGTCTTTACATAGAAGAGACTGGGGGAACTCATTTATTATGAGTTAATATATACATTTAAAATTACAATTTTATATAGTTATACTATCATTATGGCGATGCTATGATTACTATATTTTAGGATTCCAGAGGACGTTTACAAAAGAAAAAGTCATCTTTTTTTTTTTTTTATGTTTGTTTATTTTTGAAGGAAAGAAAGACAGAAAGTGAGTGGGGGGCGCCGGGGGTGGTGGGTGTTGCAGAAGAGAGGGAGACACAGGAAGAGAATCGGAAACAGGCTCCAGGCTCTGAGCTCTGAGCAGTCAGCACAGCATGGGAGAGTTACTTTCTGATATGGACTATTTGAGAAGGAACCACAGTGTTTCCCCTATTGCTTTCTGTGCATCAGAAATATATGTGAATATATAGAGAAGAAAATAAACCAGGTGCCACATGGGTATGCAGTGTTCAAGTTCTTTGGGTGCTCTGGGCCTTGTATGGCACTTGGAAGATCAAACTGTAATCAGATCTCTTCAGAGTATACTGTGTTTTATAACCAAAACCATAGGATGTAAATACAGAATAGGTACTTGAAGTTGATGTTAACTCAGCTAACAAGAGAACCTTGTCTTACAGAATGTTGAGCCAAAGAAGTACCCAGAAAGGTGGAGTTGGTCAGCACTTTTTGGGTGCTGAGAAAAGAGTAGTTTATCAACAGCAAAGGGATGATGCTAGGGTCAAAATACTTCCTATAATAAAATATTTATATTAGATAGAAGGTAAGAGCTGGAAAGAGATTTTTAGTACAGATTAAACATATATTTATATCCATATATGAATTTGGCATTGGCTTTAAGGGAAATGGCATATATTCAAACAAAAGTGAATCTGGATCTCAGAATTACTTTAATCACATTATATTAAATAATCATAATTTTACAAAGTGTATGGTAGCCAAAACAAAGATTGTGTCACAACTTGTATTTTTTGGTGTTTTCTTTAGGCCATCTGAAGAAGGAACGTTAAATGGTGAGTCCATATGGTAGATTTAATGCAAAAAAATGAGGATTATATATGATGTTATGTTATAGCAAATACCACATTATTCTAGCTAAGAAACTTCAGACTTCGTGTTTGAAAGAGCCAAGGTGGTAAAAAGTTCTTTGTTCAGCTAGTTTCTCTTCGGTATAGTAGTTTCACATATACATGAACTCACCATGTGAATGATATATCTTTACTGTCACCCTACCCCCCTTCGTCCCTGTGACCTAGTCTGCTCTTTCCCTTGTATACCCTGTTTTAGTGAATGATACTCTTTCAGTCTACTAGGTAAAATCTGAGAAGGAGTTATTCTTGACCCCCTTGACCTTGCACTCACAGAGTCCTGTTGTATTTACTTCTTAAATATTAAGACTCCATCTTCCACTATACATTATTCTGCTGCTTTCAGTTCACACTTCATCATTTTTTAAACCTTTTATTGAAGTATATATAACATGCATACAAAAAAGGTAGAGATAAGCCTCTCAGTGAATTCTCCCTAAGCAACTATGCCCCTGTAATCAGCACCCAGGTCACAAAACAGAATATTGCCAGTATCCCAGCTCCTCGTGTCCTTGTGTTTTAACCTCTGCCCCTGAATAACACATGTATAGTTTTGTCTCTGTTTGTTTATGGAATATATAAATGGAATCATAAAGTATGTACTTTGTGTCTGGCTTTTTCCTCCTAACATATGTTTATAAGATTCATCAATATTTTTGTGTATAGTGGTAGTTTGCACATTCTCATTACTATATAGTATTTCCTTATATGAATCTATTGAATGTATCCATTCTGTTATTTGATAGGCATTTCAGTAGCTTCCATTGTATGATTATTATGAACCATGAGTGCCATTATGAGTAGTCTTGTTCATGTTGTTTGGTAAACATATGTATTTGTTTTTTATTGGGCATGTACTTAGGACTGGAATTTGTAGGTGGTAGGGTATGTATGTGTTCACATTTAGTTGTTACTGTCCCGTAGGTTTTTAGAGTTGTGCCACTTAATCTCCCTTCTAGTCTGTCTTCTATTCTTCCACCAAACTGATCCTCCTCTGCTTTACATTTTCCTCACTGTCAATGGGTAAAATCGTGTCCTTTCTTAGCATGGCATATTTGGCTCCTAACTATTTGGTATTCCCTGATTCTGTAGCTTTACCTCCTACAGGCGTGCCTGTACTCTTGCTCGTTAGTTTGCAGTCCTGGTTACATGTCCAAGTACTTACGGAGAATCACTTTACGCTGACACACACCTACAGAATTTTTTGAAGTGAGATCTGGGTAGGTGCACAGTGAAAAAGCCCCACAGGTGATTCTGATATATGTTTATTATAAATTTATTTATATCTATTATACGTGATATATATTTATGTGTATAAAATTAGTTTTGAAAACTGCTGTTTCTGTTCATACTAAACAACTTGCAGTTTCTCAAGTGTAGCATGTGCTTTAACAGTTCCGTGTCTGAAAATGTTGCCCTGACCACACCACTGTCTTCCAGACTATTCTTTTTCCCCTTCTCTTTCTCTGAGACATCCTTCAACCTTTCTGCAAGCAGAAGACATTTAGTACCCCTCCTCTATAGTCCTATGATGTATATATACATCATATACATATATACATACATATATACATCATATATACATGTGTATATATAGTCCTATAATATATATATAATGTGTATATTTTATATTTCCTACATAGTATTAAAACTATTGACTGATTTTCTTCTTCTCAAGACAGTAAGGTCTTTTTCATTAATATTCTGTAAACTTAACACATGGCAAATTCAATTGATTCTCCAGTCTTCTCATTACAGTTAAAAAGTCAAATTCTCAAATACATTTAAATATGGAGGAAGGGCTTTTGGGTATGTTTCACATTCCAGAAGTTCATCTTCTTATGGTCAGCCCACTAAAATGGCTACTTGGTTACAAGCTCCAGCTCCTAAACTAAAAGATCTTTTCCTTTTTGAGTGGGGGTGGAGGGTGTGGGAAAAGCGCAGCTTATGACAGGAGAGTGTGAAATGTCACGTGCCTTTTCCCTTCCAGGTATCTGAGTGCACAGTTAGGACTAATCTGGCACAATGAAAAAGGATAATAGAGCAAGCACATGATGAGTGTATTTTACTATTTATTTTTTCTGTTCAGTGAAGAGAGCTTATATGAAGGGAACCTTAGGATGATTGTATGAGAATGAGCAAAAATTTTTATACCACATTAGTACTTTTAAAAGGGTTTCATTTGTTTATTTGCCATTTTAGGTCTCGCTTCTCCATTTAAACCAGTTATGGATACAAATTACTATTACTCAGGTCAGTACTATTAAAAACAAAATCTAACAATATTTTGAGCTTTTAGAAAGGATTTCATTATTTTTCTCTCATTTTTGTGCAGCTGTGGAAAGAAATAATTTGATGAGATTATCCCAGAGCATTCCATTTACACCTGTGCCTCCAAGAGGTAAATCCAAATAGTAAAGAAATGAAGGAGAAAATAAACCTTTTATTAATAGTGTGATTTTTAGCTGTGATGTAGAACATGGGTGGTAATAGAAGGAAGGGTCACGTTGAGAAGTGTCAATTTCATATAAATTTTAATTAGCAAGAGTCAGGTATAGTTTAAATAGAAGAAGGAGTGATCAGAAATATTAGATTTCTGTATTTCCATCATATCCAGAAGTAATAGTGTATTCTAATTAAGAAAGGATCTTAACCCATTGTTTAGTATAGAAAGCATAGATAAATTGACACCACAAATTTTGTGGAACAGTTGCTTTCTTAAAGTTTTTCTTGAAAATGATCATAATTTCAAAAATGTTTATTACTACTAATATACATAAATTTAGAAATATTAGTAGATTCTTGATTTCTGAGCATTTGTTGCCCTTAAACTTCCTTTATAAAATTATAACTTTGTCCAGTTCATTTTCTGTTTCTTACTTAATCTTAACAAGATACCTGCCAATTTTTATTCTACTTTGTCATTTTAAAGGGTCATAATTTGACCTCAAATTGTGTCCATTCATCTTGCAGGTGAGCCTGTCACAGTGTATCGCTTGGAAGAGAGTTCACCCAGTATACTGAATAACAGCATGTCTTCTTGGTCACAGCTTGGCCTCTGTGCCAAAATAGAGTTTTTAAGTAAAGAGGAGATGGGAGGAGGTTTACGGAGAGCTGTCAAAGTACAGTGTACCTGGTCAGAACATGATATCCTCAAATCAGGTCATCTTTATATTATCAAATCTTTTCTTCCTGAGGTGGTCAACACATGGTCAAGTATTTATAAGGAAGATACAGTTCTGCATCTCTGTCTCAGAGTAAGTGCTAGTGAATGCATAACAGTAGAACATTATTTGGAGTTCATGTTTTGTCTTCTAATGTATGTTAAACCAAAAAACCTCTTAGTTTCAGTGTTCAGCAAGGAGATTTTTTTGGTGTATTTTTTTGTTGTTGTTCTGTAGGAAATTCAGCAACAGAGAGCAGCACAAAAGCTCACGTTTGCCTTCAACCAAATGAAACCCAAATCCATACCATATTCTCCAAGGTAAATCTTGAAATTTTTCTGAGATCTTGTAGTTTTATCTGGATACCATTGTCTTTTGACCTTCGTTATTAATGCTGAATATTTAATTATTTACCCATTTAAAAGCTCAATTAGAATTTTATTAACAAAACTACTAGTAATATCTATAACTGTTTTTCATAAGGTTCCTTGAAGTTTTCCTGCTGTATTGCCATTCAGCAGGACAGTGGTTTGCTGTGGAAGAATGTATGACTGGAGAATTTAGAAAATACAACAATAATAATGGTGATGAGATTATACCAACTAATACACTGGAAGAAATCATGCTGGCCTTTAGCCACTGGACATATGAATATACAAGAGGGGAGCTATTGGTACTTGATTTACAAGGTAAATTTATTAAAGTATTGCTAAAGTAAAATTGTACAGTAGGTTCTCACCTGTTCATGTGTTATGAATGATATACGGTCATCTTCTAACTTATAGATCGGTAAAAACCTCAGGTTAGTAAAAGCTATTAAAAAAGCAAGTCAGGGGCGCCTGGGTGGCGCAGTCGGTTAAGCGTACGACTTCAACCAGGTCACGATCTCACGGTCCGTGAGTTCGAGCCCCGCATCGGGCTCTGGGCTGATGGCTCAGAGCCTGGAGCCTGTTTCCGATTCTGTGTCTCCCTCTCTCTCTGCCCCTCACCCGTTCATGCTCTGTCTCTCTCTGTCCCAAAAATAAATAAACGTTGAAAAAAAAAAAAATTTAAAAAAAGCAAGTCAAGGGGCGCCTGGGTGGCGCAGTCGGTTAAGCGTCCGACTTCAGCCAGGTCACGATCTCGCGGTCCGTGAGTTTGAGCCCTGCGTCGGGCTCTGGGCTGATGGCTCAGAGCCTGGAGCCTGTTTCCCATTCTGTGACTCCCTCTCTCTCTGCCCCTCCCCCGTTCATGCTCTGTCTCTCTCTGTGTCCCCCAAAAAATAAATAAATAAATAAACGTTGAAAAAAATAAAAAAGCAAGTCAATAACAGCCATAGCATATAGCCATCAGGGCCCTGAATAGTGGGATCTTGCTCTCTTGATTATTACTTACATAATATATATTTTTTTTTGATGAGCAGAAACACATGCAATCCACTATTCTATTCTTAGATGTATATGTAGTTTTAGTCTTTTAAAACTATACTGTTTATTTAAAACAGTAGCATGTGTTCCTGTTCTTGGTGTTTATGTTATCTATTATTGTGAACTAAACTACCTAAATATTTAGGGATTAAAACTACCATTTTATTTGTTTCCAGTTCTTTGGTTCAGGAATTTGGATGGGACATGGTGGGGATGGCTTATCTCTGCTGTCTTCTCAGAAGGTTCAAATGGCTGGAGAATAAGCATGAACAACATGACTAGAGTCAAATGTCTAAGGTTTCTGTTCACTGACATCTGAATCCCTCAGTTCTCCACCAAGTGATCTCTCCATGTGGCTAGTTATCTGTGACCTTGGTCATAACATGGTAGTTTCAGGTAGTTAGATTTTTACATAGCAGCTAGCTTCCTCCAGAGAAAAAGCAGAAACTCTTAACATTAGTTCCAGAACTGGCCCAGATCTCCTCCTCCACATTTTACTGATCAAGGCAGATAATAAAGATAGCCCAGTTCAAGAAGTGGGGAATGGATTCCAGCACTTGGTGGGTAGAGTAGCATCTATACAAGGAAGGAAAAACTGATCATAACCATTTTTGTAGACAGAATCTGTCATATGTGGAAAAGAAAAGAATGGAAATTGTGGCTTGGAGAGGGCACATTTGCTTAGAGTATTGTCTGTCTGCAGGGTCAGAGGAAAATAAAACTGAGCAGGTTGCCCGCTCTACCTGAGTTGTACTTTCTTATTATAACTTCCATGATTTTTTTCCCGAAAGAGCAGCCTTAATTTCAAATGTCACCATAGACCAGATTTCAAAATCTATACATAAGAACAGTTATTTAGAATGTTTATCACTTGATGACTTTTTTTGTTACATATAGTCACAGATATAAAGGATTTTGCTGAAAAGCAAATGGCATGGAATCAAGCTGAAGAAAGAAAATCTGTAAAAATAGCTACCCTTTTTTCAGTAGTTCATCATTTTACATAAATGATTTAATAGTATATAAAGTGAAAACTGATATGTATTATTAGGTCAATCCAATTAAGTAAAAAAGATCTTTAAGTATATTCTTAAATAGTGTCACTTAATTATCTTCAAACATGCATAGGAGGTAAAGCCAAACAGATTTTATCTGAATTCCTAATTTAAAAGATGGGAGTTAAGGTGCCTGGCTGGCTCAGTCAGTAGGGCATGCAACTCTTGATCTCACGGTCGTGAGTTCAAGCCCCATGTTGAACATAGAGCTTATTTTAAAAAAATAAATAAATGAAAATAAGGGCACCTAGGTAGCTTATTTGGTTAAGCCTCCAACTTGGGCTCAGGTCATGATCTCGCAGTCTTTGAGTTTGAGCCCCGCGTTGGGCTCTGTGCTGACAGCTCAGAGCCTGGAGCCTGCTTCTGATTCAGTCTCCCTCTCTCTCTGTCCCTCCTCTGCTAGCACCTGACTCTCTCTCCCTCTGTCTTTCTCAAAAATAAACTTTAAATGAATGAAAATAAAAGATGGGACTTATTTTCAGTAAACAAAGTAGTTTTAATGGTCTTTACATTACATTATTACATTAATGTGTTCCTGGAGCCATTTTTCATAGAGCTGTTTTACACAAGGGGCGCCTGGGTGGCTCAGTTGGTTGAGCATCTGATTCTTGATTTTGGCTCAAGTCATGATTTCATGGTTCATGAGTTTGAACCCCATGGGCTCTGCATGGATAGTGTAGAGCCTGCTTGGGATTCTTTCTCCTTCTCTCTCTACCCATCCTCTGCTCACTTGCATTCTCTCTTTCAAAAATAAACATTAAAAAAATATTTTACACAATTACCACAAACAAACAATATGGAAATATATTAAAAAGTTTTCCCATTTCATTATTTGTCTAACTTTGGTGAAGACAAATACTGTACACAAATAGAAGGGGTTTTTTTCCTTATTTTTAATATTTTGTGTTGTGATTTTCCTCCAACTGGGATGATGCCTCGTGTGTGTGTGTGTGTGTGTGTGTGTGTGTGTGTGTGTGTGTGAGAGAGAGATTTGTTTTTGTCTACCTAACAATATATCATGGACATCTTTTGGGTCATTACTGATAAATCTGAGTTACTGCTTTTCATAGATGCATGCATGATAACCTATAGTATGGAGGGGTGGCATGATTTACCCCCCCCTTTTTTCTTTTTTTTTGCTACTGTAAACAGTGCTGCAACAAATATACTCATGTATTGCTACTTTCATTTCCATTAAGTAGATTTCTGACTTGGCTTAGTAAGAAGAGATGAGTGCAATTTTAACAGCCACTGGGTTATTTTTCCAAAAGGTTATGGGAACACATACTTAGCACTGTATATGAGTTCCCATTTCTCTGCGGACTCTCCAGTACTAAATATTCTTAATCTTTGCCAGTCTGATGAGTAGTAGGTCAATAGGTATTCTTTTATATGAGTAAATAGATAAGAAAGACTGAAAATATTTAATTATACTTTTAGTACCTCTGGGGAGGAATGGAAGTAAAGGAAGATGTTCACAATCTTATTCTTTATGTAACCTGAATTTTTCAAGAAGATAAATGTGGTAGTATATGATTTTTTAAAATGGGAAACACTTTAAAAATGGCCTATAAATTATGCCTTCGTGTTTCAAAATGTTCTTTGCTAATAAGGTGAAAAAGGGGGAGATCATGTAAACTGTTTACATAAACTGTTTGTTTTCCAGCTTTGTCCCTGTTGCATCAAAAGGAAGTGCCATCAGGAGTCCACCTGCCTATCTCCCAACTCTGACAATTAACTTTTATTCCTGGTGCGGGAGCTGTGTGTGTCCTAGGTGCAGTGTTAAGGTCACAAGTTATGAAATACTAAGAGAGAAAACCTATACTCTTGAAAAATTTAACATTGTGTAATAATTGATGCTATAAAATCTCTCATAACTATTTTTATTATGCAAATGTCAATGTTTGTATCAATTATACAATATAAATTATCTTTTTTTATATATACATATAAAGGTGTGGGTGAAAATTTGACTGATCCATCTGTGATAAAAGCAGAAGAAAAGAGGTAATAAGTTTTAATAATTTCATGATGATATTTTTATAATTTCAAATTCTACATTTCTATTTGCATAAACTGTCTTTTTTTTTTCTTTTTTCTTTTTTCTTTTTTTAACTACCAATTCCACAGATCCTGTGATATGGTTTTTGGCCCAGCAAATCTAGGTGAAGATGCAATAAAAAACTTTAGAGCAAAACATCACTGTAATTCTTGTTGTAGAAAGCTTAAACTTCCAGGTAACATTTTCTTAGTATAATGTATAAATTGTTAGCACATTTGGTTACTACAATTCTTCATAAAGCTGAGGGCATAAATACACATTATTTAATAAATGGATCTATGTTTTCTTTAATTGCTTTTAAAAATACAAAGTTTGTTAATTTAATACATTTATTATGTGTCTGCTCGCTGCCAAGAATTGTGCTAGATGTTAACAGTACAATTGTGAACCAGACAAACATGATCCCTGACCTCAATGGAATTTAGTCAAATCTTAGATACTGACAGGATTAACAGGTAGGACTGTCGTTAATGCCAAACAGAAGAAATAGAACAGGTAAGCAGGTAAGAGGTCAGGGAGTGCTACCTGAGGAACTGACAGATTGCCTAAAACTGAAGGTTAAATAGACTTTAAAGTTAGCCTGGCAAAGAGTTGGAGGAGTATTCCCATGAAGCAGGAACAAGAACTTCAGATATATTCTCTCAGGATTGTAATTTCATTTATACATTTGAAAAATTACCAGTTATTATTGAATCTAAGCTATAGCACAAACCAGTGGTTCTCATTCTTTGGTGTGTATCAGCCTCCCTGTGAAACTTTTTAAAAATTACAGCTTCCTGAGGGGTGCCTGGGTGGCTCAGTCGGTTGAGCGGTTAAGTGTCCAACTTCGGCTCAGGTCACGATCTCGCAGTTTGTGAGTTCGAACCCTGCGTTGGGCTCTGTGCTGACAGCTTGGAGCCTAGAGCCTGCTTCTGATTCTGTGTCTCCCTCTCTTTCTCTGCCCTTCCACTGCTCATGCTCTGTCTCTCTCTCTCTCTCTCTCAAAAATAAACATTAAAAATTTTTTTAAAAAGTCTCTGCCTGAGACTTAACCCTTGAGCTGTATTTTTTAATGTCCCTGTCATTATGACTGATAGATAACTCAGTAGTTAAGAGGTTGGAGTTAGGAGCCAGGTTGCATGGGTCCAGAAAATACCTACATTATAGAGATAGGTTTTTTGTTTTGTTTTGTTTTTTAGAATTAAATGAATTAGTATTTGTGAAGTACCTAGAACAGTGCCAGGCACATAGTAAGCATGTAAATGCTACTTTTTTTTTTTTTTTAATGTTTATTTATGAGGAAGACACAGAATCAGAAGCAGGCTCCAGGCTCTGAGCTGTCAGCACAGAGCCTGATGCAGAGCTCGAACTCACAAACAGCAAGACCTGAGCCAAAGTCGGACACCCAATGGACTGAGCCACCCAGATGCCCCAATGCCACAGTTTTTAATTGTTGATTGTTAATGTACAGAAAGACCATTAATTTTTGTGTTTGTTTTTTTTCTTTCTTTATTGACCTTGGGTTTTTTCTTTGGTTTGGGTTTTTTTTTAATTTTTGTTTATTTTTTTGTTTGGTTTGAGTTTTGTTGTTATTGTTTGGAGGTTTTTGTTTTGTTTTTGTTTTTTGTTGACCTTGTATCCTACAACTAAACTAACGTAATTCTAGGAATTGTTTTTGTTTTGTTTTGTAAACTTACTGGAATTTTCTGTATAGATAGTAGAGACAGTTATATTCCTTTTCAACCTATATGCCTTTTATTTCTTTTTTCTTGACTTTTTGCACTAGCAAGGAATTCTCATACAGTGTTGAATAGTGAAAGGAATAGTGAAAGTAGAATCTGCTTTGTTCCTGATCTTAAAGGGAAAGCCTTCGATCTTCCACCATTAACATGATGCTAGCTTGTAAGAGTTTTTTAGATATACTTTATTAGGTTGAGAAAATTTTCTTCACTTCTTGTTTCTTGAAAATGTTTATCCTGAATGGGTATTAAATGTTGTCGGATATTTTGTCTGCATGTGTTTATATGGTCATTTGTGTTTTCTTCTTTAATAGGTTAATAGTACATTGTATTGCCTCGATTTTTGAAATGTTGAACCAGTCATGCATTCAGGACAGACTACTTTGTCATGATATATTACCTTTTTTTATGTATTGTTGGACTCACTTTATTCATATGTTGTTGAGGCTTTTTGCATCTGTGTTCATGAAGAATATTGGTCTATGTTTGTGGTTTTTTTCCTTGTACTATCTTTCTCTTCTTTTGGTATCACCATAATATTGACCTTAAAAATAAGTTAGAAATGTTCACACCTCTTCTTTTTCAAGGAACAAATTATATAGAATCGATACTTTTCTCATTTTAAATGTTTGATAGAATTGTCAAGTAAAACTCTCTCAGTCTGAAGTTCTTTGTCAGATGGTTTTTAAGGAACAGTTTAATATGTTAATTGATGTAGGATTGTTGGGGTCATCCATTTTTTTATTATTTATTTATTTAATGTTTATTCATTTTTGAGAGACAGAGACCACGGGAGGGGCAGAGAGAGAGGGAGACAGAGAATTTGAAACAGGCTCCAGGCTCTGAGCTGTCAGCACAGAGCCCGATGTGGGGCTCAAACTCACGAATTGCGAGATCGTGACCCGAGCTGAAGTCAGACGCTCAACTGACTGAGCCACCCAGGCGCCCCAGAGGGGTCATCCATTTTTTAAATTGAGTTTTAGTAGTTTGTGTCTTTCAAGGAATTGGTTTGTTTTACTTAAGTTGTCAAATTTATGGGCATAGGGTTATTTATATACTAATTTAATTTGTTCAGTGTCTGGGATCTCGTGAGTCCTTTCTTACGATAATTTGTTTTTTGTTTCTTCGCCATTCTGGCTAAGGTTTATTAGTTCTTTTGATACTTTGAGAGAACCAGCTTTTCTTTGCATTGTTTTACTCTACTTTCTGTTTTCAATTTCATTGATTTATTCTCTTTATTCTGTCTTTCTGCTTGCTTTGGGTCATTTGTTCTTTGTTAAAGTAAAAACTTGGATTATTTGGGAATGCAGGCTGGTGCAGCCACTCTGGAAAACAGTATGGAGGTTCCTCAAAAAACTAAAAATAGAACTACCCTAAGACCCAGCAATTGCACTACTAGGCATTTATCCAAGGGATACAGGTGTGCTGTTTCGAAGGGACACATGCACCCCCATGTTTATAGCAGCACTCTCCACAATAGCCAAAGTATGGAAAGACCCCAAATGTCCATCGATGGATGAATGGATAAAGAAAATGTGATATACGTATATACATAAAATGGAGTATTACTCAGCAATCAAAAAGAATGAAATCTTGCCATTTGCAACTATGTGGATGGAACTGGAGGGTATTATGCTAAGTGAAATTAGAGAAAGACAAAAATCATATGATGTCACTCATGAGGACTTTAAGAGACAAAACAGATCAACATAAGGGCAGGGAAACAAAAATAATATAAAAACAGGGAGGGGGACAAAACAGAAGAGACTCATAAATATGGAGAACAAACTGAGGGTTACTGGAGGGGTCGTAGGAGGGGGGGAAGGGCTAAATGGGTAAGAGGCACTAAGGAATCTACTCCTGAAATCATTGTTGCACTATATGCTAACTAATTTGGATGTAAATTTTAAAAAACAAAAAATAAAATAAAAAGAAATAATAATAAGAAATGAACCTGGTGGGGGGGAATACTTGGATTATTGATTTGAGGCCTTTTCTAACAAGAAGTTTACTTCTATAAATTTCTTTCTTTCTTTCTTCTTTCTTTCTTTCTTTCTTTCTTTCTTTCTTTCTTTCTTTCTTCTTCTCTTTCTTTCTTTCTCTCTCTTTCTCCTTCCTTCCTTCCTTCCTTCCTTCCTTCCTTCCTTCCTTCCTTCCTTCCTTCCTTCCTTCCTTCTTTCTTTAGCAGGACCATGCAAACAGGGAAGGGGCAGAGAGAGAGAGGGAGATATAGAATCCAAAGCTGGCTCCAGACTGACCTGTCAGCACACAGCCCAACATCTAACTCTTAACCCGTGAACCATGAGATCATGACCTGAGCCAAAGTCAGACGCTGAACCAACTGAGCCACCCAGGAGCCCCTTATATATATGTTAATTATATTTGAAGTGGGCTGCTTGCAGACAGCATATAGTTGGGTCGTAGGTTTAATTTGTTTTTTTGTGTTTTTTGTTTTTTTTTTTTACTTAACAATTTCCATTTTTAACTAATGTTTCAGACCCTTTACATTTTACATAATTATTGATGTGATTAGATACAGATCTTCTGATGTACTCTTTTCTGATTAATGCCTTCTTTTTCCGCCCCCCCCACTCTGTTTTAGTATTGTTTTATCTTTATGTTTATTTTTTTTAGTGGTTGCTCTTAGTTCTTCTTATCAAGAATGTGTATATTTTGCCTTCATTCTTGAAGGCTATTTTTTACTGGATCTAGAATTTTAGGTTGATACTTCTTTCAGGGCATAGAAAATGTTTGCTGTTTTCTGGCCTCTGTTATCTCTGATGAAAATTTCACAGTCATTTGAATTGTTCTTCACCTATATGTGATGTATCATTATAATCTAGCTTGTTTCAAAATTTGGATTTTCAGCAGTTTGATTATGAGATGTCTAGTTGTAGGTTTTTCTGAGTTTATCTTGGTTCAGGTTTGCTTAGCTTCTTGAATTTGTAAATTTATGATTTTTATCAAATTGAGGAAGTTTTTAGCTGTTTTTCAAATATTTGTTCTGCATCAATCTCTTTTCATCTCTTTTTGAGACTCACATAATAAGAATATTAGACATTTTTGGGCACCTGGGTGGCTCAGTAGGTTGAGCAACTGACTTTGGCTCAGGTCATGATCTCACGGTTTGTAACTTGGAGCCCCACGTCGGGCTCTGTGCTGGCAGCTCAGAGCCTGGAGCCTTCTTCTGATTCTGTGTCTCCCTCTCTCTCTGCCCCTCCCCCACTCATGCTCTGTCTCTCTCTGTCTCAGAAATAAATAAACATTAAAAAAAAAAGAATATTAGACATGTTTATATTGTTTCTCAGGGACTTGAGTCTCTGGTTATTTCCTTAAAAATTATTTTTTGTCTGTTGTTTAGATTGAATAATTTCTATTGCTCTGTCAAGTTCACAGACTTTTCCCTTACTCTTCATTTCTTCATTCTGCTTTTAAGCCCGCACACTGGATTTGTTGTTTCAGTTATGTTTTTCAGTCCTATAAACTTCCTTTTGGTTCTTTTATACTGATTATTTCTCTGCTGAAAACTTGTTTTTTTCATTCATCTCAAGTTTGTTTGCACCACTTCATGGAATATGGTTGTAATAGCTGGTTTAAAGTCTTTTATCATTCCATCAGAATAATCTTAAGGTTGGCATCACTTGTCTTTTTCTTTGAGATGTTTCTAGTTCTTTGTATCTGGTAATTTTAGAATGTGTCCTAGATATTTTGACTAGGAGATTCTCATTCTTACTAAAAATCCTCTAGAGAATGTTGGTTTTTGTTTATTTGTGTTAGTAGACAGCTCATTTAAGCTCAATTTACAAGTCCTAGTCTACCTTTTATAGCTGTGATTCCAACGTCAGTTTAGTTTTCAAAGCTTTTGCAGTATTACTTAGGTCAGCCTTACTGTGTCAAACATGGTCAAGTCTGGAAACTGAGTGGAGGTCAGCACATAGTTTAGTCTTCAAAGCCCATCCTATGCTGTCTTTTCACATATTTGCCACTCAAAGGTGAACTTGGGATTTCATACACAAATTTAGGGTATCCCTCTCTCCATTTTCCTCCTTTCCATGATTCCATATTTTGTGATTTTCAAGGCCTTTTTTTTTTTTTTTGGTTGGAGCGGGACAGGGGTGGGGGTACAGGGGACAGATAAGGTACTTTGCCTGGAAAGTCAGGATTGTGGCTTCCCTGTGCTGTCACACATTTCCTTCAACTGAGTCCATTTCTGATGCTAGAAAGAGGGAAAAAAATTTTTTTGGCTCTTAAAGATACCTATTTTTAGTTCTTGTAGTCCCAGAAAAAGGTTTTCTCTTGGAATTGTAGGTGCTTGCCCAGGTGCCACCACCTCAAAAGTGCCTCTTCATGACTGGGACTTGTATGTAAGGGCCAGAGGAGCAAAAAGAGGGCATTCCCCTCAACATTCTCCATCCCACAGAGTCCCCCTTCCTGATCTTCTGGTCAGAAAGTGTTAGAGCTTTTTCTCTCCGTGCTCACTATACATTTCTGAGATCAAGCCAGCTATCTGTAAGTCTAAGCTTGAAAAATAAGAGAGGGGGGAAAAAAACCCAGGAAACTCACCACCAATCTAGGCTAGGCCATTCTTCAGGTTTTCATCCCCTTCCTCAATATGTCTGCTGTTAACTTTTCAGGATCCTGAGATAGTGACTTTATGCTTATGTGAAGGGTTTTTACTTACAATCAGTGGGAGAGATAGAGTTGAATATCCTTAGTCCATTTTAGCCAGAACTAGAACATAACAGTGGTGAATTTATTAATAGGTAGCCCAGATATAATGTTTATTTGGTTTTGGATCTAATAATATTTTAAGTAGTATATCTATTTTTTAAATTAATTTTTAAATTACTAATATAGTCAGGATTTCGTAGCTTGGAAGAGACCTTAAAAACATTCCAACCCAAATCTGTCATTTTCCAGAACATTTTAGAAGTCAGATAATTTGTCCATGGTTATACCATAAGTTAACATTTTCAGAACTTGAATTATAATTGGGTTTCTTTCCATTGTTCGTGGTGTACAATACAACTACAAATTAATTTGCATTCCCTAAGGCCACACTGGCACAGTCTTTTAAATTTAAAATTTATCAAAATGTACTCATACAATAGCAAATATGTATTTGGATCGTTGAATATAGGCTATCACTCAAAATGAACAGTTCATATTCTCAGCTGAGAGTTCATATTCTGAGCTCTATTTTATATGGAGATAAAAGCATAAGGATATGTGCATGACTATGGTTAGTTTTAAGTTAAACTTGGTATTACTGCATTGTTTTGCAATTCTGCAACTATTGTCTATAATTCCCAAAATGATTTCATCCTATCCCATAGCTATAAATGTAATCTGCATACTGATAGTACCATGTTTAACTGAATGAAGACTTACTGTATTTCCTGAGCTCCTGTTTCTATATTCAGTTTCTTGCATCTCTACTGGGTTACCCTAAAGTATCTTTATAGGTAGTATATCCATTCCACAACTCTTGACTCTCATTTCCCACCCATCATTTCCAGCTCAGCTTTACCCTGAGTAAACCAGTGTTTACTCAGTTGCTTAGACCAAAACCTAAAAGTTAATTGGTTTTTTTTCTCTCACCTTGCATTCCCAATCTTTTGAACTTTGTCTGCTCTGCTCTGAAATCTTCCTAGAATTTATCCATTTCTCTTAATCTTTGTTGCCACCACTTCTTTCATGTGTTCTTGCCAAATGCTCCTAACAAGACTTCACATGACAGTCAGAATAGACACTTAAATTTGATTATGTTCCTTCCTTAATACTGCTTAATACCTTCCAACAGATTTTCTTTTTAAAAAAATTTTTTTAATGTTTGTTTATTTTTGACAGAGAGAGAGAGACAGAGCATGAGCAGGGGAGGGGCAGAGAGAGTGGGAGACACAGCATCCGAAGCAGGCTCCAGGCTCTGAGCTGTCAGCACAGAGCCCAACGCAGGGCTCGAACTCACAGATGGCGAGATCATGACCTGAGCCAAAGTCGGATGCTCCAACGACTGAGCCACCCAGGCGCACCCAGATTTTCATTGTAATCTGTACTCCTTACCATAGCTTGCATCCCATAAATCAGGGGTCAACAAACTTTGCTGTAAAAGACAAGGTAGTAAATATTTTAGGCTTTGTGGACCATATGGCCTATGTCTCAGCTACCTGGCTGTACGATGGTAGTGCGGAAATAGCCACAGAACATCTGTAAACAAATGAGCATAGCTGCATTCCAGTAAAACCATTTACAAAAACAGGCAGCAAGTGAGATTTGGCTCACTGGCTATATTTTAAATTTTTTTTTTTTTCAACGTTTATTTATTTTTGGGACAGAGAGAGACAGAGCATGAACGGGGGAGGGGCAGAGAAAGAGGGAGACACAGAATCGGAAACAGGCTCCAGGCTCTGAGCCATCAGCCCAGAGCCCGACGCGGGGCTCGAACTCACGGACCGCGAGATCGTGACCTGGCTGAAGTCGGACGCTTAACCGACTGCGCCACCCAGGCGCCCCTCACTGGCTATATTTTGATAACCCTTGGTCTTTAACTGTTGCTTGACCCCATTTGCTACTAGTCTTCCCCTCATTCACTACATACAAGCCATACTGTCGTCTTGCCATTCTTCAAAAATGCCAAGTTCATTTCCTTTTTACGGTCTGCAGTTAAACTTCCCTCTGCTCAGAGCTTTGATAGGTCATTTCTCAATATTGAGGTCTTTACTCAGATATTACCTCCTGTGCCTCTTCAGCCCAGCCTTGTCTAATGAAAGAATCAGCTTATACTATCTCTTGTCTGGCTCTCACCAGACTGTTTGCTTCAAAGCATTTGTTACTAATAATAATTCTGTTATTTTTCTATTTATTTTTCTTCATCTACAAGAATATAAGTTCCATGAGAGCAGGAACCATACCTGTCTGCCTTGCTTATTGCTATGTTTCCACTCTGACATGAGTTATTGACTCTTGGTCAGAGCAGAATACTTATATGTTGAATGAATGAATGATTTCGTTTTTATGTGTATATATTTTGTGACTTTTTAATTAAAAACTACCTCCTAGAAAATAGATGTGGCACATTTAGAGGAAAATTGATTTAGAAAATGTTCTTAACTTTTCATTTCTAAGAAATACTGACTTTTTTCTTCTTTTTTTGTTGGGGGTGTGAATATAGATCTGAAGAGGAATGACTATACACCTGATAAAATTATATTTCCTCAGGATGAACCTTCAGATTTGACTCTTCAGCCTGGAAATTCCACCAAAGAATCAGAATCAACTAATTCTATTCGTCTGATGTTATAATATTACTGAATCATTGTGGGTTTTTTTGCCTACACCTCACAAAAATGTTACCTTGTCATTTTTCCTTCAGGAGGAAATTGTTTGGTAATAGAGAAAAATGTGTGCAAATGAATATGCTGATTCTGGCACTGTTAAAAGGTCGGTATTCTTTTGACCTGATTAAACTAGTCAGTCAGGAGCTCCCTATAGGATACAGCTGGCAGCTGTTAAATTTTAAAGGTAAAGGAAAATTAGTATTTATAACTTTTTAAAGGGCTCTTTTAGCAGAAGATTTCATTTGACTTTGTTCTGATGAGGGTGACACCCTCTCTCATGTGGTGCAATACCATTAACCAAAGTTAAGTGTCAGTGTAGATTTTATTGGCAGCTGGTTTCCTGCCATTCAGCTAGTGAAATGAAGAAATCACCCAGCCTTTTGGTTAAATGGCAGACGTCTTCCTCAGTATGTTTTAGTGTGTTCAGTGATGATGTCACTAGTCCCCAACTAGATGCTTGTTGGCCACGGAAAAGGAGATGATTTATTATTCTAGATCCATAGGGATACAAGAAGCCTGAGCTGAAAACTATTTTCAAAGAGGGACTTTATGAATCAGGATTAGGCTCCATATTTAAAGATGGAGCCAATTTTTTTTTGTTAAATAGACCCCAAATTGTGCAAAGGTATTAGTGTTATTTTTTTTTTAACATTGTTTTTTCAAGTCATTGTTAAGTAGAAGAAAGCCATGGTAAACTGGTCTAACCTAAATATATCAGAGGAGAAACTTGTTGTTCAAGAGCAGTTACCTTGTAAAAAAAGTTCAAGTGTTTTTTCCTATCTGTAACTGTAGTGACAACCTGGAAGCTACACACTTCTCCAAAGATCTTATTGACAGTACACCAAATCAGAATGTAAACGTAAATTCTTGCTTCTATTTAAAATTGTGTAGGAACACCTGAACATGAGTATTGTTTGTGGTACTTATTTAAGAAATTGAGTTGGATTATCATTATGTGATGTCGGGAGATTGCAATGTAACTTTATGCCAATAAAATGTACTTTAACTGCCCCAGATACTGTTGAATACTCAACAACAAGAAAAGCTTTCATCTGACTAAAGTTTTACGCTTTTTTTCTCTTTGTTTCCTAGGTACTAATTTTAATTTTTATTTAGGAAGGAGCAGTGTAAATCTTACTTGTATTCAGTAGTGTATCTCATAGATACAGACAAGGCAAGAAGAGATGAGCTGTTTAAATAGTGTTTAATATTAATGGGGGGGAGGGGAAGAAAGAAAAAGTGTATTAAAGATATTATACTATATACATTTTGTATATCATTAAATCTTTAAAAGAAATTAAATAAATTTATTCTTGTTTACAGATGTTTACTGAGTTCAATCATTCTGAAAAATTATCCATGTTTTCAGAGTGTTTTTTTAATTACAAAGTATCAGCTTTTTTATTTTTTTTTTTTATTTATATATGAAATTTATTGTCAAATTGGTTTCCATACAACACCCAGTGCTCATCCCAAAAGGTGCCCTCCTCAGTACCCATCACCCACCCTCTCCTCCCTCCCCATCAACCCTTAGTTTGTTCTCAGTTCTCAACAGTCTCTTATGCTTTGGCTCTCTCCCACTCTAACCTCTTTTTTTTTTTTTTTTTTTGTTCCCCTCCCCCATGGGTTTCTCTTAAGTTTCTCAGGATCCACATAAGAGTGAAACCATATGGTATCTGTCTTTCTCTGTATGGCTTATTTCACTTAGCATCACACTCTCCAGTTCCATCCACGTTGCTACAAAAGGCCATATTTCATTTTTTCTCATTGCCACGTAGTACTCCATTGTGTATATAAACCACAATTTCTTTATCCATTCATCAGTTGATGGACATTTAGGCTCTTTCCATAATTTGGCTATTGTTGACAGTGCTGCTATGAACATTGGGGTACAAGTGCCCCTATGCATCAGTACTCCTGTGTCCCTTGGATAAATTCCTAGCAGTGCTATTGCTGGGTCTTAGGGTAGGTCTATTTTTAATTTTCTGAGGAACCTCCACACTGCTTTCCAGAGCGGCTGCACCAATTTGCATTCCCACCAACAGTGCAAGAGGGTTCCCGTTTCTCCACATCCTCTCCAGCATCTATAGTCTCCTGATTTGTTCATTTTGGCCACTCTGACTGGCGTGAGGTGATACCTGAGTGTGGTTTTGATTTGTATTTCCCTGATAAGGAGCGACGCTGAACATCTTTTCATGTGCCTGTTGGCCATCCGGATGTCTTCTTTAGAGAAGTGTCTATTCATGTTTTCTGCCCATTTCTTCACTGGGTTATTTGCTTTTCGGGTGTGGAGTTTGGTGAGCTCTTTATAGATTTTGGATACTAGCCCTTTGTCCGATATGTCATTTGCAAATATCTTTTCCCATTCCGTTGGTTGCCTTTTAGTTTTGTTGGTTGTTTCCTTTGCTGTGCAGAAGCTTTTGATCTTCATAAGGTCCCAGTAATTCACTTTTGCTTTTAATTCCCTTGCCTTTGGGGATGTGTCGAGTAAGAGATTGCTACGGCTGAGGTCAGAGAGGTCTTTTCCTGCTTTCTCCTCTAAGGTTTAGATGGTTTCCTGTCTCACATTCAGGTCCTTTATCCATTTTGAGTTTATTTTTGTGAATGGTGTGAGAAAGTGATCTAGTTTCAACCTTCTGCATGTTGCTGTCCAGTTCTCCCAGCACCATTTGTTAAAGAGACTGTCTTTTTTCCATTGGATGTTCTTTCCTGCTTTGTCAAAGATGAGTTGGCCATACGTTTGTGGGTCTAGTTCTGGGGTTTCTATTCTATTCCATTGGTCTATGTGTCTGTTTTTGTGCCAGTATCAGCTTTTTTAAATGAACCATTTTGTACGCCTTTCATCTTCTGTCCTGTGTATTGTTTAATGTGATCTTGGTTTCCTCCTCTCTCTCTCTCTCTCTCTCTCTCTCTCTCTCTCTTTTCAATCTGTTTCTTGTTATGTCAGAAAATGGAGATATGGGTTATCTTTTGAAATTTAATTTTATGTTGATTATTTTCATAAGATGTTAATAGTAACCAGTGTTTATGTAGCACTTAATATGTGCCAGGCATTACTCTAACTGTTTTATATATAAAGTACTTACACCCATTTAATCCTTAAAACAATCTTATGAAATATAGGTTATTATCTTGTTTTACCAATTAGAAAATAAAAGCATTAGATAAAGTAACTTTCCTAAGATTCTTATAATTAGAATGTAGCAGCACTAGGATTCAAACCCGGGAAACTGGCTTTTGAGTATGCTCTTGAGCCCTGTGTTATGTTGACTTTTAAGCATAGTGATGATTGATTTCTGTACCAGTTCCTGGTTGCTTTTCCGAACTAAATCTATCCGATAACTTTTTTTTGTTGTTAATTCTGGAAAGTAACAGTTTACCCGAAGACCACATTTCTCATTCCAAAGAAGTATGATCTTTCCTTAGATTACTGAATTTTGTCATTATTACTCTGGTCTGAAAGGGTCATTTGCATAATCTCTTTAGCATTTTCTTCTCAGTGTCATTCTGCTGAGAACAGAGCTCATCTCTTTGCCAAATTACTTTTTTTTTTTTTTTTTTTGAGAGAGAGTGCACATGAGCAGGGGAGGGGCAGACAGAGAGGGAGCGGAGTCCATCACGAGGCCGGATCTCAGGACTGTGATCATGACCTGAGCTGAAATCAAGAGTCAGGAGTCGGATGCTTAACCAACTGAGCCACCCAGGTGTCCCCCAAATTACTTCTTAAAACGTCTTACATAGATGTTCTCTGATAATTTGCCTTCATCTATCTGGGGATCTATGAGCCTTCATTATTTTTAAAGTAATGCATGTTCATTGTAAGGTAAATATTTTAAAATGTAAAGAAAAATATAAAAATTACCCTTGTTTCCCAGCCTTAAATTGGGCTGTTGTTTCATAGATATATACCCCATTAGATTGTACATTTCACAGAGGAAAGGACCTTTAGGATTTTTCACTACTATATCACCCAGCACCTTGCATAGTTAATAATTTGTGATATGTGTACTGAAAAAAAAACATGAATTTTTAAATGTTTTTCTACAATACCAAACTTTCTCTTGAGGAAGATAGATCACAGTGATATATATAGTCTTATGTGTTTAAGCAGACAATCAAAGCAAGTGTACCCAGTAGTCATTTATCGCTCAGAGATCAAGTAATTATTTGCAGAAAAGGATGAATCCATGTGTGGGCATTTTTGTGATCCTTCTGCTCTCATTATTTCCCAGCTAGATTTCACAAAGGTACCTGTTTTTGGGGAACCTGGATCCTCAGATCAGTCACAACTGGCGCTTAATTAATTGTTCAGTAATTAGGTACTGGAGTGAAACCTCCCAACCAATGTGTGGCTCTCAAAACTTGGTCTGTGTTACCAACTGCGAGCTATCTTATTTATTTTTGTGTTTCCCTTAGTGCCTTGTTGGAGTTTGTAGTATAGAATATAGGTGCTCAATAAGTATGTGTACCACAGAATATTTCTAGTATTAGACAATCTGTGAGCCTTTTAGGGAAAATCCCAAGCTATGGTTTTGAACCTCTGGAATATATTTTCCTTCTGCACTCTGGAAATTCCTCAAAGCAGAATTTCTAACTGGAGTCCGTGATTCTGCCTTAGTGGTAACGAACAGAGAGCAGGGAGGGAGAGGACATGGTTATTCAGAAAAGCTACACACTCCACAATAACTGCTTGCTTTCGTGTGCTGCCCTACTCTACATTTAGCTCCCTGGTGTTCCCCCCCCTCCTTGGGATTTCTTTTTTTGAAAAACTTTTTTAATGTTTATTTTAGAGAGAGAGAGACAGAGTGAGTGGGGGAGGGCAGAGAGAGGCAGACAGTCCAAAGCAGGCTACAGGCTCAGCTGGCAGCACAGAGCCGGACGTGGGGCTCGAACTCACAAGCTATGAGATCATAGAACCGTAGTCAGACGCTCAACCAACTGAGCCACCAGGTGCCCCTTTTCCTTGGAATTTCTGTGCAATCTGCATCCATGGAACTTTTCTTTCATTTTAATTATAAATGTCTTGGTATATGTTTCTAAAGTGTGAGAACTGATATCTTCACGCGTCAAAAATTAAGTTTCTCAATTTCAGAAAATTTTCTCCAAAAAAATTTTTTTACGGTTTGGTTGAGTCAGGACCCAGGTAAGATTTATTTATACATTGCAGTTGTTTGATTTATCTTTACAACTGCAGTGTATAAATAATTTAATCTTGATTTGTCTTTAAAGTCTCTTGATATATATAGGCTTCAACCACTCCCCACCACCACCGACCAATTCATTTCTTTTTCAATTTATTTATTTTGAGAGGGAGAGAAGGAGTTTGTGTGTACTAGCAGGGGAGGGGCAGAGAGGGGGGAGGAAAGAGAATCCCAAAGCAGGCCCTACACTGTCAGCACAGAGCCCCCCCCCCCCCCCCATGGGGCTGAAACTCAGGAACTGTGAGATCATGTTTCAGGTGAGCTGAAACTAAGAGTTGGTTGCCCAACCAACTGAGCCACCCAGGCACCCCCAATTCATTTTTTGAAGAATCTGATCATTTGTTCTAAAAAGTATTCCAGGAGTACCTGGGTGGCTCTAGTCCATTAAGCATCCGACTTCAGCTCAGGTCATGATTTCACAGTTTGTGAGTTTGAGCCCCACCTTGGGCTCTGCGCTCACAGCTGGGAGCCTGGAGCTGCTTCAGATTCTATGCCTCCCTTTCTCTCTGCTCCTCCCCCACTTGCACTGTCCCTCTCAAAAATAAATCTTAAAAAAAATGTTAAGTTTCCCACATTCAAGATTTTGCTAATTCTTTCCCTTAGGTGCCATTTTACGTGTTTCTCTCTTGAATATGCCTTAAATGGTTAGTTAAAGGCTTGGTCAGAGTCTAGATGTTTGATGAGAATGAGTCCTTGGTGGTGGTGTCTAGTTCCATGAGGACACACAGTTCTGGTTGTCTTTTTGATGGTCATTACCTGGATCTATTGATGAGGTCAGTGGTTCTGGAAATGGACCACAGGCACTGAATGTACATAGGGCACTTTCAGGGGCCCCACAAGGTCAAATAATACTATATATTCTATAATCATAAGATAATACTTGCCTTTTTCTCTGTGTTGAAAGTTTTACTGATGAGGCAAAATGATTGATGGGTCTTAGCACAGTTTGAAGCTGTAGCACCAAACTGTACATGGTGGTCCTGTCCTTCAGTCTAATACCACAGTTAAAAAAAAAAAAAATTTTCACTTAAAATGTCTTTGCTGAAGTCATAAGTTAATTTTTACTTAATCTTGACCCTTCAATACATGTCCTTAATATCGGTAGGCAAAATGAGAAACACATAAAACTTTTGCTACAGAATGAAGTGCAATGGTGGTTTGAAGAAAAAACACTTAAGTGAAAATGAACTAGGCACTTTTTCACTGCGCATCATTTCTACTTTGAAAGAGTGACTGGCAGGCAAACCAGGGGTAGACTTGAGGATTTGGCCAAAGAATAATAGTGCTTGTTAATGCGAAAATTTGAGTTTTCAAGAGAAAATTGGAATTTGGGTAAAACTTGCCTATTAACACCAGTAACATGACAGCTTCCCAATACTTTCCTAATGAAATCAGTGTTGACTTAACAATGGTTACTTTTGATAGTGTGTAATGAAATATGTCCACATTTGGAAATCTTCACAACAAATATTTTCCAGATGATCTAAAGATCCAACAGAGTATGAAAAGTTTATAAGATTTCAGATTCTATACTGCAGTTGACCTTTAGGAAACTACCACTTGTCCAATTTTAGTGTCGTCTTAAATAAGAATCCACAATTACCTAAAAATGCTATTAAAATACTCTTCCCCATAGAGAGCTACAGTAATCAAGACCATGTGTTACAACATATAAATCAATAATATATGGTAAATTGATTCTTGACAAGGGTGTCAAAACAACTCAAAGGGGAAAGAATTTTCAATAAACTGCAGGGACAACTAGATATCTACATGCAAAAGAATGAAGTTGAGCCTCTGCCTCACACCATATACAAAAGTTATTTCAAAATGGATCACAAACTTGAATGTAAGTGCCAAATCATAAAACTTAGAAGAAAATGTAGGGGTAAATCTTTGTGACCTTGGAGTAAGCCATTGTTTCTTAGATATGACACCAATAGCAAAAGCAACCAAAGAAAAAAAGTAAAATTGAACTTCATCAAAATTAAAAATTTTGTGCTTTAAAGTACACTATCAACAAGGAAAAGACAACTCGGTGGGAGAAAATTTTTGCAAGTAATCTATCTGATAAAGGACTTGTATAAAGAACTTACAATTCAATAATAAAAAGACATCCCAATTTAAAACTGGGCAAAGAAGGGGCGCCTGGGTGGCTCAGTCAGTTGAGCGTCCGACTTCAGCTCAGGTCATGATCTCACAGTCTGGGTTCGAGCCCGCGTCGGGCTCTGTGCTGACGGCTTGGAGCCTGGAGCCTGCTTCGGATTCTGTGTCTCAGTCTCTTTCTGCCCCTCCCCCACTTGTGCTCTGTCTCTCTGTGTCAAAAATAAATAAAAATTTAAAAATTAAAAAAATAAAATAAAACTGGGCAAAGGATTGACTAGACATTTCTCCAAAGACGTAGGAGTGGTCAATAAACACATGAAAAAAGTCTATTAGCCGTCAGGGAAATTCACATCAAAACTACAATGGAATGAATGCCACTTCACTCCCACTAGGATAGCTAGAATCAAAAAGATGAAAGCAGGTGTTGAGAAGGAGCAGGTGGAGAAATTGGAATGCTCATATATTGCTGGTGGGGATTTAAGTAGTATTGACACTTTGCAAAGAACAGTGGAAGCTTCTCAAAAGGTTAATTAGAGTTACCATATGACAGCAGTTTTACTCCTGGGTATATGTCCAAGAAAATGAAAATATGTCTACACAAAACCTTATACATGAATGTTCATATCAGCATTATTGATAATAGCTAAAAAATGAAAATAACCCAAGTGTACAACATGTGAGCAGATAAGTAAAATAGTGATAAATCCATATGATAGAATATTATCTGGCAATAAAAATGAGGTACTGGTAAGTCCTACATCTATGGGTCTCCCAATTCTGTAGCTGCTGTGTATGCAATGCAAAATGGAACTGGATAGACTTGGACTTTCGTTCTTGCTCTGTCCCTTATTCCATGAGTGACCAGCTACTTGAGCAAACCTCTTTGATAATACTGATCTCAGATTGTTGTGAAGGTGCACTACTCAGCACATAAATGTACTCAAGTAATAGGTTTCTTCATGTTGCCTCTTTAACCTTGGGAATTCCAATGAAGAAAGGAGGACATGGCAGAGAATACAGAAAATTCTGAGAGTGATTTTTTCTTTACAAGGAACTTATCTTGTAGCTTCTTCTGTTAAAGTATGAGCACATGTTTATGAGATATGTAGATGTGTATAATTTGCACCAAAGTGCTTAAGTATGCTCCACTTTCATCTCTTGAAGGCACTTTTAGGATTCAGTTTAAGAATGAAATTAGAACAAAGGATGTAAAAAGTAGCCGTGAGCACAAATGTAAAGCTAAAACATCAAGATAATTCAAATAAAGTAACTTTACAAGTGCTCAATCGTAACAGTGTAAGAAAGTTAAAACAATGCAAGATATGTGGGAAGAGTTGAAAGCAGAATAAATCCAAATGATCAACATATTGTAAGCTGTATTAAGGTAAAGAATTGTATTTTATTCACTACTAAACGTCTAGCCCAGTGACCGACACGGAGCTGATGCACAATAGATATTTTCTGGACTAATGAATGAGCTACAACAACTATTTAATAGGAGTTCCAGAATGCAAGACCTAGAAAGGAAAAAAATAGAAGTACCTACTTCAGGCCACAGTTTGGTAACTCTGCAAATAAGTAGCTAATAATAATAATATAATAATGTTTATGAAGGAAAAAAAATCAGATTGACAAAAGAATTTTCTTCTGTCATATAGTATCCAAGAGGCAGTAAAGCAATATTATTAGGAGAAAGGGAGGACATTGAGCCCAGCCATGTGATGGCATTCTCAGAAAGTTCACCACTTTCTTGGAAAATGTTAATCAAGGATTTACTCAATCAAAAAGAAAAAATCTAAATGGGAAGACATGAGATAAAAGATACAGAGAAAAGCAAATGTTCATAAAATGTACAAATTCAAATGCTTGCTGGAAAATATTTATACATGATATAAAATTTTAAAGTAAACTAGAATAAAACATTTTTAAATATTAAAAGAAGATTCAGGGGAAGATGGTAGTTAAGCACACTAAAGATCTCATCCAGTTGGGTAAAGTTACAGATATTAATTGATCAAAAAGTAATTTTAAGCATGAGTAACCTTGCTATCCTGACTCAGTATGTGATCTCAAGGAACCAAACAAAATTTCACACAGAGTTATGACAAGCCATCCAGATCTTAAAAACCAAATAGGTTAAGGGGCACCAGGATAGCTCAGTTGGTTAGGTGTCTGACTCTTGATTTCGGCTCAAGTTGTGATCTCAGTTTGTGAGTTCCAGCCTCATGTTGGGCTCTGAGCTGACAACGCGGAGCCTGCTTGGGATTCTCTTTCTCTCCCTCTCTCTCCCCCTTCCCCAGAATAAATAAACATTTAAAAAAAGTATGTTGGGATAATAATGGTATCCCTTGCTATTCCAACTTTAGACCCAGATAGATTAAGATAACAAGGGCTCCTTGAGTATTTGTTGAAATATTTAAAGGAAACAATCCAAGAATATAAAAACAATGTGCAATCTCTCGACAATTAGAAAGAAAAAAAAAGAGTCTGAGGGGAAGGGAAGTTTTAAAAATGTAATCCATCAAAGAAGGAAGCAGGCAATAACAGAGCCAGGTCCCTTTTTTTTCTTCTTTTATCCATTCACAATTTAGTTTAGAAGCCATTAGTTGAGATCAATTTAGGTAGGCCTTGTGTGAGGTGTCAGAAAAGCAGGGTGAGGATGAGGTATGTGTGGTGTATGTGGTTGGGAGGGTAGCAGCAACAGATGAGTTACATGTAGAGGAGTTGATCACATAAGGAAACACTGAAGATGATAGGGTTGTGACACTGCAATAGCATGAGTACATCTAGCTTCTGCATCTCTATTCTAAATACTATTCTCTAAAAGGAACCAGGGCTCTTTGAGAAATGACTAACTCTAGGACTGGGGCAGGTTCTGTCTGGAAGATCTCACGTGCCAAAAATAAGAAGTGTTCAAAGAATGATGGGGACCCGTCAAACAGGTACAGAAAACATCTTGAAGAGCCCTCTGCTGGCTAATCTTGAGGCACTTTGTATATCAAAAATAAATAATGGTAACATTATAATCCATCGAATAAAGTAGGAATTCATGAGTCCACACTGGTTAAAAGAATAAACAGGGAAAAGAAAAAGCTTCTCTTTAGAGCAGGGTAGCAATTGATGAATGCAGTTGGAATAATGGCATTAGAAAACGACCATTTGGCAACCACCACAGTTATAATTAATCTAGCCAAGCAACATCAATTAATGTTAAAACTAGTTTGTGAAAGTTTGATAAGGAATGGATCATTTACATTGTCTCAAAGTTCTCTCTACAAAATACTGATTACAAAAGGGAATAGTAACTACAGTAGAGAAACTTGGCAGACCTCACTTTTTGTGAGTGATTACAGCTAATATCACAAGTATTGAGACAAATCAAAAATGCGTAGCACCTAGTACAATGCAGTAAAAAGAGCACAGCATTACTTCTGTGATATTAGAAATGCATAGTATGAATCTTAGGAAATATCTCAAACTGAGGGATATTCTTCAAAATAACTAGCCAGAAATTTTGAAAAGTATCAAGTTCTTGAAAGTCAAGGAGATGCATAAGAACTATTATAGGATGAAGGACCTAAAGAGACATGACAACAAAATGCAACATGTGATTCCAGCTAAGCCATGTCTGGACTCCAACTTCCAGAAACTAAGATAATAAAATGTGTGTTGTTTTAAACCACTAAGTTTGTGATAACTTGTTACACAGCACAGAACACTAACATAAAACTCCTTTTATTCATGAGCATAGATACAAAAGTCTTGAACAAAAGATTAACAAATAGAATCCAGCAATTTGTGAAAATACTACATCACTAACAAGGTAAGTTTATCTGAGGAACAGAAGATTGGTTTAATATGTGATCATCATAGCAGACTACAAGAAGAAAACTCTCATGATTGCCTCAAAAGATACAGAAGAACCTCATCACTCTCAATGTCTGTCATGATGACAATTCTCCAAAAAACCTATGCCTTTAGCAAACATCATACATAATGGTGAATTATTCAGAGCTTTCCTTCTTAGTTCAGGAGTGAGCTAAGGATGCCTACTATCCCCACTTCTATTCAGCATTTTACTGGAGGTGCTAATTAGTTCACAAGGTAGGAAATAAAAAGTATTAGGATTGGGAAGGAAAACGTAAGACTTATTTTTGGCAGATGACTTGAATGTTTACAGAAAATCCAAAGAACCTATATAAAAATTATAGACTGAGTTTAGGAAGGTCCTTGGATATAATATCAACATATGAATATGTGTTGTGTTTTTACCTATAAGCATCAATCATAAAATGAAATTTTAACAAGACTCCACTGATGGGGAGAAACTGAAGTATTTGGGAGAAGTACACTGACCAAAGGAGCAGAGTGACAGGATTCAAGTCCTGTGGAATCACCACTCAGGTGACTTCATGAACCCCTTTTAAATAGACCACAAATATAAAATAGCCATAAAACACAACATCTCTCATTGCCAAGATCTCTTATATATACAGACATTGAAGAACAATCATTCTTTTTTTTTTTTTTAATGTTTATTTACTTGAGAGACAGAGAGCACAAGTGGGGGTGGGGCAGAGAGAGAGAGAAAGAGAGGGAGAGAGAGAGGGAGAGAGAATGAATCCCAAGTAGGCTTCATGCTGTCAGCACAGAGCCCGACGCAGGGCTCAATCCCATGAACCATGAGCTCATGACCTGGGCTGAAAGCAAGAGTCTGACGCTTAACCGACTGAACCACGCAGGAGCCCCTCCAGTTTATTTTTAATCTGTTATGGTTCTTAGCCTTCTTTATCTTTCCTGAAGTTTACATTTTTGAAAAGTTGTTATTTTATTACTTCATTCATTTTACTTAATGCAGAATTGAGAAAAGACAAACTGGATTGGCCCTAAGGCTCTTTCTTCACCATTCTTCACAGATTCTGAGTTAGCTCAGAAAAAGAACAAACTGGTACCAAATTTGGAGCTCCAGAGGGTCCTCTTTCTAGCAAGACCACTTCCCTACCCAGGTTGCATGGTTCCACCTACTCTCTGACCTCTTTTCATCCAGATAGAGCATAGTTGGGGGTGGGTCCCTCTTTACTGAAGGCTTTCTTTTTTTTTTTTTTTTTTTTTTTTAACGTTTATTTATTTTTGAGACAGAGAGAGACAGAGCATGAACGGGGGAGGGTCAGAGAGAGAGGGAGACCTAGAATCCGAAACAGGCTGCAGGTTCTGAGCTGTCAGCACAGAGCCCGACGCGGGGCTTGAACTCACAAACTGCAAGATCATGACCTGAGCCAAAGTTGGACACTTAACCGACTGAGCCACCCAGGCGCCCCTACTGAAGGGTTTCTTAAGAATGGCTCTCTATGAAGACAATGGGTTGAGAGCTTGGAAGATTGTGAGCTTTGCTGCCCCTCAGTTTATAAATCCTTCTATGATGAACACTTTATATTTGCCCTGGGTGGCCTTAGTGGGGTGTATATGTATGTCTGCACCCTCTTTGGACTGTAGTTGGTGACCACAAAAAGAAAGACTCCAGTCTATCCCAATGCTATCCATTTTTAGAAGCAGCAAAGTCCAACTGCCTCCCTTCCCAGGGTGAGAAATATTCCCTTGGGATCTAGGAGTGATGTGATCCCTGGGAATGGGGATGGGCACCAAAAGGAGGCAGAGTTGCCATAATGGACTCTATGGAGGTAAATCTTCTGTGTATGTGTATAAGATAGATCATATATATATATCTTATATATGATCTATCTTAGATCATATATATATCTTTTTTTTTTTTTTTAATTTTTTTTTTTCAACGTTTATTTATTTTTGGGACAGAGAGAGACAGAGCATGAACGGGCGAGGGGCAGAGAGAGAGGGAGACACAGAATCGGAAACAGGCTCCAGGCTCTGAGCCATCAGCCCAGAGCCCGACGCGGGGCTCGAACTCACAGACCGTGAGATCGTGACCTGGTTGAAGTCGGACGCTTAACCGACTGCGCCACCCAGGCGCCCCTCATATATATATCTTATATATATCTATCTTAGATCTATATATGATCTATCATATATATGATTTATCTTATATATATATAAGATATATATTACATACACACACACGAGATAATATATAAGATATATAAGATATATATTACACACACACACATCTTCTCTGTATGTGTATAAGATAGATCATACATATATATAATATATGTATGATCTATCTTATACATATATATGATGTATCTTATATATATTACACACACACACATGCACAAGAGATAATATATAAGATATATATTACACACACACACACACAAAAGAGAAACTGAGTGATGGGGGAATAGAGCTTATATGTTCAGTTCATTCTCTGAAATCTAATGTTTTTAAAGTTTTTAAGCAGCTGAGTAACAGTATCTCATGGCAACATGCTAGAATCCTGAGGGTGAATGGAAATGATTATGATGTATGGAAAATCTAAGTTGGAATGTACCTGAAGTACAGATAAAAATCAGTTTGCATCTACTGAAAAGGGAGGGAAACATACAAATTGTTTATTACAAACAAAAAGAGCTAAAGTAACAGGCTCAGAGAAATGAAGTTAAAAGGATTAGATGTAGTCCCTGAATAGAAGTGAAAGTCCAACGTAGATGCACTAAAATGGCTTCAGAGCGGCCCTGCCCTGCAGATGACTTCAGTATCTACTATGTCCTGTGAGCCACTATCTACGATAGCTTTCTCGATAAGTTCATTTGGGGGGCGGGGCATGTCAAAGGAGTCGGGGATACATGCCACCTTTGGAAGGGTTCCCCCAGGTTTGACCCAGTGGAGGGCCCACAAAAGGAAGGGAAGATGTTGTTTAATATCTAGGCAATAGATATTCCTAAAGAGGGGCCGTCCAGGGCCTCCGATGACCCCAGTCAATAAACATGAAATGAACATCATGTAATAGTGAACACTTTTCTAACTGGCAGAATTGTAAATGGAGGTACTGAGGTGAGGTAACTGTCTCATGGAGACCCAATTTTAGATACTGTACACGGGAAGAAAAATCATAAAGGACAAAGATGCTGGGCTGCCGTGAGCAATAGTCAAATTACAAAAGGAAGCTTGTGTGGAGAGAGGAGGACTCCCTGGGAACCTGTTCTCTCCTCTGTGCTGGGCTGTCTGTGCACATGAATTCTCGAATTCTATACACTTACTGTTAGGAACAGCCTACATCAGTCACTTGTTCAAAAATATTTTTAGGTTGCCACTTATTAACTATGCAATCTGTGCCATGTGCCTCACATCATTTAATCTAATCCTCCCAACAACCCTACATGGTAGCATTGATCCTATTTTATAGATGAGACACAGATATAAGTGTCCCACATTGTGTAACTAGAAACTGGCAGAGTCAGGACTTAAACTAAGATCTGTTCTTTACAAAGCCTATGCTCTTTCTCTCTCTGTGTATATGTGTGTTTATATGAATACATACACACACATACATATTATACACACATATATGTGCTCTTAATGTTGATATCTTTAGCATGTGTATATGCTCTCAATATGTACATATGCCATATATATGTATGTGTACACATACACTCTCTTAATATATGATATATAAATCCAAATAACTCAGGTAGGTAGGTACGTAGATAGGTATTCCTTCTCTCCACATACCACTGCACATACTTATATCATAGGCAAATGACTAAACCACTTAAATGTGATATTTCCTCTGTAAAACAGGATTTAAAAACAGGGCACACCTGGGGGCGCCTGGGTGGCTCAGTTGAGCATCTGACCTCGGCTCAGGTCATGATCTCCTCCTGGCTGGTGAGTTTGAGCCCCGCATCGGGCTCTGTGCTGACAGCTCAGAGCCTGGAGCCTGCTTCAGATTCTGTGTCTCCCTCTTGCTCTGCCCCTCCCCTGCTCATGCCCTGTCTCTCTCTCAAAAATAAATAAACATTAAAAAAAATTTTTTTTAAATAAGTATACCTACCCCATAGAAAGGATTAAATGGGAAAATGCATATTAACAACTGGCGAGGCTCAATACATGATAGCTATTGTTTTTATTAACTACTATCTATTGCCATTATTGTTACTACAAATCATTAAATTATTTGGCCCAGAGAGGAAAAAAAAAAAAAAGAAATACTTTGGTATTCAGAGTGAAAGTGCAGTTTTAGCCAAGCAATTCTAGGTCTCTGAAAGGCCGTTATTTCTGTCCTCTTGATCTGGTTTCAGGAAGAATCTTCTACCTCCCTTTATTTGGCTGCAGGCACTGTTCAGAGTTCCAGAATAAGTAATGCAATTTTAGACCTTGAGTTTGAGTACTTCTTTTCTGGGTAGGGAATGTATTTGATAGAAGTCTCATTGAGGACTCTTCTTTGTATCATGAGCTTGAGAGTGATTTGTTGTCACTTTCACATATTTTATACCCTCAAAATGCTCTCATTTCTCTCTGCATGGCCCCAACACAGCGCAGAGTGCACAGATCACTATGACAGCTCTCCAGTCAAGGAGGTGGAGGAGAACCAGCCCCATTCCCAGGGAGTGACAGGCCTGCGGAACTTGGGCAACACGTGTTACATGAACGCCATTCTCCAGTGTCTCTGCAGCATTTCACCGCTGGTGGAATACTTTCTCTCAGGAAAGTACATTACTGCTCTTCAAAAGTAAGCCATTTGCGTTCTCTGCCGCCCAGCCCCCGCCCCCTGCTTCCCCAAGGGGAGGTGAGGGAGGGAGCCCTCTGAAGTCCCTAATGAGGGCTAAACAAGTCAGTAGAGGCCACAGAGCCCCAGAGACCGGAAGTTCAACCAAGAACAGAGCTTTGTTTTCAGTCTGATGCCACGTATGCTTGAGTTTTTAGGTGCTTTCCTTTCATTAAATCAGCCAGAAATATTCTCCTTCCTTCTTCCAAGGGATTGCAGTGAGGTTGCCACTGCGTTTGCCTACGTGATGACAGATATGTGGCTTGGAGACTCAGAATGCGTCTCGCCAGAAATATTTCGGTCAGCTTTTGGCAACCTCTACCCAGCATTCATGAAAAAAACGCAACAAGATGCCCAGGAATTCTTGATTTATGTACTGAATGAGCTTCATGAGTCTCTGAAAAAGGTAAGTGACATCAATGGACTTGAAATAAGGTAGACCTCAGCTCTATGGGCTACTTTCATTTTTCATTCTTTCATTTCTTCTGTCAATATTGCCCACTCTGTGTTGAGCACAGGTGCTGGGGGATGTGTAGGGGGACGTTCAAGTTAGTGTTTGAATTGGTCTGTATTTACCAAACTTAGTGAATCATCAGAATCACCTGGGAAGAGTTTTACACCACAGATTCTAAGACCCTCACTCCAGCGTTATTGAATTAAAACTTCTCGGGCTGTCCTTTAGTAAAGCTCACTTGGTGTTTCCAGTGATCAGCAGGTGCGGGAAACGCTAATCGGTTCCCTTTGCAAATAACATCTGCACGGACTAGTTTTCTAAAGTGAAAATTGCATTTTTATACAAATATAGTCCTCATGAGGTATAACATATAGAGCTTTACAACTTAAAGTACGTGTTCTTGGTAACTACAAACCCAAGAAAATGTTAAGCTCGGAATTAAAAGATCTAAATACTGCTGTTTCATCTTCATGCCAAGCATTCCAAACCAGAGTTATTTACTGGATCAGGACATACATTTAATAAAACATGAGATCGCCAGTAACGAAGGGTTTTGCCCTTATCTGTGAGACCCACTGCCTTCAGCCTTGATCTGAGACGCATACTCCACAAAGATAGGTCCTTGGTTTTATGCAGTGTCCTTGTGCCGGCGTTAGCTTACTTCAAAGTTAATATCCTTAACATTAAAGAAATACTTAATATCAGAGATCACAAACTATAGCCATTAATCACTCTCATCTGCAATCCTCAGTTCCTTTTTTCATTTTTTCTAATAAGATATACCTGGCGGCACTTTTTTTTTTTTTTTTTGACAGAGGGGAGGGTGGTGGTCAGTAAAATCACTTAGGTCCTCATCTGCAGCCAATCTGAAATAAATAGCATTCTTGTTCCCGAGCCCAAAGTTGGAATTAGGGACATTAAATTACCATCAGGTAGAAGACCTTGGCAGCAGGGCGTAATAAAAGCAGCAAGGCAAAGGAGAGCAGCGCGCGCAGCTCTGAAGTGAAGCTGGCCGTGGAGTCAATGCATCTTCCAAAGGTATATTCTACTGAGGCCCTAAAACTGCTAACAAGTCAGGCTGTGCTCCCAGAAATGCTACTTCTCAGTATGAGCTAGATTCAAATTGGGCTGTAAGGTTAGTTAAATCAGGCTGCCATAATCTGAAGGGGCTGGAGAAGAGGTCAATTTCTTTATTTTACCTTTATATCAGTTTGCATGACTGAAAGCTAGTTCGCAAGCTTCCTTACCCTCTTCCCAAGAAGTACTGTCCCCCAGACCCTGTCTCATACTTTTGTAGGCTGTCAGCTTCTGGGGCACGGCCATGTGTCTTACCAGGGGTAGGGAGTCATCATTGCTAGGTGTCATTTATGAGGAAAATAACTGAATTATCAGATATCACACCTAATAGATACTCTTAAGAAGAGCTTACTCTATTGTCGGAATCCAAAACTAAGTGGTTTTTGGTAGCAATGTATCATTGTGATAGAAAAAAATCAAGTCATTGTATTAAAAACTTTTTTTTTTTTTTCAAATAACCAGTAGTTGATTCAGGGCTAATTTGTTCCTTGACTCAGTGCCATCGAAAATCATATGAAAAAGGATCTATTCCAAGGTGCTGCAGGAAGACAATTGCCAATGAGGTCTCCATCATCACCCAGCTGTTTGAAGGGCAGCTCAACTATAGCATCATGTGTTTGAAGTGTGAGAACTGCACCTACAAGAATGAAGTCTTCACCATTCTTTGCCTCCCCATTCCATCCGATTACAAGTGCTCTCTTCAGGTAGGTGTGGTTCCTCCTGGATCCCACTTCTCAGGGCTGTTGCCTACATTTTCTATTATGATGGGGGCTGCTTTGTAAGTTAAAACAAATTGGAAGCCCATGATGACAACATTTGATAGGAAAGTGACATACAGCCAAAAGTTAGCATGAATTCAGTTGTATTTCCCAATGTACTCAATAAAACAGCCTCGTTGTGAAATTGGAATGACAGGTAGGGTTTATTCATTCTGCTGAGATGGCTTGGTGCATATAGGGAATTCATACATTCTTGCAAAAATTTTGTGACCCTTCCTCACCCTTGAGGTCTGTAGATCCAGGTTGGTAACTATATATAGAAGATTCTGACTTGGTTTTGAGTTCTTGTGTTTGGACGGAAGCTGTGTGGCATATGTTGGAAAGATAGAATGGAATATAGTGCCTTAGTTTACCTTTTGAATTTTCTTCACCATAATACCAAAAATTAATCTGTAAACGGTAGGGGGAAGGATAGTGATAGAAAGCAGGGGACAGCTAGAAGGCAGGGACGAATACATTCCCTTGCAGAAAAATACACATTTATTTTTTTTCTACCTAAATTATGAAAGCACATTTATTGCTAAAAGTTTTCACATACCAAATTGGAGAACAGAATCCTACCACTTACTTAGAACTGGGCTTTGTTCTCAGATCAAACTGCTAAAGATTACTGGAAACAGATTTTGAAGACTCTAAATGAGGTGCTGGCAAGTCTGCTGAAAAGAGAATCTGCTCATCTTTCTCTTTAGGTTAATGGTTTGCAGAGCAGGGGTGCCGGTTCCATTGAGGGTGGCCCCGGTGGGCATGGGATCTAATTCGGGGTGTTCTGTGGTCTTTATTATCCAAAACAGTGGGCAGTGTAATTTTTCAGTCTCCAGATCACTTTTGTGATGAGATGAATCACATAAAACAGCTGCCTGACTTGCTTAGTGGAATTTGCACAGTCAGTATTATTCTGTTATAAACCAGAAAGGTTAAAATGCAGATCCAGAGATTGGAAGTGAGATGGGCACTTGGATCCATTTCAGTAACTAAGCAAGAAAGAAGCATTTCCTTTGTCGGGTAGATTTTGCACCTATCCAGGCAGCAGCTTGAGACACTGGTACCTCCTGGATATGTTGACTTTGAGGAAAGTGCTGAGGATTACATTTCTACAACTCTTGCAAAGTTCTTCTGAAAACAGAGAGCCTGGCTGTGGTCCATCCAGTTTGGTTACCCAGTGCTTTTTTTCCTCAACAGGACTGTCTCCAGTGTTTTTTTCAACAAGATACACTGACCTGGCATAACCAAATCCACTGTTCCTTCTGTGAAACCAAGCAAGAAACAGCAGTGAGGGCCAGTATTTCCAAAGCACCAAAAGTAATTATCTTTCACTTAAAAAGGTATGGATTTTGACATTTTGTGAACAGATTTTTTTTAAAGGCTTTATGGAGACAGAATTGACAACCATGCAATATAACCATTTAAAGTGTGTGATTCAGTGCTATTCAGTATATTACATTACAAACTTTTAAAAATTTGTGATAAAATATATGTAACATAAAATCTGCCATTTTAACCTTTTTTATTGAACTCTAACCTGCAGTGTTAGATTAGTTTCAGGTGTACCATATAAGGATTCAGCAATTCTATATTATATGTTGGTCAGTGCTCATCACGATAAGTATTTCTGATCCCCTTGACCCATTGCACCCATCCCTCCATCAACTTCCTCTCTGGTAACAGCTGGTTCTCTGTATTTGAGTCTGATGTGGTTTTTTTTGTCTCTTTTTCTTTGTTGGTTTTGTTCCTTAAATTCTACACGGAGGGAAATCATAGGGTATTTGTTTTTCTCTGACTTACTTCATTTAGCATCATCCCCTCTAGATCCATCCGTGTTGTTGCAGATGGCAAGCTTTTGTTCCTTTTTATGGTTGAGTAATAATCCTTGTAGATATATACAACTTCTTTATCCATTCATCTATTGATGGACACTTGGATTGCTTCCATATCTTAGCTATTATAAATAATGCTGCAATAAATATAGGGGTGTGTGTATCTTTTTCAAATTAATGTTTTTGTATTCTTTGGGTAAATACCCAATAGTGAAATTATTGGACCATATGGTAATTCTATTTTTAATTTTTTGAATTTTTGAATTTTAAGGTTTCTTAAATTTTTTTAAATTTAAAATTTTAAATTAAAATTTAATTTTGAGAATTAAAAATTCTATCTTTAATTTTTTTCCATAGTGTTTATGCCAGTTTGCCTTCTGACCAACACTATACGAGGGTTCCTTCTTGTCCACATCCTTGCCAACACTGGTTTCTTATCTTTTTGATTTTAGTTATTCTGACAGGTGTGAGGTGCTATCTCCTTGTGGTTTTGATATATATCTTCTTTGGAGAGATGTAGGTCCTCTGCCCATTTTTAATTGGATTATTGGTTTTTGTTTGTTTCGTCTTTAAGTAAATTCTACCCCCAGTGTGGGGCTTGAGCTCACGACTCTGAGATCAAGAGTCGCATGTTCCACTGACTGAGCCAGCCAGGCTCAGTTTTTTCTTATTTGTTTTTTGGTGTTGAGTTATCCATTCTTTATATATTTTGGATACTAAGCCCTTATTGGACATATTACCTATACAAATATCTTCTCCCATTCAGTAGATTGGCTTTTTGTTTTGTTTTCAAAGCCAGATATTATGGTGACTCTTTCCAGTGCAGGTCCCTGTGTCCAGGGTGCCTGCTGTGGGGTCTGCTCCTCTGCCTACATGCATGTGGTGTCTCTCCCCTGTGTGGTTAGTTTCCTGGAAAGTTTGGTTCCCCACTGGGACTCTGCCCCTCTTACCCTTTTCCATGTGGCCTCCTCTCTATGATTAACTGTGGAAAGTCTATAATGCCAGGCTTCGGGTCATTTTCTGACTTAGTTGCTCCAATGGGACCAGGGAACGAAGTGAGCTTGAGATCCTCCTATTCTATTTTCCTAGCAATCTTGGCATTTTAATGTTTGTAGTGGTCGCCTTATAGTTTTGTAGTTAGAAGGCTAACGTGGGTCTTAGAAGGCTAAAATCAAACTGTCTGTAAGGCTGCATTCCTTTCTGAGAGGTTCGAAAGAAGAATCTAGTGCCTTCTCCCTCCAGCTGATCCAAGTGAGGCTCAAGCTAAACTTTTTTTTTTTTTTTTTTAAGCAAGAATTCAGCCCAGATGACTTTCTATACTTGTTACCACATTACATCAGGAGGCACATCATCAAAGTTTGGCCCACTGTTGGTGACGTTATGTTTGATCCTTAGATACAGTAGTGACTATAATATCCCACCATTTAAAGGTATAGTTTCCCTCTGTAATTAGCATAACTCTGGACTCCTGGATATTTTTAAACTCCATGTGCTCAATATCATTACTATCATCATTCTTCTTGATGTTTAAATTTTTCAAAATTGACCAGTGGGTAAACCCAGCAGAGGAAGAGAAATAATAAAGATCAGAGCAGAAATAAACAATAAAGAATCTTAAAAAACTGTAGAGCAGATCAATGAAACCAAGAGTTGGTTTTTTGAAAAAACAAACAAAATTGATAAACCTCTAGCCAGGCTTCTCAAAAAGAAAAGGGAGATGTCCCAAATAGATAACATCACGAATGAAAATGGAATTATTACAACCAATCCCTCAGAAATACAAGCAATTATCAGGGAATACTATGAAAAACTATATGCCAGCAAACTGGACAACCTGGAAGAAATGGACAAATTCCTAAACACCCACACACTTCCAAAACTCAATCAGGAGGAAATAGAAAGCTTGAACAGACCCATAACCAGCGAAGAAATTGAATTGGTTATCAAAAATCTCCCAACAAATAAGAGTCCAGGACCAGATGGCTTCCCAGGGGAGTTCTACCAGACGTTGAAAGCAGAGATAATACCTATCCTTCTCAAGCTATTCCAAAAAATAGAAAGGGAAGGAAAACTTCCAGACTCATTCTATGAAGCAGTATTACTTTGATTCCTAAACCAGACAGAGACCCAGTAAAAACAGAGAACTACAGGCCAATATCCCTAATGAATATGGATGCAAAAATTCTCAATAAGACTAGCAAATCGAATTCAACAGCATATAAAAAGAATTATTCACCATGATCAAGTGGGATTCATTCCTGGGCTGCAGGGCTGGTTCAACATTTGCAAATCAATCAACGTGATACATCACATTAATAAAAGAAAAGAAAAGAACCATAGGATCCTGTCAATCGATGCAGAAAAAGCATTTGACAAAATTCAGCATCCTTTCTTAATAAAAACCCTCGAGAAAGTCGGGATAGAAAAAACATACTTAAACATCATAAAAGCCATTTAAGAAAAGCCCACAGCTAACATCATCCTCAATGGGGAAAAACTGAGAGCTTTCCCCCTGAGATCAGGAACACGACAGGGATGTCCACTCTCACCACTGTTGTTTAACATAGTGTTGGAAGAGCTAGCATCAGCAATGAGACAACAAAGGGAAATCAAAGACATCAAAATTGGCAAAGATGAAGTCAAGCTTTCACTTTTTGCAGATGACATGATATTCTACATGGAAAACCCGAGAGACTCCACCAAAGTCTGCTAGAACTGATGCATGAATTCAGCCAAGTCGCAGGATACAAAATCAATGTACAGAAATCAGTTGCATTCTTAATACACTAATAATGAAGCAACAGAAAGACAAATAAAGAAACTGATCCCATTCACAATTGCACCAAGAAGCATAAAATACCTAGGAATAAACCTAACCAAAGATGTAAAAGATCTGTATGCTGAAAACTATAGAAAGCTTATGAAGGAAATTGAAGAAGCTATAAAGAAATGGAAAAACATTCCGTGCTCATGGGTTGGAAGAATAAATATTGTCAAAATGTCAATACTACCCAAAGCTATCTACACAGTCAATGCAATCCCAATCAAAATCGCACCAGCATTCTTCTCGAAGCCAGAACAAGCAATCCTAAAATTTGTATGGAACCACAAAAGGCCCCAAATAGCCAAAGTAATTTTGAAGAAGAAGACCAAAGCAGGAGGCATCACAATCCCAGACTTTAGCCTCTACTACAAAGCTGTAATCATCAAGACAGCATGGTATTGGCACAAAAACAGGCACATAGACCAATGGAATAGAATAGAAACCCCAGAACTAGACCCACAGAAGGATGGCCAACTAATCTTTGACAAAGCAGGAAAGAACATCCAATGGAAAAAAGACAGTCTCTTTAACAAATGGTGCTGGGAGAACTGGACAGCAACATGCAGAAGGATGAAACTAGACCACTTTCTCACACCATTCAGAAAAATAAACTCAAAATGGATAAAGGACCTGAATGTGAGACAGGAAACCATCAAAACCCTAGAGGAGAAAACAGGAAAAGACCTCTCTGACCTCAGCTGCAGCAATTTCTTACTTGACACACCCCAAAGGCAAGGGAATTAAAAGCAAAAAGGAACTCTTGGGACCTCATGAAGATAAAAAGCTTCTGCACAGCAAAGGAAACAATCAACAGAACTAAAAGGCAACCAACGGAATGGGAAAAGATATTTGCAAATGACCTATCGGACAAAGGGCTAGTATCCAAAATCTATACAGAGCTCACCAAACTCCACACCTGAAAAACCAGTAATCCAGTGAAGAAATTGGCAGAAAACATGAAGAGACACTTCTCTAAAGAAGACATCTGGATGGCCAAGAGGCACATGAAAAGATGCTCAATGTTGCTCCTCATCAGAGAAATACAAATCAGAACCACCCTCAGATATCACCTCATGCCAGTCAGAGGGGCCAAAATGAACAAATCAGGAGACTATAGATGCTGGAGAGGATGTGGAGAAGTAGGAACCCTCTTGCACTGTTGGTGGGAATGCAAACTGGTGCAGCCACTCTGGAAAACAGTGTGGAGGTTCCTCAAAAAATTAAAAATAGACCTACCCTATGACCCAGCAGTAGCACTGCTAGGAATTTACCCAAGGGATACAGGAGTACTGATGCATAGGGGCACTTGTACCCCAATGTTTATAGCAGCACTCTCAACAATAGCCAAATTATGGAAAGAGCCTAAATGTCCATCAACTGATGAATGGATAAAGAAATTGTGGTTTATATACACAATGGAGTACTACGTGGCAATGAAAAAGAATGAAATATGGCCCTTTGTAGCAACGTGGACGGAACTGGAGAGTGTGATGCTAAGTGAAATAAGCCATACAGAGAAAGAAAATACCACATGTTTTCACTCTTATGTGGATCCTGAGAAACTTAACAGGAACCCATGGGGAGGGGAAGGAAAAAAAAAAAAAAAAGAGAGAGGTTAGAGTGGGAGAGAGCCAAAGCATAACAGACTCTTAAAAAAAGGAGAACAAACTGAGGGCTGATGGGGGGTGGGAGGGAAGGGAGGGTGGGTGATGGGTATTGAAGAGGGCATCTTTTGGGATGAGCACTGGGTGTTTAATGGAAACCAATTTGACAATAAATTTCATATATTTAAAAAACACACACACACAAAATTGACGAGTGGGAGACCCTTCAAGCCTGTTCCTCTGAGCCCATTAGTTAGTTTAGGTTTATTAAAGTATAATTGCAAGTATAAAATGTATCCATTTTAGGGATACAGTTCTATGAATTTTGACAAATACATGCAGTCATGTAAACCATCACAGCCAACATACAGAGTACGTCTGTCACCCCAAAACATTTTCTTATAATCCACCCTTTCTCCTACCCTCAGCCTCTGGAATCGTCTGATCAGATTTCTGTCTTTATAGTTTTGCCTTTTCCAGAATGTCCTGTGTTATACCATGTGTGGTTTTGTTTTTTGTTTTTGTTTTTGTTTTTGTTTTTTTGTTTCGTTTTTGAGTTCCGCTTCTTTCACTTAACATAATGTTTCTGAGATGAATTCGTGTCGTGGCATCAGTTAGTGGATCTTTCCTTTGTCTTGCTGTGTAGTATTCCCTTTCGTGAATGTATCACAATTGTTTATTCATTCATCAGTTGATGAACGTTTGGGCTGATAGCAATTTGTGGCAGATATGAATATAGCTGCTATAAACATTAGCATATAGGTTTTTATATGGGTATAAATCTTCCTTTCTTTTGCTATGGTACATAAGCATGGTCATGCAATAATTTTCCTGCCCCAGGCCTAAATCAGCCATTTTTCTAAAATAAACATAATTTTTGAAAAAACTCCAGTGATGCTGATAGGAGTTCAAATTTGGGAACTGCTGATCTATATAACAATTCGAGAATGTGACAAGATTCGCAGAAAATTTTATCTTACTAAAGATACATTAAAACCTCAGAGGGGTGCCTGGGTGGCTCAGTTTGTTAATTGTCCGACATCAGCTCAGGTCACGATCTCACAGTTCGTGTGTTTGGGCCCCATGTCAGGCTCTGTGCTGACAGCTCAGTGACTGGAGCCTGCTTCTGATTCTCTCTCTCTCTCTCTCTCTTTCTCTGCCCCTCCCCTGCTCACGTGCTCTCTCTAAAATAAATACACATTAAAAACAAAAAACAAAAAACCTTCAGAGCTGGAGAGGTGCCTGAGTGGCTCAGTTGTTTAAGTGTCTGACTTTGGCTCAAGTCATGATCTCATGGTTCATGGGTTTGAGCCCCATGTTGGGCTCTGTGCTGACAACTTGATTAGCGTGGAGCTTGCTTCAGATTCTATGTTTTCCTCTGTGTCTGCCACCGCTACCCACCCCCACCCAGTGCCCCACGCTCATGCTCCCCCCCCCCTCAAAAATAAACATTAAAAAAACAAACCTCAGAGCTGGGAAAAGGGCATTGCCAAGACAACATGTGCTAAAATCAAGATAAGGAAAAGCTGAGTCAGTCAAGGTCATTTCTACTCCCTGATGTCAAGCCTGGCTTTTTCCCTGTTGCCTTCTCACTGGATTGATTCTGTAATGTCTTACCCTCTGACTCATACCTCTGGCCCAACCAGTGTCAGTTCTGGTGACACTAAGGAATGTGGAGATTATAAGTATACATACATAAGGAAAATTATGTACAGGTCTGTGCCAAATTACCTTTGTAAGAAATTACTTTTAACTGTACTTGGAATTTACCAAGGTATGTAGACTTCACTAATGAGTCATTGACAAACTTACTTTGTATTTTGCACATTTATTCTCTCTCCAGATTTGACATTCTGGGTACAATGAAAAGAAAACTGAGGACAGATATTCATTATCCACTCACAAACTTGGACCTTAGTCCTTATATTTGTCCAGTTTTTCGGAAACACCCTAAATATAACCTCTGTGCGGTTGTGGTGAGTAAAATACTGAAACTATTTAAAAATAACACACATTTAAAGAAAATTATAGAATTATCTACTCGAATGCCTATTCTTTTTTATTTTATTTTTTTTAACATTTACTGTTGAGACAGAGAGAGAGAGAGGAGCACAAGAGTGAGCCGGGGAGAGGCAGAGAGAAAGAGGGAGTCACAGAATCTGAGCACATCTGAGCTTTCACCACAGAGCCCGATGTGGGGCTCAAACTCACAAACTGTGAGATCATGACCTGAGCTAAAGTTGGACACTTAACCCAGGCATCCCTTGAATGCCTACTCTTATCTTTCCCTCACTTCTCCTATATTCTTCTTTTTAAAGCAAAATACAGAGCCTGGAACTTTTTGCTTTGACTTAGAACAGTAGAATAATGACAGAATAAAATGTCCTGTCCATTGCCTGCTGGCTTTCCCCCCACTCATTGGCTAGTTCAGATCTGGGGATACTTGCAGGTTGGGCTGTGGGGCAGCAGAAGTTAGTTTCAGCAGCTTTGTGTTGAATATTCATGAGACACTCTATAGCCAGTCTATAGATATCCAGTCCTCAGGAAACTCTAGGGGTTCCCTTTGGCTCTAAGTCAACTGTCACTGAGGATTCCCTGAAGGAAGGAAAGTGTGGAGTATAATTCAGACCAAATCATCCAGAGCTTCCTACAATGTCTACCATCCCCAGGCACCAAGCCATTCTCTGGGTTTCTCTTCTGGATCACACACCCTGGTTTCCCCTTGAACCTGGGGGGGGCGGGGCAGCTGGGCCCAGAGTGCATCAAAGAGCTCCCAGCAGAGCCCACTATGCTTCACCAGGGTCCTCTGATACACAGACAACTAATTCTCCTATTGAGCTTGTTGAATTAATACATTATAAAATGTCCATCCCACTTTTTAACCTGTTTAACCTCTCAGAACCATACCTCCAACCTTTAAAAAATGATCCTTGTTTCTTTTTTAAAAATATTTTTAAATGTTTATTGATTTTTTGAGAGAGAGAGAACGAGTACAAGTAGGGGAGAGTCAGAGAGAGGGAGACACAGAATCAATCCAAAGCAGGCTCCAAGCTCCAAGCTGTCAGCACAGAGACCAATGCCGGGCTTGAACCCATGAACTGCGAGACCATGACCTGAGCCAAAGTCAGATGCTTAGCTGACTGAGACACCCACGTGCCCCCATTTTTTCTTAGTTTAAGCCTTGACAGTCTCCTTCTTTCTTATCTATCCTGCTCTCACATGTGGTTTTCTTTCTTTTATTTCCCTACTGGAAATCTAAAGTGCCATCCTCTATCAGATCAAATATAGCTTCTACTGTGAATTCCAGAATGATATAGGAACTGCCTCCCCTATATTTTACTGTTTAAATTTCTCATTATAAGCATTTGTTCTTTATGAAAATCCAAAGTCAGCTGAATTTGTAAAAGAGTACATAATTATCAACATTATGAGAAGATACAAATTTGTATGAAAAGATTTGCCCCAAACCTCCTATAAATTGGTAGGCCTTCTAGTGTTTAAATTACTATTAGTTAAGGGGTTCCTGGGTGGCTCAGTCAGTTGAGTGTCTGACTTTAGCTCGGGTCATGATCTCATGGTTGGGGAGTTCGAAGCCTGTGTCAGGCTCACTGCTGTCAGTGCAGAGCCTGGAGCCTGCTTCAGATCCTCTGTCTCCTTCTCTCTCTGCCCCTATCCGCACCCCCCCTCCCAAATAAACATTTAAAGAAAAATACAAATTGTTAACTGAGGGGCCAAAAGTTGCTTTTGAAAGACAAATATATTTAGAATTTACTGGAAATTGATGACTGATCAGAAGTAAGAACTAAGCATCTTTGTAACTATGATGTATGGCCACAGGGAAAGGCCATTTAGAGCTCTGTTCCTAAAGCTGTTGTTCTCGGAAGCCCTGCAGCATTAGCGTGACTTTCAGATATAAAGAATCTCAGGCTCACCCCAGACTTAGTGACTCAGAACATGCATTTTAGCAAGATCCCTATGTGATTCAAATGCCTATGGAAGTTTGAGAAGTACTTCTCTAGACCAGAAATGGATACCTCTACATCATCCTTAATTGAGATTTTTCCAGCCTTTGCACAAGCCCTTGAAGAGCTTACTGCTTTGCAAGGCAGGCTCTTTATTTGTCAGATTTGTTTTGACTTACTTTACAAATGTATAGTGCCTGTTATGTACCTGGCACTGTTCTCAACACTTTGCAAATATCCTTTAGTCCTTCTATAGCCCTGTGAGGTAAGGACTATTATTATCCCCCTTTTACAGGATGGGAAACAGAACAGTAGGGTTAAATAAACTGCCCCAATCATACAGCCTAAGAAGACAGAGCCAAGATCTGAAGTGAGGCGGGCTGGCTCCAGACAGTTCTGATCTTGCCACTATTTCATGTTGCCTCTGATAGTTCATAAAAGTCTGCCTTCCTCCTCATAATTTCTTCCATTCGTCCCAAGTTTTTTCTTTCTTATACATGATGTCCCTCCCAATATTTGAAAGTAGTAAACATGCTAACAGTGTTTACTTCCTTCAACCCTCTTGAAGTTTTTAGAAAGACTATTTTTGAGATTTTGAAATATTTCAGGCACAGGAGAGACAATATAATAAGCATTCACATTATCCTCCACCAATGCTAAGAATAAAATACCGTAGGGGCACCTGGATAGCTCAGTCACCTGAGTGTCCAACTTCGGCTCAGGTCATAATCTGGCACGTCGTTGAGTTCCAGCCCCACATCAGGCTTTGCACTGACAGCTCGGAGCCTGGAGCCTGCTTCTGATTCTGTGTCTTCTCCCTTTCTGTGTGTTCCTCCCCCAGTCGCGTTTTCTCTGTCAAAAATAAAGATTTTAAAAAATTTTAAAAACAAACAAGATAATACAGCAGGTACACTTTTTGTGTCTGGCTCTTTCCACTAAAAATTCTGCAGAATTCATTCATATTTTGTGCACTGTAGTTGTTGGTTCTCATTGCTGTATAGTATTCTATTGTGTGAAAATGCCACGAATTACCCAAAGATCACAAAGACATTTACCTAGAGTCTTCTAAAAGCTTTTTTTTTTTTTAACCTTAACACGATATTTAAAGTTCTGTTTAAACTGGCCATTTTCCAACAGGCACATGAAAAGATGCTCAATGTCACTCCTCATCAGGGAAATACAAATCAAAACCACACTCAGGTATCACCTCACACTAGTCAGAGGGGCCAAAATGAACAAATCAGGAGACTATAGATGCTGGCAAGGATGTGGAGAAATGGGAATCCTCTTGCACTGTTGGTGGGAATGCAAACTGGTGAGGCCACTCTGGAAAACAGTGTGGAGGTTCCTCAAAAAATTAAAAACAGATCTACCCTACTACCCAGCAATAGCACTGCTAGGAATTTACCCAAGGGATACAGGAGTGCTGATGCATAGGGGCACTTGTACCCCAATGTTTATAGCAGCACTTTTAACAATAGCCAAATTATGGAAAGGACCTAAATGTCCATCAACTGATGAATGGGTAAATAAGTTGTTGTTTATATACACAATGGAATACTACTTGGCAATGAGAAAGAATGAAATGTGGCCTTTTGTAGCAACGTGGATGGAACTGGAGAGTGTGATGCTAAGTGAAATAAGTCATACAGAGAAGGACAGATACCATATGTTTTCACTCTTATGTGGATCCTGAGAAACTTAACAGAAGACCATGGGAGGGGAAGGAAAAAAAAGAGAGGGAGGGAGACAAACCATAAGAGACTCTTAAAAACAGAACAAACTGAGGGTTGATGGGGGGTGGGAGGGAGGGGAAAGTGGGTGATGGGTATTGAGAGGGCACCACTGGGTGTTGTATGGAAACCAATTTGACAATAAATTTCATATTTAAAAAAATTTAAAAAAAAACAAAGTATGCTTAGCGATAGAAAAAAAATTAAAAAAAAATAAAACTGGCCATTTACCACTACTGGTGGGAATGCAAACTTGGTGCTGCCCCTGTGAAAACTGTGTGAAGTTTCCTCAAAAAATTAGGGACACCGGGTGGCTCAGTCAGTTAAGTGCCCAACTCGTTTTATTTTGTTTTTGATGTCTGCTCTTATTTGTTACTCTTAGAAAAATCTCCTTTTTGACTGGACTCAGACTCAGAGGTAGAAGCTCTCAGAGAGGACAGCCTCTGTCTCTTGGCAATCTGTTCCTGGCGTTTTACTTTGGCCTCCTTCATTCTCTTGGCCAAAAGTTTAGCATTTTCTGCAGCCTCTTCCTTATTTTTCTTAGTATTGTGTTTCTTCAAAGCAGTACGCCAATGTTTGTGTTGGAGGACACGTGGAATAACAAGACGTTGAATCTTGGGTGCTTTGGTTCTTGGTTTCTTATCTTTGTTTAGGGCCTTCCTTATAGCATACTGGCGGACGTCGTCATCTTTAAAGAGATTGAAAAGTTTGCAGATTCTGCGAGCTCTTTTGGGCCCCAGGTGATGAGGCACAGTAGTACCAGTGAGTCCAGGAATATCCTTCTCCCCCTTTTCCACAATGATCAAGTTGAGAACACTGATATTGGCAGCCACAGTGCAACCCCGAACAGATTCACGCTTCTTCCCCCCAGTCCTCCTTGGTCGGTAGCAGGAATGCCCCTTACTCAGCAGCAGGCAGACACAGCCATGGGTCAAGACACCCTGCTTCATGGAGAAGGTCTCTTTGTCATTTCCACCACTGATTTGGACCACATATCCTTCCATTCTTCACCCAGAGAATCAGCAGCACCTTCTGTGGCCATTAACTTTTCATAAAAGGTATGGAGTTTGTCTTCATCATTCTCTCTCTCCCTTCCTTTGCCCCTCCCCTGGTCATGTGCACTTTCACTCTTCCTCAAAAAATAAAAATTTTTTAAAAATTAAAAAAAAAATAGAACTACCCTATGACCCAGCAATTGTGCTACTACGTATTTACTCAAAGAATGTAAAAATGCTAACATAAAAAAGCTAATTGAAAGGGATACATACACCCTTGATGTTGATAGCAGCATTATTTACAATAGTAAAATTATAGAAAGAGTCCAAATGTCCACTGACGAGTGAATGGAGAAAGAAAATATTATACACACACACACACACACACACACACACACACACACACACACAATGGAATATTACTCAGCCATCAAAAAGAATTAAATCTTGCCATTTGCAATGACGTGGATGAAACTAGAGTATGTTGGGGCACCTGGATAGCTCAGTTGGTTAAGTGTCCAGCTTCAGCTCAGGTCATGATCTCATGGTTCATGGGTTCAAGCCCAGCGTCGGGGTCTGGGCTGACAGATCAGAGGTTGGAACCTGCTTGTGATTCTGTGTCTCCTTCTCTCTCTGCCCCTCCCCTACTTATGCTCTGTCTCTCTCAAAAATAAGAAAAAGAAACTAGAGTATATTATGTGAAATAGGTCAGAGAAAGACAAATACCATATGATTTCACTCAAATGTGGAATTTAAGAAGCAAAGCAAATGATTATAGGAAGAAAAAAGAAGCAAACCAAGAAACAGACTCTTTTAAAAAAATGTTTATTTTTGGGGCGCCTGGGTGGCGCAGTCGGTTAGGCGTCCGACTTCAGCCAGGTCACGATCTCGCGGTCCGTGAGTTCGAGCCCCGCGTCAGGCTCTGGGCTGATGGCTCGGAGCCTGGAGCCTGTTTCTGATTCTGTGTCTCCCTCTCTCTCTGCCCCTCCCCCGTTCATGCTCTGTCTCTCTCTGTCCCAAAAATAAATAAACGTTGAAAAAAAAAAAATTAAAAAAAAAATGTTTATTTTTGAGAGCATGAGCAGGGGAGGGGCAAAAAGAGGGGGAGAGAAAGAGAATCCCAAGCAGGCTGCAGACTGGGGGGATGTGGAGCTCTAACCCACGAACCATGAGATTATGACCTGATCCAAAATCAAGATTCATACCGATAACCTACTGAGCCACTTAGGAGCCCTGAAACAGACTCTTAACTATAAAGAACAAATTGATTATTAACGGGGGGAGGTGGGTGGGGAGATGGTTGAAATAGGTGATGGGGATTAATTACTGCCCTTGCTGTGATGAGCACCAGGTGTTGTGAATCACTAAATTGTACACCTGAAACTAATACTACACTGTAGATTAACTAACTTGAATTTATTTATTTGTTTGTATTTATTTTTGAAAGAGACAGAGCATGAGTGGGGGAGGGGCAGAGAGAGAGAGAAAGACACAGAATCTGAAGCAGGCTCCAGGCTCTGAGCTGTCAGCACAGAGCCCGACGTGGGGCTTGAACTCGTGAACCATGAGATCATGACCTGAGCCGAAGTCGGACGCTTAACCGACTGAGCCACCCAGGCACCCCAACTAACTGGAATTAAAAAATAAAATTGTCCCTTTTCTATATCTTCAAATGTATGGGGATGAATGAATACACACACACACACACACACACACACACACACACACACAGTGTTTTTTTATCCACTAGTGTTTTTATCCACAGTGTTTTTTTATCCACTAGTAAAAAAATTCCATACATGATTTTTAAAATTTTTTTAATTTCAACCCCAGTATAGTAAATATACTGTGTTTATATAAACAGATGTACAATATGATTCAAAAATTCGAAACATTACTCAGTGCTCATCATGAGTATATTCTTAATCTTATTCACCTGTTTCAACCATCTCCACTTCCCCTCTGATACACTTTATTTTTAAAAAAAATTTTAAGGTTTATTTTATTTTTAAGAGACAGGGAATGAGCGAGGGAGGTGCAGAGAGAGAGAGAGAGAGAGAGAGAGAGAGAGAGAGAGACAGAATCTGAAGCAGTTTCCAGACTCTGAGTTGTCAGCACAGAACCTGATGTAGGGCTTGAACCTAGGAACTGTGAGATGGTGACCTGAGCTAAAGTTGGGTGCTTAACTGAGCTCCCCAGGTGCCCCTGATATACTTTAGTTTAAACAAGTACCCTAAGCTATTTTTTTTCAACAAGAACATTTCTTACCTAAAGTATACCTCAGAATACATGGTTCTAAAAGATATATATAAAACATTCCATCCAAGACCTTTTCCTCAAGTACATACAGAAGAAACCCCTGGTTAAATCACATAAAAAAGAGACCTAACAAATATTGCAGACCTAAGAAGGACTGAAATCATCCGGCACCTGGGTGGCTCAGTCAAGCATCTGACTCTTGATTTCAGCTCAGGGTATGATCTCTTGGTTTGTGAGATGGAGCCCCTACATCAGGCTCTGCACTGTCAGCGGAAAGCCTGCTTGAGATTCTCTCTCTGCCCCTCCCCTGCTCATGCTGTCTCTCTAAATAAGTAAACTTAAAAAAAAGTCTAAAATCATACCAAGTATATTTTCCAACCACAGTCTTTTGTACAAAACCAACGATCAACAATAAAACAAAGCTGGAATATCTACAATGTAAATATTAAATATTTAAAAATTAAGCAACACACTACACAAGCAGTGGACCAAATAAGAAATCAAACTGCCAATCAAAATATGTCCTATAACAAAAGAAAAAGAAAACACAATATTCCAAAACCTATGGGATGCATCAAAAGCAGATGTTAGAGTGAAATTTATGCTATAAATGCTTCTATTAAGAAAAAATTGAATGTTACACCATAAGAAACTAGAAAAAAGGAAACTTAGCTGAAATTTAGTAGAGGAGGGAAATAACAGAGGAAAATCAGAGATAAAATAGACCAGAATAATCAATTACATAACATTGAAAGTAATGACCAGTTTTGCAAACAATAAAAAATAAGGAAAATGGCAATGCTTTAACTACTGTAACTAAGACAAAAAAAGAGAGAATACTCAAACACCAAAATGAGAAATGGAAGAGAAAACAATATAGCAGAACCACAGAAATATAGTATAACAGATTACTATAAACAATTATATACTAACAAATCAGATAACTTAGAGTGAAAAAAAAAATCAGATAATGCCCAAGTTACCATGATTGAATCATCAATCTTGAATTCAAGAAGTAGGAAATCTTGGACCAAAAGCATGAATGAAAGTTGAATTAGGAATCAAGAATCTGCCAGCAGAGAAAAGCCCAAGACCACAAGATTTCATTGACAAATGCTATCAAACATTTAAACCAATAATTACTACAATTTTTATCAAAATCTTACAAATAATGGAATAGAGGCAACATATTCACAATCATTCTCTGAGGCCAGTATACTCTGTTACCAAAGCAGGATAAAAAAAAAATACAAGAATAAAGTCTAGTTTGTCCGATATAAATCCTGCTACTCTGACTTTGTTTTCACATCCATTTACATGATACATCCAAACATGATTTTTTATTTAAGTTTATTTATTTAAGAGAGAAAGCACGAGAGGACAAGGGGCAAAGAGAGACAGAGAATCCAACCAGGCTCAGTGCTGTCAGTGCAGAGCCCGATGTAGGACTCGAGCTCATGAATTGTGAGATCATGACCTGAACTGAAATCAAGAGTTGGATGCTTAACTGACTGAGCCATGCAGGCCCCCCACAAACATGATTTTTTTAATCATTGTTTTGTTGCTAACTTCTAACTTAACTGGATTCTTATTAGGAAATGTGGTCCAAATGTTATTTATTCTTGGCATGTGTTGATATTTGCCTTGTGGCCGGGACTTATGTGTGCTTGAAAGGATTTTTTAAATTAGGTTCAGAGTTCCATATTTCTTTTTCTTTTTTTTTAATTTTTTTTTTCAACATTTATTTATTTTTGGGACAGAGAGAGACAGAGCATGAACGGGCGAGGGGCAGAGAGAGAGGGAGACACAGAATCGGAAACAGGCTCCAGGCTCTGAGCCATCAGCCCAGAGCCTGACGCGGGGCTCGAACTCACGGACCGCAAGATCGTGACCTGGCTGAAGTCGGACGCTCAACCGACTGCGCCACCCAGGCTCCCCCAGAGTTCCATATTTCATTTAGATATAATTTATTAATTGTGTTGTTCAAATATTATATACTCTTAATAAGTTTTTGTTTGCTTTTTCAAAATAACTGAAGGATGTGTGTTAAAAGATTGTGATTTTGGTCAAAATTTTCTAGCAATTGTCATTTTTAATTTCCATAATTTGAAGCTATGTGTGCAATTTTGTATCTAGTGCAATCTAGTGAATTGCACAATTCACTAGAACAATCTAGTGAATTGTTCCTTTTATCATACGGAGAATCTTCTATTCGTAAAAATGCTTTTCACTTTAAGTGAAATATTAGACTAATTTATCTACCTAATATTGATAAAACTATGCCAGCTTTCTTTTGGATGATATTCTTTGTATATTTTCTATCCCTTTCTTTTTCTTTTGAATGTCATTATGTGATATTCGATAAATACAAAGGACTATATGTCAGATATATGGAAGTCATTAAGCATAATAAATGAATAACTGGGAAATTATCACCCAACTTATAAATTTAAACATGACCAGTACAGTTAAATCTATCTGTGTGCTCTTTCCATCTATCTTTTTGCCTTACCCTCCTTTTTTTTAAATATATGAAATTTATTGTCAAATTGGTTTGCATTAAACACCCCGTGCTCATCCCAAAAGATGCCCTCTTCAATACCCATCATCCACCCTCCCTTCCCTCCCACTCCCCATCAGCCCTCAGTTTGTTCTCCTTTTTTTAAGAGTCTGTTATGCTTTGGCTCTCTCCCACTCTAACCTCTCTCTCTTTTTTTTTTTTTCCTTCCCCTCCCCATGGGTTCCTGTTAAGTTTCTCAGGATCCACATAAGAGTGAAAACACGTGGTATCTGTCTTTCTCTGTATGGCTTATTTCACTTAGCATCACACTCTCCAGTTCCGTCCACGTTGCTACAAAGGGCCATATTTCATTCTTTTTCATTGCCACGTAGTACTCCATTGTGTATATAAACCACAATTTCTTTATCCATTCATCAGTTGATGGACATTTAGGCTCTTTCCATAATTTGGCTATTGTTGAGAGTGCTGCTATAAACATTGGGGTACAAGTGCCCCTATGCATCAGTACTCTTGTATCCCTTGGGTAAATTCCTAGCAGTGCTACCGCTGGGTCATAGGGTAGGTCTATTTTTTAATTTTTTGAGGAACCTCCACACTGTTTTCCAGAGTGGCTGCACCAGTTTGCATTCCCACCAACAGTGCAAGAGGGTTCCCGTTTCTCCACATCCTCTCCAGCATCTATAGTCTCCTGATTTGTTCATTTTGGCCCCTCTGACTGGCATGAGGTGATATCTGAGGGTGGTTCTGATTTGTATTTCTCTGATGAGGAGCGACATTGAGCATCTTTTCATGTGCCTCTTGGCCATCCAGATGTCTTCTTTAGAGAAGTGTCTCTTCATGTTTTCTGCCAATTTCTTCACTGGATTACTGGTTTTTCAGGTGTGGAGTTTGGTGAGCTCTGTATAGATTTTGGATACTAGCCCTTTGTCCGATAGGTCATTTGCAAATATCTTTTCCCATTCCGTTGGTTGCCTTTTAGTTCTGTTGATTGTTTCCTTTGCTGTGCAGAAGCTTTTTATCTTCATGAGGTCCCAAGAGTTCATTTTTGCTTTTAATTCCCTTGCCTTTGGGGATGTGTCAAGTAAGAAATTGCTACGGCTGAGGTCAGAGAGGTCTTTTCCTGCTTTCTCCTCTAGGGTTTTGATGGTTTCCTGTCTCACATTCAGGTCCTTTATCCATTTTGAGTTTATTTTTGTGAATGGTGTGAGAAAGTGGTCTAGTTTCAACCTTCTGCATGTTGCTGTCCAGTTCTCCCAGCACCATTTGTTAAAGAGACTGTCTTTTTTCCATTGGATGTTCTTTCCTGCTTTGTCAAAGATTAGTTGGCCATCCTTCTGTGGGTCTAGTTCTGGGTTTCTATTCTATTCCATTGGTCTATGTGCCTGTTTTTGTGCCAATACCATGCTGTCTTGATGATTACAGCTTTGTAGTAGAGGCTAAAGTCTGGGATTGTGATGCCTCCTGCTTTGGTCTTCTTCTTCAAAATTACTTTGGCTATTCGGGGCCTTTTGTGGTTCCATACAAATTTTAGGATTGCTTGTTCTGGCTTCGAGAAGAATGCTGGTGCGATTTTGATTGGGATTGCATTGACTGTGTAGACAGCTTTGGGTAGTATTGACATTTTGACAATATTTATTCTTCCAACCCATGAGCACGGAATGTTTTTCCATTTCTTTATAGCTTCTTCAATTTCCTTCATAAGCTTTCTATAGTTTTCAGCATACAGATCTTTTACATCTTTGGTTAGACTTATTCCTAGGTATTTTATGCTTCTTGGTGCAATTGTGAATGGGATCAGTTTCTTTATTTGTCTTTCTGTTGCTTCATTATTAGTGTATAAGAATGCAACTGATTTCTGTACATTGATTTTGTATCCTGCGACTTGGCTGAATTCATGCATCAGTTCTAGCAGACTTTGGTGGAGTCTCTCGGGTTTTCCATGTAGAATATCATGTCATCTGCAAAAAGTGAAAGCTTGACTTCATCTTTGCCAATTTTGATGCCTTTGATTTCCTTTTGTTGTCTGATTGCTGATGCTAGCACTTCCAACGCTACGTTAAACAACAGCGGTGAGAGTGGACATCCCTGTCGTGTTCCTGATCTCAGGGGGAAAGCTCTCAGTGTTTCCCCATTGAGGATGATGTTAGCTGTGGGCTTTTCATAAATGGCTTTTATGATCTTCAAGTATATTCCTTCTATCCCGACTTTCTCGAGGGTTTTTATTAAGAAAGGATGCTGAGTTTTGTCAAATGCTTTTTCTGCATCGATTGACAGGGTCATATAATTCTTATCTTTTCTTTTATTAATGTGATGTATCACGTTGATTGATTTGCAAATGTTGAACCAGCCCTGCAGCCCAGGAATGAATCCCACTTGATCATGGTGAATAATTCTTTTTATATGCTGTTGAATTCGATTTGCTAGTCTTATTGAGAATTTTTGCATCCATATTCATCAGGGATATTGGCCTGTAGTTCTCTGTTTTTACTGGGTCTCTGTCTGGTTTAGGAATCAAAGTAATACTGCTTCATAGAATGAGTCTGGAAGTTTTCCTTCCCTTTCTATTTTTTGGAATAGCTTGAGAAGGATAGGTATTATCTCTGCTTTCAACATCTGGTAGAACTCCCCTGGGAAGCCATCTGGTCCTGGACTCTTATTTGTTGGGAGATTTTTGATAACTGATTCAATTTCTTCGCTGGTTATGGGTCTGTTCAAGCTTTCTATTTCCTCCTGATTGAGTTTTGGAAGTGTGTGGGTGTTTAGGAATTTGTCCATTTCTTCCAGGTTGTCCAGTTTGCTGGCATATAGTTTTTCATAGTATTCCCTGATAATTGCTTGTATTTCTTAGGGATTGGTTGTAATAATTCCATTTTCACTCATGATGTTATCTCTTTGGGTCATCTCCCTTTTCTTTTTGAGAAGCCTGGCTAGAGGTTTATCAATTTTGTTTGTTTTTTCAAAAAACCAACTGTTGGTTTCATTGATCTGCTCTACAGTTTTTTTTAGATTCTATATTGTTTATTTCTGCTCTGATCTTTATTATTTCTCTTCTTCTGCTGGGTTTGGGGTGTCTTTGCTGTTCTGCTTCTATTTCCTTTAGGGGTGCTGTTAGATTTTGTATTTGGGATTTTTCTTGTTTCTTGAGACAGGCCTGGATTGCAATGTATTTTCCTCTCAGGACTTCCTTTGCTGCATCCCAAAGCATTTGGATTGTTGTATTTTCCTTTTCATTTGCTTCCATATATTTTTTAATTTCTTCTCTAATTGCCTGGTTGACCCATTCATTCTGTAGGAGGGTGTTCTTTAACCTCCATGCTTTTGGAGGTTTTCTAGACTTTTTCCTGTGGTTGATTTCAAGCTTCATAGCATTGTGGTCCGAAAGTATGCATGGTATGATCTCAATTCTTGTATACTTACGAAGGGCTGTTTTGTGACCCAGTATGTGATCTATCTTGGAGAATGTTCCATGTGCACTCGAGAAGAAAGTATATTCTGTTACTTTGGGATGCAGGGTTCTAAATACATCTGTCAAGTCCATCTAATCCAATGTATCATTCACGGCCCTTGTTTCTTTATTGGCCATGTGTCTAGATGATCTATCCATTGCTGTGAGTGGGGTGTTAAAGTCCCCTGCAATTACCACATTCTTATCAATAAGGTTGCTTATGTTTGTGAGTAATTGTTTTATATATTTGGGGGCTTCCGTATTCGGTGCATAGACATTTATAATTGTTAGCACTTCCTGATGGATAGACCCTGTAATTATTATATAATGCCCATCTTCATCTCTTGTTATAGCCTTTAATTTAAAGTCTAGTTTGTCTGATATAAGTATGGCTACTCCAGCTCTCTTTTGACTTCCAGTAGCATGATAGATAGTTCTCCATCCCCTCACTTTCAATCTGAAGGTGTCCTCAGGTCTAAAATGAGTCTCTTGTAGACAGTAAATAGATGGGTCTTGTTTTTTTATCCATTCTGATACCCTATGTCTTTTGGTTGGCACATTTAGTCCATTTACATTCAGTGTTATTATAGAAAGATATGGGTTTAGAGTCATTGTGATGTCTATAGGTTTCATGCTTGTAGCGATGTCTCTGGTACTTTGTCTCACAGGATCCCCCTTAGGATCTCTTGTAGGGCTGGTTTAGTGGTGATGAATTCCTTCGGTTTTTGTTTGTTTGGGAAGACTTTTATCTCTCCTTCTATTCTAAATGACAGTTTTGCTGGATAAAGGATTCTCGACTGCATATTTTTTCTGTTCATCACATTGAAGACTTCCTGTCATTCCTTTCTGGCCTGCCAAGTTTCAGTAGAGAGATCGGTCACGAGTCTTATAGGTGTCCCTTTATATGTTAGAGCACGTTTATCCCTAGCTGCTTTCAGAATTTTCTCTTCATCCTTGTATTTTGCCAGTTTCACTATGATATGTTGTGCAGAAGATTGATTCAAGTTACGTCTGAAGGGAGTTCTCTGTGCCTCTTGGATTTCAATGCCTTTTTCCTTCCCCAGATCAGGGAAGTTCTCAGCTATTATTTCTTCAAGTACACCTTCAGCACGTTTCCCTCCCTCTTCCTCCTCTGGAATACCAATTATGCGTAGATTATTTCTCTTTAGTGCATGACTTAGTTCTCTAATTTTCCCCTCATACTCTTGGATTTTTTTCCTCTCTTTTTCTCAGGTTCCTCTTTTTCCATAATTTTATCTTCTAGTTCACCTATTCTCTCCTCTGCCTCTTCAATCCGAGCTGTGGTTGTCTCCATTTTATTTTGCAGCTCATTTACAGCATTTTTTAGCTCCTCCTGGCTGTTTCTTAGTCCCTTGATATCTGTAGCAATAGATTCTCTGCTGTCCTCTATACTGTTTTCAAGCCCAGAGATTAATTTTATGACTATTACTCTAAATTCACTTTCTGTTATATTGTTTAAATCCTTTTTGATCAGTTCGTTAGCTGTCGTTATTTCCTGGAGATTCTTTTGAGGGGAATTCTTCCATTTCGTCATTTTGGATAGTCCCTGGAGTGGTGCAGAACTACAGGGCACTTCCCCTGTGCTGTCTTGAATAACTTGCGTTGGTGGGCAGGGCCGCAGTCAGACCTGATGTCTGCCCCCAGCCCACCGCTGGGGCCACAGTCAGACTGGTGTGTACCTTCTCTTCCCCTCTCCTAGGGGTAGGATTCACTGTGGGGTGGCGTGGCCTGTCTGGGCTACTTGCACTGTCAGGCTTGTGGTGCTGGGGATCTGGCGTATTAGCTGGGGTGGATCGGCAAGATGCACAGGGGCGGGAGGGGCAGGCTCCGCTGGCTTTTCCTTTGGAGATCCGCTTCAGGAGGGGCCCTGCAGCACTGGGAGGGAGTCAGACCTGCTGCTGGAGGTATGGATCCGCAGAAGCACAGCGTTGGGTGTTTGCGCGGTGCAAGCAAGTTCCCTGGCAGGAACTGGTTCCCTTTTGGATTTTGGCTGGGAGATGGGTGAGGGAGATGGTGATGGTGAGCGCCTTTCTTCCGGGGCACAACAACTCTCCCTCCCGTTGTCTCCAGCCCTCCTGCTCTCCGAGCAGAGCTGTTAGCTTATAACCTTCTAGATGTTAACTCCCGCTTGCTGTCCAAACACACTCTGTCCTGCCCCTCCGTTTTTGCAAGCCAGACTCGGGGGTTCTGCTTTGCTGGCGGGCTGCCCCTCTACCCGGCTCCCTCCTGCCAGTCCGTGTAGCGTGCACCGCCTCTCAGCCCTTCCTTCCCTCTTCCACGGGCCTCTCGTCTACGCTTGGCTCCGGAGAATCCATTCTCTTGCCTTATCCTCTTGAGGTTATAGTATCCTCAATTTAATGCTTATTATTTTCTTGACTGTTTAATATCATTTTATTGTATATATTTATAAATTATTGCTTAGACTCTTTGTGTTTTAGCTATAAAAATGCATTATATTTTTTAGACTTTGGCAAGTTTCTTTTTTCATTGTATTATTGTTAAAATTCATCCATATTTTTATATGTAGCTATAATTTCACTTAGCATATGATATGTGTGAAGGTACTGTAATTTATCTATTGCCCTGTTGATGGACATTTGATCGTTTCCAGATTTTTTGCTATTATGATCGACATTATGTAGACATTCTTGCAGATATATGTGAGTTTGTCTAGCATATATATTTAGAAGTGAAGTCACTTGGATCATAGAGTGTATGAAAATTTAACTTTCTAGGTAATGTTAATGGTTTTCAAAGAGGTTATACCAATATATAGCCCTATCAATTATTATCAGATTTAGTTTTTGCCCGTCTAGTGGTCTGAAATTGTATCTCATTTTGTTCTTAAAGTGCATTTCCCTGATTATTAATAAGGTTGATCATCTTACCATATTTCTTTGCTATTAGTTTTTCCTATCCTATTAAAATGTGTCTTTTTCAAATTTTTTGCAATAGTTTTATTTGTATCAACTGTATATGTTTAATGTTTTCACTGGATATGTTTAATGTCAAGTATAAATTATTATTTTTTTAATTTAAAAAAATGCTTTATTTCTGAGAGAGAGAGAGAGTGTGTGTGTGTGTGTGTGTGTGTGTGTGTGTGTGTGTGTATGTGCGTGAGAGAGAGAGAGAGAGGAGAGAGCAGGGAAAGGCGGAGAGAGAGGGAGACACAGAATCAGTCAGCACAGAGCCTGATGCGGGGCTCAAACTCACAAACCGCAAGATCATGACCTGAACTGAAGTCAGATGCTTAACCAACTGAGCCACCCAGGTGCCCCTCAAGTATACATTATTAATTCTTCTCCACTAATATTAACTTGCTTACAGTGCTTACAAGGTAGACTAATATAATACTAATATTGCTATTTACTAATTTTGAATTCTGTGAGCAAATATTTCTTGCATGGTACAGAACCCCCTTTTCCTTGATTTCACTGCAAGTATCCACTATATTTCTTAAGTAAAAAAATTTATAATAATTTTATAGTGTAGAACATATTTTTTATTATTAATTTATTATAAGAAAAAAGTCCTAGAGGGGTTAATTTGATCAAAGTCACACAGCTAAAAACTAATGGGATCAGAGTTTACATTCAGTTCTTTCTGATTCCAGAATATATTCATTATTTCTTTCTTTCTTTCTTTCTTTCTTTCTTTCTTTCTTTCTTTCATTCTTTGTTTCTTTCTTTTTTTTTTTTTTTTACCATTTTTTTATTCAAGTATAATTCACATACAGTGTTATGTTAATTTCAGGTGTACAAAATAGTGACTGATCAGTTTATACATTTCTGCATGCTGGTCATGATTAAGTGTATTCTTAATCCCCATCACCTATTTTACCCAACCCCTACCATACTCCCCTGGTAACCATCAGTTTGTTTTCTACAGTTAAGAGTCTGTGTTTTTTGTTTTCCTTGTTTTTTCTTTATTTGTTTTGTTTCTTGGATTCCACAGGAGTGAAATCATGTGGTATTTGTCTTTCTCTGATTTAGTTCACTTAGCATTAAACACTCTAGATTCATCCATGTTACTGCAAATGGCAACATTTCATTCTTTTTTATGACTGAGTGTGTGTGTGTGTGTGTGTGTGTGTATATATATGTATATGTATAATATCCATATCATGTCTTCTTTATCCATTGATCTATGGATCAACACTTGAGTTGTTTCCATATCTTGGCTATTATAAATAATGCTGCATTAAACATAGGGGTGCAGATATCTTTTTGAATTAGTGTATTCATTTTCTTTGGGTAAATACCCAGTAGTGGAGTTTCTAGATCATATGATAGTTCTATTTTTTTGTTTTTGGGAAACCTCTGTACTGTTTTCCACAGTGGCTACACCAGTTTGCATTCCTACCAGCAGTGCACCAGGGTTCCTTTTTCTTGACATCCTTTTTAACACTTGTTTCTTATGTTTTTTATTTTAACCATTCTGACAGGTGTGAGGTGATACCTCATTGTAGTTTTGATTTGCATTTCCCTGATGATTTATGATGTTGAGCATCTTTTAATGTGTCTGTTGACCATCTGTATGTCTTCTTTGGAACAAATGTCTCTTCATGTCTTCCGCCCATTTTTTAATTGGATTATGTTTTTTGGTGTTGAGTTGTAGAAGTTATTTATATATATTTGGTTACCAACCCTTTATCGGGTATGATATTTGCAAATATCTTCTCCCATTAAGTACATTGCATTCTAGTTTTGTTGATTGTTTCCTTCCTGTGCAGGAATTTTGTTGCTACGGCTGATGTCAGCAACATTACTGCCTATGCTCTCTTCAGGAATTTTTATGGTTTCAGGTCTCAAATTTAGGTCTTTAATCCATTTTGAGTTTATTTTTGTGTATAGTGAAAGAAACTGGTCAAGTTTCATTCTTTTGCATGTGGCTGTCCAGTTTTCCCAGCACCATTTGTTGAAGAGACTGCTTCCTATTGAACATTCATTCCTCCCTTGTCAGTTAATTGACCATATAATTGTGGGTTGATTTTTGGGTTTTCTGCTCTATTCCATTGATCATTGTATCTATTTTTATGACTGTACCATAGTATTTTGATTACTACTGCTTTGTAATATAACTTGAAATCTGGAATTCTTGTAATATTACTTGATATTTCCAGGGTGTTTTTTTTTTTTTTCTTTTTCAAGATTGCTTTGGATATTTGAGATCTTTTGTTCCATACAAATTTTAGGATTCTTTGTTCTAATTCTATGAAAAATGCTGTTGCTATTTTGATAGGGATTGCATTAAATCTGTAGATTGCTTTGGGTTGTATACACATTTTAACAGTATTTATTCTTCCAATCCATGAGCATATATCTTTACATTTCTTTGTGTCATCTTCTTTTTCTTTCATCAGTGTTTTATAGTGTTCAGAGTATGGGTCTTTTAGCTCTTTGGTTGTTTATTCCTAGATATTTTATTGTTTTGGTGCAATTGTAAATGGAATTTTTTTTCTTTTTTAAAATTCTTATTTATTTCTGAGAGAGAGAGAGAGAAAGAGAGAGAGAGCATGAGTGGGGGAGGGGCAGAGAGAGAGGGAGACACAGAATCTGAAGCAGGCTCTAGGCTCTGAGCTGTCAGCACAGAGCCTGACATGGGGCTCAAACCCACAAACTGTGAGATCATGATCTGAGCTGAAGTCAGATGTTTAACAGACTGAGCCACCCAGGTGCCCCTGGAATTTTTTTCTTTATTTCACTTTCTGCTGCCTCATTATTAGTATATAGGAATACAACAGATTTCTGTATCTTGATTTTTGTATCCTGCGATTTCACTGAATTCATTTATCAGTTCTAGTAGGTTTTTTGGTGGAGTCTACATATATATAGTATGTCATCTACTTCTTCCTTGCAAATTTGGATGCCTTTATTTATGTTGTCTAATTGATGTGGCTAGGACTTGCAGTACTATTTTGAATAAAAGTGCTAAGAATGGACATCATTGTCTTGTTCCTAACCTTAGGGGGAAAAGCTCTCAGATTTTCCCCATTGAGTATGATGTTGGCTGTGGGTTTTCATATAAAGGTCTTTATTATGTTGAGATGTGTTCCCTCTAGGCCTACTTTGCAGAGAGTTTTTATCATGAATGAATGTTGTATTTTGTCAAATGCTTTTTCTACACCTATTGAAATGATCATATGGTTTTAACCATTTCTTTTATTGATGCTATGTATCACATTGATAGCTTTGCAAATATTGAACCACTCTTGTATCCCAGTTTTAAATCCCACTTAATTGTGGTATATGATTTTTTTAATACACTGTTGAATTTGGTTTGCTAATATTTTGTTGAGGATTTTGCATCTGTATTTGTGAGAGATACTGGCCTGTAGTTCTCTTTTTTTGTGTGTGGTATCTTTACCTAGTTTTGGTATCAAGGTGATACTGGTCTCATAGAATAAATTTGAAAGTTTTCCTTCCTCTTGAATTTTTTGGAATAGTTTGAGAAGAATGGTATTATCTCTTCTTTATAGAGATTTGTTAGAATTTGTTTGTTAGAATTTGTTAGAATTCACCGTGAAGCCATCAGGTCCTGGACTTTTGTTTGGGGGGAGTTTTGATTATTGTTTCAATTTCATTGCTGGTGGTTGATGTGTTCAAATTTTCTATTTTTTCTTGCTTTAGCTTTGGTAGGTTATTTGTTTCTAGATATTTATCCATTTCTTCTAAGATGTCTATTGGCATATAGCTTTTCATTATATTGTTACCATTGTTTGTATTTCTGTGATGTTATTTATCCTCTTGCATTAGTAATTTTCTTTATTTGGTTTCTGTATTTTTTTTTTTTTTTTTTTTTTTTTTTTTTTTTTTTTAGTGAGTCTTGCTAGAGGTTTATCAGTTTTATCCATCTTTTCAAAGAATCATCTTCTGGTTTCATTGATCTGTTGTATTGATTTTTTAGTTTCTAGATCATTGATTTCTGCTCTAATCTTCATTATTTCCTTCCTTCTGCTGGTTTGGGGTTTTGTTTGTTCTGTTTTTAGCTTCTTTAGATGTAAGGTTAGGTCATTTAAGATTTTTCCTGCTTCTTGAGGTAGACTTTTATTGCTATAAACTTCCTTCTTAGAACCACTTTTGTTGCATCTCAAATATTTGGGACTCTTGTGTTTTCACTTTCATTTGTTTCCATGTAATTTTTTATTTGTTTTCTGATTTCTTGGTTGACTCATTCATTATTTAATAACATGTTAATTAACATCCATGTTATTTGTGGTCTTTCCAGATTTTTTCTTGTGGTTATAGCATTGTGGTCAGAAAAGTTGTAGGTATAATTTTGATTTCTTGCATTTGTTGATACTTTTGTGGCCTCATATGTGATCTATTGTGGAGAATGTTCCACGTGCACTTGACAAGAGTGTGTATTCTGCTGTTTGAGTATGGAATGTTCTGATGTATTTGCTAAATCCATCTGGTTCATTGTATCATTCAAAGCTGTTGTTTTCATGTTGATTTTCTGTTTAGATGATCTGCTCATTGATGTAAGTGGGGTGTTAAATTCCCTACTATTATATTATTACCAACTAGTTCCTTTATGTTTGTTATTAACCATTTTGTATATTTGGGTGCTTCTGTGTTTGGTGAATAAATAAGTACAATTATTATATCTTCGTGATGGATTATCCCCTTTCTTATCCTTTTTTGTCTCTTGTTACAGTCTTTGTTTTAAAGTCCAATATGTTCTATATAAGTATAGCTACCTTTTGGCATCCATTTACATCATAAATGTTTCTCCATCCTCTCACTTCCAATCTGCAGGTCTCTTGTCAGCCTGAGATTGGTCTTTTGTAGGCAGCATATAGATGGATCTTTTTTTTTTTTTTTTGTAATGCATTCTGTCATCTTGTGTTTTTTTTACTGGAATGTTCAGTTTACGTTCAAAGCAATTATTGATATGTATTTATTGCCATTTTGTTACTTGGTTTGTGGTTGTTTCTATAGATGTTCTTTGATCCTTTCTTGCTCTCTTTCATGTTTTGTTGGCTTTCCTTAATACTTGGATTCCTTTCCCTTTATTTTTTTTTTTCATATATATTACTGGCTTTTGATTTGTGGTTATCATTAGGTTTGTATATAATGTCTTCTGCATATAGCAGTCTTTATTAAGTTGATGGTCACTTAAGTTTAAGCCCATTTTTTACTCTTCTTCCCTTCTATGTTTTTAGGTGTATGGTGTCCTATTTTGCATCCTTTTATTTTATGAAATCTTTGACTGATTTACAGAAATACTTATTTTTTACTGTTTTTGTGTTTTTTATTTTTCATACTCTCACTTATGGTCTTTCTTTCCACTCAAAGTTTCCCTTTTACTATTTCTTGGAGGTCAGGTTTAGTGGTCATAACCTCCTTCAGTTTTGTTTGCCTGAAAAAGTCTTTATCCCTCCTTCTCTTCTGAATGATAGCCTTGCTAGATAGAGTATTCCGGGCCTTAAATGTTTCCCTTCAGCACTTTGCTGTCTGGAAGAACGTGGCATGATATATTCAATGTTTCTGCTGAAAAATCCGCTTATAGCCTTATGGGGTTTCACTTGTATGTAACAGTTTCTTTTCTCTTGCTGCTTCCAAAAATTTTTTGATCACGACTTTTGCCATTTTAATTACTATGTGTCTTGGTGTGGACCTCCTTGCATTGAATTTTGTTGGGGGTGGAATCTCTGTGCCTCCTGGATCTGGTTATCTGTGTCCTTCCCTAGATTATGGAAGTTTTCAGCTACTATTTCTTCAAATAAATTTTCTGCCTCCTTATTTGTCTCTTCTTCTGGGATCCCTATAATGTGGATGTTCTGATTTGATGGAGTCAGAATTCTCTATGACTATTATCAATTTACATAATTTTCTTTCATCACTTTTGCTCAGCTTGGTTATTTTCCATTATTCTGTTTTCCAGGTCATTAACTCATTCCTCTGCTTCATCTAGCCTGCTATTTATTCCATCAAGTGTATTTTTAATTTCATTTATTTTGTTCTTGATATCTGATTGGTTTTTTCTCTCTTTGTTAAGGGTCACACTGATGTCCTCCACTCTTAAGTTCACTGAGTATCTTTGTGACCATTACTTTAAATTCTCTTTCCACTTAAATTCTCTTACATTGATTTCACTTTGGTCTCTTTCTGCGGTTTGGTCCTGATCTTTCATTTGAGAGATATTTCTCTGTCTCCTCCTTTTGTTTAACTCTCTATGTCTGTTTCTCTTTTAGGAAAGTCACCTACTTCTCTTGCTCTTAATGATAATAGCCTTATAAAGAAGAATTCCTATAGTGCCCTGAAGTGCTTTGTCCCCTCTTCCTCAGGACCTGGTGCTTCAAAAACATATCTCCTATGTGTGTTGTGTGTGCTCTCCTGTTGAGCCCTGGCCTCTTTTTCCGTCAGTCCAATTGTCTATGGAGGCTCTCTTTGCCTGTTGTGGACCATGAGGTGTGCAGTGGTCTGTTTGCAAAATGAGACCAGCCCTCCATGCTGCTGGAAGTGACGTTTTGCAAAATATGTGGTTCAGGAGATGTGTTAACAAGGTGTGCGCTCGTCTTTACGGGGAGGGGGCTTGCAGCACCAGGACTGAGGAGAGAGTGTGATTGGGAAGGACAGACCCAGCAAAGCCTGGGGGATTGGGGCTTGATGCAAGCAATTTAGGTAAGGAGTATCTGGGCTGTTCTCTTTCCCACAGGTGGCCGTCGTTTATGCTGGGGTTGGGGGAGGAAATGGCTTCTGCCAGCTCCTTTTTTCCTGGAAAGGTCTCCCTGTGCTTCCTGTGTCTCTAGGCCACACTCTGAGATGAGCAAATCACTCTTCCTCCCATCTGCCCCTGGTGTTTCTCAAACTGCTGATTCTACACAGTATGTGTACAGCCTGTTTGTTATGCTGTCTCTTTAGGGGAGGGAACTCTGTTTCTTAGCACCCTCCAGTCTCTCCCAGAGCCAAGCCTGATGATTTTTAAATTCTAGGCTAAGCTCTACTGGTTTTAAGAACTCAGGAAATTCAGCCCCTCTCATATTCAAAGGCAAATATCCCTAGAGTGAAAGTCTGTTTTCTTCCCTTCTCATTGTCATCGGCTCTCTCTCTACCACAGACAGCCATGGTCTATTTTACTTCTAGACCACATCTTTGCCATTCCTACCTTCTTCAATGTGGCCCCTAGTTGTGGAGTTTGTTCTGGCAGTCTCTGGATTGTTTTCTGGGTTATTTATGCTGATATGGGTGTTATCTAGTTGGATCTGTGAGACAAGGCAAACTTAGTGTCCTCCTACTCCAACGTCTTCCCAGACCTCTGGGTATTAATTTTGTATCCTTCAATTTTACTGAATTCATTTATTAATTCTAGTAGTTTATTGGTGGATCTTAAGGATTCATGTCATCTGTAAATAGTGACAGTTTAACTTCTTTAGCAATATGGATGCCTCTTTTTTATTTTTGTTGTCTGCTTGCTATAACCAGGACTTTAATACTGTGTTGAATAAAAGTGACAGTGGGCATCCTTGTCTTATAATTTTAGAGCAAAATTCTGTTTTTTGATGTGTCATGTTGGGGTTCGGGAGTGAACAGTCAAGAAACAATTCTTGAGATGTCTTTGGTACAAAAAGGGTTGTTGTAGCTGCTCTGAGGTCATGAGGAGTGACATACTTTCAAGTTGGGAGGGGGTTAGGGATAGGAGAAGTTTTTAAGGAATTTGGACCTTGAGGAGCTAGCTGTTGCTACGAAAATGTCATTTACTACTGTCTAGTAAACTGTTAGTCATGAGACTTTTCAGATGTATATCAGTGGGCCATGTTTTTGGAAAATGATTGGTAACATATATCTTGAGGAGGTAGAGATAAACAAAGTTTCCAAGGGGATTTTTACAGGATCCTGGAGGTCCAGCTAATGTCAAGCTAAGGTTGCCTTTTGCCTCTAGCAAAGATTAACATGAAGGCAGCTAAGCTCCTTGAGAAAAGGTCACTCTACCTGTCTTAAGTACTTGTTAAAAATTTAAAAAAAATTTTTTTCCTATATTTCTCTTGCCTTTGTTCTCCACATCATTTTTCACCACTGAATGCGATGTTAGCTATGAATTTGTCATATATATCCTTTGTTAAGTTGAGGTATGTTCCTTTTAAAACCACTGTTGAGGTTTTTTTTTGTTTTTTGTAATGTTTACTTATTTTGAGAGAAACAGGGAGAGAGAGCATGCATGAGCAGGAGCAGGGGCAGAGAGAGAAGTGCGAGAATCCCAAGCAGGCTGCAGCACAGAGCCTGACATGGGGCTCAATCCCACAAACTATAAGGTATGAACTGAGCTGAAATCGTCAGGCACTTAACTGAGCCAACCCAGGTGCCACTTTTGAGAGTTTTTTAAGTGAATGGATGTTGTACTTTGTCAAATGCTTTTTCTGCATCTATTGAGATGCAGATGATGATATTATCATATGATTTTTATGTTTTATTGATATAGTGTATCATGTTTATTGATTTGTGAATATTGAACCATCCTTGCAGCCCCAGAATAAATTCCAATTGATTGTGGTGAATGATTTTTTTTTTTTAATATGCAACATGTCACAAATTTGAATGTGATTCTTGTGCAGGGGCCATGATAATCTCTGTATCATTCCCATGTTAGTAGATGTGCTGTTGAAGTGAGCATGGTGAATGATCCTTTATCATCTAGATGAATGCAATTTGTTAATATTTTGTGGAGGATTTTTTGTATCTATGTACATCAGGGATATTTGCCTGTAGTTTTTTTTTTTTTTTTTTTTTTTTTGTGGTGTCTTTAGTTTTGGTGTCAGGGTGATGCTGGCTTCATAGAATAAACTTGGAAGCTTTCCTTACTCTTCTATTTTTTGGAATAGTTTGAAGAGAATAGGTATAAAGTCTTCTTTATTTATTTATTTATTTTTTTCAACGTTATTTATTTTTGGTACAGAGAGAGAGCATGAACGGGGGAGGGGCAGAGAGAGAGGGAGACACAGAATCAGAAACAGGCTCCAGGCTCCGAGCCATCAGCCCAGAGCCCGACGCGGGGCTCGAACTCACGGACCGCGAGATCGTGACCTGGCTGAAGTCGGACGCTTAACCGACTGCGCCACCCAGGGGCCCCATAAAGTCTTCTTTAAATGGTATAGTTCACCTGTGAAGCCATCTGGTCCTGGACTTTAATTTTTTTGGTAGTTTTTTGAAAACCAATTCATTTTTGTTATTAGTCATTGGTCTCTTCAGGTTTTCTATTTCCTTCTGATTGAATTTTGGAAGATTGTATGTTTCTAGGAATTTATCCATTTCTTCTGGGTTTTCCAATTGGTTGGCACATACTTTTTCACAATGTTTTCTTTATAACCCTTTGTATTTCTGTGCTGTTAGTTGTTACTTCTCTTTCTTTTTTTACTTATTTGGGTCTTTCTCTTGTTTTCTTGATGAGTCTGGCTAAGGGTTCATCAATTTTATCTTTTCAAGGAACCAGCTCTTTTCATTAATTTTTTTCTATTTTTTTGTCTCTATACTTTTATTTCTGTTCTTATCTATTACTTTCTCCCATCTACTAACCTTGGGCTTTATTTGTTTTGTTTTTCTAGTTCCTTTAGGTGTAATGTTAGGTTGTTTGAGATTGTTTCTTGAGGTAGGCCTGTATTGTTATAAATTGCCCTTTTAGAACTGCTTTTTGCTGCATCCCAAAGGTTTTGGATCATTGTATTTTCATTTTCCTTTGTTTTCATGTATTTTTATAACTTTTTTGATTACTTCATTGACCTTTCGGTTGTTAGTATCATGTTTTTTAGCCTCCACATGATTGTGTTTTTTTCTTGTGATTGATTTCTATTTTCATACTGTTGTGGTCAGAAAAGATGCATGATATGGTTTCAATCTTTTTTTTTTTTTTTTTAATTTTTTTTTTCAACGTTTATTTATTTTTGGGACAGAGAGAGACAGAGCATGAACGGGGGAGGGGCAGAGAGAGAGGGAGACACAGAATCGGAGCCATCAGCCCAGAGCCTGACGCGGGGCTCGAACTCACGGACCGCGAGATCGTGACCTGGCTGAAGTCGGACGCTTAACCGACTGTGCCACCCAGGCGCCCTGGTTTCAATCTTCTTAAATTTACCACCACTTTGGAGCCTAGCATATGTTCTATTATGGAGAATGTTCCAGATGTACTTGAAAAGAATGTCTGTTCTCTTGTTTTTGTATGGAATGTTTGTATAGATCTTTTATGTCCACCTGGTCTAATGATTCACTCAAAGACAGTTTCCTTATTGATTTTTCTTCCTGGATGATCTATCCATTGATGTAAGTGGCTGTTGTTTTTTTTAAGATTTTTTATTTTTAATTTTTTATCAGAGAGTGTGTGGCGGGGGGCGGGGGGGCGGGCAGAGGGAGAGAGAGAGAGAGAAAGAGAATCTTAAGCAGGTTCCACACTCAGCCAAAAGTCCAACGTGGTGCTTGATCCCATGACCCTGGGATCATGACCTGAGCTGAAATCAAGAGTTGGATGCTCAAGTGACTGAGTCACCCAGGGGCCCTGATGTAACTGGGGTTTTCAAGTTCCCTATACTATATTACCAATTTATCTCTTTACATCTGTTAATATTTGCTTTATATATTTAGGTAATCCAATGTTGGATGCATAGATATTTACAATTTTTAGCTCCTCTTGTTGGATTGATTCCTTCACTGTTATGTAATGCCCTTCTTTGTCTCTTCTTACAGTTTTTGTTTTAAAATTTATTTTATCTCGGGCACCTGGGTGGCTCAGTTGGGTGGTTAAGTGTCCAACTTTGGCTCAGGTCATGATCTCACAGTTCATGGGTTAAAGCCTGCTTCAGGCTTTGTGCTGACAACTCAGAGCCTGGAGCCTGCTTCAGATTCTGTGTCTCGTTCTCTGCCTCTCCCCTGCTCTCTCTCAAAAACAAACATTGAAAAAAATTAAAAACAAGTTTATTTTTTCTGATAGAAGCATGGTTTTTTTTTTTTTCCACATCCATTTGCATGCTGTTTTTTCACTTTCAATCTGTATGCATCTTTAGGTGTGAGGTTGAGTGTCTTGTAGCCAGCAACATATAGACGGTTTATGTGTGTGCTTTTTTAAATCAATTCCACCACCCTATGTCTTTTGATTGGAGGATTTAGGCCATTTACATTTAATTACTGGTAAGTAAACTTATTGCCATTTTGTTTTCTGGTTGTTTTTGTGGTCTTTCTCTGATCCTTTATTCTCTTGCTTTCTTTTATTGTGCTTGATGATTTCTGTAGTGTTAGGTTTGGTTTTCTCTTTAATTTTTGTGCATCTGTTCAATGTTATGAGCTTCTGGTTACCATGAGGCTCATATATAACATCTTAAGCTTATAGCACTGTGTATTATGTTCATGGTCATTTTTTAGAATGTTCAAGAACATTCTATATGTGGGTGTCCTGTACAGCCTGAATGAAAGCACATCTATCCAGAAACAGAATATAGTTCTTTCCTTTTGCCAAGCACCCCTCAAATAATTCTCAAAATAGCCCCCCAAATAAGGTCACAGGGCAAGGACCAGGACTAGAGCTCGGATCTTTTAAATGTCAACTTTGGGATATTTCTGTAACATGTAAAGTGAGAGGTAGGGAAGATGAAGGTCTAAGGGAATATTTAGTAAGTATCTCCTATGTGGTACTTCCGTAATTTCAAAGACATCTGATAACTGCTATGTAAGACAAGACATATTTTATTACCCCATTTTAATAGATGGGGAAATTAAAGCTCAGGAAGGTTAAATACACCTTAAAGCCATTGTGTAGTATTAGAGCTGAACTCACTATCAATTCTATACTGACTACTAAATGACTATAATTGACCATCTTCTGCCCTCTATACCAGGGGTCAGCAAACTTATTCTGTAAAAGGCCAGACAGTAAATATTTTAGGCTTTGTTGGCCAGCAGTTTCTACTGCAACTATTCAGCTTTACTATTGTTGTGTGAAGGCAGCTACTAAAAGATATAAAATGAATGAGCATAGCTGTGTTCCCATGAAACTTTACTTGCTGTAATTTGAGATTCTTATAATGTTCAGGTCACAAAATATTTTTTCAACCATACAAAAATATGAAATGCATTCTTCCTCACAGTCCACACCAAAGTGAGGTTCTCCAGTGCCGGTTTCAAACATTCCTTTACGGGGTTAGGAAAGACAGAGAAAAGAGAATGGAATAGGTTCTTTTCTGGATGCTACATGACCAAGGGGGTTGTTGTCGCATAACCCCTCAAATTGTGTAGGAGCAATATGCAGTTAACTGTCTTGTCCCAATGTTAAATGTCCTTTTTCCTATCTTTAAAATTAAACTGTAGGCTCATTTAGGAAAGAGGACTATCTTATTTTAAAATCTTCAATGTTTTTAAAAATTTTAATTAATGTTTATTTTTGAGAGAGAGTGTGAGCAGGGGAAGGGCAGAGAGAGAGGGAGACACCGAATCTGAAGCAGGCTCCAGGCTCTGAGCTGTCAGCACAGAGCCCGACGCGGGACTTGAACTCACGAACCGTGAGATCATGACCTGAGCTGAAGTTGGATGCTTAACCGACTGAGCCACCCAGGTGCCCCAACTACTTTAACGTTTAATAGTCTATGTATAGTAGATGCTCAGTATTCAGTCATAAATATTAGATGCTGCCAAATACTAAACTATTTCATTCATAGATTCTTTAGTCGATAGGCCCAATGTATAAGCAGTTCAATGGATGAAAAATATTGTAGCAGTCAGGCCATATCTATCATTTAACAACATTACCTTCTCCTTTTAATTTAGTGTAAGGGACAATTGTGAAAAATATTTCTTGGCTATACCTTTTTTTGTTCCAGTAGAGTTATCTGCTTGGGAATATTAAGTCTGACATTCATTCTTCCCCTAGAACCACTTTGGTGATCTGGACGGTGGCCACTACACTGCTTTCTGCAAGAACTCAGTGACCCAGGCCTGGTATAGCTTTGATGACACACGAGTCAGTGAGATTCCAGATACTTCAGTGCAAACTGCTACAGCCTATCTCCTGTTCTACAGTTGCCAGCCCTTTTCTATACCTATAAAAAAATGCAAGAGCTAGGAAAATGGTGCAAAACTGCAGAACTGAAAACTGCAAAACAAGCAATCAGAAACTGGTACTTCAGGTTTGCTTTGTCATTAAACTCTTGCAATTTACTTACATCCAACATAATTTTCACTCTTTCTACTGTATTATGCACTTTTTTATATGATAAGCCTCTAGCAGAGAAGAGAGGTCCTGGCCTCCAGAAAAAGGCAGCATGATGAAATGCTAATGGATGGGGCCCTGCAAAGCACAGCAAAGTATGTATTAATTTCAGGTTTCAAAATTCAATGTCTATTAGGATGGATATTTTTAAACCTAAAATACCTCAATTATATATATGCAACAAAGTATTCTCCAAAGATACTTCATGGAGCTAAACAAAGTAAGTTTTGTTCAAGTGGCTCTGTGACCTTATGATTTGGAAATATTTCATTGATCTGATAATTTAGCCAAGAACTCTAAGATTCTTAGACCAACTGCAGAATATGAAAAGATGCCAACCTCACGATTCAAGACTCATCTTTACTCATAGTGGCATCTTTCAGAAGCAACTTCTAGAATCATATTTTTAAATGGGGAGTTTTTACTGACTTCATCTATAGCACCTGAGTCTTGTGAGGTAAATAATACATTCTCAGCTCCTCTCTTTTAATACATCACTTTGCAAAGATGTGGTTCTTTTTTTTTTTTTTTTAATTTTTTTTTTTTCAACATTTATTTATTTTTGGGACAGAGAGAGACAGAGCATCAACGGGGGAGGAGCAGAGAGAGAGGGAGACACAGAATCGGAAACAGGCTCCAGGCTCTGAGCCATCAGCCCAGAGCCTGATGCGGGGCTCGAACTCACGGAGCGCGAGATCGTGACCTGGCTGAAGTCGGACGCTTAACCGACTGCGCCACCCAGGCGCCCCACAAAGATGTGGTTCTTAATGCAGTTTATTCTGTAGTCATTCCCGATCCCTATCCCTTTTAATTTTAATCCTGATTCCCAACTCTTGAGAATTCTAAATAAGTGCTTTATACAGTTCTGGGTCAAGTTGAAGGAAGAGTAAAATCAAGTCCTAATACAACAGGATAAGTGAACTAAATTTTAAGTCACATAGGATAAAGTGTGTGTGTATATAAAATGGTTTGATAAAAAAATAAAGACAGAACACTTACAGGGTTTTAAATTATTTTTCTCATTAAGATTTTAATGTAGGTGTAAATGAAAATTCTCATTTTAAAAAATTAAAGAAAAGTTTCCATTTATTTTTTAGAATAAAGATTTAGTGCACAAATACAGCCCAAAGCCAACAAAAAAATAGCTTTGCCCTGTCATTTCCCTAAGAAAGCACTGCAGTTACTCAGAATAGGCCAAAAGAAAAAGGAAAAACAAACAGTCCTCTGAGTTCTAGGCTTCACACAAGGACCACGTTATTATACTATGTACATTGATTTGATGTGCAAGTGTGCAATAAATATATACACATACATTCCTATCTGCTTTACATCATTCTAGAGTATTCATAGATCAAGCTGGGATTTAGAAATGTGAAAAGGCCATAACAGTGAAAAGGAAAAGAAAGGATATAATGGTTTTTAGACCAGGAGAAGAATAATGCTTAATTATTTTAACTTTGGAGCAAACTATAAAAGGTTTTGAAATAAATGGTACCTGTAAGGAGTGCTTAACTGCAATACTCGTTAAATGTTATTAGTCAGTTTTTCGATAATGGCACTGACCTAAAGTATATGGTGATAGTAACACAGCTCCCACGGTCTTAGAATTCCTCTCAATGGCCAGCTGTATTTATCCAGTATCTTTATAAGCATGTCAAGAGTTGTGTTGCTCAGCTTCTTAAAAGATAACTAGCTTAGAACCTACTTCTCCTTATGTGGCTACATCAGTTGCTCGTGGTCCCAATGAAGTATAAAAGAGGATATAAGCTGCCGAAGACTTCACAGAAGAAACGGAGATATCAGAAACTTCATGATCATCAAATTTAAACCACCGCTGTCTTGCTGCATTTTTACAATAGGCAGTGTAGTGGCCTCCATCCAGCCCACCATAGTGATTCTGTGCCAAAAAGATAGAAAATCAGTTCAAACTGAAATTATTGTCCTATTTTAAATACTTCAAAGCTTTATGTTATTTTCCTAGGAGGTTAAGGAACCACATGAAACTCTTATTTTTATAGTTTGCTTAGAGAAAGGATTTAGTTCCAACAAGATACTTACTGAAACAGAAAACAAATTATATTTCTTCAAATTGTTCTTTGGACCAATAACATACTGTGACAAGTCAAGATTCTCTAATGGGAAATCCACAGAGGTCTGTAGTTTCTGCTTCCACCTGCCATCGTAGGAAAAACTGTAGAGTGAAACAGGATAGCAATTAAACTGAGAGACCACAAACACTGGAAAGACTTGAATTCATTCATTAATGTTCTAGATTTATAGTGAGACCAGAAAATCCATTTCAAACACACTCAGAATTTCAATGGTGGAGGGACCTGGAAAGACATTTGGCTTCATTTCCACTTTACAAATGAGAAAACGAAGGTATGAGCAGATATGAAATGACTTGCCCTCAGTCAAAAGCTAAGGTGGTGGAGACAGAGCCACACCTGGGTCCCTTGACCCCTAGGCTAGCGACAACTGTTCAATGAGTCTTCTGCAAAGGTAAAAAGTTATGAAGACCCAGGTTTATAATGCTAACTACCATACGAGTACAGAGGAAAGACTAAGGAGAGCTGCTCTAGCTGTTAAGACTGTACTTTTGGGGAAACTGAAGCTGGAAATCATAAGCACACAGACTACACAGGTATCCCCTGCTTTTCAAAAGCTGGTGTTACACCACTTCATTTTTACAAGACTTCCATGAGTACCTGTTTTAGCTACCTAAAAGAAATCCAAAGAAGGTTTCTGCTTTTAAGAAAAAAGGTGAAAAGGGGAAAGCAGCACTGGGCAGCGTTTGTTTGCAGTAGGCTGCTGGAGGCAGCAGGCACCCTGCTGAGTAGGTAAAGTGGCATCACCATGCTCCTTCCCAGAATACTCAGTGTCAAGCTGCCACAGCTTTGAATTGTCTGCCCGTACCTGTGTTTTATCTTGATCTGTTTTGTGCATCTGTTAAGCAAGATGTGTCCTAAGGTATTAGAAAAGTCTAAGAGAAGGTTATTTTGGGGGTCTGGGAATACTGAAAGATTTTCTATATAAATTAATGATAACTGCTTCTTTGCTTTACACCATTTTGGCTTATGAAAGATTTCACAGGAACACTCTACTTTTGGATAGCAGGGGAGAATTGTAATGGCATTCCATTATCCTGACATACTCTACTCCTTTAAACACCAAAATACTGGTACTTTGGTTGGTGCGATAAGATTATTTCAGAATTAGTTTTCAAAAACTGAATTCTGAACCATTTATATTTTTAGATACCTGTATTCTCCAAAGAATTAATACACAGCACTAGAAATCTTAACATATGTGTAATCATTTATAGAATGTTTATCTGTACCTCCACAATCCTCAAGAAGAGAAAAACTGATGGAACAAGCTTCTGGTAGAAAATTTACGTGAGGAATCTGAACACGTCAATATAGAAACTAACAAAAGTAATTGCCTAAGAACTTCCAATAATACAAAATGAAACAAATAATTAAAATAGAAATGCTTCGTTTGAGACAAAAATTACAGCTCTCAATAAAAAGATGAAACCTCCTTTTAAAAAGTTTTTCAAAATAATGATTCATAGTTATCACTCCATGAATGGATTCCATAAAGATAAAAGAATCAAAAGACAACATCTGGGACAGATTTTACAACTCTCTTGCTATTATCCCATCTATTTTTTTTTTTTTTTAATTTTTTTTTTTTTCAACGTTTATTTATTTTTGGGACAGAGAGAGACAGAGCATGAACGGGGGAGGGGCAGAGAGAGAGGGAGACACAGAATCGGAAACAGGCTCCAGGCTCTGAGCCATCAGCCCAGAGCCTGACGCGGGGCTCAAACTCACGGAGCGCGAGATCGTGACCTGGCTGAAGTCGGACGCTTAACCGACTGCGCCACCCAGGCGCCCCTATTATCCCATCTATTATAGGGCCAGACCTTTTTCACAGGCTAGAAAAATGTGGACAAAAATATCTGCACCCAGCAATGGCATCCTTAACATCTTCTCTTTAAAACTGCATTCTCATTTTCAGCACAGGATTAAATCTTTTCTTAGTTTACAATAAATTTTATTGACTTATCATTTGTATTAGAGTTATGCTGTGTGATTTTATACATTTTCACTTGGATTTTTTATGATGTAAAATTTTATATTTGAAATGCAATAAATTTCACTAATTTTTAAAAGATGAAATGACCTGAAAGCACCGTGTTGTCATTTTGCTGTTCTTGCAAACACTAAAGTAAGGAACTGGAGTCTCCTCATTTCTGCCTTGTTTCCCTAACCAGATAATCTTCCTTTGTAATACATCCTTAGCAGGCAATGCAATAAAATGACTTAGAATGAAGTACCACTTAAGACTTCCTTCATCTAAACTGCAGAAAAATATGTTTTTTACCGTTTCAGATGCACTAAAAGCACAGGTGGCAACTTCCAGATCTCTATCTTTTTTAGAGAGTCCCGTCGAGTTCTGCAATGACTGCAGTAAAACCTGTTGTTGTCTGTGAGCTTTTCTTCTTTGGAAAATAATCTAAGGCAGTCCTGGAGGCAAAAACAAGTAGTAGTTACTCACTAATTTGTTTCTTCAACACAGTATCATTGAGCATCTAATTCAGTAAGTTATTCTGCCAGGTATGAAGGACACAACAGGTAACTAGCAGAAAATAGTTCTGTCGTAAAGTTTAAGACCTAGTGGGGAGCCCAGAGGGGAGAGCCAACAGTAATCAGTGCAGGGATTGGTGAGCGCTGCCCATGACAGAGGGAAGCAGGACTGTGCATCCTGAATGCACACAGGAGCCACCTCTGCCTGGTGCCTCAGGAAGTCTTACTGGAAGAAATGACATTCTCAAGGGAGCTAACACTAAAGGTATCAACAAGCTAGCTAAATCACACTGTTACTGGGTAGAAAACAGGCTATTTATCTGATCCTCACATAGAGCAAATTCTAATTAAAGTCAATATGCAATTTTCAAATTAACTTTTAAAATAGAAGTTTTATTTCTTCAAAATACAAACTTTAAAAACATTTATCGATGCTGAAAAGTATTTAAAAATTTTTTTTTTTAAGTTTATTTATTTTGAGAGAGAGGAAGTGTGAGTGGGGGAAGGGCAGAGAGAGAGAGAGGGAGAGAGAATCCCAAGCAGGCTCTACGCAGTCAGCACATAGTCCGATGCAGGGCTTGAACTCATGAACTGCAAGATCAAGACCTGAGCTGAAGTCAGATGCTTAACCGACTGAGCCATCCACATGCCCTAAAATGTTTTTTAAATTTTGTAAGTTAATTTATTTGGAGAGAGAGTGTGCAAGTGGGTGAGGGGACAGAGAGAGGGAGAGAGAGAGAATCCCAAGCAGACTCCACAGTGTCAGCACAGAGCCTGACATGGGGCTCAAAATCACAAACTGTGAGATTATAACCTGAGCTGAAATCAAGAGTTGGCGCTTAACCAACTGAACCAGCCAGGTGCCCTGAATTCTGAAAGAGTAATTTAAATTTTTTTTTTAAATTTTCTAATACACATAAACATAATTAAAACAAAATTTATGTAGGAGTTTTACCTACAAAACATTTATAGGGGCAAAGTACAGACTCTGCTGAATAAAGTCCATCTTTGTATGCATAGAAACAGCATTTATTCAGCAAATCATTTTCTCTCAAACTTACCTGTAATGTACATTTACTTGTAGAAGCTAATGGTAGAGACAAATACATGAAGGCCTCAAATGTCCTAGACTTTTTGTGACAGGTGAGGCACTGTACTGTGGATTTGAACTGACCCTGAAAAAGTGCAACAATAATAGATTCATTGAGCTGCTTATGTTTCTGCCAAGCATGCTCTGCAGCTTTAAAGTCATCAAGGTGATCATTATTTTCTTCTTTATGTCTCTTCCGATTATCAGCCTGGAAATAATATTAAAATTTATATCAATATCTCAAAATCATCATTTAAATAGAAAACTAAAAGAATATATTGAATACACTTTGCAGATTTAGAAACATTTCTGGTTTCTTTCATAAAGGAGTTCTAATCTCATTCAGAGGTAAAAAAAAAAAAAAAAATTCCAGCCAAAAATCCTCCCCCAAAATCCCACTTTATCAGAAGGGTATGACTTATTTTACTAAACAGAAATTAATAAAATACATTTTTTTTTAGGTGATGGGGATTAAGGAGTGGACTTGTCACTGGGTGTTGAATGAGTGACGTATGGAAATACTGAATCACTTTACTGTACACCTGAAACTAATATTACAATGAATGTTAACTGCAATTCAAATAAAAACTTTAAATAAAAGTATATTTTATTAACTGTTTTTAAGTTGAAATTCTGGTTTTGAAAAGAGAAGACATCCCATACACCGCTGCAAGCTGTTGTCCTAGGCTTGTGGATGGATATACACATATCCTATATATATTCACACATATATCCACACAAAACACGTATTTATACATACACATGTATGTCCATGTGTATGTATGTATGTTCAATGGTAACAGGGATCCCAAAGGTATTAGAGACATACATGTCTCAACTTTTCACATGAATCCTTTGGTTACATGAGGTAATTCTTATTTTAGAAAAAACTATAAAACTGATAAAACATATACAAAATATATAAATATACAATAATAAAGATGTTCAAGCTCTCTACAGCTAATCTTTTGTAAAATTTATGTTTGGGGCACCTGGGTGGCTCAGTTAAAAAACTGACTTCGGCTTAGGTCATGATCTCATGGTTCGTGAGCCCCATGTCGGGCTCTGTGTGGGGCTCTGTGCTACAGTGTGGAGCCTGCTTGGGATTCTCTTTCTCTTTCTCTGCCTCTCTCCCACTCAAGCACATGTGCATGCTCTCTCTCAAAATAAATGAATAAACTTAAAAAAAATATTTATGATTTCACTTTCACATACATGTGGTCACAGAGTATCTCTAACAACTATTTCAACATTTACAATTTCTCACAACCTACCATTTTAGTAAGCAAATATAAAAAAATTGTATATACTTCTTTTCAAATATTAGACATATCAGATATATTTGTTTTATAGTTTCTGACCTTAGTACAAAGTCACTAGATTTGAATAAACTACTATTGAACAATCACCAACTATAATTTTATTTTTTTTTAACATGTTACTTATTTAATTTTTGAGAGGGGGAGCACATGTGCACTCAAGGCAGGGAGAGGGGAAGAGGAAGAGAGAATTTTAAGCAGCCTCCACACCCAGTGCAGAGCCTGACATAGGGCTCGATCTAACGGCTGTGAGATCATGACCTAAGCTGAAACCAAGAGTCAATGCTTAACTGACTGGGCCACTCAGGCGCCCTGGCTGAGTGACATTCTAGTGTGTCACACATTCTAGTGTGTGTGTGTGTGTGTGTGTGTGTGTGTGTGTGTGTGTGTGTACCGCATTTTTAAAAATCCATTCACCCATGGATGGACATTTGGGTTGCCTCCATACCTTGGCTATTGTAAATAATGCTGCAATCAACATAGAAGTGCATATATCGTTTTGAATTAGTGTTTTCATTTTCTTTGAGTAAAGACACAGTATTGGAATTACTGGATCATAAGATAATTCTATTTTTAATTTTTTTTATTTTTATTTAATTTTTAGTTTTTTAAATTTACTTTTTAATTTTAATTTTTTTTAATTTACTTTTTGAGGGAGAGAGAGAGAGACTGAGACAGAGAGAGAGAGAGACGGAGAGAGCAAGCAGGGGAGAGGCAGAAACAGAATCCCAAGCAGGCTCTGCACTGTCAGCGCAGAGCCCAATGCAGGGCTTGAACTCACGACCATGAGATCATGACCTGAGCCAAAACCAAGAGTCGGATGCTCAATTGACTGAGCCACCTGGGCACCCCAACTATAATTTTAAATTGCTATAAAAATGATCACAGTGTTGAGCAACCTTAAAGAGCCTTTACAACTTAGAAAAATCAAATTTCTTACTTTATTTAGATCTTCATGGAGTCCATCCATTAGGAACAGAAGCAGTTCTTGTGAATCTTGCTGGCTATATCCTGCAAACTGGTCATTGATCTTCCCAATGGTGATTTTAAAGTCTTTTGGACTGATATACCTGTACTGTCCTGTCCACAGGGCTTTCATAATTATGCCAAACTCTTCAGCCACTTCACCTTTATGCCCCAACAAATTTGACCTTTGCAAATAAAATTAGAAAACAGCAATAAAGGAAGTTTTAAAAGGTCAAGGTACAGCAGGTTCTTGAGGTCAACATTAAACTCTTCGTATCTGTAATCCAACACTAAAATGTTTATTTAATCACAGGTTTATTATCAAATATTCATCTGATTCTTACTTTGATTATACCTCGCCAACTTGCTTCTTTTGGGCTGCAAATCCTGTACTGTCTCCTTCTCCTCAACAGGCTCCAGTTTATATGAGGTTCTGCCTTTGCCTATCTGTCCTTTACCAATTAGAGGGGGCTTTTCTCACATATCTTTGCGCAGGGGCCATGATTCTCTGTATTGTTCCAATTTTAGTATATGTGCTGCCGAAGCGAGCACTCTCACATTTTTCTTAAAAATATTTTCCCCCCTTCCTAATTTGACTTCTCTCTGGAGCTGGGTGGTAAGAAAGTGTAGTTAGATCGTCCTTCTAATATTATATTGCAAAAAGTATGAAATTTCTTTACCTGTTAATATCGTCCTGGTAACAGTTTCGGTTGAAATAATCGGCCAAATGTGGAGCATTACATAGGCACTGCAGTATTGAGTTCATATAGCAAGTATTTCCTAAATTACGAAGTCCAGTGAGAGCTGGTCCAGATCCTCCAAAAACAGGATTGAGGTTCCGAATCTGAGAAGCAGAAAGCCTTGTGATCTCAGCTTTAGGGTAGCACGTTGGCCTGAGGAAGAAAAAGTGTACATAATGTCTTAAAATGCATGGCATCTAAAATTAAGGTTCATATTACAAATGGCAGTAAACTCCACCACTGGTATCACAGTACACAGTAATCTTGGAAAGAGTTAATAAGCCAAAAGGTACTGGGTCTTACAGGACACTTACTATCTAGGTAACACTGGTTGTATTTTGTGACCCTCCCATGACAGTACCTTAACCTCTTATGGGGGGGTCTATTGTTCTTACACCCGGAGATAGAGTCCCTGGATTCTCATCAACAGGCAGAGACTTCTAGTAGAGAAGGCTCTTTCAAATTCCTTTAAGTAATCCTAGGAAGTTCAGCATTACCAAATGTTGAACTCAACCAGGACACCAAACAAAGAATAAAGAATATCTTACAGTGGAATAATCTCAAAAGAGGCAGGGATTATTTGGGTACTATTACCTGAAGTGTAGAGATATGCTGACAAATGTGGTAGACACTAGCTGCAGGTGGCTATTTAAATTTAAAATGAGGGGCAACCAGGTGGCTCATTCGGTTAAGGTCCAACTCTTGGTTTTGGCTCAGGTCATGATCTCAGTTTGTGGGATTGAACTGCACGTCAGGCTCTGTGCTGACAGTGTGGAGCCTGTTTAGGATTCTCTCTCTGCCTCTCCCCAACTTGTATGCATATGGTCATGTTCCCTCTCTCTCAAAAAAAATCTTTAAAACCAAAACAAAAACAATCCCCAATGATGATTCAAAAAAGAATTAAATTTTACCAGTTTTAATAGTCAGTCCTAACATAAACCCATTTATTTATATCTCCATCTATCCCCCTGCCCCAAAAAGTAAAGATTACAATAAGCAGATTTGATAATTATCTCCTCACAATCCTATCAATCATAAACCAGGAGCATTAGAGGGATCACACCAGGAAAACATCTAAACAGAGATATTGATTTGGGAAACTTAATTGAACCTACTGATAACTACTTATAAAGAGAATAGCAGAAATGCAATGAAAAAAAAGGGAACAGAATAAGGATTAGGAACTGATACCACAATACTTGTTATTTTAACACTATTTAAGTTTACTCCCGCAGTATTCAGCTGAGTTAAAAAAAAAAGTTTGGAATTTGAGAGCTGCAACAAAACAAACTCATCAGTCCTACAGATTATGGTCCTCAAAGAGAGATTTAGGGACCATGGAGATTTATGAAAAACTTCTAAGTAGTCTATATCATGCTGCCCTAAAATATAATAATATATAGTCTTTTATACCTACATTAATACGGATTATGATAACCTTCCTGATAAATTTAAGTTAGCACTTGGGATAAGGACCAAGGAATTTAATCCATTCACTTTTCCTCTGTGCTACGTAACAATGGCTAGAACAGCCACCCTCAGAAATTTCTGACTTCCTGATCTTAATAAGCTGAAATGTTTAGAGTAGAACTTTTCAAATATAGCAGATTATTCTAGTTCTAAGAGTTAGGATAAACTTACTTATTTTCCCGATTAACTGTTGGAGTTACTGTTGGCTTCCTCTTCTCTTCCTCTTGAATGGCCTGGGTTATATCTGGGGAGGAGTAGGAACGCTTCAGTTTGGACGGTTCCCTATCCCGCTCAGCAGGAATCTGTGGCTTGGCTTTATGAGTTGGAGGGGTGGCAGGAGGTGCAGATGAAGGAGCCATTTCCGGTGGATACATATGAACAGTGTTGGTGGGTGAATGATAATAACGAAAAGTTCCAGTGATTGGGTCAAGAAACTTAGATAAAAAAGAAACAAAAACAAAAACAAAACAGGTCAAAAAACAATGACCATTACAAACTAAAGAAAATCACTCAAGGGTATTCTATTGCTAAGTTTACTTTCGGATTACAATAATTTGAGTAAGATGGTCATAATCACTTCTATGATTAAACTTCCAAAGAACTTTAGGTATTAGAATAATACACTGCTTCTAAATGACAAAGGCCAGAAATGTTCATATATGGTAGCCAGCATCTCAGATTGGTTATACTGAGAAATCCAATCCTGCTATAATTAGGGGAATGGGCTATGTCCTCCACCATGAAGAAACAGAATTGACTCTGCATTAGAGAAGACATAGAATAAACAAAAAAAGCTTTATAAAAAAGAAGACATGACCATGTTATTTACTTATGTGCTAATTTTGAGTTTTACCTTGGCCCAGCCTGAAGGCAGTCCTGGTACGATCCTCCCCATTTCTTCACTTCGTGCTCTTGTCAAAGGTTCTCGAGCCTGGTTTAAAAAAAAAAAAAAAAAATCAATTAAATTTTGCCATACACAAACTTAAGCTACTTGTATCAAAAACCCAAAAAACCTGTGTTGGCTGCCCTTAATATTGTTTAAATGAAGTTTAAAAATGAATAACTCTGTATGTTGTCTCAAAGTCCAAATACTGCCACAGCAAGGGGAAGAGGAATGTGTATATGCACAAGCCTATAATGATGATGGTTTTTTAAGTTTCTTTAAAAAACAAAAAACAAAAAACACAAAGACATTTCCACTGCTAGGTATCAACCCAAAAGAAATGAAACATATCTGCACACAAAGACTTATGTACAAATGCTCACAACAGCATTATTCATAATAGCCCAAAAGAAGCAGAAGCAATCCAAATATCCATTAACTGGTGAATGAATAAAATGTAGTATACCCACATGAGGGAATCCTATTCAGTAAATACAAAGGAATAAACTACAGATACATGGATGAATCTCAAAAAAGTATACTACTTAAAAGCCAAATGCAAGAGACCATATGTATGTACACACACACACACCCACACACACCCACGATTCCATTTATCTGGTATGTCCAGAAGAGACCTAACTATGAAGACAGAGTAGATCATGGTTGCTTGTGGCTTTAGGGTAAGGACAGAGAGTGACTATAATTGCGCACTGAGATCTTTCTGGTATGATGAAAATGTTCTAAAATGGATTGAGTAAATACTTGCTTCACACCTTTGAACTGAAACCACTAAGCTGTACACTAAAAATGCGTGAATTTTATGGTATGCAAATATTACCTCAATAAAACTCTTAAATAAAAACAAAAGCAAAGGTGTCTTATATAAAAACAAAAGCAAAGGTGTCTTATATAAGACCTAAATATTTCAAAAATTGTGATAAAGTAACACAAAATAAGATTTGTCATTTTAACCATTTTTAAGTGTATAGGTTAGTGGCATTAAGTATATTCTCGGTGTTGTGGAACCAATTTCAAGAACTTTCTTCATCTTGCAAAACTCAAAACTCTGCACCCATTTAAACAACTCACTTCCATCTACTTGGGAACCACCTTATATAAATGGAATCATACAGTATTTGTCTCTTTGTGACTGGCTTATTTCACTTGCAAAATGTCCTGAAGATTCATCCACATTGTAGCATGTGTCAGAATTTCCTTCCTTTTTAAAAAGGCTAAATAATACACCATTGTATGTATATATCACATTTGTTTATACATTCATCTGTCAATGGATATTTGGGTTGCTTACATTTCTTGGCTAGTTGGCTATGTGAATAATACTGCTATGAACATAGGTGTGTAAGGTCCTGCTTTCAATTCTTGTGGGTATATACCTAGAAGTAGAATTGCTGGATCATGTAGTAAGGCCTAGGTATTTTCTAATTTATTTTCTAATTTCATAAAATGAGAATACACTGTTGTACTTTAAATAGGAAGACAAACATCTATTCCCTTTTTTTAAAATTTAAAAATAATTTTTTTAAGTCTTATTTATTTATTTTGGGAGAAACAGAGACAGCATGACCAGGGGAGGAGTAGAGAAAGAAAGAAAAAGAGAGAGAGAGAGAGAGAGAGAGAGAGAGAATATCAAGCAGGCTCCACACTGTTAGCACAGAGCCCAATGCGGAACTCGAACTCACGAAACCATTAGATCATGACCTGAGCCGAAACAGAGTCAGACGCTTAACCGACTGAGCCACCCAGTGCCCCACATCTATTCATTCCCTTTAGTATATAAATGGATCAATATGTAAAAATAAACAAAAAACAGCATAAAAGATAGCAAAGATTTCCTCAGAAAGTAGATCTTAAGATGGAGGATGACAATATGGTAAAGACAACCATGTGGTTATAATCCATGTTTTCCCCCCACGCAATGAACTACTACTCACTTTGTTTCTTTCAGTGTCTTCTGTATTCTCTCTAAAAGTTCCAGTCTTTAGAATTCCACTTTCTGGTTGTCCTTTAATCTTAACAAGCTGTAAAAATTATTAAAATTTTAGAAGTGAAAGAAAACTTTAACTTTCCTCCCATAAAAACTTACCCATCAACCACTAGCTAATACAAGTAAATCCATCCGACTGAAATATAAAAGAAGAAAAAAAATGACACTTCTGAAAGTTTCTTAGAAAAAAAAATTTTTTTTAAGAGTAGAATCCACACCCAACACAGAGCCCACTGCGGGGCCTGAACTCACAACCCTGAGATCAAGACCTGAGCTGAAATCAAGAGTCAGACACTTAATTGACTGAGCTACCCAGGTGCCCAAAGTTTATTCAATTTTATTGTCAAAGTATAGATATTTTTATATATATATAGATTTTTTAACGTTTACTTATTTTTGAGAGAGAGAGAAACTGAGCACAACCAGGGGAGAGGCAGAAAGAGAGGGAGACACAGAATCCAAAGCAGCTCCAGGATCTGGGCTGTCAGCACAGAGCCTGACACGGGGCTCAAACCCATGAACCATGAGATCATGACCTGAGTCAAAGTTGGTCTCTTAACCGACTGAGCCACACAGGTGCCCCTCAAAGTATAGATATTTTTAATTAAAGGTGATAGAGCCCATGTGGAATTTCCTGACACTAACGGTAAAGAAGAAAAGAAACTGATGAATCAATGGGGCCGTGGGCTGCAAATCACAGTGGATTGGGAAGCAAGCACTGATTCCTAATACATGATGCTGGTCATCAGTGTATAGTCACCATAGCCTCTTTTGAACACTATCCTTTTATTTTAATCTCATGTGATGTTACCTTCGAAGTAGTCATGTTCTCCCAAAATGAACACCCTGAAGAGAATGAAGAGATAACAGGAGTTTCATACACAATACTCAAAAGTACAAAACCTATTTTATATCCTCTTGGAACCTATCATGAGTTCCTTAAAAATTCACTTTGGTACACCTGGGTGGCTAAGTTGGTTAAGCTTCTGACTCTTGATTTCAGCTCAGTACACGATCTCACGGTTTGAGTTTGAGCCCCACGTCAGGCTCTGCACTGTCAGTGGATCCTTGGGATCCTCTCTCTTCCCCTGCCACCTCTCTGCCCCTCCCCTGCTCTCTCTCTCTCTCAAAAATAAATAAACTTAAAATTTTTTCACTTTAATTTTATAGTTCATTTAAAAATTACAGTAAAGTGGGGCGCCTGGGTGGCGCAGTCGGTTGAGCGTCCGACTTCAGCCAGGTCGCGATCTCGCGGTCCGTGAGTTCGAGCCCCGCGTCAGGCTCTGGGCTGATGGCTCGGAGCCTGGAGCCTGTTTCCGATTCTGTGTCTCCCTCTCTCTCTGCCCCTCCCCCGTTCATGCTCTGTCTCTCTCTGTCCCAAAAAAATAAATAAACGTTGAAAAAAAAATTTTTTTTTAAATTACAGTAAAGTAAAAACTTCTAAATCTTTGTGATAATTTAATAAAATTTATTTAGAATAAATTATATATGTTACCTACTTTTAAAAGGACCATATAATAAATACAATCTTGTTTTCAATGTGTTATATATCAGAGGAAATGTCAAAAACTAATGTGATATTCTTGGGGCTACTTAGATTTGCAGGGCTATTTGGCACCTACATAGTAAATGACCCCAGAAATATGAATGCTTTCAGTTCTTTATGACTGCCTATCTCTAAGTGAAGCAAGACAGAAAGGAAGTAGCTTTGGAATCTCACTGAATATGGGCCCTTAGACAAATTATTTAACCTCCAAGTTTCAATTTTATTTGTAAATTAAATATCTCATGGGCTTATCATTAGAAGGATAAGATAACGTATGAAAAATCCTTGGCGTATAGTAACTACTACTGAGTAATATTTAATGAATAATATTAAAATTGGAAGAGCTCAACAATTCTGAGTCTCCCATAAATAAAGTGAGAACGTTTTAGTACATGAGCTTCATTTCCCTAACGTTAGGTGTTTAGAAGGTTTTTATATGAGAGTTGTATTTTTGGTAGTTAAGGTTACTAGATTAAGTGTTCCTTGAATGAGTGTGCCATTAATATAAATTGTTATTTTTGCCATATGCCTGAACTGCTGCTTCAAAAGTCATAAAGGTAGACATTCTGTAAAGATATAGTATTTTGTCTTCCATCCAAAGTCATTTTCTACACTACCAAGAACGTTATTTCTATTTACGTGCATATAAAAAGGACTATAACTGTTCCTGCTATTATAAAAACTTATTGTTCAAAAGGGAAAGGCATTGTTAATTGTATAATAGAGGAAAAAAATAAAAAGCACATATGATATTATTAGGTTAAAAAAGAATAACAACAAAAAATTTTCCTCAAAATTATGGGAATCAATTTTGGGGAATAGCCAAGGGCAGAAAAAAAAGCAACATTAATGGGATTATTGCCAATATTACTGATTAGATGAAGCAATAAACAAAAGGACAAAGATGTAACCAAAAAAATCTTTATACACAAAGATAAATGTTGGGCCATTTAGATGTTACTGATTTTGGACATATATGAAACAAATAGAAACTCTACCATATACATATTTGGCACCTAACTCCTCTATCCTGAGAGGAAGATTATATTTCATTCTAGTCTTCTGATGATCATATATCACATATAAAAATGAAGTATGTAGTTAGTTATCTCAATTGCTAACACATATTGCATTTCATAGACAAAAAAAGCAATTCCATTTCCAGCCAACCAAAAGAGTAGGTGAGTAAATGTAGATAGATCAGTATAAATCTATCACCCACTAGAAAATTACTTAAAAGGTCTGCCCTTATCTATAGAATGCTAGTGGTATCATCTTCTTACATATAACATTTTATTTCCCTTACTTGGCAATTTGTACTGTTTGTTTCTGCTTACCTTGCCTGAATTTGAATCTCCTGCCACAGAGGCATGGGGTCCATCTCCCACTGACTTTTTCTGCAGTTCTGGGGTGGGACACCTTTTACCCCTATCTTCTGCAGATTTCTTAGCATCAGTAGTTTCATGTTCACTTTTACTTTGTCTTTTTATTCCTGTTATTTCTCTGCCCCTCTTTGCTGAGGTTTCCTTATCTTCTTTCTTGGCCTGTTCACTTCCTCTCCTTTCCATTTCTTCTTTTGCTTTTTGTTGTTTCTCGGTGATTTCACTTTCTTCAGTTTCTTGTTTCTTTCTGACTTTTTGTTCTTGTTCTTCTCTCCTCAGTTTCTCTTTCTGTTCTTCTTGCTGCTTTTCTCGAAGTTCTTTTTCTTGTTTGTTTTTCTCCATTAGAAGAGCAGTTTCTGCATGAATACGAGCTTTTTCTTCATCTGTTAACATGGCAGTTGGAGGGGGAAATACTGGCTTTGTGGAGCGATCAGGAACAACTTTTCCATCCTGAGAAGACTGTTGCTCGTGATCTTTATTTTCAGATTTTATTCTATGATCTTCAGGCAATTTGACTGCTGGTTTTTTAGTACGATCAACCTATATTAACAAAAACAGAGCCAAGAATATTTTTGCCAAAATCCAGGAATGTAACCTCAGTTTTTGAAATCAAGTTGTTACAAAAGAACCATCACCTTTGTGGAGACAACATTTGCCAGAACATCTATTGATAACATTACCCTATGTCAAGATTTCTCAAAAGGCACTTGGCACTTACTTCCTACTTGACTCCATACTTTCAATACACCATGATATTCTGTATATGTTCTGTATATGGAAATGGAAGAGTTCACCTAAAACATACCTAAAGTTCCATTTCCACATAACCAATTGCCTATTCAGTATCTCCATGTCAGCGTTTCACATATACACCACAAACCAAGTATGGCCAAAACTGAATACATGCTATTCCCCCTACTAACACTGTCCTTATCTCATGGATGTAACCACTATCCAAACATAGCTCAAACCAGAAAGCTGAGTTCTATATGTCCTCCCCTGCCCTTATGCAGTCTGATGATTTTCTTCCTCTGTCCCTCTCCATCAGCACCAACCAAGTCCATGCCAACATCTCCTCTGCACTGTTTCCTTTTTTTTTTTATTTTTTTTTAATGTTTTTATTTATTTTTGCGACAGAGAGAGACAGAACATGGGCAGAGGAGGGCCAGAGAGAGAGGGAGACACAGAATCGGAAGCAGGCTCCAGGCTCTGAGCTGTCAGCACAGAGCCCGATGCGGGGCTCGAACCCACAGACTGTGAGATCATGACCTGAGCCGAAGTCGGATGCTTAACCGACAAGCCACCCAGGCGCCCCATCCTCTACACTGTTTCCAATTAGTGGAACTTGTTTAAAATCTTTCTTCCCTCCTAAGATATAAGCTCCAGGAGGGTAAAGACTGTGCCTGATAGACAGTAAATAAATATGCTGTTGAAGGAATGAATAAAATATTCCATAACAGTTTTCACAACAGTTAAGTTACTAAATACAAATTGAGTTTAATAAACTATCTAAATTCCTGAATTAGTGTGTTAAATGTTTATTACCTTAATTTAATAGCATATTAATTCTACAAAATTGTTAGAAATGACCCTAACATCATTTCTTTTGAGAGTAAAATTTACTGAAACAAGTATAATAACTAATAAGAATATCTGCCAATAACAACTTGCATGGTATTCTTACAAAATGAATTATATGTTTTGCAACTAGAAAATAATACCATAGGAAGATTTTAGTGAAGAAAAAATCATACCTTTGCTCCTCACTTCTCTTTTTACCTCTTTACTTTAAAAATCTATTGTCTTTTTTCTACATTTGAGAATGAAGTGTGAAGAACCACTACAAGGATAAGGATAATCAAAGTTCCATGGAAAGGAACCAAAATAAGTTTCCATCTACATTTTAACAACTTGATCCATTTCCCCCCTAATTTTAAAACCATAACTATGATCATGTTACTTTCACCTTTAAAATTCTTTAATTTTCCTTGTGCCTACAGGATAAAATTCCAATTTGATCCAAGTATCTCTTGATGACTCTTGCCCATCTTTCCAATCTTATCTACTCTCACATTTGCCTGTCTCCAACAGAGAGCTGTGTCCAAGCACGTCAAAACTACTCACTGGTTCCAGAGCATGCTTTGTTCCTTTAGTCACAAAATCTACTTGTCTCTTTCATCCTCAAATCCTATTGAACTCATAGCCCAGATAAAAATACTGCCTCTCTATGAAGATCTCTCTGATACCCTGTCAAAATTTCTCTCCTTGCTCTGTGCTCTGGTGAGCAATTATATTCTGCCTTATACTTTGTCTAATTTTGTACAACTTTCTCCTTCTAAACATCAAACAGAATTCACAGCTTAATCATATCTGTAAACCTTCATGTTGTCTTTCACATAGAAAATCCTCAGAATATGTTAGACAAATCGCACATATCTCAGTCACAAAAGGATTATGGTTCAAATAACATGTTGATTAAGTTTAAAGGAAGTACAATAACATACGCTTTTTTTTTCAATTTCTTAAATTTATGTTAAGAAAAATTAATCACATACTGTTCAGTCTTAAGATTTAGTCCAAAATATTAAAAGTAGAAGACCTTTAAAAAAAAATGAAGAAATAAACCATCTCATTTGATATAAAAAAAGATTAAGTTTTCTATTCATAGCCTATTGTACAAATCAAATGACATCCATTTCAAATATGAAACACTTGAAATATATACGAAAAAAATAAAAATAAATGCTAAAAAAAAATCTTTTGGAAAAACAATAAGGGAGAATTAGTTTACCTTCCTTTGAGTAAAATGTAGAGAAAAAAGCTGCATTTTTATTGTAATACACTGGTTATTTAAAATCATTTAAGTAGCTATTGTTAAAACATGCCTGCTGCAGAGGAGATCAAGATGGTGGAGTAGAAAGATCTTGAGCTCACCTCCTTCCACAGACACACCAAATTACAACTAAATATAGACAAACTCTCTGAGAATGACCTGAATACTAGTGAAACAGCTCTTTCACAACTAAAAATATAAATAAAAAGCCACATTCAGAGAGGTAGGAGGGGCAGAGACACAGTCTAGCCAGTAGCCACATACATTGTGCAGCTATATACAAATGGCAGGAATAATCACAAATGTAGAGGTCCTCCCTGAGGATTGAGGGGTTTAAGTCCCACATTAGGCACCCTTACCCAAGGGGCCTGTATAGGAAGGATGAGCCCCCACAATGTCTGGCTATGAAAATCAATTGGGGGGGCGCCTGGGTGGCACAGTCGGTTAAGCGTCCGACTTCAGCCAGGTCATGATCTCGCGGTCCGTGAGTTCGAGCCCCGCGTCGGGCTCTGGGCTGATGGCTCAGAGCCTGGAGCCTGTTTCTGATTCTGTGTCTCCCTCTCTCTCTGCCCCTCCCCCGTTCATGCTCTGTCTCTCTCTGTCCCAAAAATAAATAAACGTTGAAAAAAAAAATTAAAAAAAAAAAAAAAAAAAAAAAAAAGAAAATCAATTGGGCTTATCTCCAGGAGAGCCAGAGAGCTACAGGACACAGAGACTCTGCTCTTAAAGGGCCAGCCACAAATTCACTTGTTTTCAGACCCAACAGAGAGGCGACAGTTTGAAAAGCACCGGGGCCATATGTGAGGAAAACTTATTAACTAATTTTAGGGTATGTGCAGGAGGGGCAGGGATCTATAGGGACTTTCTCCAGGAATAGAAATGCTGGTAGGCACCACTTCTGATACTCTCCATGTGCCACCATTCACCCCACCTGGTGATCTCCTATGGGTCAGCCCCGCCCAATACACATACTTTGCCAGGTACCCATCCAAGGCAGTTCAGACTCAGCCACACCTGGTGGGCAGCCTAAGCCACAACAGCAGTCCCCCACTCCCCCAAGAAGTTCTGCTGGGGATGGGGAAGGTGTTAGTTCTAAACAATTGTGATCAGGCCTCTGAGCCATTCACACCAGGGCACACACAGCCCATAGGAGATACCCCTGAAGTGCCTGCTTCTGATGACCCAGAGGAGACTGTGCATCTTGGCCCCACAGGGTACCTTCTACATAAGGCCACTCCTTCAAAACTGGGAGATGCATCAGAATACACAGAAACACAGAGAGTCAAACAAAATGAGGAGGCAGAGGTAAATGTTCAAAAGAGCAAAATGAAACTTCATTAAAAGAACCAGAGATAAGCAATCTATCTGATAAAGAGTTCAAAGTAATGGTCATAATGATGTTCACCAAACTTGGAAGAATGGATGAACATACAAGAACTTTAATAAAGAGGTCAAAAATATAAGAAAGAACAACTCAGAGCTGAAGAATAAAATAACTGAAATGAAAAATATACTAGAAGGAATAATAGTAGATTAAAAGATACAAAAGAACAGATGAGTGATCTGGAAGACAGAGTAGTAGAAATCAAGTTGAACAACAGAAAAATATTTTAAACAAAAAAGGGTAGTTTAAGGTATGACTGCAACAACATCAAGTGTACTAATATTTGCATTATGGGGATACCAGAAGGAGAAGGGGAAGAAAACTTATTTGAAAAAATATAACAATACTTTTTAAAAAAAATTTTTTTAATTTTTATTTTTTTACATTAAATATAATTTATTGTCAAATTGTTTTCCATACAACACCCAGTGCTCATCCCAACAGATGCCCTTCCTCAATGCCCACCACCCACTTTCCCCTCTCCCAATACTTTCTTAACCTAGAGAAGAAAACAGACAATCCAGGTCCAGGAAGCAGAGAACCCAAAACAAGATGAAACAAAGAGGTGTGCACCAAAACATAATAATTAACATGTCAAAGGTTAAAGATAAAGGGAATTTTTAAAGAAGCAAAAAGTCACCTATAAGGGAAACCCTATAAGGCTATCAGCTGATCTTTCAGCAGAAACTGAAGGCCAGAAGGGATATATTCAAATTGCTGAATTGAATATATTCAAATTGCACGATATATTCAAATTGCTGAAAGGAAAAGCCTACAACCAATAATACTCTACCTACTAAGGTTATCATTCAGAATTAAAGGAGAGATAAAGAGTTTCCCAGATAAAAGTTAAAGGAGTTCATTATCACTAAAGTAGGCTTACATAGAAGGTTAAAGGGACTTCATTAACTGGAAAAGAAAAGGCCATAACTAGAAGTAAAATTTTACAAGAAAAAATCTTACTGGTAAAAACAAATATAGTAAAGGTAGGGGATCAACCAATTCTAAAACTACTATGAAGATTAAGATGGAAGTAGTAAATTCAAGTATGTTTACAATTGTTGGAGAAATATAAAAATAAAAATGGAAAATGTGTCAGAAATATAAAATGTGTGTGACTGCTATATATTTAAGGTGTTATATATGAACCTAATGGTACAAAACCCAAAAAATTGTACTAGATACACAAAAAATAGAGAAAGGAATCCAAACAAACGTTAGAGAAAGTCATCAAATAACAAGGGAAGATAGCAAAAGAAGAACAAAGAAACAGAAAAGAGCTACATAAACTATCAGAAAAACGTAAAATGGCAAGAAGCACATACCTATCAATAATTACTTTGAGTATGAATGCACTAAGTGCTCCAATCAAATACACAGTGTGCCAGAATGAATAAAAATAAATAAATAAGAATCATCTATATGCTCCCTACAAGAGACTTTAGACCTAAAGACAAATACAGACGAAAAGTGAAGGGATAGGGAAAAAAAAAAAGTGAAGGGATAAAAAAAAAAAAGCTGGGATAGCAATAGTTTTATCAGACAAAATAGACTTTAAAACAAAGACAGAGACAAGGAAGGGCATTATATGATGATAAAGGGATCAACCTAATGAGAGGATACAATTATAAATATCTATGCACCCATCCTATTTATTTTATTTATCTTTATTTATATCATATATATTTATATTATATTATTCACCCATCCTGAATACGTAGAGCAAATATTAACAAGACATAAAGGAAGAAATTGATCATAATACAATGATAGTAGGGGGCTTGAACCATACTTACATGAATGGATAGATTATCCAGACAGAAAATAAACAAGGGAAATAGTAGCTTTGAAGGACACATTAGATCACATTGATCTAACAGACATAGACAGTACATTCCATTTCAAAACAACAGAATACATATTCTTTTCAAGTGTACACGAAATCTTCTCCAGGACAGATCACATGTTAGGCCACAAAACAAGTCTTAATACATTTAGGAAGACTGAAATTATATCAAGCATCTTTTCCAACTGTAACAGTATGAAACTAGAAATCAATTTACAAGAAAAAAATCTGGAAAGAACACAAACATAGAGCAACTAAACAACAAATCGATCAACCAGGAAATCAAAGAGGAAATTAAAAAATAAATGGAAACAAATGAACATGAAAACACAATGGTCCAAAATCTTTGGGATGCAGCAAAAACAGTTCCAAGAGGGAAGTTTATAGTGATATAGGCCCACATCAAAAAACAAGAAAAATCTCAAATAAAAAAACATCTAACCTTACACCTAAATAAGCTAGAACAAAGCTCAAAACCAGCAGAAGGAAACAGATCAGAAATAAATGAAATAGTAAAAGAATAATGGAAAAGATCAATGAAATCAAGAGCAGGTTTTTTGAAGATATGAATAAAACTGATAAACCTTTAGTCAGACTCATCAAGAAAACAAGAATGCACTCAAATAAACAAAATCAGAAATGAAGGAGAGGAAATAACAACTTGACCCCACAGAAATACAAAAGATTACAGAAGATTATGGAAAATTATGGAGAGTCTGCATGGCTTAGCTGGTTAAGCATCCAACTCTTTGATTTCAGCTCAGGTCGTGATCTCGCAGTTCATGAGATCAAGCCCCATATGTTGGGTTCCTTGTGTTGGCAGCAAGGAGCCTGCTTGGAATTCTCTCTCTCACTTTCTCTCTGCCCCTCCCCCTGCCCATGTTGTTTTCTCTCTCTCACTCTCAAAATAAATAAACAAACTTAAAAAAAAGATTATGAAAGCTTATATGCCAACAAATTGGGCAACCTAGGAAAAAAGGATAAATTCCTTGAAACATCCAATCTACTAAGACTCACTCAGGAGAACAGAAAATGTGAACAGACTGATTACAGGCATAACTTGTTTTACTGCACTTCGCTTTATTTCACTTCACAGATACTGTGTTTTTTAAACATTAAAGGTTTTTGGCAACCGTGAATCAAACAAGGCTATTAGTGCCATTCCTCCAACAGCATCTGCTCACTTCATGTCTCTGTGTCACATTTAGGTAATTGTTATAATACTTCACAAACTTTTTATTATTATTATATTTATTATGGTGATTTGTGACCACTGACCTTTGATGTTACTATTTTAATTGTTTTCTGGTGCCACGAACCACACCTATGTAACTTAGTAAATGTTGTGGATGTTCTGACTGCTCTATGGACCAGCTGTTCCCCCATCTCTCTCCCTCTCCTTTTCCCCAAGACACAATACCAAAATTAGATCAATGAATAAATAACCCTGCAATGGCCTCTTACATGTTTAAGTGAAAGAAAGAGTCACGTTTCTATCACTTTAAATCAAAAGCTATACACAATTAAGCTTAATGAGGAAGGCATATCAAAAGCTGAGTTAGGCCAAAAGCTAGGCCTTACATCAAAAAGCCAAGTTGAAAATGCAAAGGAACTCTTCAAAAAATTTTGAAGTGTTAGTTCAGTGAATATACAAATAATAAGAATGTGAAACAGCCTTACTGTTGTTTAGTGGTCTGGGCAGAAGACCATATCAACCACAACACTCCTATAAGCAAAGCCTAAGACCAAATCAACCACAACACTCCTATAAGCAAAGCCTAATTCAGAGCAAGGCCCTAATTCTCTTCAACACTATGACGGCTACGAGAGGTGAGGAAGCTGCAGGAAAAACAAAATTGATATTGGCAAAGGTTGGGTCATGAGATTTAAGGAAAGAAGCTGTCTCCATATCATAAAAGTTCAAGGTGAAGGCAGCAGGTGCTAATGTAGAAGCTTCAGCAAATTATCTAGAAAAATTAGCTAAGATATTAATATAGATGGAACAACCTTCTACTGGACAAGATGCCATCTAGGACTTTCAAAGCTAGAGAGGAGAAGTCAATGCCCGGCTTCAAGGCTTCAGAAGATAGGCTGACTCTCTTATTAAGGGCTAATACAGCTGGTGACTTTCAGCTGAAGCCAATGCTTATTGACCGTTCTGAAAATCCTACGACTCTTAAGAATTATGCTAAATCTAATCTGCCTGTGCTCTATCGATGGAACAACAAAGTCTGGATGATAGCACACCTGTTTACAACATGACTTACTGAATATTTTAAGCACACATTGAGGCCTACTATTCAGAAAAAAGACTCCTTCTAAAATATTACTGCTCACTGACAATGTACCTGGTAAACAGAGTCTTGACTGAACGTATAAAAAGATTAATGTTTTCATGCCTGTTAACATTCCATTCTGCAGCCCAGTGATCAAGAAGTCATGGTAACTTTCAAGCCTTACTAAAGAAATTCACTTTGTGAGGCTAGAGCAGCATAGATAGTGATTCCTACTAACTAGGAAGGTCATTGAAAACCTCTTGGCAAGGATACACCATTCTACATGAAATTAAGAACATTAGTGATTTGTGGAAGGATGTCAAAATTTCAACATTTAACAGGAGTTTGGAAGAAGTTGATCTCAGCCCTCATGGATGACTTTGAAGATTTTAAGACTTAAGTGGTGAAACTAATTGCAAATGTGGTGGAAACAGCAAGAGAACTAGAATTACAAGTGAGCCTGAAGATGTGACTAAATTGCGGCTATCTCATGAAAAAATTTGAATGGATGAAGAGCTGCTTCTTTTGGATGAGTAAAGAATGTGGTTCCTTAAAATGGAATCTACTGGTGAAGATGATGTGAAGATTGCTGAAATGACAACAAAGAATTTAGAATATAATAAACTTAGTTGATAAAGCAGCAGCAGGGTTTGAGAAAACTAACCCAAATTTTGCAAGAAGTTTTATGGTGGGGAAAATGCTATTAAACAGCATCACATACTACAAAGCAATCATTTGTGAAAGAGTTAAATGATATGGCAAACTTCATTCTCGTCTTATTTTTCAACGTTTTTTATTTATTTTTGGGACAGAGAGAGACAGAGCATGAACGGGGGAGAGGCAGAGAGAGAGGGAGACACAGAATCGGAAACAGGCTCCAGGCTCTGAGCCATCAGCCCAGAGCCCGACGCGGGGCTCGAACTCACGGAGCGCGAGATCGTGACCTGGCTGAAGTCGGACGCTTAACCGACTGCGCCACCCAGGCGCCCCATTCTCGTCTTATTTTAAGAAATTGTCAGAGCTACCCCAAACTTTAGCAACCACCCATTATCAATAGTCAGTAGTCATCAACAGTGAGGCAAGACCCTCCACCAGCAAAAAGATTACATCTTCCTGTAATCTCAAATAATGGTTAGCATATTTTAGCAGTAAAATTTTTTAATTAAGATGTGTACATGGTTTTTTTCAGTCCTAATGCTACTGCACACTTAGTAGACTACAGTATAATCTAATCTTTTTTTAAAATATGAAATTTATTGCCAAATTGGTTTCCATACAATACCCAGTGCTCATCCCAACAGGTGCCCTCCTCAATACCCATCACCCACCCCCCTCCCTGTCACCCCCCATCAACCCTCAGTTTGTTCTGTTTTTAAGAGTCTCTTATGTTTTGGCTCCCTCCCTCTCTAACCTTTTTTTATTTTTTTTTTCCTTTCCATCCCCCATGGTCTTCTGTTAAGTTTCTCAGGATCCACATAGAGTGAAAACATGATTATGTCTTTCTCTGTATGACTTATTTCACTAGCATAACACTCTCCAGTTCCATCCACGTTGCTACTAAAGGCCATATTTCATTCTTTCTCATTGCCACGTAGTATTCCGTTGTGTATACAAACCACAATTTCTTTATCCATTCATCAGTTGATGGACATTTAGGTTCTTTCCATAATTCGGCTATTGCTGAAAGTGCTGCTATAAACATTGGGGTACAAGTGCCCCTATATATCAGCACTCCTGTATCCCTTGGGTAAATTCCTAGCAGTGCTACTGCTGGGTCGTAGGGTAGATCTATTTTTAATTTTTTGAGGAACCTCCACACTGTTTTCCAGAGCGGCTGCACCAGTTTGCATTCCCACCAACAGTGCAAGAGGGTTCCCATTTCTCCACATCCTTGCCAGCATCTATAGTCTCTTGATTTGTTATTTTGGCCCCTCTGACTGGCGTGAGGTGATATCTGAGGGTGGTTTTAATTTGTATTTCCTTGATAAGGAGCGACGTTGAGCATCTTTTCATGTGTCTGTTGGCCACGTGGATGTCTTCTTTAGAGAAGTGTCTCTTCATGTTTTCTGCCCATTTCTTCACTTGGATTACTTGTTTTTCGGGTGTGGAGTTTGGTGAGCTCTTTACAGATTTTGGATACTAGCCCTTTGTCCGATAGGTCATTTGCAAATATCTTTTCCCATTCCGTTGGTTGCCTTTTAGTTCTGTTGACTGTTTCCTTTGCAGTACAGAAGCTTTTTATCTTCATGAGGTCCCAAGAGTTCCTTTTTGCTTTTAATTCCCTTGCCTTTGGGGATGTGTCAAGTAAGAAATTGCTGCGGCTGAGGTCAGAGAGGTTTTTTCCTGCTTTCTCCTCTAAGGTTTTGATGGTTTCCTGTCTCACATTCAGGTCCTTTATCCATTTTGAGTTTATTTTTGTGAGTGGTGTAAGAAAGTGGTCTAGTTTCATCCTTCTGCATGTTGCTGTCCAATTCTCCCAGCACCATTTGTTAAAGAGACTGTCTTTTTTCCATTGGATGTTCTTTCCTGCTTTGTCAAAGATGAGTTGGCCATCCTTCTGTGGGTCTAGTTCTGGGGTTTCTATTCTATTCCATTGGTCTATGTGCCTGTTTTTGTGCCAATACCATGCTGTCTTGATGATTACAGCTTTGTAGTAGAGGCTAAAGTCTGGGATTGTGATGCCTCCTGCTTTGGTCTTCTTCAAAATTACTTTGGCTATTCGGGGCCTTTTGTGGTTCCATACAAATTTTAAGATTGCTTGTTCTAGCTTCGAGAATGCTGGTGAGATTTTGATTGGGATTGCATTGACTGTGTAGATAGCTTTGGGTAGTATTGACATTTTGACAATATTTATTCTTCCAACCCATGAGCACGGAATGTTTTTCCATTTCTTTATAGCTTCTTCAATTTCCTTCATAAGCTTTCTATAGTTTTCAGCATACAGATCTTTTACATCTTTGGTTAGGTTTATTCCTAGGTTATTTTATGCTTCTTGGTGCAATTGTGAATGGGATCAGTTTCTTTATTTGTCTTTCTGTTGCTTCATTATTAGTGTATAAGAATGCAACTGATTTCTGTACATTGATTTTGTATCCTGCAACTTGGCTGAATTCATGCATCAGGTTCTAGCAGACTTTGGTGGAGTCTCTCGGGTTTTCCATGTAGAATATCATGTCATCTGCAAAAAGTGAAAGCTTGACTTCATCTTTGCCAATTTTGATGCCTTTGATTTCCTTTTGTTGTCTCATTGCTGATGCTAGCACTTCCAACACTATGTTAAACAACAGCAGTGAGAGTGGACATCCCTGTTGTGTTCCTGATCTCAGGGGGAAAGCTCTCAGTTTTTCGCCACTGAGGATGATATTAGCTGTGGGCTTTCATAAATGGCTTTTATGATGTCTAAGTATGTTCCTTCTATCCCGACTTTCTCGAGGGTTTTTATTAAGAAAGCATGCTGAATTTTGTCAAATGCTTTTTCTGCATCGATTGACAGGATCATATGGTTCTTTTCTTTTATTAATGTGATGTATCACGTTGATTGATTTGCGAATGTTGAACCAGCCCTGCAGCCCAGGAATGAATCCCACTTGATCATGGTGAATAATTCTTTTTATATGCTGTTGAATTCGATATGCTAGTATCTTATTGAGAATTTTTGCATCCATATTCATCAGGGATATTGGCCTGCAGTTCTTTTTTGCTGGGTCTCTAGTTTAGCAATCAAAGTAATGCTGGCTTCACAGAATGAGTCTGGAAGTTTTCCTTCCCTTTCTATTTTTTGGAACAGCTTGAGAAGGATAGGTATTATCTCGGCCTTAAAATCTGGTAGAATTCCCCTGGTCCTGGACTCTTATTTGTTGGGAGATTTTTGATAACTGATTCAATTTCTTCTCTGCTTATGGGTCTGTTCAAGTTTTCTATTTCTTCCTGTTTGAATTTTGGAAGTGTGTGGGTACTAAGAATTTGTCCATTTCTTCCAGGTTGTCCAGTTTGTTGCATATAGTTTTTCACAGTATTCCCTGATAACTGCTTGTCTTTCTGAGGGATTGGTTGTAATAATTCCTTTTTAATTCATGATCTTACCTATTTGGGTCATCTCCCTTTTCTTTTTGAGAAGCCTGGCTAGAGGTTTATCAATTTTGTTTGTTTTTTCAAAAAACCAACTCTTGGTTTCATTGATCTGCTCTACAGTTTTTTTAGATTCTATATTGTTTATTTCTGCTCTGATCTTTATTATTTCTCTTCTTCTGCTGGGTTTGGGGTGTCTTTGCTGTTCTGCTTCTATTTCCTTTAGGTGTGCTGTTAGATTTTGAATTTGGGATTTTTCTTGTTTCTTGAGACAGGCCTGGATTGCGATGTATTTTCCTCTCAGGACTGCCTTCACTGCATCCCAAAGCATTTGGATTGTTGTATTTTCATTTTCATTTGTTTCCATATATTTTTTAATTTCTTCTCTAATTGCCTGGTTGACCCATTCATTCTTTATGTAATGATCTTTTATATGAATGGGAAAACCAAAAATTTACTGACTTGCTTTGTTGTGATATGCACTTTATTGTGGTGGCCTGGATTTGAATGAACAGCATCTCTGATATACACCTGTACTAGTAATGAAATTGAATCAGTAATCAAAAACTCCCAACAATCCAAATTCCAAGAACAGATAGTTTCACATGTGACTTCTACCAAAGAAGAGTTAATAGCTATTTTTCTCAAACTATTCCAAGAAATTGAAGAGGAAGGAACGCTTCCAAATTCATTGTGCAAGGCCAGCATTACCCTCATACCAACAGCAGGCAAAAACGCTACAAAAATGAAAATTAGTAACCAATATCCCTGATGAAGTGAGCTGCAAGAATCCTCAACAAAATATCAACAAATTGAATTCAACAGTACATTAAAAGGATCTTGTACCACAACCAAGAGGGATTTATTCCAGGGATACAGGGATGGTTCAATACCTGCAAATCAATTAACAAAATGAAGGATAAAAACCCTATGATCATCTCAAGCAGATGTGGAAAAAGCATGTGACAAAATTCATCATACATTTATGCTATTAACTCTCAACAAACTCAGCATCTATTTATGCTAAAACTCTCAACAAGCTCTCAAGATATAAGAAAGTATATAACAAACCCACACCTAACATCATACTCAACGGTGAAACGCTAAAAGATTTTGCTTTAATAATGAGGATATCTACCCTTGGTACTTTTATTCAACATAGCACTGGAAGTCCTAGCCATAGATAGCAATCAGATGAGAAAAAGAAATAGAACACATCCAAATTGGTAAGGAAGAAGTAAAACTGGTTCTATCTATAATCACATGACAATCTATGTAGAAAACCCTAGACTTCACCAGAAAACCTATTAGAATAAATGAATTCAGTAAAGTTGCAGAATACAAAATCAATATACAGAAATCTGTTGTGTCTACACACTAATCATGAAGCATCAAAAAGGGAAATTGAGAAAACTATCCGATTTCCAACCGCATCAGAAAGAATAAAATATTTATGAATAAATTTAATCAAGGAGGTGAAAAACCTATACTCTCATAACTTTACGACATTGATGAAAGAAACTGAAGAGGAGAAAAATGGAAAGATGTACTGTGCTCATGGATTGGAAGAATTAATATTGTTAAAACATCAATGCTACCCAAAGCAACATACAGATTTAATACAATCTCTATGAAATTACCAATACAATTTTTCACAGAACCAGAACAAAAAAAATCCTGAAATTTGTATGGAACCACAAAAGACTCCCAATAGCCAAAGCAATGTTGACAAAGAAGAACAAAGCTGGAGGTGTTGCAATTCTAGATTCCAAGATATACTACAAAGCTACAGTAATCAGCAATATGGTACTGGCATTAAAAAACAGCTGCACAGATCAATGGAACAGTATAGAGAACTTAGAAATAAATCCACCCTTATATGGTCAATTAATCTATAAGAAAGGAGGCAAGAATATACAATGGGGAAAAGACAATCTCTTCAATAAATGGTGTTGGTAAGACTGAAATGGCTACATGCAAAGAATGAAACTGGACCACACTTTCTTTTTTTTTTTTTTTTTTTTTTAAAATTTTTTTTTCAACGTTTTTATTTATTTTTTTTGGGACAGAGAGAGACAGAGCATGAACGGGGGAGGGGCAGAGAGAGAGGGAGACACAGAATCGGAAACAGGCTCCAGGCTCTGAGCCATCAGCCCAGAGCCTGACGCGGGGCTCGAACTCCCGGACCGCGAGATCGTGACCTGGCTGAAGTCGGACGCTTAACCGACTGCGCCACCCAGGCGCCCCAAGGACCACACTTTCTTTATCAATAAGGAAGTACACTCAAAATGGATTGAAGATGTAGATGTAAGACCTGCAACCATAAAACTCCTAAAAGAAAACATAGGTAGTAAATTCTTGGAGACTGATCCTAGCAATATTTTTGGATGTGTCTCCTCAGCCAAGGGCAACAAAAGCAAAAATAAACAAATGGGACTCATTTATCACACTAAAAAGCTTTGCACAGTGAAGGAAACTATCAACAAAATGAAAAGGCATCCTACTGAATTAGATTATATATTTGCAAATGACACATATGATAATGGGTTAATATCCAAAATATATAAAGAACTCATGTGGGTGTCTGGGTGGCTCAGTTGGTTTAGTGTCTGACTCTTGATTTCAGCACAGATTGTGATCCCAGGGTTGTGGGATTGAGCCCTGTGTCAGGTTCAATGTTGAGCGTGGAACCTGCTTGGGATTCTCTCTTTCTCTCTCTCTCCCTCCCCTGCTCACATGAACTCACGCAACTCAACACCCAACAAAACAATCTGATTTAAAAATGGGCCAAGGAAAAAAAAAATTAGGAAAAAAAAAAAAGGGCCAAGGACCTGATAGACATTTTTCCATAGAAGACATACAGATGGCCAAGAAAACCATGAAAAGATGCTCAACATTACTAATCATTAGGGAAATGCAAATTAAAATCACAATGAGGTATCACTTTACACCTGTCAGAATGGGTAAACTCAAAAAGAACAAAAATAGAGGGGCGCCGGGGTGGCTCAGCAGGTTGAGCATCCGACTTTGGCTCAGGTCATGATCTCATGGTTCGTGAGTTCAAGCCCCACGTTGGGCTCTGTGCTGACAGCTCAGAGCCTGGAGCCTGCTTTGGATTCTGTCTCCCTCTCTATCTGCCCCTCCCCCATTCTCTCTCTTTCTCTCCCTCAAAAATAAACATTAAAAAAAAAAAAAGAACAAAACTAGAAAATGTTGCTAAGGATGTGATGAAAAGGAACACTGGTGCACTGTTGGTGGGAATGTAAATTGGTGCAGCCACCAGAGAAAACAGTATGGAAATTTCTCAAAAAATTAAAAAGAGAACTACCATATGGTCTAGCAACTCCACCTTTGATAATTCCATTCATCTGAAGAAAATAAAAACACTAATGCAGAAAGATATATGAACCCTAGTTAATTACAGTATTTACAAAGCTAAGATATAGAAACAACTTGTATTCATCAACAGATGAATGAAGAACATGTGCTATCTATATAGTAATGTAATACTCAGCCATGAAAAAGGATGAAATCTTGCCATTTGTGACAAGGATGGACTGAGAGGGTATTATGCTGAGTGAAATAAGTCAGACAAAGAAAGTGCTTTATGATTTCACTTATATATATATGTGTAATCTAAAAAGCAAGGCAAACAAAGCAAAACAGAAAAAGTCTCATAAATAAATAGAACTTATGGTTGCCAGAGGGGAGGTGTTTGGGAAGAATGGGTGAAATAGGTGATGGAGATTAAGAGGCACAAACTTACAGTTAAGAAATGAATAAGTCACAAGAATGAAAAGTACAGCATAGACTACATTTTCTATAATATCGTAATAACTCTGAACGGTTCACAGATGGAATCTAGACTTATGGTGATCATTTCATAAGGTATATAAAGGTCTAATCACTGTGTTGTACATCTAAAACTAATAGAATATTGTATGGCACCTATAATAATAACAAAGGAAATAACAACAAAAACTATGCATGTTATTTACATGTCAAATTCTAAGGAAATGGAACTACAGTATTATTTTGAAACCAATGTATTGACATCACGTTATCATCTTTAAGCCAAACTATTTGGGAAAATACTATGGGTTAAATTACAATACAAGAAAACCCTGAAAATCTTCACGTTTTCTGTCATAATACAATCTTTTACTGGTACTTCCTACAGTAAACACACTGCTAGCTGGCTTTGAAATCTTTTGAATTATCTATTTTATCACTGCTGTGGTAACAGGACTGAATTATAATGCAAAATCTTTATAGCCAAAAGGCACCAAAACATATAAATTCTTCTCACTGGTATTTTTCTTCCTAAAACATAAAAGCTTATAAATAAAACTTCATTTGTATACTATGTATTTAACATAATATTAAAAAAGAGAAACAATACAGTTAAAAGAAATCAAACACATACCTGTGGAACATTCTTTACAACAGGCACTGGCTGAATTATGGGTAAAACATCAGATTTAGAAGCAGCAATTGACTCAACTGGAGTTGATATGTTCAGTGGTGCCATTCTCTCATCTTGATCATTTAAAAATTCTGTATTTTCATTTATTTCTACAGAAGGAAGTGGCATCTGGGCAGTAGGTTTAGAAGGAATTGATTCTTCCAGTGAAGGATAAGTAAAATCCACTAAAATTCCCAAAAGAATAATAGGTATGAAAGAACAGCAAACCCCATAAATAGTAGTTACATATCTCATGCATGTTACTATGTGATAAAGATAAAGTAAATGAAGTGACAACCACAACAATCTTAAAGAATTAAACATTAACTTCTAGGATGTGGACATCTTATATTTTTTACGCATGAAAACAAACTGCTATCCAGTAGGATAACTAAACACACAACCAAGAACACTACTGTAAGAACATGAAGTTTATTTTACCAAAGCAATTTTAAACAAAAATTTTCACATACATACATGAGATAGACACCTCTTCATTCTTGCCTCGTGGGGGTGGAGTGACTTTAGCATTTGTTGTATACTGGGGATAACAAAGTAGCCAGTTGTCATAGCCTCCTTCTAAAACCAAAGGCTCATTGCGCAGGACAGTTTTGCTTTCCCACTAGGAAATAAGGAAACAGTATTTTTATTTTTCTTTCACTTAGCAAGATTAGGCAATAGTATTTTCAATATGGCAGCAGTCTCTTCACAGTAAAAAAAAACAACACAAAAAATTGAATTTTAAAATTGCTCTTGAAGATTCATCTAAATGATAAAAAATGAGAGAATTCAAAATTCAGCATTAAATGAAACACATGGGTAGATCAGGTTTTTAAAACCACACAAGTAATACATGATCTTGGAAGAAAATTGTGAAAGTATGTTCATGTATTTAAAAATCATCCATCATTTGAGCACCCAGAGATACAACTTTGACATTGTAGGATTTATTCTTACCATTTTCTATGTAGATACATACTTTAAATTTTATTTTTATGAAACAGTGAAACTTTTATGCTGCTGCTTTTCTCTTACATGAACATCTTTTACTAAGGGTCCTATCACCACCACTTGTAATGACCAGATAATATTCTATTTTATACACACATACACACACCCCAAAACTGAATCAACCAATGGAACACTTATGGTTATCTTTCCCGTTATAAAAATGCTGAGATAAATACTGAAGATCCTGATATACACACATACCCAATCAACCCCATTAGGGAAAAATCCCCAGAAGTGGAGTGGCTGAGCCAAGGCACATGAACATTTTAAGGCTTTTAGTATACATTCCTAATCTTTAAATGATCATTAAAAATATGTATCTATATATATTTCTGCAGGGTAATTTACTAGAACTAGAACTGCTGGATTAAAAGTTTGGTAGATGCTGCCAAATTGCCCTTCAAAAAGATGATACCAATTTATATACTTACCAACAGTTTATGAGAAAGCCTATCATAAATCTTTATAATTTTTACCAAACTGGTGGATAGAAAATGGAATCATGTTTTAATTAGCTTTTATCAGTGAAGCTGCACATCTTTTAATGTTTATTAATATTAAATGTTTATAATATCCTATGACTTAAATAATCTCATCCTTTGCCCATTTTTCAGTAGAATTTGCTATTTTCTTAGTACATAGTGAATGTACTTTGAATATTAAGAAAAATAGCTCTTTGTCATATATGTTACAATTATTTTCCTGATTGATTTTTACTTTATTTATGGAATTAAAACAGTCAAATACATTGATCTTCCTTCATGGTGTCTTGGTTTACAAGACCCACAAATGCTTTTTCCTAGTACTACTTCACTATTTCAATCAACATATTTATATCATTGACCCATCTGGAATATGGTGTGATCTAAGAAGTAAGGTAGGGGTCCCCTTTCTTTTTACCTACTGGCTAGCCAGCTGTCTCCAAACCATTCATTTTTATCCATTTTTCCCCACACTGACTTGTTAAATCATCTTTCTCATACACTAAACCTACATATATCTTAGGCTGAACTTTATGAAAGTGCCAGTATTGTACATCAAAACTAGTTGAATACTGGCAGTTTCATGTATCGATCTGTACTTGGGTATATTTCTAGATTCCCTATTTTACAGCATGAATTGTTTTAAGGCTTTTAAGATTGTCCTCCTGAAGGGTAATGTTCCATCAACTGACCTTCCTAAGAGCAGATTAAGTTCGATTCTTACCAGCATTCATTTAGTACTATCAGTTTAATAATTTAACAAATTATACTGATTATTTTTTCTTTGCTAATTTGATCAGAAAATGGCATTCACTTTTTTAACTGCATTTCTACTAGTAAAGATGATTGTTTTTATGTTTGTCTCTTGTATTTCCTCTTCTGTTCATGCCTATGTCCACTACTTATTTTACTATTTTATCTTAAATAATTTTTTTATTTGCAAAAGTTCCTTCATATTTTAGGTGTTCTATAGTTGACTGTTGAACAACATGGGTTTGAACCACGCCAAGTCCACTTACACACTTTTTTCTCCCCTTTGAGATGATGGCAAAAGCCACAGGCATTTACAACTGCCCACCGATGGGACCAAATTGAAAGCGACTAGTGCAGAGGTTGTGCCTGTTGCCCAAATAATACCTGGGCAACCTGTTGAGGCTGTCACCAGCTGTCAGCAGCTCCCAGAAGCCCCAAACTGGACACAGCTTCAGGTCCTTGTGTGCCAGCAGAGTGGTCAGGCTGAAAGCCCTGGACTGGTGGACAGGAGGTGAGGCTGAAGTGGAGACACACCCCCCAGAGTGCAGGTCAGTGCTGCCCAGGAAGTCCAGCATTCTTCGTATTTCCTCCTCCCTGCCCTGGTCCTCCTTGGGCCTAGGACCCTCCCTGGCCAAGGGCAGAATGCTCCTCCCCATGGTGGCTCCTGGAGGCCAGAACATTCACATGAGGCTGTGGTTGCCAATGGCCACAGGCTGGTGGTACACCTCTAGGCAGCTATACTGTGATTCAAGGGTGCTGTCGCCACCTACAGGCCTACCCAGTGGCTGCCATCGCTCAGTAGAGGTTACCAGGCTGTGGAACCCTACCATTCCAGGGCCAGGCCCACTGCTGCCACCATTCTTATCCTGGTGCTGCTTACCCACCTATATGGGGCCTTTTTCCAATAAATATACATACAGTACAGTAACTGTGATTTTAATTATGATTGAATTATGATTTCAGTAATTTTTTCATTATTTTATATAATTTTATATAATTTATAACATTTGCTTTTTTCTAGCTTACTTTATTGTAAGAATACAGTATATAATACATATAAAAATACTTTGCTAATTGACTGTTTATGTTATAAGTAAGGCTTTTGGTCAACAGTATTAGTAAAATTTGGGATAAGTCAAAAATTGTGGCAGGGTGTTGGTACCCCTAAACACTGTTATTCAAAGGCCAACTGTACTGCCCTATTTATTGCAAATATTCTATTTGTCTTCTGCAATCTAATCATATGGTATTTTTCCACAAATTTATTTTTGTCAAGTCAAATCTAACAAGCTTTTTCTCCTTAGTGACTTCTTCCTTTGCTTCTATGTTTCGTAGTCTAATTCTTTTTTATTTATTTTTAATATAATTTATTGTCAAATTGACTAACACAGTGTGTAAAGTGTGCTCTTGGTTTTTGGGGTAGATTCCTGTAGTTCATTACTTACATACAACATCCACTGCTCATCCCAACAAGGGCCCTCCTCAATGCCCATCACCTATTCCCTGCCTCCCCCATTCTACCCTCAGTTTGTTCTCTGTATTTAAGAGTCTCTGATGGTTTGCCTTTCTCCCTGTCATAGTCTAATTCTTAAAACAAAAAAAATAACGCTTTTTTTAGACCGTTTATGTTCCTGGAAATTCTAATCTTATGTTATATTATCAGTTTATTATTATTTGATGATTCAAAACTAGTCTTTTAAATCTGCACTTCAAAAAAATCTCCAACCAAAGCTGCTGAATCTTCTTATCCTTAAGATAAACAGCTAGTCAGTATACCTTTCTAACAACCAAAGAAGGCTTACAATTACAGTGAACTAACAAGGAAACTTGCTAACCTTGAAAAGTGCATCTTTCAGACTCCGTAGAGTTGTTCCAAGTTGTAAATCTTTTGTTGAACTAAACCAGTCAAGAAGTACCACATATTCCACATTCCCCCTCTTCTTCCATGTGTCTTTAGAATCATCTGGGAGTTTTGCTTCAATCCAACTAGCAGTGACTCTGAAATGTATTAACATTTGTATTGGGGCAAAGGTAGACAAGAAGTCTTAATATACTAATATAAGACACTGAGTTTTCTTTTAGTCTGTACCACAGTAAATTTTCAGCAACATTTCTTTCTAAAGTCAAATTGTATGTCTGGATAATAAATAATCCTAAAATGTTTAATAACTTCACCTTTGCATAACACTGGAATATGTTTTAGTAATTATTAGAAACTAAAAGAAATGGAATCAACTGTAACCCCTCACAAAAAAGGAAGCCAAAACTGCAAACAAAGAAGTCATCTGAACACCTCTCTCAGCTAAATATAAATAACTGGGGGATCACTTGGGTAACATTATTTATACTTCAGTTCTCTTATACCTATGTAGATAATTGCTAACCAAATACCAAAATGCTTATTTAACAAACACATAGAGCATTTACTATGTGCCAGATACTCTCCTAAATGCTTTATTTTCATAGAATCTCAACTGAATCCTCACAACAAATCCTATGAAGTAGGCATTACTAACCCCATTTTATAAATGGAGAAACTGGGCCACAAAAATATTAAGTGACCTATCGAAGGTTACAGATGCCAAGTGAAGCCAAATTTCAAACTCAGGCAATCTTGTTCATGTCCATGCTCTTAGCTGTTCTGCTGTGCTGCCTTTTAAATCATCAACTGTGAAAAATATCAACTGTACATTAAAGCATGATATTCATGTCTTTTGCTCACATAAAAGTTAATTTAAAAGTTACCTAAAGTCCTTAGAGTGGGCCTGCAGCATAGCCCCTCCCCCCCCAAATCCTATTACATTAACTTCTCATCACTAACTACTTGCCCATTTATTCCACTCGACACCAGCCACTGCCTCCTTGTAGTTCCTGCTTATTCAGGTATACTCCTGCCTAAGGGTCTCTGCCTCTGTGCCTTTCTATCTGGAATCCTTTTCCTTCAGATAACTGCCATCACTCATTTCCTTTACCCTCTCAAAATCTGCTCAGTAATAACTTCTCCATGAAGCCTTCCTGGATTAAAATTTTAATACCTAGCCCAATGTACACACTTGATACACCCATCTCCATTGCACTTATTAAATAGCAGACATATATTTAAGGTTTATTGTCTGTTTTGTTATCCCACCTCCCTGTTAAAATATAAGCTCCATGAAGCAAAATTTTTGTTCAATAGGTAAGCCCCAGTACTTAGAACCATAGCAATCCAGCCCACAGAAAACTAGTGCTCAGTATATGAGTGCTGAATGACTGAATAAATAATGCAAATTTGTTCCATCAGGTAAGAAACTCCATATTATTCCTGGCAAAGCACTAAGCATTTTAATATTTAACAGATAATACTGGCAAGCTGGGCAGGACTGGTACACTTTTATTCATAAGTAAAAGAAATGGTTTAGATTATTTAAAAGAAAAAAAAAACTTGCTCCTATATAATAATGTTGGCTACTATATCTTGTAGGAAATAAAGGAAAAGAGAAGAAATATAAAATACTGTCTCCTAATATTCTCACCTGATATATAGTGATAAGAATGAAAAAAATTGAAATATGATTTCTTTTTACTGTTAATGTTTACTTATTTATTTTTGAGAGAGACAGTGCTCAAGCAGAGGAGGGGCAGAGAGAAAGCATGAGAGAGAGAATCCCAAGCAGGTCCTGCACTGTCAGCACAGAGCCTGATTTGGGGCTTGAACTCACGAATCGTGAGATCATAACCTGAGCTGAAATCAAGAGGTAAACATTTAACTAAATGAGCCACCCAGGCACCCCTAAAATGTGATATTAAGGACTATCCCTGACTCTAGGGATATATTTGCCTTTTAGTCTAAAAACTCAAGATTAGTACTCTATAAAAAACACTTTAGGAAATAATTGTATCACTAGTATTTCCCAAACTCAGTCTTTCATGTAACATCTTTACAAATTGCTGCAATTTTGCCCTACCTTGTCTATTATTTAATAAACTTAATTATTAATTTAATTACTTAATTGAAAGTGATCCTTTACTTAAATTTAACAGGAAAATGTACAGTCCCATATACATGGAAACAACAGCATATCTAATGAATAAATGATAATCAGTAAAATACATACATCAGTAAAATTATGCTTTATTCACACAACAGAATGAACCATAACTACACAATAATATGGAGTACAAGCAGCCAGATATATAAAAAACTATAGATTATATATTTCCTTTTATATAAAATACAAAAACAGACAAAAATAAATCTATCCTTTTTTTTAAAAATTTTTTAACGTTTATTTATTTTTGAGAGAGACAGAGAAAGACAGAGCACAAGAAGGGAAGGGGCAGAGAGAGAGGAGACACAGAATCCAAAGCAGGCTCCAGGCTCCGAGCTGTCAGCACAGAGCCTGACACAGGGCTTGAACTCATGGACCATGAGATCATGACCTGAACCAAAGTCAGATGCTTAACCGACTCAGCCACCCAGGCGCCCCAAAAATAAATCTATTCTGTTAGAAGCTGGTGGTTCCCTTTGGTGGGTGGGGATATGGGTAGTAACTAACAGAGGGCATATGAAGGGATTCTGGAGTGATAGTAATATTCTATTTCTGGTCAGATAAATGGGTGTACTAAATGGGTGTGTTGCTTTTGAAAATTCACTGAGCCAAATACTTAGGACAGGAGTGCTTTTGTATGTATGCTATATGGTATTAAAATGTTTTTAAAAAAATCAAAAATAAAGAATACAGTAATCACCATCAGCTAGTTGTAGATACTGTTGCCTCCAGAAAGCTCTAAGGCCTACTCTCTGGTGAGAAAGATAAGCAAATATTAAAAAGGAATGCTAGCAGCAAACAGACTTCTTTTAGTGACTTCAGAAAGACTGAAACAAAAGTTAAAGGGGAATAATTTTCTTGGCATGCAGTTCATCACTCTTTAATCTTCAACCTAAACTCATCATGAGTTTCATAGTAGTCAAATTTCTCGCATTTTGGGAAACACTTAAACTCAATAAAAACCCAGGCTTTCTGTTAGTACAGATTAGACCATCCAAAGATTAATACAATTTTGTCTATTCAAATCCTAGGAATACAGTGACACCCACTTGATTAGACTAAGTACTCTAGTGTCACTTTTCAACAGCATTATTTACAAAGCACCCTATTCTTCAGGTCAAACTTTATCAAGCATCAAAAAATGTGCCAAAAACTATGCAAATTTTACTGTCTAATTTATTTACTTATTTTTAAATTTGTTTAATGTTTATTTATTTTTGAAAGAGAGCGTGATCGTGTGTAAGCGGGGGAGGGGCAGAGAGAGAGGGGAGACACAGAATCTGAAGTGGGCTCCAGGCTCTGAACCTGAAGGAGGGCTCAAACACACGGACAGCAAGATCATGACCTGAGCCGAAGTCGTACACTTAACTGACTGAGCCACCCAGGCACTGCCCCCCCACTTTTTTTTTACTACTTAATTTAAACAGTATGTCTTTTCTTTTTTTAATTTTTTTTTCAACGTTTATTTATTTTTGGGACAGAGAGAGACAGAGCATGAATGGGGGAGGGGCAGAGAGAGAGGGAGACACAGAATCGGAAACAGGCTCCAGGCTCCCAGCCATCAGCCCAGAGCCTGACGCGGGGCTCGAACTCACAGACCGCGAGATCGTGACCTGGCTGAAGTCGGACGCTTAACCGACTGCGCCACCCAGGCGCCCCTAAAAAGTATGTCTTTTCAATGCTGTTTAAGTTAATCTTAAAATGGGCCACAGATTTTAATCCAATCCCATAAACTAAGACCCAGAGAGGTTATATAATTTATTTAACACTTGAAATACTAAAAATAGCCCTGGATATGGAGGTTTAGCTCTGTCATTATGATGATAGTTTTTAACACATAATATATTCATGCAAGTAACTTTACATTATTTTATAGATTAACATCCTTATCAAAAAAGAAAAAAAAAATTTAATGAGTCCTTACTAGTGCCAGCCACTGTGGTAAGTTTGTGTATATAAAATTACACTTAAGCTTCTCAAAACCTGAGATAGGTAATATTACTATTCCTATTTTATAGATGGATATGGGCTTAGAGAGGTTAGGTCACTGGCTAGAAGTAATGTAGCTGAGAAGAAACAATTTCGATCTGAATATAGTCTGACTTTGGAGTCTATCCATTTACTCAATCAGTTGGCGATACTTTTTTTTCCCCAAAAAAAGTATTTATGTACTCTTTTACTACAGATAACAGGATGGATATTTCTTTTTTATTTTTAAAATTTTATTCATTTGTTTTTGAGAGAGTGAGAGTGAGCATGAGCTGGGGAGGGGCAGAGAGAGAGGAGAGAATCTCAAGCAAGCTCCAAGCTAACAGTGCAGAACCTGACATGGGGCTCGATCCCATGAATTGTGAGATCATGACCTGAGCCAAAATGAAGACCTGGATGCTTAACCAACTGAGCCACCCAGGTGCCCCACTATGGGGTATTCCTAAATAAAAAAACAATTCAATCAGTTCATGATTTTAGTCAATTTGGTGCATATACTTCACAAGCTCATAAATAAAAAAAGGAAAAATTAGTCAAAAAAAACCTTGGGAGAGAGGGCACACAAAGGCAGCTTCACTTCTCTTCCAATAAGACTACAAATGTCACAAATAGGAGAAAACACCCAAACCAAAATGTTCTTTATACCACCCTTCAAAGAAAGAGTAAAGTGTAACATTACGGAGTAACCGGAGAAGAAAGCCTACTTTATCATATTTAGCCTGGATGGTAAGTAGTAACATTTACTACTGTCTACAGTTAACCACTTTACCTAAATACACAATGACCCACCCTGGACTGATGGCTTCTTCAGGAACACTGAGAGAATTTGAAATATGGGAATCTTGATAATCCTGCATTCTTCGAGCATCCATTATAATCAAGCTGATGTTTTCATCCATCATCATTGTGTATAGCTCCTTTGCTGTGATTGCCCCTTGGAATCAAGAGAGACAATATAAGCAACAAAAAACACCTAGTTCCACGTGCTTTCTTATCACTAAACACAGGACAATAATTGCTTCTTCTAGAAGAGTGAAGTACACTAGGTGTCATACACCTGCTATCCCATCACACTACTTACTACTTTTTAAACTAACATTAAATAGAATTTGTGTTTTTGACATTCATCAAGAAACTAGTTCAATGTTCTGTTTCTGAAGGCTTAAATACCAAAGCTAGCTGTTGAGGTTACAACTACATCAGGTGCTGACTGTCGCTGGTACAAAATAAGGGAAATTAATATATGTATCTCATGAAGATTTTCTTATTCTCTATTTAATAATTAAATCATTTGAAAAATGTCAACCAGAAAAAAACATCCATGGTTCAAAAATTCTTGACAGTTTCTAAATTCTTTTTAAAAAGTCTCTGATGAGGTCTTATGGGGACTATTTAAAAAACATTTAGATTTTCAAGTATTCCTAGAGTAACAAGTCAAAGGCTTGTTTTTTGTGTTCTGCATCAAGGGTTGACAAACTATGGCCACCTGTTTTTAATGGAACACAGCTGTACAAACGTGTTTACATATTGTCAATGGCTGCTGCTTTCGTGCTGTGACAGCACGAACCTCAGTGACCCCCCAAGCCTAAAATGTTTATTCTCTAGCCCTTTAATATTTAACCAAAATAAATATTTGTTATGTTGCTATTTTCCTCTTACAGCTTCTACCATCTGAAATGAAAGATTAAAAAGCACAACAAAGTCAACTATACTTCAATAATAAAAACTTTAAAAGTAAATAAATAAATATTAAAAAGATAAAAAGCTGCTACAAGGGAGCTTAAAAATGTAAAGAACTATTTTGGCAGTGAGATGTGAGAAGAACGTAGTCACATGATCTCCTAAGCTAAAATACCCAGCTGAAAATAACCACCCTACTTCTCTAACCATCAAGATCATTTTGACAACAAAATCATCTAAACAAGTTGGGAACAAACCACTTAGGGAAATAACACCTAAGCAGAATGAGATACAAAAAACATAGATAAAAACAAATCTTGGAATGAATTAATAACATCTTTTAGGAAGGTATCTTATTTTTTAAATTGTTGTATGATAATACTTTAAATAGAAAATTTATTTTAGTGTTACATACAATTAATAATTAAATCTTTTCTGAGAAAGGAAAACTTAGGCAACTGTCTGAGTCCTGTTATATAGGTCACATACGTGTAATTGGAACATCAACACCACCTATGGATAATATCCAAATTACTGGTGTAGATATTTTTGAGGGGAGTGAAGATTTTAAATAATTAGGTCTACAAACTAGAACCATAAGTCATAATAGCTAATACACAAATCCTCATATCACGTTACTAAGAGTTTCAAATATATTAACTCATTCAATCCTCACAGTAAATCTATAAAATCGGTATTAATATTATCCTCACTTTACAGATGGGGAAATTAAGGTAGAGATTAAATAAATGCTCAAGATCACATGGAAATTCAGGAGGGGCCAGAAAAATCCAGGTAGTCTGACTTCAGAGAGTCCATGCTCTTAACTGCTATGCTAAACTACATCTTGAAAAAAAAGAATGAAAAGTATAAACTGTGGTTTTGATGTTTTTAATTACATATTACCATAAATATTCCCCATGATATATACAGAATATAAACACATTTTCAATATAATTGCATAGGCTAAGAAAAATGATAAAGCTTACATACAAATTAGACACAACGTTAAGATCTCATTGTGTAAAATCTGAAGCTTATTTTGATTAAAAGAAGATCCCAATAATAACCTAAAAGGACTCCCTCTTTCTGTCACACTTACCTTTCTCTGTGGTCTCATTTTTGTCACTCTTTTCACCATTTATCTATTTCACAGGAAAAAAAAGTTTCAACTTTAATAGAAGTAAAAATTTTCATAGAAACATAAAGTTCAACTCTATTACATCATTGAAACTGAAAGCCTGGAAAATGAAGCATGTGGAGTACTGGCATTTTATTAAAATACAGATGAACAATAATGGCTTCCCCATGTTATCTGGCAATAGATAACAGCTAAAATAACCAGCAGCACATCAGAATCATTTAACACTTCCTTGAAATTTTCTTCAGTTAATGACTAAATATAATGTCAAAGCACAGACTGTTACAGAAATTTAATATTTAATTTAATGAGAGAATATTTCTTGCAATGAAATAAAAATTCTGGCAATTCCCTTCAGAGTTCTCTTTATATAATGAAAGGAAGATGAAGTAATATAAGGTTTTACAAATTTGTATTTTCTAACCAAGACAACATATGATAATTCTGTCAGGTACTAACTCATTTTATAGATGGGAAAACCAATGACCTACCTGAGCCTACTGATCCATTTTAGCATTACTAAGATTAAAAAAGAAATGTATATTACGTGCTTCCTAATATTATACACTATGAAGTACACAGTATCACCTACTAAGCATTCTTGCCGAAACAAAAACTGAACCTGAATCCTATTAAGCTGGTAGGCTGAACTTTCAGCCTACAAGAAATATGGAAGATAGAAGTAGAAATTAAATAATACAAGGAGGAAACAATCGGATAAATCCCGAATGTGGTTGGTTCATTTCAAAGAACTGATCTAGTATTAAAAAGCCAAAGGCATGAAACAAAAAAAATTAAAGGGGAACTCAAGCAGAGAGTATTACAGAGACTTAAATTTAAGAGACATAACAACCAAAAGACTGTAAGTGGACCTCATCCAGATCCTAATTCAAACAAATCAACTCTGCAGTATCACGAGACAGTGGGTAAATGTGGATATAGGCTGGATATTACATTACATCAGGGAATTACTATTAATCTTGTGAGATGGAAAAATAGCATTGTCATTATTGAGAAAATGTCCCTTTCTTTGAGATGCATACTGAAATATTTAGGGGCAAAATGGTATGTTATCTGAAACTTCCTTTGAAATAATACAGCAAAAGAAAAGGGGAGAGGTACAGATACAAAATGTGACCAAAAAAAATGTGACAAATGTTAGTTGACTGTTGCAACTGGGTAACAGTGTTTAATTGTGGTTTTTTCCCAATATAAAAAGGCTAAACAAAAATAAAAGTAACAAAAAAGTAGTTGGCCCTCCTGTTGGAAAGGCAACAAAGTGAAGAGATTAAAATATCATTTCACATAGTTCTTTGAAGTCTTGTATTTATCTATATCAGCCATTTAACCTATATCTCCCTAAGATAGTGTTATTTAGCTTATATTATGAGTTCCTAAAATCAACAAACCACTAGTTCTTCATTTCTTTTTACACAGTGCTTAGTATAAGGTCAAATATTTAAATGTTTTTTAATGTTTATTTATTTATTATTATTTATTTATTTTGAGAGAGACAGAGTGCGGGCAGGTGAGGGGCAGAGAGAGAGGAAGAAAGAGAATCCCAAGTAGGCTCCATGCTGTCAGCATGGATGAGCCCAATGCAGGGCTTGATCCCACAAACCCATGAGATCATGACCAGAGCTGAAATCAAGAGTCAGGAGCTTAACCAAGTGAACCACCCAAGCACCCTCAACATCTATTTCTTAATGAAACCAATGATGATTCACACACAAATGATAGCTGAAAGCTACAAAATGCTTAAGAAAAAGTAAAGCAGAAATCCTTCCCTGAATTTCAACAGAGTTTAAGAAATTATATTTTAGGGGAGAAGATATTTGCAAACGACATATCAGATAAAGGGTTAGTATCCAAAATTTATAAAGATCTTAACAAACTCAACACCCAAACAAATAATCTAGTGAAGAAATGGGCAAGAGACATGAACAGACACGTCTCCAAAGAAGACAACCAGATGGCCAACCGACACATGAAAAAATGTTCAACATCACTCATCATCACGGAAATACAAATCAAAACCACAGTGAGATACCACCTCACACCTGTCAGAATGGCTAACATTCACAACTCAGGCAACAATGGATGTTGGGGAGGATGTGGAGAGAAAGGATCTCTTTTGCACTGCTGGTGGGAATGCAAACTGGTGCAGCTACTCTGGAAAACAGTATGGAGGTTCCTCAAAAAACTAAAAATAGGGGCGCCTGGGTGGCGCAGTCGGTTAAGCGTCCGACTTCAGCCAGGTCACGATCTCGCGGTCCGTGAGTTCGAGCCCCGCGTCAGGCTCTGGGCTGATGGCTCAGAGCCTGGAGCCTGTTTCCGATTCTGTGTCTCCCTCTCTCTCTGCCCCTCCCCCATTCATGCTCTGTCTCTCTCTGTCCCAAAAATAAATAAAAAACGTTGAAAAAAAAATTAAAAAAAAAAAAAAAAAAACTAAAAATAGAACTACCTTACAACCTGGCAATTGCACTACTAGGTATTTATCCAAGGGATACAGGTATGCTGTTTCGAAGGGATACATGCACCCCAATGTTTATAGCAGCACTATCAACAATAGCCAAAGTATGGAAAGAGTCCAAATGTCCATCGACAGACAAATGGATAAAGAAGATGTGGTGTATATATATACAATGGAGCAGTCAAAAAGAATGAGATGTTGCCATCTGCAACTACGTGGACGGAACTAGAGGGTATTATGCTATGAGAAATTAGAGAAAGACAAGTATCATATGACTTCACTCATATAAGGAATTTAGATACAAAACAGATGAACATAAGGGAAGGGAAGAAAAATAACATAAAAACAGGGAGGGGGACAAAACATAAGAGACTCATGGGGCGCCTGGGTGGCGCAGTCAGTTAAGCGTCCGACTTCAGCCAGGTCATGATCTCGCGGTCCGTGAGTTCGAGCCCCGCGTCGGGCTCTGGGCTGATGGCTCAGAGCCTGGAGCCTGTTTCCGATTCTGTGTCTCCCTCTCTCTCTGCCCCTCCCCCGTTCATGCTCTGTCTCTCTCTGTCCCAAAAATAAATAAACGTTGAAAAAAAAAAAACATAAGAGACTCTTAAATATGGAGAACAGAGGGTTGCTGGAGGGGGGAAGGGCTAAATGTGTAAGGGGCATTAAGGAGTCCACTCCTGAAATCATTGTTGCACTATATGCTAATTAACTTGGATATAAATTAAATAATAAATAATCTAAAAAAATTTTTTTTCTAAGAATTAACTATAGATAATGTATGGTGACTAGAATATAGTAACTCCTCAATAAATGTCGGTTGAGCCCCCCCCCCCCCAAAAAAAGAAATTATATTTTAGGAAGAATTGTTCCTCAGAAGGTGAAGGAAGGAGATATAGTAGACAGTGGTAGCTGGCAGGTACAGACTGAGTCACTGATGGTTCTTGGCAAACAAATGATGTAGCTAGATTTCAAGGAGCTGCTGAATAAAATGAAACAGAAGAGGAAAGGGAAATGGGCAGAAAGGAAGAAAAAGCAAAGGGAAGAGTATGAGACCCTAGAAATAGATAAAAGGTTAGGCACCAAATTAGTACACCAAATCCTTTTCAATGCAAATTACATTTATTAGAAAGAAGAAACCTTAAAAATCATCTATTTCAAGATCTTCACTTGGCAGTAAGGAAATGAAGTCCCAGAACGGTTAAGCAAGACCTGACATGGGACTGGAACTCAGATATACTAAATCACAGCTTTAATGCTCTTTCTACTACTGTAATCAAGTTAACAGTGACTGCAAAAAAACTAATTAATGCACAGAACACAGTTCTATGGAAGCTCCAAGAGAAACCTGGGATCAAATGAAGCTAGAATATTTAACTCAATTTCTAATAAAAAACACATTAAATTTTACCCTTGTTGTCTCAAAGTACATTGTTGTTGTATCTCAACTCACCTTAAGCAAATCATCTGAAAAAAAGGAACCAGTCTTTTTTAACATCACAGAATAAATTTGAAATACCTTTTGGGTTTTGTCTCTGGAATCCATTACATTTTCCAAGGAACTTTTATTTGATGTACCACCATCCTCTCTTCCTCCTTCTTGCCTTTTCTGTTTCTGCAGCTGCTCCTCCTGTCTGTCCTTTTCTTCAAGTTTTTTTCGAACCTCAGCTTCTTCATATCTAGTTGAGAAAACAAGTCAAGGTGTCTTTTATTGGCATGATCATGAAAAGTAAAGGACTTCCAGTTCCATAAAATTGGTACCCTACCTTAGGATATTTTATGGCAGCATACTTTCTCCCTCCAACTGAAATTTGATTCTGCCAGTGTTCTGTTACAAACCACAAATCATAAATTTGCCCTCTGTAGACTTAATTCAAATTGCCAAATATCCTGAAAAGAAACACTATGATCTCAAGTTAAAGTTGTTTAATGTTTTTTGTTCTTTCCTTACACTAATTTCAACCTTTCCACTGAATTTCACATCTGCTGCAATTTCTTTTACAAAGGACTTAAAATCCTAAAATTAACTCTAAAGACTCATTTACTTATAAAGTAGTTCAAAATATAAAAAAGACAATAAATAAGTGAGAAAATGGCCCTAATGACCAAAAGATAAAAGAATAAAGAATATTACTGTTGATAACAGTACAAGTAGGGAAAAACTTAGTAAATCCAAGAGAAACAGTCAATAGGGGTAACTCAAAGATTAGGAGAAATTCTACTCTACTTAGTTCATTAACTGGCTAAAGGAGGAAGAGAATAGTGATTCCAACTTTTATCAACCATCTTAACATACTCCAGCTCCAAGATTAGTAATTTCTGGGAAGGATGAAGGGAATACATTAATTCAAAAAAATAATTTGTAAGTAAAGACTATGATGTATATAATTAGACTAGTTAATTGATCCAAGTGTGAAAAATCATTAAGAAAAACCGTTCCTCTTTTATTTCATTATTCAAAGAATGACTAACCAAAATAAATAAAAATAAAAAAAGAATTATTAATAACTAAAAATTCAAACATACTGTTTTTAATTTCTAATTACTTTCTAAGTCTGATAAGGCACTCATGACAAATATTAGAATTAGATTTGTTTTTAAACATACATAATTTTTGCAAACTATGCAGTTCAAAACTAACCACAAATACTTCATTTCCCTAAGACCAATGTCCAGTAGCACATTATAACCTGGGGAATATGAGGAATTATATTTTTCTCAAGAATCCTGCCAGAGAGTTAGAAAAAATTGGACCTGAGCTCCCATCTACTCTACCAATGCTTACCTTAAGAATCTATCATTCTACATATTTTTAGATTTTCAGTAAAATATGAATGGTAACACATGAACACAATAAAGGCATTAATATGGCAAAAGATTCTCATTTCTGTGTTCCAGTTAACGTAAGATTTATTGCTAGGAACTGGGATTCATATGCATGGTCAGACAAGTTCTAAATATTATTTTTATCTTCTAAATATATGTTCTTTTAAAGATTTTATAGTAATGTTTGTACCTGAGTTTAAGGCTTTCAGAGAGTCTTTCGGCTTCTTCAATAGCTTTTTTGATGTTTGCAAGTCCAAGTATTGAATGAAAGTAGTCCTAAAATTATAAGAAAACCATCCCATAATTTTAGTACTGGCCATTGTACACAGCACTAATGCTAAAAACGTTAAAATCATGGTGCTATGTAAAAGAAAGGTTGGATGAAAACATTATGATTGAATGAAGTATTTTTTTAAACTTTTAACCTACATAAACACAACTTATTTTCTAAATGTTCCAAAGTATCTCTTCATATCAATTGTATGCTAAAAAAAACTAATAGGTAATAATTTTATTTATTTGGGAGACACCTTTAAGTAGTATAAATACTATTCTTACTATTTATGAGTAAGTGCCAAAAAGCAAAGCTTTCAGTAGCAAAATATATATTTCCTTTTGTAAATATGTTAGTTTTTTTTCTCTAGTCTGAGAAGCAGTAAATTGTATATTGACGTGGGATTTATTTTGTTTTACTTGTTTTATACTGAGATGTTTTGGGGCTTCCACCTTTATTTTATAATAGTGACCCACCTCTCAAGTGGAGTCAAACATTTGATATAAAACAAGTTTCACATCCAAGGAAACCTTGAATGAAAATCAAATGGTAGAAATAAATCATTAACAATACACTCTTCTTTAAACACACACACACACACACACACACACACACACACACACACACACACACACAACTTGTTTGGCACATAATTTACTAACAAGCATAATAAAGTTAAGAAAAATTGTAGTAGTGTGTCCTCCCTAAGGAATATAAAGGAAAAAAAGCCCTCAAGGCAACCTGGCTATAAGCATACATGACATTCCTCCCAACCTTGTAACACAAGACCACTTAATCAGACTACATGTTTGTGTGTTACCATATATGGAAGACAAAGAAATAAAAAATATATAAAAAAACTATGCCACATGACATTCAGGGCTCAGTTCTTCGGGTATGATCTCAAATGAGCCATTGCTGGCATGAATAAAGCTGCTTCCTAAACAGAAAAGCCTCGGTGTCACGACTCTCTGTGCGAGAATCCTGCTACAAGATCACTTCTCTAAGAAGTCACTCACTGAATCCTGCAGTCAGAGGTATCTTCAAATCAAGGTTGGTTTGACATGACGATAGCATAGTGAGACTCAGCTAACTGATTTTTGGATCTAATTAGCCACAACCTGTCAATGTGACTGTGCAAATAGAGCCTAGTAGCACAGTTCATCACAAATGATATAGTAATAAAACGTAAAAAGATCCAAGGGAGTGCCTGGGTGGCTCAATCAGTTAAGCATCAAACTTAAGCTCACTTGCTTAAGCTTCTGACTCTTGATTTTGCCTCAGGTCATGACCTCACCCATCTTGCCATTCATGAGTCAAGCCCTGTGGAGGGCTCTATGCAGACAGTGTGGATCCTCTGTCCCTGCCCCTCTCCCATTTTCTCTCTCTCTCTCTCAAAAATAAACAAACTTAAAACCTATAGCTATCATATATCTATCTAGCCTAAAAGAAGATCATGTTTGGGGGTACCTGGCTGGCTCAGTTGATAGAGCATGAGACTCTTCTCAGGGGCAGGGTTATGAATCTGAGCCCCATGTTGGGTGTAGAGATTACTTAAAATAAATAAATAAGTAGGTAATGTTTCAGTTAGGCTTATTCTTCTAAATAAAGACTAAATAAATTAAAAGGATCCTTCCCTATATAATTTCAATAAAAGTTTAGTTTTTTTCAATACTGTATCAACTGAAAATTACAGTGGAAACTGTAATTACTTCAGTGCCACAATGTCCAGACTTTAGATGCAATATTCTCTTAACAGAAAACAAAATTTAGTCATTACTGTAAGGTTTCTCTCATAAAAATAAAACACAAAAACAAAAAATACCATGACTTGTTGTATTAATTTTTTGACATGAATTTATTAAAAAGCCAGCGTAAGCCCAGCCTAACACTGTTTAAATGCTGAAAACATTGTGTTTAGGCATACCTGTTACAAATTTCCAGAAGGCCCTTCCCTAATATTAGTAAGGTTTCTTGTCAATAATTCTCTCTTTCCGTGCTCTTAAAGGATCACAGTTAAAGCAAGTATGAATATTTTCAAGTTTTCAATATTGACAATTGGCAAAATAAAAAAATAACATCCAATTCTTACACAACTAAAAATGTTTGCTTCTCAGGTTAACCCAAGGAAAACTTTCTTACTCCTGAACATGCAAATTCAAACAACTTGGGGTGCCTGGTGGCTCAGTCGGTTCTTGATTTTGGCTCAGGTCATGATCCCAGGGACATGGGATCGAGCCCTACATCAGGCTCTGTGCTGAGAGTGTGAAGTGCTTAATATTCGCTTTCTCTCTCTCTGCTCCTGTCCTGTTTCATGTTCTCTTTCTCAAAAAAATAAAAAAATAAAAAAAATTAAAAAAATTAAAAAATCAAACAAATCTCATGATTTCCCAAACAAAAAAGTTTGCCTATAATATTTAGGAATAATCAACAATAATGCCATACAGACTTAAAAATTTAATTCTGATTTTATCTAGACTTTGCTACACTAATATTTTCAGTATCATTAGTCTTCCACCCCCTTTTCAGATAACCCTGAAAACATTCTTCATAAACTGTTTTCAACGAGTAAGAAATATGTCTTCTGCTAGTGAGCTTGTGAAGTTCATGTCTTATCTAAATCTGAAATATTCCCTCATGTACAAGAGTGAAAGATATAAGTTTCTGAAGAAGACTGGTGAAACTACATTCTGTCACAACCTGATTTAAAGGGTAAAACCCAGAAAATATCTAGCTAACAAATTAAAAAAAAATCTTTTTAATGTTTTAGAGAGAGAGAGAGAGAGAGAGCGCACGCGAGTGAGAGAGTGCGAGTGGGGGTGGGGCAGAAAGACAAGGAGACACAGAATCCGAAGCAGGCTCTAGGCTCTGAGCTCTCAGCACAGAGCCCGATGCGGGGCTTGCACTCCAACCATGTGATCATGACCTGAGCCAAAGCTGGACACTCAACTGACTGAGCCACCCATGCGCCCCATCTAGTTAGTAAATTTGACTTTTCACATACTTGGCGTGCACTGGAGATGCTGGGCTAAATAAAATAAAACGAAAAACAGTTCTAAGGCAGAAGCAGATGTGTACCCTGGACAGAGCAAATGAACAACTGCAGTATATAAGATAACAGCCAGGGTTACCTGAGCCTTTGCAGGGAACTTCCTAAGCTGAACAACTCCTGCCACTTTCAACTACTCCCTTTGGAAATGCAATAGATACTCTGTGGAAATGGAAAAAATTTATCGATTAAACTGCACTCCTAACCTTCTCAAGTTAAAAAGTAGTAGCAGCAAAAACACTACCAATCTTCTCAAAGGATAAAAGTAACTACTAACTTAGAAAAATACAGCAAGGCACCTGGGTGGCTCAGTCGGTTAAACGTCTGACTTTGGCACAGATCATGATCTCACGGCTTGTGGGATTGGGCCCCACATTGGGCTTTGTGCTGACAGCTCAGAGCCTGGAGCCTGTTTCAGATTCTGTGTCTCCCTCTCTCTCTCTGCCCCTACCCTGCTCGTGCTCTCTTTCTCTCAAAAATACACATTAAAAAAATTTTTTTTAAAAAAAGAAAAATACAGTAAAAAGTAAACATAAAAACCTGGCCCTCCTACAACAGACAAAATGGCAGACACCAAAACCACCAAGTTATCCAAAGCTGCAACTCTTTCAAAGTATTTACTTTACTAATAAACACTTCTACACTTCTTTTTTTTTTAATTTTTTTTTTTTCAACGTTTATTTATTTTTGGGACAGAGAGAGACAGAGCATGAACGGGGGAGGGGCAGAGAGAGAGGGAGACACAGAATCGGAAACAGGCTCCAGGCTCTGAGCCATCAGCCCAGAGCCTGATGCGGGGCTCGAACTCACGGACTGCGAGATCGTGACCTGGCTGAAGTCGGACGCTTAACCGACTGAGCCACCCAGGCGCCCCTACACTTCTTTTTTAAAGCAATTTCATTTTTGGGGTACCTGGGTGGCTCAGTTGGTTGAGTGTCTGACTTCAGCTCAGGTCATGATTTCATGGTTCATGAGTTCGAGTCCCACGTTGGGCTCTATGCTGACAGCTCAGAGCCTGGAGCCTGCTTCAGATTCTGTGTCTCCCTCTCTCTCTCTGCCCCTAACCTGCTCGTGCTCTGTCTCTCTCTCAAAATAACCATTAAAAAAAATTAAAACATAAAATAAAGTGATTCCACTTTAATAGATACCGTAAAAACCATCAAAGAACATGCAGAAACATGTTTGAATTTGGGAAGGCCAAACCTTACCTGCAGACAGACATGCCCAAGAATGTTCTAAGGCAGGACCAATCTAGCCATCTGTGGACAGGAGGATTCATCTCCAAATGCAAGGGGCCACCTTTCCAAGGCTACATCTAAATCCCTGTAACTATTATTAACATGACTTTGCTGGTGAGAAGAAATACCAGCAATGATTTACCACAATTTTTTTAAGTGTATTTATTTATAATTTCTACACCCAATGTAGGGCTCTAACTCACAATCCTGAGAACAGGAGTCTCATGCTCTACCGACTTAGCCAGCCAGGTACCCCTATTACTATTAAATCAAACATTAAAGTCATCCCTTAACCCACTTAACCAAAAGAAATTATACTGGTGACACTACTCTGGAAAAAAAGTTATTTCAAAGAATATGAGAACTCTTTTTTTTTTTTTTTGTACTTCTGTAAGTCAATTTAAACAAGGCAAGCCAATTCTACCACCAGTGAACAAAATAAAATCTCAACACTAATTCAAGAATGGCTTCTCCACCAGGTAAGAAACCTATAAGCAGTATTTGACTACTATTGTCTGGCAGCAAGATTATTACTAAATAAAGGTGGAACCACCAAAACAATATTCCTCCAATTTCATTAGTGTCTATGTTCTTCTTTTGCCTATTTCTGGTGCAACTGAAACACAACCATTTTCTCTAGCAACATTTATCCTAGTCATTAATTCTTTTTAATCATTTACACCTCTCCTACCCTCCTTCCCTAACTCCCCATGGCTTCAGCAAAGTGGAAGAAAGGTACCTGCTCAAAGGATTAAAAGAAAAAGTAATAATAATAACATTGATAATAAAAAATAAAAATGGAAGTAATCAGTATTAACTGAACCCTAACATGACTACAGTGTCATTCAAATATAAAAAGCTGTCACATAAAAACAAGGGACTGACTAATCACTTGCTGAATGAAACAGGAAGATGTGGTGTGTAGGTATGTGTACATACACTGGAGTATTACACAGCTGTAAAAAGGATGACTGTGTAATGTATGACAACATGGATGGACCTAGAGGGTATTATACTAAATGAAACAGATTGAGAAAGACAAATGTGGAATCTAAAAAAGTACAAATGAATAAACAAACAAAAAGTAGAATCATACCTGTAAACACAGAGAACTGATGGTTGCCAGAGGGAAGGGGGGTGGGGAGATAGGGAAAATGGGTGAAGGAGAATGGGAGACAGGCTTCCAGTTATGGAATGGGTAAGTTATGGGAATAAAAGGCACAGCATAGAGTAGTCAATGATACTGCAATAGTTCTGTATGGTGAGAGATGGTAGCTACACTTGTGGTGAATACAGCATAACACATAGTTGCCAAATTACTATGCTGTACACTGAAACTAATCTAACACTGTGGGTCAACTACACTCAAATAAAAAAGTTAAAAAACAACAAAACACACACACACAAAATAAGTGACTAAACCTCGAACCCTGAGAAAGTACAGCTGCAGTCACATTTTTATTTTAATGTTTATTTATTTTTGAGAAAGACAGAGAGACAGAGCTTGAGTGGGGGAGGGGCAAAAAGGGAGGGAGGCCCAGAATCTGAAGCAGGCTCCAGGTTCTGAGCTGTCAGCACAGAGCCTGATGCGGGGCTCAAACTCATGAACTGCAAATCATGACCTGAGCCAAAGTGGGACGCTTAATCCACTGAGCCACCCAGGCACCCCACAATTTTCTTATTTAATACATGAGTAAACTGAATCCTTCCACTTGACTTGGCGATCATTTAGTGGAGAGGAAAACTGATTATGTGTCTGTATGCTGCTATAAACTTGTATTAATCCAGGCGCCTGGGTGGTTCAGTGGGTTAAGCATATGACTTCAGCTCAGGTCATGATCTCATGGTCAGTTTGAACCCCACATAGGGCTCTGTGCTGACAGCTCAGAGCCTGGAGCCTGTCTCCCTCTCTCTCTGCCCCTCCCCTGCTGACTTGCACATGTGTGCGTGCATTCTCTCTCTCAAAAATAGAACATTAAAAAAAATTGTATTAATCCAAGACAAATTAGGTATGTGTATATAGTGTGAGTGTATCCACATTTATACACATATAACTTTGCAAATAATCAAATTAAATCTGCTTTTTCTATCTGCAAAGGAGTTTGAACATGCTGCTGAATAATGTGATCTAAATTTCAGTATTAGTTAAAACTCTTAGAAGAAATCGATAGCTCTGCTGCGTAAAAATAACTTAGCAAATAAGAATGCAGAAATAAAAGGTACCTGCTGTTGCTTGAAATCAGGCCTTTTTTTGATAAGATTATAAACAGTCACATATTTCATATATAGTACATAGGCCCTTTCCTCATCACGATCTAATCTGCTTTCTTCTGCTGTCTTGAAGATCTTCAGGGCACTCTGTACATAACTTCAATTAGAGAAAAAAAAATAATTAAAACACTTAACACGTTGGCAGGGGGCAGGGCGAGTCATGTTTAAGGTCTACAGAGTATTTTGATAACATGAATTTCATAATGTAGATTGCATTACTTCATAACTGGTACAAAGTTAGATATATGTTAGGATACAACCTGAAAATTCCCCTAGCCTACAAATAAATACTTCTGTTTCCTAATAGTTGTTTATATTCCATCAAGCTATTCAAAATGCATCAACCCTAGTTTTAAAAGATCTGCTAATAGATAATCCTGAGGCAAGTGTTCCTTGGGCAGCCATGTAATAGTCATACTCTGATTAAAGAACAAAACTCCGTACCATTTTTACTGAAGAAAGGCAAAATCTTTATTACTTGAATGTTAAAATACTTTTCAGTTTTCTTCATCCCTTTCTAACTATGTTGTAAAAATTTCCCCACCTAAAAATCCAAAAAAAAAAAAAAGGGACAGGGAAGGGGACGTGATTCAATCTTTTCAGCCAGTTAAAGTTTTCTACAAAATGGGTGAACTGCACTCTTATTCACTGGTCCTGGTGGAAAAGAGATTTAAAATCTAAAAATAAGGCATTTTAAAATTCCACTTCAGTAAAATATTTAAAGATTCTGTGGCCTTCATTATAAGGCCATTTGCCTGGTTAACAGTCTTTAGAAAGCAAATTAATAAAATAGGCATTTCTGCAAGAGAAATGCAATCACTTAGGACTAAAGTTCTGGCAATCCAATTATAGTGTCAATGCTTATACATAATGCTCTTTATTGGCAACTTATTTATGCAAAGCAGTGCTTCTTGTTTTTCTATATTTTTCAAACTGCTCCACAACTGCAAACATGGATTAATGATGAAATTGGTCAGGCCAAGAACACCACACAAAGGAACAGGGCCAAAGTGATATTTAGGACCAAAGACAGTCCTATACAAGGACCAGTTTAGTCAGTGTGTATGCCCTGCCTAGCATGGCATCACAGTCCTAGGACAGAAGTAAATCAAACCAAAGCTAGAAAGGAGATTCCCTAGAAGAGCTTAGGAGTAGGTGCAACAGTGCTTGGGTTTTCTTTAAACTTTCACTCTGAGGCATGTACATTTCACGGGCTTATATGTAGCAGATCAAGGTGAGATGGCTGCAGTGCTGCTGTGAGTCCAGTGAAACAACCAAAAATCCTAAAAGGATTCTAGCAGTTTTTAGAATAGTGCTGTGACATAGCAAGAACATGAGTTTGTGGTTCTATACTTAGGGAGTCCTTCTGACATATCACTTCCTATGGGACCAGGGTGGTCCCAGAGCTAACCTAGACACTGTCAGAATGAAACTGATCTATCTTAGGATTAGGTAAAGATTTCTGAGAAAGCTTCAAGGTGGCTTTATCTTTCCCATTGTTTCCTATTTGAAAGTGATTCAACAGAAGTTAAAGAGCTGCTTTCTCTGTCACTGCATTAATATTACCAACTTAGCTCAAGAAGTGAAACAATCCCTCTCTTATTCTTCCTGCCCCTGAAAAGATCTCTTTTTAAAAAGCCCATTTTGTCCATAATTATGATGCTTAGAAATACCAGTTCATTTTGGGATTTTCTTTCTTGACCTTCTTTAAAGTTTCTACTATTCCTTCCTCTTCATCCTTGATGTTTTTTCTTTGCATTTTCTGTCTATTCATGTAGAAAATGACTCATAAAGATGTCCCTGTGCATTCATAGGTTTCTCTAGACGTCTGTTCACAGGTTCATTTGGGATCATACGTATCTTTTTTTTTAGGGCCTTCCATTTATGGAGGACCCACAGAACCCTTCTTTTCTCCCTGATTTCTACAATCTGCTTACCCCAAGTCCAGGGTATATGGCTGACTAAATCCATCTTTCTTTCTGAAACTCTATTTCCAACTCTACAATAATGTAGTTACTTCATTAATCTCCAAATCTCCTTTGTCGGTCAAAATTAATTCAGAGGAAAAGTTTGCTATTGCCTCTTGTCTCTTAACGGAGACAAAACTTCAAGAAGTTAACAATCTTATTGAAAGTCCATTTTTAGCAAAATTACTTCCAGTTGATATCAAAATACCTGGACCTCTCCCTCACAATTATATTTTATCTCAAGATAGATATTGTAATCATTATCAGTAAAGTATCATCTCTAGCCTTGACCTCAGCAGGTTGATAGACTCCATGTCTTCAAAAATAAAAATACATAAAATAAATCATTTAGTTAAAAGTTCATGTTAAATTGGTACAAATTAATATTATGCTGAATATAAGATAAAAAAAAATATGTATTTCACTTCCTTTAATCAAAGAAGCCTATGCTAGGACCAGATGTTCCATGTGAAACAAACAAGGATAAAAATGATCTTTAATTAGGAAGTATTTCTGCACTATTTTATGAAAGGACATTAACTGTGGCTGTATGAGTTTTGTAGAAACCTCGTAGTCTTCACCTCGTAAACTTATAATCTGATATATTGTCCAAAGAATAGAAAACATGCATTTTGCCAGAATACACATACATTCTGCCAAGATAAAGAACTTCTCTAAGCAGGTCTTATTCATGTGATGATGCCATTTTTCAAATAAGCTTCAAATTGACTACTCCTCTAATTCATTTAATAATACGGAAATGAAGTAAAACTTAATATATGATTCAGTGAAACTAGCAAAGAATACATACTTCTTCGTGCTTATTTTCTCTGGTTTAACTTCTGTCTTCTTATTGAGGTCTTTTAGTGAAGAACTGAGGTAGAGTTCTTTGGGAACTGAAGCCACAGCAGGCATGATGAATTAGCTTTACTTTTCCACTTTCACAACGGACGGTGTACTTCATTAAAAGTAGTTCTTTTCTGAAACAAAACAAATGCAAATAATTCCAATTAACAAGTGAAAAGACGTAAAGTTCTAAACTGACTCTTTTGTTAAAAGAGTTAAAAGACATAAAAGCCCTAAACTATATCTTTTGTTAAAAGAGTTAATTTCAAATTATCTTGAGTATCTATTTTGGGAATTCAAGATATAAAGGGTATCATTAAACAATTTAATTTTTTTCAAATATTCACTAAATGAATTATGATTTCTATTGCTTTGCCTTATTTTTTTTTTTAATTTTTTTTTTTCAACGTTTATTTATTTTTGGGACAGAGAGAGACAGAGCATGAACGGGGGAGGTGCAGAGAGAGAGGGAGATACAGAATCGGAAACAGGCTCCAGGCTCCGAGCCATCAGCCCAGAGCCCGACGCGGGGCTCGAACTCACGGACCGCGAGATCGTGACCTGGCTGAAGTCGGACGCTTAACCGACTGCGCCACCCAGGCGCCCCAGCTTTGCCTTAATTATTAAGAATCTTTCCTGTCAAAAGAATTAACAGAATAAGAACTTCTATATTTTTCTACCATTAAATCTGCATTAATGCATAGATCACAAGTAGAAAGAAGTTTCATTTAGAAATATTTCCCTCTCTCATTGATAATACCAGTTTATAAAAGGAAACAAACTGGGGGTAGGGAGTAGGCAGGGCCACTTTATGTGGAGCTAGGGATATATGAACAGAATACACCCAAGGACTTTGGTTTATTCTAAAAAGGGTCTTTGAAGCTTCATTACATTCTTTGCTCCTCATACACTGTGCTAAATTCTGATTAGGAAGATGGAGCAAGTAGTAAAATGAACATTAAGAGGAAGAAAAGCTGGGTATTTATCAATTGTGTGTGTATGTGTGCAGGAATGCATATAGGGCAGATCAGGAGAGCATAGCAAATGAGAAGTCTCGGTAAGATCCTAAGTTGTCACCAAATGAAAGCTTCAGAGGAATCCCATTAAATTTATACAATGTCTTCTGCTGTGAAGAACTAATTGCAATTCAAATAAATACAGGCATACCTTGTTTCACTGTACTCCATTTTATTGTGCTTCTGTTTTTTACAAACTGAAGGTTTATGGCCACACTGCATCAAGCAAACCTACTGGTGTCATTTTTCCAACATCTGCTTACTTCATGTCTGTGTCACACTTTGGTAATGCTCACAGTATTTCAAACTCTTTCATTATTATATTTTTTAGTTATCTGTGATTACTGATTATGACTCGCTGAAAGCTCAGATTATGGTTAGCATTTTTTAGCAATAATTTTTTATTAAGTTTTAAATTTTGATTTCAGTATAGTTAACATAGCGTTATATTAACTTCAGGAGTACAACGTATTGATTCAAGAATTCTACGCATTACTCAGTGCGCTTCATGATAAATGTACTCTTTACTCCACATTACATATTTCACCGATTGCCCCCCACCCCCCCCCACTCTGGTAGCTACCAGTTTGTTTGTGCCCGGGTGGCTCAATCAGTTAAGTGTCTGACTTCAGCTCAGGTCATGATCTTGCAGGTCGGTGGGTTTGAGCCCTGCATGGGGATCTGTGCTGATGGCTCAGAGCTCTCTTCAGATTCTGTGTCTCCCTCTCTCTCTGCCCCTTCCCTGTTCATGCTCTGCCTCTTTCTCGAAAATAAACATTTAAAAAATCTTTTCAAAAGAATCTGTTTCTTGGTTTGTCTACTTTGTTTTTTTTTCCTTTGTTTTGTTTCTTAAATTCCACGAGTCAATAATATGGTATTTGTCTTTCTCTAAAAATGTCATTTATATTCTCTAGTGCCATCCATGTTGTTGCAAATGGCAAGATTTCATTCTTTTATATCGCTAAGTATTTCATCACATATATAAAATGTTTCATATATATGCACCATATATAATAAATATGTAACATATAAAATATTTTACATATAATTATATGCCATACTCATATATATATATATAATATATACCACTTCTTCATCTATTCATCTACCAAAGAACACTTGGGTTGCTTCCATATCTTGGCTATTATTATAAATAATGCTGTAATAAACAAAGGGGTGCACGTATCCCTTTGAATTAGTGTTTTTGTATTTTGGGGGTAAATACCCAGTAGTGATTACTGGATTATTGGGTAGTTCTGTTTTTAACTTAAAAAACATTTTTTTTAATGTTTTTATTTGTTTTTGAAGACAGAGAGAGACAGAGTATGAGCAGGGGAGGGGCAGAGAGAGGGGGAGACACAGAATCTGAAGCAGGCTCCAGGTTCTGAGCTGTCAGCACAGAGCCCGACACGGGGCTTGAACTCATGGAGTGTGAGATCATGACCTGAGCTGAAGTCGGATGCTCAACCGACTGAGCCAACCAGGCACCCCTATTTTTAACTTTTTAAGAAACAGTCACACTGTTTTCAACAGTGGCTGCACCAGTGGCTGCGCAGTGCATGAGGGCTCCTGTTTCTTCATTCTTGCCAACATTTGTTTCTTGTGTCTTTGATTTTAGCCATTTTGGCAGATGTGAGATACCTCACTGTAGTCTTCATTTGCATTTAGATGATGATGATGAGTGACACCGAATACCTTTATGTGTGTCTGTTGGTCCTCTATAGGTTTTTTTTTTCTTTAGAATTTTTAAACGTTTATTTTTGAGAGAGAGAGCAAGAGCACGAGCAGGGGAGGGGCAGAGAGAGGGAGGCAGAGGGTCTGAAGCAGGCTCTGTGCTGTCAGCACAGAACCCAATGTGGGGCTCCAACTCACAAACCATGAGATTATGACCTAACAGACTATGACACCCAGGCGCCCTAGGTCTCCTGTGAAGAAATGTCTGTTCATGTCTTCTGCCTATTTTTAAACTAGATTATTGTTTTCGGCTATGGGGTTGTATAAGTTCTTTATATATTTTGGATACTAACTCTTTATCAGATATGTTATATGCAAATATCTTCTGCCATTCACTAGTTTGCCTTTGTTTCCCTTACCATGAAGCTTTTTGATGTAGCCCCAAGAGTTTATTTTTCTGCTTGCCTCATGAGATATATATAGAAAAATGTTGCTATGGCCAATGGTAGAGAAATTACTGCCTATGATCTCTTAGGATTTTTGTGGTTGCAGGTCTCACATGTAGGTCTTTAATCCATTTTGAGTTTATTTTTGTGTATGAAGAAATACATTGTGTGGTCCAATTTCATTCTTTTGCCTGTAGCTGTCCAGATAGCCCAACACAATTTGTTGGTCTTTTTTCCATTGTATATTCTAGCCTCCTTTGCTGAAGATTAAGGGACTATACAATCGTGGGTTTATTTCTGGGATTTCTATTCTGTTCCATTGATCTACTGTCTATTTTTATGCCAGTATCCTACTATTTTGATTACTACACCTGTGTAATAAAAGTCTGGAATTGTGATACCTTCAGTTTCATTTTTTCTTTTTCAAGATTGCCTTGATTACTTGGGGTCTCTTGTGGTTCCATACAAATTTTAGGGCTGTTTGTTCTAGTTTGAGTTGCTATTTTGACAGGGATTGCATTAAATCCGTAGATTGCTTTGGGTAGTATAGACATTTGAACAATATTTGTTCTTTCAACCTATGTGCATAAGACTGTCTTTCCATTTCTTTGTATCCTCAATTTCTTTCATCAGTGATTTATAGTTTTCAGAGTACAGGTCTTCCACTTCCTTGGTTAAATTTATTCCTAGATATTTTATTGTACTTGGCGCAACTGTAAATGGAATTCTTAATTTCACTTTCTGCTGCTTCTTTATAAGTGCATAGGAATGCAACAGATTTCTACACACTGATTTTGTATCCTGTGACTTTACCAATTAATTTATCAGTTCTGGTACTTTTTTTGGTTTATGCTTTAGGGTATTCTATATACAGTACCATGTCATCTGCAAAGAGTAAAAGTTTTACTTCTCCCTTACCAATATGGATGCATTTCTATTTGTTGTCTGATTGCTGTGGCTAGGACTTCCAGTACTATGTTGAATAAAAGTGGGGAGAATGGACATCCTTGTCTTGTTCCTGATCTCAGGGGGAAACCTTTCAGTTTTTCACCATTGAGTATGATGTTAACTGTGGGTTTTTCATAGATGGACTTTATTATGTTGACATATGTTTCCTCTACACCTACTTTGTTGAGGGTTTTTGTCATGGATGTTGTACTTTGTCAAATGCTTTTTCTACATCTATTAAAATGATCATATGGTGTGTATCCTTTCTCTTACTGATGTGATCTATCACAGAGATTGATTTGTGAATGCTGAACCAACCATCCTGCCATACCAGGAATAAATCTACTTGATCATGGTGCATTTTTTTTTTTTTTTAATGTATTGTTGGATTCAGTTTGCTAGTATGGAAATATTGGCCTATAGTTCTCTTTTTTTATGGTGTCTTTATTTAGTTTTGGTATCAGGGTGATACTGGCTTCATAGAATGAATTCTGAAGTTTTTTTCTCTTTTAGTTTTTGGAATAGTTTGAGAAGAGTGGGTATTAACTCTCCTTTAAATGTTTGGTAGAATTTGTCTGTGAAGCCGACTGGTCCTGACTTTTGTTTGTTGGCAGTTTTTGATGACTCATTCAATTTCCTTGCTGGTAATCAGTCTGTTCAAATTTTCTATTTCTTCCTGCTTTAGTTTTGGTAGATTATATACTTCTAGGAATTTATCCATTTCTTCTAGGTTGTCCAATTTGTTGGCATATAATTTTTCATAATATTCTTTTATAATTGTTTGTATTTCTGTGGTGTTGGTTGTTATGCCTCCTGTTTCATTTGTGATTTTGTTTATTCAAGTTTGTTTGTTTTTGAAGAGTCTGGCTAGAGGTTTATCAATTCTGTTGATCTTTTTAAAGGACCAGCTCCTGATTTCATTGATCTGTTCTATTTTTTTGTTTTTGTTTCTATGTCATCTATTTCTGTTCCAATCTTAATAGTTCCTTCCTTCTGTTGGTTTTAGGTATGTTTGTTCTTTTTCTAGCTCCTTTAGGTGTAAGGTTAGGTTGTTTGAGATTTTTCTTGCTTCTTGAAGTAGCCCTGTATTACTATACACTTCCCTCTTAGAACCACTTTTGGTGCATCCCGAAGATTTTAGACTGTGGCGTTTTCATTTTCATTTGTTTCCATGAAATTTATGATTTCTTCTTTGATTTCTTGGTTGACCCATTCATTGTGTAGTACCATGTTATTTAACTTCCATGTAGTGCTCTTTCCAGATAGTTTCTTGTAGTTGATTTCTAGTTTCATAGTGTTGTGGTCAGAAAAGATGTATATTACTGATCTTGAATTTGTTGACTTGTTTTGTAGCCTAATATGTGATCTTTTGTGGAGAATGTTCCGTGTGCACTTGAAAAGAGTGCATATTCTGATGTTTTATGATGGAATATTCTGAATATACCCGGTAAATCCCTCTGGTCAGTGGTCATTTAAAGCTACTGTTTTCAGTGTGACTGACTGGCACAGTGAGAAGAGTATGTGACTCTTGATCTAGGGGTTGTGAGTTCAAGCCCCATGCTGGGTGTAGAGATTACTTAAACAAACATAATTTTTTTTTTTAAATTTTTTTTTCAACGTTTTTTATTTATTTTTGGGACAGAGAGAGACAGAGCATGAATGGGGGAGGGGCAGAGAGAGAGGGAGACACAGAATCGGAAACAGGCTCCAGGCTCCGAGCCATCAGCCCAGAGCCTGACGCGGGGCTCGAACTCACGGACCGCGAGATTGTGACCTGGCTGAAGTCGGACGCTTAACCGACTGCGCCACCCAGGCGCCCCAAACAAACATAATTTAAAAATAAAGCTACTGTTTCCTTGTTGATTTTGTTTGGATGATCTGCTCATTGATGTAAATGGGACAATAAAGTCCCTTTCTGTTATTGTATTACTACTAATGATTTCCTTTATGCTTGCTATTAACTGTTTAATGTATTTGGGAGCTCCCATGTTGGGTACATTAAATATTTACGATTGCTATATCTTCTTGCTGGATTGTCCCCTTTATGATTATATAGTGTCCCTGTCTGTTACAGCCTTGCCCTAATGTCTATCTTGCCCAATGTAAGTATTGCTACCTTGGCTTTCTTTTGACATCCATTTACAAGCTAAGTATTTCACCATCCCCTCACTTTTAATCTGCAGGTGTCTTTGGTCTGAAATGAACCCCCTGTATGCAGCATTATTCATGGGTTTTTTTTTTTTTTCTTTAATGCACTCTATCACCTTATGTCTTTTGACTGGAGCATTCAATTTACGTTCAAAGTAATTGTTGATAGATATGTATTTATTGCCATTTTATTACTTGTTTTGTGGTTGTTTCTACAGATTTTCTCTGATCCTTTTTTCTCTTGCTCTTTCATGATTTATTGGTTTTCTTTAGTGATATACTGGAATTCCTTTCTCTTTGTTCTTTGCATACCCATTACTGGCTTTTTATTTGTGGTTACTCTTAGGTTTATTATAACATCTTATATATATAGTAATCTATATTAAGTTGGTGATCCACTTTGTACTCCTCTCCCACCCCATGTTTTAGGTATATGGTGTCACATTTTACATCCTTTTATGAATCCTTTAATTTTTACAGAAATACTCATTTTTACTGCTCTTGTGTTTTTTTACTTTTCATCCTCTCATGGTCTTTCCTTTCCATTCAATGATTTCCCGTTAATATTTCTTGTTGGGCTGGTTTAGCACTTATGAACTCCTTTAATTTTGTTTGTCTGAGAAACTCTTTATCTCTCCTTCTCTTCTGAATGCTAGCCTTTCTGGATAGAGTATTCTTGGCTGCAGATTTTTCCCTTTCAGCACTTTGAATATATTATGCCACTCCCTTCTGGCCTGCAGTTTTTGCTGCAAAATCTGCTTACAGGCTTATGGGGCTTCACTTGTATGTAACTATCTTCTTTTCTCTTGCTGCTTTAAGAATTTTTTATTACTACTTTTTGCCATTTTAATTAATATGTTTTGTGGTATGGACCTCCTTGCATTAATTTTTTTGGGAAGATCTCTGCGCCTCCTAGACTTGGATTTCTGTGTCCTTTCCCAGATTAAGGAAGTTTTCAGCTATTATTATTTCTTCAAATAAATTTTCTATCCCCTTTTCTCTTCTTCGGAGATCCCTATAATGCAGATGTTACTACACTTGATGGAGTCAGAGTTCCCTACAACTATTCTCAATTTACCTAATTTCCTTTCCTCTCCTTTGCTCAGCTTGGTTACTTTCCATTACTCTTCCAGGTCATTAATTTGTTCCTCTGCCTCATCTAGTTTGCTATTTATTCCATCAGGTGTATTTTAATTTCATTTATTGTGTTCCTCTTTTTTTTCTTTAGTGGTTTTTTTTTTTTTTTTTTTTTTTTGAGAGAGACTGAGCAGGAGCAGGGGAGGGACAGAGAGAGAGGGAGACACAGAATCCAAAACAGGCTCCAGGCTCTGAGCTGTCAGCACAGAGCCCAATGCGAGGCTTGAACCCATAAACCCCAAGATCATGACCTGAGTCGAAGCTGGACACTTAACCAACTGAGCCACCCAGGTGTCCCTCATTTATAGTGTTCTTGATATCTGGTTCTGTTTTCTTTGTTAAGTGTCTCATTCGCTGATGTAGTCCACTCTTTTCTCAAGTCTAGTGAGTTATCTTAGTGATCATTACTTTAAATTCTTTAGCAGGCACATTATATCCATTTCACTTAGTCTTCTGTTGCGGTGTGGTCTTGTTCTTTCATTTTGGACATATTTCTCTGTCTCCTCATTTTGTTAACTTTGTTTCTCTGTGGTATGAAGGTAAGCTACATCTCTTGCTCTTCATGTTAATGGCCTTATGAAGAAGAGGTCCTGTAATGTCCTGTGTTCAATGTCCCCTGTTCCCCAGGGCCTGGTGCTTCAGGGAGTATCTCCCATGTGTGTTGCGTGTGCTCTGCTGTTGAGAACCTGGCCTCTTTTTCCTTCAATCCAGTTGTCTGCAGAGGCTCTCTTTGCCTGTTGTGGGCAGTGTTTGATCCCAGGTGGGGTGGGACACATTTTAACGAGGTGTGTGGTGGTCGGCTTGCGAAATGAGATGTGTCACTGCTGCCGGTATTACTGAGGTCCCACAAAATGCATGCATCGGGAGACAAGGTGTTGGTGGGGTCTGTGCCAGTCTTCTGGGGGAGGGGGCCTGCAGTGCCCAGGCTGAGCCAAGTGTGACTGGGAAGGGCGATCTGCCAAGTACAGGGATCAGGCTTGGTGTAAGCAAATTACGTAGTGAGTGTTGGTGCTATGCTGCTTCCTGCAGGTGGCACTGTGTTTATACTGGGGAGAGTGTGCCAGCTCCTTTGTTCCTGTTGGGGTCTCTCTGTGATCCCTGCCTCTCTAGGCCACACTCTGAATAAATCACTCTCTTTTCCACTTGCCTCCAGTGTTTTTCAAACTGCTGCTTCCAGGCTGTATCTTCATGGGCTGTTTGTCGTGCTGTCCCTTTAAGGTTGGGGACTCCACTTCCTAACACCTTCCTGGCTCTCCAAGAACCCAAGCCTGCTGATTTTTAAAATCCCAGGCTTTAAGTCCCACTGGTAAAATCCCAGGCTCTAAGTCCCACCAGTCGTAAGAACTCACAAAATGCAGCTCCTCTCGCTTTCAAAGCAAATGCTATGGGAAAATGTCTCCCCTGTGTGGGCTCTCTGGTGTGAAGCTCTCTGTTTTTTGCCCTTCTTCTTACCACCAGTTCCCTCCCCACCATAGATAACTGCAGTTCATTTTGCTTCCAAACTGTATCTCTGCCCTCCCTACCTTCTCTGATGGGGCCTTCTTCTTCCACACCTTTAGCTGTGGAATTTGTTATGCCAGTCTCCAAATCATTTTCTGGGCCATTTACACTGATGTGAGTGTTATCTAGTAGTAACTCTGGGACAAGGTGAGCTTAGGGTTCTCCTACTCTACCATCTTCCCAGCCAGCAATAAAGTATTTTTTTAATTTAGCAATGTAGTTTTTTAGACCTACGCTATTGCACACTAAATAGACTATAGTACAGTGTAAACATAACTTTCATATGGATTAGGAAACAAAAAAATTCATTTGGTTCTTTTTATTGCAATATTTGTTTTATTGCAGTGGTCTGGAACTGAACTCACAATGCCTCCAAGGTATGCCTGTAACTACATTAATGCATTTAACAGACTGTAACTTTTCCCCCCATCATTTTCTTTCACTATCTTAATGCTCTTCCTTTTATCAGTTTACTTTTATTAGATGAGTGGTCATCAATGAATATCTAATCCTGAAAAGCTGAGTAAGGTACAACTTAGGGGGAAAAAGGCATCTGTTCACTTTTGTGAAACTCCAAAGGCACCCTGATTTGCTTTGATTCTAGTCATGTTTTATATTAAATACTAATATTTTGTGATTTTTTAAAAACTTATTCCTTCTAACCCTGTACAATCAACCGACTGCCTTAGTCACCAAACCTAGCTATTTTTCTCTAAAAGTTACATTTTTATAACATTCATGTTTTTCCATCTTATACTTGCTCTATGTACCTACAAACACATGTTTAATCAAATGCTTTACTTAGCAGTTTCAGATCTCTGCATTTAGGAACAAGTCTTAAATAGAAGCACTTTCTACACTTGTCTCTCCACTCTGTGTTCTGTGACTAAAGCCAAAGGGATAGGGGAGGAAAAAAAACCTTTGGACCACACCATCATTCCCAAATGGATCAAAAACATTAAATGTCCTTCTAGTTACATATCTAATTCATCAACAATTCATCACAAAAACAGGTCACAGCACCCATTAAGTAGAGTATGACAGGGATCCCTTGGATTTCCTCACAATTACAGAGACTACAGAATTGTCTGAGTATCTTAACTTGCAAAAAACACTATGTTATGTATTAAAGATATAAAGGGTATATAAGACATGGTCCGTGACTTTCCAAGATAAACAGTTTAACCACAGAACACCCTTTCGTCCCCCATTCCCACCTCCTGCCTATCCCCCCAACTCTGAGTGAAAAAGCAGGAATATATATAACACCATTTGTATAAAGTTTTAAAACAAATTAAATTTAACAGTGTATTGCTTAAAGATACAAATAAGATAAATCTACAAAGACAGACAGGAAATGATAAACATAAATTCTGTATATGGAGAGGCAGACAGAGGATGTAATCAGGAGACACATACAAGGTATCAGTAAGGTTTTATTCCTCAGCTTCAGTGGCACATTTGAAGGTGATCATACGGTAATCATTTTATTGTCATGCTTCATAACATATAAAAGAATTTAAGTAATGTACTTAACATAGATCTCATAAAAAATTTTAAAGAAAGCAATTAACTATGAGTATAACAATGCAAATATGAATAAAAATGTGCAATTGTATATAAATATGAAAACACCCAGACACATGTGAAAGTTAGGAAGTATGGGTAAAACAAAGACAAAATATGTATGTTTTAAAATATTGATTTAAAAAAATATATTTAGAATGGAAGAGCCTGATATATAAATCTTTTGGAATATAGCTTCCATACAGTGGTGTGAATTGAAGCAAAAGCATGAGCATTAAGGAATAAAGAAATGGAAACATTGTAGATAATTTGAAAAATAAAAAACTGGCAATAAAAAAGAGAATGCTGGGATAGAGTTGGATGGTGCTCCAGGAACATGATTTCTACTGAAATATAAGAAGCAATAGTTGAGGAGTAATACATTTGACTAAAGGAAAGCACAGTAAGGTCAAGAAACTCTTAAGGAAGGTGGTTAAGGAAACATATAGCAGAGGGCAGGGGACACTGGAGCTGGGACTATTAATGAGGCCAGAAGACAGATAATGGTAACAAGAGCTATTTCTGACTCTTCTGCCCTCAAGTAGATCAGCTAAGATCTTAGGCTTACTTAGCCAACAGTGAACAAATATCTGCTCCCCCAATACAAACCACCTCTTGAAATGTAATTCCCCCAAAACCCAATCATTTTTTGTTGGTGATACTAGTAAGTGTACTAAGACAGGGACTAAAGCCAGAGTTAGGCAGAGTAACCAGGTACCAGTCTGACAGTACCTGTTTTTCCAACTCTATTCTCTATCTGGGTCACAAGTTAGTGGTCTAACCACAGAATATATGTTCAAAAAGTCAGATAGAGCCTATTTTGTTGATTCATGACAATTAGGTTTCTTGGCTGGGAAAGAAAGCTATTGATTTGAACCTTCTAAAATTAAGGTCTAGACAATATTCTCAGTTGCATCTGTTTTTCATGATTACCTTTAAAGCTTGGATCTTTGAAAGACAAATAATACAAAAACTAATTATGCTACCTAGGTAACTTAAAATAGGAAACCATTAGCTATCTCAAGATTAAATTCGATTCAAACATTCACAGATATCCTGCTGTATAAAAGATATTGTGCTGCCAAGAACTCAAAGATTAGATATCTCTTTCCTCAACAAGTTTAAAAAAATTAACATGAAAGAGAAAGCTGGAAGCAATGGTAATACAACACAGTAAGATATCCAACTATAAAGAGTTACAAACATTGTACAATAAGAAAAATTAACAAGGAAGATTAACCATGAGAAGAGGGATCTTGGAAGAGACAGCATTTATGTGAATCTTGGTAAAAGGCTTTTGACAGGAAAAAAATCAAAGAACATCTTTAGGAACTAGCCGATATAGGGAACGAACTAAGACCTACTAGACAGGAAAGCCTGAAAAAATAGTCTGGGAACAGAAAATGGAAGGCCTTGAATGTCACATTAAAGCATTTACTTTGTTTTCTAAAGGTAATAACCATAAGGTTCTGAAGAAGAGAGTTACATGATCCAAACTGGCAACACTACAAAGTTAGGTTTTAAAAGACTGGAGATAAAGAAGACACTAGTAACCTATGATAATGATCCTAAGGAAAGATGATGAAGGTCAGAACTAGGGCAGGAGAGATGGAATGGAGGAGGCAGATACAAGAGACACTGCAAAGGTAGAATAACAGGGATTGGCTAACAATTAGATACATGGAGGGAAAGTACAATAATAAGATTACGGTGACAAAGTTTTTTCTGAGGGTTTCTGGGAGAAAGATTGTATTTTTTTTTTCAACGTTTTATTTATTTTTGGGACAGAGAGAGACAGAGCAAGAACGGGGGAGGGGCAGAGAGAGAGGGAGACACAGAATCGGAAACAGGCTCCAGGCTCTGAGCCATCAGCCCAGAGCCTGACGCGGGGCTCGAACTCACGGACTGCAAGATTGTGACCTGGCTGAAGTCGGACGCTTAACCGACTGCGCCACCCAGGCGCCCCATGAAAGATTGTATTTTTTTTTTTTAATTTTTTTTTTCAACGTTTATTTATTTTTTGGGACAGAGAGAGACAGAGCATGAATGGGGGAGGGGCAGAGAGAGAGGGAGACACAGAATCAGAAACAGGGTCCAGGCTCTGAGCCATCAGCCCAGAGCCTGACGCGGGGCTCGAACTCACGGACCGTGAGATCGTGACCTGGCTGAAGTCGGATGCTTAACCTACTGCGCCACCCAGGCGCCCCAAGATTGTATTTTTTAAAGTGAACTTCTCTGTCCTTATTTGATTTTTTTTTTTAAGATTTTATTTTTAAGTAATCTCTATACCCACTCCAATTTATAACCCCGAGATGAAGAGTAGCATGCTCTAGTGACTGAGCCAGCCAGGCACCCCTGTCCTTATGTGATTTTTGAGAATAGCTGAAATAAGAAAACATTTTCTCTAATAAAAGGACCAAGGTTGTTTTCATTTTCATTCACAAAATTATATAAATTATGCTGTTAAATAAGATGCCTGGTATTAAAAATACTTAACAGTACTGCCTTAATTGCTGTTTGTCTCTACAAGCACACATTCTACAGAAGTCAAAGTACAAGGTAAAGAGTATTTCCCCTACACAAATAAGACAGCAAAGAAGGATACATGTGTAACTTAAATCTATGCGAAATTTAATGTGTTAAATTCTTGATAAGTCATTCTGCTACACTTTAAAGTGAAAACCTCTAAAGAGATTTCAAAATAGACTGACAAAATAAATTAAGGGCTGTATCACTGGAGGAAATCATAATTTATTTGGGCTGTAACAGTAAAAACAAGAAAAAGAGCAGCAGCAGTTTGTTGTTGTCACAACAATCCTACTGATCCTTATAAAATGTTTAATATGTATAGAACTCAATTTATACAGTCTACTTGTTTAGCTCTAGAACTGAATATAACATACAGCCCACTAAAACTGTGTTATGCTTCAGAAAGGTTTGTAAGTTAAAAACAAATAAAAACAAAAAAGGATATGTAAGAAAAATTAAAGTTCTTCCAAAAAATTAATTTTCTTAAGATGTGTAAATCTGATAAAGATGAAATATTTCAGGGGCGCCTGGGTGGCTCAGTCAGTTAACCATCTGACTCTTGATTTCGGCTCAGGTCATGATCTCAGAGTTCGTGAGTTTGAGCCCCGCACAGGGCTTTGCACTGACAGGGTGGAGCCCGCTTGGGATTCTCTCTCCTCTCTCTCTGCCTCTCCCCTGCTCACTATCTTTCTCTCAAAATAAATAAATAAACTAAAAAAAAAAAAAAAAAAAGATGAAATACTTCAGCTTCAGTCAAACAGCAATGCTCCAAAAGTGAAATCCAGACAGTACTGAAATGAGCTAACAATGGGGGAAGGAAAGGGAACGCAGATGTATCCACCTCTCTGTTTATGACATCCTTCTGATTCTTCCAAAGAGAAAAAGTAGAAATGAGATGACCTGAACCACAAAGACTAAAAAGTAAAAAAAGTGAAGACTGAGGTTTGTGGTATTCAAACTGGTCCTGATATCTGAACTAGGGCTTCACACGAGCCACTGCCTGGGTTCTTGGCAAAGCTGAAAGGAAAGCAAAGTTTGTCTCCAGCAGGCATCCATCATCTCATCTCATCTCTACCCTTCTGACAGCAATAGCACTCATTATATCTTCTGATTGCCTTATATGTCATATAAGGCATTCTATACTCATTCTAATTTAAATGCCATAGAGTAGTAAGTATTCATGAAATGTTTTAATTTTTTTTTTAGTGTTTATATTTGAGAGAGGGAGAGAGAGACAGAGCATGAACAGGGGAGGGGCAGAGAGAGAGACGGAGACACAGAATCTGAAGCAGGCTCCAGCTCTGAGCTGTCAGCACGCAGCCCGATATGGGGCTTGAACTCACAAACCGTGAGATGATGACCTGAGCCAGAGTCAGATGCTTAACTGACTGAGCCACCCAGGCACACCTCATGAAATGTTTTAAAGTACTCTTAAAGTTGGGGCACCTGGGTGGCTCAGTCACTTAAGCGTTCAACTCTTGATTTCAGTTCAGGTCATGATCTCACAGTTCATGGGATGGAGCCCTGAATCGGGCTCTGCTGTCTGACAGCACAGAGCCTGCTTGGGGTTCTCTCTCTCACTCTCACTCTCTCTCTCTCTCTCTGTCCCTTCCCCACTCATGCTCTCTCAAAATAAGTAGATTAAAAAAAATAATAAGGTAATCCTAAAGTATTAAAAGGCTCAACCCCTTCAAGAATTAGTGACTGCTAAAACTTATTTTCTAAATATTTTCTAAGTATCTGCTATGTGTCTAGCACTTGCTGTGTGACAGTAGTGTTTTAAAAATCCACCTACACCTGGGTGGCTCAGTTGGTTGAGTGTCCGAATCTTAACTATCAACTCAGGTTGTGGTCTCACAGTCATGGGATCAAGCCCCGTGTCGGGCTATGTGCTGACAGCATGGAGCCTGCTTGAGATTCTCTCTCTCCCTCTCTCTCTGCTCCTCCCCTGCTCTCACGCACACACACACTCTGTCTCTCTCAAATACTCAAAAAATTTTTTTAACACTTTATTGTAAAGTAGGTTTTGTGATAGATGGCTTTGCCCAACTATTGGCTAATGTAAGTGATCTGAGCACGTTTAAGGTAGCCTAGGCTAAGCTATGATGTTTGTTAGGTTAGGTGTATTACATGCATTTTCAGCTTAATGATATTTTCAATTTATGATGGATTTATTGAGACATTACCCCACCATAAATTGAGAAGGATTTGTAATCCCTATAGTATTCCTTATTTTTTAAAGACCATTTAGAAGGTCACAATCAGCATTTAAAAAATAAAATTGACGAGAAAATGAGAGCATGTCACATATGGTAAGGTTAAGCATTGTTTCATCAAACTTCAGTTTTGTTTATATGCGTATGCATATACAGAACACTGGGTTGAAATGTAAAATGTATTTCTTACTATAGGTTACAAATGAAAAAGTGTACAAGTTCTGCAGAGTAATGCTATTCCAAGTGTGGCCCACAGACCAGTGATGGTTGGGGAACTGTCACCTGTGTGTGATAACATAAGAAATTTATGAAAGAATGTAAATCAATTAAGCACACTGAAGTTGTTATAGTAGCAAGACTTTCTCTGTGAAGAAAGCAATCCACTGATTCATATTCAAGCCTATCACACAGACTGACTACTTCGAGTGACACTGCTCTAGAGGATAAAGAGAGTCACCACAGGGTTTCTGATTCAAATCTTAGTTTAGTTACCAAGACCAATCTAATACTTATTAAATAATAAGCCATCAACTAATTGCTACTCTGTACATTAATATGTGACTCCAGTCACTGGGAAGTCAAAAGAAGGAGAAAATGCAGTGTAGCTTCTTCCAGCCACTCTCTTCTCTTTTGTGCTGGTCCTTCTGCTTTCAAGGACCAACTTAAGGTCCACTTCTTCCATCCTTGATGGCCCCAGTTCTTGGAAGTTCATTTCTTGATCTCAGGTCTACAGTATGTGTAATCTATGTCATTGCCTTTGCCTTAGTATGGTATTTGGGCCAAATGACAGTTATGACTAGGTTTTAAGACCCTCATACCTCATAAACATGCAGTGCTCATGATGATGTGATGACGCAGAGACAGAAACTAGCCCTATGGATGAGATTTAGCTATGAACAGAGAGAAAGGAGGGCATTCCAGAAGAGGAAACCAACATGAACAAAGACACAAAATGAGGAATTAGTATGGGAAGGCAATGAAAAAAATAAGGAATACTATAGGGATTACAAATCCTTCTCAATTTATGATGGGGTAATGTCTCAATAAATCCATCATAAATTGAAAATATCATTAAGCTGAAAATGCATGTAATATACCTAACCTAACAAACATCATAGCTTGACCTAGCCTACCTTAAACGTGCTCAGATCACTTACATTAGCCAATAGTCGGGCAAAGCCATCTATCACAAAACTTACTTTACAATAAAGTGTTAAATATCTCATATAATTTATTGAATACTATACTGAAACTGAAAACAGAATAGTTGGAGTGTATCAGTTGTTTACCCTCACTATCACATGGCTGACTGGGTGCTCTGGCTCACTGCCACTGCCCAGCATCACAAGAGAATATACCACATAGTGTTGCCTGGGAAAAGATCAAAATTCAAAATTTGAAGTACGGTTTCTACTGAATGTGTATCACTTCTGCGTCATCAAAAAGTTGAAAAATCTTAAGTCAAACCATTGTAAACTGGGCACCATCAGTACTGGGAAATTATCAGATCAATGGATTACATGCAAATGTACTCTTCACGTGTCACTACTCTGACATGCTAGATCCCTAGCACCTACCTCAGTCCTTACAGTCAACACTTAATAATGGTTGGCTAACAATAAATTATATTAGGTAAGGAGATGGAGTCATATTATGGAGGACTTCTGAAGCCGTCAAGTATTGTTTATATTTTATTCAGCAGGCAATAAACTAGTTTTGTTTTGTTTTTTTGAGAGAGAGAGAGAGAGAGAGAGAGAGAGGGAGAGAGGGAGACAGAGAGGAAGGGAGAGAGAAGAGCAAGCAGGGGAGAGGGAGAGAGAGACTCTTAGGCCCCAACGTGGGGCTCAATCTCATGAGGGCTCAATCTCATGACTATGAGATCATGACCTGGGCCACAATCAAGAGGTGGACGCTTAACCAATTGAGTCACCCAGGCACCCCTAAACCAGTTTTGAAGGGAAAAATGATATCTCAGGGCAGGTCAAAGTGGGAATATACAAGATGGATGTGAAGAAACAAGAACAAAAGAATAATACTTTGTAATCCCTTACAGCTATTCTTGGATAAGAATTAGCAGGCCGTTGCACTTAAGAGAACACAAAAAGGCAGAAGCATGCTTTTGTAACAGACTGAAACAGAAAATTTTCTCTTCTGTACACACACACACACACACACACACACACACACACACACACCACAGAATGGTAGTGGTACTAACAACAACAACAAAATGAATACTGTGGTCTTAAAAATGTCAGTTTACCGCAGCACTTCTCAACCTGGGCACTACTCCTATTTTGGACCAGATAAAAATTTGTTGTGGGAGGTTGCTCTCTGCATTGTAGGATATTTAGGAGCATCCCTGGACTCTACCCACTAGATGCCAGTAGTATTCATCTCCGTCCTGTTGTGACAACCAAAAATGTCTCCAGACATTCCTGAATGACCTCTGGGGGGCAAAATTATTCCCAAATGAGAACTATTGATTTACAGAAAATTTTGAACATGTATACAAAAAGAACAACACCTAAAGATGTCTTGACAGAGATGTAAATATGTAATTAGAGACTTGGTCCATAGAGAGACCAGACAAATATTAAATCAACTATTAAAGCATTAATGTTAATTTTGATAATCCCTATTGTTTTGGGAGATAACAAAGTATTGACACTTAAATGATATATTATCTAGGATGTGGTTCAAAATAATCTGATTTTCTTCACTGTTATGTATACTTTAAAATTTCTATAATAGTTTTTAAAACACAGACATCATTTATGCTAATAATAAATCAGGAGAATGAATCAAGGAAATAAGATCTTGTTTCTCTATAACTGATAATATACTTGAAGGGCTCAGAACCTGGTGGGGAGGAGTATGAAAGGGAATGTTTCTAAAAGAGGAAAGAAACAGCCTGAAGAAAAACCAGATAAGTGCAACATCATGAAAAGCACAAAAAAAGAGCTTCAAAGAACTTTAAGTTCTTACAATGCTTAAAAAGAAAAAAAAAAAAAGAATAAAGTAACTAGTCCTAGTTTTGAAGACTGACTGTATAAATTGTCTTCTATTTGGCAAACATTTATTAGACTACCTACATCTATTCAAGGTGCCATGTCAGAAGCTATAAGAAATACACAGACTATACCTCCTAACAAAGCTTCCACCTTTTAAGATGAAAGAGAAGTACACAATGTTAATATAAAGCAAAGAACCATCATATAGGTACTAACAAACCATGCCAAAATCTGTAACTTGAATTAAGACTATTCCTAGAAAGAAATCAGAAGGGTAACTGTTTTCTGTAACAGGTGTCTACTTACATTTATAACCTTAATCCATTTTGTACATCTTCTCCCTATCTCCTTAATTTTTTTAGCATATGCAAGAATAGTTGAACAGGGAACCACATCATACTTAGTATGTACCAAACACCATAAACAAAAGCAGACATGCTTCTCAATCTTAGCTGTAGAATCCCCTAAAGAATTTTTAAAAATATTGATGCGCAGAACCCACTCCTAAATGCTTATATTAGAATCTCAGAGCATGGGACTTGCACACAGGTATTTTTTAAAAGCTCCTCAGGTAAATTCTAACACGTGGTCAAGACAGATCCATGGACATAAAAAATGGATATAAGCATGTTACTAAAAGCAGTGAAACAGTATGACGATGACAATTAGGCTCTAGTTGATATCAATATTTTAAGTCTTATGATTCCCAATCTATCAAAATAATAAGAAACCATGTTCTTTTTCTTTTTGAAGTTTATTTATTTTTGAGAAGAAGAGAGAAAAAGAGAGAGAGAGAAAGAAAGAGAGAGAGAGAGAGAGAGAGAGAGAGAGAGAATATCCCAAGAAGGCTCCACACTGTCAGCACGGAGCCCAACATGGGCTCGAACTCACAAACCATGAGATCATAACCAGAGCCAAAGTCAGACGTGTAACTGACTGAGCTACCCAGGTGCCCTCAGAAATCATTTTCATTTTTAAAATTATGTAACTGAGAGAATAATAATTAAAATAAAACCTTCAGGATTCCTATACCCATAACTTTTTCAGGACTAATTTGTTTTGAAATTGGTATTATAACATGTAACAATTTCTCTTACTATAAAGACATACAGGTTCACATCATTATTGGTATGTTTCAGAGAATTCAGAATTATGAAAAACTAAACTGTAATGTGTTAGAGGAGACACTGACTTTATTCACCACTACACATGAGTAGTTTTACTTGAATTAGTATGGCGATAAATATGGAATTCCAAATAAGCTTAATATAATATTTCATCATTTACTATATTAAGTTTTATGTTATTAGAGCACTGTAGGTCTTGGTTTCACTTTCCATTTATTAGCACATGACTTCGGGCAAATTCCTTAAATCCTCCCAACACCAACACTGCTACTCCTCAGTTTACGTCATCTACAAAATGGGAACGATTCATCTGCTTCTACAGAGTTTTCCTAAGTACCAAATGACAAAATACCTACAGAGAAATGCTTTGAAAATTGTAACGTACTGTGAAGATACAAAGCATTATGGTTAAAGAAATCAGAAGTGTACCTTACTCCGCATCTACTATTAAATCCAAACATTAGTTTAATACAACTTTATTATAGTAGGTTAATGGCCCCAAATTCTTTGATATTCTTCCCTCCAAAAAAGGTAGGGTCTATCACTTGGTTAGGGGAGGGCTCTGACTGCTCTAACAGAGAATGCTGGAAGCAATGCTATGCCAATTTCTGGGTCCAGCTTTAAGAGACAGCTTTCACTTCTGTCTCCTCAAATACTTGCTCTTGAAACTCAAACTCCATGCTGTGAGACGTCCAAGGCACATGAAGAGTCCATGTGCAGGCGCTCCAGATAACATCCCCAGCTGAACTCCCAGACAACATCAACTGCCACCCATACGAATGAGCCATCTGGGATATCCCACTCGGGTAAGCTTTCAGATGACTCCAAAACCTAGCTGCTTATCTAACTACAAATGCATGAAACTCTTAAGTGAGAATCAACCAGCTGACCCCAGGCAGCCCAGAGAAATATAACAGATAAAACATTGTAGTTTGAAGCTACTTTGGAGTGATTCGTTATATAGCAATTGGTAACTGGGACAATAACAAATAGTTTTTTAAAAATGCTTCCTTAACTATATCTAATTTGGTTATCAACTCATATTTAATGGGCACATTTTCCCCTTAATCTCTACAAAAATAATTGCAACTTCATGTAGAAAATATGTTAGATATTTTAAGGGAAAAAAATCTAATATGCTTGATTTTAGAACTTTACAGAAGCCATTTTGGATCTTTCCCAGTATGTTCATATTACTGAACAAATGACCACAATGATTAATAAAGGTCAAGCAGATATACAGAGTTAAATGCTAGAAAGACATCTTTAAATTGTTTTTGTTTTTCTCATGCATTGTTTTCTTAAAGAACACATACCTACATGCTTACATGCAACTAATGCATATATAGGTCATTAATAACAAGTGTTGTTTTACTATTATAAGAATCTTACTATCTAATTTTAAAGATATACCTAATGTGCCACAAAAAAAGGGATACACGTTTCAAGGCAGCCAGAGCAATATGATAAAAGCAAAGCACAACCTACATCACCTTTCAGACAAACTGGTCCAGTACTGTGGAGTCACAAGAAACTATTTAAATCCATCAGAAAGACATTTGACAATGAACCTTAAACAGAATCTGTTGAAATGCAAAATCTGCTTACAGAGCAAAGCCCCAGGGCAAGCCTAGAACAGGTACAGTTCCTTAACAGTATCACTTGATATTTTTAATGGCTGCAGAAGACATACAAAAACTAAGACTGCTTGCAGATTCGGAAAGAGTAACATCCCTTTCATCTGAAACCCTCAAGGTGCTTAACAAATATTAAATGCCTTCAGGTAAGTATTTTGTTAGTGATTATATGACTTGCTTCAAGGTCATAGAATGAACTGGAGAAAAGAATGAACCCGAGAAGTGTGGTCTACAGCTTTATGTATAAATGAACATCAGTGCGATTCAGGGTTCTGAAATTACCAAGGTGGAGTGGAGGTGAAATTAACTTGTCCCGCAACTCCAGGAGAGAGGCCACATTTTAACAAAAGCTTTTATTTGGGAAAGTCATATTTTAATTCTGATGAGCTTATAGGCTCTTTAAACTCATACTTGGACTTCACTAAAACCAAGTTTGATTGGGACAGAGGAGGGATTGGGAAACAGTCTGAGAGATGGTATCAAAGGCCTGGAATTGTAGCCCGACAGCAGAAAATCAGAAAACGGAGGCCAGAGGAAGCAGGTCAAAGTCGAGTCTAAGTGTCGAAGAAGAACGAGGAATGGTCAAGGCCACCTCTAAGATCGGAAAACCTGAAAAAAACTACACGAAACTCCCTGGGTAACCCTAGGTAGGCGGCGGGAAAGACTCGAGGTTGGGCCCTTCCTCTAAAAGCCGATTCTATGTTCGGGGTTGTTCCACCCCTCTCGGCTGACAGGACTGGTCTCCCGAGTGACCAGCAGCTGGTGAAAGGAAAGGGTGTTCAATGCAGACAGCTTTCCGAGGAACAAAGGACAGGACCCAGACCCACACTCACCGTGGCGCCGGGAACGCTTGACTAACGCCGGCCTCCTCGCCAAAGGCCCATCTTCCACCAACTCGAGGAAGAATTAGCCTTCGCTAGCCCGACGGAAACCAGCCCAGCGCATCCCCTTTTCCCAGTTTGCACTGCGTTGCGACGCGTCGCGTCTCGGACGTCACGGAGGGGAGGGGCTGCGCGCGCGCCCGTGACAGCTTCCTCTTCCGCAGTCCTGCCCTTACCCGGGCTGAGGGAGGACTAAAGGGGAAGTTTGGGATGGGCGGCAAGGGCAGGGCTCAGGCTAGACTAAGTTTCCGTACGCTTGCCTGTCCGTACCCTGCGCCCTGCATTTGTCGGGCCTAGTTCAGTCACCTTGGTGTTACACGCTTCGTGGGCTTTGCCGCGGAGGAAGCCGGGACTCTTGTGCCTCTTACCTACGTATTTTTACTCTTCAGATAGGAGATTTAGAATAGAAAAGGGGTTGGAATCCCCTCAAACTCTGGCTGAAAGTTTAAAATTCTCTGAAGCCAAGTCTCTGGCCAAACAAGGAACATAATCCTAAAACATATATATACACATTTAACAAAAGTTAAAGGCCCAGTGTTACAAAAACAAGAGATTTGAACTTTCTTGTAAGGTGATCTTTGTACTGTCATAGAGAAAGGTGATTGGATGCTCCAATTAGTAAAAGTAAAGTTGCCTGGATGGTGAAGTTTTGTGGATGGAGTTGCTGGGCATGGTCACTTAAGACCCCAGGGACAATCTAGGTGTCTCATGGGTGGGAAAGCTGGAGGGTGAGGTCTAGTAAGTGTCTGCCAGAAAGGTTTTAAATAAATTGTAATAAATAAACATAGTGCTTCACATACAGTAAGTAGTCTTTTCAATAAATGCTAATTTCCTTTCTGTTACAATGAAATACCTGCAAAAATATGGTAGCTCTTTTATACTTAAGCTATACACAGTTTTCCCAAAAGATTTAAGACTGATATGAAATATACAGTGCTGCCCGGAACTGCTAACTAGGAAGCCTTAGCAAATTTTTCGTAACAAGGAAACAATTGCATCTGTTTTGAAAATGGATGGTAGGAAAGGAGGTTGGTTGTTGGAGTTTGTTATTTTGTGTTTTGTTTTTTCTGTTGAGCACCTTGATGAATTTGGGTATAAAAAAAAAAAAAAAGACAGGGGTGCCTGGGTGGCTCAGTTGGTTAATGGTTTGACTCTTGATTTGGGCTCAGGTTATGATCTCATAGTAATTCTTGGGTTAGAGTACCACATAGGGCTCTATGCTGAAAGCAAGGAGCCTGCTTTGGATTCTCTCTTTCAAAACAAATAAATAAGACAACAACAACAGCAGCAGCAAAACAAAACAAAACTGAGTGTGGGAGTAGGAACCAAAGATAGGGAGAAGAATGGTAAATTCCCTGAAGACCATTTCGGAGAGAGGATACCAGGAATGTGAGGTGATAGAGAAAAAGAGAAATGGTAATGAATTAACCAATGAAAAGAGCCCCTTATGATGGGGTGGAAAAAAGATTTTAACAAATAGGACTCTTTAACATTCACCTGAAGTTACTTCTGTTGCTCTGTTATAATGGTTCCAATTCCCCCCATAAGTAGAATTTCCCCCACTTCTTAAAGTGTCGGTCAAGTTTGCTCAAACACAAGTCATCTGCCTGAGTTTTTTTGAAAACTAAGGAGTAGTGCCACATGTGAGTCAACAGATGCAGAAGGGAAAGCAGGCACAAGATGATGAGATGATTCCAAAACTAAACTAAGATGGTGAAAGCAGGAAAAACCCAGAACCTTCCGAGGAAATTCACAGACATCTGTGACTTCTCAGTATTAGTGGAATAAGCATGCTTAAAGAGTAGGGTTACCTTGATGAAACTATGTTTATTGAATTGAATTGTAAACCCTAGCTCTTTTCCAAATTTGTGTTGTGACAAACTAAGCAACAGTATCTATGGTACCCAGCGTTTAAGTAATGGGTCACTAGCTGTCTAGACTGCATGAACTGTATTTGACAATAGTTTTAATTCCTTTGCCATCCAGAATAAGCAGTAGTCCAAAATTTACTGAACCTTGTTCATCCTTCATCCATTCAACAAGTATTTACTGAATGCATGTTCTATGACAGGCATTGTTTTGGACTTGGGATATAAAGTCCCTCCTCAACACAGAGCTGACTTACATTCTAGTGGGGGAGACGTATAATAAACAAATACATGTATACTATGTCAGGTATTATTAAATGTTAAGGAAACAAAACAAAAAAGGGGAAGGGGCCAGAAAACACACTGGTAATTTTGATGGGATAGCCAGGGAAGAGCTCTCTGAGAAAGTGACATTTCCACAGAACCTTTGGTGAGGAGAGGGAGCAAGCCATGAATATGTGTGTGTTGAAAAAGAGCATCCAGGCAATGGGAGAAGCACAGATAAAGGCAGTGAGGCAGGAAAAGGTGAATGTGTTGGAGGAACTGCAAGGAGGACAGAAGGGTGAAGAGAGAATAATGCAGACTCCATAGGATTTATAGGTCTATAAAACATGTTTATCCCACTATCCCCCAATAATGCAAGAAGTGAAGCACATAGTAATATTATATGAAAAATTAGCTTTCATATGGGTGATAAAATTTACAAATTATGTACAAACATTCATTACAATTGTTTTTTAGCCAAAGCAAAAGTATCTTGTGGTTCTTTCACTAGTCACTTGTTTTTTCTATTCATCTGTTTTTTGTTTTCTAAAGTCAGAATGATTACCACATTGGCTGGTTGCATGGGCCATCACACATTTTATCTCTTGGGTCTGCATCCCCAGACAAGGGGTGGCAAATCTTGGCTATCCTCTTAGATATCAACATCTGAGTTTAGGAACTCACCACTCGGCACATCACTAAGACTCTATCAGCCATTGGTTTATGTGAAGTTGTAAATAATCAACTATATCACCACTTAGAGTAATTTGAGTTCTATTTTTTTTATGTGAAGTTGTGCTAAACTTACTTCAATAAGGTTTTAGAGATGCACTCTCATTCTACAATTTTAGGGTTTAGTGAACAGCTGTGCTTACTTTTTTCATCTCTTTATGATTTCACACTTAGATCTTCTCTCCTTTCTGCCTTTTGTTTTTCTATCCAAATGGAAGAGTTTTAGTCTGATTATTATGCTCTCCTTTGTGGTTCCCCGTTCAAGCTGTTACTTTGTCTTCTGGATCTTCTCTTCTTCCATCAGATTTTCCTTACAGATGTAATACTCAGAATACAATACTACACATGGTGATGCACATGGTTTTATACCAATGAGAGCTAGTTTTCAGTCTGTTGACCTACCACAAAATTTTCACCTACTTGACTGAGGTCACCAAAGAGTTACTTAAACTTCTTAAGGATTGTTTCTGCAATTTTGTCATGCTAACATTAACTGGCAAAAAGAGAATCCTATTTGACACAAGAACTGTTGAGCTTTAAGTGTATTTAATTGAAATCATAGAATCAACATACAGGTTTAAGCCTTTTCTATGTTTTTCCAAAAAGAAACTATTAGGTTTTAGCTTAAGGAAGCATCTGATTTAAAGAAGATACTGTTTTGGGATGCCTGGGTGGTTCAATTGGTTAAACATCTGAATCTTTTTTTTTAATGCTTATTTATTTTTGAGAGAGAGAGAGAGAGAGCGTGCATGCTAGTGGGAGGAACACAGAGGGGGAATACAGAGGATCTGAAGGGCTCCTCAAACTCAGGAGCGTGAGATCATAACCTAAGCTGAAGTCAGAGGCTTAACTCACTGAGCCACCCAGGCACCCACTGTCTGACTCTTGATTTCACCTCAGGTCATGATCTCAGGGTTTGTGAGATCAGGCCCTACATCAAGCTCCATGTGTGGAGGCTGTTTGGGATTCTCTCTTTTCTCCCTCTGCCCTTTCCCCCTACTCGTGCACTCATGCTTGCCAGCGTGCGCGTGCACACACACACACACACACTCTCTCTCTCTCTCTCTCTCAAAATAAATAAACATTTACAAAAAATAAAGAAGATACTTCTTTAAGTAAAACCTCCAAAAAATATTTCTGCAATTTATTTATTTATATGCAATTTACTTCATTTTCATGACTCCTCACTATCTAAAGTAATATGTCATCTATGGGATGTCATCTAAGGGTATGATTTTTGTTGGGCTGTTTACTTCTTCCAAACCATAGGTAAATATATTAAATAATACATACCCAGTGTTTTTCAAACTTCAGTATTATCAAGCAATATACAGCTAATAAATAAAAACATACGGTGCAGGCCCCAAACAAAAACTTACAGACTCAGAGCTAGCCAAATGCACAGGAACCCCCAGCTGCTCACCAATCCATGGAAAGCTGTGTCTGGACTGGCACTAGTGAATGCACTTTGGGAAATATTCCAGAAGAGGGACCCTGACTCCCTGCCATCTCACATATTTATGGAGGAGTAGAGAGGGAGCAGGGATCACCTAGTTGATTTGGAGAACTTTGTGCTTTTCTTTTGGCGTTACAATCTTACTGGTCTAAAAAACAAGTTTTTGGGGTGCCTGGGTGGCTCAGTCGGATAAGCCTCTGACTCTTGGTTTCAGCTCAGGTCATGATGTCATGGTTTGTGGGTCCGAGCCCCACATCGGGCTCTGTTTGGTCAGTGCAGAGCCTGCTTGGGATTCTCTCTCTTTCCCTCTCTCTCTGGCCCTCCCCCACTTGTACTCTCTCTCTCAAACTAAATAAATAAACTTTAAAAATAAATAAAATAAAATAAAATAAAAAATAAAATAAAATAAAATAAAATAAAATAAAATAAAATAAAATAAAATAAGCTTTGACACCAGTTGCCTGAGCAGTTTTCCTTATTGACTCTGGTTTCTGCCTGCAGGCCTTACTGCCTCTCTGCTGAGCCAGATTGTTGCTAGGCTGCAGGTGGAGTGAGCGCCCAAGCACCTGGGCTATCCATGAGACAGACTAGCATGTGTTTCCCTAAGTGTGCAGAAAAATCAACCTTGAGTTTGCATTCACAAGGTAAGGAGAGGGAGCCATGAATTTGCATTTTAAGATGTCCATGGTGATTCTGCTGGTGGTGATCATGGGCTCCACGTGAAGAAACGTTACCTCACTCAGTCATGAGAAAACATTTTCTTCAACCTGATTTCATTTTTCAAATAACTGTGAGAAACTTGTGGAAGATTTTTGAAATTCTAACTGGTTGATGAGATTCTTTATATAGTTACTGGGGAGTTTATAATTTTATCTCTGAAATATTTTAACATTCCAAATCTATCAGTATGTCATTATACAATCTACCAAGTGCGGAGGTACAATGACCCAGCCATCTTTATGGTCCTTCTTGTGGTGGACACATGTGAAACCAGTTGCTGTTCTGATTGATGTTTCTTCCTGTGCCTCCTCTCAGTGGGTCATATTAGTCTGTGAACCGGGTAGTACCTCAGTGATTAACTTAGAGAAGCGACGTATTTCAGAATATATAATAGAGTGAGTGTCTCTGTGTCTTTGTATAGTCTATTCATGAATAAAGATGGGATTACTGGATGAACCTATTCCTGTATGTGTCTAGGAATGTGATGATTTGGGATAGGGGAAAATGTGTAACATTTTTTTTTTTTCACTGCCTCATGATTGGACAACGTGGTAAAGATATAGTGGTCAAGTGATTTGATTTATATTTTCTTCCTATTTAAGATAAATGTGCACAATGTCATTCGCAGATTATATAGATAATTTCTACTGTTTTGACTTAAGTTTCAATCTAGATAAACAAAGAGTTTCATATGCTCTCGTATATGAAAAAAGAAACAACAACAACAACCTGTTTTTATACTACAAAAGGACTTAACTAATGCCTGCCACATAATAGGTGCTCAATAAATATGTTGCCTGACTGCAAAGCTGGCTGGCACCTAGGAAAATTGAGAAGTGGTTTAACACTTTTCAATAACAGCAACCCCCACCCTCATTCTTTAATGGTGTCAGTTAATATTTTTATCAATATTTGTGGAGCGCTGTGTGAAAGCAAGTCCAAGCCTGCATTCCAACAAGCCATTTCTTTTTTTTTTTTAATGTTTATATATTTTTGAGAGAGAGAGAGAGAGAGCACAAGTGGTGGTGGGGATAGAGAGATAGGGAGACACAGAATTTGAAGCAGGCTCCAGGCTCTGAACTGTCAGCACAGAGCCCAATGTGGGGCTCGAACCCACAAACTGTGAGATCATGACCTAAGCCGAAGTCAGAGGTTTAACCGAGTGAGCCACCCAGGTGCCCCACAATGAGCCATTTCTATATGTAAATTATGGAACTGCAATTGGCTCTCTGACTCACTGGCATGTGTTGCCTTTGAAATAATCTTTCTTTCCATAATTTATTTGTTTTCCCCCAATTAATTTGTTCTTCTGTTCTTCTGTTCAGTAGCAAGACTAGGCAGAGAGGCAGAAAAGGTCACTTTTAATCTTTATATCTCCAAATCTCTTCCTTTGACTTATCATGGTATCTGAAATGCCATCATTAAAGACTCATTTCTTCATATGAAAATGTAATATCCCTGAGGAAACCCTGAGAGGCAGCATGAATGGATCTGAATATATAAGCTCCTCCCTACCTAATAAGAATACAGGTGCACAAGGGAAAGGACCCATGCTAAAGCTCCCCCAGTTTGTTTTTGTTTTGGTTTGTTTTGCTTTTGCTTATAATCAATTTATTTAGTTTATCATGGGCAAGTTCCCAGCTAAATGCAAAGAAACAAGTGAAGTATTCCTGGGTTAATACAGGAGCCAGTGGGATACATGGGGACTGGGCATCAAGGCCAAGGAGAGAACATCAGGTTTCAGAGTCAGATCTGTCCAGAGACCCTAAGACAAGGGTAAGCTAATATCCCAGCACAGACAGCTGCCTTCCTCTCACAGCTGGACATACTGCAAGGCATGTCATCAAAATCACATCATTTCAGTGATGTCAGGGGAACAGATATTAAAGAAAGGGAGCCCATGTCCTTGTGCACCTCAGCTGTCGCTGTTTTGTAAGTCACATACTAGCATGTGAATAAGAATTTTATAATATTCTAGGAGCAATGGGACACAGAGAGGTAGAACTTCTGTGTTTCTCTCTCAGTGTCTCCTTGCTTGTTTTTATTCCTACCCAAACCCCCATCCTTAAGCCACATACTCTGAAAGTCTCTTCTGCACAACAAAAGTCTCCTGGATGACAACAGTTTTTCCAAAGCAGCACCTTGTGCAGAAAAGTCTATGACATCAAAAAAAGAATGTGTCTTTAGTTGGCTATTCTCTGTGAAGTCTTCCACCCCTGAGCAATGTCTAATTGAAAGCATAATTTAGAACACAGATTTAGAAACTGAAATGTGGGTAAGAATTGGAAACAAACTCCAAAAAAACTATAGTCCATGAAGGCTGAGCAGGATAAGGATCAATTCACAGATGGTCTCACTTGAAGGTTATATAATTGTTGCTTACACAATCATTAGGGACATATTAGAGTATACAGCTGATAATCTACAATTTGCTGGGTAAAATTCTTTGTCTATAGGTATGAGATGGTCATGGTCTAGCTCAAAACTTCTCTAACCCTCATAAAAAATGCCGCAGTGGAAGGGGAGTCACATCACTTACAGCATTTTAAAGGGAAGAAAGTCCGGTTAGAATAATAGAAAGTCCACACAGAATATTACAGTTTTAATTTTGAAGGACACCTTGAGTTCCATTTGTCACTTTTCTGTATTTATCTCTCAGGAACAGACTTAAGGACATTTAACTTTTTGTCAAAATAGAAACTGGTCATAGCCATGGTTCTATAAAAATATTTTAAAGGGGTTATTATTTCTGATTAAAATAATATTTTTAGGGGCATCTGGATGGCTCAGTCAGTTAAGCCTCCGACTTCAGCTCAGGTCATGATCTCACAGCTCATGGATTTGAGCCCCGGATTGGGCTCTGTGCTGACAGCTCAGAGCCTGGAGCTTGCTTCAGATTCTGTGTCTCCTTGTTTCTCTGCTCCTCCCCTGCTCATGCTCTCTCTCTTTCAAAAATAAATAAATATTTGAAAAATTAAAATATTTTTTCAAGTAATACATAACAAGAAAGTATACATCTTCCATCTAATGTAAAAGCAAAAACTATTTCTGTATGTATGTATGTATGTATGTATGTATGTATGTATTTATTCTCAAGTTAGTTAACATACAGTGTCGTCTGGGTGTCAGGAGTAGAACCCAGTGATTCATCTCTTACATATGATGCCCAGTGAAGAGTAAACTCTTTATTAGCCTTTTATTTTAAATTTTTTTTTTCAACGTTTATTTATTTTTGGGACAGAGAGAGACAGAGCATGAACGGGGGAGGGGCAGAGAGAGAGGGAGACACAGAATCGGAAACAGGCTCCAGGCTCTGAGCCATCAGCCCAGAGCCCGACGCGGGGCTCGAACTCACGGAGCGCGAGATCGTGACCTGGCTGAAGTCGGCCGCTTAACCGACTGCGCCACCCAGGCGCCCCTAGCCTTTTATTTTAAATACAGCCAAAGAATCAGTAGTGACTACAAGCAGTAGTGGGTTCTCCCACAGGGAATCAGAAGAATAGCAAAATAAGGTATAGCTGGTTATTATCACAGATTACTGTTAGGCAGTAATGTTCCTTCTGGAAGGCATAAGTTGGAAATCTTATTAACCAAAGGCTTAAATTAAGGTTGTGAAGATAATGTCATATGAGTAGGCAAACTGAACTTCTCTGGGCCACGGCCATCTTATTTATCAAGTGGAGACATGAACACACTACCTCACTAAAGCTAAGGACATTCTAAAGTCCATTCCAACTTATTATTCTACTATGCTCATAGAACCTTGTCTTCCTCTGAGAATTGTTATCTATCACCACGCATCTGTCTTGTAGTTCTAGGATACTTGTGGTATGTATGTATGTATGTATGTATGTATGTATGTATGTATGTATGTATGTATTTATTTATTTATTTATTTATTTATTTATTTATTTTTGAGAGAGAGGGAGAGCGAGAGTGCAAGGGGCAGAGAAAAAGGGAGAGAGAATCCCAAGCAGGCCTGACATGGGACTTGAACTGACAAACCATGAGATAATAACCTGAGCTGAAGTCAGATGCTTAACCAACTGAGCCACATAGGTACCCGTAGGATACTTGTGTTCTAGATCTCAAACTGTCCTGCCTTTTGGGGGGCTCTGTTTGGTCAATTAGTCCATTTCCCCCTTGTAACTTGTATCTCTGTCTCTCTTATTGCCCTGTCTTCTCTGAACATGAACATGTTCTTCTACCTTAACTACCCCCACCCCACATACACACACACGACACAAAACCCAAACTTTTCCACCCCACGTCCCCCTTTACCATCACTGTCTCACTCTCTTCCATTCATAGCCAACTTTCTTAGAAGAATGCCTAAATTCAGACATTCTCTTTTTTCTCACCTTTCTCTCAGGGGTAGCTCTTCTTGCTGAGGGTGCCAGGGACCTCCTAAATGCAAGATCCAATGGTGGCATTTCAGTCCTTATCTCCCTTGGTCTTTCTCTAGCATCTGTTGCAATTCTTTCCTTCCTTGGTACCTCTCCAGCTTTGTGGACAGTTTCCTCTTGGTCTCCTTCAAAGATGTTACTTTCCTCATCCACCCCATCCCAAAGATGTTGATGTCTTCCACCACCCTCAGTGTTCTCCCTATCTCACACTATTGTTCTTTAGAGGGTATTTAATTTATCTCATAACTTCAATGACCACTTATTCACTTGGCTCTCAAGTTATTTGGCCCACTCCTCCTTCCAGATCTTATGTTAATATATTTGAATATAATTTAATATATTCTGATATTATAATAATATACAGTTATATTAGTTTCAAGCATACAATATAATGATTCAACGAATCTACACACTACTCGGTGCTCATCATGATAAGTGTACTCCTAATCCCCTTCACCTACTTCCTAGGTACCCCCCCACCCACCTCCCCTCTAGTAGCCACCAGTTTGTTCTTGATATTTAAGAGCTTGGTTTTTATGGTCTCTGTTTTTCTTTGACCATTTGTATTTTTTTCCTTAAATTCCACATATGAGTGAAATCATATGGTATTTGTCTTTCTCCGACTGACTTATTTCATTTAGCATTATGCCCTCTATCCATCCATGTTGTTGCAGATGGCTGGATTTCATTCTTTTTTATGGCTGAGTAATAGTCCATTGTGCATATATGCCACAACTTCTTTATCCATTGGGATATTTAATTTTATGTATTACCTGTGATATTTAATTTTATGTATTACCTTGGCTAGATTATGGATGTTTTAGATGTGATTAACATTTTCTAATTTTTATTTTTTTTGAACAACTTTACTTAAGTATGACTGGCATGCAAAAAGCCATACATATTTAATGTGTACAGCTTGATGAGTTTGGAGTGAAGTATATGCCTATGAAGCTATCACCACAATCTATGCCATAAATATACCCATCACCTCAAAAAGTTTCTTACCCTCTTACCTATTAATTTTCTGTGAGTGTGTGATAACATTTATAAGATTTAACCTCTTAGCAAAATTTTAAGTATACGATATACTGTGCAGTAGATCTCTAGGACCTATTCATCTTCCATAACCAAAACCTTGTACCCTTTGACTAAAGAAGTACAAGGTATCCTGTACCTCTTTGCTTCCTCCCTTCCCAAGCCCCTGGCAACCACCATTCTACTCTCTGCTTCGATGAGTTTGACTATTTTAGATTCCTTATACAAGTGGTGTCATGCAGTATTTGTCCAGATGTGATAACATTTACAGTCAGTTGACTTTAAGTAAAACAAATTACCCTCTATAAGGTGAATAGGCTTTATCCAATAATTTGAAGGTCTTAAGTGCAAAAGATTGAAGTTTCCCCAAAGAATCTCAAAGAAATTCTGCCTCCAGACTGAAGCACAGGACTTCTGCTGGAGTTTTCAGTCTTCATACTCAAGACAATGATATCAAATCATACCTGAATCTCTAGGCTGCCATCTTGTCTTTCAGCTTTTGGATTGCCAGCCCTCACAATTGCATGACCCACTTCCTTAAAATCTCTCTATCTCTCTATCCATCTCCTTCCTATTGGTTCTGTTTTTCTAGAGGACCCTGACAAATACATCTGTCATCTATACATCATGTCCAAATCCCTTAGCATACTCACAAGGATCTTCATGAGCTGGCTGTCATCAATTTATCCAGCCTCACCTGCCTTTTTAAATACGTCTATCTTCCTCTCCTTTCATACTGACTCCTTGGTCATTTCCGGAGCTTGCCACTCTTTTGTACCTTTGCCTTTGCACTATCTGTATACCTAGAACATTTTTCGTCCTTCAGAACACAGCTCAAGCTTCACCCTAGGCTCTGTGAAGAAGGTAGGCAGAACAAGCAGCTTCTTCTATGATCCTATTGGCACCTTGCACACACATGATTCCTTTAACCATGAGTCACATTTATGAAATTATTCCTTATACATCTTTTTCCCCCTTCTTTGAAAAATCCTGTTTTTAGCAAGCATCTAGCATCTAGTATAGTATCTGTTACATGGTAGACAACTGGCAATCAATAAAAAATTGATTAATTGACAGGCAAAGCCTCTCTCCTTAAGATATTAAATAGCTGCCCATCACTTTCAAGATAAAGTCTCTTCAATGCAGCATACAGGGTTTTCCTAATTCCCTCTCCAGTGTCATCTCCTAGCAGGTCTCCACAGCACCTGAGTTCCTAGTCATGCTGAACTAGTTGCGGTTCTTTTTTTTATTAAAATAATTTTTTTAACGTTCATTTTTTTTTTAATTAAAAAAAATTTTTTTTCAATGTTTATTTATTTTTGGGACAGAGAGAGACAGAGCATGAACGGGGGAGGGGCAGAGAGAGAGGGAGACAGCGGTTCTTTTTTTTATTAAAATAATTTTTTTAACGTTCATTTTTTTTTTAATTAAAAAAAATTTTTTTTCAATGTTTATTTATTTTTGGGACAGAGAGAGACAGAGCATGAACGGGGGAGGGGCAGAGAGAGAGGGAGACACAGAATCGGAAACAGGCTCCAGGCTCTGAGCCATCAGCCCAGAGCCTGACGCGGGGCTCGAACTCACGGACCGCGAGATCCTGACCTGGCTGAAGTCGGACGCTTAACCGACTGCGCCACCCAGGTGCCCCTTAACGTTCATTTTTGAGAGAGAGCATGCATGAGCAGTGGAGGGGCAGAGAGAGAGAAACATGGAGACACAGAATCCGAAGCAGGCTCCAGGCTCTGTGCTGCCAGCACAGGGGCTAGAATTCATGAGCTGCGAAATCATGACCTGAGCCAAAGTAGGACCTTCAATCAATTGAGCCACCCAGGCGCCCCAAACTAGTTGCAGTTCTTACAACAAGCTTACCTTCCTTGCATTTACTTCTATTCCTGAAACATGCCCTCAACACACACACACCATTTGGCAATTTCCATTGTCCTTTTAATCTTCACCTCAAGTTTTCTCTCTCCTGTGAACTCTAATCTCATCCCTGCCTTACTTGTTTCTGTGTGTTCCCTTAGCACTGTGTATTTATCCTACTTAGTGTATGACTTGCTTCTTTGTCTATCAATTGCAGTCTAAATCACAGTCTATGTCTCCCCCACTATTGTGCAGCTCCTTGAGAACGAATATAACCCCACTGTGTTGCATTGGAATGGAGTTGAGAGATGTGGGGTTCCCAAGAGTAGAAGAGAGAAAGCAAAGTGGAAGAGTTCTGCTGAAGACAGTTCCCTTACTACACAGTTTGCTGAAGTCTTGCTTTGTAGGCCATTTCTCTGAAGATGAGATATTTGCCTTAAGAAACACTCAGTGGTGGTTGGAGGGCGGAAGGTCACCTTTGGGTGGCTCAGTTGGTTAAGCATCAGACTTCTTGATTTTGGCTCAGGTCATAATCTCACGCTTGTGAGATTGAGCCCTATGTTGGGCTCTGTGCTGGGTGTGGAGACTGCTTGAGATTCTCTTTCTTCCTCTCTCTCCCAAAAAAAGAAAATAAAAGAAAAGAGAAAAGAAAAATACCCAGCAAATGCTGTTTTTCAACAATGTTGATTATCTTGCAGCCATGCAGCAAGGTTTAGCAAGTTTCAGCATTTCAGAAGTAATTCTCTATTGTAATCTAAGTAAACATATATAGAAAGATTAAAAAAAACACAGGATGTCTTTGAAAGATTTTGGTTTTAAACTTGATGTGGGGGGAGCAATGAAGGGACTGAAATCATTCCTTCTTTCTTCTGACCACATACCCCTTCTGCAGCTCCTTTCTCCCACAGGCACTTTCTGCATCCATGCTGCCACCCTGACTGTCTACCAGCCTACCTTCTTACTTTCCATCCCCAAGGCCTTTCCTCTTCATGGACCTTTGAGAATCCATACTCCCATAAAATGAATATCTCTACCCCAGCCTATCAGCCAGATCTGATGATCTTTCAAAATATTAATGGATGATCCTCTGAAAAACTTCAAAAACACTGTCTTTGAATCAGACCGCATTAATAACGTCTGTGTTTTGCCACAAGGTGCATGTTCCCCCACTGGGACACAAAAGTGCTCTGCATAGTCCACAAGAATTTCATAACATTTACTAAAAACACCTTCAAATTAAATGTGTCCCTGCTAACTATTTCATGTCACATAATGGTATCTTGTGCACTCAATGTTTCTTCTTATGCCCTTAGGCCTTCCAGGAAATATTTTTCCTGTGCAAATGGTGTCAAGCTGGAGAAATTAAATCTTTGGCCAATCATAAGAGAAAATCTCAAACTTAGAAGACAGAAATCAACTAGAGTCTGCAAGTTGACATGCATAGGCAGAGAGCTCTTTCATTCCCCCTGACCCTTTTTTCCCTCTTTCCTCCCTTCTTTCTTCCTGCCATTGATTGGAAGACAAACCATAAGAGATTCTTAAGAACAAACTGAGGGGGGACGGGGGAGGGGAGGGCAGGAGGGAGAGGGAAAATGGGTGATGGGCATTGAGGGGGGCACTTGTTGGGATGAGCACTGGGTGTTGTACATAAGCCAATTGACAATAAATTATATTAAAAAGAAAGAAAAAAGTCAAGTCAATGTGGGAATCCTTTCACAATGTTTGCATATATCAAATCACCTTATATGCTTTAAATATATTACAATTTTGTCAATTATAGCTCAATAAAGCTGAATAAGCACACATGTGAAAAATAGATATGGATTCATAGTTCAAGAAAGAGCAAGCTATATAAAATATTGTGTCCATATGGATATCAGAAGAAATCCTTTTATTGTAGAAAATCTCAAACACAAAAAAGTAGAGTAGTACAATCAATACCCATGTGTCCATCAATTCAACTCCCATCAGTTGCTTGTAAAGGGTGTATTTTTAAAATGATTGTTTTTTCTTTTGCAAAAGTAATACTTATTCATTGGTGAAAATATAGAAAATACAGATTAGGCAGAAGTAAATACATACTGATCACAATTTCAGCCCTTCCAGCAGGGCTCCCAGTAGTCCAATTGATGCTTTTGAACAATTCAGAAAAAGGTTCTCCTTTCCTTGGCTATATGCAGCCCTAAGCATATTATATATTATAAAAAGCCCTGAGTATAAAAATACATATCCTTATGTATTTGTCACATAACTATTAGTACACATCCATGATTAAACTTCTTGGAATAAATTTTCAGGAATGAAATTCCTGCAACAAATGGTACAGCAAATCCCAAGCTTTTTTTACACCTGTTACCAAATTGCCTTTGGTGAGGTTGAACGGGTTCATACCCCATTAGACTTTTGTTCATTCTCCCAAAAATATGGTAACATTAAATGTGATGATGAAGGATATGAGTTCATATTTTTTAAAACAAAAAACCCCAACATTTTGTCACTTTGAGGATTAAAAAATAGTACCCAATGTTGCTTTATTTGGGTTTCTTTGAGTAGCAAAGTGAAAAATGTTTTTATATGTATATTAGTCATTCTTCCTGAATTTCCCACATGTATCATTTATCCTTTAGCACTCTTACACTGCCATATTTTTCTGATTTGAGAAATCTTTTTGGATAAAAGATGAAGATATGTATCATACTACTCAGACATTAATGAAAGTATAAAAAAGGCAATTTTTAAGATGCAATCATACCATATTTAAAGAAATGTATTCATTTGATTTATTGGCAATGAATATCTTTTTTTTTTAATGTTTATTTATTTTTGAGAGAGAGAGAGAGCATGAGTGGGGGAGGGACAGAGAAAGAGGGAGACACAGAGTTCGAAGCAGGCTTTAGGCTTTGGGCTGCACAGAACCCAACGCGGGCTCAAACTCACAAACCGAACCAACTGTGAGATCATGACCTGAGCCAAAGTGAGACACCCAACCTACTGAGCCACCCAGGCACCCGGGCAATGAGCATCTTGAGGGAGGAGCGGATATTAAATTGAACCATGTGAAATTGCCAACCCTATGTGATAGTGGTTCTCAAATTGTGGTCTGGGATCTCAGGAGGTTCTCAATTCTGTTTTGGGGGGCCACAAGGTCAAAACTATTTTCACAATAATGCTAAGACATCATTTGTGCTTTCCCTTTCATTTTCTTACAAATGTATAGTGGAATTTTCCAGAGGCTGCATGGTGTGTGATATTCTAACAAATTGAATATAGAAGCAGATGAGAATCCATCTGTCTTCTATTAAGCCAGACATTGAGATTTGCAAAAAATGTAAAATGATGTCACTCTTAATTTTTTTTTTTTTTGGTTTGGGAAAATGTGATTATTTTTCATAAAAATACATAATTTATATTAACATGCAATTGGTTAAGTTTCTAAATAACTTATTTATTTTTTCAGTTTTAATTTAAATTTCAGTGAATGTCAATAGGTAAAACCAACATAAACAAAAGCTCTTTAGGGCCCTCAATTTTAAAGTGTGGAGTGTCTTGAGAACCCTGCTTTTGGCATTTGAACAAAGTGGCCTTTATTTCAGAGACAGGTGAGAAATACTTTCCTGAGAACTAAATGAGATTAATTATGGGACTGGCTGTTGAGGGTTTCATCTGATCCTGGGTATCAGAGGCACTTTAATAATTTATTTTTTGTGGTTGTGATAATATGGGGACCTCTTCAGGATGGAGCACACAGCAATGACCCCTGTTCCCTGGACCTAATGGTAATATTAGAAGAGCAATAATAATGAGAAAATTGGTTGATTGGAGATATTCGTATTTTTACCCCAACCACAAAAATGGTAAAACATGTCCACATGTTCCTTTCTTGCTTTTGCCCCATCAAAATAAAAAATACAGATATATCTAAGGTTATATGGAGAGCTTGTTCCTCCCTGAACTGTACTAGGAGGTGCACAATTTAAAGAGGAAAAAGGACACACTCTCTGCCCACTTGGGCTCCTTTGGGAACAGAGTCCCAGGAATTTCAAAGTCTTCTCTTACGTTTACTTAGAAATTAGTTAACCTAGGGGCGCCTGGGTGGCACAGTCGGTTAAGCGTCCGACTTCAGCCAGGTCACGATCTCACGGTCCGTGAGTTCGAGCCCCGCGTCGGGCTCTGGGCTGGTGGCTCGGAGCCTGGAGCCTGTTTCCGATTCTGTGTCTCCCTCTCTCTCTGCCCCTCCCCCGTTCATGCTCTGTCTCTCTCTGTCCCAAAAATAAATAAAAACGTTGAAAAAAAAAATTTAAAAAAAAAAAAAAAAAAAGAAATTAGTTAACCTAATAAGAAATGGGCTGGGTCTGAATGAGAAATGTTTAAAACTTTACATAGGAGAATAAATGAAAAGATATATCATATTCTTGAATTACAGAACGGAACATTATTTAAAATATCAATTCTATCCAAATCACATTTTGGGTGAAATGCTATACCAATAAAAAGTTGCATATCTTCTGAACCAGCAATATACTTTGTAAAAAAAACAAAAACTCCATGTTAGGCTTATTTTTACTCTTAAAAACTTAGTTCTCATTTAATTTTTTTCTTATTTCTTGTTTTCTCTAGTACTCAGATGTCCATATTGAAGGTATTTTTGTATAATTATCACTCTTGAATGGTGAATAATTTATTAACAAGGATGCTGCCCTAAACAAGGAATTCCTGACTTCAATCTCCTTTCACTATCATCACATCCTCTTGAACTTGATGATATTGTCCAAATGTCTTCAAGGTGGTTCCAAGACTAGAATGCGGCAACGTACTGACCAAATGTAGATGTCCATAATTAGAATAGTGCTGGACTTTACAGTTGTGAACTTCAAACTAAATGGAGATTATTATCTATCTAGTTATTTGAGCAATTTCATTAGTGTTGTGGATTTTTTAAAAAAAATTTTTAACGTTTTTATTTATTTTTGAGACAGAGAGAGACAGAGCATGAACGGGGAGGGGCAGAGAGAGAGGGAGACACAGAATCGGAAGCAGGCTCCAGGCTCTGAGCCATCAGCCCAGAGCTGGACACGGGGCTGAAGTCGGACGCTTAACCGACTGAGCCACCCAGGCTCCCCAGTGTTGTGGGTTTTAAGGGAGATACCCTGTGCTCTATAACACAGAAGCAAAGACCACAAAGTACAGAACCTGGTATAATATTCTCTTGTGTTGAAATCATTAAAGAGTTCCCAAATGTGAAGAACTGGGCAGTGAGAGATTTGGAAGGTAGAAACTAATGAGAAGCATGGACAGTTTTAATAGATAAATCACAGAGAAGCTAGTAACTTATAATCTTGTTCTTGTCTTCATTTAAACCTAATATGAAAACAAGGTTGACAGACTTTAGACCTCTGACTTAAAAAAAATCTTGCATGCATACAGAAAAGTGCACAAATCATGAATGTATATCTCAATGAGTTTTTACAAATTGAATGCACCTGCATAATGACTATCAGATCAAGAAAGATAATGTTATGTATCCCCTTGATAACTCTCTTGCTACCCTGTCCAGTTACTACATTGCTCCCTCCTCATACATACACCCAGAATAACCACTATCCTCTTTTCTAAACAGAATACATTATCTTTGCTTTTTTTTCAATTGTATACAAACGGATTCTGCAGTATGAACTCTTTTGTCACCAGCCTCTTTTGCTCATCATGTTGTGTAATTCGTCCATACTGTTGTGTGTAGTTGTGGTTCGTTAATTCTCATTGTAGAGTAATACAACAATATAACAATTTACTACAATTATTTGTTTTTTCTACTGTAGGACATTTGGATAGAATCCAATAGTTTCTGCTGGGTATATACCTAGAATTGGAATTGTTGGGTAACAGAGTATGCATTTGTTCAGCTTTAGTAGATACAACCAATTTTCCAAGGTTGTTGTAGCAGTTTATAATTTCACCAGCCATGTATGAGAGTTTTATTTGCTCCAAATATAGCAAACACTTGATATTTTCTGTTCTTTCCATTTTAGCCATTTTGATGACTAAAATATCTTGTGGTTTTAATATACATTTCTTTGGTGACTAAAGAAGTTGAGTACCTTTCAAGATGTTTATTGGTCCTTGGATGGTATAGTCTCTTTTAGGAAATGCCTATTTAAATTCTGTGCCCATTTTATGATGGAGCTATCTTTTTCTTATTGTAGGCATTTTTTAATGTAATTTGGCTATGAGTCTTTTTTATTTACATATTTAGAATATCTTTCCCTCTGTCTCAGCTTTTTTTTTTTGTCTTATTGGTGTCTTTTGATGAAAATTTATAATTGTTTAATAGTCCCAATCTATCACATTCCCCACTCCTCTTTATGGTTAGTATTTTTTATGTCCTATTTAAGAAATCTTTGGTCAAGAAGTTATTCTCATATATTTTCTTCTAGAGGCTTTATTGTTTCACTCCTGATTATTTATTTATTTATTTATTTATTTATTTATTTATTTATTCTTTTTAATGTTTATTTTATTTTGACAGAGAGCACATGCATGTGAGTGGGGGAGGAGCAGAGGGACAGGGAGAGAAAGAATCCCAAGCAGGCTCTGTGCTCACAGTGCAGAGCCCAATGCGGGGCTGGATCCCACAAACCATACGATTGTGACCTGAGCCAAAAATCAAGTTAACTAACTGAGCCACTCAAGCACTCCAACTCTGGAATTTTAAAATTCCTGAGTTGGGAAAGTTGTGAAAATCAACATCTATCCAAACTGAAGAGCTATTTTTGAAGAACCAGTCACAGAGTATTGTGATATAAAATCTGAAGTAGTTGAACAAGCAGCTCTCTGCAGTAAGAATACTAGGGAAAGCAATTACACAACTCCCACTCTACTTCAGCAAAGTGTCTCTTACTAACTAGGCCATGCTGCAAGCTAGTCAGAAATTAGTTTAATTGCAAAGGGACTGGAAAAAAAAAAAAAAAACAAAACAGTGTGAGATTTTTCCACCCAGGAAAATAAACCCTTGAGATCATCTGAAGTAGAATCTGAGATTCATTATCTCTTATGCCTGGAAATTCTTGTCACAGAGGTATTTCATATCTTTCCCTCCACTAATACCTCTAATACCATGACCTTGCTCCCTCATTTATGCCCTCCTCTTTCTCCTTCAGTTTCTGGTCTGCTCTTTTGTTTTCCCTTTCACTCTACAATCTCAGTCTCCTCAGTCCATCATACACTGGAAACTGCTATGAGCAGGGAAAGGGCAGAGAGATAGAATTGCTGATAGCACAGAGCCTGATGCAGGGCTTGAAACCACGAACTGTGGGATCATGACCTGAGCCTAAATCAAGAGTTGGACTCTTAACCAAATGAGCCACCCAGGGGCCCCTGAAACCATTTTTGATCTGTAGCTGTAATTTTTGCTTATTAAACTGACATAGCATTTTCTATATACATCTCTTATGTCATAGCATCACTTTCTACCATGTGTAATTGTTATCTATGTAGATAGCTTATATTCTCTGATAGATGGTTATCACTGAAAGGCCAGAGATTCTGCCTTATCATATCAAAGGCCTCATGGAGCCTAGTAAGAGGAACCATTACTTACCTACATCGTTGGCACAACGAGACTTGGCTTTTGATCAGGACGTACTGTGACACACCTGAAGAGCACAATGTTAGAGACAGGCCAACGCAAGCTATTGAGACGGGATTTACCCCTGTCTTCAGGAACAGGTAGTTCAGGTTTCTATGAATAAGGTAAGTATTGCTGCTTGCAGGAACCATTCATTTGATTTTTCGTTAATTCGTAAACCACTTCATGGAGAAGAAGGGGGATGTGTCTAGAACAGTAACTATATGCCAGGGATTTTCACATACTTATCTCCAAATCACTATAATGACATTATGAGATGAGCACTATCATTTTAAATTTATAAATAAGGAAAACAAGACTCAAAGTGCTTTAGCAGGCATGTGAGACACTCAAGTAAGCTCTTTTCCTCCTCCTCATGCCATATACTCAGGTTTCTGGAGAAACAACTGGAGAAACCCTTGAACCAAGGGGGAGTACAATCTGCCAGAATCAAAGGTCAGGGTTATATCAAACCTTGTATTGAGGAAATCCTGAGGAACACAAATAAACTTGTCAAATTTTATCTGGAGAACCAGGGAAATAACTGCTTCCTACTAGGTTTAGGATTAGGGAACAGAAACATTCCCAGAAGGGATAGAGGCCACATGGTAGTTATGGTTGTGGGGTAAGGAAATAGAGGCTACAGGATTTATAACTGGGAATCAGAAACATTAGAAGATTCGAAATCAGGCGAAACTCACTCTAGTGGGAAACACATTGGAGAGGACACATTTGGATCTTAAGTATAGCATGTGCGTGGCCCTACACGTTCGGTTCAGTTCAGTTACATTAAATGTGCTGGGTACTGTAACAGGTGCTAGGAATACAAAGGAACAAATGGTTCCTTCCTTCAAGACACTGGCATGGGGCAGTCAGTTGATAGAAATAGGAGACAGAGTGCTGGGGAGTCTTTTCTAGAAGGTTTCTGAAAACCTATAGTGATCCCATAAGTGGCCTAGAAGGGTAATCTATGGGTTATTAAGAGCAGGCAGGCCAAAGTTTCAACTGCAAACCTCTCCTCATTCAGGCTTCTCCTTCATTGCCAAACTTCACAAAAAAAGTAGTCACATTTGCTGCCCCTATTTTCTCACTTCCCATTTCTCCTTAACAACTTGTACCACGCAGAAGATGGCAAGAGGAATGGAAGGGAGAGGTCAAATGGGAGAAATGTTACAGACATGGGTGTAAGTTATTGGCGGCCTGAGTGTCTGAGAGCATGGTGTACTATTAACAGAAATAAACATAAAAGATAAGGCTTGGGGGAAGTGAAAAAATTCAGCTTGGACACACTAATTTTGAGAATCTGCAAGAGAGCAGTCCCACCGGTTGGTAGAAACAGTAGGCCAAAGTTTCTCTGTTTACCTAAAACTGGGATTGATGATCCGTAGTCTTGTCCACCTAGCACCTACGTATGAGCAGCAGGATATATGTTGCCCCCTGCTTAGGCCCTACTCAAAGAAAAATAATTAACAAAGTAAATTTAAATATGGCTTTAGGTCACTGAATTAGAGGCCTTATTGCTTTTATGTTCAATGCTTAGAACAAGGATTAAAACTTCTACTTCCTTTTCCAGTATTCCAATTGACAGTTATGTATTCATGAAACCTACCAATGGGCCAGTCATTTAGTGAGCATTCAATACATTATTGAACAAATGAACAAAGCAGTTATGAGCCACTGTGTGAAGTGCTATCAAAAATACAAAGATATACTTTGAAGATGTAAACATTTATGAGAAGAAATTAAGACATGAAATAATCAGCAAACAAGCTAAGACGTCTGTGAGTTAGGAAAAAGGGAGATTAGCAAGGGCTAGGGCAGACAGCACCTATCAAGAGACTGAAGAGAAAGAAACAGAGAGAGAAGGAAAAGTGTTGATCAAGAGACCTGTATTTTCGTTCTTTCAGAAACTAGTTCTGTCACCCTGTATTGAACATTTCCCCCTTGTATTCCTTCCTTTTCTCACTTTTACAATGAGGAAACTTTCAGTGATCTCTGAAGGCCTTTCCAACTCTTAATTTTTATGTTTCTATTTCTAGATGGGGGTCTCCCTCCTTTTTAAAGGACATACATTTAATTCATGTGGTAAAAAAAAAAAAAACAACACCACAATTATCAGCCGGTACATTGAAAAGTTCTGCTCCCATCACCGTCCAATGGGCTAACCTTTATGGGTAACCACTTTTATTATAATCTCAGGAATCCTTTGATGGTTTTCAAAATACAAACACATATTTATATCTTCTCCCTTTATTAAAAGGCAGCACACTATACACACTTTCAGCACTTTCCTTTTTAAACTTAATGATATATTAAGCTGGAGATGTTTCCTTATCAGTACTTATAGATTATTTTTTTCCCCTGTAGATGGACTATACACTGAATGTATTTCCCCAAAATTCATGTTGAAACCTAATCCTCAAATTATAGGCATTTGGAGGAGGGTCCTCTGAGAGGTGTTTAGGTTATGAGGGCAGATTAGCGCCCTTATTGAGGCACTAATATCTAGCATATGTCAGTCTCCTTACCACTCTTCTTTGTCAGGGTTTTCTCGCTATTTTTGCATGTGTATTTTTCCCATATGAGCTTTATAATCAGCTTGGATGGCTCCCCTTCTCTCATTTCCTTTGCTCCTCAATAACCCTTATTAGTATTTTGACATGTTAAATATAGAAACAATATTTTTATGATGTTGAATTTCTTAGCCAAGAACAAAGCATGGTTTCTATTTGTTACTACTCTTGTGACCTAAAAGATAGTGTTAAAATTTGAAGGTAGAATTTGAATTTGTTCATGTTTGCTAGCTTTGGAGAGGCAGAAAATTAGAGTGAATACATTTTTTTGGAGGGAGAATAATCTATGAGGCACATACGATTATTGGTAGTTTGGGGGCAGTAAAGAGACTAACTTGGTAAGAGGAGGGAAAAGAAGCTAACAGTGCCTGCTATGTGTCAGGAACAATGCTACGGATTTTTCACATTCTATCATACTTGACTGCAGAGCTGCCCAAACCTAGGGTTGGATGGGGCCAGATCAAGGATGAGCCTAGAGGTCCACCAGATACTCTGTAGGGTAATGCTCAGAGGAGTATCAAGATGAAAGCAGTATTTGAGGACAATTGCAGCAGCAGTGAGACAGAATAGTCTGGGAATGGAAAGGAAAAGTTAAATTCAGAGGGCAGCAAGACTCAGTAATCTGAAAGAAAAGTGACAAAGGCTTACTTAGGGTGAAGTCCTTGCTGTGGAGATAAATGTATAAATACAAAGGAGATTTCTTACCAGGGAGGACAAGCAAGTTCAACTGAAGAATTAAAGTATGGCTTTGCAGATGCCAATGCAGCCCAGACACAGTCAATTCCACTGTGTTCTTTGACATTGCTGTCTATGGTGAGCCCTTGGGCCAGCTCTCCATTGAGCTGTTTGCAGACAAAGTTTCAAAGACAGCATAAAACTTTCATGCTCTGAGCACTGAAGACAAAGGATTTGGTTATAAAGTTTCCTGATTTCATAGAACTATCCTGGGGCCTATGTGCCAGGGTGGTGACTTCATACACCATAGTGGCCCTGGTGGCAAGTTCACCTGGGAGAAATTTGATGTTTCATCCTGAAGCATATGGATCCTTGCATCTTGTCCATGGTAAATGCGGGACCCAACAAAAACAGTGCCCGGATTTTCATGTATGCTGCCGAGACCGAGTGGTTGGATGGCAAATGTGGTCTTTGGCTAAGTGTGAGGGGGAATGAATATTGTGGATGCCATGGACTGCTTGGGTCCAGGAATGGCAGGACCACCAAGAAGTTCACTATTGCTGTCAACAACACCAACAAATTTGACTTGTTTTACCTTGACCTCCAGCTCATTCCTTCTGAGCTCAAGAGAACACCTTGCCACTCTCACCTGGCTCACTATATCCTATAATCTTTGTGCTCTCACTGCAGTTCTTTGGCTCTATATTTTTCTTATTCTCCTCCAAGTCCAGCTGAATTGCAGCATTAGGTTTATAATTATGAAAGGAAAACTAAAGAAAAATGAAGACTGTTTTGAGCCTGGACTATTGGAGAAAAGTGGTACCTTGGTAAAGATAAAGAAGTTGGGGAGAGGAAAGCAAAACAATTTCATCTGAAGAACTTAAAGGGAAGTGGGATACTCAAGTTCCTTCTTATAGGTCCTGTATGCAAGCAAAGTGCATGCAGTTGGCAAAAGGACAAACCAGTTTTTAGCACAAAAATCTAAATTTAACCCAAAACTTTGGGTTTCACCATTTTAGTAAATAATATATTACCCCACGTATTGTTGCCTACTGCCAAAGAGAGTTGGGTTAGCAAAGGGGAAAAGGCAACTTTCAGCTTTCCACCTTAATGAAAGCCTTCTCAAAGGGCAGAAGCCATACCAGAAGCATTTTGAAGTTTATGCCCTTAAGTACCCTGTAGGTATTCTCTTGCTCAAACTTAAAGCTCTCTATTTCTCATTTCCTGGGTTTTTTTTTTCTCTTTGGGATCAAGTATTAAACTTGTTTTAATATATAATCAAATGTGATATAACTTCACTAATAATTCCTTTTTTGCTTCACCAAAGAATATCTCCAGATAAAAGTGTGGAGTTTGTGCTGTTATTAACTCTTCATTTTATCTTTCCTTGGCCTGGAGATGCAGGAATCCAGGGGCAAGGCAAGTGTACCAAGGAGCTTCAAGTCTATCCCATATGACCCACTCTGCAGTCTAGTCAGTGAGGAATTGTTTTAAGCATAGTTGAGTCTAGACTTACCAAAGTATGGTGCTTCTTATTTGGAGGGAGAGATGGGTGAGGAGGAATAAAAATACCCAATCCCATGTAAGGCCTCAATGAATAGATCCTTTTCTTGGATTCAGGTCTTGCTTTAACCAATAGCGCTTATAAAATCTGGGTGGAGATTTGTGAAGCTCTGCCACACTGTACATAAGCATTTTTAAAGTTCCATTGTTATGACCAGCTTAGGAGTAGGGAGAAGTCCCAAGCCTCCTTATATTGCAAACGTGGCAGGTCTTTGGGAAGAGAAAGAAAGGACTGGCTGCTCATTGTTAGCTGGGGGATGTTTCTACTTTGCACTTACTCCATTTCCTGAGCTGCACTGGTATGGCTTTTAATTGAGGGGATGTAGTCGACAGAGTAGAGTGGGCTGCAGGAGGAAGGACACGGTTAAGTGTGTCAGGATTAAGCCCCACCCCACCCCTCCACTTTTCTGAGATATAACTGCCATATAAGATTGTGTAAGTTTAAGGTGTACAATATGGTTTGATATACATACATACTGAGAAATGATTACAATAAGGACAGTTAACAAACACATCCATCATCCTACATTTTTTTTTGTGGTGAGAACTTTTAAGATCTACTCTTTTAGTAACTTTGAAGAATACAGTAGTTATAGTCACTATGCTGTACATTAGATCACCAGAACTTGTTCATCTTATAACTAGAAGTTTGTGCCCTTTGACAACCTTCCCCCATTCTCCTGCTTTCTCCCCACCTCAACCCTGGCAACCATAAATCTGTTTCTATACGGTTGATGAAAAAAAAAATCTTTTCTTCTTTTAAGTAGGCTCCACACCCAATGTGGGGCTCAAACTCACGACCCTAAGATCAAGAGTCACATGCTGTATTGACTGAGCCATCCAACCGCTCCTGAGGTTGTTTTTTTTAGATTTGGTATATGTGAGGTCATACAGTATTTGCTTTTTTCTGAGTTATTTTACTTAGTGTAATGTCCTCAAGGTTAGCATAAAGCCATCAAGGTTGAGCTCTTAATTTATGTTCTGAAAGTAAGATGAGAGGACCAGTTCTGTATCTTGAATAGTAACCAACACAAATACACGTAATAATGGTCAAAAGAATTCTTGGAGAACCAAAGCTTGGTGAGTTAGGTCTAGAATTTTATCAATTCAGTTTTCATGGTTTCCTTAAGGTATAGTACACCTTTAACTCTTGTCTTGGGACCGTAGTTGACTTAACAGGAGAGGACAACGAGACCTCCAAAATCTTTCACATTTTCACACGTGAGTTTGTTTACCTGTTGTGCCAGGCTTTCACTCCTGAAAGAAAAAACAGCATGGAAGAAAGGGTAGTCGGTCAAGTCTGAAAAGCAGTATGGCATAGTAGAAATAAAACATGGATCTTGGGAGGTAGACCAACTGGGGAAAAAAATCTGAATTCTATTTTCTATCTGTGTATCACTTATCTAGAGTCTGTATTTTCTCCTTTGTAAAATGGGGCTAGCACCTACTTTTGCAGAGATTAAATGAGAAAATCTACTTGAATACATTTAATAGTTGCTAAATAAATGCATGGTAAATTTAGTTCAATGTGTACTAATGCCCAGCATTTTCATTTGTACGCTTGGTAAGACATTTAAGTTGAAAATTCTTTGTATGTTAATTTCAGCAGTTATCAGAATCACCCAGAATGGAAGGTAAGAAAATGAAAGCATAATTGTAGTCACTAGTTATACATAATCAAAAATTATTTTAACCTTTTAGTATAGAACATATAAAGAAAAAAAATATATAAAGAACCCTCACATATCCATCATCCAGCTTCTTAATTATCATCCTGTTTCCTTGGTATTGCCAAAAATTTATACCCTGTTGCCACTCCAGATTATTTTGAAACAAATCCTAGATAAAATATCATTTCCTCTTCAATTTCAACAGCTCTCTAAAAGATTCTTGTTTAGGGGCACCTGGGTGGCTCAGTCAGTTGTGTCTGACTTTTGGCTTCACGAGTTCAAGCCCCGCGTAGAGCTCTCTGCTGTCAGCACAGAGCCCGCTTCAGATTTCAGTCCCAATCTCTCTCTGCCCCTCCCCTGCTCACACTCTCTCAAAAATTAACATTAAAACTTTTTAAAAAGAGATTGTTTAAAAAACTTAATCATAACAAAACATTGTAACTCAACAAAAGTAGTATGATTCCTTGGTACCATCAAATATCCAATCACCAGTGTGCAACACACATAGCCCATTTAGTTAATGAATTTATAACTGCATTTATATCTCTTTTTTTTTATGTTTATTTATTTTGAGAGAAAGAGAGTGGGAGCACAGGAGAGACAGAGAGAGAATCCTAAGCAGGCTCCATGCTCAGCATGGAGCCTGATGTGGGGCTTGATCTCACAACCAAGATCATGACCTGAGTAGAAATCAGGAGTCTCAGGCTTAACCAACCACCCATGCACTCCTATAGCTCAATTGAAGAAAGAGAAAGACTCCAAATTCCAAGCCATTCCTGAGATGCAAATTAAAATTTAGGGGTATTAAATTGAAAGACCTCCCAATAGTCACTTGCCATGCGTGAAGATGTAGTCATTTCCAAATTGTGCAGGAAACACAAACAATGCGTTGGTTGTAGTTAATGTGAAGAAAGACACTATTAATAGTTATGACAACTTGTTTTAATGGACCTTTATGAATCTGTGGAAAACCAGAAATACATGGTCTTACTCAAGTCAAGCTGCCATAACAAAGTACTCTAGGCTGGGTGGTTTAAACAGCAGAAATTTGTTCCTCACAGTTCTAGAAGTCCAAGATCAAGGTGCTGGCTAATTTGGTGAGAGTTCTCTTCCTGGCTTGCAGATGGCTTCCTCATTGTGTCCTCACATGGCCTTTCCTCTTGCCCAAGCTGAGAGATCTCTCTTGCTCTTCTTCCTCTTCTTATAAGGTTACTACTAATCCCATCATGAGAACTCCACTCTCAGGATCGAACTGAACCCTAATTACCTCCCAAAGGCATAATCTCCAAATACTATCACATTAGGGGTTAGAGGTCATGGATTTTGGGGGGACACATTCAGTCCATAACACACCTACACATTTATAAAATGACTACCAAATTTAAGTCAGTAAGCTAGAATGCCACATCTAACTCCTTTTCTCTCCCTAAATTATTCTGGCTCTAAGAAACTGAGATCATCATTCCTGGAAATTTTTCTTTCTGCCCTAATATAATCCCCAGTGCAGGTGGAACCCAGAGCCTAATATCCCTACTTTCTCTCTCCATGTGCCACCTCAGTACCAAGGCAAAATTAAGTAAAAGTCCTTTTTTAGCTCCTATCAGGGGAATTTTTTCATGAAATGAACAATTTTTCCTCTCTTCCTAGGTTCTCTGTAATTCAAACAAAAGCTGAAGGATCTTTTTAAATCCTGCTAAGCTTGCAAATTTGCCAAAAAAAAAAAAAAAAAAAAAAAAAGTGTAGATGGGGCTGCTTGTAGTCATCCTTGGCCCTTCTCCAGGTTTGCTGGCTGCTATGACTGCATAAGCAACCATGTTTTTACTAGCTGTGGGTGTAGCTGCAGGAGCTGCAGCAAAGAATTTCTGTATCCTAAAGAAATTCTGAAAATCAAACCCCATTTCTCTCAATTTAACCAAATGATTTTGTTGTTGATCCTGAAAATATTAGGTAGGACTTGAAATAATCTGTCCTTCAAAAGTTGGCAGGGAAAAATCCAAAACTTTGCTCCCACTCTAATCTATTGACAATGCTGTGGAGAAACATCCGGTACATGGAGGACAACATGGCTGAACCTATCAAAATTAAAAATACATATATGCCCTTTTGCAAAGCAATTCCTCTGAGAACGTAGATGAGATGTACTTAAATATACAAGAAGGTATGTGTACAAAGATATTCGTCCAAGCATTAATTAGAATATAACAATTTAGAAACTCTATGTCTCTCAATTGGATGATGACTGGTTAAATAATCTGCAGAGGTAAGAAAAATATGTATCTTATGCATTCATATGAAAAAGTCAGATGTCTTAAGTGCAAAGTGTAGAAAAATATATATGGCAGCCTCCCTTTTACATAAAAATTGGGAATAATATTCTTTCTTACATGTATAGGCATGAAGAAATTCTGGAAAAATAAAAAAAGTAAGAGCAGAGGTTATTCTGAGGGTGGGAACTGTATGAATGAAAGACAGTGAAGATGTTTAAAAAGTATTCTGCACCAGTGGATGGATTCCAATAATTTTTAAAATCATTTGAAACCATAACCAACAATTATTAAATGCCCACTGCCTTAAAATATAGTGAGAAAATAAGGTTTCCCAAATGTAAAATATATAAAATATAAAGTTGAGTGAAGTGGCTGCTCCTAACCTGTTCCTGGAAATCAAAGTTCTTGGTGCTTCTGGGGAATGCTGAGATCATTGATTTTACCAAAGGATGTGACTTACTTACTGGAGGTCTTGTCTACAACTCAGAAACGGGTTAGATAAAGACAGAAGACCTCATGCTTCTGCAATCAATTTAAAATTCTTCGGTAGTCTGCCAAAAATGCACATTATTCTTCTGTAAATCTAAAAACGTGCAGGGAGAAACCAGTAATTGTATTGTGGTAGAACATCTTTCTCTTACTTTTCTCTAATGTTAAAATGCTACCCTAAGAGTAAACCTAGTAGGGGAAAGCCTTCCTTATTGATTATAGATTACTCAATTTTGAGTAGATACTGCTGCTTTCCAAAAGACATGTGTTCACCACCAGTCCTAATTATCTTTCATTCCAAGTTTTAGTGACCTTGGCTTACAAAGCCATCTTGATCTTTTCCCTAAGAATTTCAGGTGACCAAAATGCACAATACCAGTGAACACTATTAAATAACATCCCAATGTTTCCCAATGTGAATTACCCATACCACAAGCGATACTCATGGTTCTAGGTAGTATGCGAACAAAGCAGCAAACGTCATACCATATAGTGAGTTATTATTGTTTCTTGTTCAAGCACTTGGCTGGAAAGAGTGTTTAGCTAGGTCTTAATAATTGGCTTTGTTTTCATTATACTAATTTTTAGATATATTATTTCTCTTTTAGAGAGAGGGTGCAAGTGAGCGAGGGCAGAGAGAGAGGAAGAAAGAGAAATGGGGCTCACCCTAAGCAGTGCTCTTGTTCACCTCATGTGGGACTCGAACTCATGAACCATGAGATCATGACCTGAGCTGAAGTCAGATTCTTAACTGACTGAGCCACACAGGTACCCTAGACATTTTTTCTTATTGCCAGAGATCTGGGGCACAAATGATTGTCTGGATTATCCACGCTCATTGAAGCACAACAAACAAGTGCAGGTGCTGTTACATAGGTTTCAGGTCACAAATCACAAAAATCCAAATGTCTTTTCTCAGGGCCTCACTTTCCTTGACTCAAATTCACCCCATGGGCTTCCTAAAACACTTAGCTATCCAGGAATTGTATAGTGCACCATATAAACTGGAGTCAAACTGGTTCTCAATGCTACTTATTTTTGCTGTGAGTCCATAGTCAATCTACCAAATAAGGACAAATTGGCTACCTTGGAATCTGAGAGGAATAAATGATAACACACGTAGAGCAAACGGTATGCAGGTTAAATGCTGATTTCCTTTCCTCTTTACTTCTCTTTTTTCTATATTGTCTCCAAATGATCTCATTCACTCCCATAGCTTCAATTACTACCTTGATGTGAATAACTTCTAATTTTCTGCCAGCAATACTGAATTTGTTTTCAGAGTACAAAACCCAAAGTTAGGAGATACGCCCAGGTCACATGACTAGAGTGGTTAGAGTCTAGGTTAGAAACCAGTTAAGACTTGAACTTGGGGCTCCTCACTCCAACTGCCATGGTCTTTCACCTTCCCATATTGCCTCAAGTTCTGCGGTAGGTTTTGCATCTGCCTCTCTGTTTTTGTTTTTTTTTTAAACCACTGCCTCTCCCATAATTCAGGCCTAACTTATCTTTCACGTTTATAATGTACAGATGAAAAGACTGGCTCAGTCAGTGAAGTGATAGTTGGTAATGTGTATCTCAGAATTGCCCACAAAAGTTTTTTTCCCTACTTGTTAATTCCAACAAAATTAAAAAAAAATTTTTTTTAATGTTTATTTTTGAGAGACAGAGAGGGAGTGTGAGCAGGGGAGGGGCAGAGAGACAGAAAGGGGGACACATCTAAAGCAGGCTCTAGGCTCTGCACGGTCAGCACAGAGCCCAATGTGGGACTCGAACTCACTAACTGTTAGATCATGATCTGAGCTGAAGTCAGACGTTCAACCGACTGAGCCACCCAAGCACTCCTCCCAACAAATTTTTTAAAACCATGATATATAAATATATATATATATATACACACACACACATATATATGTATATATATATACATATATACACACATACATGTGTATATATATATGTGTGTGTGTATATATATATACACATATATATACATAAAATACACATATTGAGAAGTCACCAACCCCCGAACCTACAGCACAACGAATCACAAAGTGAATATCCACGTAACCAGCACTTAGGTCAAGAAACCAAATGTTGCCAGCACCCCAGAAGCTCCCTTGTGCCCTCCTCCCAAATATTACTGCCTTACCCAAAGCATACTATTTCCTTTCTTTTTATAGTTTTTACTACCTAAACATAAATCCTTTTTTTTTTTTTTTTTTTTTAAATTTTTTTTTTTTTCAACGTTTATTTATTTTTGGGACAGAGAGGGACAGAGCATGAACGGAGGAGGGGCAGAGAGAGAGGGAGACACAGAAGCGTAAACAGGCTCCAGGCTCTGAGCCATCAGCCCAGAGCCCAGACGCGGGGCTCGAACTCACGGACCGCGAGATCGTGACCTGGCTGAAGTCGGACGCTTAACCGACTGCGCCACCCAGGCGCCCCTAAACATAAATCCTTAAATCTAGTTTGGTTTTGTCTAGTTTTTGAACTTTCCAAAGTGGCTATATCAGTATACATTCCAACTAGCAATGTACAGTTTCAGTTGTTCCAATTCTTGGCCACATTTGGCATTTACTGTAGTGTCTATCGTAGCCATTATTGTGAATGTGCAGCAGTATTTCATTGTGTTTTTAATTTGCATTTCCCTGATTGTAAAAGTTGGGTGCCTTTACATGTTTACTGGCCATTTAGATACCCTCTTTGGTAAACTGTTCAAGTCTTTTACCCCCTTTACTATTGGGTTGTCTTTTTTTTTTTATTATTAATTTTGAGAGAGAGTGAGCACAAGCAGGGGAGAGGGGCAAAAGGAGAGAATCTCAAGCAGGCTCCATGCTGTCAGTGTAGAACCCGATGCAGGCCTCGATCTCACAAACCATGAGATTCTGACCTGAGCCAAAATCAAGAGTTGGACGCTTAACTGATGGAGCCATCCAGGTGCCCTGGGCTGTCTTTTTTTTTTTATTGATTTGTGGAAAACTATAAATTCTAAATAGGAGCAGACACTTTTCTACTGTTGAACGCATTTGTCTGGTGGCATTAGAATACCACCAACTCCCCTTATTCTGGCCCAAATTCACTAATGAACTCTCTCGGAGGTAATGTAGTCAACTTCATGTACTATCGCTAAAACAAAACAGAATCATTTTGTGCTAGGGAATTTGCTAGAAACAATGGTTTTGAAATGAGACCTGTATTGGAATCCTGCCTAACATTTATCAGCTTTGTGACTTTAGGCAAGTTATTTAGACTATTTTGGCCTCTGTTACCTTACTGGAAAAATGGGGTTAATAATATCTATTTTTTTTAGTGTTGTTGTGAGGGTTAAACGTGACACAAGATCTATAACCAATTTTGCACAGTGGCTGGCAAACAGTAACATTTAATAAGTGGTAGCTATTATAAATTTGGGTTATTTCTTTGTAGCCTTACATTTCTCTATGGAGGGAGAAAATGAGCAGATAGATGTCCATTCCTTTCTTAGCTGCTATAGTTCTCACTATAAAGTTAAAAAAAAAAAAAGCATTTGTTTTAGTTAATCTGGGAATTTGGTTCTTGTGACTCTGTCTCAGTACCTCTAGAGCAGGGCTTCACAAATTACCTGTGGTGCAGTGAAGATTAGGTAACTGTTGCACAACAAACTGAGGGACCATAAGAAGAAAAAATATGGGTAATCAAATTTGTGAATTTATATTAAACCTGGTCAACCAGGAGATGCAGAGGCTGATGGTGATGGCCCTGGAGCATGCTCAGGAGGCAGATGGTGCAGAAGGAGAGTCTCCTTATCACCCTGTTCATATAGAAAAATGCCTAACAGTTGAAGTCATTCTGAAAACCCAATGAATCAAAGAGGTCTGCAAACAACAAACAGTACAGTGGGGGAGCATAACTATGTAGACAAGGGCCAAGTGACATGTGATCAGGTCAGTGTGCTTAAATCGGTGATTCAGAAGTGTGAAGATATGAAATAAAAAGAAAGGAGTTGGCTTTCACTGACACCTAGAAAAAAAGGCATTATTTAACAGTAACATAAGAGAAAAAAAGATGATCTTAATGGCATAGAGGACACACAGTTTGCATATCTGGGGGGAAAAAAACAAACCCAAAACCTCTCATCATCAAAAAAAAAATTTCTCTCTGGTGAAAGATCATAGGTACCTCTATTAAATATGAATTACTAGAAAAAGCTATTTAAACAAAGACATATAAAACAATACAGATCCACAGACATAAAACTAGTCTTCAATTACTGTAAGTTTCCAAATTCTTATTCACTTTGTGTAAATGCCTTGTCTAGGAACAATAGCAAAGGGTTTGCAGACTGGCATTACCCTGTGGACCATACTTTGGTAGCACTACTCTGGAGCACTGACAAAAATCATACTTCTGAATCTGAAGGGCTGAGGTTAGAGCCTGGAAAGTGGGACTGAACTGAAGTTGCTCTTGTTCCTGAGTCACCAGCTAGACACCTACTGTTTTTTTTTTTTTCTTTTTTAAAGTTTATTTATTTATTTTGAGAGAGACCAAGACAGCACGAGTCAGAGACGGGCAGAGAGAGAGAGGGAGGGAAAATCTCAAGTAGGCTCTGCACTGTAAAGCCTCATGTGGGGCTTAAACCCAGGAAACCCTGAGATCACCACCTGAACCAAAACCAACTTTTGGGCGCTTAACTGACTGAGCCACACAGGCGCCCCCTACTGTTTTTTTATAGCCTTAAGTACAACATTGAGTCACTCTAGCTCAAAAACCGTCTATTATTCCCCTTGTATCTAAGATAAAATCCCTATCCTTTAACATGGTATCCAAGGCCTTCCAGGCTGGTTCCACACAACTTTTTTACTCTGATTTTCCACTAGACTGCACTGTCCAATATAGTAGCTACTAGCCATGTGGCTATTGAGCACTTAAAATGTGACTAATTTAGGAATTATAATTTTAATCTTTAATTTAAAATTAAATAACAAATGATACATAATTCAAATACTGCAAAACTTTTAAGTATGTTCAGAATGATTGGGCATGTTAATCTACTTTTTCAACTGTAAATTTTATGGAATCAAGTATTGAGGTATGTTTAAATATAAAATACACACCAGATTTTGAACACATACTTAGTAATGAGAAAAAGACTGCAAAACATTTAAAAACATTTAATATTTTTAAATATTGATCACATATGAAATGATACTATTTTGACTATACTGGATTAAAATTAAATTAAAATTAACTGCAATGGTTTCTTTTTTAATGTGTCTGGCTACTATAAACTTACATATGTGGTTTGTTTTATATTTATATTGGACAGCGCTAGCCTAGATAATCATGCCCAAACCTAAGAATAACTCTGGATTCTTCCCGTTCCCTCACTCATGTCAACTCATTAGCAATACAGGTCAGGTCTAATCACCAAATATATCTTCAAATTATCCACCTTTTCTCTATTGCTACCAACCATGTTACTCCTTTCCTAAAACCCTTTGATACCTTCTACCACACTTAAACTTACCAAGGCAGCCAACTACTTCTACCATTCTTGCTTTCTAAACTTGTTACATTGACCTCCTTGCTATGCACAACAAACTCTTTCTCACCTTAGGATTTTGCTCTGCTATTCCCTTTGGCCTCAAATACTGCCCTTATTCCCATTTAGGTCTTAGCTCAGAGAATACCTTCTCTTGATCAACCAAGAAGCTTTATCTTGATCAACCTCCAAAATTTTGCCTGTTCTCTCCCCTAGAGAAACACTTTATTCAAATACCCTTTTATTTTCTTAATGGAGCATATTATAAGATACTATCTTTCCTTTTGTAAAACTTACTTATGGTCTGTTCCTTGCACTAGCAACAGGAGCAGGAACCTTGTTGGTTTTGTTGCTGCTTAATCTATTCCAGTATTTACAACAGTGCCAGTTACAGAAGGGTGCTCATGAAACAACTTCAGTGAATATCTAATTGCCTGCCAGACATCTCTGCTTGGCTGTCTCACAAACACTTCAAATTCAACCAGGTCAAAACAGAACCTTATAACATGTTACTCTTCTTCCCTGTTTCTAATCTCAGTGAAGACAGGACCATCTTTCCAACTGCTCCCCCAACACACCTGGGAGTCATCTTTGACATCTCCCTCTGTCATTCCCTTACCCGCTCAACCAAATCACCAAACTCTCAATAACTACTTTGGCCACACTCTTTACACTAGTTGTCACTATCTCCGTCCAAGGCATTACTCTCTCACATATTACTGTTTTTTCCAAACTGTTTTCCATGCCTCTGAGTTTTGCAGAAGTCTGATCTGCCTACCATGCAAATCCATTTCTATGACACTTAACGGGTTCCTCTTTGCTCTCAAAAGCTAATCTCTGCACATACCACTCAAGGTCTTCACGATTAAACGTCTTCAAGAACATCTCTAGGCACTCCTAAAACAGCATTATCTTCTTTACTCAACACTCTCTTCAAAGTTTGTCTCCCAACTTTGCATGCATTGCATCCTCTGCCTGGAAGACTCTTCCCCAATTCCTTATTAAAGCTAATTGCTTCCCCAGTCCTCCCTCCCATGTGAGTAAAGGATTTCTCCTGTATGGGATTTCGCAGTATTCAGCAGTTTACCCTGATTTACTACTGATGTTTCCTATTTACTTGTCTGCGCTCTATGGCAGATCAAGGAGGGCAAGGATTCCGTAACAATCATTAGTTCAACGTTTACTCCAATCAACTCAATGTTAAAGCATATGATATCAAAAACTTGACAAGTTTTTATCAACTGAAGCCTTGAAAACATTACATCAAAAGAAAACAATATGGCTCCTATGCCACTTTGCTTCTGTTTTAGGCAAAATGTTTTAATAAGTTAAAGACTTACAAGCCTTTACCACGTCAATATCACAAAAGGATAACTGGAGATAAATTACTTATCTGAAGTAATCACAAAATCAAAAAGTAATATGGATTTCATTCAAGCTTGTAAACTCTCCTAGACTGAACTCTTGGCGCTGTCTCAGATATTACCAACTCCTAAATATAGGAAGCCAAAATTTGCACGTTAGCAACTTGGGAAAGCCACGTAGGAAAGTCATTCTTAAGCTTATCTGTTAAAAACATACCGGTGTGTTGGATTTCTTAGCAAATCATCACAAGTAAATTAATTTCCAAAGACTTTTACTTTGTAAATTACCACCTCCAAATAAACTTTTGCTACTTTCTTAATAAAATACAACACAACAAAAATCTTGACATTCCAGCCACGGAAACACAGACCTCTACCTCCGAGGTGACAGTAATCCAAGGAAAATTAGCAAGCAATTATTTTAGGGTCGCTTAAGTACGAGACGCCTGTGACACCACCGGTATGTTAAACAAACAAACAAAAAAAGGCTATAGAAATAAGTACGTCTTCGTCATGAACCTGACTGCTCAATTTATGGAAGTGGAGAAGGACCATCCTTCGTTCCTCCTCTTGTACCTCAACCGCTACTCCTGTCCCAATCTGGCTAATTGAATCTGGGGCCACTTTAAGTTAAATCCTAGCCTGCTGGCTGCTCTTCCGTCTCCCAGGACTCTGCTAGGCGACTCTGGTTAACCTCGGAGTGGGGATTCCCCGTCTCGGCGGTCTTGTCAGAGAGAAAAGAAGGTAGGAACACGCACTTTAGTATCCCAACCGCCAGCCCCCGCAGAAAGAGGCGGGAAGACTCGGCCACCAGCCGGACTGCTCCACCGCGCACATGGCCGGCCGCAGCTCCCACCCCCGTGCCGCGCAGGCGCCGGGCGAGCCGGGACTTGCGGTCGCCGAGAGCGGATCATTCCGCCGCTTTCTTTGTGTGGCTCAAGCTCTACAAATTGCATATTTCCCTCTCGACCGTTAAAAAGAAAAATCAGATCTGTCGTCCCTTTCCTCCTGCTAGAATGGGGTCAGGGAGTGAGTGGGGGAGCGATCTGCGACCGAAGGCAGGGGCGGAAAGGCTCAGGCTAGGGCTTGACAAGGGCCGGGTCCGGGAGGGATGCTGGGAGCTTTGACTCACTCGCACACCATGTGTCCCTCCGCGCGCAGCACGGGGGACTTTTCGGTGGGGATTTTGGGCGCCGACCAGACGCGGCATTTTCGGAAAATAGCGCCCTGTGCAGCTGAAGCGCTTTGTGTGTAGCGGGGCCGCGTCAGCCCGGCCGGGTACGAGGCGCCTCGGGTCCCCGCACCACCTCCTGCTGCTCCCCCGTCGCCGCTCCCGAAGCTTTTCCAGGTCAGTGCGGGTCTGTGTAGGGCCCTGTTACCACCGGATGTGGAAGTTGATCTCTTCGCTGGTAAAAAATAATTCCACTTCCCCCGGAACCCAGATCATCCCCGCGATTTCCTGTTTATTGCATTAAGGCGCCGGGTTTCCGGGGCTCCTGGCCCCGCTTATTCCGCGGGGGTCGGCGGGGTCGGCCTGGACGCCCGCTCCGCCCGCGCCGCAGCCGCGCTTTGTCCGCTGGCACCCCGCTTCTGGGAGGGGCGGGCAGACATGGTGGCGGCCGCCGCCCCCTCCTCGGCCCCGGCGCGCCGCGGCCTCACAGCCGGCCGGATCCCGGCCGGCGGCCCCGGGGCGGGGATGGGGTCGAGCCGGGGCGGCGGGGGCTCTGCGGGCGCCGGGAGGCGGGCGGTTGGCGGCAGAGGAAGGGAGGCAGGCTGGCGCGGCCCGGCCGGGCCTCGGCGCCCGCCGCTCCGGGAACTGCCGGCCTCTTTGTCTCGGCGGCCTGGCGGCCCCGCCAGCCTACCCGGAGCGAAGAAGGGGCGGCGGGGGCGGCCGGTCCGGGGCGCGGTGTGCTGCGGGGCCTGCGGGACCGGGAGGCGCTCGGGCCGCCGCGGGAGCGGCCGGCCCGGACAGGGTTAACCAGAGGGCCGGGCCCAGCCCGCGCGGGGACGATCGCGGCTACTGCCACGACCTCGGGGACTCAAGTCCCTGAGGGGACAAAGCCCGCGGTTCTGGATGCTCGAGACTTCTGCTCTTGGGACTTGGCCGCCGGGCGGGTGCACTGCTTCGGAAAAGAAGTTGAGAATTTTGCCAGGTCATTTCTGCCTGGACACAGTGAAATCAGTGTGTATTTAGTGTGCTTCGTTGAAGCTGTGCTGCCGTGTTGAATCAGCGTGCGTAGCCTCAGGGGTGCATCGTGAAAACTGAAACCGAAGGAATTATAGAGGCCTGCTTTGTGTGTGTTTCCCCACTTTAAGCTTGTTTTCTGTACACATACTCTTGTTTTAAACCTGATTGGACTGTGGCGAGCAGACGTCTGCTCAAAGGACGGGTAGCGACCACAGTACTTTTGAAGGGGGCTTGGTAATGTGGAAATATTTTAAGTACTCTCTCCGAAGACTGATTTGCTGTCTGGATTCAGGCAAGTTACTTTCTGAAGTACATTTTTTTCCCCCTGAAGTATAGTTTTTATCTGGAAAATGTTTTTGATGTAGTCCGTAAATAATCCTTGTAATTTTCCATTCCAGAATTAAAGATGCGCTGTAATTTATTATGCAGATGTTAGTAGTCTTAAATTCTTTTTGCAGATACTTTATTTCACTTGTAGACCCACCCAGCTTGGTTTAAATGTGTTCGCAGTGACCCATAACGTCAGCCTTGACACTTCCACTTTCAGAGTCAGACTTTGAATTTAAGGAAATTAAAGATGGCTTTATGCGTTTTAAAAATTCTGTCTTTTTAAGTATTTTCCCCAAAATAACAGCAATAAAATTCCATTACATGTTAACACAAGTCACATATTGGCAAGAGTTGACATTATTTTGCATTTCTGCAAGTCTTTTAAATGTCTGCTTTAATACAAGACAGCTAGATCTTTAAATCTGCATTCAGTCTGTTGTGGTATCACACCATGTAACTTCTGAAAACTCCCAGAACCCCACTGTATGCTTATGACTTTTTTTTTTAACTGAGAAATTTGTCATTTTTATCCTGTCACCATACATGTCAAATGAGTATATTAAACAAGATACATTTTAAAAATATGGTTAGGAAGATTGATTCCTATACTTTTGTCTTGGGTTCTAAGTTTTTTAATTTGGTATTTAGATATATAAACAGTATCAAGAGTAAAGTTTGCTTAATGTACATATCCTGGAGACTCAGGAAAATATTTTAAGTGACTAACCTTAATTTTTAGTTCCACATCTTAATCTATGGAAGTAAAATATGAATTCCATATTAGATGTATCTGTGAAAACTTGTGTGTAAATGTAATATTTGAAGAAGGGACACTGTCAAAGCACTGCAGGACCTCTCCATTTAAAAGGAATCCTGCAGTGAAACATTTGGTCAAACAATACTTTTGTGATGTAGATACATATATTTAGAGTTAAGTCTCCTAAGTTAGAGTTTGAGTTCTCTGTCTGTTTCTGTCAATCTGGGTGTTTTAGGTTGGGGGCCAGTTATGCTGTAAATGTGCGAAAATGTAAGGCCATACTTTGGTTTAATGGTTTTGAAATGAAGCTAAATTCATTTCCAGTTGTTTCTGTGAACTCTAGTTTGATTCTGTCAGGCTGTAGTTCTCTACTGTTCCATCAACAGGAAGCATCTGGTCATTCCTGACATAATTGTTTGAAAATGCCAGGTATATTTTTGATGTTTGCCATGCAAATGAAAATAAATATCAGATGGGATCTCCCCCTCACCCAGCATCTCTAAGATGTATTTATAATGGGCCTCATCTGTAGAATGGCCTTTTTTTTTTTTTTTTTTCTTCCTCCTCTTGAGTACCTCATAAGTTAGGGACAGGTAAGGCAAACAAATCACGAATTCAGAACTCATGAAATTTTGAATCATGAATTTATTTTGAGTGTGTATTTTTGAGGGTGCAGTGTCCCTTTGAAAGTAGCCTAAGTGTGGATGAATTCACTGATGGTCCATCTTCTCTCTGTCTTGTAAATATTTAAAAAAAAAAAAAAAAAAAAAGGGAAATGAAACGTTAAAGTTCAGGGTAACTTAGTTTTCTAGTATTTCTTTGGCCCCAGAGCTTTCCAACTAGTAGTCATTAATTTCTATAGCATTAACACGTCTATCTTGGTATTAGACTTAACTTTTTTGAAGGTGTTATTCCATCATGCTCTCCAGAAGGTCTGTGTACTAGTATTAAGGCCTGTATGTTTTCCCACCTTGTTCATAACAGTGTTTTGCACAGAGTAGATGTGTTGTTGCAATCAGCTGTCAGTTCAGTTGTTTATGGGCTAGTATACTTGAATTTAGACTTAAGTATGTCCATGATGGAAGTGTAGAGGCTAAAGCTTGAAATGATTTCTCCACTGAAGGTGAATCCATATGCAGTCATTGATACATTTAGAAATAGGAGTCTAAAACTCTTTGTCCTGGTTCTCTTAATCTTTTAATGGGAATAATTGGAAAGGCTGGCAGTTAGAGCCCAAGGTGCTAGTGCACAAATAGAGAATGTGGAAAAGAGTCAGATAATTTTAACTGTATGTTTACCGTGAGTCAACACTATGGTATAATATTTTTTAAAGTAAATGTCATTTTGGAGTTGGTAGAACAACGTAGAAAGAGCAGGTGTTATCTCTGCTTTACTTGTATTGGTTGTATTATACCTGGGATATTGTGTCGGTTTTTCAGGTAGAATACTGTCACAATACGCATGGCCCTTGCATCAGTTCTCAGACTTCATATACAATCACCTGGAGAGCAGAAACATGGAGGCCGAAGCCTAAGTAGGATAGGACCTGGGCCACTGTATTTTTTTTCAAGTTCCCCAGGTGGTAGACACTCAAGTTTATAAACCAGTGAGCTATACAGCATATCCAGAGGACCTTGATCATGGAGGAAATGGACATGAGGAAAGGAGAAAAGGCTGAAAAATGCCCTGTTTGGCTCAAAGAAGAGAAAGAAGCTCATCTAAGAAATGATAGCTATCTGTAAATACTTAAAGGTCTATCACACAGAAAGATCAGATTTGATCTGCGTAGAAAGAACTAGGATCAGTGAGTAGTAGGAGGAGGCAGGTTTCAACATTCTTTCAAGAGAAATTTCCATGAAACAGTAAAAATATAATGGGTTGGTTTGGGTGGTAGGCTCTCTACTTTCACTGATGATGTACAGTTAGGGATTCTAGGGTGGAGGAATTAATATGCTGAATGAGGATTTGGGCTAGGCGTCCTAAAGTTTCCTACAAAATTTTGAGTTTTTATGATAACAGGTCTAGGTTTGCGGTACAGAAGTAGAAGAGCGAAAACTAATTGAGTGAAACAGCTGTTAACTGGATCACAGTTTTCGCCTTCTTGGATGAAGAGAAATGAGTATTAAGTGAGAGAGCTATTTGATGAGGGCTTTAAACCCAGCTGTAATTTGGCAGACTCAAAGCCTTAAGAATGGTCATACCTTCTGACATGGGAATTTTCATTTAAGGGAATTTTTCTTGATGTAATAAGAATAAGGGTGTGTGCAAAGATTTAGCTCTGAGCATACTAATTGCAGCACTGTTGATAGTAAAAGCTGTGTATTAACATTTGACCCCCCCGTCCCACATTAATTATACGAAGTAGAAAATACCTTCATTTTTCAGAAGAGAAAACAGGCATAGAGAGGTGAGGTAGCTTATCTAAAGGAGCAGAGTTAGTATGTGGTAGAGCCAGGACTTGGATCCAAGCAGTTTGATTCCAGAGTCAGTAACTCTTGATCACTGTACTGTAAAATTGTACACAACCTGAATGTTTAACAATGATTGTTAGGGTACATATTCACAGTGGGGTACTGCCTAGCTATTAAAATATGATGTTAGAAGAAGGTAAAGTCATGAAGAGATGTCTTGACATATGTTAAGTGAAAAAGTAGGTTTAAAAGCAATTCCATTTTGGTTAAAAAACAAATAATACACTTGATCCTTGAACAATAGGGCTTTGAACTACTTGGGTCCACTTATACACAGGTTTTTGTTTGTGTTGTACAGTACTGTACTGTATTTTCTCATGATTTTCTTAATTTCTTTCCTATAGCTTGCTTTACTGTAAGAATACAGTATATAACATATACAAAATACGTATATTGACTGTTTATGTTTTCCATAATTATGCTTCATGTCAGTAGTAGGCTATTAATAGTTTCTGGGGAGAGAAAAGTTATACTCAAGATTTTCAGCTGTGTGTGTGTATGGGGGGGGGGGGTTGTATGTGTGCCCCTAAGCCCTGCATTGTTCAAGGAAAAATGGTATTGACATCTGGAAGGGTATGTGCCAAATTGTAATTGATTTTTTCTGAGTGTAGTTTTAAAAGTGATTATTTTCTTTTTGTTTATTCAGGTTTTCTGATTACTAAAATGAATATATGTTTTTGTGTATTTCTTGTAGTGAAAAACATATTAAAATGTTGTATTTCAATAAAAAATTGAAGATGATTAGCATAAACTGAGGAGCTTGGGTTTTATACTGTGCAGTTTATGCAATTTGACTTAGGAATTGCACATAAATGGGACTTTGTAGGTTAATGAAGTCTTGTATTTTTTTAAGTTTGATTATTTACTATACTAATAGTAATACATTAATTGAATAGAGAAAACAATCACTGAATCCTACCATTCTATCATAATCAGTTCTCTATTTTGTATTTTCTCCCTCTTACGTGTAATATTTTAAATGTACTCATCCCAGTTTAGTCACTCTCTAGCTTTGTGACTTCAGACAATTTACTTAATCTCTTTGTGCCTCAGTTTGCCACTTTGTAAATCAGGGATAATTATAATACGTATGTCATGGTGGTTGGTAGGATTAAATGATTTACTGCATATAAAGTGATCAGAACAGTGTCTGACACATTTAATAGCTCAGCAAATGTTAGCCATTAGTATTATAGGATCATAGCCCACTAAAACCCTTGGGGTCTAATAGGTTTGGGAATTAAAAGAGTTTTTTGGATATAGGCAAGGTAATAATATAATCTTTCAACAGAGTCCAGTCCTCTTCAAACATATTACTATTTCTGTAGCGAGATGTATGAACATTTTTACCAAATGGGGTAAAGGCTATAAATAGCTTCATGTCAGTTCAGGTAAGGTTTTACCATCAAAAGAGTTTTTGTATTTTGGAATTGCAGTTAAGGAACCCGTAGAATATTTATTCAGTTTTGAGTCCTATTTTAATATTAAAACATACACCTTTTCATGTTATTATATAGCTTTATAATCCATGGTAATTTAAAAATTAAACAATTAAAAAGAAAACAAAATGTTCACTTTTATTTCCTTTGATGATAAAATATGCTAAACCTCCACCAATATCGTTGATTCTATTACATTGTGTAGAATCTTTTCTAGAAGAGACTAACGTCTAACCCAGTTACCTTTTTTCTGTTTTATACTTGAGGGATAAGACATTAATTTATTTTTCTATTTTATTTTGCTTTTTAATTCTAGTTAACATACAGTGTTATATTAGTTTCAGATGTACAATATAGTAATTTAATAGTAACATACCTCACCCTATGTTCATTACATCAAGTGTACTCTTTAATCTCCATCACCTATTTTACCCATCACCGCCCCCCCGCGTTAACCATCAGATAGTTCTCTATAATTAAGAGTCTGTTTCTTGCTTTGACTCTCATTTTTCCCCCTTGTTTTGTTTCTTAAATTCCACATGTGAGTGAAATCATATGGCATTTGTCTTTCTCTGACTGATTTTGCTTAGCATTATACTCTCTAGCCATATGTTGTTGCAAATGGCAAGATTTCATTCTTATGGCTGAATAATATTTCATCACGCATATATATATTTGCATATATATATTTTGCATATATATGTGTATATATTTGTGTGTGTGTGTGTATATATATACATATATATATATATATCACATCACATCTTTATCCATTTCATCAATCAGTGGACACTTGGGCTGCTTCCATACTTTGGCTATTGTAAATAATGCTGCTATAAACATAGGGGTGCATGTATTCCTTTGAATTAGTGTTTTTGTTTTCTTTGGGTAAATACCCAGGAGTGTGATTGTTGTAACTTGGTTTACTACAGTAGTAATTCTTTTAAAGGAGGTGAGTAGAGGCTGCTATGGTACTTTTCTTTTAATATCCCCTTCCATTCTGCAGATGTGGAAACTAGATGGATATTTACCCTAAGTCATAATATTATTAATTGTAGAACTGTACACTGGAATTAGGTCATTTCCTCTCATAAAATTGGATGTCCAGTCTTTTTGATTCCTGTACTCTTCTGTGTCTACAACACTTACCATGTATCTAAACAGAGGGAAAAAATTTAAACTGTGCCTTAGTCTGAGCTGCTATAATAAACACAGACTTGGTAGCTTATAAACAACGGAACTTTATTTCTCACAGTTCTGAAGACTGGGAGATCCAAGATCAAGGTGCTAGCATGGTTGGGATCTGGGGGGGACCCTTTTCCAGTTGCAGACTTGTCCATTGTATTCTCATGTGCTGGAAGGAGCAAGGGAGCTCTCTGGGTGCTTTTTTTTAGAAGGATGTAAACTTTACTCATGATCCTTCCTCATGACCTAATCACCTCCCAAACATTTCACCTCCCTAATAGCATCACTTTGGCATATAAATTTGGGGGCGAGGGAGAGACACACAGGCATTCAGACCATAGCAGATGGTATGGTGTTTAAGTGAATGATCTGAAAAATTTCCCTTATATCCTGGCTTGTGTGAAGTCTTACATTTTGCCCCTGTGATTGTTCCACCTGTGTCTTCAGCCATTCCTTTCATACAGACTCTCAATTTCTCTGTCTTAGTTTATTCCTGTATGCATTAGATATAGCCTGAACTTAACACCAGTCACTTCTTTCATATTTACCTGTTGTTAAATCTTTCCACTGTCTCCTCTGTTTTTCTTCACAGTCACAGCATATTTATGGGGGAAGGTGGGTAATGACGATTTCTTGGCCACTGAATTTATGCTGAACAATTCCCAATGGGCCTTTGTTACTTGGCCATTGTTTTATTAATCTCACCTTTTTCTGTTTTCTCATATGTCTTCTTTCTCTTTTTCAAAAGATACCATTGATTTGATTTCTACTTAATTGAAAAAGTGAATAGAGGGGCGCCTGGGTGGTTCATTTGGTTAGTGTCTGACTCTTGATTTCAGCTCAGGTCATGATCCTAGGGTTGTGGGAACGAGACCCCGCATTGGGCTCTACTGAGCCTGGAGCCTGCTTAAGGGTCTCTCTCTCTTCCCTGCCTCCCCTCCCACCCCATCCCTGCTTGTGCCCTCTCTCAGTCTCTCAAAAAAAAAAAAAAAAATAGAGTACAAGCTTGCACATTTTTTTTTTTCATTGTCACCATGATGAATCTATTCTTTCATCTTATTTTGTGAACTGGATGGAAGTGAATTCTTTTTGCTTTTCTAGGAATCTTGCTTCCACACAACTTTTAGTCTTGGATCACTTTGATTGTTAAGTGCAGTGGTTGGGTAATAATAAATCTAAAAGTGGTGAAAATTGCTCAGTTTTTCTTTGTAAGCTTTATCATCATCATACTTAAATCTTAAAGTTGTTCATAATACATGTTTCTAATTTATTATTTATACCCATTAGTCAGCACAGTTCTTTAGATTACTCTTTACTGGATCTCACTTTGTCCTGAGGCTCTGCTTTGCCTATTATTTCCCTTTCTAGCTTTAGAGTCTCTTCGTCCAATCCATCCTACATACGGCTGCCAGAATAATTTTCCTAAAACTTTTTTTGAACCCACTGCTATTAAACCTAAACAGTGGAGGAGAGAGCATGTGCTATTGGCCTTTGCACTCTGCATTGTGCCAAGCAAAGTGAATTGAACTTGTGCTGAATAAATGTTTGAATGGATCACCGTTTGCTCAAAACATTGAATGACTTCCAATTGTCTGCAGGATAAAGTCCAAACTCTGCTTTCTGGCTTTCAAACCTTTCACGTTGTGCATCTTCAACCTTACTTCAACCTTGTTTCCTCTGTAGTTTACCATGCTCAGGCACAATTCTGCATGTTCTTCCTTTTCCTTGATAGTCTTGTCAGAGCCTATTGACATGTTTGCTTTTAGCTGGGCCCTGTCCTAATCTTTGGTGGTATGGTAATGAAAACAGAAGACAGAGTCTGTTTTCTTGGAGCTGACATTCAGGATGAGAGGGGAGGAAAAGCACAGTAAATAAATTATCAGGTGGTAGTGAGTGGAATGAAAAGGAATAAAACTGGATAAGGGGTGAGAATGGTAGAAGGTGGTTGCTATTTTAGGTGGTCAGGGAAAGATCTCTTTGGGTGTCCTAGAACGAGGGAGTTAACCATGCAGTTATAGAAGTGAAGAGCTTTCTGGGCAGAAGAAACAACGTGTGCAAGACCCTCAGGTGGCAACATGTTTGGCTTGTTTGAATGATGAAGAAGACTTGTGTGCCTAGAGCAGAATGAATAAGGAGGAGTGATAGATTAGAGAGGTAGTGGGGAGCTAGACTGTGCTCCAAACAAATGTCTTTCATTGAAGAGGCCTTCCTCGACTACATCACTTTGTTGATTTAAAGCTTCTCTGAACCTGTATAGCGACTATGGAAGTTGCTTTCCAATTATTTTTTTATTGTGATCCACAGTAAAAAATGTATTTTGCATCAATAATACATAAATAAATGTATTTTGCGTACATGTTATATGTGTGTGTTCTGTGTGCATATTTATGACTGGAACAACAATTTCATGAAACGTGGCTTACTTTTACTATATTTGCTATATGGTGATACTTTTAAAAATGTTGACTTTAACCTGCTAAATGATTTCACAGTCTGCTAAAGGGTCATGACCTACAGCTTGGAAAACAGTGATCTACGGTATAAGCCCACTTAAGAAAAAGAATCACAACCACTCTTATTATAATCCACATATCCTTTCAGGTTATGAAATATCTTCAGTTAAAGAACATGGTTTCAATTATTTTGTGTATGTGTTTTTAGTGTTTGTTGTACTGCTGAATAGAGAGGACTTGTTTAATTTGGCAAATAGCTATTGAGTGGGATACTAGAAACTGCTGAATACTAAAATACACATAAGAATGAGACTTCCTGACTTCCTAAGGCTTGCAGCAGAGGAGAGCTTGTAAACAAATCCTTGTAATAGAGTGGAATCCATATATTTATGGAAGTAGGTTCAGGGCACAATGAGAAAATAGAGAAATGATTAATTCTTTTTGCTGAGAAGGGCAACAGGAGCTTGTTGGAGGAGGTAATGTCTGAACTGAGTTTTGAAGAAAGAATATGAACATGGTGAGGTAATTTGGGGTAAGGAGACTTCTTAGGTAAAATAACATATAAAGGAATGATGTCACAAGACAGAATAATATGTAGGGGTAATTATAGGTAACTGTATTATTGGAGTATAAATGCAAGTAGGAAGTGGTGAGTTGATGAAGCCACAGTGATGCACGGGCCAGATCCAGAAAAGTCTGAAATGCTTTGTAGGAAGTTGCTACATGGGAAGTAGAGATACCATCTCTCAGTAAGTCCAATACAGCCAGTTTTTCCCCAAGTGATGAAATATATTGCTGTTTCCTCAATTGTGCCCTAGTGGAAGTTGGCCTACATTTATGGGCTATGTTGTACCAAATAAACTTTTTTATATATTAAATTTTCACCCATTGCAATGTTAAATTGACTCTATAAGAAGCATTTGAGAACAGAGACCCACTGAGGAGATGGGAGATTCCCATTTCAGGGTTATTCTGGGCTTTATGTTTATGAGTGGAATGGTAGGTGGCCAACTATTTATTTTTCACTTCAAGTTAAATATACATATAATTAAAGTCTGTATTTGATAGGTGATTGGAATACATGACTGTATGTTTTAGGAAGATATTTTGATAAATTTAGCCAAACCCCAGTTTAACACTTTATGACAATGTCCAAAATACAGAAATTTCAAATAAACTGGGAAGAATATTTGTAATGTATATAATAAACAAGAAATATATATATAATGCACTCCTACAAAGAAACAGTGACATAGAAAAACAAGGAATACAAACTGGCAGTTTCAGACGAGAAGACGTAAGTGGCCAATAAATATTTGGTAAGTTATGCAATCTCATTAGTAATATGAGAGCTACATATTAAAGTTAGGCAAAATTTTAAAAGCTTGCTAATATTAAAATTGACTATATTGTGAGGAAATAATAAATATTATATAAACTATTGGGAATATAAGTTGGTTTGGGGATGTAAATTGATGTGGGCAATTTGTTAGTATCTATTAATTTAAAATGGTATTCCCAACAAGTCTATTGCCTGTTGTCTGCACTAGAGGAACACTATTATATGTGCATAAGGAGGCATATACAAGTTTGTTCATTGCAGCAGTTTATAATAAAAAATCTGGAAAAATAAAACTGGTCGTAATAGTAAAATAACCAAGTAATTGGTATATTCATATTATGGAATAAAATGTCATTTGAAGAAATGAACACGGTATATACTGAGCGATAAGTTGCAGAACAGTATATATACTATGTTATTAAATATATACATAAGGAAAAAAACCAGAACAGTGCTGTATTTTGGAGGGGCAGGTAGGTATATATACGTGTAAATGTGAAGAATATGGTCTGGTAAGGTAAATCCTGAACCGGTAGTAAAGTGCTTAACTCTTGGGTGATGGATAGAGGATTGGGTTTGGACAGTAGAGATAAGGAGGGACGATTGAAGGGAGTTTTTCAGTAATCTTTGGAACTTAAAAATTAGAATATTAATTATAGTGTATATTTAAAAAATCATTAAAATGATGATCAGTTGACAATAGGATTGACAATAGTTGGGATGGAAGGAAACCAGTTAAAGGGGTACTTGATTAACATAGGCGTGAGAGGGGCACCTGGGTGGCTTAGTCCGATAAGCCTCTGACTTCGGCTTAGGTCATGATCTCACAGTTTGTTGGTTGGAGCCCCACATCAGGCTCTGTGCTGACAGCTTAGAGCCTGGAGCCTGCTTCGGATTCTGTGTCTCCCTCTCTCCCTGCCTATCTCCTGCTCATACTCTGTCTCTCAAAAATGAATAAAGGTTAAAAAATTTTTTTTAAAGTAGGCATGAGAATGCAGTGGCAAAGACTGGAGAGAAGAGGACTAATTTATAAATGACGTGAAGGTAATTTCACAATGTGTATCAACATTACAATTGTATTTACTTTTGTCTCAATCCTACTTCAGGGAATTTATCCTACAGTTATATGAAATGAAGTGATATATTTACACAGTTCTTAGTTGCAATGTTGTTTGTAATAGTGATAGTGTCCAGCCATAATAAACTAAGACCTATCCACACAACGGCATACTAAGCAGCTGTACAAAAAATGAGGAAGCTGTCTATGGACTAATGGGAAAAGATCTCCTGGATGTGTTAAGTAAAAAAGCCAGTGGAGAACAGTGTATGTAGTAATGCTACCATTTGGTAATAATAGAAATAGTGGAAGGATACTCATGAAACTAGTAAAGGTGATTATTTGTGGCTGTGGGGAAGGGTAATAGTGTAAGTGCTTCCATTGAGACTTTCAATGCATACATTTCTGTGTTTGGATTTTTGAGCTATATAAAACTGTTGCCTATTTGAGAAAAAAGAAATTAAGAGAAAAAGAGATGTGAAGTAGACCCTATAGTCTTTGATGACCAATTGTATGTAGAGACATGAGGGAAGGAGGAAGTTAAGGGTAGCTCTCACATTTCTAATTCAGGGAGGTAAAAAAGGTCATAGCAACATCAGGGAGTATAGGAGGAAGATTAGGGTTTGGCCTGTGCATGGGAAGTTCTGGACTTAATATCCAGATGAATCCTTACTACTTCTTAGTTTAGTGTTTGTGTATGTATTTGTGTGTGTAATTTATGTGCTTTAGATAAGGAACTTGAGCTTATTTTAAACATGAATATTAAATAATCATCAATAAATATTTTTTATCCTTAGATTACATTTCTGTTTTAGGTTTTATGGAGAACAGCTTTGTAATGACTTCATAAATTTACAGTTAAATAGGGACACTGGGATGCACAGATAGAATGTAGATAGAGAAATAGGGAATGTAGATCTGATAAATACAAAGCTTCTATGGGAATTAGGAACTTAATTTATTAGCATGGTTCTGATTTAATCACATCTTTTGGTATCAGAAATTCAAAGAAATAAACATAGCTTTGTATAAGGATGTGATCTTTAGGGTACCTGAGATTATACTGTAATATTTAAAACAATATTAAAACTGGTTTAGACAAGTTTATAGTAGAGCATGAAAGTTATTTTTTATATAGCATGCTTGGGAGTAAATGTATATTATGTAAGACAAGGAAGTTTAACCTTAATGGAGAAAAGGAGTCACAACATTCTGGGTACTGCCTAAAACAAGTTCATGCTATGTAATTTGGTATTTAAAATTTATTTGAATGAGTTAATATTTCAGAATCTAATTTTGAGGCCCTAATTTATCCATACACCTTTTACCTGATTTCTGTTTGGCTAGAGTAAAAAAATAAAACGGGAGCACGGGTAAATCACATACATGCCAGGACTTGCAGATGAATGTAGTAAATCTTCTCTAGGTTTATGTTAATAAGGACTTGGGTGTGGAGTAGTAGTACAATAGAGCTGCTAAGTAATTCTTACGTGAGATTTAAAATTTTAACCGTTTTATATCTGAAGAAAAGACATCTTCTTTTAAAAATAACAAATAATGTTCTCTATATAATACTGTAACACTTGGAGATGGTTTTGCTTTAGTGAGGGTGAAACTGTTCTGTCACCTCCAACCTATGCTTACTCCTTAACCCCTTGCCTTTCTCAGCACCACAGTCCTCTGGAGCTTTAGGAAACAATTTGAGAAATGCTGGATTGGAGTGGGCTACAGTTTGGGCATGGATGGATTCTTACCTCATATATGTTTGTTTGTTTGTTTTGTTTTTAGCACACAGCACAAAATTTTATTCATAGAGTAAAAGGAATACATGAATAGATGTAAGATGTTCCTAGATGGTAAGTTTGAAGTTATAAATAAACCAATTCTTTGTTCATTAATTCAGTATACATTTTTCTCTTAAGCCTAAAGATCTCATCCACTCCTTTGGCTTTTAATGCCATTTTATATGCTGATGAGTCCTAAAAGTGTACTTATAGCCCTGACCTCTCTTTAAAAAAAAAAAAAAAAAAAATTAATGTTCATTTATTTTTGAGAGAGACCAAGTGCAAGTGGGGGAGGGGCAGAGAGAGGGCAAGGGCGGGGAGACACAGAACCCTAAGCAGGCTCCAGGCTCTGAGCTGTCAGCACAGAGCCCAGTGTGGAGCTTGAACTCATGAACCACAAGATCATGACCTGAGCTGTAGTCAGATGTTCAATCACCTGAGCCACCCATGCGCCCCAATGACCTTTCTTTTTGTACAGCCAAGTTCTCATTGGACATTTTCACCTGGACGACTTAAAAGCCAAAACTTAACTCTTATTTTTCCACCTAAAGCGGATCCTATTCTAGAGTACCATCTCTATAAGTGGCACGTCTATCTACTCATTTTTTAAAAAACTTATTTAAATCCAAGTTAACATATAGTGTAGTATTGGTTTCAGGGGTAGAATTTAGTGGTTCATCACTTACATATATACCCAGTGCTCATTCCAACAAGTGCCTTCCTTAATGACCATCACCCATTAGCCCTTCCCCCCACCTCCCCCCACCCCCCACAGCAACCCTCAGTTTGTTCTCTGTATTTAAAAGTCTTATGATTTGCCTCCCCGTTTTTATCTTATTTTTCCTTTCTTTCCTCAATGTTCATGTTTTGTTTAACTTCCACATATGAGTGAAATCATATATTTGTCTTTCTCTGACTTATTTCACATAGCATAATACACTCTAGTTCCATCCACGTTGTTGCAAATGCCAAGATTTCATTCTTTTTTTTTTTTTAATTTTTTTTTTCAACGTTTTTTATTTATTTTTGGGACAGAGAGAGACAGAGCATGAACGGGGGAGGGGCAGAGAGAGAGGGAGACACAGAATCGGAAACAGGCTCCAGGCTCCGAGCCATCAGCCCAGAGCCTGACGCGGGGCTGGAACTCACGGACCGCGAGATCGTGACCTGGCTGAAGTCGGACGCTTAACTGACTGCGCCACCCAGGCGCCCCTGCCAAGATTTCATTCTTTTCAATTGCTTAGTAATATTCCAGTGTGTGTATATGCACGCGCGCATACACACACACACACACACACACACACACACACACGAATGTTACTTGGCAATCACACACACACACACGCACACACACACACACGAATGTTACTTGGCAATCAAAAAGAATGAAATCTTGCCATTTGCAACACACACACATCTTCTTTATCCATTCATCTGTCAATGGACCTTTGGGCTCTTTAAATAATTTGACTATTGTTGATAGTGATAGTTAAATAATTTGACTATTGTTGACAATGTTATAAACATTGGGGTGCATGTGCCTCTGCACATCAGCATTTTTGTATCCTTTGCATAAATACCTAGTAGTGCAGTTGCTGGGTTGTAGAGTATTTCTATTTTTAATTTTTTTGAGGAACCTCCATATTGTTTTCCAGAGTGGCTGCATAAGTTTGCATTCCCACCAACAGTGCATAAGTTCTTTTTCTGCATCCTCACCAACATCTGTTGTTTCCTGAGTTGTTAATTGTAGCCATTCTGACAGGTGTGAGGTGGTATCTCGTTGTGGTTTTGATTCGTATTTCCTGGATGATGAGCATCTTTTCATGTCTGTTAGCCCTCTGGATGTCTTCTTTGGAAAAATGTTATTCATGTCTTCTGCCCATTTCTTCACTGGATTATTTGTTTTTTGTATTTTGAGTGTGATGAGTTTTTTTTTTAATAAATTTTGGATACTCTTTATCCAATATGTTATCTGCAAATATCTTCTCCCATTCCATCCATTGCCTTTTAGTTTTGTTGTTTCCTTCGCTGTGCAGAAGCTTTTCATCTTGCTGAGGTCCCAGTAGTTCCATTTTTGCTTTTATTTCCCTTGCCTCCAGAGACAGGTCTAGTAAGAACTTGCTGTGGCTGAAGTCAAAGAGGTTGCTGCCTGTTTTCTCCTGTAGGATTTTGATGGTTTCCTGTCTCATATTTATAGGTCTTTCATCCATTTTGAATTTATTTTTGTGTGTAGTATAAGAAAGTGGTTCAGTTTCATTCTTCTGCATGTTGGTGTCCAGTTTTCCCAGCACCATTTTCTGAAGAGACTTTTTTCCATTAGATATTCTTTCCTGCTTTGTTGAAGGTTAGTTGGCCATTACATTTGTGGGTCCATTTCTGGGTTCTGTATTTCTCATATAACTTTGATGTGTCCAGTTGAGTGAAAGGATGGTAATATCCCAGTATATAGAAATTAAGCATTAGTGGTTCTTAATCAAGTATATTTTACCTCCAAGGGACATTCAGCAATATGTAGAGACTTTTTTTTTGATGTCATAAAATGGGGGACAGGGTGGTGGTACTGGCATCTGATGGGTAGAGACCAGGGATGCTGCTAAATGTCATACAATGCATAGAAAAATCTGTGACAAAGTCGCAGTATGTCAGTACTGAGAGAAATACTTGGTTAGTTGAATACCACCTATGTATGTAACACTTACAAAGTGCTTATGGGTGCAAATGGCACTAAAAGAAAACCTTGTCTATATCCACAAGAAACTTATAACCTAGCTAAAGCATCTTAAACTTAGTAAGTTTGTGGCCAAACTCTTAAAAATATTTTTTAATGTAAATTTATTTTTGAGAGAGTAAGAGAGAGAGAGAGAGAGACAGAGACAGAGCGCAAGCAGGGGAGGGGAAGAGAGAGAGGGAGACACAGAATCTGAAGTAGGCTCCAGGCTCTGAGCTGTCAGCATAGAGCCTGACGCACAGCTCAAACTCAGGATCTGTGAGATCATGACCTGAGCTGAAGACAGACGCTTAACCAACTGAGCCACTAAGGCGCCCCAGGAAATACTCTTTATCTGTGCTGTCCAGTATTATAGTCTTAAGCCACATAGGGCCATTGAACACTTGAAATGTGGCTAGTGTGATTGAGGTACTGAAGTTTGGTTTGTTTGTTTGTTTTGAGAGAGAGAGAGGAAATGTGAATGGGGGAGAGGCAGAGAGGGGGACAGAGGATCCAAATCTGGCTCTGCGCTGACAGCCGCAAGCCCGATGGAGGGCTTGAGCTCATGAATGGTGAGATCATGACCTGAGCTGAAGTCGGAGGCTCAACTGATGGAGCCACCCAGGTGCCCCAGGGTACTGAAGTGTGTGTTTGTTTGTTTGTTTGTTTGTTTGTTTTGAAAGAGAGCATGAGCAAGGGAAGGGCGGAGAGAGAGGGAGAGAGAATCTCAAGCAGGCTCTACACACTCAGTGCAGAGCCTGATGTGGGGCTTGAACTCACAGGTCATGACCTGAGCCGAAATCAAGAGTCGGACTCAACCTGCTGAGCCACCCAGGCACCCCTGAAGTTTTAATTAAATAGCCATATGCATCATAGTAGTGCAGTTCTATAGGACATACTTGGGCAGAATGAAATTGATACCACATGGCATGAAAGAAACGTATGAAGGGCTGAAAAGTAAAGTGACACATATTTGGAAAATAAAAATGAATCTTAACTGCATAAAACAGAACGTCTAATGGATTAAAAGACAAGGCAATAGCAGAAGGGGAATAAAGGGTTCTAGGTTCTGAGGTCTTTGTATTATATAGAAGGAGGGTCAGTTTTAAAAATATCCTTTGTATGGGAAACTTTAAATATGTAAAAGCAAAGGAGAGTATAATGAAACCCCCATGTATTTATGTATTCATTGGCCAATGATGATCAACTCAAGACTAAAATGGTCTCTTACATATTCCTCTTTATTTTATTTTATTTTATTTATTTTATTTTATTTTATTTTATTTTATTTTATTTTATTTTATTTTATTTTATTTTATTTTATTTTATTTTATTTTTTTATTTTATTTTGAGAGAGCAAGCTCACTAGCAGGTGGGGGGAGAGAGACAGAGGAAATCCCAAGCAGGCTCCTCACCATCAGTGTGGAGCCCAATGTGGGGCTCGAACCCACAAACCATGAGACCATGCCCTGAGCAAAAACCAAGAATTGGACACTTAACTGACTGAGCCACCCGGTTGTCTCCCTCATTATTTTAAAAGTGATCCCAAGTATCACATTATTTAATCTATAAATGTATTGTTTTTATCTCTAAAAATATATAAACTTAAACTATAATACAATTATCCAGAAAAATATAAACATAATTCCTTAATATCATTACGTATTGAGGCAGTGTTAACATTTCCTCCATCTCCAAAATGATGTTTTTTTCTTTTCTTTTTTAGAGAGAGTGAGCTTGAGTTGGGGGAGGGTAGAGAGAGGGAGGGAGAGAGAGAGAGAGAGAGAGTATGAATCTCAAGCAGGCTCCACACCCAGTGCAGATCCCAATGATTATGACCTGAGCTAAATCAAGAGTCAGACGTTTAGCCGACCAAGCCACCCAGGCTTCCCACAACTGCTGATGGTTTTGTTTTTTTAATGCAACATTCACATTTATTGAAATATCTTATGGAACAAAAAAGGGGAGTACTGAACATCTAACAACTGTAAACTTTCTCAGGTATTTCTTTATCCAAAATGATTTTTTTTTTTTACCAACTTAATTTTTTAGGTCATAATAATTTTTTTAGGTCAGTTTTAGGTTCACAGCAAACTTGAGGGGAAAGTATTTTCCATACACCATCTGCCCCCATACATTGCATAACCTCCCCCATTATCAGTATCCCCACCAGAGTGGTACATTTGTTACAATTGATGAACCTACACTGACACATCATCGTCACCCAAAGTCCATAGTTTACATTATGATTCATACTAATGTTGTATGTTCTATGCATTTGGGCAAATGCATAATGACATGTGTTCATCATCATGGTACCATACCGAGTATTTTTACTGCTCCATAAAAAAAAGATTTTAAAAATTTACATTTAGTTTCTTCAAATTGTAATCCAAACAGGGTCCACACATTGCCATTGACTGATGCTTGCTTAGGTCTTTATTTATTTTTTTAATGTTTATTTCTTTAAAAGTTTGTTTTTAACGTTTATTTTTGAGTTAAATCTTGAGCGGGGGAGTGGCAGAGAGAGAGAGAGAGAGGAAGTCACAGACTCGGCAGCAGGCTCCAGGTTCTATGCTGTCAGCACAGAGCCCGATGCAGGGCTTGAACTCACGGACTTCAGGATCATGACCTGAGCCGAAGTTGGACGCCCAACTGACTGAGCCACCCAGGCGCCCCTTTAATGTTTATTTATTACTGAGAGAGTACAAGCGGGACAGAGGATTAGAAGCAGGCTCCTAGCATACAGCAGAGAGCCTGATGTGGGGCTCAAGTACAGGAACCGCATGATCTGAGCTGAAGTCAAGAGTCAAACTCTTAACCGACTGAGCCGTTTAGGTGTCCCTGCTTAGGTCTTTTAAAGCAAGATTTTGGTTAACTCTAGACTTTTAATGCATGGTATAATTCTTAGGGAACCACTGCAAGAACAAAAATAGAGGCTGTAACTTCCAAATCAGTAGAAGAAATAGATAAAATATTAAAAAAGAATCAGTCCAAAAGAAGACAGAGAAAAGAAACTGAACAGGTAACAAATGGAGAGAGCACAAAATTAGATGCTAGATTTAAACCTAGTTAAAGGTAAAAAGTAAATAATTGCACAGGTATCTTCCTAGCCTAAGGCATCATCAGCTGTTGCCTCCAATAATTTCCTAAGTAGTATTCCCGCCTCAATTCTTGCCTCCCTCTATGTACTACCCATATAATAACAGGAGTAGTTTTAAAAAAATGTAAATCAGCTCTTTTCTGCCATCTTTCTGTGCCACCGTAATGATGCACATAAATGTCCTGGCAGATTCTCTCAAGAGTATTAACAATGCCAAAAAGAGAGGCAAACACCAGGTTCTTATCAGGCCATGCTCCAAAGTCATAGCTGTGATGATGAGGCATGGTTATGCTGGCGATTTTGAAATCGTTGATGATCACAGAGCTGGGAAAATTGCTGGGAACTTCATGGGCAGGTTAAACTGTGGAGTGATCAGCCCCAGATTTGATGGGCAACTCAAAGATGTAGAAAAATGGCAGAATAATCTCCTGTCTAGCCAATTTGCTTTCATTGTACTAACCTCAGCTGGCATCATGGACCATGAAGAAGGAAGATGAAACACACCGGAGGGAACATCCTGAGATTTTTTTCTAGGGATATAATACATATGTGCAAATAAAATGCCTCAATGGACCATATATATATATACACATACGCATGCATATAAGTCATATCACAACACTCTCCTGTTGAAAACATTCCAACAACTTCCTGGTAAATTCAGTGAAGTCCGTACTTAGTAGTGCCTATAACACCCTACATGATGTGGTCCATTTCTGTTTCTGTGACTGCATATCCTGCTATCATTTTTCACTCAAGCTTAGGGCCCTTAAACTTGCTGTGCCATCTCCCTGGATCACCAGGAGCAGTCAGAATTCTTAGTTCTTTAAAAAAAGCAGCTTAGTTCTAAAAACCAGAAACCACCTCTGGTTAATTTAGCAGAAAAGGAATTTGTCACAGGAAGAAACCACCACTGTCAATGGAATCTGCTTCCATTCTTGCCATAATGGATTCTATATACTTGCTGCTTTTTTATGCATTTATTTCCTAAGTTATAGTCCATCCTGGACGTTTCTTTATTGGAGTGGAGGTCATGTAACTGCACCCTAGCTGCGTGGAAAGCTGGAAAAGCAAATATTTAGCTTCACTAGTAGGTAGAAGTTTCTGGCTTCTTTCAGGACTCATCAGAGGGGAATTCCTTGGACATATGAAGATGTTTTGATGCTGAGCCAAAAGAGTGACCTGTCCTTTATGATGCTTTTCTCAGGAATCCTTCCTTGCTTTGCTTCCTCCCTTAATTCACATTTCTACTCAAATGTCCTCTCCTCGAAGAGGCCTTTCCTTAGACTTTGTCTAAAATGGTGATTCCCCATCTCTAATCCAGTATTTTCTCTTTTCTTATTCTGCCTTATATTTTCTTCATAGTACCACTGTTACTGATTGATTAATTGGTAGCCTCTTCCCCAGGAACACAAGCTCCATGAGGGTAGGGACTTGTTTTTGTTTACCTTTCTGTTGGCACATACTAAACATTTGTTTAATGAATGAAGGGAAAACATAGATAATGCTATAAATACCTGAGAAAATTTAAAGGGAAGGATTATTGAGGAATTAGCTCATTTAAGGAAGGTTTATTGGAGGGATGCTTGGGTAGCTCAGTTGGTTGAGCATCTGACTTCGACTTTGGATCAGGTCATGATCTCGCAGTTTTGAGTTTGAGCCCCACATTGGGCTCTGTGCTGACAGTTCAGAGCCTGGAGCCTGCTTCAGATTCTGTGTCTCCCTCTCTCTCTGTCCCTTCCCGGCTCATTCTCCCACCTTCTCTCTTTCAAGAATAAATGAACATTAAAAAAATTTTAAAAGAAAGTTTATTGGAGAAGAGAAATTTTTAAAATGGGCTTTGATTGGAGGATTTGGAGAGAAGGAAGGTAGCTATCTAAACTGGGCAAATAGCATGAGGGAAGGCATTGGGTATGGAGTAAGGTGGACACGTATCGAATAAGAATTGTTTAGAATCTGATGGCTATCAGGGTCCTTTATGAGGTGGGAATTGAGAAAAGTGGACAAGGTGAAGGTGTGAGGTTATAGCAGGTGATAGAGGGCCTTAAACTAATAATAAGGTGGTCTTTTACTTGCTAGAGAGTAAAAGATGACTAGTGTTTTTTTTTTTTTTAATTAAAAATAAACTGGTATTTTCACATAGTATTATGCAGGCGTAAAATAGAATGAGGTAAATCTCTGGAGAATTTTCTGGGAAATATATTAAGTGGAAAAAAAAAAGCTAAGTGCAGAACAGTGTATGTAGTATACTCTCTTGGTATATGAAGTGTGTGTGTGCGAGTAAGAATATATATACTAATTTGTTTATGTTTCAAAAAGAAAAACTGAAAAGCCAAACCAGAAATTAATAAAATGGTTACCTTGGGGTGGGGAAGAGGGAGGGAGAGGGAATGATGTGAAGGAAATAGGAATGGAAGTGAGATTCCTGTTTAGTTTTGACTTTTGAATTATGTAAATATTTTACACATTCAAAAATTACAATTAAATGAAAATAAAAACAATCTCTAAAATTGGGAACAAACTTAAAAAAATGAACCTATTGTATATCAAAATAGTTCTTTAAATACATGGAGAAAAACACACTCAAGTGACTTTTGAACTCTATATCAAATGGCATATATGCTAAGGACAAAAAGAACTGCCGAGAAATCTTAAACCTCATTCATTTTATTGCTAGTTGTAATGTTGATGTTTTAAAAAAATTTTTTTTTTTTTTAACGTTTATTTATTTTTTTGGGACAGAGAGAGACAGAGCATGAACGGGGGAGGGGCAGAGAGAGAGGGAGACACAGAATCAGAAACAGGCTCCAGGCTCTGAGCCATCAGCCCAGAGCCCGACGCGGGGCTCGAACTCAGCGGACCGCGAGATCGTGACCTGGCTGAAGTCGGATGCTTAACCGACTGCGCCACCCAGGCGCCCCATAATGTTGATGTTTTTATTCTGATACCATTGGATACATGTTTAGGTTAAAGCCAATAAATAAGATTGTATGCTTATATGTTAGAAGTCAATAGAAATACAAAATCAAAGGAGCTAGGCAAAAAAGGATATTTATAATGTTGAACTTGAATTATAAATGTCAGTATGAATTCAGGATTTAAAATATGTATATTTCTTTATTTTTAAATTTTTTTAAATGTTTATTCATTTTTGAGAGACACAGAGAGATAGAGCATGAATGGGGGAGGGGCAGAGAGAGAGGGAGACACAGAATCTGAAGGAGGATCCAGGCTGTGAGTTGTCAGCACAGAGTCTGACATGGGCTCGAACTGACCAACCATGAGATCATGACCTGAGCCGGTCAGACGTTTAACTGACTGAGCCACCCAGGCACCCCAAAATATCCATATTTCTTAATTCCATCCATATATATATTTATATCTTAGATGTGTCCTCTGAAAGGATCTTGAAAGTGTGTCACTTTCGTAGATAATAAGTACTTGTATTACCTCAGTTTTGTTCTTTAAATACTTTATTGAAGAAATGACTGGTTCCAGGACTGAGGCAGGGAACGTACATAGTGAACCTAGGACAATTTGTGCCAGAAGCAAGAAACCTTTCAAAGACACAAGAAAAGCCTACCTGTAGAGGCTCTTTTTGGCCAAAATTGAAACAATTTGAACATAAAAAAGAATAAGGAGAATAATTTGAAACAATATATAATAAAAAAAACAAATGGAGATGGCTATTACCTATTCTTTACTCTGAAGATTGGTAATTTAACAATTGAATTGTCTTTTTTGGTAGAAATTTGCATGGTGCCAAAGTAACACTCCACAGAATACTAGTTGGTCTCAAAACAATAAAACTTTACAGTGGAAGGATCAGGCTTATTACCAGCTTTGTTATTAATCTTGGCATCACTAACAATGAGCCAAAAAATATGTGCATCCTGATGTGATTCAGTATCAAATAGACTGCATCAACTGAAGTATTTTTTTAATGTTTATTTATTTATTTTGAGAGAGAGAGAGAGAGCAGTGGAGGGGCAGAGAGGGAGAGAGAGGGAGAGAGAGAGAGAGAGAGAGAGAGAGAATATCTCAAGCACATTCTGCACTGTCCACACAGAGCCTGACATGGGGCTCGATCCCACTAATCATGAGATCGTGAACTCAGCTGAAATCAAGAATTGGATGCTTGACCGGCTAAACCACCCAGGCACGCCTGAAGTAATTTTGTAGAACATTTAAAATCTCAATTTAGTCGGACTTTTCAGACTTTGAGTTTATAAGTAATATGGGAGATGAAAGAAATTAAACACCACCTTAGATGAAGCAATCAGAAAAATACAGAATGTGAGATATAGATGAACTGGCCATTTAATGTCATAGGAGAGGAAAACAAGGGTAGCGGGGGGGGGGGGCGGGGAGGAGGAAACTGTCTGAGCATATAATTAATCTAGAGATATAACAACCAAATGCAGTATGTGCCAGCTGTAAAGTACATTTTTTTTAGAAAGGAGTAGGATGAAGCAAGATGGCCAACTTTTAATTTAGAATGTGGGTGATGGGCATATGGGTGTGTGTGTTTGTGTATATACACACATATATTCATTTATATGCATACATATACACTTTTCTATATTTAAAAGATTTTATAATAAAAACTTAAAAATATTTTCCTGTTTATGGACACTTAGGTTGTTTGTAGTTTCTTTTTCTTCAATTACAAATAATGTTTCTGTAAACGTTCCTATACATGCTCCTTTCCTTGTGTACATGTTAAGGAGATACGGCAACTTTCTAGTAGTGGAATCCTGGATCAGGGTAGACGTACCTTCAACTCTGCTAAATATTGATAATTTGTTCTTCAAATGGTTGTATTGATGAGGTTTTTAGACAAGAGAATTATTAAATGTATGTCTTCCCTATTAGGTGATGAATTCTTTGAGTGTAGGTACCATGTAGAGACTCATATAGAAATGTTTGAGTTGAACGAACTTGTATTTTAGTGGGACTGCCTGGTAGCAGGATGAGAAATTAGGATTAGGTCAGCTAAGAGGGTATTGTGATGTTTAAGGTATGAGGCAGTGAGTGTGTAAGACTGGAGGTAGTAGAGAGGAAGGGATGAATATTAGAAATCTTGGAGAGAAAGGATTGAAGTATAGGTGCTTTTATTGTCAGGTAGGATATTGATGATTCACTGTTGTGACTTCTAATACCCAGTAGTTTGTTGGCTTCACTTTATAGTAAACAGGTAAATTATGCTTCCCTATTAACTCAAAACCATCTACTGACCTAGTTCTAGTAGAGTTCTAGCCTTTTCTTCATCCTCTGCTTGCACTCTTTTTAAGCCTCAGTCTTTTCCTGGGATAAAGATATTGATTTAAAAGAGACTAGTAGTTGAATGGGGTAAAGGGGCAGTGGGTTGCAAAGATGGAAGAATTTATGTAGTAATATGGGTAGAATTTGTGGGTAGCTTCATTCCCAAGTCAGTTTGTGAAGTCTTCCTAGGACAGAGGATATCTTCCTGTAGTTTTTAAGGGGAAAGTTTATCTAGTGTTATAACAGAGGTAATTAATCAGATGTAGTTTTTTCTAAGAGAATGTCCTATATCTTCTTTTAAAATGTTGCAACTTCTTGTAAATTGTAAAGTTGGTGCCTTCAAGAAGTTTTGATTAATGGTTCTAGAATAGCTTTTTCCAACAGAAATATAATGTGAGGAGCATATTTAAAATTTTAGAGCAGCCACATTAAAAAAAAAGGTGAAATTAATTTTAATAATATATTACATTTAATCCCATATATCCAAAATATTACCATTTTAACATGTAATTGATATGTTATTAATGAGATATTTTGTATTCTTTTTTGGTACTAAGTCTTCAGAATCTGTTGTGTTATACTTATAGCACAGCTCCATTTGGACTAGCTACATTTCAGTGCCCACTATAATTATGGCTAGTGGCTACTGTATTGGACAGCTCAGTTCTAGAACATACTCAGTTGAAACGTTTGAACTCAGTTTGGTGCTGATTTGACCCACTGTCATTGAGGGTGGCCATGAGCTGATCTTGTTTCATAGACCTGTTGCTGGTTATTAGATAAGTTCTGGCTCCCTGTCCAAATCTTCCTGTCCAAGAGTGATTTTGAGGGTCCCAGACAAAGCCATTATCCAGATTTACTGATTATATTCACACTTTTCCCTTTTGCCTCAGAAAACCTAGAACTGACCTTGGACTGTTTTGAAACAAATCTGTCAATTTGAGTTGCTGCCAATAAAAAGAATATTCAAGCGAGTTCTAATCTCATTCATTTGTAAGGATTTTAGTTACAGCAAGGCTGACAGGAATTCAGCGAGCATTTTATTGATTGTGGTATTTCTTTTTTTTTTTTTTTTTTAATTTTTTTTTTCAACGTTTATTTATTTTTGGGACAGAGAGAGACAGAGCATGAACGGGGGAGGGGCAGAGAGAGAGGGAGACACAGAATCGGAAACAGGCTCCAGGCTCCGAGCCATCAGCCCAGAGCCCGACGCGGGGCTCGAACTCCCGGACCGCGAGATCGTGACCTGGCTGAAGTCGGACGCTCAACCGACTGCGCCACCCAGGCGCCCCGATTGTGGTATTTCTTAGAATTTGTGACACTGTCAGCCTTGTTTGCATTTTTAAAGTCAAACGTTATGACTCTTGGTTATCTGAGGTATTTCTGGAGTTTCTACTGTGTGCTAAATGTTTATTCAATGAATGTTTTTGAGCATTTCCCATACTTTAGGCACAGTGACAACTTGTAGCCAAGTAAACAGGCACATTTAGTGTGGTCTGATAAATGCTATGATAGAAACTTCATATGCTAGGAGAAAACAAAGAAGGACACTTCAGTTAATTTTGGGGCATCAGGAATGGCTTCTCTGAGGAGATAAGCTGAACTCTGAAGGACAGGTAGGAATAAATATGGCAATAGTGGGTGTGGAGAAGAGAAGATTCTTCCTGGCAGAGGGAATATTTTTTATAGATATCCAACAGTGAGAAAAAGAACCAAGTACAACATTTTTCCTGTAATTCAGAATTCAGTGTGAGAGGTAGTGAGTAGTGTATATGGGATGGTGGCAACAGATCCCAAATGTGAAAGGCCTGGACTCTTATGGCAGAGTTTGACATTTTTGTTTTTGTTGTTGAGAGAGAGAGCACACGTGCGCACACACAAGCTGGGGAGGTGCAGAGAGAATCTCAAGCAGGCTCTGAGCTGTCGGCACAGAGCCTAATGTGGACCTCGATCTCACGAATCATGAGATCATGACTGGAGCCAAAACCGAGTCCAGTGCTTCCGACTGAGCCACCTAGGTGCCCCAGAGAGTTTGACTTTAACTGAGTTAACTGAGGAAGAACGTGATTTCATTTAAGGATGACTAAGAAGTTTGGTATTAGAATGGAGAATAAATTAGAGGAAGACAAGACTGAGGCATAGACACTAATTTAGAGGTGTCCTAGGAGAGAAAGGATGGAGATGAGCAAAGATTGACGCAGAGAGACAAGACTGTCAACATATATTTATTGAAGGCCTACTTTCTAGCATTGGAAAGAGGTAGAAGAATTTAAGAGACATTTAGGAGGTAAAAGTGACAGGTCTTAATGATTGATTGGAATTGAAATGGGTAGAAGAAAGGGGTCAAGGACGATTCCAAAGTTTCTGATCTACAAAACAAGCCGCCACTTGGACAGATTGACTTTTTTTTTTTTAATTTTTTAATGTTTTATTTACTTTTGAGAGAGAGGGGGGGAGAGAGAGAATGAGCGGGGGAGGGGCAGGGAGAGAGGGAGAATCCATGAAGCAGGCTCCAGGCTCTGAGCTGTCAGCACAGAGCCCAACATGGGGCTCAAACCTGTGAACCACAAGATCGTGACCGGGGCCGAAGTCAGATACTTAACTGACTGAGCCACCCGGGCACCCCAGCTTGATTTTTAAAGTACCTTGGAATCTACAGGTGGAGGCATCTATCCAGTTGAACATTTGAGTCTAGTGCTTGGACAGAGTCTAGGACTGAAGATAGATTTGGAAGTCATCAGGTAATCTTGGCTAAGAAAGATAAACTTTCTAGAGGAGAGAATGTAGAGAATGAAAAAGAGGGCTGAAAAATGACACACTGAGAAACTGCCAATATTTAAGGGGAAGAGAAAAGGGATCCAGTTGAAAGACACATAAGCTACCATCCTTGCCTCTAAGCATTTTATAATTTAAGTGAGACACATAAACATGAATCATTTGGTGACCAGTGCAAGTCAGAGTCTAATTTGATGCCAACTTTTATTGTACCATCTCTTGTATTTTATGTGAAATGAAGTTAAGTGTATAAAGGAAGTGGTTAGTATTTAGGCCAGGGAGTAGCATTGGTAGTGCATGCATTCAGTGGGGACATCTAGCCTGTGGTCACTAGAAGGACTCAGATGATGGCATATTGCATAGTATGTGTATTGCCTGTGTTGTGAATGTGGACTCTGGAGCCATTCAGCCTTGGTTATTCTCCACTAGCAGTATGACCTTGGGCATGTAACTTTCTATGACTCAGTTTTCTCAGCAATACAATGATGATGATGATAATTCTGACTTGAAGGTATTGTGAAATTGAATGAGTTAGTATGTGTAAATTCTTAGACTGTGTCTGGCACAATCTCTCTTGTTTTCTCTCTCTATATGTACATACACATACATGGATGGCTGTGTTATACTTTACTATGTTACACCCACTATATGTGTATATGTAGTATTATATACATGTTAGGAATTATCATCATTTAATAAATGGCATGTCTGATGAGGGCTCATGATTTGGACAGGATAGGAAGGCACCAGAGAAGAAATGTTCCCTCTATGAAACTTAATGTGAACGTACATGGTTTTTAAACAGGCTTTCACTGGTAAAGTGGGTGAAAAAACGGTATGAGAATCCCCTTTCCTTCTGATTCCCAGTTGGAAGCAAAGAATGCCCTTTTAAATTTTTTTTTTTTTTCAACGTTTATTTATTTTTGGGACAGAGAGAGACAGAGCATGAATGGGGGAGGGGCAGAGAGAGAGGGAGACACAGAATCGGAAACAGGCTCCAGGCTCCGAGCCATCAGCCCAGAGCCTGACGCGGGGCTCGAACTCACGGACCGCGAGATTGTGACCTGGCTGAAGTCGGACGCTTAACCGACTGCGCCACCCAGGCGCCCCAAGAATGCCCTTTTAATAGAAGGCTTTAAAGATGTTAAAGCCTTTGTGTGTTATGTTATCCCTGTGTGGTAGTGGGATTTCCTCAGGTCATATTTTCTCAAGAAAAGTTATTCTGGAAGGAAGTTTTTCATCAGCTTTGTGAGTATGAGTTCACTGGATCCTTGGCTTTAACTTTGGGAAAATCTACATCTGGAATCAAAGTTCTGGCTTTGGGGATTGGGAACCTTGTGGAGCAGCAGTCATTATTTTATACTGATAGTGGGAGTGTAAATTGGTATAATCTTTTGGTGATAATTTGGTAGTGTCTATCACAATTAAAATGTGAATGTAGGGGCACATGGGTGGCTCAGTTAGTTACGCATCCGATTTCAGCTCAGGTCATGATCTCACATTTCGTGAGTTTGAGCCCCGTGTGGGGCTCTGTGCTAACAGCTTGGGGCCTGGAGCCTGCTTTGGGTTCTGTGTCTCCCTTTCTCTCTGCCCCTTCCCCACTCATGCTCTGTCTCTCTGTCTGTCTCTCAAAAATAAAGATTACAATAATTTTTTTAATGTGATGTTAAAAATGTAGCAATTATACTTCTTTTGTAAAAAATTTTTTAAAGATTATTTTTTTATTTTAGAGAGAGAGAGCATGAGTGGGGGAGAGGGGCAGAGGGAGAGAAAGAGAAAGAGTGAGAATCCCAAGCAGGCTCCATGCTCTGCACTCAGCAAGGTGCCTGATGTGGGGCCCAATCCTGTAACTGTGAGATCTTGACCTGAGCTGAAACCGAGAGTTGGACACTCAACCAACTGAGCCACCCATGCGGCCCTAGCAAAATTATGCTTTCTAGAGTAGTTTTCATAAAAGTGCTAACCCAAGTGTATGGGTTTGTTACAGCACTATTTGTAAAGATGAAAAATGAAAATTGATTGAATAATTAATGTATTCATATTCCGTATATTTGTTTCTTATTTCTGTACTGTAATAGTTTCCTGTTTCCTGTAACAAGTTACCATAAACTTAGTGCCTTAAAACGACACAAATTTATTATTTTACAGTTATGGAGGTCTGAAGACTCAGAATTAAGATTTTAGCAGGGTTGTGTTCCTTCTGGAGGCTCCAGGGGAGAATCTGTTTTCTTTCCTTTTCTAGTTTTTAAAGACTGCCTGCATTTCTTGGCTGGTGCAGCACCCCCCTCCCACCATCTTCAAGGCTAGCAGCTATAGCAGCTTCAAATCTCTGTCTCTCTTCTCTCTGTTCTCTGCAACCTTCTCTTTGATCCTGACCCTCCAACCTTTCTCGTATAAGGACTCTTCTGATTGCATTAGGCCCATCTAGATAATCCAGGATCTTCCTATATCAAGATCTTTATTGACATTTTGACAATATTTATTCTTCCAATCCATGAGCAGGGAATGTCTTTCCATTTCTTTATATCTTCTTCAATTACCTTCATAAGCTTTCTATAGTTTTCAGCATACAGATCTTTTACATCTTTGGTTAGATTTATTCCTAGGTATTTTATGCTTCTTGGTGCAATTGTGAATGGGATCAGTTTCTTTATTTGTCTTTCTGTTGCTTCATTGTTAGTGTATAAGAATGCAACTGATTTCTGTACATTGATTTTGTATTCTGCAACTTTGCTGAATTCATGTATCAGTTCTAGCAGACTTTTGGTGGAGTCTGTCGGATTTTCCATGTATAATATCATGTCATCTGCAAAAAGCGAAAGCTTGACTTCATCTTTGCCAATTTTGATGCCTTTGATTTCCTTTTGTTGTCTGATTGCTGATGCTAGAACTTCCAACACTATGTTAAACAACAGCAAAGCTATCTACACATTCAATGAAATCCCAATTAAAATTGCACTAGCATTCTTCTCAAAACTAGAACAAGCAATCCTAAAATTCATATGGAACCACAAAAGACCCCGAATAGCCAAAGTAATTTTGAAGAAGAAGACCAAAGCAGGAGGCATCACAATCCCAGACTTTAGCCTCTACTACAAAGCTGTCATCATCAAGACAGCATGGTATTGGCACAAAAACAGACACATAGACCAATGGAATAAAATAGAAACCCCAGAACTAGACCCACAAACGTATGGCCCACTAATCTTTGACAAAGCAGGAAAGAACATCCAATGGAAAAAAGACAGTCTCTTTAACAAATGGTGCTGGGAGAACTGGACAGCAACATGCAGAAGGTTGAAACTAGACCACTTTCTCACACCATTCACAAAAATAAATTCAAAATGGATAAAGGACCTGAATGTGAGACAGGAAACCATCAAAACCCTAGAGGAGAAAGCAGGAAAAGACCTCTCTGACCTCAGCCATAGCAATCTCTTACTCGACACATCCCCAAAGGCAAGGGAATTAAAAGCAAAAATGAATTACTGGGACCTTATGAAGACAAAAAGCTTCTGCACAGCAAAGGAAACAACTAACAAAACTAAAAGGCAACCAACGGAATGGGAAAAGATATTTGCAAATGACATATCGGACAAAGGGCTAGTATCCAAAATCTATACAGAGCTCACCAAACTCCACACCTGAAAAACAAATAACCCAGTGAAGAAATGGGCAGAAAACATGAATAGACCCTTCTCTAAAGAAGACATCCGGATGGCCAACAGGCACATGAAAAGATGTTCAACGTCGCTCCTTATCAGGGAAATACAAATCAAAACCACACTCAGATATCACCTCACGCCAGTCAGAGTGGCCAAAATGAACAAATCAGGAGACTATAGGTGCTGGAGAGGATGTGGAGAAACGGGAACCCTCTTGCACTGTTGGTGGGAATGCAAATTGGTGCAGCCGCTCTGGAAAGTAGTGTGGAGGTTCCTCAGAAAATTAAAAATAGACCTACCCTATAACCCAGCAATAGCACTGCTAGGAATTTACCCAAGGGATACAGGAGTACTGATGCATAGGGGCACTTGTACCCCAATGTTTATAGCAGCACTCTCAACAATAGCCAAATTGTGGAAAGAGCCTAAATGTCCATCAACTGATGAATGGATAAAGAAATTGTGGTTTATATATACAATGGAGTACTACATGGCAATGAGAAAGAATGAAATATGGCCCTTTGTAGCAACATGGATGGAACTGGAGAGTGTTATGCTAGGTGAAATAAGGCATACAGAGAAAGACAGATACCATATGGTTTCACTCTTATGTGGATCTTGAGAAACTTAACAGAAACCCATGGGGGAGGGGAAGGAAAAAAAAAAAAAAAAGAGGTTAGAGTGGGAGAGAGCCAAAGCATAAGAGACTGTTAAAAACTGAGAACAAACTGAGGGTTGATGGGGGGTGGGAGGGACGAGAGGGTGGGTGATGGGTATTGAGGAGGGCACCTTTTGGGATGAGCACTGGGTGTTGTATGGAAACCAATTTGACAATAAATTTCATATATTGAAAAAAAATAAATAAATGTCTGGCCAACTCTAAAAAAAAAAAAAATCTTTAATTTAATCATACCCGGAAAGTCCTTTTTGCCATGTAAGCTAACAGCTAACATTCACAGATTCTGGGAATTAAGATCTAGACATCTTTGTGGGGAGCATTATTCAGCCTACCACACTTCGTAAAACTGTGCAGCCAGTAAAAAGAATGTTTTTATCTGTGTGCACTTAGATGTCACTGATAAAACAAGAGGATCCCTGTTAAGTGGAAAGAAGCAAGTTGCAAAACCATATAGTATGATCCCTTTTTATGTTTTTTGTTTGTTTAAAAAGAAGTCTTGTGCCTATGTGTGTTCCTGTAGGCATAGAAAAGATCTGGAAGGCTACACACTAAACATTTAAATTGTTGTAACTTCTGGGGAATAAGACCACAGGGAAGTGTGGGGATGACTTTGAATTTGAATGTTACATTTTTAATATACAGTGAAAATGTATTTATTACAATTTTATTTTTATGAAAGTATACATGTACATAGTTGAAAAAGTAAAAAATACAAGGTTTTATAGTGAAAACAAAAAACCACACACAAACAGAAAACAATAACCCTGAGTCCCTTGTGTTATTCCTTCTCACCCCAGAACCCTCTTTCCCAGAGGTATCCATTCTTTCTTTTCACTTTTTCCCCCTAGTATTTCCCTCCATATTTCTAAATAACAAGCTTATGCTATTAATTGATTTTTCTGTTTTAGGTATCTTTGACTTCCTACTTATGCAGATGAAGCTTTGGCTATCTTAAACCAAACCACCTCTAAGCATATTTTTCCTCACTCTTCATCTTCTTAATAGAAGTGCACCAAAAATTTTCCTGGATTAGTGTTCAATGGTTATTATAATCCTGGAACTACCATTTTTTACTAACCCATGCCATATTGGGATTACATTTTCTTTCTTCTATAGGTTTTTGTTTTCTTCCCTCTGAAAAACAAATTGTGTAGTTTTTTCTTTTGCCTTACTTTTCTTGTATCCATCATTAACCCATCTCAAATTCCCCACAGGAAATCTCATTCTTTTCCTGGCAGTCTTACTAGCTTATCTTTTTCTTGAAGACCTTCTTCTGGAACCTCTGTCCTCTGGCTCCAGTCTGGATTTACTTTCCGGGTCTCTGGTCCAGCACATCTTGGGGTCTCCTTTACCATTATCTTGAGGATCCTCTTCACCCTATTTATGTTAGATCCCTTATTTCCTTGATTCTTCTTTCTGGTCTACTCCTGGTCTTGGAGGACTATGTCTTCTAGTGGCTTTCTGAAATAAGGGTCTGTGGGAGATGATTTTTCTTTAGACGTTTTATGTTTGAAAGTGTCATTTTATTTTTAAGTTAAAAAAAAAGAAAAAAAAAACTATACAAAACGGGAAAGGGAGAAAAATCCAAATATACCAGAGTTCATATGATTATTTTTCTTCAAAGGAATTGCACAGAGAAAGACTTGAAGGGCACGTTCTTTTATATCCCAGCAGATTCCCAGTGTTCTCTAATTTAGAACGCAAGAGTTAAGAAATACGGGTCTTCTCTTTAGACTAAAACTAGTGCTCTTTGGTAAATCCTTTAACTTTTTGTTTGTCTCCTTTGCAAAATGGAGACCATGACTATTGTGGTAAGGCTATTTAGTTACCTGAGACAATGTAGATATTTAGCAAGATGCCAGGTGCTACTTTTATTATCAGTATTATTTTCTTATGAGAATGTAGGGAACTAAATTCTCATGCCCAACGATATTTTCCTACATATAGTTATACACATGACTGTAATTACTTAATTTTACTTAGAGTCACATTTTACATGCTTTAACTGTTGCATATTATTTATAAGTAATAGTCTTAAATGACTATAGTACTGTGTTAAAAGGTGTCTTTATTTTTTAGACATACATACTGAAATATTACAGATAAAATGGTATGATGTCTGACATTTGCTCCAAAATAATATGTGTGCGTGGGAAATAGGCTGGCCATAAATTGATAATATTGAAGCTAGTTGATGGCTATTCATTATACTATTGTGTCTATTCTTGTATTTGCTCAAAATTTCCCATAATAAAAAGTAAAAAAAATAAACGCTTGCAATATTCCATTATGATCTATCTTAATTTCTTTAACTATTGATTGTAGTAAGTCATTCCAGTTTTTATCTATTTTAAATAACATTACTATTAATATATTTATGTTTCAGATAGTTTCCTTGTGTTAGGTTCATGAGTGGGATTATTTGGTCAAAGAGTATGATCATTTTCATACACAGTACTAAATTGCTTGGATGAAAAACTTTAGAAAAATTTTATTGGATTTATAATTGTTTTCATTGGGCATAGGTGTGGTATTGTAAATTTACTCTGAAGTTTTTAATTAGGCAGTCAAGGTTTATTATTTAGTATATTGTGATGGGATTATATTTTCTAAGTGCTTTCATATTCTTTTTTAATGCTAGTAACAGTTCACATGGAGCTAGTACTTTACAGTTTCATAGAGTTTTCACATCCAGTAGATGTTTTAATCCTCAAAATATCTCTATGAGCTATGAATTACAGAAATTTAAAACAAAATAGACTTTAAGCTTTAACAATGGAGAGTTAGTAATTCTTATTACCACTAGATGGCTCTCTCAGCATGTAGTTTTGAGCAAAAAGTAACTAGTTTGTAGACATTTTGAAGTTCTTTTATAGATCTTATTAAAATTCATATTATTAAAGTTAAAAAAATAATGGTTTGTATTAGATTGTGATCAACTTTTTCAGAAGTAGTAAAAAAAAACTAAGGATGGAATTTATTGCAGTGGGTTTTTAGATTACGTTTCTTTTTGAGAGGAAAGGGGTATTAACCTGGATGGCATTCAGTACCATACATACAGTGTATTTTCAGTAAGTATATTTAACATTAATTAAAATTTACTGAATTGAATTATGCTTCTTTATTTGCTTGGGGGAAAGTTATTTGCCATACCAAAAAAGCAACATTTGTTGCTAGGTCCTTAAATGATTTTATGTAAATTTAACACTCTATCTGTGGGGATTTAATAGATGAATAATGAACAAAGTAAATTGAGGGGGCTCTCTGGAGCTATGGCCCCTCAGTCAGTTTGTTGTCTTAATGTATTTGAGATCCTCTGAAGGTTAGAATTACTCTGTGATGTGTGTGGTTCCCCTCAGGTGAGAATCAGAAATGAAATTGCTACATTTTGGTATTGTCATTGTTTTAAGTTTTACTAATTGTCTACAAAAAAAATTAAGACTGCCTTTGAGTTTGGTCTTACTTGATCTCCTATGTATTTTCTTCCAATTATTTTCCAATCTTATTTAGATCCATTGCTGTCTTTCTATAAAAAAATGTTTTGTATTGTCCCTTTTGCTAACTTGAAGTGAAAATTATGGTTAATATTACATATCTACATAATTTCAAAAGGTCATTATAATACCTTATTATAATGAAGAAATGGAAGGAAAGCAATTTATAATAAAATGTATATTTCAGTATGTAAATACTCAGGCAGACTACTCTAGATGAGACAAGAAGTTGTCAAATGCTTGCCCCATAGAGTCATTTGTAGAGTCACTATGAATGATAGCTGTGAAATCTGATTGATAGTGTTTTATATTGGTGATTCCAGATAACCAAGTGGCATTGACATGGGTGATGTGATTTTCCAAAATAGTGAACAATTCTTAGTAAAGTTCTGAACAAAACAGATTTATTGTATGGTTGCCTTCTGAGAAATTTGGGATACATTAACAACTATGGAAAAATACATTTTGTTTACATATTAAGTTCTAGTCTTAGATGTATTCATTGGAGCCTTTGGAAGCCACCCAGAACATGTGACAATTCTTTGCCATACTGAATTGTTTCCTGCATTGCTAGACTTCTAATATCCCTGACACTTCCCATTAAATGGTAGTAGAGCTTTCACCTTACTGTGTCCTGCATCAGTCCCCAAAATGCCTTCACATATATCCAAAGGGCCCTCTAGGTGGCAGTGCTGCTACCATTTTGAGACCTAATGGTTTTAGAGTATCCAGCTACATATATCTACTATATGGCTATGTTGCTCATGGAATTTTATTTTATTTTATTAAAAAAATTTTTAAAGTTTCTTTATTTCTGAAAGAGAGAAAGAGAGAGAGAATGCGAGTGGGGGAGAGCAGCAGAGCAAGGGAGACACAGAATCTGAAGCAGGCTCCAGGCATCGAGATGTTAGCGCAGAGCCAGATGGAGGCTTGAACTTACGAACTGTGAGATCATGACCTGAACCGAAGTCGGGGGCTTAACCAATTGAGCCACCCAGGTGCCCCAGTCGTGGGATCTTAAAACTACAATAACTTAAGTATCCTGAGTCCTTAAATATGTCATGTTTTGAATAACTAAGACAACTACAGAATTATTAATTATGGGAGAAGTTGATTCATTCAAACGCATCACTGTTTCATTGTAATTCTTGTAAGCAGATCAGTAAGTTTACTACTTTAAGTACCCAATACCAGCATTTTTATTTTTTCCACTTTTCCTGTTTAGTAAGTCAGTAGTATATAACTTTCTTTAATGTCAGCATTTAGTTAGTTGATAGTCATACAATGTAATTTGTCCCTTAAAGAAATCTTTTTATTTTTTTTAATGTTTATTTATTTTGAGAGAGAGAACACCATGCATGTGTGAGTAGAGGAGGAGGAGGAAAGAGGGAGGGAGGGAGAGAGAGAGAGAAAGAAAGAGAGAGAGAGAATCCCAGGCAGGTTCTGTGCTGTCAGTGCAGAGCCTGATGCTGGGCTGGATCTCATGAACCCATGAGATCATGACCTGAGCCAAAATCAGGAGTCTGATGCTCAAATGACTGAGTCACTGAGGCACCACAAAAAACCCACTTTTGATTTAGGAAGATAATATAGTAACATTATAGAAACTTTGTAAAATGAAAGCAAAATTTCCCATAAGCTTATCACTGACATATTTTCCCGTGTTTGGTTCTCTGTGTGTATATTTTGACATTCAAAAATTAGTTTTGTATCTTTTAACTTAATGTGGCATAACTTTTTAATGTTATTATGTAACTTCCAACTATATTTTAAGCTACTGCATATTCTCAGATTCCACAATTTTCCTACTTTGTTCACATGATAAAAATGTAATAATATGTATTTAGATCTGTTTGTATATATGTGTATTGATAGATCTGTTTCAGTATATTATTTTTTCTCAGAAGTAGGATCATTTATTAAGTCATTAAACTTGAACATTTTGGTAACTTTTATGTATTGCCAAATTGACATTATAAAAAAGCTGATCCAGGAGCACCTGGGTGGCTAGGTCAATTAAATGTCTGATTTTGGCTCAGGTCATGATCTCGCAGTTCAAGAGTTCAAGCCCCACATTGGGCTCTGTGCTGACAGCTCAGAGCCTGGAGCCTGCTTCGGATTGTGTGTCTCCCTCTCTCTCTGCCCCTCCCCCTCTTGCGCTCTGTCTCTGTCTCTCAAAAATAATAAACATTAAAAAAATTTTAAATCTGATCCCTTTATACCGCTATCAACATGTATGTCACTATATATGGAAGTGTGAGTCTCAACTCATTCTTGACTGCATCAGAAATTACTTTTATTTACATTTATTTGACTTATGACACTGAACATTTTTTATGCTTATGAATTATTTGTTTTCTCTTTTGGAAAATATATGGTCATGTCCTTTGATTGTTGTTGGGTTCATGGTGTTTTTTTTTTCCCCTTTTCATTTTGAATCAGACCAAAATTTTGCGTAATTAAAACATTGATGTTTCTTACATTCATTTTTATGGCAAACTTTCCTTTGCTGTCTTTTATTTTATTTTATTTTATTTTATTATTTTTTAATACATTGAGGTTTCATTATCTACCCATAGAAGATAATATGTGATATCAAAGAAAGGGGTGGAGAGTGAAGAAATCAGGTTCTGGAGGGAGATATTTATAATATTGTATCTGACAAAGAACTCATATTCAGAATGTATGTTATGAATGCTTACAAACATTAAGAAAAAGGCAGACAACCCAGCTTCCAAAAATGAGAAAAAGCCCTATACCCCGATGTCTCAGTCATCTGGAAGTGTGCATGCTGAATGAATTCATACTGATTTTATATTACCTGTGTAGACATACTCAAAAGGGTATATTTTGGGTGAAGATTTATTTCATTATAAAACCACATTTATATTAAGTTTTGGTGATACAAGTGGAGTCACTGTGTTAGTGTGGCCAGTTTAGATTTTACTGTGCTTTTTTTTTTTTGGAAGAGAGGTCAGTTTCTTTTTGCCTTACCCTGCCTTTTGTAGGAAATGATTGCAGGTTCTTTGCTTATTGAGTGTAATGTAAATTTTTACTATCCACCTGCTACATATTTCCTGGGAAGAATCCTTCATCAGAGATCAGTAATCTCTTTAGCTCATAGTGTCTTTAACAGGATTAATTTGTATCTTGGGTTCCAGTGACTCCATCGAGGTATGAGAGAATGGGAAGAAAACAGAAAGGAAATGAGAAATTCGGGGGTGAAAATGTAACACACAAAAAAGCATGCAAAAACCCCCACATCAAACACATAAATTCACGTGATTGTTTTTCTTCTTCACCATGGAATATATTCTAAATTATTTTTATCCTTATAAATTGAATAATTATAAGAAGTTCTTTCCTGCCTTGTGACAAATACCTGTTTTGGACATGTTCATCTCACTTAATCAGCCTCCCAGCATTAGTACCTGTTTCTGCTTACTCCTTCTGTGTTTGGTTATTCTCATGTTGTAGAATCTACTAAAAAATACAGTAATGTAAGCATAAATCTGTTCTTTCAAGGGGCGTCTTTTAATCAATCTTTTTACATTCCCTAACATCTCTTCTAATTATGTAATGAAGTCTGTCCTTCCTGGTATAAATAACCTCTCTAAGCTCTGTCAACTCCCTTCTCGCGTAAGTATGTACATATGTATGTACATACATATATACATACATACATACATACATAGTCCTCTCCCCTCCTTCTTGAATAATACCTCTTCATACAAGATTAGAATACACTAATCAACCTGACATCCCCTTCTTAGAACTTCTTTCCCCTTGACTACTGAATTCTCAAAGGGTATTCACTTATTGAGGCAAATTCATAACATGGGCACATTTTTCCCTGTGGAAATCGCAGGGATTCAGTATCTTCCCTTCCTCCCAGGCCTCAAACCCTACCTGTTTGCCTTTCCTCAAGGATACTATATAATATCATTGAATAGCTTTGCAGTTGAATAGTCTTTCTGAATTTGGGACCTTTTTTCTCCTCAGAACTATCATCTCTTGAATTTGAGCATCTCTGATACATTCAAATCTTTCTTCACTTGTGTACCCTTTCATGATCGTTCCCTAACATATATTTCAGTATTTCTTATTCAAGAAGATACACTCCCCACTTACCTCCACACCCTCACTCCCACACTTTTACAACTCTGGCCTGTGACATTAGTATTTTCAGGTATCTTGAATACAAGATAATGAAGTATACTTAACTTTCTAGGTTCTTAGTGAGACATGTAGTCTTTTGATAATACTGTTCAACTTTCTTTTCAGCATTTTCTTTGAATGTGAATTGTGTCCTTTTCTGGAAGAACTTGAATGTATATTGACTGTGCAATCATTCAAAGTATTATTTTTACGTTCTGAGTACATCTACTGATTTACCATTGCAAAAAGCTGTTATGATATATTTATTTTAATTTTCATCAACTACAGAGGACAGTATCTTGTACCTTATTTCTGTTTACTTTTATGAAAAACTATTGCTGCAACTACTCCAGTGAAAACAGTTTCTTATCACTCCTAAATATTAGACAAGCCTTCTCTGCTGCTTACCTCATCTGTGTTTACTAGTTATATTTGGAGAATTCAAACTAATTTTATTATGCTAGGTAAAAACTTAATGAAAAAGGGAATATCTGTTCCAAAAATTCAAATATAAATTGCTTTTGTGTGATCTGTAGTTGCAGATTAACCATTTCACAAACTTTTAGAGGGATATTTGAGAATTGGTATTAATAAAGATACAAGAAAAATAATCATGTCATAATGTATGAAGAGAGATGTTAAATTCATCTTTGCTTTGTTTAGATGTCCCTGGTAGATTTGGGGAAGAAGCTTTTAGAAGCGGCACGAGCAGGTCAAGATGATGAAGTTCGTATTTTGATGGCAAATGGAGCTCCTTTTACTACAGACTGGGTAAAGAATGATTTTAATGTTGTACTCTTTTTTTTTCTTTCTTCTTCTGTTTAGTTTTTTCAGATAAAGTCAGTATTGTATTTATATGTAACAAAAATTTTTTTTTTGCAAATTTGTAGTTTTAGAATTATAGCTGTCTTTTAAAGGAAATGATTTGTATCTTTATGTCATGTATATATGACAACCTTATCTAGATATTCTGTCTACAAAAGGGTTTTTCTTTTAAACTATGGAGTTCAATATTGTAGGGTGAATATAAAATGTAGCTGCTTGGAATTTAATTTAAAGCTTATAAATGGCACAGGTAGAATTTATAATTCAGAAAATAACAGATAAAGATTGAGGTTAAGGTGATAATTGCTCCTAAAAAGGAAATATATTCATATTTCAATTGATACTTGTAACACTATTGCAAACATGATCAAAGAGGAAGAAAGGAATGGGAACATGTTCCTAGTAACTACAGAAGGCAATTGTGAGGAAGATAAAAACCGTAACTGTACTTAATTCCTGGGGTAAGTCAAAAGAGATGGTCTTGGGAGTGTTGAAGGGTTAGGAATCTGGATTAACCTACCTAACTGGGAACAACTAAAAATTCCAGATTTTTGATTTTGTTGTTTCTGGTATACTTGTCCTATGCTCTTTTTTGTTTTTCATTAAAAACAAAAAAATTTTTATTATGGAATATTTCAAGTATCTATCAACCCCTGCATACCCTTCAGCCAGCTTCAAAAATTACCAAATATACCAAAAAATGATGAATCTTGTTTCCTCTATAACTTCATCCACTTTTTGTTCTGTATTATTTTAAAGCAAATTCTATGAAATATTTTATTTCATCCATAAATATTTCAGCATTTGTCTTTCTAAAAGATAAAGCGTTTTTTCATTAACTGTTTAAAAAAAAATCTTCTTTACTGTACTAATGAGTTAGAAAGAAAATAAGGAATTATTAACTTGCAAAACTAAGCAAACAACCAGAATCCAGAGAATTTTGACCCTAAGAATATTTGCTGAACTCCGTGAATTTGCCTGTTGTTTGCCCACCTCACTGGCATGGGTTTCTGGAGACAGAGACCTGAGACTGCTCATAGAAGCCTCCTAAGAAATCCTCTCCTCATAATTCTGGAATCCCAAAGAGATGCACCTTCTGTGTAAGCGTAAACCAGAAATGCCCTTTCCCTCTTCCTACCTACTTCTGTCCCTGCCCTTGCCCTGTTGTTAGGGCACTGCAAGGAAAATGAACTGAGTTGAAACAAGTCATCAAATGGAAAGAAAAAAAATTATTAATGAGGATTTGGAGTCACAAGCCATCCCTGGACACATTTGTCACCTGAACTCATAAATTCTTGTGCATTCTGAAAAACTGTACACTGAAAAATGAATTTAAAATAATCTTTGGACTGAGGTTACCCCAGGTTCCTGGAAGAAGCAAATTAATATTCTTCCCGGGGAACCTACCTTCATCACAGTATACACAAATGAAATTTCAAGGAAAATGAACAGTCAAAAATGACTAAATGCACAAGGACACAAAGCAACTTGGAAAATAACTCACTGGAACAACTAGCACCAGAGCAGATTAACAAGGATTTTAAGTTTATTTATTTATTTATTTTGAGAGAGAGAGAGAGAGAGAGTGAGCGAGCATGCACCCATGTGAGCAGGAGGGGGGCAGAGAGAGACAGGAAGAGAGAGAATCCCAAGCAGGCTCTGTGCTGTTAGCTTGGAGCCTGATGCAGAGCATGACACAGGGCTCTATCTCACGAACTGTGAGATCATGACCTGAGCTTTATTTATTTTCTTTATTTTTATTTAAAATAATTTTTTAATGTTTATTTTGAGAGAGAGAGAGAGAGAGACAGAGTAGGAGTGAAGGAGAGGCAGAGAGAGAGGAAGACACAGAATCTGAAACAGGCTTCAAGCTCCAAGCTGTCAGCACAGAGCCTGACGTGGGGCTTGAACCGACAAACCATGAGATCATGATCTGAGTTGAAGTCAGGTAGTTAACCAACTGAGCCACCCAGGTGCCCCTCTAGATAAGATTTTAATAGATTAGGAACAGCTAAAGAGAAAGCTAATAAACTGAAAGGTATGAAAAAAAATCCAGAATACAGAAAAATAGAAAATTTAAGATCTCAGAAGTCATGAAGGCTGGTATGCGAAAGTCTAATGTATCTAATAAAAAATCCACAAGGATAGTGAGAAGAGGGATGAAATAATTTTAAGAGATAATGGGTGGGATTTTTTCCAGAACTGGTGAAAGAGAGCAGCTCAGATTCAAGTAGCCCAGCTAATCTGTAGGAGGAACAATTAAAAAAAAAATCTATATCTAAACATATCATAGTGATACTATAGTGTATCAAGACAAAAGGATCTTAGAAAAAAAATTTTTTAATGTTTATTTTTGAGGGAGATAGAGTGGGTGCATGCATGGGAGTAGGGGAGGAGCAGAGAGAAAGGGAGAGAGAATACCAAGCAAGCTCCACACTGTCAGCGTGGAGCCTGATGTGGGACTAGAACCCACGAATTGTCAGATCATGACCTGAGCTGAAATCAAGAGTCAGATTCAACCAACTGAGGCACCCAGGCACCCCCAGACAAAAGGATCTTAACAAGGGTTAGTATCAATAACACATAATGAATTCCCATGACAGCAATAAAAAAGACACACAAGGCAAAGAAGACTGGGCAAATGACTTGTTACGGGCAAATGAAAGAGAAAGTTCAGATGACCAATAAATGTGAAAAGATGCTCAACTACATTAATAATTGGGCAAATACAAAGTAAAATCATGAAATGCTATTGCATATCTACCAGATTTGCCAAAAAAAGCTTAGCAGTCTCAGACATTGGTGAGGATATGTGTAAATTGCTATAAACATTGTGGAGGACAGTTTGGCAGTTCCTAGTAAATTTGAACATGTACATGATCTATGATGCAGCAATTGAACTTACAAGAATACTTCCCAAATTGGGGTACCCGGGTGGCTCAGTCAGTTGAGCGCCTGACTCTTGATTTCAGCTCAAGTCATGATCCCAGGATTGAGGGATTGAGCCCCACGTCTGGCTTCACACTGAATCCTGCTTGGGATTCTCTTTCCCTCTCTGCTCCTGTACCCACTCGTGTGTATACTCTCTCTCTCTTTCTAAAAATAAAAATAAAAATAAAAATAAAAATAAATATAAAAAAAGAATGTTCCCCAAAGAAACTCTTGAATAGTGCTTGCCATGGAAAGTGCTTTAACAGAAATCTTACTTGCTATTATTATAGTAGTGATCTTAACAAATTTCATGTTCTAGTGAACTATCTTGGTTCTTTGGAACATCAGTGCCTTTGGTAATCAGAGTTAATAGGGACTTTCTATGCCTCTAAATGTGTGTAACTTAATTCTGACTTTCACCTATTAAAGTATATGCCTCTGATAAGGTTCTTCCTAACTTACATTTTACTACTTCCCCTGCATACTGTGAATTTAATGTTATTATAGTGGCTATACCACATGCAAGAGTTTCAGGAGAACTGGGCTCTGTTTTGGGTCTGTCCTGACTCACCTTTGGCAAGTATACCTCAGCAGGTTTTTCCCTTGAAAAATGATTATATGAACTTCTTTAAAAAGATCACTGAGTTGCTTTAATAAATTTATTTTTTTAAGTCCTTCAAAAACAATTTAATGCAAAATCTACACTATTATATTTATTTGATATGAATTTTATAGATGAAAATTAGTTTTGTGTGACTGATATGGGGAAAACATTCCAGTACTTAGAAAAATTTCTCAAACCCTAATTATCTCTAATTTATGATGAAATTAATTTTGTTCATGCTATTTATCTGTTAAAAAATAAAAAAGCAAGTTTGAATTAAATAAAATACTGACTTTTCTTCCTCATTGAGAAATGTGTGGGAATTCCTCTAGGATGAATATGTGGTAAGCATAAATTATTTTCTTGAGTTTTGAGTTACTCTGTAAACAGATAATATAATCTGTTTGCTATGTAAACAGAAAATATAAACTAGAAGGTAGTAATAGAAGTGTGTTAAAAAACGGTTATAGGGGAGCCTGGGTGGCTCGGTCAGTTAAGTGCCTGACTTTGGCTCAGGTCATGATCTCGTGGTCCGTGAGTTCAAGCCCTGTGTTGGGCTCTGTGCTGGCAGCTCAGAGCCTGGAGCCCACTTCGGATTCTGTGTTTCCCTCTCTCTTTGTCCCTCCCCTGCTCACTCTCTCTCTCTCTCTCTCTCTCTCTGTCTCACTTGCTCTCTCTCAAAAATAAATATAAAAAAAAAAACAAACCACAATTATAAATGTGGATTTTTTTTTTCTTGCGGTATAGCTGGGAACCTCTCCACTTCATCTGGCAGCACAGTATGGGCATTACTCCACCACAGAAGTACTACTCCGAGCTGGTGTAAGTAGGGATGCGAGAACCAAAGTGGACCGAACGCCATTACATATGGCAGCTTCTGAGGGCCATGCCAGCATAGTAGAGGTTTTGCTTAAGGTATGTGTTCTCTTTTTGCACTTTGCTTTTGAAAGTAAGCCTTCAAAGGATTTATGGTTTTGTAAGAGGGAGAAGGGAACTAGTTTTATTAAATATCTACTTTTTTTTTCTATGTTACCTCATTTTTTTTGTATGTAATTCCATCAAATGAAAATTATCTTAAAACTTTCTTTGTGGAAGAAGAACTTCCTCTAGGTATGTTCTTAGTTAAGTCAGACAGTTGATTTCTGAGACCTTGGTTTCCATTATGATGACGGACTATGGTTTTGTCTGACTTGACACAGTTAAAATATGGAAGGAAACATAAGGCTTGATTAACAAATAAATAATACAAATAAGGATTTTTATTATAGCCTTTAGATCAACTTACCCAAAAGACATACAATATGTAAGCCACAAATGTGAACACATGTAATTCTAGATTTTCTATTACCTACATTAAAAAAGTAAAAACTAATTTTAATATTATATTTTATTCAACCTCATATATATAAATATTGTCATTTCAACATGAAGTCAATGTAAAAATTGTTAATGAGATATTTTACATCCTTTTTTTTTTTGGTGTTAAGTCTTTGAATTCCAGTGTGTGTTTACATACTTAGTACATTTCGATTGGGACTAGCTATATTTCATGTGCTTAACCACATGTGTGTAGTGGCTGCCACATTGGACAGTACATCCCTGATAGCTCCTTTTTTATTTATATAAAGGATATATTTTATTTTATTTATATATAAATATATATATTTTATATTTATATATTATATATATATTATATATATATTTTATTTATATAAAAGGATAGCTCCTTTTATTATTTATATTATACTGGTTTTGAAAGCAGAGGCTATCTCTATAAATAAGGGAGTAGAATTAAAGAGGGTTTTGGAGGAGTGCTCATAGCAGTCCTTCACTTCTTATGCCATTTTATGTCATGATGTTCACCTCTGGGTGAGTGAAAAAATCATTGCTGCACTCTTAAGAAATTAGAAGGAAAACAGTTGGCAAAGTTAGCATGATAGAAAACTGATTAAGTGACAGATGTGTGGAGATCTGTGGAACATACAGATTATTCAACACAAAAAATAGCCGATCATGTTAGTAGCACATTATTGCTTTAAAGCATAGTGGCTAGTATTTTCCTATTTGGAATTCTTTATATTTCATATTGTAGAAATATCTTATTTTGCAATATATTTATAGCATGGTGCTGATGTTAATGCAAAGGACATGTTGAAGATGACAGCTCTGCACTGGGCCACAGAACACAATCATCAAGAGGTGGTGGAACTTTTAATCAAATATGGTGCTGATGTACACACGCAAAGTAAATTTTGTAAAACTGCATTTGATATTTCAATAGACAACGGGAATGAAGATTTGGCAGAGATATTACAGGTAACCTTTGGCTTTAATTTGAGAAAATAAAAGGATCTCTGTCTTGGGGTGATTTGAGCTATTTAGCTTCTAGCTTTTCATTTTGGATTTCGTTATTTTGGACAGTCCTTTCCTCTTTCACTTACTCTTTGTTCATTGCTATTCATTTTTCTGAGACCATAGTCTTTACATGTAACATTAGAAGATTAAATAAGGTGTTTCTGTGTTTTTAAGTTCCTGAATTCCCCTTCTAGACATTTTATTCTATTAATTATTTTTGTTGCATATTTGGATACAGTGTGGTTTTTCAAAATATGTTAAACTTCCACTAAAAATTTTCTTTAGCAACTATAACATTGCCCTCTGAGTAATTGATGCAGTCTTTATAATTTTGATTGGTTTCTTTTATTTTTCATCATCCTCAAAAAAAAATCTGTTTATGAGCCTAGTTACTTATGGCTTTTGGGCAAGGTTTTTTTTTTTTTCATGTTTATTTTTGAGAGAGAGATTAAGAGAGAGAGAGAGAGAGAGAGAGACCAAGCACAAATGGGGGAGGAGCAGAGAGAAGGAGACACAGAATCTGAAGCAGGCTCCAGGCTCTGAGCTGTCAGCACAGAACCCGACGTGTGGCTCGAACTCATGAACTTTTGAGAGCACAACCAGAGCTAAAGTTGGGTGCTTACCCGACTGAGCCGCCCAGGTGCCCTGAGACAGGTTTTTTAAATAACCAGTATTGCCTCTCTTTTCTTTAGCTACACAACATTGATGTAAATTATCTTTACTCAGAACCTCTTGCCTATCTTCTTGTTCTCCTTCCCAGTAGAACTTTTCTTTAAGACACTTCTGACTCTACTGAAAAGATGTTATAGTTCAGGAAGATGAATTTTGTGGTGCCTCTTGGAATTCTTTTACTCCTAGGAGTGCAATTTGGGGGCCAGGGTTGAAGATAGAAAAGAATTAATTGGGGAGGACATGCTTTATTTATTTATTTTTTCCCTTCAAATTTTTATTTAAATTATATTTAATTAACATCCAGTGCAATATTGGTTTCAGGAGTAGAATTCAATGATTCATTCACTTATGTAAAACACCCAGTGCTCATCATAACAAGTGCCCTGCGAAGGACATGCTTTATATGTATAATGTTATATATTGCTGAATATAGTAGAGGAAATAATTTAAGTAATATAATTTCTATAGCCACAGGGCAGCAAAATATCCAACTGTGTTCTATAAAAGCCTTTCAGATATTCTTTTCTCATGGGATTTTACTGCTTTACCTAATAGGGAATTAGGATGTAAATTCCTGTCTCTGATTTACCACTATGCTCTCAGTAGACTGTATACAAAGATTTTCATTTGTATTATAGGATTCTTCTTAAATTTTAGAATTTCCTTTGTGTTTATACTGAATTGAGAATCTGTGCCCTGTGTTCTGGTTGTAATTCTGAAAACACTGTGTTGATTTGGCCCTTAGATTGCTATGCAGAACCAAATCAACACAAACCCTGAGAGTCCTGACACTGTGACGATACATGCTGCCACACCACAGTTTATCATCGGACCTGGAGGGGTGGTGAACCTAACAGGTCTGGTATCTTCAGAAAATTCATCCAAGGCAACAGGTATTGAGATGCATATAGGATAGCTGTTGGGATTTTATGCTTTAGTAGGTGTTCCTCCTTTTATGAAAGGACTGTTGGAGAATGAGGGTAAGATTATATCAGTCACTTGGTTTTCTTTCGTATTGGCAAAAAAAGATTTTTATGAGACAATATCAAGAAAGATGATATTGCAAAATGAGCTACAATATTATCTTTCAAAAACTAATGCTATCAAAGCTTGTCTTTCACAAAACTATTATCCAAGCTTCTTTTAAGAATTGAATAAAGCAAAATAGAATATCAGAAAAATGCAGTAGAATTAAGCTCCTTTAAAATTAAAAACATTTTAAATCTATTTTCTCTTTTCTTGTAGATGAAACAGGTGTATCAGCTGTTCAGTTTGGAAACTCCTCCACATCAGTATTAGCTACGTTAGCTGCCTTAGCTGAAGCATCTGCTCCATTGTCCAATTCTTCAGAAACTCCAGGTTAGAAAAACAAGTCAAATGCGTACATTAAAAGGTTGGAGACTCAAATATTTACAAGGCTAGGAAGATAATATAAAGGGCTAAAGTGAGCAGATTTCAGATTATGGCCATGTGAAGGCAGGGGGCCAGGGTAGGGGGGTATAATTTGTTGTCATTCATTATTTAAATTAGTGTGTTTTCAAATTGTGATCAATAATAAAAATAACAACAACAGATCATTGAATGCTTACTGTGTATGCTGTGCACCATGGTAAATGTTTTACTTATGATCTCATTGAATCCTCACCCAAAAGCTTGAAGGTCTTCATTACTGGATTTGACTCATTATGGTGTTCTGATTGAAAGGTGTATTTTTTTCAGGGGGAAAAATGTACCTACCTCTCTCTTCTCTCTCTCTCTTTTTTTACTAACTAGTGCTTATAAACATTTATCTATTCTCCAGTTTCAGCTTCATAATCAATGTTTGAATCTACACCTTTTTATTTGGGAGTCTTAAGATTTTTCAGAATCCCTGTTGATATGCTGCTTTTATAGCCTATACCTAGATCTCCTTAGCATCTTTGTCATTGCATAAGCATAGCAAAGAAGATTAATTTCATTGGTGGTTTCTATTTGGTTAAACTTTAAATTTTTTGTCTGAAAGTATGTATCTCTGAAAATTAAGCAGGTATTCTTGAAGGTCATCTGAAATTTCGACACTTAGATATTTGGCTCCATGAGTTAGTCATACCAACTTCTCTAACTTCTACTTTTGAAAATGTTATATATGGTCTAGTCTGAGAGATTAGGAATTTCAGTTGACTTTTATTGCATGTGGCATACAATCTTCTGAGCGCAGTTTTTCATTTTAATGCTACATCATAGTGGAATCTTTCTGAAGATATTTTAAGAGCTTGAATTAAGTTAAAGTTCAGGTGAGTACATTGCCACCAGTGTAAATAACTCAGCTGAGGTGTGAAATCAGATAAAGAAATATCTTCTCACCACTTAATTTCTACATGCTCAGGCTAATTATTTCTTGACGGTTCAATTTCTTTTAACATCAATTGTCAGACTCATCTCGATTTTAGGAAATGTTTATGTGTACTTTTTTTCAAGGACATCCTAGTTAGGATCTGGGAAATAAAGTAGTGCTTGCATTTTATATATGATGAAACTGAGATTCATGAGATTAAATAATTTTGCCCTAAATAGCATGGTCATTAAGTAGTAAAAAAGTTCTGTGCTCAGGGTCTGATTGATTCCCAAGTTGTATGTATGTCTGTGACAACTATAATATACTGCATTTTTTTGGTGATCAGTGGACTTGTCTCTTCTAGAATGTTTATAATTTGGCTTGTGATAGGAATAACTATTTCTGTGATTATCATTTTCTCTTATATTAAACAAAAGCATCACCATTCTTGCTTTTACTCCTGAGGTGTGTCTGTTGAAGCAGAGGAGTGTTTTGCTCCTCTGTCCTTTAATCAATGGAGATTTAGGGATTTAGGTAGATAAGAACTCCATTCCAGTTCATTCCATTTTGGAAATTATTCCAAAATGAAGATACAAAAAAGTGAAAAGGTTTTCTTTTGGAGGTTGCAGCTGCCTTTTGCCCCATGAAGAAAACCACCGCCATGTAGTATGCTGTATTTATTAATAAGCAGAGGCAGCTATATTATCCTGTCTTTCTACCAAAGCTTACAGGCCACTCTTATAGGTATTTTCTATTAAAAAAATCAAAACTTCAGGCAACTCACATCCTCACTCCCTCTTTCTCTCTGCTTTAAAACAAAACAAAAATGTACAAACAATAAAAATTCATGGAGGGATAGATCATGTTTTGTGATGGACACTGAAAACTGTTCTTGTGCTCAAATTTCCACTTGTTGTTTATAAACAGCCATTCATTTTTAATGAGAAAATATTTATTCATGCATTGAACAGGTTTTTGTTGAACATCTCTTTTGACTGCATTACTCTGCTTGGTGCTAGAGAGAAAATGGTAAATGATCAGATACAATCCCAACCTTTACGGAACATGTAGTCTTTTGGTAGAACAAGATATTAAACAGATAAAATAACTGTCATTAGTGGTACATACAAAGAATGCAGGATTTTAACCTAGTCTGGTGGGTCAGAGAATCTTCCTAGAAGGAGATATTTAAACTAAAGATTAAGTAGGAATTAGTAAGCAAACATTGGGGGAAGAGTATTTGAGGAAGAGGGCACATGTAAAGCTTTTGAGGCAGGAAAGAGCTTGAAAGGGGACTTCAGAGGCCAGTGTGGCTAAGCCCCGCAAATGGGAGAGTAACTCCTGGTGGTTGAAAGTAAGATTATAAAGGACTTTTGGGACACATAGATGGCTCAATTGGTTAAGCATCTGACTCTTGATTTCGGCCTAGGTCATGGTCTCACTGTTTGTGGGTTCGAGCCCTGCGTCAGGCTCTGTGGTGACAACATGGAGCCTGCTTGGGATTCTTTTTCTCCTTCTCTCTCTGCCCCTTCCCCCTCTCCATGCTGCATGCTCTCTTTCTCTCTCTCTTTTTCTCTAAGAATGGATCAATAAGCTTAAAAAAAATAAATAAAGGACCTTTAAAGAGATTATTACTTTGGCAGACTCTGAAAGGAAGTTCAGTTAGGAGTCTAATGCAGTCAGCTGGGGAAGAGATAATGGTAGCATGGGTTAGGATTTGGCAAAGAGATAAGAAGCAAATAGATTTGAGAATTATTTGGGATGTAGAATTGGAAGTTTTGATTGGTTGGATGTAGGCCTTACAGCTGTAGTGTAGTTTGTCTGGTGCTTTTAAAATAAACTCTTTCATGAAACACTAATTTCTGGCTGTAGCCTGAGGTCCTATATTGATTTTGCTTTGCTTAGCCTTATTCTTTTTTGCAGCCCAACTACATAATCTCTTGATTAAATAGACATCTATGACCACCCTTCTTTTTTTCTTTAGAGCAACTTCTGTTCATTGTTATTAAGATGTTTTTCTAGAGGTATAATGCACCTGATAGCTCTTTTCTTCCTTTCTCCTAAGAGTGAAATTTGAATCAGGTCCCCTTTGCACATTGTTTTTTTTGCTGTTCCTAAACTAGATCTGTAAAAGTGAATTAATTGGCTTTAAGGGATAAGTTACTGGACTTTATAAGATTGTTTTGGTTTTGCTTTTTTGTTTTTAATTTCAGGTTCAATTGTAAGCACAATACCTTTGAAATGTTTTTAGTGAGCATAGTTTCTAGTGTTGAAATATTTATATGTAGAATTTTCAATCCCTAGAACATCTTACAAATGGGTTTTTCTCTGTCTTATTAGGCTTTTATGGTGTTATAATTAAGAAGTTTTGTTGAACAAGAGATCTCAGATATTTTCAAAGATGCTGCAGGTTATCTAGGCTCTCTTTGTATATAACAATCTGACTTTTGATTTAGACCAGTAAATATTACACTAATTTTTTTTTATCCTTTAGAGGTGTTTTGACATTTAGAGGTGTGTGTATGTATGTATTTATTTTTTTTAGATTTATTTATTTTTGGGAGAGTGTAAGTGGAGGAGGGGCAGAGGTGGGGGGTGGGGAGACAGAGGATCTGAAGTGGGTTCTGCACTGACAGCAGAGAGCCGGATGTGGGGCTTAAAGTCACAAACCATGAGATCATGACTTGAGCCAAGGTCAGATGCTCAACCAACTGAGCCACCCAGGTGCCCCTGTATGTATTTTAATTAACACTCTTAAAGTTTTAGGGTTTCTCTTTTATTCTTACATGTTTCAGCATTTCACTATTGTGTTGTTCATAGGGTTTCTGAGGGACACTTTGTCTTCTTACGTAATTGGTTTTCTTATAATTTTTTATTAAATTCCTCACTATAGTACAACTTAAAAAAGAAAACTTTTCAGATGAAAGGGAGGAACTCTATTATTTTAATGACAGTCATTGCGAATAGTGCAAAGATGAAAGTTCTTGAATTGTGCCTTGATTGTGTGTGATCTCAGAAATTTCTTAGAGATGATTATGCTTTAAAGCATTTACTACTTGTAGTTAGCATTCAACCAGATTGAACATTTCTTTTTCATATGGATATATTTTTTTTAAAAATCAAAGCAATAGTTAATGTGTTTGAAAACCTTAGTAGTTGTTCTTTTGAATATATTACTATGGCCTACATTTCATTTTATAATTCTCTTCCTGAAATTTTCTTAAGTGCTTGGTGATAAAGCCTAATTATAGTTTAAGAGAAACAAAAATGAGAGAACTCAAAACATAAAGGTTTTTTGTGTTTTCAGTATTATCTTCTGCAGTTTGTATCGTGACCCTTGATTACCAAGTAACAGAGTAACAGGGTGGCAGCCAAGTCTGTCACTGCCATGAGTACATCTTTGAAAACTGGGGTCCCAATAACTTACCTTGCCTTTTCTAAAAAAGGAGCTCATTGATAACCCATGATGTTCTACTGGGAGTTGGTAGCAACTTAGCATGTTTTAGAGCAACTCTGCATCTGAATGGTAGGTAACACGACTTCAGGAGAGAATGGTTTTATTTAATTACTCTTTTTATAAAGTGTTGCCTCAAATAATACATGAAAAAACCCTGTATCGTTAAGGAATAGTTTTTATGTGATTTCTCTTTTCAGAATTAGTTATGTTAGAACAGTTTTTAGGTTGACAGTTTTCAAACCCATAGAAAAATCGGGGGATAAACTTTGTATCTTTCACCTGTACTCACCAACTGTTAAAATCTTGCCACACCTGCATGTGTACACACACACACACACACACACTTTTATTTTACCACATTATCTGAAAGTAGGCTGCAGATACCATGACACTTCACCTTTAAATACTTCATCATATATCTCCCAAGAACAAGGATAGCCTGCTACATATTCATAGCTCCATTATATTTCCTAAAAACATCAACATTAATTTAGTAACATTATCTGACATGTGGTCCACATTCAACTTTTCTCAGTTGTCGCCAAAATGTCCTTTGTAAGTGTTTGTTTATTTTCCTCCAGGATCCAAAGTTCATATATTGTATTTGGTTGTTGTGTCTCTTTAGTCTCCCCAAACCTAGGACAGTCCTGCTGCCTCCCTTTTCTTTCTTTTTTTTTTTTTTAATGTTTATTTTTGAGAGAGAGAGACAGAGACAGAACGCTAGTGGGAGAGGGGCAGAGAGATAAGGAGACACAGAATCTGAAGTAGGTTCCAGGCTCTGAGCTGTCAGCACAGAGCTCGATTTGGGGCTCGAAATTACTAACCACAAGTTCATGACCTGAACAACCACCTGAGCCAGCCAGGTGCCCCTCCATTTTCTTTTTGACATTGAAATCCTTGTAGAGTCTATGCCCATTGTCTGGAAGATCATTCACATTCTGGATTCATTTGTTTCTTAATAAGTAGATGCAGGTCAAACATTTCCAGGAAGAACACAAGTGATATTTTGTAATCTCCCATTGCATCATGTCAGGAGGTACATGTCAGGCCATCCTGATAATGACCACTTGGTGAGAGTGGTTACTGCCAGGTCCTTATAGGCACATTTTCCTCTTACTAATCTTCGGTTTGATACTTTGAGAACATATGAATATCTTGTTTCTCAGAACATTTCAGTGGTTTTAACATCCGTTAGTGATCCTTGCTTGAGTCAATTATTACATTGAGGTTACAATGATAATTTTTCTTATTTTGTTAATTAGATGTCATTCTTCTATCAAGATATTTCTTCTTTCTCCCTTTCCTCCTTTTTCATGAAGGAGAAACGGATTTTTAAAGATTCATTGTGTTGTAATCCATTAGTGTCATTTTTCCTTTTGATGTTTCTTTATTGAAATGTAATATGCATACAGAAAAGTGCATATATCATAAGTTTACAGTTTATTGAATTATCTCAAAGTGATTACTCCTGTGTAATCACTGTTTAGTTCAAAAATGGGAAGTACACAGTATATATTTTTTGTTTTTTAAATAATATATTTTGTTTAACCCAAAATATCCAAAATATTTCTATAAGAAATCAATAAAAATTATTAGTAAGATATATTACTTTCTTTTTTTCATACTGTCTTTGAGATTCAGTTTGAATTTCGTACTAACAGTAGCATCTCACTTCAGACCACCACATTTCAGTTGCTTGATAGCCACATAATGTGAATCATTACTCTTTTTGCATAGTATAGCCTTAGCCTTAGGTTTGTCAGAGCTTTTTGAGCAACTCTTAGAATCTATAAAGACTGATCCAGGGGCGCCTGGGTGGCTCAGTCAGTTAAGCGTCCGACTTCAGCTCAGGTCATGATCCCACAGTTTGTGGGTTCAAGCCCCGTGTCAGGTGCTGTGCTGACAGGTCAGAGCCTGGAGCCTGCTTCTGATTCTGTGTCTCCCTCTCTCTGCCCCTCCCCCACTCGTGCTCCTGTTTCTCCCTCTCTCTCAAAAATAAATCAACATTTAAAAAAAAAAGTAAAAAAAAAAGACTGATCCAAACTGTGTTATTGAGTTTTAAAACAGTATTACCTATTTTTTTTATTATTGAGGTAATACTGGGATATAACTTTATAAATGTTGCAAGTGTACAACATTTGAGTTCAACATCTGTAAACACCACAGAGTGATCACTGCCAAAAGGCTAGTTACCACCCATCACTATAAAACTGACCCCCTTTACCCATTTTGCTGTGCCCCAATCTATTCCCCCTCTGGGGATCATCAGTCTTAAAGTAGTATTGTATATTTTGATGAACTTAAAATACCATGTAGGAGAAGGGAGGGGAAAATTCTTTTCTACCCCTTAGGGTCTTCCAGCTGGAGTAAGAATTAAATTTATATGAGCACGATTAAAAGGAGAAAAAAACCCAAAGTTTTATTACATGCCTGCAGTGGCTCCGTAAGGAAATCGAGACCTAAAAAAGTGAGCACGGCAGGCAGTTTTCCCTCTCTCACACCACCTTTCCCTCGTTGTGGCAGTAGGATGGTGCTGCACACCCCACAGACCTGGGGATGTGGCCTGCTGGCCTGGCTGGTGCACCCTACACACTGGTCCAGTGCAGTAATCCGGAAGACCACACAGCACAAAATCCAAAGCAGGGGAGGAGTGTGGGCTTGGATGCTCAGACTTCAAAGCCAGAACCCTGGGTTCTACTCCAGATTCATGGTGGATTGTACCAATTATTGTGGCCACAGGTAGGGACTTGTAAGGTCAGTGTGGGACTCAACATGTCTAACAGGCTCCAGTGGTAAAGGAAATTTTCAACTTTTAATGTATGTAGTGCCTCTTCCTAGACTGTCAAGGAAGCTACTATACTTTAACATTTGCTGATGTCAAAATGACTGAGAAAAATCTCAAATCATGGGCTCTATTTCTGCCTCAATCACACATTGTACATCTGCTTCATTAAAAAACAATAACCAAAAAGGAGCATTCCAAGCATAAAGGAAAAAAAACAATTCCCTTGGATCCCATAAGATTAAAGTCACAGAGCCTTGCATGTATGAAAAACATAAGATAAAGTCTGTAGCTTTATGGAGTATCCTTCCTTGTGATAAATATATATAACCCTTCATCAAATATTCCTTTCCTGGAAAATTCTCTTAACATTGTGTACCAGGCAGTTGTCCTAAATTGGGCTCTGCTCTTTTCTCATTTAACTTTAATTTTTATTTTTTTCATGTTTCAAGTTTTAATTTAAATTCTAGTTACCAGATAGTGTAATGCTGGTTTCAGGAGTGGAATTTAGTGTTTCAACACTTACATACAACACCCAATGCTCATCATAAGTGCCCTTCTTATTACCCATCCCCCCATCTAGCCCATCCCCCACCCACCTCTCTCCGGCAACCCTCAGTTTGATCCCTCAAGTCAGGAGTCTCTTATGGTTTGCCTCCCTTTTTTTTTTTTTCCTTGCCCTATGTTCATTTGTTGTTTCTTAAATTCCACAGTATATATTTTGTATCTGATTTATATCACTGAGCATGGTTTTTGTCACATTTATCCATGTTTTGCATTTAGTCATTTTAATTGCTGTGTAGTATTCCAGTGCATGAATCTACCACAGTCTTTTTATCCATTCTGCTTTTGATGGTTATCTGGTTGGTTTCAAGTTTTTGACTATTGTGAGTAAAGCTGCTATGAATGTTCCTGTGTATGTTGTTTGGGATCAGTAGTTGGGCATAGGATTACCTGTGGGGAAGGATTTTGGCAGCATTAACTTGTGATTTCTTTACCCAAGCAAGGCCAGGGGTGCTGCTTTCAGATGTCAGAATCCTCTCTGAGCCTCTATTAAGAACATAGTGTTGGATTTTATTTATATAAATGTTAACATATTGTATTATTTACTGTCATGCAGTACTAGATCTGTAGGCCATTGCTACCAAGGCAACCCTTGCTCACACAATCCAGAAAGGGAATAATGCTTATTCTGTTTACTTGAAAAATACAAATTTCCATGTTTCTTTGAATATGGAAATGCATATCATCTCATACGTAAACGTAAATAGAATACAACCACATATGAAATTCTCTTTTGGATTGTAGAATTTTATTAAGCAAGCGTAACCTTTGTTATATCTGTGACCTCAGAGGATTTTATAAATTTTGTGCCTCATATAACTAAATGAAGAGATATTACTTATTTAAATATACATATGCATAGTCAGAACTCATTTAGTTATAAATTGTGGGGCTTGTAGTCTGTTGTTAATATAGGTATGCACAGCACCACTGGAGACTGCCTTTAAGAAAAACCATGTAACAGTGTTTCTGTGTAAGAGAACAGGGAAAGCCAAAGTAGCAAAGAAAAATAAACTTCTATCTGTACTTTTGTATATGCTCACTGATCTTTACATATATATTTTGTTCCAGTAGTGGCTACGGAGGAGGTAGTTACCGCAGAATCTGTGGATGGTGCAATTCAGCAAGTAGTTAGCTCGGGGGGCCAGCAAGTCATCACAATAGTTACAGATGGCATCCAGCTTGGAAACTTGCACTCCATCCCGACCAGTGGGATAGGTCAGCCCATCATTGTGACCATGCCAGATGGACAGCAAGGTTGGTAGTAGGCATTTGCCTAAAGTTTGAGTTTATTCTCAAGGCTCGGGAAATTGTGATATGTTTTTCAAAGCATTCATTTTTGCCTTAAAATATATTTTTGCAACCTTTTGCAGTAGGCTTGATTGGCTAATTTTATCTGCTTTTTAGGCTACTATTGAAATTAGCTTGCTTTCTCTGAGTATACGAGGTGGAAAGAGGAACTGGCTCCAAAGTATTCCCGTTGGAAAAAGAGCTTAAATAAATAGTTCAGAATATGCTTTGGACAATAATTTCTTATGCCATTTATTGCAATTCACATATCATACCATGTAAGAAAAGGCTCCTTACAAAGAAGTTGGACTTAGGACTTGTAGTAGGAATGTGGTGGCCACTTTTAGCATCTTTGTTTGTAATTTCCCATTTTTTCCCCTTGGAAACCTCTGAGAGTAGTAAGATTCAACAAAAGCCCCGACTACATTTTCAGGGATGCTGAAAGGCTGAGAAAACCACAAAATTCCATATTTTAAATGCTGCCAAAAACATCTAAGACCATTAGAGCCATGGAAACTCACAGAGGTGCATCAAGAAAAGAAAAGGGATTGAGCTCAGGCATTAGCATAAATATACACTCCCAGCAAGACAGGGCTCAGTCTGTGTAGGAGGTGCCATAAGCAGGGCTGAGGCAGAGGAGTGCATGAATGCTGAAGGAAGCAGAAAGAGAAGGTTCAGAAAATTCCTATCTGAGCAAGCATTGCCATGTACCCAGCATCCCCTCCCCAATACATACAAAAACATGTGTGCACACGCATAACCTTTTAGACAATGATTAGGATTGCACAGACTGTGCTCATTCATGGTCAGTGAAGGAATTAGGGAAGGGAAAGGCTGGAGCTAGAAGTTCTCCTAAACCAGGTTTGGTTTAGAGTGACAGAGGAGGTATAGCACTGTAGAGCCACCACGTCTCAGGAAAAAAGTTTGTCACTGTAGCAGAAGAAGAGGAAACCATTGACTTGTGAAGCCTGCAGAGATCTTTCCAATTCTGCAGAAATCTGCTGATGGCTCATCCAAGATACTTTCACAAAGCTTCACAGAACTAATTCTAGTTATATAGAAATAAGAAAACTTTCACAGTATTTGCTTATATTGAGCAGATATAATGTTTCTAAAACCTGACATTATAGAGACTAATCTCATCCCATGAACAAATGGAAGAAATGTCATGTTTTGGGATAGGAAGATTCAACTGTCATAAAGCTCTCCATTCTTCCTGAGTTAATTTATAAATGTAGGGTGATATGAAAAAAAAAAAAAAAAAACAAGGACTATTTTAGTTTGCTACGGCTGCCATACCAAATTACCACAGACTGAGCGACTCAGCAGAAGTTTCTTCTCACAACGCTGGAGGTTTGAAGTCCAAGATCAAGGTTTGGCAGATTTGGTTTCTTCTGAGGCCTTTCTCCTTGGCTTGCAGATGGCCGCCTTCTCACTGTGTCCTCATGTGGTCAGCCCTCCTTCTGTGTGTTGTCTGTACCTTAATCTCTGCTTCTTAAAAGGACACCAGTCCTATTGGATTAAGGCCTACCCACATGACCTCATTTTACCTGATTTACCTCTTTGAAGGCCCAGTCTCCAAATACAGTCACATGGTGAGGTACTGGGGTTTAGGACTTAAGCATTTGAATTTTGAGGAGGACACAATTCATCCCATAACAGAGACTAACAGGTTTTTTTCCTGGAGCTGGCCAGATAGATTCTGAAGTTTATATTAATGGGAGGAGGAGGGAAGAAGAGTAAGAAAACTTTGGGAAAGAAGAGCAATGAGAAGAGCTTACTAAATATTAAAATAAATTTTTAAAGCCCCCATAATTGAAAAATGTAACTGACATTCATATGTAACTGACATATGAATATATACAGACTATGCAGACAGTCCAATGAAGCAGATACAAGGCTCTCAATTTTTCTTGAGTTAATTTATAAGTGTAATGTGATATGAGTTAAAAGAAATAAAACACTTAAATCTCAGTATCTCTAATGTTTTAAATTACAGTGTACTAAATAAATATTTTACTTTTTTTCATTTCTGTTTGCATTTGTAAATGACAGAATTTTTAATATTTTGACAAAAAACTTCAAAGGCTCTAAAACAATTGTGATTTCCCCCATTGATTATTAAAATTGCGTGGTTTCAGCTCACAGTCATTTCTATGGTCCTACACTGCTTGCTATGCAAAGCAAGGACAGCCTCTCTCTCTCTCTCTGTGTATTTACATATGTATAAAAAAAATACTAAAAATTAGGAACAAAGTCCAACAACCCAAAAGAAAAACAGGCAAAGTTTATAAACAGACAATGTTCATAATGATGTGTCCACACATTGGAATATTATGCAGCTAAATAAAAGAAAGCTCTGTGTATACTGACGAAAGATACCCTAGATACATGGCATGAAAAAAGCAAAGGCAGAGCAATGTATCTATTATATGTGCATTTGAATGTATGGTACCTTTTGTATAAGAAAGAAAAATGAGAATGTATATTCATGTTTTTGTATAAATTAACACAACAATAATAAATCAATAAAAGTGATTATCTGTTATGCTTATTAAACATTTTTTTGATTTTCAGCCATACAATGAATATGTTATCTGTAAAATTTAAAAAAAATAAGTAGGTGTGTTAAACAACAAGTTCATTAAAAATGCACCACAAAGACAGATATGGACATCCTCATAGAAAGCAAATCAGTGCTTTGAAAATAGTATTTTGGAACATATTTATTTTAGAGGAGTTATGTCAACAATGTCACAGATAGTTTTATTTCTACTAAACCTATCTAAAAATGAATTAATGTATACATTTTTTTCATTTCAGTGTTAACAGTACCAGCAACCGACATTGCTGAAGAAACTGTTATAAGCGAAGAACCACCAGCTAAGAGACAATGTATCGAAATAATTGAAAACCGGGTGGAATCTGCAGAAATAGAAGTAAGGAGTCTTTTACCCGGTGTGTTTTGCTGCAGTCATCCAAAATAAACTCAATTTGCTTTTCTTTATTTTTAATTTCCTTTTGGTCTTTTATATTTATTACTGACAGTGTTGTCTTGATACAGAATGAAAGTACATAGTATTATTTTGTCTAGTTATTTGCTAATACATATAGCAAGCCCTCAATAAATAAATATTGAATGAATGAATGAATGAGTGAAGAATTTGTTTATAACAAAGTCTGTCATCGTGATAACATTGGAATGTCTTTGGTTCTTGCACTTCATCCTTTATTTTCTATTATATTTACATACATCATTCTCACAAGTCACTAAAGGAAATGTCACTGTGTATTGATGAAAAACATTCTTTTCTTTCAAAAGTGAAATTCAAAGACCTATTTGGGCTGGAGGATCCTTTTTAAGAAGGTTGATGTTTGTTGACTAGGTTATTTTTAAAAAGCCATAAGTAACTGCTTATTTCACTGTTAAGTTCTTTAAAAAGGAATTTAAATTTAAGCTAGCTTTTGAAAGGATTCAGTCTTTTTTCTTCTAGTTTGGAAGTACAACCAAAAACCATAGATGCCTCCCAGGTTTTTTTCTTGCATGACTGTAAATAAAACTGTGTCCCTTGAATTTGATATTAACTCATATAAAGTGTAAGTAAAGTTATTCTGGAATAACTTTGAAAGATCAACTGCAGTGTAAAGAACATTGGACTTGAAATTAAATGCGTTAATGCGTTAGATTTGAATTACATCTCTTGCCCCTATTAGCTTGGAGGCACATTATCTTACTTTTCTGAGTTTCAGTCTTATTTTTGCTCATATGAGAGTTTTGGGTAATGGTATCTGTATTTTGGACATTTTATCAGAGATGAAGAAGTCAGCATACTCATTACACTCATATTTGTAATATCTGGTATATGTAAGTAGTAAGTGTTGCCGAATATCTTAAATATTGTTGGTGAATAGGAATTCTGAAGGTTCTTATCCATAGAAAAGAGGATTATTTTATTTTGAAGGGGGCACTCAGGATTTTATTTATTTTTAATATTACTGTTTTAAAAATGTTTATTATTTAAAAAATTTTTTAATATTTATTTTTTGAGAGAGAGAGGGAGACAGAGTGTGAGCAGGGGAGAGGCAGAGACAGGGAGAGAGAGAGAGAGAGAGAGAGAGAGGAACAGAATCTGAAGCAGGCTCCAGGCTCTGAGCTGTCAGCACAGAGCCCAACGTGGGGCTTGAACTCACGGGCTGTGAGATCATGACCTGAGCCAAAGTTGGATGCTCAACTGACTGAGCCACCCATGTGCCCCAAAAATGTCTTTTTTATTTTGAGAGACTGAGAGAGAGAGAATGAGTTGGGAAGAGGCAGAAAGAGAGGGAGAGAGAGAATCCCAAGCAGGCTCTGAGCTGTCAGAGGAGAGTCTGATGCTGGGCTCAATTTCACAAACTGTGAGATCATGACCTGAGTTGAAATCAAGAGTTGGACGCTCAACCGACTAAGCCACCCAGGCGTCCCTCAGGATTTTATTTTATTACTGTTTTTTAAAAGTAGTCTCCATATTCAATGTGGGGCTTGAACTCACAACCCTGAGATCAGAGGTCACACACTGTACCAACTGAGCCAGCCAGGTGCCCTGAAAAGAGGATTTTTTAAAAAGTCACTAAAAGGCAACGTGATTCTGACTGAGGACAACTAGAATATTTCTTTGCTCCAGTGCATCTAAGTGTAATGCTGATACATCTTTAACCACAGTCACAAAGGACATATTATTGAGTTAAAAAGAATCTGATTCATACTTTAACCAGAATGTTTTGTAACAGTATGACTTTAATTATTGAGGGTAAATTGCTTTGTTTCTTCAAAATTTAAAATGATATTCAGTACATGGACATTCTTACAAACAGTTTATTCCATTGAACAGTATTAGTATACTTATTTTGTAATCTTTTAAATATGTTTTTTTGGATGTCGACTATCATTTCTGGCACATAAGGTTAAAAAGTTTTGTCATGTACTTTGCTTTAACTAATAAAACATTTTTTAAATTCTTTGAATTTTATTGAACATAAACTTACTGAATTCAACAAATTATGTGTTTAAAACAGTGAATGTGCAGCCTGTGCCTTTATTCACCTAATAACCAATGAGAGTTGCTGTTTTCTTGAAGGTTCAGCCTGATTCCCCTCTTATGGTCTTTCAGAGACCAGGGAGAATAATTTCAAATAACAGGAAAGTATGAATTGAGGTATAGAAATGAACTGGAACCAAGGAGATAGAACTTCAGGGTGATGGAGTTTTAGCTTGGTATAAAGAAGTGGGTTTTTGTTGTTGTTGTTTGTTGTGTTTTGTTTTTAGTAATTAGAGCTGTCTGGTAATAGAAACCTCATTCTCCATCACCAGAAATGTTAATGCCAACATTGCATGATCTCTCTAGAGCTATTACAGAGAGACCTTGAAGTATGCGGTCAGTATAGGTGGTAGAGGTGGGCTGAGGATATAGAATGAAGAGTGGCCTCCATTGTTTTCATCAAACCAGGCACTCATTTCCTTATAATACCTGGAGTTGTTCTTTTGAACTTATTTTCTTAAATGACCAATGGAGTTGTCTTGGGGGCAGACTTTTATACTCTAAGTGACAGCTTAGCCTTTAACCGGAAAAGTTTCTCACAAGCAGTGGTTCTCATCTGGGACGTTTTTGACCCCAGAGGACACTTGGCAATGTCTGGAGACATTTAGGGTTGTCACAACTAGGTCGGCCACTGACATATAGGGGGCAGGACATGTTGACATATAGGGGGCAGGACATGTTGCTAAACAGCCTACAATGCACAGGACAGCCTCCATAGTAAAGAATCATCTGGTTCAAAATTATCCATGCTGAGATTGAGGAACTCTGCTCTACAGCAATTGAAAATTATGGGCGCCTGGTTGGCTCAGCTGGTTAAGCATCTGACTTGGGCTCAGGTCATGATTTCATGGTTTGTGAGTTTGAGCCCGGTTTCGGGCTCCCTGCTGTCAGCATGGAGCCTGCTTTGGATTCTCTCTCTGCCCTCTCCTGTTCTTGTGTGCGTACTCTCTTTCTCTCAAAATAAATAAACATTTAAAAAAAATTAACTCATTATACAGAATCTAACATATTTGGGGTTTCTCTGTATGTTTGTGTCCACAACTACCAGAGTGACTGTTTATAAGTCAAGTGCTAAGAATTTACAGTTTCCCAACTAACGTTGGAGAGGTTTATTAATAATCTCTACAAAATTAGCTTAAATTGTAGAAAATGTATTGTAAATGGTGAAGCTTTTATATTTGCATTATAGCAATAAAGGAAATGAAATAGGTTTGTTTTTTGAAAGGGAGGTCTGAATAAGACACCAAATTGCAATAATGTATATCATATCACCCCCTCCATACTACTGCATTAAAGGTATTTTTGGGGAGAGGTGTGATATTTGTGAATTTCTTCCATAAATAAACATTAGGCTATTCTGAATTGAAATTAAAACTATTCTTTTGTAATGTGGGAGGGAGGAAATATAATTAGTGCATTAGGAATAACAGATTCTTCTATTATGTAGTTGTGTGAATTCAGGAAATACCTTTACCTTTTCATTGCTATGGAGGTTAGAGATGAATATGTTTATTAGCAAGTTTTTTTTATTTTTAATGAAATATTTGTGTCTTGTAACCAGTGATAGACTGGGATCCTTAGTGTTCTTTTAAAATTTGATTTCTGTAAACTTTACACAGTGTTTTATTTGATGCAGTTTTTTCAATCTCTTTTCCTTTTATTGATATTCTTTTGATCCACCACAGTTTAAGATTTCCTGCAGTCTCTCTTTTTGGTAAGTTTTTTCTCTAGGGCTGGGGTAGGCAAAGTTTTTTTTTTCTGTGAAGGGCCTGATAGTGAGTATTTTTGGCTTTGTGGGCTTTATAGTCTGTGCTTCACCACTTATCTTTGCCATCGTAGTGGGAAAGCAGCCATGGACACTTTGGAAATGAATAGATATTTCAGTAAAACTTTGTTTATAAAAACAGGCTCATATGTGGCTCATGGCACTTGGAAAATTGATGTTTATACACAAGGAAACAGGCAGCTCACACACCCTGCCCAGTTTCTTTCTTTTTAAGCAAATATTTAATGGTTAAGAATATGGGTATATTTTATCATTTTCTGATTGTGTTATCTTGATCAAGTTGTTTAACCTTATAAGGCTTGATTTCCCCATCAGTAACAAGGCGGAAAATAACAGCACCAACGTTATCAGATGGTTACAAAGTATAAATGAGAATACATGTAAAAGACTAGGACGATGATGGGCATGTGATAAATGCTCAGTAAATGTTAGCTGCTATTAAAATTATCTTCTAAAATATATATAGAAGTAGAAGATAAATGAGTAGAATGATTTTTTTTACTCCATAATAGCTAAGGTAAAATAAATTTGAATATTAGAAAATTAAAAATAATAAAATGGTTATGAGATCATTGCTACCAGCTGAAGCAGAATTCAAGAATTTTGTTTGAAAATAAAAAAGCAAACTCAAGTCTTTGCCCTATTAGTCCATTGCCTGGGTTTGGAGTTGTAGTGTAAGAGAAATATCTTCTCTATTGCAACCAAACTGTGACTATTATCCAAATTTACTTTTTTGGAATTCTTCCATATTATACTGTTAAAGGAAAAATACTTGAGTATTACATATTAATAGACTAAGGTATATTTATTTACACATGTCAAAGTCCTTTTTATTGTGCCTTTATTGCAAAAGGTCAAAGCCATAGCCTTGGCATTTCTATTTAAATTTTTTTTGGTAATGTTTATTTTTGACAGAGAGAGACAGAGCATGAGCGGGGGAGGGGCAGAGAGAGAGGGAGACACAGAATTCAAAGCAGGCTCCAGGCTCTGAGCTGTCAGCACAGAGCCCGACGTGAGGCTTGAACTCACAGACCGTGAAATCATGACCTGAGCTGAAGCCGGACACTCAACCGACTGAGCCACCCAGGCACCTGGCATTTCTATTTATTTTTAAAGAGTTTTTTATTTTTGAGATTGTGAGAGAGAGAGAGAGAGAGAGAGAGAGAGAGAGAGATGGAGTGTGAGCAAGGGAGGGGCAGAGAGAGAGGGAGACACAGATTCTGAAGCAGACTCTGGGCTCTGAGCTGTCAGCACAGAGCCTGATGCAGGGCTCAAACTCAAACCGCCAAATTATGACCTGAGCTGAAGTCAGACGCTCAACTGACTGAGCCACCCAGGTGCCCCTTGGCATTTCTATTTAAATATAAATCTCAAATGTCAGTGTGATGCATTGTTCATGTGTGAAACAACCAAATTACTGTTTACATTAAGGAAGTGTCTTGCATATAATGTATGTTCAGTAAACATTTAACAAATAAATTTGGAAACAAAGGATCTCTTTGAGTAAAGTAAGAAGTGATATTTTCCACTTTTTAGAGATTTTTATTTGCTTTGAAAAGTGAGATGGCAAAAAGTTTTCCTAAATACCTACACTCCTGAGAACTAAAAAATGGAAACACTTAAAAAAAACTTTAATAATGTTAACTGCTTTCAGTCTTGAGGATTAAGTGTAGTGCAATGACCTTTACCTTTCAGACTTTACAGATATAGTTAAGAAATGCAGTGTAAATGAATCTTTTATTTGGCCTAGTAGAAGGGAGCTATCTTTTCATTTATATTAAGATACATTTTACTAATTGAATAAAAACAAACTGTATTTACTGTTAGACTACCTCACTTAATTTGCTTTCATCTTCTGAAGTAATTGTGAATCCCTTGCTGTTTCTAAATGTTAATGGATAGCTAGTATTAGAAGATACCTTAGAGTTAGAGAATCTGTCCCAATATTTCCTACCAAATTCAAAACTTTGGCTACCAAAGGATTTTATTTTTTAACACATGTCAAAAATTTTTTTTTAATTTTAATGTTTATTTATTTTTGAGAGAGACAGAGCATGAGCAGGGGAGGGGCAGAGAGAGAGAGACAGAGACACAGAATCCAAAGTAGGCTTCAGGCTCTGAGCTGTCAGCACAGAGCCCGATGTGGGGTTCAAACTCACAAGCTGGGAGATCATGACCTGAGCTGAAGTCAGACACTTAACCGACTAAGCCACCCAGGTACCCTAACACATGTAAAATTTTAAAACACTTATGCACGGCCATGAGTGCTCCTGCCAGTGGTGGGGGTCTAGTTCCTGGAGAAGCAGCACCCCTCTCCCACCTTTTTCATTGGCGTGCTCCAAGTTCTTCATAGTTCACTGCCAAGGTAGTGGTGTTGATTTCTTGCCCGAGGCTTGACTCTTGGGTGTCCTTTCTGACTTGTTCCTACTCTGCCATTTTGCCTGGAGGAAGGGTAAGAAAAGGGTAAGAAAAAGGTAGCAGGGAAGGGAATGGGCATTTGTTAAATGGAGATGGAAGGGTGCTGTGTTTCTTGTACGTTTTGTGCAAATGGAAGCCTGCTTGCATAATCTATCATTCCTACATTTGGTGGACCCAGGGGAAAAAACACACGTTGGACTTCATTCCCAGTATGAGGAAGGGAATGGGATCAAAGGAAGGAGTATTAAAGATGCTCCTCCTTGGAGACCATGTATGACTAGTGAAGGGGAGGGAATCTTTTGGTGTTCACAATGGACAGGAGTCAAAGAGGCAGTGGAAGAGACCCTCATACTGCCCTCTCCCCCAGTACGTTGCTGACCCTCACCTCCGGTTCCCTCTGGTCAAGTGTCTTGTCCAGTATGAACCTGGCGTTTCTTAGATTAATAATAGTCCTACCCTCGGCCTTCATCCCACTGAGGGGTCCTAGCCTCTGTGATGAGGTTGTGTATGGGCCTGTGCAGGTTGAGCTTTTGTCCATGCGCATACTAGAGGCATGAGAAAGGAGTCTTTGAAATGCTTTCCCTTAGGCAACTGAATAGGGGCAGAGTGAGGAGGAGAAAGAGTATCATTTTCATTGGGCTAGATTTATGTTTAGCATTTAGAATTGAATGCATGTATTTTATATTTGGACAATTTAATGAATCACCATAGAGAAGTTAGTATTTTATTGGTTTGTAAAAATGGTATAATTTAGGAAAAACTAATCTAGACCAGCACCCCTTCATTTTAGAGATGAGGAGTCTTGCTTGTTACCATAGAGGAAGATAGTTTCAAAAGCAGTAACATTAGAATCTTGTAAACTCAACTGTGTTACGAGGGAACAGCTATGTCCTCTCTGAATACCATTTTGCTCATCTGTAAAATGGGCATAATCTTTATCCTAGAGGCTTGTTATTGGAAATCGCCTTGTTTGGTCACATAACAGGTGCTCAGTAAATATTAACTGTTATAGTTTATTGTACCTTTACATAAAAACATCACAGAGGTGTGAAGAGGTATATTTCTGTCTTAAAGTCTTCATTAGTTTTTGTAGTATATATAAAAGTACAGGTACACGGTCTGGGTTCATTATGTTAATCTTATTTTTAATCGGAGTAATTTCTTGAGGTCAGAAACTAATCTGTATCAGCGTGGAGCACAGAATTAGGGGCTTTAATTACTAATGAATTGACTGAAAAGGCAAGATGCTTAGGAAATGTCAATAGGTGGTGACTACATGTAGCTACTACAGATTTTTCTATTTGAAGGATGCATGCTTGTATATGTTCCTAATGTATTTGTGCAAAAATTGAAAAAACAAACACCTTTTTTTTTAATTAGGAGAGAGAAGCTCTTCAGAAACAGCTGGATGAAGCAAATCGGGAAGCACAAAAATATCGACAGCAGCTTCTAAAGAAAGAACAGGAAGCAGAGGCCTACAGACAAAAATTAGAAGCTATGACTCGCCTTCAGACTAATAAAGAAGCTGTTTAATTGAAATGAACATGTAGTTTGGATTTACTTTTGGTTAAGAAAGAACCCAGTCTTGAACTGTACACAAAAGGTGCAGTCGCAGGAAGCGAGGAGAACAGAAGAGACTACGGATTGATGACTGGACTTAAGCCATGAGCTTTGAATTCTTGTAACATAAAACTTTAGAAGTTGTGAAATGTATTTAAAACTGAATTCTGTAAATAGTTTTTGTTTTTTTACAGTTCCAAATGAGTTATAAAGATTGTTGAAGAGATCCAAAAACACAATAAGCCACTGTTTTTGTGAATTCTTTTTGATTTTAGTATGAACCTTAATTTCTCAGAAACAGAACAGTTTTAAGGGTGATCATTGTTGATTAGACCAAATGTTATGTAATAATTATGTGGTGGACTGATGCTGGAATTACTCCTGTAGGTATAAACTTCTATATGAAGAGAAGATTTCTCCCAGGAAATCTTTGTACAGCTTTAAGTTGTCTCAGATTCTCTGAAAACATTTTTTAGAAAGCAAATTTTTATATTTGTTCAATTTCAGCTATACCCAAGTAGATTTACATGTATATGAAGCAAATATTTTTTAAACTTTCTGTTTGTACATATTCTGCATGTTTTATAATTTCAAAATGCATCACTTGCATAAGTATTTTTCCCATAAAGATGATGAAAGTTACTAGGAGAAAAAAAAATCCTTTTATTTAGTAGGTCATTGAGAGTGAGTAAGCTAGCAGCTGGTTTTATTGGAATGACAATGTTCTTAGAAGGAGCAGCTTACAAGAAAACTTGAATTTGCAAACTGCAAAATCTATGCTTTTTTGAAAATTTCATAGTGGGGACGTGAAACTGTATTCTGTGCCTTCCATCATGATTTCCACATGAAAGCACTTTAAGGCACTGGATTTTAAGATAATGTTTTTGGGATACTCAAAGCATATGGGTTTCTGAAATATTTCATGGACTCATTTCTCCCCAGGAAATTATTCTTATGGAAAAAAAATTGCTTTTGTATGTAGAACAAGAACTTTTTGTACTAGTGATGCTATAGATATGTCTAACATAACTTTTACTTTTCCCTGTGAAAGCCGTATGTCTGTGCTGTGACTTGCTCTCATCACAATATTGTTGAATTCCACAGTGTATGGACATTAAACTCTGACATACTGTTCATTCTTGTTTTGTAAAACATAACTTCAAGCTCTTTTTTTCTTGCTTTATTTTTTAATGTTTTATTGCTTTATGAAAATGTTTAACCCTAATACCCTCCTAGATTACCTATCTGTATAAAGAAGCAATTACCCTTAAAACTGTACTCTGGCCTACTTTTCTATTTTACAATTAAATATCTTTTCCACATATGTTCAGTGTAGACTGATATTTTAACCCCACATTAAAAATTTTGTTCTGTATCTTATAGCTATATTCCACCAGAATGAAAATATTATATATTCTTCACACTGTGTCTTATAAATCCTGGAGGTAATTTCTTGGGAATTTGTTAGTTCTCTCACTGGAGTTATTATAGTTATTAAGGTAATAAAAGGATCTGTGAACTATCGGCCTGATAGTTGCTGTTTGGAAACTTAGAAAGGTTTGAGAACTCCAAATAGAAGAGAAAAAACCTTTTCAGTTTTCCACTAAATTTAACATATATTTTAAATGATCTACACCTATAGATTTAACAAATGCTCGGCCATATTTTCAATAGCATGAAGCTACTTTTTCTCTCTCTTTTTTTTTTTTATCACTTTAATGCATTTATGGCTTTGTTAAGCAGGGTGCCTTTGACATATGCAATATTGGAGTGGAGAAGGACCACTATGTACACCCCAGGGTGCAAACCACTGTAGACTTTGCTTCCAGACCAGATTGGCCCCAAAGAGCCTTGAGACAGTGTTGGAAATAAACTCCCGAAAGCTAATTTAATATGTTTTTTGACTTCTAGTCTCCTGTTGTGCTAGAGACTTGACCTGGGACAAGAAGGAATTTTGATTTATAATAACATTTGACATAGATGGGAGAAAACAATTGGTACTTAGAAGGAGTAAGTCTATGATAGTATCAGGTTAATACTCAGATGTCTTTGGGAGAAGTTCACTTTTTTCAGAGTGTTCCATTGACCTTGTATAATTCCTCAGTCATCTATATCTGATTCAGTGTGCTGTGAAATCAGTAGTTAGACAAGAATGTATAACAAATTTAAAAAAAAAAAATTTTTTTTAGCTTGTTTTCAGTTGGGCTGAAAAAGCTTTGCATTCTCATTCTGTGTTTTGAGCAGAGGATTAAAGGAACTGACAGAATAAAATAATATAAAAGTTTTCAGAAATCCATACTTAATGTGTTTCCACTACCTAATGATGGATTTGCAGTTAAAGGTCATTTGGTTACCATATCAATGTGTGAACAAACACCTTTTAGAGCAGCCTTACTCCAGGGTTCTGTGAGAGAATCAAGCCCTAGTGCCCTAAGTATTGGGCCTAATGAATTAATATCTTTTAATGAATTAGTTTCTTCCTTGTGCATCTAGAATAGTACTGGCTATGTACTATCTAGACACTGAGCTCATTTGATGTCTTAATTGCTTCATTACTTGGTTCAGATTTAATACTTCCCTGTGTCCAGTCACTGGAATTTGAGGATTACAAATCTAAGTTGGGTCTGTGATGCTTTAAGAAAGCATCCTCTGGCAAGTAGTATCTGCGGGGACTGTGCTTCTCAACTAACTTTCATTTATTGTTACCTATTTTATTTATATCCTAATCGCTTCTGTAAGGGCTTGTGATGTCATTTGTTTTAATTTGCTTTAGGAAAAATTTTCTTACGTCAATCTTTCATGCCATGAATGGCAGAGTAGTACTCCGTTCTTTTACTTTGACGCTGGATTGCTCTATTTCTTTGTGGTGCTGGAGGGCTGGGAGTTGGGGAGTTTTCTCCTGTGACATTCAAAAGAACAAAGTTAAATGGAAGAGGGAATAAATGTGAAATCCCATGCCATTTTTGTTTATGACCAAAAGATATGTGTATAAATATTTTTATCCAAAGCATATTGCTAATGAAAATCTATGCCAGCATATTTTTCTTCAACATGATTGTTTATGATGTTATTTATTGAACATTAGAAGAAACCATTGCCTATAACAGGAATTGGTGAGTTGATAGACCTATTCATGGATGCTTTGTGCTACTATGACTGATTATTTTTTTCTGTTTTACTCTATACATAGCTTCTTCCTGATAAAATCTATAGTTTTCTTTGTGCTTTAATACCTGAAAGACCTTGAGGACTAACTCAAAATATACCAAGAAGAAAAACCTTTTCAGATAAAATCACAAAACAATTGAAGGAACCTTTGTGGATGAGCTCCATATGGAACCCATATGGGTGGGTTCCCAAGGCATTAGCACTCAGGCTTATATAGCAAATAGAAAAAAAACCTTTTCTATTCACCTAGCTTCTATTGAGTAAATAACTCCTCCAGCATGTCAGATCAACTTAGGAATGAACTAACAGATTTGTTATTTCATTAAGTAATATTTACTGTACTTGGACTTCATTATAGATAGCTAGTTTGTTGTAGTTGTGAATGATGTTTGCTATTTGCTTTCTCTGTGTTAGGTGAGAACATCTCAGTGCACATGGATTCAGTTTGACGTAAGCTCCCTGAATTCATTCTTAGATTACTCTGTGGAACCCATGATGGAAAATGGAGTATTATCACTGGAAATATGCTTCTGGTTCCAAATCAAAATTGTGATATCAATACTTTTGTGACTTGTTAAAACTATTTTCCAAGTGTAGAGATATACAGATAAGTGGTCTTAATAGTTTTTGATCATTTTGATACCCTGAGCACCTTCAAAAATATTTCAGTTTAAGAATAATCAAATATTGAATGAATATAGTTTGGGTATAAATTATTGAGGACTCTTCACTTTTAGATAAAGGCTATAACTTCCAAAAAACTACAATTTGCTTCCTGGAAAAATTTTGATGTCTCTGTGATTCTGTCCATTATGCTTTATTAATTGTTTATGTAGTTTTTTCATTTGAATAGCTTAGATCTCATGTGCACAGTTGATATGTAATATGTTTTCTAGATTACTTAAATATCTTTGATCTTTTTCTGTAAGAAAATTATTTTCTTATATATTTTTTGTGTGTCAGGTAAAAGTAAAGCATTTATTTTTGTATTACCATTTTTTCATAATTACTCCTGATTTGCCATTAAGAAAGCTTAGGGGCGCCTGGATGGCTCAGTTGGTTAAGCATCTGACTCTCGCTTTTGGCTCAGGTCATGATCTCGCAGTTTGTGAGATGGAGCCCCAACTCGGGCTCTGTGCTGACCATGTGGATCCTGCTTGAGATCTCTCTCTCTCTCTCTCTCTCTCTCTCTCTCTCTCTCTCTCTGCCTCTCCCCTGCTCGTGTATGTGCTCTCTCTCTCAAAAGAAATAAACATTTTTTAAAAAGCTCATACTTAGTGAACCTAGTCTCTTTTTTAAAAAAAAATGTTGGTTTGCCAAAGTACTGACTACTTACAAACATTTCTGCTCAGTATCAGAGACTTGACATCAAACCCTGAAGCATATTGTTAAGTGTGCTTACTATCTTTGTTAGGTATAATTCAATACTCATTAGTTCTGTTGTTGGTTTAATGAAAACTAAAAAACATGTAGAAGGGCACAAAACAACAATATAGCAAACATTCATGTACCTACTACCCAAGTTTAATAAATCTTAAGTTTATCTTGTTTGTTTCAAATCTTTTTAGAGACAGAATGTTCTAGATGTAGTTGAAGTCAGTTTGTTTCCCTTCCTCATCCCATTCTCCACCCCCACCAAAAGGCAGCCACTTCTTTGAGGTTGAGATGTTTCAGTCTACCCACATTTTCTTGCTTTTACTACACACTGGATTTTGTAAATACATGGTAGAGTTTTGTGTGGTTTTTAAACTTGAGTAAAGCTGTCATTGTATACATGTCATTCTGCATTTTGATTTTTTCAATTCATCAGAATTTTATTTCATTTTATTTTTTAAAGTTTAATTTTGAGAGAGACATAGTATGAGCAGGGGAGGGGCAGCGAGAAAGGGAGAGAAAGAATCCCAAGCAGGCTCCACCCTGTCAGTACAGAGCCCAATGCGGGGCTTGAACTCACAAAACCATGACATCATGACCTGAGCCAAAACCAAGAGCCAGATGCTTAACTGACTGAGCCACCCAGGTGCTACAATTCATCAGAATTTTAGACATTTATTCATATTGATACTTGAATACTTTTTCATTTTGACTATTATATAAAATTAAGTAAAAATACACCATAGTTGATTTATTTTTTGTTCTATGTATAGATATGTCACTTCCAACTTTTTGCCATTACAAATAGTACTCTGTGAACTATGCGCTTACATGTGCTAAGTTTCCCCAGAAGGTGGAATTGTTAGTCTAGGGTGGTCAATTTTACCAATATTGTCAAATTCCTTTCTAAGTTGGCTGTGAATAGTGAAAAGTGATGAGAATTCTCATTTTCCCACATCTAACCAACACATGACACTGTCACACTTTAATATTTTTACCAACCCTCATTGGTATAAAATTGTTCTCAATATTTGCAGTTTCCTATTATGAGTGAGGCTGAACATTTTCATCCTGTTCTTTCTTGTTCATTAGTGTTTATTCTTCTGTGAATTGCCAGGTCATGGCTGAATTTTTAATTGGGTAGTTTTTCACATTGCTTTGCTGTAGCTTAATATTTTTCTGGAAACTGATCTTTTGTTGGTTGTATGAGTTGCAAATATCTTCTCCCAGTGTCTGATTTTTTTTTTTTAAGTTTATTTATCTTGAGAGAGAGAGAGCAAAGCACACATGTGCAGAAGGTGAGAAGTAGAGAGAGAAGGACAGAGAGAATCCCAAGCAGACTCCACGTTGTTAGTGCAGAGTCTGAGGCAGGATTGGAACCATGAGATCATGACCTGAGCCCAAATCAAGAGTGGATGCTTAAACGACTGTGCCCCCCAGATGTCCCCAGTGTCCAATTGTTTAAAAAAATTTGCTTATATTGTCTCAATTAGTACATATTTACTATATGCGATTCTCAATGCCACCAGGCTGAGGGAGATTCCCAAGTTTCATATGAGTCTAACACTCAAGTGTATAATTAAAGGTGGGATGGGGGCGCCTGGGTGGCGCAGTCGGTTAAGCGTCCGACTTCAGCCAGGTCACGATCTCGCGGTCCGTGAGTTCGAGCCCCGCGTCGGGCTCTGGGCTGATGGCTCGGAGCCTGGAGCCTGTTTCCGATTCTGTGTCTCCCTCTCTCTCTGCCCCTCCCCCGTTCATGCTCTGTCTCTCTCTGTCCCAAAAATAAATAAACATTGAAAAAAGAATTAAAAAAAAATAAAGGTGGGATGAAATTTTAATTTATAATTTGATCCTTCTCATTTTAGTTCAACATCATTTTCTTTTTATAATGTATGCAGTAAGGGACAGATTTGATTTTTACTTGTATCATTTTTAAGAGATGTAATATATTACCTAAGATAATTTTTTTCAATTCTTGCTCTAACTTTTGATATAAATATTTATTTATATTTGTATATTTTATAAAAGTCTATTTCAAGTTATATTTGAAAGGACAATGAGTGTTTGGATTATTGCACATCATGTTTAATAAAGTTTTTGGGAGCATTTAACAGTCTCCAAAAATTAGAATTTCACTAGCTTCCTGCTCCTCGAGGTCTGGTGTCTTAAGAGTTGCAGATAACATGGGGTGCCTGGGTGGCTTAAGCATCCAACTTCGGCCAGGTCATGATTTCATGGTTCATGAGTTTGGACTCTGTGCACCGGGCTCTGTGCTGACAGCTCAGAGCCTGGAACCTGCTTCAGATTCTGTGTCTCCCTCTCTCCATCCCCCACTCATGCTCTGTCTATCTCTCTCTCTCTCTCTCTCTCTCTCTCTCTCTCTCTCAAATTAATGTTATTTAATGAATAAACATTAAAAAAATTAAAAAAGAATCTCAGATAACAACATTGAGAGAGACATCTTGCTGTGATGGAAAGAACATGACTATTGGACAGATAGTGCTGTGTTCGAATTTTGACTCCTTCAGTTATTATTGTGTGTAATTTTAGCAAAACATTTTAATTACCTTGAGACTCAATCTCTCAAGGATGAGCTAGAAGATGGCTTTCATAAGGTTGTTATGAAGACTGAATCAAATAGTATGCACAAAAGCCACAAGGCATAATGGTTAGTACTTAGTAAGCATTTGTTAATTATATTTTGAGGAAATACGTAGAAGGGGCAGAGCTCTATTGAAAGTATGTAAAGGGCACTCATTCTAGCCCTACACTCTCCCTTTGGACAAACGGATATGATTTTCTGCTGTCCTAGGGCAGTATTCTATCCACTCTATCCTTATGCTACTTTCCCAAGTGAGCTCTTAAGCCTGATTGATTACTCTTGGCACAGCTGGCTCCTCCCTGAAGGAAGATGGACTTGCTTTTCCTCCCCACCATGTAACCTCTTATAGACTGACCGTGGCTCACATCTGTACCCAGTGCATATTTTGGGGGCAAAATACCATTGCTATGGGCACAAAAATCTTTCAATACGTGGTAGAAAATGAAATAAATTCCTCAGTTCTAAGCAACTCTTGAATGACATAGCTCCCCTGTCTCAAGTCCTAATAAATCCTTCTGTTTCCACTAAATCTTGTTTCATTGGTAACAATTGCCCAAACTTCATTTCCAGTTCACATATTCCCCATTAATCAGGCAAGCATAATATATCTTTGGGAGTTTCTCAGTGAAGTTGGAGTTCCAGGCTCTTATTTCTGTTATTGCCTGGCTTTAAGGAACACCCCACTAATTTCTTAATTCAGTTATAAGCAGGAAGGATAGACCAGATGTGGAAGACTTTACATCTCATTTTTTTCTAAGCATTCAAAACAGCTAATTTCATAAAAATAAAGAATTGTTGCTAGAACTTTTATTTAATCTGTTCACATCTCCAAAAACAGAGGGAACAGAGCTCATTATCCCCATGTGTGGAGAGATGGGGAAACTGATACAATCTTTTTGGAGGGTATTTTGTAAATGGATCAAAACTCTCACCCAGAAGTTCTACTTTGAGGAATATATTTTAGGGAAATATCTAAGTTGGCAGAATTAGCCTATCTCACTCTTACTAACAACAAAACATGACAAAAAACTTACTTGTCCAAATGCAGGATTGGTTGAAGATTGCAGTATATGCAATAATTGCAGTATATAGAATACTCTGCAACCATTAACATGTTAAACAGATTCTTTTTCTGGAGTACAGTATAATTAAATTTTTAAAAAGTTTATGTACATGTGTATGTACATGTCTACAGGTGAGGTGTGTGTGATGTGTCTATAGAGAGGAAATCATGGCGGTGGGGGGGGTGTTACACAGTAAGTATGAGTGTGGTAGGTGAGGTAAGGTGGGGAGGGAAAGTAGGCATATGAAGAGAGATGAATGGGGAATAAAATATGAGCGCTCCAAATAGAAAAATATTTGGAAGGCTACGTGACATTGAGAAATCATAAGGAAGAGGGGCACCTGGGTGGCTCAGTTGATGGAGCATCTGATTCTTGATTTTTGGCTAGGTCATGATCCCGGGGTCATGGGACCAAGCCCTGTGTCGGGCTCCACACTGAGCATGGAGACTGTTTAGGATTATCTCTTTCTCTCTCTGCCCCTCTCCCCCACTCATGTGCACACTTTCTCTAAAAACGGGCAGGGAAGGAAGGGAAGAAAAGGGGAGAGGGGGAGGGTAAGGACGGGAGTCGGCTAGGTATCTGACCTTTACTTTCGCTCAGGTCATGATCTCACAGTTCATGAATTTGAGCCCCGTGTCGGGCTCTGTGCTGACAGCTCAGAGCCTGGAGCCTGCTTTGGATTCTGTGTCTCTCTCTCTCTCTGCCCTCCCTTGCTCATGCTCTTTCTCTCTCTCAAAAATAAATAAGATATTAAAAAAAAAATAAGGAAGAGAAAATACATTTATGGTCCCGTACCATATTTATTGGAAAAAAAAAAAAAAAACATCCATGTAAAGTGGACCCATGTAGTTCAAACTCATGCTGTTCAAGGGTCAAGGGTAGAAGATGAGTAAGTTCTGGGGATCTAGTGTACAGGTGATCGCAGTTAACATACTGGATTGTATACTTGTAAGCTGCTATGAGAGGACAGCGTTCATGTTCTCATATAACAACAAACCGTAACAGTGTGAGGTGATGAATGGGTTTATTAGCCTTGCTGTCGTAATCATTTCACAATATGTACACGTATCAAATCATCACATTGCACACCTTAAACTTACACAATGTTATATGTCAGTTATATTTATGAAGCTGGGAAAAAAAGAGGTGATAGGAATTGAAATAATAATAAACGTGCCTCTATTTCGTACCAAAACCGGTGACAGTACTAACAATTACACAGGACTTGCCTGTGCAGGTAAGCCCTTTCCAGATATCAGTCATGTCTAACATGACTTCCCCTTATTCAGGCCTCCAAACATGCAACCCAGGAAATTGCTGTATGCAAGAATTGCTCTAATTTCTTTTTCCGCAACATCACACTCAAACTAAATCTTTGCATTTTCTCTATCAACATTTTGAAAGATATGTACAAAAATCAAACTACAAGAATGTTCACTGCTGCATAACTTATAGCAGTAAAATACTTGGAATCACCTAAATGCTCAAAATAGGGATTGGCTAAATAGATTTTGGCTATTAAAAAAGATGTTGCTGAAGAATATCATTGATAGCAAAAGATATTCTATATAAATATGTATTTAAGTAAATAGGTTTACAAAACATGACACATTTGGTATATTCAGTCTGGTATGCTAACTTATGGGTATAAAACAGTAATCACTTTTTTTTTTTCAAAATCGTGTACATGCATGGATAGTTTCACACCCAGGTTAAAAAATGGATTCCCAAACTTCCAGAAGAAATATCACTGCCCACCTCAACTATATACTTCTCTCTGAGTTTTCTGACTTTGTGATGATCATTTCCTTGCTTTTTCTGTATATTTTTAGCACATGTATGTCACCTCTAGGTAATAGTTTTATTTATTTCTGAATTTTATTTAAGTGGAACCATTCTTTAGTAATTTGCTTACTTGACTCAACATCATGTTGGAGATTTATCCGTGTTGTTGCTTATGCCTCTGACTCAATTTCATTGCTGTGTGGTATTGCTCTCTGTATGATACCTGCAATGTGTCCATTCTAAGATTTTAGGTTATTTCCAGCATTTGGCTATTACAAACAATGCTGCGATGAACAATTCTTGTGCCTATTACTGCACATATAAATTTTAATGCCCGCATTCAAAATGGTTTACATCCCCATCTTTAATCATACACCCCAACCCCTATCCCCGCCCCACCCCAAATCCAGTCTTTCACCTGACTTTCTTCTCCCCACTCCCTGCAAGTACACACGTTTTTGGAAAAGAGTATGCTCTAGTTTCATATTCCATAAATCTGTGCTGGTTATCACTTACCTCCTGCTGGCTGCAAAGTGCTGACCTCAGCTAACCTGCTATCTGCTGCTTTAGATGACATTCTGGGGCCAGGTTTTTCTTCTTATAGGCGGCTCTCCTCTCTTGCTCTCTATAGCCCTTCTCCATTTCCCACCACACAGCTAAACCCAAGCTGTACCTTGTACAACAATATTTTTCTGGAGGCTTGGGGTTTTGGAAGAGAAGCATTATGTAGGGAGACAGGGAGACAGAGCAGGGTGGGGGTCGGGTGGGGTGGTGGAGTAGGGGGGCAGGGAGACAGAGAGAGAAAGAAATGGAGAGACAAGGGATACAGACACACACACACACACAAACACAGAAAACTTCTCATTGCTATCAGATGTGGCCCCTGTTGTATCCAAACTTACCAGGGAGTCCCATGGCTGTGCCCATATTTCTGGCCCCAGCCATCCAGTGCCAGGGGCTGATCCACCTCCTCACATTGGGAGCATGTCCCTTGAGCAAGCCAACAACCTCTGCAGACCCATGTTCTTCCCCCTCTAGTCTAAAACCTACCTCCCTAGATCCTAATTTCCTTTCTTCAGGAGAATTTCCACTGCATCCAAGGGTAGCCTCACCTTCTACCCCCAGGAGTGGGTTTGCTTCCTCCAGGGAAATTTCATAATAGTTCAGTATCTTCAGATTTCCCAAAGTCTGGTTGCTCAATCTCCAAAAACCCTGAGGGAGGCATAGCCAGGGTCATATTGAAGTGAGCTGGCCCCAGGCCAGTCCGGGTTCTTTCCCCGTCTTTCCCTCCAGTGTGAGGTAGAATGGATTGTGCTTCTGTCCTCTCTTGCCTGCAATCCCCAGAGACCTCCACTCCACACTCCCTGCAGACCACGGGTGACTCTTTGAATGTGAACACATTCAAGAGCAAATTGGCTATGTCTGTGCTTCTTGGAGGTCTAAATCCAGACACAGGGGGGATTTATTTTTCTGAGACGATCGACAGACTTTTTCCATTGGAGGCTTTTTGCAACCTCTCCCACTTTTACTCAGAAAACATTCAAATTCATTTCTGAAGGTCTTTATTGTTCTTGTGTGAAACTAAATGGCACATTTGAGTAATCATGTAACAAAGGATTGAGCTGTGGGAAGCCAATTCAGCCTCCACCTTCTAGAAATAACAGTTCTTGTCCTTGTCCCTGCCCTTCTTCCCATTCTCTACTCTCCACCTCCAACCAGGATTTTAAAATTTTCCATTCAACTGATATTTATAGGCACCTACTTTGTGCAAGTTGACAGGTGCTGGGATGGTGAACAAAACCGTATGGGCCTCCCTCTTGTGGAATGGATAGCACTGAAGATGTGGACAGAGCCATTAAAGAAATCTTTAATTGAAAATTATACCAAGTGGTGTTAAGGGGAGAAAAAAGGGGGAAAAAAGGATGACAATAGTAGGAATGGTGATGTAAAATTTAGATGGAGGAAGTCAAGAAAAAAACCGAGGAGAGATTTTTAAGCTGAATTTCGAGTTGCGCCTTTTAGACAACAGAGTCCTTGAAGTTGGAAATAAATTGACCTATTTGGGACGGTGAAAGCAGATCCTGGAGGCTGTGGCAAAGTGAGCAGGGTGTGTGTGTGTGGAGGGGGAAGGGATGGAGGGGAGAAGGGGTCAGTCTATGCAAGCCCTTGAAAGCCTTTTTAAGAAAGTTAGATTTTATTATAATTATAATATTCAAAATTATTTGATTCAATTTTGTTTTTATTTTAAAAAATGTTTATTTTTGTGAGGGGGGAGGGGCAGGGAGAGAGGAGGGACAGAGGATCTCTGCACTGACAGCAGAGAGCCTGATGCCGGGCTCAAACTCAGAAACTGTGAGATCATGACCTGAGCTGAAGTCAGACGCTTAACAGACTGAGCCACCGAGCTGCCCCATGATTCAATTTTAATAGGTAGTAAGTGATCATTAAATAAGTAAATAAGAAAATTTAATATAAATAAATAAATAAATAAATAAATAAATATCCTATTCTAGGTAACTACCGTTATTAGTGGCTTACTAATATTCCAGTAGATTTTCTGGGGACATAAAAACAAATACATGCTGCATTCTCATTTTCTCCCTGTTTCTTTACACAAAAGGCACACGCTGTTCAGCATCTTGGTATTTTCCTTAATGTTCCTTGGAGCTGTACAAAAGTAAAGTTCAACTGAGTAAAGTTTAAAGATCTGTCTGGCTTTATTGAACAATTCATGAATCGGGCAGCATCCCTTCTGGCAAAGAGATAAGAGCTCTGAGGAACTCTACAAAATGAAACTTTTATAGGCAAAAGGCAGTGGAATAAGGACAGTATACTGGCAAAAAGTGAATTGGTTGTGGCACGGTCACCTTCCTTTAAGGGTATGGCAGGGGTCTGCCACATAGATTACCTGACTAGTGCTAAGTGAGCACTGTCATTCCACATCGACTGGTTTAAGATCCCATTCCTCAGAAGCTGAAACCGTAATTAAATTTGGTATTAAGTCTCATTTTGTGATGTGCAGCTTAGCATTAGGGACTCTAATTTGGGCCTGTTGTCTCTTTTTTAACAGATTGTGCTCATTCTTTTGCGTGGTGTGTTGTGTGCTTGTGCTATGATTTATTTAGTCTCCTAGCCACAGATATTTGGGTTGTTACCAGTCTTTTTTTATTATATACCATGCCGCAGAGAAAAACCCGGTGTTCTTGTCCTGTCACACCAGTCCAAACATATCCAAAAGTGGAATAGCTGGGTCAAAAGGCAGGTACAGTTGCAGTTGGGTAGGTGCTTCTAGAATGCCATGCCAAGGCCTTTGCTTGAGAACACTTGTTTCCCTACAGCCTCACATGCAGAATGCATTATCAAACTGGTCTTTTGCTAATCCATTAAGTAAAAATTGATAGTTCAGTGTAGATTTAAGTTGATTTTCTCAGTTATGGGTTTTATATTTCCCTTTCTGCTCATTTCTCTGACTATTCTTTGTGCAATTTTTTATTAGGGTGATGGTCTTTTTCTTCATGCCCTTGTACTGTGTGTTGTAAATATTTTTTTTCTCGGTTTATCATTATCTTTTGACTTTCCTTCTGTGTAGGTGTGTGTGTATGTGTATGTGTGCATGTGTGCACATATGTTAATGTGGTAAAATTCATGATTTTGGATTTTGAGCCATAGTTATAATATATTCTTCACTTTAAGGTTGCTGAGCAAAGCTCCTAAGTTTCCTCCGTGGAATTTTCATCTTTATTTTTTTAACAGCTTTATTGAGGTATGATTGATAGATGAAAAATTGCTCCATATTTAATGCATATAATCTGATGAGTTGGACATATGCATACATCTGTGAAACTATTATCTTAATTATGGTGATGGTTTCATGTAATTGTATGCTTTTATTTTTAAAATTTAAAAATTTGATTTAAAAATATTATCTAAGTTCTGGATGTGAGGAATACAACTTACTTTTTTCCAGATGGTTATCCTTGTTCCAGCACTATTTATTAAGTAGTTCATCTTTTTCCCTTTGATCTGAGATGCCATTTTTATTATATGCTAAGTTCCTGTATATATTTGAATTTATTTGTATTTTTATTTTTTAATTTAAATTTTAGTTTGTTAACATACAGTGCAATATTGGTTTCAGGAGTAGAATTCAGTGATTCATCACTTACATTCAACACCCAGGGCTCATCACAACAAGTGCCCTCCTTAGTACCTATCACTCATCTGGCCCATCTCCCACCCACTGCCCTCTATCAACCCTCATTTTGTTCTCTATTGTTAAGAGTCTCTTGTGGTTTGTTTCCCTCTCTCCTCTTCTCCTACCTTCCCATATGTTCATCTGTTTCATTTCTTAAATTCCTCATATGAGTGAAATCATATGATATTTGTCTTTCTCTGATTGACTTATTTCACTTAGCATATACATTCTAGCTCCATCCATGTTATTAAAAATGGCAAGATTTCATTCTTTTTGATGGCTGAGTAATATTCCTGTGTGTGTGTGTGTGTGTGTGTGTGTGTGTGTGTGTGTGTATCTTCTTTATTCATTCATCAGTCTATGGTCACTTGCACTCTCTCCATAGTTTGGTTATTGTTGATAATGCTGCTATAAACATTGGGGTGCATGTACACCTTCAAATTTGTATTTTTGTATCCTTTGGGTAAATACCTACTAGTACAATTGCTGGGTTGTACAGCAGTTCTATTTTTAACTTTTTAAGGAACCTCTATACAATCTCCAGAGTGGCCACACCAGTTTGCATTCCCACTAACAGTGCAAGAGGGTTACATTTTCTCTGCATCCTTGCCAACAGCTGTTGCTTCCTGAGTTGTTAATTTTAGCCATTTTGACAGGTGTGAAGTGGTATCTCATGTGGTTTTGATTTGTATTTCCCTAATAATGAGTGATGTTAAGCATCTTTTCATGTGTCTATTAGCCATCTGGATGTCTTCTTTGGAAAAGTGTCTATTCATGTTTTCTGCCCATTTCTTAACTGGGTTTTTTTTTGGGGGGGGGTGTTGAGTTTGATAAGTTCTTTATAGATTTTGGATACTAGCCCTTTTATCAGATATGTCATTTGCAAATATTTTCTCCCATTCTGTCAGTTGCCTTTTGGTTTGTTAATTATTTCCTTGGGTGTTCAGGAGGTATTTGTCTTGATAAAGTTCCAATAGTTAGTGTTTGCTTTTGTTTCCCTTGCCTTTGGTGATGTGTCTGGTAAGAACTTGCTGTGGCCAAGGTCAAAGAGGTTGCTGCCTGTGGTCTCCTCTAGGATTTTGATGGTTTCCTGTCTCACATTTAGGTCTTTCATCATTTTTTTAAATTTTTATTTATTTTTGAGAAAGAGAGAGAGAGAGAGAGAGAACATGAGTGGGAGAGGGGAAGAGAGAGAGGGAGAGAGAATCTAAAGTAGGCTCCATGTTGTCAGTGCAGAGCCTGATGTGAGGCTTGAACTCACGAACCACCAGATCATGACCTGAGCCGAAATCAAGAGTTGGACGCTTAACTGACTGAGCCACTCAGGAGCTCCTGAATTTATTTTTGTATATGGTGTAAGAAAGTAATCCAGTTTCATTCTTCCACGTGTTGCTGTTCAGTTTTCCCAACACCATTTGTTGAAAAGACTGTCTTTTCTCCACTGGATATTCTTTGCTGCTTTGCCAAATATTAGATGACCATATAGCTGTGGGTCCATTTCTGGGTTTTCTATTCTGTTCCACTGATCTATGTGTCTGTTTTTGGGCCAGTTACATACTAGCTTGATGACTTTTAATATAGCTTGAAATCTGGAATAGTAATATCTCCAGTTTTGTTTTTTCTTTTAAGGATTACTTTGGCTATTGGGTGTCTTTTGTGGTTCCATACAGGTTTTAGGATTGTTTGTTTTAGCTCTGTGAAAAATGCTGGTGGTATTTGGGTAGGGATTGCATTACATGTGCAGATTGCTTTGGGTAATATAGACATTTTGACAATGTCTGTTCTTCCAATCCATGAGCATGGAATATTTTTCCATTTCTTTGTGTCTTCTTCAATTTCTTTCATAAGTGTTCTATAGTTTTTAGAGTACAGATCTTTTACCTTAACAGATGAATTCAGAACATTTCATCTTAATGTAGCAGAATACACATTCTTCTTGAGTGCACATGGGACATTCTCCAGAATAGAGCACATACTGGGTCACAAATCAGCCCTCAATAAGTACAAAAAGGTTGAGATCAGACAATACATATCTTTGGATCAGAACACCATGAGACTTGAAGTCAACTACAAGAAAAAATTTGGAAAGCCCTCAAATACATGGAGGTTGAAGAATATCCTACTAAAGAATGAATGAGTTTGGGGCACCTGGGTGGCTCAGTCAGTTAGTCTCAGTCATGATCTCACCGTTCATGGGTTTGAGTCCCATGTTGGGCTGTCTGCTGTCAGCACAGAGTCTGTTTAGGATCTTCTGTATTCTCCCCCTCTCTCTGCCCTATGTTTGTGTTTTCTCACTCCCTCTCTCTCAAAAATAAATAAATATTAAAAAAGAAATAATGAATGGGTTTACCAGGAAATTAAAGAAGAAATAAAAAAATACATGGAAACAAATGAAAATGAAAACAGGGCAGTCTAGAACCTTTGGGATGCAGCAAAGGCAGTTCTAAGAAGGAGGTATAGTGTATTGAAATTCAGGCCCATCTTAAGAAGCAAGAAAGGTCCCAAATGCACAACCTAATCTACACCTAAAGGAGCTAGATAAGGAAGATCAAATAAAACCTAAAGCCAGCAGAAAAAGGGAATTAATAAAGACTAGAGCAGAAATAAATGATATGGAAACAAAAAACAATAGAATGGATCAATGAAACTAAGAGCTGGTTCTTTGAAAGAATTAACAAAATTGATAAACCCTTAGCCAGACTTAACAAAAAGAAAAGAGAAAGGACCCAAATAGGGAAAATCACTAGTGAAAGAGGAGAGATAACAACTAACACTACATAAATATAAACAATTATCAGAGAATACTATGAAAAATTATATGCCAACAAACTGGGCATTCTGGAATATATGGACAAATTCCTAGAAACTCACAAACTATCAAAATTGGAACAGGAAGAAATAGAAATTTGAATAGACCCAAAGCCAGCAAAGAAGTTGAATCAGTAATCAAAAATCTCCCAACAAATGAGTCCTGGGCCAGATGGCTTCCCAGGGGAATTCTACCAGACATTCAAAGAAGAATTAATATCTATTCTTCTCAAATTTTTCCAAAAAATAGAAATGTAAGGGAAGCTTCCAAACTCATTCTACAAAGCCAGAATTACCTTGATCCCAAAACCAGATGAAGACCTCACTAAAAAGGAGAATTACAGGCCAACATCCCTGGTGAATGTGGATGCAAATATTCTCAACAAGATACTAGCAAATTAAATTCAACAGTACATTAAAATAATTATTCACCATGATCAAGTAGGATTTATTCCTGGGCTGCAGGTCTGGTTCAATATTCACAAATCAATCAACGTGATATACCACATAATAAAAGAAAGGATAAGAACTATATGATCCTCTCAATAGATGCAGAAAAAACATTTGACAAAATATAGCATCCGTTCTTGATAAAAACCCTCAACAAAGTAGGTATAGATGGAACATACCTCAACATCATAAAGGTCATATAGAAAAGACTCACAGCTAATATCATCCTCAATGGGGAAAAACTGAGAACCTTTCCCTTATGGTCAGGAACAAGATAAAGATGTTCATTCTCACCATTACTATTTAACATAGCACTGGAAGGCAGCCTCGGCAATCAGAAAACAAAAAGAAATAAAGGGCATACAAATCAGCAAGGAAGAAGTCAAACTTTTACTATGACATGATACTCTATGTAGAAAACCCAAAAGTCTCCACCAAAGAAAAAAATTGCCAGAACTAATATATAAACTTAGCAAAGTCACAGGGTATAAAATGAACATGCAGAAATCTGTTGCATTTCTATACACAGAAATGTAGCAGAAAAAGAAATCAAGGAATCTATCCCATTTGTAATTGCACCCAAAACAATAAGATACCTAGGAATAAACCTAACTAAAAAGGTGACTTTGTTTTTCGTTTGGTCTGTTCATATATCAGTTTCTCATTCTTTTAATTCTTGAGGATTCATAATATATTTTAATACCTTCTTGGTAGGAACAGAATCTTCTAGTTCCTTTTTTTTTTTTTTTTTTTTACTTTACAGTTTTCCTTACAATCCTAGTTTATTTGTTTTTCCTTTGAACTGTAAAAGTAGCTACTGAATTCCAAAACAGAACACCCAAAATTCTTGCTGGGGTTTTCACTGGGATTGTGTTAAATTTATAAATTAACTTAGGAAAAATGATATCTTTGTGATGGTGAGTCTTACTCTCTGAGAATGTGGTATGTCTTTCCATTTATACAGGTGTTTTACATTGTTTAGTGGCAATTTTTTAAAAAAAGTTTATTATGTTCAAGGACTTAATAGTCAAGATTAAAAGATTTGGTAAGAAATTGAAAAGTGTAAAAAAGGAACCAAATGAAAATTTTACAACTGAAAAATGTTCTTAACATATTAAGAAATCAATAACCAGGTTTATTATCATATTAGATACATCTGAAGACAGAACTCGAAGATAGGCCAGAAAACATTTCAAACTGAAACTCCAAGAGACAAGAAGATGGAAAATAAAGAAAAGAATATATATATATAAAACATATATATTATACATGTAATTTATATAACTTATATAAAATACATAACACACACATAAATACTATATATGTTATATTTATGAGATAAGGTAAAAAATTTTAACATAGCATAACTGGAGTTGCAGAAGAATAGAAGAGAGATAATGGAGCAGAAGTAACACTTGAAGAGAAAATAAACTGAAACTTAAAAAAATTGTTTTTAATGTTTATTTATTTATTTATTTATTTATTTATTTATTTATTTAGAAAGCATGCAAGCAGGGGAGGGGCAGAGAGAGAGGGAGAAGGAGAATCCCAAGCAGGCTCAGCGCCATCAGCCCAGAGCCCGATGTGGGGCTTGATCCCCCAAACTGTGAGATCGTGACCTGAGCCAAAGTCAAGAGTTGGACAGTAAATCAACTGAGCCACAGTTTCAGCTCAGGCACTGAAACTGCTCAGTGCCTGAGCCACTCAGGAACCCCTAAACTGAAACTTTTCTATTTAAAATACTGAACTTGGTGGTTGGTACTTTTTATGTGCTCAATAAACGTCAGCTATTATCACTGTCAATATTATTTTTCTACCCCTGGTCCTATAAAAGATTTATACTATTGGTCATATCACTGGAGTCCAAATCCACTAGACCATTTTTCCTCAAAGATCTTATGCTCCTCAGGCATACTTATTCTCCTCATCTGTTTTTTTAAATTTTTAATCAACAGCTTTTTTGAGCTGTTCCCATACTATAAAATCCCCCATTTAAAATGAATAATTCAATGTTTTTAGCATATTTGCAGAGTTGTGTAACCATCAAAATAATCAATTTTAAAACATTTTTATCACCCCTTCCCCCTAAAAAACCCTATCCCCCGTAGCTGTCAACTTCGAACTCCTTCTCCCCTGCCCCAGCCCCTGGTAACCAGTAAGCTACTTTCTGTCTCTATAGATCTGACTCTTCTGGACATTTCATATAAATACAATATATGGTCCTTTGTGACTGGCTTCTTTCACTTAGCATGTTTTCAAGGCTCATCCATGTTGTAGCATGTATCAGTACTTCATTCCTTTTTATTGTGAAATAATATTTGTATGGACATACCACGTTTTATTTATCTATTTATCTGTTGATGGACATTTGGGTTGTTTCCATATTTTGGCAATTATGAATAATGCTGCTATGAACATTCATGTATAAATTTTTGTGTGGACATAAATTTTCATTTTTCTTAACTGTATACCCCCTAGTGGAATTGGTGATTCATAAAGGAATTTTATGTGTAGGTTTTTGAAGAACCACTTGTTTTCCAAAATGGCTATGTTATTTTTACATTCCCACCAGCAATATATGAGGGTTCCAATTGCTCCACACCCTCACCAACATCTGTTATTATCTGTCTTTTTTCCTTCTTTTTCAAGTACGCTCTATATCCAAAATGGGGCTTGAACTCACCACCCTGAGATCAAGAGTCACACGCTCTACTGACTGAGCAAGCCAGGAGTCCCATCTGTCTTTTTGATTATAGCCATCTTAGTAGGTGTAAATTTTTCAGTAGCAATTAACAACAACAAAAAAAAACTTTATTTCAGAATAATTATAAATTCAGAAGAAGTTGCACAAATAGTACAGAGTCCATGAATCATTCTGTTACCAGTTTCTCCCAATGGAAAACATCTTACAAAACTTTAGTAAAACGTGAAAACTAGGGAATTGACATCAGTACAATACTATTAATTAGGTCTGATTCAGATTTCACCAGATTTAAGATGCACTCTGTTATGAACTGCATGTTTCTGTCCCCCAGCCAAATTCATCATGTTGAAGTCCAACACGCAAAGTGATAGTATTAGGAGAAAATTAGGTTTAGATAACTTTCTGAAGGTGGAGCCTTCCTAATGGGATTAGTGTCTTATAAGAAGAGGAAGATACTAGTGCTCTCTTTCTCTATCATGTGAAGATACAGCAAGAGTGCAGCCATCTGCAAACCAGGGAGAGGGTTCTCATCAGACACAGAGTGGGCTGACACCATGCAAAAGGATTTGTCAAGGAGGCAGTTGGATAAAAGATTTTGGAGCTCAGAAACTGGGAGGGCCTCATGGTATAAATTTGATGCGAGCTTTAAACCTGTATGCGTGCCAACGTCCACAGCCTGATTGGAGGGGACAGACAGCACAGAGGTAGATGGGAGAGCAGGACAAGCCATTTCCTGGAAGCCCAGAGAGACTGTGCGCCTCAAGGACAAGGAAGTAGTATCTGTCTAATACCATCGAGAGGACAAGAAAGATGAAGACAGGAAACAAAACAAAACAAAACAAGTCTATTCTATTCGGCAATTTTTTTTTAATGTTTATTCATTTTGAGAGAGAGAGAGAGAGAACATGAGCGGGGGAGGGCCAGAGACAGAGGGAGACACAGAATCCGAAGCAGGCAGGCTCCAGACTGAGCTGTCAGCACAGAGCCCAACGCCGGGCTGGAACTCACCAACTCACAGAACCGTGAGATCATGACCCCAGCCGAGGTCCGACGCTTAACTGACAGGCGCCCCTATGTGGCAATTTCGCAGCATTTGATCACCTTTCAATCTTTACCTCTCCACAGAAATCTTTAGTAAATGGCAAAACATTTATGCTATCTGGAGAGAAACCAGAGCGTGCATCTGATCGCTTTTCCCTCAGAAGTAAGCTTAGAGAGAGGCGCTGTTCTCCTCGCGGCAGAGGAGGCCTGCCCTTTCACACACACACGTGCAGACGCACGCACCCTGTCAAGTGCTAAAAGCCATGAAAGTCTGGGTGAGGCTTCCATTTCTTTTCTTTTTGCCTCTCTGTGTTTTCTCATCTCTCTGCAACGGTAAGTGTGTTAAGTGGCAATTTAAAAAGCCCATCGCGTGAGATGATAATATATATCTGCGTGTCCCCAAGCGCCCTGCGGCCGGCCGGCCGGGCGGCCTGTGTGAGGGGCGCCCGTTCCTCCCTGCCCGCTGCTGACAGAGAAGCAGTAGCGGGAGGAATAACGGATAACTTGTGCGGCTTATTCTGCCTCCCCTCGGCTTTGTTCTGGGCTACCGGGCTGTGCTGTGTCCCAGGCGGGGGCTCTGTGGTGGGAATGGAGGGGCGGAAAGAACTGACGGGGACTGGCGCGAGGGCCTGGGTTGCTAAGTGGCCTGTTTAATCTAGAAGCGCCTTTTATCCTGGATCTCTTGACCAGCCCTGGGTGGGGGGAGGAGGGGTGGAGTTAATCAGGCCTAGAGGAAGGGCCTCTGAAGGGTGGAGCCAAGGTGGAAGAAAGAACACTTTAAATAAAGGGCCCACACTGGCTGCCCAGGAGCCCATCCTCCACCTCCTCCGTGTCTGTCTGTGAGAAGGAGTCGCGGCCGGCCCGCAGCCCGAGGGACACGATGGAGCCCGAGGAGTACAGGCAGAGAGGTGAGCGACGGGCACCCTGATGCCGCGCAGCAGCTGGTGCTGGTGATCCGCCCTTAGGTTTTGGGGGTGTCATTTGACTGGAGCATCAGACTTGCCCTCTGCGAGCTGGCTTCCGCGCAGCTTTTTCCTGAGGAAAGAATGCAGGATGGGAAATTAAAACTTTTCTCAACCTGGCTTTCCCCCTGCCCCTCACACGCCCACTCTCCTCTCCGTCCACTCTCCCGTGTGTCGCGCTTTTCTGGTCCAGGGTCCCACAGACACAGGGTTCGGATTCCTGATCCGCGAAAGGGGAAAAGAATTCATATTCTGCAGTGGCAACAAAAATTTCCCCCAATATTCTGTCGTCGCTGCAAAAGCCTTTCTTTATATTCTTTTCTCTCTGCGTGGATGTGTCAGCACTGTTCTTTCATGTAGTCCCTCATTTCCTAAAAGTTTAGTGAGCAGCTACTCTGTCTGGAGCCCTTGTGTGGTGAGAAGGAAGCCATGGTTAACCCGTTTTCAGGCGTGGCTGGCTCAGGGGAGCAGTGGACAGCTGCTAACCATTTTTCTCTCCGTAGCTTTTTCTGTCCTCATCCCCGCTGGTAGGTTATATCGTCTAAAATGTGTTTGCTGTAAGCTGTTGTCCCATGTGAAATGCAACTTTTCCTCTCTCTCCTCCACCCAGACGTAACTCACCTCAGCCTCTACCTGTCTGCCCGCGCTGGCTTACTCCATCGCTTCCCAAAAGTCGTCAGCAGGTTCCCGTAGACATGTATCCTGTGCGGAGAACACAAATACATCTCCGCCGGCCCCTGGACAAGTGGCCGGCAAGGTCTAGTGCTCTCAGAGCTCTGCTGGGGTGCCACTACAGTCACAAGAGGCATCAGCTGTGGGAGGTTTGGAGGAGAGCACAAAGGGAAGAGAGGAGGGTGTCGAAATCCCTCTTTGTCTGCTTCACAGTTTTTTTCTGGAGCTGGTCCTGCACATGAGAATTTTTGCAGAGCTGGTGCAGAGACAAGAAATAGGGGTCCCTCTCCTTTTCTCTGTTTTATTTTTTTCAGGGAGAGAAAAGCTTAAGGAGTACTAAGGAGGAATTTTAGATATTGAGACAGACAGACAGAGGGAGGGAGACAGACACAGAAAGGGAGAGAAGCAGAGAGAGAGAGAGAGAGACTTAGAGCAAGAGACAGAGGCACTGTCTGGGAGAAAAAGGAAATAATTTACAGTGGCTCCAGAGTATTTGACTTGACTCTTTTTCTTCCTTTTTTATTTGTTCATATGTTTGACAATTTTTTTTTTTTTGAGTATCTAAGAAATGCCCCAGGCATTGAGGTATTGGTGCAAACAGAGGGAGAGAAGTCGAGTGATTAAGACATGGTTTTGCATTTCCCCAAGACTTCAGGCTAGTGCCCCGTTCTCAGTCTGGGTGTGGTTGTGCTTTCAGGATTCCCTGAACCACAGAAATTATATACCATATTTTTTGTGTGTGCAAGCTCACCGTTTTCATCAGATTCTCAAAGAAGCCCATGAGTCCAAAAGTGAGGAATTACTGGTCCAATGGGAATAGTGAGCAAGCAGATTTTTCAGCTTGTATCAGAACATGGCGTGGGAATTTAGGGTGTGTGTGTGTGTGTGTGTGTGTGTGTGTGTGTAACAATTTTTGGATAGAAAGAGTCACAGAGTTTTACTAAACCTGCAAGTAGTGAATTAATTAGATGTTCTGTTTTTGAGAAGAAAAGAAAGGTAGGAGAGACAATCAAGATTGGTATAGATAATGGAAGAGGGAGGAAAAAGAAATATTTTACTTCGGTGCTAGAGTTTTACACTTCAAGATTTTCCGTCTTCTTCATTTGTTCACTCGCACACTCCCCCCACCATTCATTCATCCTCTTACTTATTTTTTCACTCTTTTTAAAAATTATTTATTTTAAGTAATCTCCACACCTGATGTGGGACTTGAACCCACAACCCCGAGATCAGAAGTCACACACTGTGCTGACTGAGCCAGCCAGGTGCGCCACCCTCACTTATTTTCTTAAATTCTGAAGACAAGGCTGATGCTGGGGATCAGACCCTCTCCCCATCAGCCCATGAATCCATTTCCGTCTTCACCAAGTCTGTTGGCCGTGAGCCAAGGGGGTCAGGCATGAATTGGCCGGGCCCAGTCAGGGGACATGAGGCTGGTTTCTACTCCCCCCTTGTAGGAAAAGAGATGGTGGATTACATCTGCCAGTACCTGAGCACCGTGCGGGAGCGGCGGGTGACTCCAGACGTGCGTCCTGGTTACTTGCGAGCCCAGCTGCCTGACAGTGCTCCCGAGGAACCTGACAGCTGGGACAGCATCTTTGGGGATATTGAGCGAATCATCATGCCTGGGGTGAGATACAGTTGCCACAAAGATGATTCTGGGTTTTAGAGCAGAGAAGGTGCGGGGGGGGGGGGGGGTGGGGGGCAGTAGGCCTGAAGAGAGGCCTGCCTTGGGTAAGCCTGGGATGCCTGCCCCTTGTACACCAACACACAAGCCTGGCCTGTGGGCTGTAGAGGGCCAGGACTGTGACCGAAATTAGGTTTCTGATGCGAGGGCTGACCTGTATGCTGGGTAGGAGGCTGACACCCCGGGGCCTGGCCTGACAGATGTGTGGAAATCTAATCAGATGAGAGGACAATGAAAATTGGGTCTGAGGGGAAAGGCCGATGTGGATAGCATGACAGAGAGAGGAGGCTGGAGACAGTCCCTGAAGCCCCAGCTGGGAGAGTCAGGGACTCTCCTACAGAATGCTGTGACTCACTGAAGGGAGGGAAGGAGGCCCAGAATACACCTTCAGAGGGCACCCTGTCAGGGAGGGAGGCCCAGGATGCTGAGTGAGGCTGGAACCGTGTCGTTCCCTACCAAGGGGGATCTCCTGATTGAGGTGCTTTTCAAGAGTAGGAAGGAGCTTTCCAGTGACAAAGAGTACAGGCTGGTGACAGCACTGGCAGGGCCAGGAAACAGACAGAGGCTGGCTGGTGCTTGAGCTGGAGCCCGCCTCTGTGGGTTGTGAGACATCCCTGGCCACCAGGGGCGAGGAGCCGTGCCAAGGTGCTTGTGTTAAGGTGTACCAGTCCCCCTCCCACAGAAGGGCTGCCTATACTGAGCTCCGTGCCACATGCCAGGCACTGGATGAGCCCCATTACAGGCCAGCCTGTTTTATCCCACAGTGATCCTACAATCCCTGTTTTAGAAATGAGGAAACTGAGGCTCAGGGATATTCATTGTTTTCTCAAAGTTGCAGAATTCATGGCTGGCAGATCCAAGATTTTAGCCGAGGCCAGTCGTAGTCCAAAAGCTCTGCTCTTTCTCCTGTACTAGTATCCCTACTAGTGTGTGACAGAATACTCCAGCCTGAGCCTGCGCACCCAGGCACTGCCTTTCAGCAGCACCCCAACAAGCAGGCTGTCCTCACTCTGCCTGCTGGGGACACTGATGTCCTGAACCACACGTGTCTAGTCTCTTCCTTCCTTCCTTCCTTCCTTCCTTCCTTCCTTCCTTCCTTCCTTCCTTCCTTCCTTCCTTCCTTCCTTCCTTTCATGTTTGTTTATTTTTGAGAGGGAGAAAGAGAGTGCAGGAGGAGGGGCAAAGAGATTGGGAGACAGAGGATCTGAAGTGGGCTGGCTCTGCACTGTCAGCATAGAACCTGGTGCGGGGCTCAAACTCAACGAACCGTGAGATCATGACCTGACCCGAAGTTGTACGTTTAACAGACTGACCCACCCAGGGGCCCCTGAACCACATGTGTCTAGAGACTTTCTGAGGCTGACTTGAGATTTATAACCATCATCCTCTAAGAGATTTAGATGTGACAGAAATGTGCCTGGAGGCAGGGATGCTAAATTATTTAAACTCAGAATAAGTGTCTACAAACGTATTGGTTGGCAAGTTTGTACAAAGCCAAATACACAGCTCTGTCTGACCACTCAGCCTATTTCATAAGCATCTTTTGAAAATTTCCCTATCGTAAAGCTTTACCAAGGAAGCTAGCTCCCCGATAAGATTATCTCATGGATTTCATTCTGTAAAGTGTAATCTCCTGAGGGGCCAACTGTAGTTTCGTAGTGAGACTGAGAGCAACTGTCAGAAGAGGCGGAAGTGAGCTGATTTGTTTGATTGCAATTCCAGCAGTTGCTGGGGGTGTGTGGTCAAAGAGACTCACTTCTGGACCCAGAGGTCTGCCTGTTTTTGATAAGTGTTCCTCTAGCCTATCTTATCATATTTGTCTTGCAAGGACAGATAATTGGCTCTTGATAGGGCCAGGGGATGGAAGCCCTTCTCTGGGGTTTCCAAAATACCGTCACTAAGGACACTGATAATGAGGGCCCCGTCTTCCATCTAATCTCACAGGCCGTACCAGCCTCTGAGAGATGGCGTGAAAGCAGTTGGCCCTTTGCTTTCTCATTCTGACCAGCCCCTCATTGAAGACTGGATTGATTTTTCTCTCCATGCCGTGACACAAACAATAACTGTCCTTCTGCTTTAGAAAAACTTCCTCTACTAGGGGCGCCTGGGTGGCTCAGTTGGTTAAGCATCCAACTCCAGATTTTCGCTCAGGTCAGGATCTCACGGTTTGTGGGTTTGAGCCCTGTGTTGGGCTCTGTGCCAACATCACGGAGCCTGCTAGGGATTCTCTCTGTCTCTCCCTCTCTCTCTGCTCCTTCACAGCTTGAGCACATGCTTGTGTGCTCTCTCTCAAAATAAGTAAATAAACATTAAAAAAAAAAAAAAAAGAAAGAAAGGAAAACCTCTTCTCTTCATATGGGAGAGAAAGCAGCACAGTGGGAGCAGGCAGGACACCATCCTGCTTAGGAGCTTGGGCTGTGGGGTTAGACAGCCTTGGATTTCTGTCTTGGCACAGTTATCTGTGTCTGTGAGGTGGGTGTGATCACGTGGATGCTGCTTCGCACTAGCCAGCCCTCATTCTCATCTGTAAAACAGGGGTAATGGTAGAATTTACCTCATAGGGGTCTTGTGAGGATTAAACAAGATAAAGCATGGAAAGGGGGAGATATTGTTAGGTAGAACACATTTTGTCTGGCAAAAATCGGAGGAAGAGGTCTGATTATCTGAGTCAAGTCAGGATAAATGATGTGTCTATTACCGTGTGACTAACTTACCATGAACATTAGTGCTTTTCATTTGGCAAATTTCTTCCTAGACCAATCCACATGATAGCCCCAGGAAACAAGCTTTATTTTATGATGAGAAACTGAGGTCAAGAAAGGTATAGAGGACTATCTTGTTTTTATGGGGTCTGAATCACATATAAATTTTGAGATCCCCTGTAAGAAAATAAAATTAAGTGTGGTTCTTGGAAAAGACCCATGCAAACATGGGACCGTGGAGCTTAAGCTCCTTAGCTTCACAATAAACCTACAAACTCACACAGCTGGTTAGGGACAACGGGAAGACTGAAACCTGTGTCCTTGGACTTTAATCGTATGCTCCTCCTACAACCTGCACTGTCTAGGACACTACCCTTGCTAGTGAGGGATAAAAATAATTTGTGCATACCAAATAGCTCGATGATACACTAAGATGTTGACTAATGAGTTCTCAGTAGGGTGGAACATCTATCTAGAATGAGAATGTTCCATGGGTTCAGGGAAAGGATCAAAGGGGGCTGGGAAACTGGGGAAGGGTTTGTGGAGGAAATGGGTATTCAGTACCTTTCTAAGAATTAACAGGTTTTGGAAGGTTCTGTCAGTAGGGGAAGTGTCTTCCTGTCAGGGGACACAGTATTGCTCAAAAACATGAAATGAAAAGGGCATGTTCATAAAACAGGGAGATGAAGTCAGATTAGATAATCAATGAGTCTAATGTGGGGCCCTGTCTTTCCACCTGGCTCCTGCTTACATCTGGTTCTTCGACCTGATTGTGGGCTCAGGGGTTAACTTGGAGGTGGGGGTCCCATGCCCTTGGGCTGGCACTTCCCCTGCCCTTTTCTCTCCTTTCACCATCCCCACTGGGAAGCTAAGGACAGCTTTGAATCTCTGCATCCTGATCCTCTGCAGGAGCTGTGTGCCCAGGGAGCTCAGCGTCCATAGACCAAAGGGTGTTTTTTTTTTTCACAAGAAACTGGATGAGGCAGGTAGCCTATTCTTCTGGAGCTCATAGTCTCCTCTTCCTCTTTATTACCGGGCAGGGTGGCATGGGGGACAAGCACTGGAGACTAATGTGCACACTATCCAGAATCCACAACCCTAATTACTATACCTGTTTTCATTTTGCATATTCCCTTCTGGTCTTTGCACAAATGCTCCACTGAGGAAGCAGCTTAGACTATGAGGAATATGGGTGGCAAGAACACCATGAGTCTGTTTTATTTTTACGGAGTTGTGTCATTTACTGGACCATCTTAAAAGTGTCAGCCCATCTCTAGAGTGGGTGCTTCCCTCTGCCAGAGAGGGTGTCTGGTAGAGGAAAGCCTCCCAGATGAGCCTCCTGGTGCCACACATGTACGTGCTCTGCCTCCAGGTGGTACACTGGCAGAGCCCCCACATGCACGCCTACTACCCGGCTCTCACCTCGTGGCCATCACTGCTGGGAGACATGCTGGCTGATGCCATCAACTGCTTGGGATTCACCTGGGTGAGTAACGATGGCAGTAGCTCTAACCAGTGGCAACTGGCAGAAAGTGACATCCTGGGGCAGACATGTTTTGTCCTGATCTCTGAAGTGGGTTCTGAGTTAAATGTTAACAATGGCTACATTCTTTGGGCTTAAGCTCTATATAAATTACCTCATCTTATCCTTTAACCCTGTGGAATCATGAATAGTGACCCATTTTGTAGATGAAGAAATTGAGGCTTAAGTAACTCATCTCCCCAAGCTCACACAGCTCATAGAGGCAGAGATGAGATTTGGACCGAGATCCGGTTATTCCCACTGTTTGTGATCCTAACTAAGCACTTTGGTGCCTGTGGGTACAACTTCCCCTGTGTTCTTGTCTTTGAGGGGTGAGGAATATAGCCTCAGACTTCCCTTAATAACCCCCTAAGCACCAAACAGCTTTAAACTGTGCCAGAAGCCTCCTAGAACAGCTTTATATTTTAAGCCTGAAGAGTGTGTTGTGGGGAGGGAAGGCTGAGAGGAGTGAGGGGGGAGTGTTGATGTCTTTTCCAGGAAGGAGTGCTTTCTTTCTTAGTCCTAAAACTTGTCCCTGGCCTTCAGAAAGCCACTTGGCTGGATATTTGGGAGACTAGGGAGGCCAAATGGAAGCAATCATTTTTAGGGCTGTTTCTCCATAGAGCTTTGGAGTTAGGAAAGACTCCACTTCACTGAGGGTGGCATCAATCCAAAGCCCTACATTCTCTTCCCTTTTTGGTTTGGTAAAGGATGGGGTGGGAATGGGGCCCAGGGACTGACATTGACCCCTTCTCCAGGGGGAAGATAGGTCAGGTTCTCACTGGTAGTGCAGGGATCCAGGGAGGGCCAGGGCAGAGACAGATGTGTTTCTGGGGCCGGTGTGGAGTTGCATTTGGTGTCCTGGAGCTGTCTGGATGAAGTTGCTTTCCCTCTTTCAGGCTTCCAGCCCTGCATGCACGGAGCTGGAGATGAACGTCATGGACTGGCTGGCAAAAATGCTGGGACTCCCAGAGCACTTCCTGCATCACCAACCTGGCAGCCAGGGAGGCGGCGTCTTGCAGGTGCCTCCATTGGCAAACCTCCTCCCAGCTTGAGGGCTGACTAGTGAAAGATCAGCTGAACCCTTGCCCAGGCAATTCTCCTGTTCTCCGTGGAGGTTCCCCTATGTCATCTACTGCCCTACTATCGCTGCCACCACTCTTGCCTTTACCATCATCACTGTCCTGATTGCCGCCATATCACTGATGCCACCACTGTCATGGCTGCCACCTCCGCCACTAACACTGCTGCTGCCTCCACACTTCCTTTCTTTTTCCTTTGAAAAAGATTGAGAAATCAACACATTATCACATTTCCAGTATTGCTTGATTCAGGTTTCCTAGTTTATGAACTGACAACTCCCCTTCCTTGTCTTATTTAACACCTTATGGCCAATGGACAAAAAAAAAAAAAAAAAAAAAAAAAAAAGAAGGCAAGTAGAAACTTCTTTCCCTCCCTCCTGGGTCCAGGAGACCCTTGGTAGTAAGAAAAATTAATGACATAAATCGATTTATCTTATCATATAACCCTATCATTTGGATATCTGTCAGATGATAGTTCCTCAAATATTTCTTTTTTTGTCAAGAGCAATCAGCATAATGGAGCTTGCTGAGTGCCTCCCACAGACCGTGCACATTGCTAGGTTCTTTCGCGTCTATAAACCTTGGATATTCAGGAGGGCTTGGTTCTGAGACCTTTGAGAACCCTCAGATTCTTTTTTCTTTAAAGCTATTTTTTAATGTTTATTTATTTTGAGAGAGAGAGAGAGAGAGAGAGAGAGAGAGAGAGAGAGATTGACAGAGAACATGAGCAGGGGAGGGTCAGAGAGAGAGGGAGAGAGAGAATCCCAGGCAGGTACCACAATATCAACGCAGAGCCCAATGCAGGGCTTGAACTCACGAACCATGAGGTCATGACCTGAGCTAAAATCAAGAGTCAGACACTTAAACGACTGAGCCACCCAGATGCTCCGAGAATTCTCAGATTCTTAAATTCCACTGTAGTATGTAATTTTTCTGCTTTTATATTCTATAAGACAGAGATGATAATAATTAATAATAATAACAATAATGTTTTCCTCACAGAGTGGATATGGACATTCAATGAGCTCTTCCTTAAAATAAAACCAGCCATGGTGCCCTGAGCTGAGAACCAGAAAGGTTGCTGGGCTCATTTGCTAGCTAAGTGACTCCCTCTCTCTCTACAGTCTTGCAGCAAGATTAAAATCCTCACAAGGAAGACAAATTACTGCATGTTGTGGACCTTCTGTATTGTTTGCAAAAATAGTTACAGCTTCAGGTATTCTATCTGGGAGACATGCTAAATGTCTGCTGTACACGATCTTGCTTTTCATTTAATTATCTCAAGAACTCCATAGGTAAATACTATCATCGCTAATTTTTGAGATAAGAGCCCTGAAACTCAGAGAGATTAAAAACTTGTCCCACTTGCTCAGCTGATAAGTAGAAGAGTGAGGATTCGACCCCCCGCCTGTCTAAATACAAACTCTGCTTTCTCCTGTATTCATCAGCCATGTGAACTTGATTCCGTCCTGTAACATCTCTGAGCATTGCTATCCTCATCTGTAGACAGGAGTCACAATAACCTCAGAGAGGTTTTATGAGGAGCCGAAGGGACCACAGAAAGTTTTGTAAACTACAAATAGCAATGTAGACGGAAGGTGGCATTATTATTAGTATTACTATTCTGCTGACTTCCTTGTTGCAGAGTAATTTCCAGTTACTGAATATCTAATGGGATCTGATCTCTACCACTCCCCATGACACTGTCTGCCAGGCTTTTTAACAAGGAGCTATCAGATGTCGGTCACCTCAAGATTTCAAGAAGCAAAGGCACCAAAGACTGAGTGAATGAATGATGAGAAACCAAGATTTCTGTACGGTTGCTGAGGGGGCACACAGGATTCCCATAATCGTGTGGCCAGAATGAAATCCTATTCAACCCTCATTTGGATGATCAATCCTCCCACTCTGGGAGGCAGCCAGAGGGATGCTTTCCATTTTATAAATGGAAAAGAATCTTCCAGAGAGGCAATGTTAACCCAAGGTCACGAGAGCCATTGGCAACAGAATCAAGGCCGAAGTGACTAGCCTCTCACATAGGCCAGGACCTCTCTCTCTGGATTATGCCTTTAGAAACAAACTGTTGCCATTCCTAAGAAACTGAAAGTTCTTTATGTTCAGCAAGTTTTAAGTGGGGAGCAAACATATCTGTAAGCAAATTTGTACCTAGCTGAGGCTGAACATTCTCCTATTGGTCTCTGTGGCCTCTGAATAAAGAGGTTGGTATTAGGTGAAAATGTGCTTTCATTACCTCCCTAGAAAATGAGAGGAGAGGGAGGTGTCCCAGGAGTGCACAAGGTGTTGTGAAGGGAGAATGTGGAATAGGCCTGAGAGTCAGGAGGAAGGACAGCCCCTTTGGCAGGAGCCCCTTCTTAGGAATGGCTATCACACACACACACACACACACACACACCACCACCACCACCACCACCACCACCACACCACACCTAGAAGCCTGGGGAATATGCCCAGAGAACTCAAGGAGAGGCCGACACTGGTAATCCTTTTTCCATTACAGAGCACAGTCAGTGAGTCCACCTTGATTGCCCTGCTGGCAGCAAGGAAGAACAAAATCCTAGAAATGAAAGCTTCTGAACCTGGGGCAGACGAGTCCTCCCTAAACGCCCGGCTCATTGCCTATGCCTCTGACCAGGTGAGTTGCCCAATACAGGCCAAACCTTGGGGTTAGGGCTTGGCTTCTGGAGTCTTAGCTCTTGAGTAATTTTTTTCTAGACCTGAGTATGCTGGAGCTCAGGGCAGTGCAGGCCTTGGAGGTAGTCTCCAGGAACCGAAGGGGAAGACACACAAATGTTAGTTTTGATTTCTTTAGTCTGGCTTCAGCAGTATGTTTTTTGGCAGGGGGACAGGGGGCTGCTCATCCCAGGATGACACTGCTAACAGGTGTCCATGGTCCTAGGCTCACTCATCAGTAGAAAAAGCTGGTTTGATTTCTCTTGTGAAGATGAAATTTCTGCCTGTGGATGACAACTTCTCACTCCGAGGGGAAGCTCTTCAGGAAGCCATCAAAGAGGACAAGGAGAGGGGCTTGGTGCCTGTCTTTGTAAGTCAGAATGTGTTCTAAGCTTAGAATTTTAGAACCTGGAGGTGAGGAAGGAGTATGGGCAGAATTCAGGCAAGTAACCTGCTTCAAAGAAAAGCAGAGATGTTGTCAAATACAATGTTTTACAAATTATGAGTTATTGTTTGTTGGTGTGTTAGGAAATAAATTCTGTGGATCATAACCCACATAAGAAAAAATAAGTAGAATAGAGACTATCTGTAGCCAGAGTATGTATTGTTTGGTGAGACTTTTATTTCAAATACACACATATATATGTACTAGATTGCTTTATAAAATATATTTCTCACTGTGGGTCTTGGTAAAGTGTAATGTGAAATACATACTGTTGAGGTGGGATGGGTGGGGTAGAGAATAACTGTGGTTAGAATCTTTGTTTCAGGCCAAATGTGTCACACGAGCCCACCCTCCCACGTTAACTTCCTTTATTTTCCTTCAGGTGTGTGCAACGCTGGGGACCACAGGGGTCTGTGCATTTGACTGCCTGTCAGAGCTGGGCCCCATCTGTAAGTGTCTGCCCTGTCTGGCTAGGAAAACAAGTAATGAACTTCAGAATGTTCCCTAGAGCAAGAACCCAAAACTAGCTCTGTGGAATGATCCTCCTTGGTCATTGCAGAGAGAGTAAGAAGAGCCACCACAGCTCACAAATGCCTTCTCCTAGGCAGTCAGGTCACAGCTTTTCCCAGTGGTGGGCGAGGGGTTAGAGAGCTGCTCCTCGACCCCTGCCCTGCATCCTGTCAGGAGACAACACTGGGAGGTCTCCAGGTTTTCTTACCCTCTCAGTTGTATGCTGAAATCTACTCAAAGTAAGCTATATGCAAAACCCAGGGTAAATGAGGCACAGTGAAATATTTTCTCTTATAGGCTAAGGAAAGGAAAATGGTAGGCTAGGGGAAGCCATAGGAGAAGATAAAGGCAGAGAAGAGACCTAAAGCAGATTGTTTAAAGTCCCCAAGCAAGAAATCCACTAGGAAAGAGAGACGTCCCCTCTCTAAAGTTGGTGTTAGATGCGTTAACATCTGGGCTGGTGGGAAGTTAGTTTCTGTGCCAGGAACTTCTAGGTTGATGCCAAGAAGATGTCAGCCCTCTGGCCAGTTAGAGAAAAAGGCCAGGTACGGTTCTGTGGACTTTCCCTTTAGGAGGCTCCACTCCCATTGATGTGCCCCCCTGCTCCCATCTCCACATCCTCCAGCCATAGTGGACCATCCCTTCTTCTCTTCTCTTGAAGCCCACCAGCCCCTGCACAGGGAGAGAGATGCCTTTGAGCTGGCTGGTGGCAACCCCTACTCCCACCCCCAGTCCTGCCTCCCAGCCGGGTGACATTTGCTTCCCCAGGTGCCAGTGAGGGGCTGTGGCTCCACATCGATGCTGCCTACGCAGGCACTGCCTTCCTGTGCCCCGAGTTCCGGGGGTTTCTGAAGGGCATCGAGTATGCCGATTCCTTCACCTTTAATCCTTCCAAGTGGATGATGGTGCACTTTGACTGTACTGGGTTCTGGTGAGTGTGACAGCCAAGCTTCTAGCCCATGGGCAAGCCTTGCTTCCTCTGCAGAGGCCTCAGCCACTAATCCCATTTGGAAACCCACAGGGTCAAGGACAAGTACAAGCTGCAGCAGACCTTCAGCGTGAACCCCATCTACCTCAGGCATGCCAACTCGGGCATGGCCACTGACTTCATGGTGAGTGGCCAGGAATGGTGGCCTCTGAGATGGAAACTGGCTGCACCTGGCCCCAGAGGGTCTTTTTTATGTTGGCTCCTGTTTGAAATTAGCACACTGTGAGCCCATCCCATAATATACTGCTGTATGCCTTTGGTTTCTAAGTATATGCAATGAAACCCAGAAAATTGTTAAAAAGCCTAGAAAATGAGACCAACCTCTGAGGCAGTATGCACATTTCCTGAGTATGTGTGGCATTCCTTAATTCCCAGAAATGTCTTTTCTATCATGAGTGGATCAGTTCCCTTCTGTCTCCATCTTGGATAATCTTTTCTGCTTACTGCCCAGCATCGGGGAAGGGTGGAGAGTTTCCTTGGGTAGGGAAAGAGGATCCTTGCTTAAATCGCTTTTATCTCTTGTCCCCTCAGAGACAAGGTGGGAGGCTCCATGGGAGGTGATGGGGCACAGGGACCAAACTTCTTGAGCTCTGTTCGCCTCTGAGCAGTCCTGGCCATCCCAACTAGCTGTACCTTGCTCGGTCTCTTGAACCTGCCCACAGTTTCAGCCTGTACTGACTCTTGTGGAAACAATCTTTTCAGATTTACTCCTCAGTTTGAAGACAAGCCTTTCCTTTAATTGTAGGGAAGACAGAGATGTAAACCAGTTATATATCCGTGGCCAACGGGAGGCAGCAGAGCAGAGAGAGATGAGCTTGGTTTGAAATGCCATGCCAGCAGTGGGCCTTTGAGAAACTTAACGGCCCTCTCTGAGCTGTGGCTTCCTCATCTGTAAAATGGGCACACTGGCACGGATTTGATACGGTATCATCAGGCTGAAATGGGAATGTACATGTAGATCACTTAACACAGTACTGGGAATGTGCCAAATGCTCAATAAACGGTAGGGCTAATATTCCTAAAAACTCTTAAGCTGTAGAGATTTGCTATAGCAAAATGGTTAAGCATTTAGGTGCTAAAGGGTGATGGCCTGTGTTCCTCCTTATTCCTCCTTGTTCCTCCATTTGTTAACTTGTGTGGCCTTAGTCAAATGACTTAACTTCTCTCTCAGGGTTTCCTTATCTGTAAAATGAGGATGATGATAATATTGGCTTCTTAGGCTTGTTGTGAGGATTAAATGAATTAATGCAGTGAGGTGGAGAGAGCAATGCCTGATGTCTGTGAGATTTAGTTTGTAAAGAGATGGTTCTGTCTTGTCTCCTTGGGCAGCTGAGATGTGTTGCCCATTTAGTCCTAAATTAATAGCTCTGTCATCTCCTGATTTTTATTGGTTATTCTCCCTCAGGCCAGTTTACACTTCCTTTAGATTTTTGAGACTGTTGATTGCCATTGCAGGTAGTAAGCTTACAGACCCTGTAGAAGTTGATAAAAATAGACAAATAATGGTTCTTTCATCTCCATTGCCCTGTCTGGTAGGTTTTCAGAAAATTTTAATTAAAAAAAATTTTTTTCCCCCAGCATCCTAAGGGGCAGGTATCTTTAAGGGTAATTCTAAGTTGTTTCTTTCTTGAGTGTGAAATGGTGCCCATCCTCCTATAAGTGAATTTGGATCATAATTGTAGAGTATTATCTTACCTCGGCCCACTTTGGATCTCGTGTTACTTTTTTTGTTTTGTTTTGTCTGTTTGTTCACACCGGTATCTCAAGATGTTCCTGTGGTTCATTCCCATCAGTTTGGAGATTTAATGGTGCTCTCTCTCTTTCAGATAACTTATAAAAATATTGAATTAAACTTTTCTTAGCACTGGTTATTTATATTTCTTAGCCTTATTATTTATATTTCTACATCCAGAAGGTATTGCTGTATCCTTTTCCTTCCCCCACCTCTAACTGTATGGATTTAATTTTCAAGTCTCAAAGAAAGTCCTAGAAAATTGAAGCTTCTGTTTGTTGTGATCCTGGGAGTCTTCACTGCTGTTCTGACCCAAACTCCTTTTCACTCAGGTTGCTGTAGCTTTAAATTGAAGGCCAGCCATGTTTGAGATAAGCCAGAAACAGAGCACCTTCCTGGGAGAGAAGACTTAGGGACTTCATCCTTAGGCCCTGGCACCACCTAAAATTAGGGCTAGATTTTCTGACATCCAGCTCCCACTAGTGGATGGGGCATTATCTTCCTTTGGCAAGGGAGACCTGCAAAACCTTGCAAGGACACAGAGGAGGCTTGGGGATGTCTCGAGTTCAAGAAGATCCATGTCATTCTTTGTAAGTCCAAATTTCCTGCTCTAACAGAAAATATCAGCTAGAACCACCCTGCTGGGTCAGCATGGATTGGGTTTGGAATAATGGCCAGAGGAAAAACCGGGTATACGAAAGAGTATGAAGAAATAAAAATTAAAATTATCTCTGCCTCTCATTAAAAATTATTATTATTATTTTAACATTTATTTATTTTTGAAAGACAGAACGTGAATGGGGGAGGGGTAGAGAGGGAGACACACAGAATCCAAAGCAGGCTCCAGGCTCTGAGCTGTCAGCACAGAGCCCGATGCGGGTCTCGACCCCAAGAACTGGGAGATCATGACCTGAGCCGAAGTTGGATGCTCAACCAATGGAGACATCCAGGCACCCCTCTGCCTCTCATTTTAATTTGCTGGTGAGATAAAGCAGTCAATTGGCCATAACAATTTGAGAAACAATATTTTTAGAGAAGGCTCCTATTATCCATTCATTATTCTCCTAGAGTGTTTATCTAACAAGGGGTATAGAGTTGACTGCTTTCTCTGTCACAGAAATTTTGTCCTGTGTCCAGGTTATGATGCCCTTTTCTGGTGAATGAGTCCCCAAGCCAGTCCTCACCACTAGAATGTTTTGCTTAAAAAACAAAAGGCTTAGTATTTGATGTAGGAGAACCTTGTCCATCAACAAAGGGGGAATGTCCCCAAAGGGAGCGTGCCGGGTCAGGAAATAAGGGTGAACGGTGAAGGTGAGTACAGTTTTGAGGATTTGGCAATCCTGTGGATGAGTAGATAAATACTCAGTGGGACAAATATTTATTTTTAGTCAACAGAAATTATGGTGAAGTATTCTGACATTTACTTTCTGACCATCGGAGGAAGAGGTCATTAGAAACCACCTTACTCATCAGGTTAACTTCCAATGTTTTCCAAACCCACTGGTCTGTTTTCAGATCTGCGAAATCAGTTTGAAATTGGCTTGGTAATGTTTAGATCTATGGTGCCCCCCGAACCTTGAACTTTGAGCTCTGTTGAATTGGTCACCAGGAACAAAGGGTCAATTTTGGTTAAACAGAGGCCGAAATGTGGATGTTCATTTCAAATCTGAAAGCTGGAGTGATGCCTCTTGTGGGCACAGGGGTGTCACAGGATGAGGTCAGGACAAGACAGAGAGGTTAAATACTGATTATCTTGGTCCTAGGCAGAAATCCTGCTGTGATTTGTAGCTCACGTTTTTATCATCTAAAAAGCCAACACTTGCTGACAACTTCCTGCGAGGCTCTTTGCATTGGTTCTTTTCCTGCCTTCGGAAGTGCTGTCCATTCTCTGTCTCACCAGGAGCCAGTGAGGCAGCAATGCCCAAGGTCACAGATAGTAACTGGCAGAGCTGGAGGAGAAACCCAGGTCTGTGGGGCTCTTGCATCCCAGCTCTTGACCACTATACTTTACATTTTACAGGGGGGAATAGAAATAGAACTTTATTCTCTGCACTTCAAGAAACTTAGGTTCTTTTAGAGAAAACATGTATTGCCCCTATCTTGAATTTCAGCCTGAGATGAAATGTTTAAAGCAGCGTTTGAAGGAAAATGCCTTCTCCTTTGTTCAGGGCCATGGACTTGGTTTCCACTTGTCCTGCTCTTGGACAAGGGTAACTACTGGCCACCTTCACCATGACTTGGTCACATGACAGGGCAGCCTTGGGATAATTTGCCTTAGCTTCTCCTTAGCAACAGCTTTGGGAGTCATGGTGACACTTTCTGTCCCTGGAGGTCTGGGCAGGCAGGGGATGATAAATCTGAGGAGTGCATGAGGGAGCAGTGCCCTTGCCTCTAACCATGAGCACTGTGTTCCTTTGTTCTAGCACTGGCAGATCCCCCTGAGCCGGCGGTTTCGTTCTATTAAACTCTGGTTCGTGATTCGGTCCTTTGGGGTGAAGAATCTTCAAGCACACGTCAGACATGTATGTAGTCTTGCTATGTGTCCTCATGGGGAGGAAGGCTGGTTTCTGCCCAGAGGACCTGTGGTGTTGGCTCAGGTGTCTGAGCCTGTTCTTGGACTCCTGAGACTTGATTATTTAGGGTAGCCATTTCTTTGTTAGAGGGACACTGAGCAGAACATGACACCAAGGGCTATCTGCTATCTGTCCCCTTGAATAAGTGTCTCATTATTCCTTCTGCTATCATCAAGCACCTGGGAGTGATGCTCCCAGTGCCTGGTTTGCAGAGAGAGAAAGAGAAAATAAATCACAGGGCAGCTAGTGTGTCTACGGTAGGAGTATATCCTTTTAAGAATTTTCCGATTATCACAGCAGTCTGAAAATTTGAGTCCCTATTATGGTTACACCTGAGACATGGCTCTTCTGGCTGTGAGAGGTAGACCTACCAAGTCTGGAACAAACATCTCTGCATCGTGTCAGTAGGTATTTACTGAAAGTCTATTTGGTACAATTTATTTTGACTCAATTCGAAAACAGCAACAAAAAAATCATTGTGCTAGAAACAAGACCCAGAGGTGAGACAGGCATTGTCTCTCTGTCATATTCTTCATGAAAGGGGTGGGACTTCACTGAGAACTTTGGCCAGCAGTGTTTTTCTCTCATTTCTCTGAGTGCCTATGAGTAAGACAAAGCCATTGGTAAAAGCCACGGCATTAGATAAATCCAAAGACATTGTCTTTATTACTCTGTCCATCTACCTTTCCTTTAGGAATTCCATCTTCATTAAGTAAACACAAAACCAAATAAGATGGTTGAAGCAGTAACAAAGACTTGTTTACTGTTGGTAATTTTACATTTGTACTAAATGTCAAGGTATTTGTCAACTGGACATTTATCAATGAGTGACTGTCACCTAGGATATTGAGGGATGTTAGGCACTTTGTACTCTAAATCCTCAGACCCATGATTGGAGGTAGTGGCTGAGGAATGAAGACGGTGGAGGTTACAAGGCATCAGGAAAACTCTTAGGACTGGGTATTCAATGTGTAGGTGCTGGTCAACTCCCCTGATGCTCCCCTTACATGTTAAAGCTCTGAATTCCCATCAGCTCCCCCACACTCCTAGGCCTGGCTTTCAAGGACCTGGTTATTAGCCTTTATTTTAGCTCAGGCTTCTCAATGACCCATTTCAGCTGTATCCTCAGCCTGCCTCTGCACCTTCACCTTCACTTTGCCCTCCTGGATTGCTCTCTCTTCTCTATATGTTATTAATGGTTTAGGTTCCATTTCTCCCAGGAGCTTTCCTGACTATTCCATCTGTCCCAGTCACTGCTTCCTTGTCATTCCTAAGATCACCTATTCAAGCGCACTTACAAAACTGGGCTCAAAGATTACCAATGTCCCACAACAGTAAGAGGTGGAACTAAAACAGAGTTGTTTGATGTGAGTTAATTTTATTTCTTCAACTTGACTGTGCTCACAATTATGACTTGCATAGCATCTTAAATTTTAAAAATACCTTATAGTGTTTTATTAGATTCTTACAACAATGCTTGGGGTGGTCACCCAGACCGGCCCCATACTGCCCTGCTCAAGAGTGGAAGGTCTTCTCTCTTCACAATTTTGGGCTATCTTCTACTATGTGAGCTCTTGAAGGTTATAGAAAACCAAGTTGTGTATCCCTCTGTAATACAGTAATGCTTTAGAAAATGGAATCTGGGTTTGGTGTTTTAGTTCTACCTACTGTTTGGTGATCTTAGACAATTTACTTAAACTTTCTGTGTTTGGCTTTCTAATTTATAAAATGGGAAATGGTAATACCTCTCTCAGTGGTTTATGGTGATGATTAAATGAGATAATACATATACAGACCTTATTTATAGTACAGGGCCTAATGCTCAGCTAACAGTCGAATATTTTTTTCTTCCCTTCCTCCTCCTTCTCCTACTTCCTCTTCCTTCTCTCCCTTCCTCCTCCATTTCCCCCTTCTTCTAATGACAACATATCATTGTCATCATCATCATCACCAATCATTTACTGTCACCTAGAATTGGTATTAGTAAACTTTTTCTGCAAAAGACACTAAATATTTTTGGCCTTGTAGGCCATACTGTTTCTGTTGCAACTACTCAACTCTGCCATTTTAGCCCAAAAGCCACCATAGACAATACATAAACAAAGGGGCATGGCTATGTTTCAGCAAAGCTTTATTTACAAAAACAGGTTGGGGGATGCTATATTTGGCCTGGGACTATAGTTTGCCCACCCTTGACCTAGAGTGGTTCAGGACACTGGGAGCAGCAGGTTTTTTATTCATCCATAAAGGTGGTTTCTGGTGCAGGGATGCTGTGTGGTTTCCCTTTTCCCTTGGCCCCTGTTTCTACCTTGTTGCGAACAGCTTATGTTGTAGGAAGCAGCAGAGCATGGTGGGAGGAGCATGTGCTTGGTGACCAGGAGACCTGCATTCTGCCACTTGTACCTTGGGGAAGTCATTTTCTGTCAGCCCCTCCTAGGAAAATGAAGAAGTTGGACAAAGATGACTTCTAGGTCTCTTTGCTCAGAAGTGTCAGCTTCATGGTCCTTACCTAGCCTGACTCTAGGTCTGTACCTGAGATGTCTTAATGGTACTCATGTAGAGTTAAGAAACATTTACTTGGAAAGATCAAAATTGGTAGGGCAGGTGGGTGGAAGTTGGCCTGGAGGGGAAGGAGATATGGGAAGAATCCTGGCGAAATTAGAACATGAATTGCAAAAGTATAAAATAGAAAACATTTAGAAAGGTGCCTTCTCTCAGAGCTTTAGGACTTGAAAATGAAAAATTCTTGGGCAGTGATTGGAGACCATTTTATTTTTTAAAAAAAAAATTTTTTTTTTTTCAACGTTTATTTATTTTTGGGACAGAGAGAGACAGAGCATGAACGGGGGAGGGGCAGAGAGAGAGGGAGACACAGAATCGGAAACAGGCTCCAGGCTCCGAGCCATCAGCCCAGAGCCCGACGCAGGGCTCGAACTCACGGACCGCGAGATCGTGACCTGGCTGAAGTCGGACGCTTAACCGACTGCGCCACCCAGGCGCCCCAAGGAGACCGTTTTAAATAGACTACACAGTGGTCTCTCCCAGAAAGAAAGGGGTCTGGATGAGGTTTGCAGCAACTTGCTTCAACGTGGTCAAAGATGTGCTTAGCTGAATTTTTTGAGTTCTCTTGAAATCAAGTATCAAGTCCGAAAACCAGGTGATTCAATGAGAACCAGGTGATAGCAATTACTTAGCAAATATTTTATTGAGATCCTTCCGGATGCTTGAAGAAATTTTTTAAAATGAAAGAAAAGTTAAGACCTGCCCTTGTTTGGTTAATAATCCTAGGTTATGGGGCACCTGGGTGGCGCAGTCGGTTAAGCGTCCGACTTCAGCCAGGTGGCGATCTCGCGGTCTGGGAGTTCGAGCCCCGCGTCGGGCTCTGGGCTGATGGCTCGGAGCCTGGGGCCTGTTTCCGATTCTGTGTCTCCCTCTCTCTCTCTGCCCCTCCCCCGTTCATGCTCTGTCTCTCTCTGTCCCAAAAATAAATAAAACGTTGAAAAAAAAATTTAAATAATCCTAGGTTAAAAAAAAAAAGGAAACTTAAAAAAAAATGACATAAACTTCAATGAAAGGTTAATATGGTACAAAGCTTTCCATTTTTTTATTGTGGTAAAATACACATAACATAAAAATTTCACTTTAACCATTTTTAAGTGTACAATTCAGTAACATTAAGTACACACACAATGTGTGCAACCATCATTACTATTTCTAGAACTTCTTCCATCATCTCAAATAGAAATTCTATACTTGATAAACTGGTTCAGTTTTCTGTGATGTATGTGGGGAGGATATGTAAAAATATGTACCCTGTGTAATATAAAAAAAAAAGTGGGGGAAATGAAATAGCATTTGAGGTATAAGATTTGAAAAGGTTTGAGAGGTGAGGGAAAGATGTAGGCTTAGGGTGAGGGCACAGCTGTTGACAGTCCCATGGTGCCTCTACATACCGTAAAAACAAGGATGTCTTCCTTTGGGCAGATGCAGCTGGTACACGAGGTACGTGGCTGGGAATGCAGAGAATAGGTTGGGTTTTTGCCCTCGCTTGCCACCTCAACCAGTCAAAAAGCTGTGAAACCAAGATATGAGGCCAGATTGCATTGATGCCTTCTTGTTCTGGGGGCGAGTTGAAAAAGAGCCCTCAGAAGTGATTTCTTGAGATGAATCTGATGTGACAAGTAATAGGGAGCCATTGGAGGTTTTCTAGCTTGGACTATAAACAAAATCAAATGGAGAAGAAACTCAGGCAGAAGACTTTCACAACTCTGCAGTTCAAAGGTGTCACTGGTGTAAACCCGTTTAGCAGAATGAAAGTTTATGCGGAACTGTCCCTTGTCTGATTATTAAACTCTGTTCTCTACTTACACTTCTAGGGAACTGAAATGGCAAAATATTTTGAATCTCTGGTCAGAAATGACCCTTTCTTTGAAATTCCTGCCAAGAGGCACCTTGGCCTGGTGGTTTTTCGTCTAAAGGTAATGCCATCTTCTGTGGCTTATGATTAATAGTATTGGCTGGTTAGCCTCTTGGAAATATAAATGCTGGGCTTCTGGGGATGCTTATTGGGGATGTAATATAGACTTCACTTTCTTTATTTTTCAAACAGGGTCCTAATTGTCTCACAGAAAGTGTATTAAAGGAATTAGCTAGAGATGGTCGTCTCTTCCTCATTCCGGCCACTATCCAGGACAAACTGATTATTCGTTTCACTGTGACATCCCAGTTCACCACCAGAGATGACATCCTGAGAGACTGGAATCTCATTCGAGATGCTGCCACTCTTATCATGAGTCAGCACTGTACTTCCCAACCTAGCCCTCAGGTTGGGAACCTCATCTCCCAAACCATGGGACCCAGAGCCTTGGCCAATGGGATGTCCCTTCAGTCTGTCAGTGGGGCCGGATATGACCCAGCCCAGGCCAGGAAGATCATCAAGCAGCCTCAACATGTGGAAGCCAGTCCTGTGAGAAAGGAAGACAGCTGCCATCTTGAAACCCTGCTGGACCCACTTGACGATGACTGCTTTTCAGAAGAGGCCCCGGATGTCACCAAGCACAAGCTGTCCTCCTTCCTGTTCAATTATTTGTCCGTGCAAAATAAGAAGAAGGCAGTGCGTTCCTTCAGTTGCAACAGCATGCCTGTGAGTGCTCAGAAGCCACTGCACACAGATGGCTCTGTGAAGGGCTCTTCTAGGGCCAGAATCTTCTCTAGGTTTCCAGAAGAAATGATGATGCTAAAGAAAAGTGCCTTCAAAAAACTAATCAAGTTTTACAGTGTCCCCAGCTTTCCCGAATGCAGCTCTCAGTGTGGGCTCCAGTTGCCCTGTTGCCCTCTGCAGGCAATGGTTTAGATCAGGGTTTTCGGCCAGAACCCAAGAATGTGTTTCAGGGAGTCTCTGAACTCCTTAAAATTGTGTGCTGAATTTGTGTGCTTATTATGTGTATGTGCATTCTTCTTAAGAGAGCCTATAATTTTATCAGATTCTCACAGAGTTTCATGACCTACAACAGGATACAAATGGGGAGTTTAAGCCAGCATGGTACAGAATGTTCTAGCAGTCTGGTCAGAGAGAAAGGACCCAAGGTAGTGTACTGACAGGCAGCTTCTGTGGTTCAGCTTGTGATATGAAATATAACATAGAAATAAATTGTACTTGTCTTTAAAAAAAATATCCTGTGTGACTTAATTGACCATTGAAACATTGATTAATTAATAAGAGATTATCCTGGAGCCTAAATGCATGTACTTATGGATTCTACTTTGCAGGATGCTAAAGATTTGGATTTAACTGTGAAAAAATGACTTTGGAGGAGCCCTTGGTATGAGGAAGGCAGGTAGTTTGAGTCAGGCACTGTGACTTCCAGTTGACAAATGAGGAAACTAAGGCTCTGGGTCACAAAAGCTTGTAAGTGGGGAAAGCCAGGTCTCCTTGTCTTCAATAATGCCCATGCCATTTCCACCATACCGTGCTGTTCAGGCTTGTACTTGATCAGAAGCTCCCAGTCTAGCAGGCCCCCGGTCCTTCAGTACATTTAAATGTTCCCTCTGTAGGTTTGGAATTTGTACATTTTCTCTTCTTCTGGACGCTGTAGTCAAATAAAAGTTGTGCTCACAGGCAACCTGACTATGGTTAATTTATATGCCAAGAACCATTTTCTTTCCATATGAGATAGCTCTGAAATTGGTTATTTTAACAGCATAAATGGTAAACAAACAAAGCTGGATACTAGTTAAAGTGGTAAGGACAGATTTTAATCAGTAATATGCTATTGCAATAGGGAAAAGAGTCCAAGATAAACTGGACTCAACTTTGATTTATACAGAGGTGACTGGGCATTTTAAAGGGAGAATGAGGGGTAGAGAAGGAGGCAAGTAGGGAGTTGGTAGAGTCAGGAAACTGAAAAATGACAAAAGGCAAGAAGACAGCATTGGTTCATGTGAAATCCATCTGGGTTTGCTAACTGGTATGCATTGAAGTTAGACTCCTACCCTCTCACAGAGGCTGGGAGACAGAGGCCCATCTTGGCCTTGTGGCCAAGGTCGACAAGATGGCTTGGAGGAACCTGGCAGGAGTCTGGTCAAGGAGATAGTCTTTGTCAAGAGTGCAGTTTCATGTTGACATTTCCTTCCAGTGATCATTCTAGTCAGCTTTCCTTGAAGGTCTGACCTGACTTCCTAAACAGAGGCTTGGAAAACTCTCATGCTAGTGCTCATCTCATCTCTTGGTCCAGAGCAGGCACCCACTAAATGCCTATTGAGTGGATGTGCAAATGAGTAACACATTAACAAATCATCTGTTAGGTAGGTCACTGCACTTGGTTAATTTTATTCATTTTTATAGTGATTCTCATTAGCTTCCATTTCAGATGCTGACATTTCTTAGTTTTATCCCCAAATTATTTGGGAGCCTATAGCATCCTATCTATGCACTGACTACGTTTCCAGACAATACATTTAAAATCAGACCTGTTGAATGATTTACACGGGTATCAGCTTATATTTTTAAAAAATATCCATTTGTACCTGATGATTTGTGCAGGTATGTCTACAGCCACAATTTGTGACCCTTTTAAAAGAGAAAAATTAGTATGTAAAATTGATGATCTGTCATGGGCTTACTTTTATGCACACACATGCGAACCCAGGTATTGAGGATATTGTGCTGGTGTCTCTATCTGTCAGAGTGGACCTGTGGTTCCTGGCCAGAATCACAGAGGTTTGGAGGAAGTGGAGGCTGAGGAAGCCATCAGGCTGTGAGAGAGAGTTTCTGAGTTTCTAACTGGAAAATGTAAAATGTGGCTTTAAAGGTGGTCAGGCTCCAGTAGGCTCTGGTTACAGGCACACTAATGTTCTGGCTAACAGTGTAAGTGCTGGTGTCTCATCTGAGAACATGCCCTTTGAGATAACCTCTGCTTACCACCAGATCCACTGTAACATGATCACAAGTGACACAACTGCACAACGTGATACTTCCGAAAACAGAAGTCATGCTCTTTCCCATCACTTGGGTTCAATTCTCCCTGGGAGATCAATATAGCGAAGGCAGAGATACTTAGAATTTTGCAAACATTCTTAAGTGCTAACTCATAAACAACAATGTTCTAAATTATTGGCAAAATTCGCAAAGACACAAGGGTATCCAGAGTTTTCCTGAGGCCATGCTCAAGTCCCTTATACATATTAAGCACTCAGAAATGGTCATCATTGGGCATAAAGAGTGGGGGCAGGGATTCAGGTCATGAATCTTCTTGGTAGTCACTTGAAAGAATGAGAGTTTAAAAAATACTTCTAGTACTGTGTGGGGGTGAGAGCGGCAACCTCTCCTGTATCTATCATTAAGGATCCCTAGATATGTTTTCCCGGGGTCTTATGGGGATTACATTGAGGGAGAATTGGGGCCCCTTGCCAGCTCCTGGTCATCGGAGGATGTCCTTTAGGGAAGGAAACTTCACTTCTTTTAAGGAGGCTGGGGTAAACTTGGATTATACTTCCTTGACATGGACTTAGTGACCATGACATTCCTGTTTCCTAGGAAAAACTCTAGTAAACATGTCTTGATTGCTGCTACTGAGGACCTATTCCTGAAACTGTCTGTAGCTAACACATGCAGAGGTTAAGGAGTTCTGTTGAGGAAGGGAGCCAGCTGAGTGTAAGAAGAAACAGCCTGTCTGAAGGAGCTCCTTGAAGTTCCCAAACCCACCTGCATCATGTCAAAGGGCCCTGGGTCCTTAAATAAACAGGCTGTTTGATAGGAGACTGGGTGTGGAGTGAAACCAGCTCAGGTTTGAGGAGTATATGGGACTGGGGGTACTCACTGGAGATCTGGGACTTATCTGGTCCACACATCCATTTTGTTGGGTGCGTGGAAGTCTTATAAAATTTGAAACTTCACAAATTTAAAAGACTGGGAGATTCACATGAATATCTGGGTTTCTGTTTTCTAAATAATCAGATCTTGGAAGTACCTAAACTGTATTCCCACATGACAATAATCAGCCAACTGAAGCTAAGTAGTACCCTCACATTTGCCACATTCATTTGTGACCTGTTTCTCTCGTCCACATTACTCATGTGATTCCTGAAGACACTTGAGCCTACAAACCTTGATGGAGTTAAAAAATATCTACTGACACCTTCTATATATAGAATTCTGATGCTGTTGACTTAGGCTCCTTCAAAAACTATAGTTGGCATTCTCACCTGCTGGACAACGCAAATTGTAGACAGTGGCCCAGATAGGAGGGGAGAGTTGGCTTCACAGTAGAGCTGGACTGTTCATTGGTGTTCATTGGAGTTCATTGGTGCTGCATCCCCCTCACCTTTCAATTTCTTGCCTTTTTTTTTTTTTTAAACCTAGGATGCCATTATCATTATGAGTAGGACACCTATGAAAAGATGCCAATGAGGCTCTTAGGCTCAGGATTTGCATTTAAAGTCAGGAAAGAGACAATGCCATCTCATATGTTAGCATTCATCTATTTTATTACATATTTAAAAAATAATGCATCCTCTAACAAGCTTAGTCTGCAAATACAAACAGTAGGTGCAAACTGAAAACTAATCATCTCTAAATATTTTCACGTGCAACGGCTCGGGTATAATTTTTAAAAGTCTCCCATTATTGGAATGCATAAAAAATGGCATGTTACAATCTTCAATCAAATTAAGGTTGGATTATATCAAGTGGTTGCACTAGGTCCTTTTAATTTCTTTCTGGAAATATGAGTTACCCTCCTAGGAATATTCAGAATTTCAGAGTTTTACCATTTATGGCATTGTAAATGTCCTCAGTCATAGGCACATACATTTCTGCTTTGTCATCCAAGAAATATAAGGCATCTTTGATGACTGCAGGATTAAAGCCCTCCTCCACGAGGGTCACTTTGCGGTGTTTAAAAGTTCCAGTGATCTCAATGGTGTCCTGGAAAACATCAAACAATCCACACTGTTGCAGTGTTTTGTGAACAGATTAGGGTTCGGGCAAACGGCAGAGGGTGGGGTGTCTGGTAGCTCTGGCTCCTGAGAGAGGTTGGGGAAGCTAGTTCACTACCTCCTGTTTACAGAAGCTCCACTAGGGGGCCCTTTGTGCAGGTAGCTTTTCATTCCTCTGAAGCTTTAAGATCACCTGTGGGGAGGGAGGGGCTGTGGAGGGTGAAATGCAGAGCAGAGCAGGGGTGCCTAGGTGGCTTAGTCGGATAAGTGTCTGACTCTTGGTTTTGGCTCGGATCATCATTTCATGGTTCATGAGTTTGAGCCCCACATCTGGCTTTGCACTGCAGGCATGGAGCCTGCTTGGGATTCTCTCCCTCTACCCCTCCCCTGCAGGGCAGTCTGTTGCTTAGTGAGCTTCCAGTTTTACTAAAATATCCTGATTTAGGGTGGGGTGGGGTTAGGGATCATCTACACACAGACCGCTCTAGTTTCTCAGCCTGTTTGTCCACTAGGCTGAAGCTTTTTTCCTTCAATTGATAGGTGATGGATGATCTGAGTGTATTTCAATTTTCACGTCTCTCCACCATCTCATTATAAACGTCCATGCTTTATGAACATCAACAGAAATAACATACAACTTCCACAATAGCTGGTAGCCTAACATTTCTTTTCTCAAGTCTTCAGCTACAGAATCATATTGCTCAGAGTCCAAAAGTGAGAGAATGTTAGGCTAACATGGATTAATGTTTGCGAAAAAACACATCCCTCTAGTGATGTGGGACACCTAGTGGTGATAGTTAAACATTTGACAGCTCCAACTGGCTAATGCTTCCCAACTAAGTTTCACACGGTAGGAAGGTGTAGAGCTTCAGTGGATTTTTCCATCCTTTAAAACTGGAAACATTTTAAGTATCTGTCATACTTCATCAAACCATAGACTTTGTGAATTATTTGCTAATACTGCTGCTGAATGACCTGGTCTGTCACTTTAGGGAAAAGGGGATCAGGATTTGGCTTCTGCTAGCTCTATTTTCTGATACTTCTGCTTCCTTGTGGAGCTTCCTGGCAAGGGTAGTGACAATCTGGCCAATATGGCCACCGTGGTAGAAGGGAGTTGTTCCCTAAGACGCAGCGGTCTCTAAGAGAGAGAGGATAATTGAACTCAACAACAAGAAGTCTCTCACCTGTATTCTTAGAAACCGGGGCCTTGCATAACTGGGCAGGTAATCGACAACATGGTTAAAGAGTTTTTTTCCATCAAATTCCTGGTTTTCCTTCATTTTGATAGAGGCCATGCCAATTCGACCCTCATGACCTAGAAATAAAGAGAAAAAATTAGACGTGTTATACTATTTATGATGTTTTCCTAGTTCAAAGTGGGCTGAGAACATTGACATGGGTTTCTTTTGGATAGTCGGAATTTTTATTTCAGGTATATGTGGAAGTTATTCTAAAGTGACTATAACAACAATAACAAGAGCTATATGCTGATTAAATCTTCATTATATGCCAGACCCTATACTAAGTGTGTTTTATGGACTATTTCATTCAACCCTCACAACAACCTTCTGAAAAGGTATAAATATGATCTCCATTTTACAGATGAAAGTACTAAGGCTTAAAGATATAGTACGAGACTTGTTCAAGTTCACACAGCAAACAATAGACAAAGTCAGAAACCAGACTGAGGCAATCAACGGTCATCCTTCTCAGCAGTCTAAATGAAAACACCAGAGTAGAAAACAGGCCCTACTGGTGGCTGAGGGAATTTTTTTTTTTTTTTTTTTTGGACTCCAGTGAGAAGTCCTTGTTCCACTGTCATGAACAATTGAGCTCGGGTTGTTCTTTAGGGTGTAGTGTCAGGTCTGTTGTGCATCCAGACACAAATACCACCTTTGAGATTTTGCCTTTCTGCATTTCAGAGAAGCTGCGGGTCAGGAAGGTGATGGGAGGTGCAAAGGCAAGTGGCTGTGGGCCCTCCCATTGATGAGCTATATTCCCCAAGGCTGTGTCTCCACAGAGACGAGGATCCAGCAGCTCCTTCCTGTCTGGGCAGCAAGGTAAGTGGGGAGGAGTTAAGCACAATGACTACACTGTTTTCTTGTAAAGACAGCAATAATTAGGTATTAATACATCTTTTGCCTGATCCAGCAGACTGGGTGGGAGTTGAGATCCATTGAGATCCACTTCGCTGAACTACCTAGCTGTAATCAGAGAGGGGAAGGGGCCGCCTTGTGCCCTTTGCCACCTGGGCCCCAGCTTTTGAAACCTCTCCCATGGTGATTGTGTGTTTACCTGTGGCTCCAAAGAAGGCAGGAAACAAGAGGAAACATTAAGAGAAAGGAAATGCACGCCTCTACAGTTTGCCTCATACCTGAAGGAGGGAGACAGGGCACAGGACCCTCTTTCTCTAGGGGTCCCTGGTAGTTTGCTCAAAAGCAACCATCTTAGGAATCTCAAATGTCTCCAATAAGCTTCTTTTCCAATCAAGGCAGAGGCTGATGCAACAGAAATCTTCAGCACTGACTGGCTCCTTGCCTCTTGCTCTGACAGAGACAATGCCCAACTGAGACGAATAGGCCTATTGAGTCTCAGATCTCTGCCCCAGTTCCCAGGGGTTGGTTTGGGGCTAGTTTAGCTCCAGGGGGGAGGTTCCAGTTTACAACTATTCTGGCCAGAGTTTCTCTAGTGCTGCACTGTCCAGTATGGTAGCCACTGGTTTCATTTGGCCATCAAAATTAATTGTAATAACACAAACTAAAAAAAAATTCAATTCCTCAGTTGTACTAGCCACAATTTCAAGTCCTTAATAGCCATGTAGTGGTTATTGGCTACCATAGTGGACAGTGCACACATAGAACATTTGCATCACTGCAGAAAGTTCTGTTGAGAACAAAAAGTTCTAGAGAGTAGTTGGGAAGTTCTGGTGTGACATCTAATAACAGTCAACTGGGCTTACACTTTGGTGTACCTTCCTGGTCCAAAGCTGAGATCTGTGAAGGCCTTGCTGAGCCCTTTGATACTGAAATTCACCCTGGTAGATTGCCTTCTAGATAGACCTGCCACATTTCTGGGCTGCAGCAAGGCTGGCCATGTGCCTGTCAGGCCAGCCAGTGGCTGGCATGGCATCGAGAATCACAGAATCTAAAAGCTGAGAGACACTTCTCAGTTTATCTTTAATATTTTTTTTTCCATCTTATTTATTTGAGAGAGAGAGAGCAAGCAAGCAGGGGAGGGGCAGAGGGAGAGAGAGAGACTCTCACGCAGGCTCCATGCTCAGTGCAGACCCTGACTCGGGGCTCCATCCCAGGACCCTGAGATCATGAGCTGAGCCAAAATCCAGAGTTGGATGCTCAACTGACTGAGCCACCAAGGTGCCCCTATGTCTAATATTTCAATGCAGCAAGAATTCTCACAGGATCTTGAGTGGACATCCAGCCTCTCTACACGTCCCAGCTGGTGGGCCATTCCCCACCTCAGGAGATAGACTTTTGTGTTATTAACCTCTCTGGTTATAGGAGACATCTCAGGCTAAAATTTGCTCCCTGGTCATTTCAATCCCTTGGCTCTCGTGCTGCTTGCTGTGGGTATGGCAAGCACACCTGCTCCTTGTTCTACTTTGACTGCCTTCCAACCATGTGAAAACCATTAATCTCCTTTTTGTTCTAGATCGGTGACTCCCAAACCTTACTGGTTGTTAGAGTCACCTGGGGACTAAAAGAAGACATGAAGTGTCTGAGTCCCAAACCCCAGAGGTTCTGATCCATTAGATCTAGGCTTTAAATGCTCTCCCAGACTGAATCACTGTACTCTACACCTGAGACTAATATTGCACTGCAGGTTAATTAATTTGAATTTCAATAACTTAAAAAAAATGAAAGTTTCCCAGATGATTCTGATGATTGGTCAGACGAGGCTTCAGTGCTTCTCAAAATTTAGTATCTTCTAAAAATTTGTGGTAACACACACAGCATAAAATTCATCATCTTAACCATTTTAAAGTGCCCAATTCAGTGGTATTTGATACATTCACAATGTTGTGTAACTATCACCATTATCTAGTTCTAGAACATTTTCATCACCCCCAAGTCAAACATCATTGCTTTTAAGAATCTCTGGATGGCTTGTTAAAACACAGGTCCCTGGGCCCCACCCCAGAGAACCTGATTCAGTAAGGGTTGGGGTTGGCCTGAGAAATCATGTTGTTTCACAAGCTCCCCAGTGGTGCTGGGCCAGGGGCCCCACTCTGAAGAGCAGTGGACTCGATCCTTCCAATCCATTCTCTCACCTTCTCATACACATTCTTTTGTGTTGCTACCTAAATCCAGCATTTAGAGGTGCACACAACACGCCAGGTGGGGTCTGTGAGAGCCCAGCTCAGCGTGATGACTGACAACCTTGCCATGGGCTCTCGTGTTAATTCAGCCCACATTCCAACATGAGCAGCGTGCACTCAGGTCACGCTCTGTGACCTGAGATGTGGCTGCACTTCCTATCATATCATTGTCGTTGTGCTGGAGAGGAACAGGGAAGAGAAAACCTCAAATATTCTTAAAAAAAAAAAAAAAAAAAGATAGCACAAAGTTATGTGAAACCACCACAGCTTAGGAAAGAGAGACTCTTGGATTTCTATTTTGAATATAGGTGAGAATCCCAAATACTGAGTTCTGGGGGAATACTAATATCCCTAGCACCTTAGAGTTGGACAGTGACTTGGAAGTTTTAATCCTCTCTCATCTATATAATTAAAACGATTTCTTCCAATGACAGCACTCATGTATACGTCTGGTAGGTGTATGTTTAGTGTTTACATAATTGAAGCGAATGAGTTCTCTTAACAATCTCAACGTCAGGGCTGATATTACCCCTAATTTTAGTGATTTGTCTGAAGTCAAACAGCCCCAGGTACTGGAGCCAAGGACCCGAAGTCAAACCTCAGCTCTCCCCACTCTGCTGGCAGAGGCAGATCTGCAGATGAAGGCTTGGTGACACCACTCTGTGTGATGATTCTGAAACTCACTGGGGTGAGCTGGGGTCAAGGATCTGTTTTAAAAGAAGTCTGGACAAAGGCAGCTCCTTTTCAGTTTTTTCTCCTAGCAAATATACTTGCTGTTACTTGTGATACTCGGTTCCGAGGCCAAGATACCATTTCCCAGCTATCAAGCCTGACATGTCTTTTCTCGAGGCATGCCAAATGTAGCATGGGACCCTGCATCTTGCAGAGATCTGGCTTGCCTGAGAGCCCAAGAACAGCTGGGGAGCTGAGCCACAGAGGAAGGCCAAGTTCAGATGTGCTGAGTTGGCTGATTTATAATGGAATATAAACCAGACATCAGCCCCTTACTCCCAGGTGGCTGAAAGAGACTGGTTCTCCAGCAGGGAGGCAAAAGTGATGACAAACTTTGCCATGGGGTTAAAATGATGTTCAGTTACTGTATAGGTTTACGCAGAGACTTATGTGTACCTGGCACAGACACTCCATAAACGTTTACTTCCTGGACAAAATCAACCAGTCCTACGATATCAGCGACTTCAGTGGTGGCCACATTTTCCCCTTTCCAGCTGGAAGAAAAGGCAAGGTTAGCAGAGGTTACTGGTGGTCCCTGGCCCACGGTTCCATGGCAGAGCATGCATCTCTTCTAGGCCCTGCAAGGTGTCTGCATTTGTTTTCCCATCTCTGCTCTCAAATCCCCTGGAACTTAGTCACAGGAGAGGCATTCTGCTTGAGAAACAAAAGACAAAGGCATAGACAAAGGCATTTAAATAATAAAATGTGGAATTCCAATCTCACCACATGAAACACGATACAAAGAATGTTCTAATGTTGAAATACAGGTTTGGCCCAAGAAAGGTACTGGAAATCAAGAACAAATCTCAGTAACTTTTTGTTGTGTTTAGGTCTCCCACTTTTCTCACTCACTAACTTTGGTTGGTTTCATGCCTGTATTTCAGGGTCTCATGGCAATGAGAAAGCTTTGAGTAGCAAATAAAATACCATGCTTTATTCACAGGGAGATTATAACGTTAGTGCCCAACCTACACTCGTCTACTTAATAAGGCTTTAAAATTTGTCTACATTTAAAAATTCTTTAGATCTCCTGGAAGTATCTTTTTAGTAACATGAAGGTTGCATAAAATCATGGTATGGATCCTGAGTCATGGAAATACTCCAAAGATGGAAGGAACACTCTGGATCATTGGGACCTTCATTTCATGGGTGATAAAGGTTACCAGCCTTGACAGCACAGCTGGCCAGGAGTAGGGGTGAGCCTAGGAGCTCAGGTCTCCTCATTTGTATTCTTGCTCTGCCTACTACAGCCAGACAACTTCCATCCCTTCTGCATGCATTCACGCAAAGGTATTTATGTGTGTCAAGCACTGTGCTAGGTGCTGGGGAGTGAACCAGCAGACACAAGGCCTGGCCTCAGGGAGCTTGCACAGGAGGGAAGTTGATTAAACCAAAGTGTCATGAGAGGACCATGAGAGAAGCTGGAGGACCATGCTGTTGTTGGGAATTAGTTTCATGGTCTTATTATAATGACTTTCAAATTTCATGGTGCTGACTTGGGTTTCTGTGGGAATGGTTAGGGATGGAGAGTGGGAGGGAGGTGAATAGTGGATTTCAGAACCCCTCACTTCCTCTTCAGCTAGATCAGCTCCGTATTAGCTTGCATTTGATTGTATCTGAAGAAAAGCCCCATGACTGGAAATAGTGTGAAACCCTGGGCTATCCTAGGGGTGACTGGTAACAACTGAGGATAAATGAGAGAAACTGGATACACTGTTAGTTAGGCTCCAAAAATCAGGCACAGGTTTTCTGCCTATTTCTCAACTGGTGTTGCTCAACCAACTTATCTGTGCATTGCAGGAGTGACACTTGTAGGAAGAGTGACACTTCCTGTGGTTTGCTCCTTATTTTCTGGGAATATAGAAGTTTGGATGGACATGCCAAAGAGATAGAGGGAAATGGGGCACTGCAGCCAAAGTGGAATGCAGTTCCAATTTAGGAGTAAGCCAAATTGTGCATGTTTTTGTTTTTGACTCAATAACTCAAAGAAACCAACCGGAAAGTATCTCCAACTCTGTCATGAAAGTAGATGAAATTTTCATGGTCAATCACTAAGAGATCTCCACTATTGAAATAGAGGTCTCCTTTCTTAAAGACATCTCTCAGTTTTTTCTTCTCCGTCTGAGCACTTCCTCCAGCGTAGCCACTAAAGGGTGTGAGTTGTGTGATTCTGCAAATAAGGAGTCCAACTTCACCTAAGACAGAAGAAAGTAAATTGTTATTTTATGTGATAGCAGTAGGCAAATTTTATTACTAACATTCTCATAAAAGTGTTGCCATACACTCAAAAATGGACATCTTAAAACATGGCCCCTAAATCGACAAATATCATTTTTTAACCTTACAGAGGCTAGTACTAAACCTGTCTTCAACAATGAAAAAATTAAAGACTTTCTTTGTAATTAAAATACACTCAGAAAAATGTAATGCAATGTTATTCAAGTTGCATTTTCAGTTACCCCTCTCCCCTCCTCCTTTTTTTAAAGTAGGCTCCACACTCAGTGTGGAATTCATGACATTGAGATCAAGACCTGACCTGCGATCAAGAGTCGACTGAGCCTCCCAGGTACCCCTTCAGTTACCTTTATTATAAATCATTTATAAAGCTGATAAAACATTGATTTCATTTTCTATGTATGGTAGCAACATTTACATGCTTATCATTTCAATAATTTGCATATATTAGTAGGAATCAGTTTCTGAACTTACAAATGGAAGATATTTTCTCCTTTACCTCAATCTTTAATTTTCCACAACCTAAGACAACTCACAAGTGAGATATCCCCATCATTCCATCTTAATTTTATAGCATTTCCAAGACACAAACTTATAAAATTCTCTTTCAATCTGTTTTGATTGACTATATGCATAGATTTTCCAAGTACTAGATCTTGAACTTCCATATATATTTGTTAGTAAAGTTGATATTAAATTCTCTGAAAAGCAACTGTGTTCAAAATAATTTTTATCCCACTTTACAGAAAATATGTTTATCCCTCATCTAAGCCTAAATCCTGCCAATGGACATTACTCCAGTTATTAAATTAGCCCTGGGCTGAAATTAGCATATAAGGTTTTTTTCCAAACTACTCCCAGATTTTAAAATTTGTGATAGGGGTGCCTGGGTGGCTCAGTTGGTTAAGTGTCTGACTCTTGATTTCAGCTCAGGTCATGATCCCAGGCTCGTGGGATCGAGCCCCGTGTCATGGGATTGAGCCCTGCGTTGGGGCAGAGCCTGTTTGGGATTCTCTCTCTCCCTCTCTCTCTGCCCCTCCCTTGCTTGCACTCCTCCCCCTCCCAAATAAATAAACTTAAAAAAAAGATAAAAAAAATGAACAGGGGGTTTTGAAACAGGTAGGGTATGTCTGAATTCAGATATATAGTAGAGTGGGAGCGACAGAGGTCATGAGAATTTTCAGTTAGCAGCTTTGCATTTTTCACTCCTGGAGAGAAATGTTAAAAAATGCCCAGCTTTGGAGCAAAATAACACAATGATAAGAAGTGGTGAATGCTAAAGAACAAAAACCAAAGAAACCAAAAACCGAACTAACCAAACAAAACTGTTGCCATACAATCCATTGGCAACAAGCTAGCTGAAGGAACTGTCACTATCCATGCACGTGCACGTGTATGTCCATATACATCCTATACATACATATAGACCATACACACAAAGTACAGTATCCCATGTGGCCACACTTGTAATTCTAAAAATGCTAGTATTTTATGGAATAATGATTTACACACATACTTGGACAAATGCACAGTAGTCTAAGCTTGAAGGTAGACCTTGTAAAGCTAACTATAGCTTTGCAACCATGATTACATATCCCTTTCCTCAAAACACTTACCTCATAATTAAGAAGTTAAGCTAGGTTTCAAAGTATAATTATGTTACATGTAGTGGTAAATTAGTATCTTTTGGAATTTCTGTAACTCTTTCTGAGGGTACTTAAAATAAACCTCTTTTATCCCCCCACTCTAAAAATTTTTTTACCATATATTCATTTTAGCAATGATATGCTAGTTCTTAACAGTTACTTGATCAAGTTAAGAAAGGGCACAGGTTAGCTGAGCAAAAATCTACTGTACCTTTGGGAACTCGGATGCAATATCCATTTCCATCTCGGACAGGTTCATCTTTCTCCACATCATATTTAATCAGCTCATAAGTTATGACTTTCTAGCAAAATTAACACATATCATTTTAAATACAAATTCCTTCACATTTTTTCCTTCTTATTGTGGTACAGCATATGTGAAGTACAAAAAGTACATTATCTTTAGTGTCCAGCTTGATAAAATTACATATGGACACATCCATGTAACTACCACCCAGACCAAGAAATAAAACATTTCCAGTACTGTAAAAACTTTCCCTTTGCCCCCTTTCTTTCAAGGTAAACACTATTCTGACTTACCACCATCAATTAGTCTTAAAAAAATTTTTTTTAATGTGTATTTATTTTGAGAGAAAGAGAGATAGAGAGTGAGTAGGGGAGGGGTAGAGAGCTGTCAACACAGAGCCAGACATGGGGCTTGAACTCATGAACTGCGAGATCATGACCTGAGCCAAAGTCAGATGCTTAACTGACTGAGCCATCCAGGTGCCCCACCATCAATTAGTCTTACACTTGAAATAAATGAAATAAGAAATGAAATATATGCCTTTGTGCTGCTGCTTTCACTGAACATAATATCTGTTACTCATCTAGCCATGTTAATGTTTTTTTTCAGTGGTTTATTTTTTATTGCCATGGAATTTTCCTTGCAGGAATATGCCATAATTGATCTATCCTTCTGTTAACTGGCATCTGGACTGTTTCTAGTTTTAGACTATTAAAAATGATGCTATTATGAACACTCTCAATACATGTGTTTTGGTGAACATATCACAATGGATTTTAAAAATCCTATATGCCGCTGTTAGATGATTCATGTTTCCATCTGTTCTCCAATATATTTAAGGTTCAATGGTATAATTATTTCATGCCTATGGCTATAAAATTATTAAAACTCTATTATATTTTACATATACATATTTTACATATTTCAATGGCATAAGAATTTAAATGTATGTAGTGCAGTAAGAGTAATCAGTATATTATTTTCTCAACTCTGCTAATACTCTCTACTATTACTTTCCCTACTAAATATGACAGGATTTAGAAGTAATGATTAGCCATGATTATTGTGTCCATTTCAAATTTTATATTTAATAGTAGCAAATAACCATTACAAGGCAAGTAGCATTCATAGTCAACAAATGGAGGGCTTGTTTATTTGCAAGAGTATAAAAAATTTGGGGCTGGTAACCAATGTTTCTTTCCACATCAGTTGCAGGGGCATCTTCTTCCCTTTCTGCTTCAATTAAAAAATAACTCCTTGTTTTTTGTTTTGTTTTGTTTTGCTTTTATTTTTTGAGAGAGAGAGAGAGAGAGAGAGCGCAAGCCAGGGAGAAGGGCAGAGGGAGAGAGAGAGAGAGAGAGAGAGAGAGAGAATCTTAAGCAGGCTCCATCCTCATCACAGAGCCTGAGGTGGGGCTCAATCCCATGACCCTGGGATCATAACCTGAGCCAAAATCAAGAGCTGGGTGGGTGCTCAATCAACTGAGACACCCAGGCACCCCTCTTCTTGTTTTAAGCAGAAAAACTGACAATAAAACATGGCAGTCCATGGATGAGGAGCAAAGATATATATATATATATATATATATATATATATATATATATATATATATATATATATATATATATAAGAACTATTAATACGTAGCACTGACTTCTAAGGTCCTTAGGTTTGGTTTAAAACAAAAGTTTCGGGGCGCCTGGGTGGCGCAGTTGGTTAAGCGTCCGACTTCAGCCAGGTCACGATCTCGCGGTCCGTGAGTTCGAGCCCCGCGTCGGGCTCTGGGCTGATGGCTCGGAGCCTGGAGCCTGTTTCCGATTCTGTGTCTCCCTCTCTCTCTGCCCCTCCCCCGTTCATGCTCTGTCTCTCTCTGTCCCAAAAATAAAAAATAAAAATAAAAAAAAAATAAATAAAACAAAAGTTTCCTTGAAACTCATCTTCTTGAGGGTCAATAGTAACAACATAGATACCTTGCACCATGTCTCAACTCAACTTTCTGCCCTTTCTTGTTCTGAACTACATTAGACTTGGGTCTCCAGTGTCTGGGCTTGGTACAAGTAGAACTGAAGCTAACTAGAAAAGACTGACTTTATCAGCAGTGGTTCCAGTGGGGAGTAGAAATTGATTCTTAGTCTGTAGCAGCACTGCCCAGTAGAGTTTCTGTGATGATGGAAATGTTCTACATCTGTACTGCTCAACATGGTAGTCACTAAACACAGGTGGCTACTGAGCACTTGAAACATGGCTAGTGTGTGTGAAGCACTGAATTGAAAATTCCATTTACATAATTTAAATTTAAATGGCCACACATAGCTAGTGGCTGCTGCACCGTATGGTTCAGATGTGGAGAGCAGTGGAGGGACCTGCGTGGCACAGGTGTGGCTGTCAATGTCAGAGAGGTTCCCCAGGCTTGAGAATGCCTCATGATAAGGCCCAGATGTGAGGAACAGGATGATAATATCAGTACAGCTAACAATTATTCAAGACTTTATATGACAGGCCTTGGGCTATGTCCTCTAAGAATTTTTTTCAGAAGTTATTTAATTTAATTCTTTCAATAACCTTTTCCCCTTATACTAAATACTGAGTTTGGGCCAAGCACTAGGCCCTACATTTTCTCTTTTTTATTTCTGTTTTCCAAACAATGAAATTGAGGCCTGAGGAACATAAATGACTCGCCCAAGGTCACTCAGGATGCAAGGTGCTGAAATTTTATCTCTTGGGGCAGCTCTCTCATGCACATGCATTGCTATCCTTTGTACTCTGCCCATCAGTCCCTGGGGACACATTGCCTGGGAGCTCTGGTGTATCTGTTCACGGCCAGCTGGGCAGCAAGGGCCGCCAGAGGTGTAATGACAACAGCGATGGCTCACGCATGTGGAGGCTCAGCATCTGCTGAATGTTGCTGGAATTCTGAAAAAAGAGGGGGTCACCTAGAAGACTTCTCAAAAGCAAAAAAAAAAAAAAAAAAAAAAAAAATGCAAAGAGACTGTCTAGAGACCCTAGGCCAGAAGTGACTGTGAGGGAAGAGAGACTGCCATGTAGCTGGCTTACACATAAGAGACAACCGGTGGAGTTTGCAGGCAAATACAAATGTTCGTAAGATCCTAGAACTGGAGTGCATTCCAGTTCTCTCGAAGGTCTACGTAGCAGTTCCTCAACCCTGGCTTTTGGAAAACACTGATGCCTGGGCCCTGCCTCAGAACTACTAAATCCAAAGCTCAGAGGGTGACACCCTGCACCTGCATACATGAAAAACTCCCCAGGTAACTGTGATTTCACAGTGTGTGGTAAACTTATGGAACTGGCAACCTTCTGGAGTTTGGTCACATACGTGTATAAATGGCATCAGGAAGACTTCACATAAGTTGCAGATAGCAAAGGTGTAATAGGTTGTTATTAAGAGAAATTAAGATTTTTAGGGACGCCTGGGTGGCTCAGTCAGTTAAGTGTCCAGCTCTTGACTTCGGCTCAGGTCACGATCTCCCAGTTCATGAGTTTGAGCCCCACATCGGGCTCTGCGCTCACAGCACGTAAATCCTGCTTGAGATTCTCTCTCTCCCTCTCTCTTTGTCCCTCCCCCACTCATGTGCCCTGTTTCTCTCTCTCTCACAATGAAAGGAGAAACTGAAAAAAATTTTTGAAAAAAAAAAAGAGAAATTAAGATTTTAAAATTAAAGGGTCCTGTCACTTTGTGCTCACTGTCATAGAGAAGGAGCAAATCCTCTCTCTTGGTTACATGGATTGGCCATGGCTCTGATGCAGTAAGAAATAACGTCATCATGACATCTCTTAAGACGTGTCTGCATTGGGGCACCTAGGTGGCTCAGTCAGTTAAATGTCCAGCTCTTGGTTTCAGCTCATGTCATGATCTCATGATTTCGTGAGCTTAAGTGCTTTATTGGGCTCTGTGCTGGCAGGGCTGAGCCTGCTTGGGATTCTCTCTCTCCCTCTCTCTCTGCCCCTCCCTACTCATGCTGTCTCTGTCTCTCTCAAAATAAATAAATAAACTTAAAAAAAAAGTCTCTTCATTCTGAAAACTGGCTACATATACTCTCATATTTCAGTGTACTTACTTTCTGTAGGTAGTTTACTCTCCCAACAGCACCAATTTTTCTCGTATAATTCATAAAGCCAATATTGCCTTCAGTGGAAGCGTAGAACTCATAAATGCTAATGTCCCCAAATCTCCTGATGAATTCCCTCCACACATCTCCTCGCAAGCCATTTCCCATTGCCATTCTCACTTTATGGACACGATCATTTGGTTTCTGTGGTAGGAGGAGGAGAGACCATATTGAAACCTCTCTGAAGCCCGTACTTATACACTAGTGATTGCCTTCATGTTTCTACATATTCATGTTGGTTAGGAATTCACCTTTGTGCACATCTTTTCTGTTACTCACACACATAACACCTCCTCCCTGCCAACACATGCAGTTTAAGCCGCCGGCTGGAACTCTGACTTAATAACCAGAAGAATTGGCTTTTTTCATTTTGATTTTTAAGAGGCAAGGTGAGATAATTTGATAGAACTAAGTAATGTCAACATTTAATTCACATCCAATCTGAAGCTAGAACAGTGTGCTGACTGTTTTCTTGATGGAGCTGGTGAATCTCAGTGAACTGTCAGAAAGGAGGAAAGATCTATCGAAGACTGACAATCTGAAGCACAATGTTCACGTGGTGAGGAAGAAGAAAACCGGGAACACGGTGCAAGGAGAGAGGAATGGTTTTCCACAGAGTCATTACTGTGGGGGCCTCAGGGGGCTGGAGAGAAGACTCTTGATCATGTCCTCATTTCACAGATAGACCCAGAGGCAGGTATACAATGAAAATGTCCCAGTGGGATTGGGAAAGGGAAGAGAGAGAGGAAGCTGGCTCCCAGTTGCCTCAGGTGGCCTGGGAGGAATGTGCTTTGCTATAAACACAAATCACAAAGGAAAAGTTGTTTTGAGTGTAAGGAACTGAAAGGACAGCTTGTGTCCCCAAGAGGTGGAGTTAGGACCAGGCTGGTTTCTATGCAACCACAATCATTTATGAGGCACCTAAAAATATGTCCAAACAAGCCCAGAGTAACTTAAATGATGTTTTATATTAATAAGGCAATTTATGTCCTCTAGGAGATCAGAGTCTGGTGGTAGAGAAAGGTAAATAAGTATAATTTTAACTTGAAAATTCTGTAACTCTACGACCTTTAACAGAAAATAGAATGGAATGGGTAAGAGTGCTTGGTAACTAGGCTTCCCCTCTCACATCAAGTGTTAATTTCTTTGATCGGATTGCAATTTGCTTACAAGAGCAAATGTTCTGAAGAGCATTTCCTACATTATTTCCTAATTTGTGAAATCATTGTGAAGTTAGTTTGGAGTAAGAGTTCCTCTTTGAAAAAGAACTGTTGGAATAGAGAGGCTGGTCGTTCTCTGATAAGGGGGAGGGCCTTGGGTGTAGCAGTTAAAAACCAAACCAAAACAAACCTTGGATTGATTTTCATGTGAGAGGAGGTAGTAGGTCAGGAGAGAAGTATAGATGGATTTCATTTCTGAGTAGCTCCTTGGTCAAAAGGCCTGACCTCCTTCAGAAGTCCTAACCAGAGAGGTGGACAGATCCTGGTCACTGGTAAAAACTGGGCCCTTGTGTGGCCTTTCTGAGGAGGAAATGTGTAGGGACCAGGGGTCTCATGCTAGTAGTAGTTCCTAACCAGGGTGTTCAGGAGAGTTACCTGAGAAGCCTTCTGAACCTGCATGAACCTTAGACATTATGACTGAGTGGGAACCTACTGTCTTCATCAGTTCCCTAGGTCACTGAATCTATAGATCTTTCTCAATTTATGATGACATTACATCCCAATTAAGTCACCATCCATTAAAATATTATAAGTCAAAAATGCACTTAATTCACCTAACCTACCGAACATTATAGCTTAACCTAACATACCTTAAATGTGTTGGGAACACGTACATCAGCCTACAGAGCTGGGCAAAATTGTCTAACACAAAGCCTGTTTTATAATACAGTGTTGACTATCTCACGTAATTGATTGGATACTGTGAGAAACAGAATGGCTGTGTGGGTATCAGTGGTTCACCCTCATGATCGTGTGGCTGCCTGGGGGCTGAGGCTCACTGCGGCTGCCCAGTGCCACCAGAGAGTATCGTACCATATATTGCTAGACGGGAAAAGATCAAAATTCAAAACTCAACGTATGGCTTCTACGGAGTGCAGATCACTTTCACACCATTGTAAAGCCAAAAAATCATAGGTCAAACCATTACAAGTTGGGGACCATCTGTATTTCCTTCTATAACCACCAAGTACCTCTAAGCAGGGAGACCCTACGTCTAGTTTGTCGGGGCCAGTCCTGCTTATGCTGTTGTCCTGATGTGCTTATCAATGACATGCTTTCACTCTCAAGTGTCCCCATCTGGATGGTGAATCGCAGGGGCACTCTTCCAGAAGGCACTATTCCCAGTAAGAATTATCAGCTTTTCAGAGACCACCCTCACCCCCCCACAGGGCTATCCCTCATTCCCCCTCTGGGAAGAAAACATCATAAAATATTTGAAGAATACTGACTTTGGCTTAAAAGTAACCTCCAGACCTGGGGCTTACCTGCTCCCAGGCCTGTGTGAGAAGCTCCAAACTAGCATTCCAATGTTTAAACCCAAGACCTTACTAATCCATATGCAGCCCGTAATCACCCTCCTAGTTCCTTTCCTAATGGGTGGTGAACATCTGTCTCCCCCGCTTGGACTGTTAACTCCTCTGAGGCCAAATACATCTCTATATCACCTGCACTGTGTTTTTCCTACAGTGCAATAAAAGAAGGAATAACCTCCACCAGGAAGCCCTCAAGTTCCCTGTCTGACAGTTAATAGCTGGGACATCAGGACACTGGCAGGGCCTGGGGCACAGGGGAGCTGTAGGTGCCTATGGTGCATGGGAAGCAGGCCAGCTTCACAGGTGCAGCTGTCACCTGCGGGTGGCAGTTAGCTGGGTTCAGAGTCACAATACCAACAGCTCAGTTTTCATCATGACCTGAAGGATCTTATTACACCAGCAGGGGATTAAGTCTCTAAGCTGGAAGTGTTTGTGCACACGAAATGAAGGGCCCTGGAGCCTTCTGAGATGTCTGGTTCTCATCTAAGTTTTGCTCACCACTGGTTGAGGGTACCGGGTGTGACTCAAGTCTTCCCTTCCCACAGGAGAAGCAGTGTTTCCTTATCACCAAAGTCACTCCTCAAAGGAGCCGTATTTTAGGTCAAGGGTCACTGGCTCATTTTTTCTTTAACAAGGATCAAACCTTCGATTCCACTTCAGAGGTGAGGGGTCACATGCAAACACACCCTGGGGAGTTAAATCTACACCAGGATTTAATGACCGAAAGGTGACAGGTCAGGGTGCCCAGAGAGGAATGGAAAGCACCAGGTAAATAGAGTAAACAGAAAACATTTATGGAGGGCTTTACTACTACGTGCCAGGTATTTGACCTTTATTGTCTTACTCATGTTTCTACAGAATCATACCGAAATGTGATAGGTAATAACAGTATTTGCCTCAATTATAATCGAGGAAGCAGAGCCTCAAAACGATTAAAATAATTTGCCGGAGATCACACAGGTAACAACACAGTTGCTCCAAGATTCAAATCCAAATCTATGTGACTTAGAGAGAAGTCTTTCCTTTCGTTAAAAAAAAAAAAAAAAGAGGGGCACACACGTGGTTTAACGTTCAACATACTGAAAGGCTTTTAAATGGAGAATGTCACCACCCTCCTTATCTGCCTCCATCCTTTGCATCTATTTTACCATCTGGACGCAGACACCTTCCATTTTTGTAGCTGCTTCCTCTTCTCTCCATTTTCTAAGTTAAATGTTTATTCTGCTATCTTTTGATTCATCACTGTTAGACATTATTTATTGATTTTCTATTGTGCTAGAGGAAGATGAAGCTCTCTATCATCCTCTCCTGTTTTTTCAATATCACAATTATTGGTTAAATCAATTTTCAGTGCTCACATTATTTTGCTCATAATACACTACTAATGAACCAAGGAATATGCCGTGATCAAATTCTTGAGTAAATTGTAATTTTTCCTAGAATTAACTGCCTCCTGCCCCATTGCTTCATGTTCTTAGTTTCGATTCATAGGTCTTTCTTCACCCCCCCAACAGCCTCGAAATACAATGTTCTTTATGGTGAAATCCACCAGATGCTAGAATTTCCTTTTTCAGACCCTTATGCTTCCTTTTAGCCTTCTGCCCCAGTCCAGACTGGTTACCTTCCAGGCCTGGGGATTCCCTTTGTCTCTCTTTCCTGGCTCCTGGCTCCTCAGCTTTCCTCACTCTCCTGTTTGCATGGAACACTTTCCCTAGTAACTTCCTAAAGGAGAGTGTAGAGGAGGTAATTTATTTTGAGACTTTGAAAGTCTGGAAATATTCTTACTGTACACTTGATTGATAATTTTATTGGATATAGAATTCTAGAGAGGCAATACTTTTTACTTAGAATTTTGAAGGCACTGACCTTCCAGCTTCCAGTCTTGCAGCTAACAGTGTTGATGTTGCCAAGTCAAATGTTATTCTTATAGAATCTTTCCTCTCTCTCTCTTTTTTTTTTGGTAGTCTTAAGTTTCATCCTGATGTAGTGTTAAAAGTATTAACTTCACTCATTTTATTGGTACTCCCTGGCTCTTTCAATCTGTCCTACAGTTTTGGAAAATTTTCTTTCCTTTTTAATTTTTTTTATCTTAAAATGCTATTATCTCTTCAGCATTCTTTTTATGTACAAATAGGCTGACCATTACTGTTTTCATTTCACTTTTTAAAAATATTAAAGTTCTATTCCTTCTTTATTTTTTCATTAAAGGATAGCTAACATATAATGTTTTATTAGTTTCAGGTGTACAACAAAGTGATTTGAGAATTCCATACATTACTCATGGTTCACAATTACTGACTATATTCCCTATGCTATACTTTTTGCCTCCATGGCTTTTTTATAGTTTGAATCTCTTACTCCCCTTCATCTATTTCACTTATACCCTTGTTCCTCTCCCTTCTGACAACCACCAGCTTGGTCTCTGTATTTATGATTCTGTTTTCTGCTTTTTTGTTCATTTAGCTTTTTAGATTCTACATGAGTGGAATGATATGGTATTTGTCTTCCTCTGACTGACTTATTTCACTTAGCATTATAGTCTAGGTCCATTCACGTTGCTGCAAATGGCAAGATCTCATTCTTTTTTATAGCTTAGTAATATATATGTATATATATATTATATTATATATGTATATTTTATATATATATATATACACATATCTCATCTTCTTCATCCCTTTATGAAGTTCTCTTGTATTGCTTCTTTGATAATATCCTCCTCTCCATTTTCCCTATTTTATTTTAGTGATTTTCTATTAATTAGATGTTGGACCTCTTGGATTGATCTTCTATTTTCTTATCGTGCCTCCCCTCACATCCATCACTTTATCTTTTCTCCAACTTCAAGGTTTCTCAAGTTTATCTTCCAAACTTTCTATGAATTAAATAATTTAAATCATATTTTTATTTTCAGGAGGTTTTATTAGTTTTTTTTGTAGCATACTATTCTTGTTTCATGGATAGAATATCTCTTCTAACAGCTCTGAGGATATTAATTATAGGTTTTTGGAAGTTTTCTCCAACTCTTTGAGTTGATGCTGTTTCTTCTATTCTTTTGGTGATATTTCATACTGGAGGCTTTCCTCGGGTGTCTGCTGATCCTTGACATCTGTTCATGTTCAGAAGTAAGGCAAGTAAAAGATGTGTGAGCAGCTTTGTGTGCAGAGGCAGTGACTATTGCTAAGCGGGCTGCACGGTCCTGTGACAGGGTAGTTCGACCTGAGGATCAGACTTCTCTGTCTCTTGCTTATAGGCATAAGTTAGCTACGGAGTTCTAGAAGCTATGCAGGGAAAGGGAGCTGGCGGTCTCTCTGGTTAATAAGTAGATATTTACTCAGTCTCTATCTTCAGTGCCTCATCCCTGCTGTCTTCCACTGCCCTCATTCCCTCATCCCTGCTGTCCTTGAGGTTCACAGCTCTTCAAGGTCTTCTCAAGAGAATAAACCTCCTGTCTCCTAAAGGGGTGTGAGAGGGGAGCAGAGGTCCAGCTACTTCTTAGACAGATTTTCCAAAATCCTCCTATTTTCAAGCCTGAAACCTGATCCCATCTCTAGTTGTATTTGGTGCCTCTGATTTCTCAGGTTTCAGGAAGTCACTTGGCTTCCTTCTTGTTGGTACTGAGCTATTAGGTTTCACCTTTCTTAGTATTGTGATGTCAGTGACCTTCATCTTTCAGCTCTCTGTTCTATGTAGTTTCCTGTTGCAATGCCTCTTAGTTTCTAAGAAGTGCAGTTTATATGTCTTTTCCTTGGTCTCCTTGTTTTTGGAAGATTTTCAAGAGGTGAGAAGGCAGAAGGCATTCACCATCTTAAAAAAACAAACAAACTCCTGAGTCCATGATCTTGACAACTAACTTGCTACACTTCAGCCCGGCTCCCTCAGGAGAAAAGAAAGCAGCCACTGGACAGGAATCAAAGGAGGAGCCCCAATTTCTCTGCTTTACCAAAGAGGGCTTTCTCCCTCCAGCATATCTTCCCACTTGTGAAGCCAAAGGGACTGTCTAAAAACACCCTCTCTCCCCATCACTCTTCCATCAAAGGCCCTTTAGTGGTGCTTTGTCATTCACAAGTAAGTCTCAGCAAAGCAAAGCCCTTGTCACCTGGCCCAGCCAACCAGCCTCGCCTCCCGCTACACTGCTTTCAGCTCCCAATATGCCAGACCCTTCCTTCCACTCTGCGTACACTGCTCTGGGTAACCAGAAGCCCTTCTTTAGAAGTGCATGGTTGGAAACCATCTCTGCACCCTTCCAAACTCACCTTCTGGGTAAACTTCTCTGATCCTGCTCTCTTTCCCTCATTTGTTTTTCTGCTTTCTTTCCCTTCCCCCACCCCCTGCCCCTGGCCTGGCCCTGACAGGTCAAACTGGTCACTCTTCCCTCTGTGCTGCTAAATACCCCTCCATTCTGTTTTCTGTCAGAATGGAGGTGATGCAGGGACAGAGATTTTAGGCTGGGAAAGGACCACAGGGGCTACCTAATTTTGGAAGGAAGGCAGATGATGCTAGGGAATTAACAGTAGGGAAGTAAGTTGAGTCTATTCAGTGGACTCAGGGTCCTGGTCTGTCTTCTTTCCCCTTCCAAATTTGACAACTTCTATGTGTGGCCCCTGGAACTCTTTTCTGGTTCCTTATTCCCTCTCCCCTCTGCTCCTCCCACCCTGGCCACATGCCTAGCAAGCAATACAAAACCTCATTTACACCCATCCTACAGCTTCTACCATCCTACTGGAGTAATATTGAGCTTTAGCAGTATCTTGTTCCACCACATATTTTTCCCCTAAATTACATTGTTTTTTTTAGACAACTACACAAACAAAATGGGACATGACAGCTGCACACTGCAGAAAATGAACCAGAGTGGACTTTCACTGTAAACAGGTACGCTGGATGCCAAGTGCCAAATACAACAATGGAAGACAGGTAACACGGTGCAATAATTTTCTACAATCAATAACACCATAAATTCACTAGTCAACAGCTTTGCGAGCCAACTCCCACTCAACCCTACATGAAAGTGATTGACTAGTTTGGATGTCTTCTCTTCTTTCTTCTTTCGTGTCTCTGGGGAAGAATTTTCACTGATTCCTTTGATGATATGTGTGGAGCACCTACTATGAGCTGCACATTCTTTGGTACTGAAGGTAATGATAATAATGGCTACTATTAGTTGATTATTTACTAAGAGCCAGGTACTTTGTACATGCTTTCCGTATACATCATCTCATTTTTGTCTTCACAGCCCCCTAAGAAGTAAGTACTATCATTTACCCTGCTGGATGATGGGGAAATGAGAGTTGAACTATCCTACTCAAACAGTAGAATCGGGTTTCAGACTGCCAATTGCAGAGTCCTGCCTCTTGAGAACTACATTATTGCCTCAGGCTAATGGTGGCTGCCAGTATTTCTCCCTGGTCCTCTGCTCTATCCGAGGAGCTACTGAATATGATTAAGACAAGGGACAAGCCTCCACCCCTCCAACGTTGTCTCAGATTCTCCTGATGAGAAATGCTTTGTCTGTGGAGGGGTGTCATTTGTTTTATCTGCTCAGCTAAGGCAGGAATTGCCTCCCTGATATCCACTGCTTGGGGGGGCTGGTGGTGTTAGCCCTTCCTGTGACAGCCTATTCTAGGCAGCTCTAAGAGCGAGAAACTTTCTGATTATGTTGATCCAGAGCCTTCCACCAAGCATTCTAGTTTTTATCCACGTTGTTTGAGAAGTCCTTTTGACACAGTCTTTCTTTAAGCTCCCTTTAAAGCCCTAGAATTTGGGTTTATTGTGATCTATTTTTTAAAAATTATGGTTAAATACAATTTCCTATCTTACCCATTTAACCAAAAATATGGTTAAATACAATTTCCTATCTTACCCATTTTAAAATGTACAGTTCAGTGGTACTAAATTCATTCATTATGTTGTGCAACCATCACCATGATCCATCTCCAGAACTCTTTCATCTTGTAAAACTGAAACGCTATACTCATTAAACAATAACTCCCTATTCTCCCCTGCTCCTAGTCCCTGGCAATCCACCATTCTACTTTCTGCCTCTATGATTTTGATTACTCTAAGTACCTTATATATGTTGAATCATATGGTATTTGCCTTTTTGTGATAGGCTGTTTCACTTAATATAATGTCCTCAAGGTACATCCATGTTGTAGCATACTGCAGAATCTCCTTCCTTTTTAAGGCTGAATAATATTCCATTGTATGTACATACCATATTTGGTTTGTCCAAATTTGGCTTGGACCTTTGGGTTACTTCCACATTTTAGTTATTATGAGTAATACTGTTATGAACATGAACATACAAATAATTCTTTGAGACCTTGCTTTCAATTCTTTTGGGTATAGGACCCAGAAATGGAATTGATGGATCATATAGTAATTTTATTTTGAATGTTTTGAGGAATTGCCATGTTGTTTTCACAGGGGCTGCACCAGTTACATCCCACCAATAGGATTCTAATTTCTCCACACCCTTATCAATGCTGGTTGTTCGCTGTTATTTATTTATGTTTTTATAGTAGCCATCATAATGAGAATGAAGTGGAATTTGACTGTAGTTTTGATTTGCATTTCCCTAATAATTAGTGATGTGGAGCATTTTTTTCATATGCTTATTGGCCATTGTATGTCTTCTTTGGAGAGATGTCTATTCAAGTCCTTTGTCTATATTTGAATCAGGTTCTTTATTTGTTATTGAGGTCTAGGAGTTCTCTATATATTCTAAATATTAATATCTCATAAGATATGTTATTTGCAAATATTTTCTCCCATTCTGGTTGCTGCACTTTTACTCTGTTGATAGTGTCTTCTGAGGCAGAATTTTGAAACTTTTATGAAGTCCACTTTGTCTATTTTTTCTTTTGATGCCTACGGCTTTGGTGTCACATTCAAGAAATCAGTGCCAAATCCAATGTCATAAAGTTTTATTTCGTGTCTTCTTCCAACAGTTTTATTGTTTTAAGTCTTAAATTTAGGTCTTTTTTTCCAATTTGAGATAATTTTTGTATACGGTATTAGGTAAGAGTCCAACTTCATTCTTTTGCATGTGGATATTCAGTTTTCCCAGTGCTATTTATTGAAAAGATTGGCTGTCCTTTCCCCAGTAAATGGTCTTGGCACCCTTGTCAAAAATCATTTGACAACACATATGAGGGCTTATTTCCGGGCTCTTGATTCTATTCTATCAGTTTACATGTCTGTCTTTATGTTGGTACCATATTGTTTTGATTATTATAGGCTTGTAGAAAGTTTTGAAATTAGGAAGTGTAAATTCCCGAGTTTTGTTCTCTTTGAGGTTGTTTTGGCCATTTGGGGTCCCTATGACTTTTAGGATAAGTTTGTTCTGTTTTTGCAAAAAGTGTCATTGAGATTTTGATAGGAATTGCATTGAATCTATAGGTCACTTTGGGTAGCTGCAACATTATAACAATACTAAATCTTCCAATCTGTGAATATGGGGTGTGTTTTCATTTATTTATATTTTCTTTAATTTCTTTCATCCATGTTTTCTAGTTTTCATTATATGTGTCTTTTACTTCCTTGGTTAAGTTAATCCTTAAGTATCTTATGTCATTGTTTTTTAATGTTATTGTTTTTTGTAATTGTCTTTTCAGATTTTTCATTGTTAGTGTATAGAAATACAACTGATTATTGTGTATTGACTTTGTACCCTGCTACTTTGCCGAATTCATTTATTAGTAAAAACAGTTTTTTGTCTTAAGGATTTTCTATATATAAGCTCCTATCATTTTAAAAAAGTCTTTAACTGAAAGTTTTTTTGAGGTAACTTTGATCATTCCTTACAATTCTTGTAAGTATTTTAAAAACAAACCAGAAATCAGGGGTAGGGGAGAAGCATGAGCAAACAGAAACTCCATATCTACTTCTAGATTTGATATATTCCATGAATTATACAACAAATCAACATATATTTTGAGGATATAAAACCCAAATCACATTTTTTTTTCAGCATCTGAGACAACATTATAAGGAGGGACAAAGGTGGAAGTGTTTATATGTGTGAGTGTGTTTAAGCCTGAAAGAGCTACACAAACATGTTTATTTTCTTCAAGTCGACACACCCTCCCCCAGGAGACTTCTAACTGACAAAGGGGTGCCTTTGAGGCCGAGAAGAAAAGCCAAACAGAAGGGCTCCATACGGATTTCTGAGTTTTAATAGAGAGGCATGCAATCTTGAAGGCCAGATGGGATACTAATGTGAAAAAAATTCAATAATGACATCAACAGAAATTGCTGTGGGAAAGGTCCTAATCCAGCTCATAGCTAATTATGATGCTCATGAAGCTGTTGAATCTGCTGTCCAAATCAGAATAATATGTGCTAAGCCTAAACATTTCAGGGGGAACATATTACCTCTCTTAAGTTAATCATACATCTTTCAGGGGCCAGAATTTAGAGGTTCATTCAACAGAGTTTGTTGATGCCCAGAACGTGCTGGATGCACATCTCAGTGCTGGAGATCTGGCAGTGAACAAAGCCCCTGGTGCATGGAATGTTCATTTAACTGGGGGAGATAGACAATTGTCATATAAACCTGTACTATGTCAGGAGGGACAGTACCCACCCATGAGAGGGATGGTAAGGGATGAGGTGATATATTTGTTAATTAGTAGGAGGGGCCTCTATGATGAGCTGATCTGTGGGCAAAGACTGAATGAAGTGAGGAGAGGAAGAACCGGGGCAGGAGCATCCTAGATTCCTTTCCAAGTCACACAGTAGCTGTTATACAAGTTGAACATAACAGGTGCTTCTAAATAGCAATTTATCAACTTAGTGATCCTCTGAGTTTGCTGTCTTACAATGATTGAAAGGACTAAAAGAAGCAGAATCTGCCGAGTTTACTGCATTGTCTGGTCTATGGTTCTCAACTGGAGTTGATTTTGCCTGCCAGGGGACATCTGGCAATGTCTGAAGACATTCTGATTATCAAAGCCTGGGAGGAGGGAGAAGGTACTATGGCCATGTCCTGTGTAAACGCCAAAGATGCAACTAAACATCTATAGTGCACTGAATAACTCCATACAGCAAATAATGAATGGGCCCCAAATGTCAGCAGTGTCACCACTGAGAAACCTTGATTTGGCCTCCAGAAAGGCTGCCAGACCTCTGATGAGAGTGGAGGGACCAGGAAGGAGAAGTTCTTTCGAACAGCCCCATCAAGACATCTGGACGTCTGCAAACAGAGTAGATCCAAGGCCTCTGGAGTAACTTTGGGCGTCTGCTCCCAGCTTGTTGACAGACTTAGTCAAATGGTTTCAAAGCCACAAGGGGATTTTTTAATCAACATTAAGTAAAAATTTCCTGTGTGTCTTGTGGTATAAGACAAGTAAGGATGCAAGATGTGGTCCCTGCCATCAAAGTCTTTATAGCTTAGGGGGAAAAAAAGGTATGAAGACAAACACTTACAATGTGACAAGGGCCACAAAGGGGTAGAAATCAAATGATGCAAGGGAAGGGAGTGATGACTTTTGTCGGAGTGACCAAACAGGTTTAACATAGGAGGTATCATTTGAACTGGGCTTTGACAGTGAGAAGGCTTTAAACAAATAGGGAAGTGGAGGATATGTTAGACAGAGGGCGAGATGTGAAAACAGGTAAAAAGGTAGGGAATAATAATATTAACAGCAACTGCCACCTAGTAAATCCTCTCTATATGATAGGTGTGGTGCCAAGCACTTTATCATGACACACAATTGTAGTCTACACTGAAAACTGATAGATGTGTGAGAAGCAGCTGAAACCTAGCATGACCAAAGTTACTTGAATTTCTATCTTATTCATTTCAAAATGAATGAAGCAAAATGAATGAAGCATTACCTGGGGTGAGTTGCATAAATACCGAAGAAGTTCACCAATATACTGAATGACAGTGACATTATATTTTCTGCAGTCATCCCAAAACTGGCTGGCTGAAAATTTGTTCCGCAAAACAAGAGTAGCACCTACAGAGAAGTGTATATAAAGTGTTAATAAAGAGATGCTACAAAAAACTCCCTGGTTATATTTGTCATTTTTGAAAGGTAGAACTTTAAATGTGAATTATATTCACAAACAAGTTTTGAGTATCAATTAGATTCAATACAAAAATGAATAAGACATGGTTTAGGATAAAACCAGGCTTTAACCAGGATAAAAACAGAGGCTTTCAATCTAGTGAGGGAAAAGACACATACAAACATCTTTCTAATAAAAGTCAGTGTGCAATAAATAAGAGTTTCAAATGAATCTCTAAGGGAATGTGAACATGAGTGTGTGTGTGTGTGTGTGTGTGTGTGTGTGTGTGTGTGTGTGTATGTATTAATTCTGCTTGGGGGCAAGGGCTGAGAAAGGCATATTTTGGAAGAGGTAGATCTGAATTGTGTCTTGAGCAATGAATATGAATAAAGGTAAGAGAATTCCAGGCAGAGGAAACAGTATGAAACAAAAAGATAGGACAGTCCAGAAGGCTTGGAAGATAGCCAAGACTCAGTTGGCCTGTAACTGGAGTGGTAAACAGGGGGTGGCTCATGGGAGATGAGCCTAGAGAAGCAGCAAGGGGTGCCATCATGAAGAACTTGGAAGTGCCAGGTGGAGGAGTCAGACTTAACTTTGCAGGCAATGGAGAGCCAAGGTCTTGAACAAGCAGGAAATCTATTCTTTGATGGGTGAGGTAGACATAATAATGGTTCCCAAAGATGTCCATGTTCTAATCCATACAACCTGTGAACATTCTACCTTACATGGCAAAAAGAACTGTGTAGATATGATTAAGTTAAGGATTCTGAGATGGGAAGATCATCCTGGATAACCTGGGTGGGCCCAAGGTAATCATAAATGGCCTTCTAACAGGAAGGCAGGCAGGTCAAGGGCAGAAGGGGATGGATGCAGAAACAAAAGGCTGGAGGAATGTATTGTGAAGACAGCAAAAGTGGCCACAAGCCAAAGAATGCAGGCAGCTTCTAGAAGCTGGAGAAAGCAAGTAAATGGACTCTTTCCTAGAACTTCCAAAAGGGATACAGCTCTGTAGACACCTGGATTATAGGACTTCTGACTTTCAAAACAGAGAAAAAAATTATGTTGTTTTCAAGCCACTAAGTTTGTGGTAATTTGTTATAATAGCAATAGAGAAAGATGGGTAAAAAAATATATATCAATGTGAAACTATATCATATTACAATGGGTAAAAATAATATATATCACACCCAACCAAATTATAGTCATAAGATGTAGTAAAGTGAAATAAAAACATCTCAGAAATACTTTTTCATGCTCTTAGTTTAGCTTTACTCCTAAATATACAAGAGTGTGATGTTTTAGAAGAGGAAAAGATTTTTTAAATATGATTTTTTCTTCCTTAGAATGTATCTTTGGTGCTTAAGCAAATGTGTGAGCAGTGAATTAGTACCTTTGGGAGCCTCAGAGTTCCCCAGTTCTTGAAGAGCCCAGCTATATGATCAGGCCCAGTCAGTTGTTCCTGGCTGATGTGGAGGCTGGTGCTGAGGCTGGGGTAAGTATTTTACAGCTGATCAATAAGTTGATGAGGGAAAAAGATAGAGGCTTGGGCCATCATGCATGCATTTATATATGTATGTGGATATATGTTATTATATATACATATATGAGTATTTAAAAGGAAATGCCGCACGGGGGAAAAATTAAGTTGTTTTTTTTACTTAGAGAGTTAGAGATGGCTTTCTGGAAGAGGTGGACATTGGACTGAATCTTAATGTATACAAGTGGCATAAAGCCTACTGAAAGGAAAAAAATGGCAACTCTAATTTGAATGGCAACATTTCAGAAAGAAAGAGAAGAGATGGAAAGCAAGGTATTCTGACCAGAGCTGAGGAGTTGCGCAAGGGGGGAAGAACAAAGTAGGATGGGGACGGCTAAGGGAGAAGTTTACATCAGATGCAGATGGAGATCCACATGCAGATTTCGGAAGACATAAATGACAGAGGGGAATTATTTATGGAACTTAAGAATCAAGTGTCTTAACTTGGATAAAAATGTTTTAAAGAAGTTTCCTCCTTGATATCTTGAACATCTGTAGCATTATTTATCAGACAAGCAGGCACGAGGAAATAGAAATGATTCTAGATACTTGCTGGTGATACGTGAGCCAAATAGCTTTGCTGTTAACATTGAATTAAACGCTGTCCCTGGCAGACAGGAAAGTAGGCAAATTTTGTATTACTTTCCCTGTTGAGCACATATGAATGTGTACTGGACTCCAGTGCCTTGTTGAGAGAAAAGTCTTACCAGTCATGATACATCCATGGAGGCCGATCATAAGCGCAGCACTGTGGTACAAGGGCAGGGTGGTATAGATGACATCATCTTTCCTAACTTTGCTTGCAGTGGCAAGGCTAGCTCCATACCATAGGCGATAGTGATTGATCTTGGCAGCTTTCGGGAGACCTTTGCAAAGATACAAGAGAAGGCATGCGTGAGTCAGGATGGAATCATTCACAGACCAGTGGTCTGGAAGAGAGATCTGGCTTAGGCAAATCCATCATCCAGTGGTTAGAGAATGCAGAGGAGAGGGCCATGACTGGTTACATCAAGAGCCAGTAAATTTCTTCTGTAAAAGACCAGATAGTCAATGTTTTAGGCTTTGTAGGGTCATACAGCCTCTGTTAAAACTACTCAACTCTACTATTATAGCCAATAGCAGCCAACCACAGAAAGGAATGAATGCGGTTGTGTTCTGATAAAGCTCTATTTACAAAATCAGGTTGGGAGGGGCTGTATTTGGCACACAGACCATAGCTTGTTGACACCTGAGTTAGATGTAATTAGAAGAAAAAGGCATGAATGTCTATCAAATTTTTGTTTTGTGCCTACCACCTTGTAAGGTATTTTCAAATTTCGTTTAGTTCTCATAATTAACAAGGTAAGTAAAATTATATTCTTTAATCCACAGATGAGAAGGCTGAGATTCAGAGACATTAAATAGCTTATTCCATTCCCATCACTTTCCTTCATAATCACTTTTATGCATTCTTTAAGTATTGTTCTAGAATTTCTTTATATAAATATAAGCAAATATGAAGAGTTGCTTATTTGTTCTTGCCCTTTCTCCACCCAGGGGCACCTGGGTGGGTCAGTCAGCTAAATGTCCAACTCTTGATTTTGGCTCAGGTCTTGATCTCACAGTTTGTAAGTTTGAGCCCCACCTCTGGCTCTGCGCTGACAGCACAGAGCTTGCTTGGAATTCTCTCTTTCCTGGGGTGCCTGGGTGGCTCAGTCTGTTGAGTGTCCGACCTCAGCTCAGGTCACGATTTAGCGGTCTGTGAGTTCGAGCCCCGCATCAGGCTCTGGGCTGATGACTCAGAGCCTGGAGCCTGCTTCCGATTCTGTGTCTCCCTCTCTGTCTGTGCCTCCCCCGTTCATGCTCTGTCTCTCTCTGTCTCAAAAATAAATAAATGTTAACAAAAAGAAATTTAAAAAAAAAAAAGAAAATTATTAAAAAAAAAAAAAAGGAATTCTCTTTTTCCTTCCCCCTCTGACTCTCCCTACTTTCTCTGTCTCTCTCAAAGTAAATAACCTTAAAAAATTCACACCTTTCTGCACTTTCTCCCCCTTCTACTTAGCAATGTATGGTAGAAAACTGTCCATATTTATACAAAGAAATTTCCCTTACTTATTTATTCATTCATTTATTCTTCCCCTCTCTCCCTCCCTCCCTCTCTCTCAGTTGCATCAAGTCCTTTGTATGTTGCATTGCATTATAATTTATTTAACTATTTGGCTATTTCAAATGATGCTGTAGTGAATAGCCTGGTCCACATGGTAGTTTGCAGTATGAACGATGCTGTATTTGTAGGATAAACTTGCTGAAGTGAGATTGCAGGGTCAAAAGATAAACATCTTTTGTCATTTTGATAGGTATTGCCACATTGAGAGTTATGGGGGCTGTCCCCATTCACTCTCCCACCAGCAATATCTGGGTGTACCTGTTCCTCATAGCCCTGCCTAGGTATGCTCTCAAATATTGGAATTTTTGCCAGTCTGAAAGGTGAAAAATGGTATCTCAGTGTAGTTTCGGTATATTTGCAATTTCTTTCATGTAATTTATGTCACTTTTTTGGTAAGACTGTATTAAAAGGATATATTTATATTGTACCCAGGGAAGGGTGCCTGGGTGGTTCAGTCAGTTAAGTGTCCGACTTCCACTCGCAGTTCGTGAGTTCAAGCCCTGTGACGGGCTCTGTGCTGACAGCTCAGAGCCTGGAGCCTACTTCGGATTTTGTGTCTCCCTCTCTCTCTGCCCCTCCCCCACTCACAGTCTGCCTGTCTCTCTCAAAAGTGAATAAACATTAAAAAAAATTATGTTGCTTCCCAGGGGAAGTCAGTTTAGTGGGGGGAGGGCACAAAGCCATTACTAAGGAGCTGGGGCTAGAGGTTAAGACCTGAGTGGGTAAATGGACGTTGTGAACAGGAAGATAGTTCTCTGCAGACTCAGACCCTTCCATATTTGATGGTGCCTTTGATCGGTATTGCCTAAGAAACAGCCATTCATTATAAGGCAAAGCAGTATGTCCAGCACACTACCATAATTGTAAACACAATTCAAAATTCATTTTCTTTGACAGAGGGCCAGTGGCATTGTGTCAGTATCAATGGCCCATTCTACACTAATACGAAGACATAGAAGAAGGCATCAATAAATCAACTGTATCCATGGAAAAGAATTGTCTGGATAGTAAAAGCTCTATAGTATATTTTTAAAAATGAAATATATAGCCTTTGCTGCTTTGAAGTACTTTCAAAAATTTCCTAATTTAAGATTTTGTGTTAGTGAAGAAATACGAATGTTTGGTGGGTATTATGTAATTTTGTGCTAAGGACTGTGAGGAACTTTGTTCTCCAACTGATTAAATGAGTTCTTTTAAGTAATCTTTACCAGAGTAACTTAGCAAATATTTTACTCAGAGATAAGGAGAGAAGTTAATACACACCAAACCATTTATCTTCCAATTAAATATAAATTCTGAATTGCGGGATTAAATTAAGGAGTGTCCATTCTCTTTTCCTGTAAAAAAATTTTTTAAACGTTTATTTATTATTGAGAGACAGAGAGAGACAAAGCACAAGCATGGGAGGGGCAGAGAGAGGGGGAGACACAGAATCTGAAGCAGGCTGCAGCCTCTGAGCTGTCAGCACAGAGCCTGACACAGGGCTTGAATTTACCAACCATGAGATCATGACCTGAGCTGAAGTCGGAGGCTTAACCGACTGAGCCACCCAGGTGCCCCTCCATTCTCTTTTTCTCCCTAAAATGGATTTTATATCTGACTGCTAAAACCTGCAGATCTACTAAATGGGTTTTATATTTGACTGCTAAAACCTGCAGACCAACCTGCAGGTCTAATGTCTGGCATTAAGACAAGAACTCCTTGTCAGTAACCAAGGACTCCGTTTTTCTCAATCATTTCCCAAAGGTTACAATTAAATTTTACCATTCTATTAAGAAATGAGGGTAGAAGTCTCATATATTGAGGTACTATCTGTACATAGGGGAAGCATTTGGTTAACTATGTCATTCCACCATTCTGTTGGCATGCTAGGATATAACTGCCGGCAGATGGAAAAAGGATGGACATGCTTTGGGCATTGGTTTTAATATGCCATTCCCAATCTCCCTTCTTCATTTACTTAAAGAAAACACTAAGTGAAAGTGATTGTATGAAGGGAAGTTGACATTCAGGTCTGAAAACTGGGAGAGCAGATGGGTGCCGAGGGCCTGTTAAGGTGAAGGAGGGAGTGTTTATAGGCTGGTGTTGAGATAAAAGGCTCAAAGGAAACCTTAGCTTTACCTATAATCAGTTAGAGTGTTCTACAAGGAAACTCATGTGTGCGTTACCTTAAGTTAAAATTTTAATCAAAAGAGAGAAGATTCACATATTCAGTTTTCCAATATTAGTAATAATGGTTAGCATGCTGGTACTGGCTTCCTGTCCTCCTTCTAACTATATCCCTCAGGCCTCATATTATTAACATTTTCATAATGTTTTCCCTGGCCTATATTAGGCAGACACCACATATCTGTTAAATGGAAGAACTGGGCAGTATTGTGGCAGAGAGGTCAGATTTATGAGCTGTGGAGTCAGCCTACCAAGGTGAATCTTGACACTTCTATCTGTCTTGAGAAGTTCTTACCCTCTCAGTTTCTGGATTGGTAAAATGGGAATAAGATTGGTATCTGTCTTAAGGATGGTAGGAGAATTGTATGAACATAGACCATAAAGCTCATAGGAGAGTGGATAGTGCATTCTATCTTTAATAGTGCATGTTCTATATAGCAATGTTCCAATAACACTGTTAATTGGCAGTGTTTTCTCTTAGTGGCTCATAAAGTTATGGTGCAGCTTACAGTTGAAGATATCCTAGACTGGATGAAATACACTATTTTAGGCCCTGGGCTACAGCCATCCTATACCCACAGCACCAAGTCAGTGTTGCATGGGAAGATAGCGGTAAAAACATTTATGTAAAATACAACCCCATTATTGTCCAAATGTCTTCTTTAGAGTCCCATTAATAATTGGTTATACATTATGTGTGGACTTGGAATATAATATAATAAAAATCCAACAATCATTTAAAACTTCCAAAAACCTATTCAGTGCCAAATTTCATCCATCCTCACAATTATTTTTGTATTTCTTGCTTAACCTATTTATCTGTTCTACATACCAACTAGGGGGAAATATGTGTAGCCTGGGCAAACCCAAATAGGATTATATGCTATGAAATAAGATCAGTTCCCACAGGTGAAAGAGCTAAATCCTCTAAGTATTAGTTATTGGGTAAGTTTTGCCAAAGGAAAAGACCATTTGAAAACCTAACCCAACCTTTAACTCCTTCAGGATAGGTCCATTTCTTTGAGAATCCTCTCTTTATTTTTACCTGTGGTTCCAGAAGTATAAATGTATAAGGCAGGACTGGAAAAAGTGACTTCAGACCTCCACGACTCTGGAATAGGTTCTGTTGACACTTCATCCACTTTGTCCAGTAAAGATTCAACCCCATCCGTGTTAGAAGTTCTGCTCACATAATAGATGGACACATTATCTTTTTTCAGGCTTGGTAGCACCTCTTCCACAGCTTCTTGTAGTTCTTAATAAGGAAAAAAAAAATCCAAACACATTAAATTAGTCCACTTTAAAAAGTTCTATTAGTATAACAAGCCTCACAGTAATTATGTTTTTGGCATAATTTTTGCTGAACTGTGTAGACATGACAAGTGGAGCTTATAGTCACGTGATATTAAACATGGAATTTGCTACATGTGAAAAATATCACAAGATTTCAAAGTTTGAGGGAAGGCTAGGTTTTAATGGTTTCATAAGTGGCAGATAGTTGGTTGAAATCTGTACAAATGGACATGTGGATAAAAACCAAGATATATAAGCATATAACTTATAAGTATATCTGGTATACATCTCAAAATACTCCAGAAATGAATTTGGTTATTCCTAATATATGTGTCCCCTAGTGATGAAAAAGAAAAAAAGACAATTTTAAGGTAGGAGACGAGGAATGAAAACAAGGCAGCCATGCTAACTAAGATGATAGAAGTGAACTTTATATAATATATGTGTGTGTGTGTATATATATATACACACACACACACACACACACACATATATATTAATGTTTATTTTTGAGAGAGAGAGACAGAGCACAAGTGGGGGAGGGGCAGAGAAAGAGGGAGACACAGAATCTGAAGCAGGCTCCAGGCTCTGAGCTGTCTGCACAGAGCCTGATGCAGGGCTTGAACCCATGAACTGCGAGATTATGACCTGAGTCGAAGTCAGATGCTTAACTGACTGAGCCACCCAGGTGCCCCAACATATATATATATATATATATATATATATATATATATATATATATATATATATATATTTAACATATATATTTAACATATCAGTAACAAATAGTTCCCCAAGGAAGGTTCAGCTTATCTGAGAAATAACCTCCAAATTTCATAAGCACATTTTCTGGTATGAGAAAAAAACAGGACTGATTAGCATGTTTTTCAAACCATAGGGCACAGTACAATAGTGGGTTTTTAAAATCATTTGAAGTGACCAGCATTAAAAAAAATTAAAATAGGGGCGCCTGGGTGGCGCAGTCGGTTAAGCGTCCGACTTCAGCCAGGTCACCATCTCGCGGTCCGGGAGTTCGAGCCCCGCGTCGGGCTCTGGGCTGATGGCTCGGAGCCTGGAGCCTGTTTCCGATTCTGTGTCTCCCTCTCTCTCTGCCCCTCCCCCGTTCATGCTCTGTCTCTCTCTGTCCCAAAAATAAATAAAAAACGTTGAAAAAAATTAAAAGAAAATTAAAATAGAAGGAAATATAAATTTTCAGAGTGTATCACACAGAGTAAGAGGGAAGTATCAGTTTTTTAAAAATTTGTTTCAGTTATGTGGGTGTCTGGGTACTGGGCCACAGACAAATATATTTTTTACTATAGGTCAATGCCAAAAAAAACCTTCATGTTTGCTACTCAATTTATGTTAAATTTATGCCCTTAAATCACCTTCATGTTTGCTACTCAATTTATGTTAAATTTATGCCCTTAAATCACAAGATGAGATGACCTTTAAGTTTACTTATCTTGAACTTGTGATAGCTGAGGTGAATATACTTAATAGGAAGGTGACCCAATACCGGAAGGAATTACCTTGGGTAGGCTATACCTAATGCATCCTATATACTTTGTTTTTCAGATGTTTATATATGATGTCTCCATCAAAACAAAAAATATCATCTGGACAGATGCATTAAAAAAAATTTCAGGGGCGCCTGGGTGGCGCAGTCGGTTAAGCGTCCGACTTCAGCCAGGTCACGATCTCGCGGTCCGTGAGTTCGAGCCCCGCATCAGGCTCTGGGCTGATGGCTCAGAGCCTGGAGCCTGTTTCCAATTCTGTGTCTCCCTCTCTCTCTGCTCCTCCCCCGTTCATGCTCTGTCTCTCTCTGTCCCAAAAATAAATAAACGTTGAAAAAAAAATTAAAAAAAAAATTTCAAAACATTTTAACCAGAGGACTCATGCACATGGTAAAAATCAATCAAAGAGTACAAAAGAGTCTATAATAAAGATCAACAGTCCCTTACCCCATCCCTCTTAACAACTAAACCTGCTGCCTAGAGGCACAATCACTTTTCATTTTTTTTAAACCTGTGTCTTGTAACAGTCACTTGTCTGTCACCAAACAATGTGCTTTTCCTGCTACCTTGGGACCTACCAATTTTGATCCCCACCCTTATTTTACCCTTGTCCACTCCCAACAATTACTATCTCCACTTTATGTTGTCTAGGTTAATAGTATGTACATCTATTCTGAGGCTGTAATTCCATCTTCCCAGCTTTGTTTATGGGTTGGTTCTAGAAGCTGAACACCAATAATCAGGATCAACAAGATTATAACTATGTAAATATTATTCACTGCAGAAGTAACACACTATAATCATACTTCCTGAGTTTTCTCCTGGAGTTTCTATTGGCTATCATTCTTTTATTATTATTTATTATTATTTATTTTTATTTTTAGAAAGAGAGAGAGAGAGAGAAAGTGTGCGCACGTGAGCGCTCAAGTTGGACAGTGGCAGAGAGAGAAAGAGAAAGAGAATCTCAAGCAGGTTGCACACTAGCACAGAGCCTGATGCATGCTCAATCTTAGGACCATGAGATCATGACTTGAGCCGAAATCAAGAGTCAGATGCTCAACTGACTAAGCCACCCAGGCACCCGTGGCCACCATTCTTCAATAAACTATTTGCCTCAAATATTTTTTTAACCTCCATCAGATCAGCTTCTCCCCCTTTTGGCCCCTTGAACTTCCGTTCTCCTTTTCTACTCTTTTATTTTAACAGGTTCCTTCAGCACTTCAAAATATTAACCAAAAATATGACTGTTATAAAAACACCCCATTCCTTGCCACTGCCTTGGTCCAGATCCTCATTATTTCCTACTTTGATCATCCCATTAGCCTCCTGATCAATCTCCTTATCTCTAATGTTTCCTTGCTTCCAACTGATCAGCTACACTATGGCTTCTTGTTACTGCCCTGTTCAGAATCTTTCAATGGCTGCTCATCCTTTGTGGTGAGTCCACTCTCCTTACGCAACATGTGAGGTCCCGAGCTCATTCACAGTCTAACCCCTGGGGACTTTTCTGATGTCATCTCTTAGTACCATCTCTTGTCCCCTTTCCTTTAATTACACTGATCTATGTGAACGGAATGTACCCATATCCTCACATCTCATGGCCTTTGTTCAAATGGTTTTACCTGCTTTGAGTGCCCTCCTACATCCAGGTCACCTGGAAAACTCCAGCTCACCCTTCAAGACTCACCCTTGGTGACACTTCTCTCTGTTGCCTTCCCTCCCTCTACAAAGTGAGGTGCTCCCACAGGGGCCTGCATATACTTCTGGCAGAGTAGTTAGTACATAGTACAACTTGCTCGTTCTTTTTCTCCTCTATTAGTGAAAACTTTGAGATTAAGGATCATAACTTAATCCTCTTCACATAGTCAACAGTAGTGAGTGCTCAACAAGTGCTTGTAATTCAAAGAATGTGCACAAAGGATTGTGTTTGTGTGGAAGAGACAGAGGAATAAACTAAAGTTGTTGATTTAAAAAAAATTTTTTTAACATTTACTTATTATTGAGAGACAGAGAGAGACAGAGAACGAGCAGGGGAGGGGCCAAGAGATGGGGAGACACAGAGTCAGAATCAGGCTTCAAGCTCCGAGCTGTCAGCACAGAGCCCAATGTGGGGCTCCAACTCACAAACCGCGAGATCATGACCTGAGCTGAAGTCAGACACTTAACCAACGGAGCCACCCAGGCGCCCCTAAAGCTGTTGATTTTAAAGGATTCAGATCTTACAATACTATGAGTTGATAAACCTCTAATAAAATATAATGCACAATGAAATAATTATTATAATACAGATATGCCTTGCATACAAGGGCCCAGACCAATAAATTAAAAATGACAACAACAATTGCTACTTCAAGAATTAAGAAATCTCCTCCCTCTTTCCCTTCCCTCCCTCCCTCCTCTGAGGCTATATACTTAAATACTGTGTTATAAGTTACCTGGATTAGTCTTTCTTCTCTCCCTCCCTCTTTCCCAACATTTATTCAATATCTATCTAAAGGGTGCTCCCTATGTACCAGGCATGGTACTAAGCACTGGATATAACAGTGAACAAAACTGATACTGTCCCTGTTTCTATAGAGCCTAATGGGGGAGGAAATCATCCATTAAAATAAGGTGTCCTAGGTGTCACAATAGGGGTTATGATGTTTGGGGAGGAACACAAAGACAGCCCAGAGGCAGGATCATCTAAATGGAGACCTGAAAGATAAACAGGAATTGGCAACAAGTTGAAGATCAACTGAGATTGGCTGTGCCTGTTTCTAGCAGAGGGAACAGCTTATGTAAAGGCTGGGGGGCACACAACATAGTACCAAAGTAACTAAGAGGCTAAAGCTGACTGGAGTGTAGAACAGGAGGGAAGAAGGTTGGAAGAAGAGGCTGGGATGGGGGCAGGGCCCAAGTCCCTGATGTAAGTCAGGCAAATGGACTGCGTGGAAGACCATGATAAATTTTTCAGCATGAAATTTACATTCCATTTTTTAAAAAAGGAAAAAGAAAATGTAATTAAGCAGGTGTCATGCTTGATTACAGTTCAAGCAATTCGGTGTCATATATCTTCTACTACATTCATCTTCCTACCCTACCAAACATTTAGTTTGTAATACTGTTCGGAGAAGGCATCTCAGCTGTAGGGAAGGCCACTGACCTTGCCCAACACAATTTCCCTACATGTCCTCTGGGCTGCTGGTGTACAATTAGCATTTGGGCATTGACCTGAGGGTCCAGTGACTCACCAACCATATTGGACACACCTAACATGTCCAATTGTAGCAGCCTTTCTTCCCCTAGAGATGCTGCTATAAAACTGAAATTTGAAAGGAAATTCTGGAAGTGAATATCAGTTATTAACTATCTCTTTGTTATTTAGTGTCTTTCCTTAAGCTTTTTATGACTACATTTGGACATACATGTTTTCCCCTTCACAGATTTTTTTATGTAGGGCGTGTGTGTGTGTTAATTCTTACCATAAAGTCTGCTTACTTAAAAGTGGCAATCAACCACTTGGATACAAAAGCTCAAATAATTCTACTTGGCACAGGTTGAGTTGCTGGGAACTCTGGGTTTTGAGATTTACATGCAGGAATGTTCTTGGGAATGACATCTGTGAGGCTGTAAGAGAAGCGGACTGGATAGAGGGAAAGTTGAACAGTGATGCAGTCACATAGGGGACTCGCTCAACTGATCCTCTGATCCTATGGGGACTCTGGGCCTGGAATGGCCCTTCAGGATTGTTCCAAACTAAGGAAAGTGGGCTATACTTTCACCCCTGCCCATGAACCAGTCACTGGATGCAGGAGGCGTGGGGGGGGGGGGGGGCGGGAGGAGGGTAGGGTAGTGCTTAACCTTGGGCACAGTGGCTCTTTTTAAGCAAGGGCAAATCCTGGAAGTGGTCTCAGCTGAGAACTTTAGCTGCCAATGCTCCCAACAGATAAGGAATGAGCATCTCAGTCCTGAGAGGGGATTTGGGTAGTCTATCACAGCATCCACTATACATTGCATCCTTACTGATAGCAAAGCCCTTACATTTTTCATTTGTATAGACCAATTTGTAGAGTAGCTTTACACAATTTATGTCATAATTTTCACAAGAACCCTGTGGTAAAGATACAGTAACCCAATTTCTACAAATGGGGACAGAAGCTCAGTGAGTCTATGTATGAAAAGACAGATACAAAATGAACAGAAATATACTGGGTTTATAGGATTCCTGTCTCCTTATATCAGCCATTCAGGTTAAAGTTTTGAAAGACGGCTTTACTTTTTAGAAGATGCTGCCTATTTGACCTTCTGCTCAGTACTTGTTAAACGAAGCATGCCTTTGAAGAGTACTACTGACAATCTCTTGTTCATGTTCTTTGAAAAGCATAGCCTTGAGCTTTATTAAAAGCTTGGGTGTGAAAAAGTATTCACAGAAAGTTATCTCAGTGGTGTAGAGCAGACCTGTTGATTCCTCAATGGTCTGGTTTTAAGCAATGGATTGAAATAGAACCTCAGAGAAAGCAGTGCATACTGGAGTGATGGAAAATTGAGTGATTACCACATTTCTCCTCCCTTCCTTAAAATCTATCTTGTTAAAAAAAAAAAAAAAGAAATCAAGATAGCATATGAAGTTTCTCTGCTTTTTTTTTTTTTTTTTAATAAAAGAAGAAGAAATTTATGAATACCTGGGCCCATTCTTAGAAAGTGGGGAGAGAGGGCAGGTGGCGAGCTGAACCAATCTTCACCACTGAGCTGGTAAGATGCTACTGGCTAACTCTGCAGCTTTCTGCTAGGAAAGGCATTTAATCTAGAGGCTTGTTCTGCTACTCCATTGCCTCATTGAATGGGTATCTGACAGAGTTAAATCAAACACCCCAGAAATGCTTATCAATAAAGTGGGACCTGAAAAGGAGGCAATGAAAGGAAATGTGTTTTGATCAAAGTTCTAGGATGATTGTGAAATGGTTGGTAGATGGGCAAGTCAGGATTGAAGGCTTTACCTTTTCTTCATTCAAAAAGGCACCTGAAACACAAACTGGTTCTTGACAGCCCTTGGAGACAGTCTGAAAACAGCCTTTCAAATGCCATTGGTAACTGTGATTTTGCATTTTTAGCATAGGCAGTTTGGAATTATCACATTTAAGAACCCATTGTCTGGTCTGTACATCGACAAGGTACGAGTTAGAACACCTTCAGATAGCGGCGTGCATTCACCTCTTCCCCTCCCCCCACAAAACAAGTTGCCCTGAGGTCAGAAAGATGTTAACCAAGGTTAAGTCTCACCAGCAACAAGTAAATCTTTAACAGGGGAATACATATTCATATTACCTTTGTGTTGTTATATATCTTCTTAATATTATTTTAAAGTTCTTACTTAAGCGAACTCTCACTTTCTAAATAGTCCCAGAATCAAGCATAATTCTTTGTCATGAAGTTACTCAGTCATACCAGGACTTACATAATTGTTATCAGTTGATATCCACAAGCAGCCATGTCACCTTTCTACTAGCTATCTACTTCCCTATTTTTCTCAAGAGGCTGTAGGAAGGTCTTTTTAGAATACTGGCCACTTACACTCAATGTGCAGAATAATCTGAATTCTATCCTTCTTCAGATTCAATAACATTAACGTCTGATTTAAAGTTGTTTTGCTTCTACCCTTCTTGTTTCTAAGGAAAAAGAACTGCTGGCCTTCCCGAATATGCTAGCAAAGTGCTAGTTTATTTTGATGGAGATGTACAACCACCTGTCTTGCAACCTTCAGTTATGAGCAGGGTAAGAAGAAAAATTTTAGAGAATGTCTTTAAGCTAGCTCTCTGTTCAGACCTTGGGCTGCTTGAGATCTCAGCCCTTGAGTACATTATTATTTGATGTCTCTGTTTTTGTCCTCCACTATCCTATGCACAGACCCTCCCTACTATGGTCCCAGCCCATCCTATGCTCATGAGACTCTCTCTGGCAATGAGACTCCAGGAGAGCACCTCTCTCCTACAGCCAACTGCCAGAGGTGAACTGGGAGGTAAGCAAATCTGGTAGGGTGAGGCTGGGCCTGGGAGACTGGATCTAAATGGATTTTCTCAAATCAGGATATATTTAACTTTTTTACATCATTTTTCATGTCCTCCTGCCTAACCCAATGGTTCTTATGCTTCAGAGAAGAAAGCCTATTGCAACCAACCAGAATAATGGAACTCATTAATTTGACAAACACTTATTGAATGACTACTATATGCTAGGTATTGCTAGGTCGTTATTCAAAGATATATGAGAGAATTCTAAGCCTTTAGATAATCAAAGTCCAGTGAAGCAACTCATCTAAGCTTTTCCTTGTACAACTCAGAGAGAGGAGAGAAGTGGAGATCAGATTATCTCTATGCCTTGATCCTTGATTAAAGTTGGCACTGGAAAATTAATCCCCTTCATGGAAGTGAGGCCTCTGCCGTTGGCCATTCTTTGAATTCCCTGAGTCCTTATTTTCTTTACAGTAGAGTCCCTTCAGTAAACAGCCTTTAAAAACTACCACTATTGTTGTCCTTACATAGCAAAACTCTAATGAAGCATCTGTATTATGAACCTGATGAAAACAGCCTCTGGGGCTCCTCTTGCCTGGAATCCCCTCTCCCCTACTGCACTTGCCCAGCTCAGTGTCAATGCCTCCAGGAATTTTCACTCTCTGCTCATCCCCTGCCTCTATCCACCCCCCAATGCCCAACTCTGTAGTTCTTTCAGCATACTTATCACATTCTTCTGGGTATCACGTTCACAGACATTTGGGTATGTGGCTTAGTTCTTTTACTGGACTGTAACATCCTTGAAGTAATTCATCTTATTTTCTCCCTGTCCTTTTGTGGCAACTAGCTTGTACCTTGTGGGGACTCTCTACCTGGTGGTTTTTATATCATCTGCTTTTCTAAACCTAACCTCAAAAGTTTGTGCTACAAGACTTGATTACAGACCTAATCTCTGCAGTCCCTGACCTCCCTCACACAAAGCCTGAGATACTATGCAGGCAAGTAGTATTTAAATCCCTCCTGAATTGGTAAAAAAGATCACTGCGATACTTTCTTAGGAACCAAAAGGTAAAGTAATAGGTTTAAGAGAGTCTTCCAGTTACTAAGAGATTAAATTGTCTCTTTTCTCAGGCAACTAGAAATTGTTGGGGATTTTCTTGAAAGGATCATCCCCTTTATATAAGTTGGCTGCCTTTAAATTGTCCCCCCTGCATCTTAAACTTTTATACAAGGCCTTCATTTTTTGGATTATTTTATCCAAAATAATGTGTAAGTTTCTTGGTTTCCCATGAGTCAACGGACATCTCATCTTTCTGTGACACTACACTAGCTGCCTAGCTTGCCTCCCTTTCCTCAGTTAGGAAATGTAGGCGAAGAGCAGAGGATGCTCAATCCGTTCCAGCTCTAAGACTACAACCATGCAGAGAAAGGTAGCACCATGCAGGGAAATTCGTGGTCTTTGAAGTTGGATGGACCTGGGCTGGAATTTTAAGCTTCAGGTTTTTCAACTCACAGGAGGTAATAATATGTTATCTCTTAGGGTAATAAAAGCACCTGGCATAGGGGTTGGCATGCAAAGGCATTTCAAAAAGGTGAGGCCTCCAGGCTCCCTACTTCTTCATGTTTTTCGGCTCACAGCTGGTTGGTCCTCCCCTGACCAACAGAGTGAGAAGCAACTCCTAGCCCTTGACTGCAGCGACAAGCTTTCTAGGAAAGGAAAACCAACAGTCCTGTGGGGAATGGGCTCTCAGTTTCTTCCTGGCCTGGTCACCATTGGGGCATGGAGTTACCATTTCAGGTCTTGTTGAAGTGTGGCAGGAGGGAACTACAGAACCAACGGTCGCTTTGGTTATAGACGTAATGGGGACTGACGAGGGCACTGCATCAGATCCCCAAAGTCTTCTTGGGGAGCAGGTGGGGTAACCTTCTCTGCAGTGAGAATCCAGAGAGGCTAACAGCATTTGAGAGCCCGAAGCAGCCGTGAAGACCCTCTATTAGAGGAGGACACCATGGGACAGGAAGGGAAAATGACTTTCTCGTGATCATGTAGCCAATCAAACAGCAGAGGTGAGAACATTCGGGATCCTCTAGAGTTCACACTCAAGACTCTCTGCATTTTAATGCCCATATTGTCGGTTTTGGTTAAAAGCCTAGACTCTGAAGATAGACAGCTCTGGTTAACCCCTCTCCTCAGCTCTACAACCTGGGACCTAAGGCTTCACGGTCCTCGGTGGTCTCACCTACAAAGCCCGATAGTAAGCCCTGTGTTATGTGAGGATTAAAAGCAACACTATGTACTGCACGGTGCTTAACACAGTGCCTGAAAGAGCTTCCACAACGGGCTGTTTTAATGACCATTAGCGTCTTGAGGAAGGGTTGCCATCCCCTCCCCCTACACTTCCAGTTCGGACCTGAAGTTCCCTTTCCAACCCCCTATACCATGCAGTGGCTGGTCTGTCAAGGTGCGGGGGAGCCCACTGCCAGGGCGGGCGGTCCCCGGGCTCACCTGATGAGACCAGTAGCACCTTCGCGCCGCAACACTGGAAGCAGTGCAGCAGGGACTTCGCGCGGATGTTGGAGTTGAGGCACGACATGGCACAGCCCAGCTTGGCCAGCCCCAGCCACAGCCACACGTAGGCTGGTTCGTTGCCCATGAAGATCGCCACGCAGTCTCCCTGGCGCAGGCCGACGTGGTCGTGCAGCGCCCGCGCCACTTGGTTGCTGCGCCGGTCCACCTGCGCATAGGTGAGCGTCTCGTCACGGAAAAGCAGGAAAGGCTTGTGCGGGCTCTGGCGCGCTTGTTCCAGAAACTTGTGTAGGACGGTGCGCACCGGCCGCTGCTGCCCGTAGCTGCGCACTCGCCGGGCCACGCCGGCCAGGCACAGGAAGTAGCCCACGTCCTGGAAGAAGTAGGGGCAGCAGAGGTTCACCAGCAGCGGCAGGAGCAGCAGCCCCGCCAGAGCCGTGTACAGGGCGGGCAGCATGACAGCGGCGGGGCCCCCAGTCCCCGCGAGGACAGGAGGCGCGCTCCGGGCGTGCAGCGCGGCGGCGGGGAGGGCTCCTCGCGGACGGCGGGCGGGCTGCGCGGAGGGCGCGCGGCGAGGCTGGGGCGGCGGCGGAGCACCTGCGCTGCCGGCACCAGCGCGGGCTCTCGGGCAAGTGGAGCGACGTGTGGACTGCCGGGGTGACAGGAGGGACCCGCCGGCTGAGCCCGCCCCCTGGTGGGTGTGCAGCCACCTGCGCGCTTGGCCCTGTGGTCTCCCCACCCCCCGGCGGGGAAGGAGGCTTTGAGGCGCTCCGCGCGCCGCCGGCGGTCTGCGTTGTGACCCGAGTACCTTCCACCTCGGAGCCACGGTTTCCTTGTCCGAATGCTGATGACAAGAGGCACTTAGCGGCTGTTGAGATTAGAGGAGATAACGTAAGCGTCCCGCTGTTCACTGCCACCACTAGCAGGGTGCCTTATACAAACGACTTGCTGTTATTACCAGTGAAGCGCCTTGTAAATGTGAGTCCGGTTATTTATTAGCAACGGGCACCAGGCGCCACTGCCAAATTAGAATCCCATCTCTCCCTTCTTGGGCCCAGGGGCTTTCCGCTTGGTGTCTTGTCAGATTTGCACCCTCCCCCGCAGCCCAATTGCCGGGCCGTCTCCTGTGGTGAGGATTTCACGGTTGAACAGAGACACCCGAGACTGTCACCTCCACCTCACCCCAGTCCTTGGGCTGTAGGTGAGGACGGGACACTGTGATCCTAGTCGGGCCCCGCCGGGTCCAGCTAGCCCGGATTGGGCGTGAGGGAGCGCCACACTCTGCCAGCTGAAACCAAGCTCCGGCGGTTTTGGACATGTGTGTGTTTGACTTTTAATATTTGGTTCTACGTGATTCTTCTCTCCTGTATGTTGAAGATTCTCAACTAGTGTCAGCCCACTTCAACAGACATTTACTAAGGGGCTTCGTCAGAGAACATTACAACATAGAGCAAATTAAGGAAACACTTGCATTTCTCAAAAGCCATTTATTTATTTTTATTTTTATTTTTTTAGTGTGACCCTCTTTTTTAATTTCCCTTAGTGCTGCTTCTATGGAGTGAATACTTGCTGCTTGCTACTGAGGAGGGTGGGGATCTAGGTAAAGCACTGTTCTGCTTCCTTCCTCTCCTGCCTTCCCGCATTCATCTTCTTATTCTTAGGAGATAGCCACAAGTAATAAACGTTTCCTCCTGCCAGACACTGTGCTAGGGGCTTCCCTGTAATATGTTTCTGGAGCGTCACAGTCACCTGAAGGTGGCACTTTCAGGCTCATTTACAAATAGGTGAATTAAGACATCGAGTAAGTGACTCATGAGTTTTGAAACTGGTATCTGGCCCCAGGGCCCTCCCTTAGCAACCACATTATGCTGCCCTCTTATTCTCCAAGTTTCTATCCATGTTCTTTAGCAATCTTTTCTTTGCTTTTTTCACAATCTTCCCCTCCTCCATTTTCTAAGCCCCCTCTTTTTATCCCTGGGACCTGCTCAAACAACACTTTCTTTACCTTTCCCGAGTCTTTCATGGCAGATCCAGCTACCAGCTAGTGACTGGTTGCATCATTTCCCTGGGAATGGGGTGGGGGCCTTGGTTATCCCTGAGGAGTAGGCTGTAGTGTTAATCAAAGGAGGGGTCAGGACAGAAATCATTCTTGTGGCACCGCTTCTTTCATGCGGAAGCTCAGAGCCACCCCCCCCACCTTAAATGCTTATTTATCTTTTTTTTTTTTTTTTTTTTTTGCTTATTTATCTTTGAGAGAGAGAGAGAGAGAGAGAGAGAGGAGGGAATGGAAGATCTGAAGTGGGCTCTGCACTGACAGCAGAGAGCCCGATGCTGGGCTCCAACTCACCAACCGTGAGATCAGATCATGACCGGAACCAAAGTCCAATGCTTCACCAACTGAGCCACCCAGGCACCCTAGAGCCAGCCCTCTCTTTATGTCCTCATGCCACCTCTGTCCCTTCATGGCCGGTCTCTTCGGGAGCCTCCTAGAACCCTCTTGTCATGTCTTCGAATAGCTACTTTCCAGAGTGCTAGATCACTGCGAATGACCCCTTTCTTCTCTCTTATGCTGAGGATCACTTCAGCCTTGTGCGTCAGTAGTCTTTCAGTTCAAGCGAAAGAAAACAAGACCCAAACTGGCTTGCATAGAAATAAGAATTTTAGCAGTAACTTCAGAGTCCAGGGGTAGAGTAGGCTTTGGAGAAGCCTTCATTGGTGGCTTTGGTGCTAGGACCTGGACCCCATTTCCCTTTCACCGTTAGGACCTGGAACCCACTTCTCTTTCACCATTGTTCCACCACTTCTATTCTCACATAGTCTCTCCCCTCATGATCCAAAGATGCTTGCCAACCAACCCCTTCGGACTACATGCTTGCTTCCCATGTCAACTCCAGACAGAAATGTGAGAATCTTTTTTCTTAGGAGGTCATCTATCTATCTATCTATCTATCTATCTATCTATCATCTGTCTAATTGGGTTATATGCCCTTCCCCAGACCAATCTCTGTGGCCTGGGGAACAGAAATGTTGATTTCTTTAAGCCAGTCAAGGCTCACCCATGGAGCTGCGGTAGAGTCAGTCCTATATATCTTGGAGCTCTTCTTCCCAATGATTCTAGCTTCCAGCCTGGGCTCCACCGTGCACTACCACCAGGCTAATAGTATTCCTGGAAATACTGCTGTCATCTTATATCTCCACTGCTTAGTCATCTTCAGTGGCTCCCCATTGCTTCCCATCTTCTCCAGCTGTTATATACAAACAGCATGTTTTAATACACCTAGGCTGGAGCTGACCACGTGTTCTGGGTCCTGGATGGTGCCCTTGAGGGTGGAGAAGATCAGTAGGTTACACATTCTAGGAACCTCTGCTGGGAAATGCTGGTTTATAAATGAAGTTCAGATTTTATTTTCTCACTCTTCCTAATCTGACTCGAACTTTCACTGCACTCAATAAACAATTTATTGAGTTGCCACAATAAGCGGAACATCGCCAGGCACTAAATATTTGAAAATGGACCCAAACTTCATTCCAACTACTCCTTTTCAAAGACACTTTATTTTAGCACGTCTGGTCTACACCCTCCTCCCCTCCACCCCCACCTCCAAAACTGCCCTGCACATTTTTCTCTCTGTGGCTTTATTCTGGCTTCTTTCAAATACCTTGAACTCTCTTCCTCTAAACCCTAACTCTCCTTTAAGGCAGTGGTTCAGAGATGTCTGAATTTCCCAATCCAGTAGCATTTCAAAACAAAGTTAGGAACCCAAAATAAAATACCAACTTTTACATTTTTCAAGTAAAAACAGCTCCCTGCCCACCAACTACAGCCTGTTTTTATTCTTATTTCATAAAGGAATACCACTTTTAGCACTAAAAAATAAGGTATTACTGAACCAGACACTTACAAATGGTTAATTTTACACCAAGTATATTTTACCACAGAAATATACAAAAAAGGAAAAAATACAAAAGGGAGAAAGGATTCCAGAAAGGATGAAGATAAAACTAAAACATACAAAAAAAGATAGAAATTAAAATATTTTTAAATGTAGAAAAAATACTTTTATTTTGTTTATTATATACAACTTGTTTCTATGCAAGTGTGTCCATTTAGAAATATACATTCAACAGTGAAGTATCAAGTATACCCAAATCTTGGGCTCCGATATAACTTCGGATTGTTTCAGCACTGAGACCTCAAACACAGAACTTCTCCACCCCAGTGCCCTTACTCAGTGCCCCCACCTCTCCCATGCCCCACACCCACTGAGCCTGCCGGCTACCTTCACTCAGATCTAGTTCTTCAAGTCTAGTCCTTTCATGGCCAGCTTCTGTGCAGCCTCCTGGACCCCTTGTTTCCTTAAACTTTCTACCCAGAGTGCCAGGTCACCACAAATGCCCTCTCTTTTCTGTCCTATTGTGAGACATGGCCAGAGGAGGTCATGGGATAGACACAAATACTGGGGAGTGAATATTGGCACCTCCTAACCTTGGTGAGGACTTCTCTCCTGCTCACCCCACTCATCCATCTCTGCTGATGTCTCGCAGAAGGCCTGTCAGCGGCAGTTCCCAACTCCCTTCAAAGTCCGCAACCCCAACCTCAAATGTGGGTGGTCTCTCCTCCTATTCTATGGAGATGAAGTAGCCCACTGGTTCTCAAACTTGATGGGGATCAAGTTACCCAGACAGCATGCTGAAATGCAGCCTGCTAAATTTCTGATTCAGTAAGGCTTGGGTGGGGTCAGAGAATTCACGTTTTGAAGAAGTTACCAGGCTGCTGGTCCAGGGACTACATTCTACCTCTTTAGCCCAGTTGTTTCCCAACTGCTCAGCAGAACCCCAGGACTGCTGAGGAGCCAGGGAGGAGAACTCCTTGCAGAGCCTGGGAAAGGCAGTCTGGGATCCTACCCTAGCTCATCAGAGCAGTTCCACATATGTCTGTTTTACTTATTGGACTTTCCTGTAGACCTCACATGACCAAAGTTTTCCAAAAACACTTTCTTTCAAATCCTCCAGCCCATGAGGATCTATCCCTTGTATTGAACTTATAAACCTACAGCTTGGCTTTTGATTTTGTGTCTGTTAGTTTTGCCTTCCCAAATAGAATTCAGCTTTCCTCAACGAAGTCATAGAAAACAGCATGAGACTTGAAGTCAGAGGACCTCGGTTCAAATCCTTATCCATCACATTTTGGCTGGGGACCTTTATGTGAATTCCCTGATCTCTCAGGGTACCTTGTGTTAATTTTGTAGGCCTTGAGGTACCTAATGCATGGGGACTAAGGTTGACAAAAGTGTGTAACTTAGGAAGCCTGCTGTTTTGTGACATCACTTAGTGTAAATACGAGTTTTGTCATTGATTCGTTTAATGGCTTATGAGAAGGTTTATCTCCAGTCGTGTTGTCTGCCATGAATCAATCACATTGCTTGAAATGAGGGGTGCCTGGTATCCTGTGGAGTACCTGGCATGGTAGCATTTGGGGACAGATGTACAGGATGTGTAGGTATCCAGAGGGAAATGGTAAAAGGTCAGTGGAGATGGCATATGCTGAGATTGGCCCTTCCTTTGGAGAATGAAGGAGAGAGACTGGGAACAATTGGTTGTTGGCGTTAGACATGAGGGAGTAGGCCTCCCCCTCTTTTGTGGCAGCCCAGTTGTGCTTGCTAACTAGCAATCAAGACAAAGTACAATTTGAGAAAAAGGTGTGTGTTCTTGCTAGTTCTCACCAGAATGCCTTTGATTTGGTGTGGAGTTCTAACCGAGGGAAATATCCTAGTGAGGCGATTGTTGCTTCTAGAGATACTATGTGTGCTTATCAAGATTCTTTTCTGCTTGTTGGACAGCGCTCTCTCTCCTCTTTCAACATCCCACTGTAAGCCATGACTACCCTTCCCAGTCACTCTTCTCCGTTCCTGAATGTGTTGGTTAATTCTTTACTTTTGAGTCCCTTTGCTCTTATTTTACCTTCTCTTGAAATATCTTCTTGTTCACCTCTTTTTTTTTTTTAGTTTATTTATTTATTTTGAGAGAGAGAGAAAGCATGAGTGGGGGAGGGGCACAGAGGGGAGAGAGAGAGGGAGAGAGAGAGAGAGAGAGAGAGAGAGGGAGAGGGAGAGAGAGAGAGAGAGAGAGGGAGGGAGAGAGAGAGAGAGAGAGAGAGAGAGAGAGAGGGAGAGGGAGGGAGAGAGAGAGAGAGAGAGAGAGAGAGAGAGAGAGAGAGAGAGAGAGAGAGAGAGAATCCCAAGCGGACTCCACACTGTCAGTGCAGAGCCTGATGTGGAGGCTCAAACTCATGAACCGTAAAATCATGACCAGAGCTGAAGTCAGATACTCAATTGCCTGAGCCACCCAGGTGCCCCCAATTCTTTTTTTTAACTGGAGACTAGTTGACACATCATGTTACATTAGTTTCAGGTGTATCTTCCTGTCTGATTCTTAAATGTTAACGTTCTTTGGCTTGTAGCTTCACCTTTCTTCTGTCTTTCTCTCTAGGTGGCCTCACTTGTTCCTGTCCATGCTGAAGTATCAAGTCTGAGTATTCAGCCCTAACCTCTCTCCTGAGTGCCAGGTCTCATTTGATAATGGCAAACTGAATCCATTTATTTGATCACTCATTAATTTATTAAGTTAGCATGTATTTAAAGTGTACTAGGCACACACTACTTTCCAGGGGAAAAGGCAGGGCAGATATTATTCTCATTTTCAGCTGAGTGAATTGAGATTCAGAGAAGTTAGCCAATGTGTTGAAGGTCACACACAGCTGGTAAATGAACTGTGGAGCAGGTACTATAACCTGTTTCTCAGTTCCTAGTTAGGTATCATGGGTTGAACGATTCTCTGCCCCCATCCCCTCGAAAAAGGTAGTTACTCAGTAGAGCCCCAGAATCTGCGAATGTGACCTTATTTGGAAAAAGGATCTTTCAGATGTAATTAATTTAAGGATTTTGAGATGAGGTCATCCTGCACTAGGGTGGACCTTAAATCCAATAATAAGTGTCCTTAAAAGAGAAAGGAAGAGGACACATGAAAGAGAAGGCATGTGAAAATGGAGGCAAAGAAGGGATTATAAATGACTCGGTCATCCAAGGAATGCCCATGATGGCTGTCAGCTACCAGGTGACAGAGAGGGCTGGAATGGATTCTCTCCCAGATGCTTCAGAAGGAACCAGTCCTGCCATTATCTTGATTTTGAACTTCTGTCCTTTGGAATTATGAGAGAATAAATTTCTGTTGTTTTTAGCCAATGAGTTTGTGGCAATTTATTACAGTAGTCCTAGAAAACTCATCTACTAAGCCACATTGTATTTCAAATAAATTAGGATTCCTACCTCAAGACTGGGCAGTGGGTCAAAAAGTCCAGCAGTTGACAAAAGAGAAAAAAGTACAAAGTTCTGAAGTAAGTGCCACCGTGTTCACTGGAACAATAAGAATCTTCATGTACTAGGCCTCATGGAGAGTAAAATTGTGATCTGGCAATCTGGTTTCCCAAGCAGTCTGGGATCATTTTACTGACCCCAGAACCTAACTTATCAATCATCTGCTGTTATGGTGATTCAACTCTTCTCTATCACTGTTTTGTAGTTCCTGCCACACATTTTACCCTTGGTTCTGTATATTATGTCCCCTGTCTGCTACATGGAATCTGCTCCAGTGATATCTTCTGTTGCCTAATGACATGTGATTACCTCCTTCATCTTGCAAATCTTTCACCATTGGCTCCCTTCTCGCTCAATTATATTTCCAGTTTTCTAGCTCATATTCTGGAGCAAATGTGGTAGTCCAAACAAATTACCCATATACATGACTATATAGAATTTTTTTTTATGTTTATTTTTAACAGGGAACATGAGTGGGGGAGGGGCAGATAGAGAGGGGGTACAGAGGATTCGAAGTGGGCTCTGCGCTGGTAGCAGTGCACTTGATGTGGGGCTCGAATGCACAAACCATGAGATCATGACCTGAGTCAAAGATGCTCAACCAACTGAGGCACCCAGACACCCCATGCCTATATAGCATTCTTTTTTTTTTTAATTTTTAAAATTTTATTTTTTAAATTTATACCCCAGTTAGTTAGCATATAGTGCAACAATGATTTCAGGAGTAGATTCCTTAGTGCCCCTTACCTATTTAGCCCATCCCCCCTCCCACAACCCCTCCAGTAACCCTCTGTTTGTTCTCCATATTTAAAAGTCTCTTATGTTTTGTCCACCTCCCAGTTTTTATATTTTTTTGTATTTATATTATTTTTTATATATTATTGACAAATAAACATCCAAGTTAGTTAGCATATAGCACAATAATGATTTCAGGAGTAGAATCCAGTGATTCATCCCCTATGTATAACACCCAATGCTCATCCCAACAAGTGTCTTCCTTAATGCCCCTTGCCCATTTAGCCCATCTCCCCACCCTCAACCCCTCCAACAACCCTCTGTTTGTTCTCCATATTTAAGAGTTTCTTATGTTTTGTCACCCTCCCTGTTTTTATTTTTGCTTCCTTCCCTTATGTTCATCTGTTTTATATCTTAAAGTCCTCATGAGTGAAGTCATATGATATTTGTCTTTCTCTGACTAATTTCACTTAGCATAATACCCTCCAGTTCCATCCATGTAGTTGCAAATGGCAAGATTTCATTCTTTTTGATTGCTGAGTAATACTCCATTGTATATATGTACCACATCTTCTTTATCCATTCATCCATTGGTGGACATCTGGGCTCTTTCCATACTTTGGCTATTGTTGATAGTGCTGCTATAAACATGGGGGTGCATGTGTCCCTTCGAAACAGCAAACCTGTATCCCTTGGATGAATACCTAGTGTGGCAATTGCTGGGTCATAGGGTAGTTGTATTTTTAATTTTTTGAGGAACGTCCATACTGTTTTCCAGAGTGGCTGCTATATAATATTCTTAAAATCAATATCCATTGGCTACTCTCCAGCCTGTAGATTACTGAAATTGAGTTAAGTGCAGTCCTGTTCCAGTCAGCTCTGTGTATTTGTGGGGATGCCTGGAGGTGGGAATAGAGAGGGGGATGGAGCCTCTGATTCACTATAAACATGGTCACTGTACTTAAGTACTCACTAGTAGAGATTTGGCATTTTCCCTCTAAAGGGACTGTGGACATGGTAAAACACATTAATTAGCTGGTCTTATCTTTCTCTTCTGTTATTTCAGATTGTAATGTCTCCATTGAATTCTTCTGATTACTACATATAGCAGTCATGAAAAACTAACTCCTATTAACTAACAAATCATAGTTCATAATTTAGTGTTTACTTATGTGACAAGATTGTGTAGATTCAGGTTTTTGTCTGATGTCATAGTCCTTCTGTCTGAAGAGTTTCCTCTAACATTTCTTCAATTGTAGATATCCTGGCAATGAGTTATTTCAACTGTAGTTTTTTTTAAAAAATATCTTTATTTAACATTCATTTTTTGAGTGGTATTTTCACTGAGTAAAGAGGTCTGGTATGATAGTTTTATTCTTTGGTACTTTCAAGATGTCGCTTTTTGTCTTCTGGCTTGCACAGTTTCTGACTGCTGTAATTCTTATCTTTGTTTCTTAGTACATAGTTTATTTTTTTTTCTGGATATCTTCAAGATTTTCTCTTTATTTTTGGTTTTTAGCAGTTATACTAGGTGTGTATGTGTGGGTGTGTTTAATTTATCCCACCTGGGATTCTATGAACTTCTGGATCTGTGGCTTGATGTGTCTTTTAATTTTGGAAAATTTCTTGGTCATTATCTCTTCAAATATTTCTTCTCTCCTATTTTCTCTCTCCTCACTCTCTTTGACTTCAATTATTCATATATTGCGCCATTTGATATTGTCCAACAGTTTTTGGATGCACAGTTTTTTATTCACATTTTTTTCTTTGTGTTTCAGTTTGGATAACTTTTTGACGTATGTTCAAATTTACTGAATTTTTTCCTCACCTGTGATAAGTCTATCTAAATAATTCATTTCTGGTATTGTTTTTTTTTTTTTTTTTAATTTCTAGCACTTCAATTTGACTCTTTCTTGGGGTTTTAATTTTTACCAATATTCCCCATCTGCTCATAAATTAAAAAAAAAATGTCTGTTACTCTAAAGAGCTCCTCCCTACAGTTCTTTCCTACCCACAGAAGTGGACTCTGTCTCAAAGAGTTCTTCAAAGCTTAATGCACACATGGGTACCACCCAACACTTGCCTTTTGTTTCATTATCATGTTAGTCATAGTAACTAGGAAGATAAGTCTGATTCTGATTTCTTCAAGAGGGAGGAGGCCAGTTATCTAAGATAAGTTCAGAACTGGTGATGCTAGAACTGGTGACCTTTTTTATCTTCTAGCTTTTAGCTTGCTCTTTTGTGCTACCCTGTTTCATGCTTACGACATGACACAGATAATATATAGGGACCTTCTGAGCACCAAGACAGACCTAGTCATCAATCATAGCATTCTCTCTGGCTGAGGCTAAGCATATATCAGAATCGTTTTTGTTTGTTTGTTTGTTTGTTTGTTTGTTTAACACAGTGCTATAAGCTGTCATGACCAAATTATCAGATTTGACTTCTGAGATTAGTTCTGTTTATCATCTCTGTAGTATTGATTTATACTTGGACAATAAGACTACCAGGGAAACTTTAAAAATTGCATTTCATATTGTTGTTTTTTAAGGTGCTCTCATATTTTTGAAATACACACTAACATATTTATGGATGAGATCATGTTGAACCACATGAGAGATAGTTGTAGACATTGTGACATTTTCTTCCTAAATACTTCAGCATGTATCTCATAAAAACAAGAGCCTTCATAGAGTTATAACACTTGGGAAATTTAAAATTAACGCAAATATATTATCTAATATATTTAATATTATCACCTAATATGAGCCTTTATTCAAATTTCCCCAATTATCTCAATAATTTCTTTTATAGAATTTTTTAATCATCAAGAACCAATCAAGGACTACACATTGTCATTAATTATCTGTCTTTTTTATCTTCTTTAATCAAGAGCAGCTCGGGGTGCCGGGGTGGCTCAGTCGGTTAAGCGTCCAACTTTGGCTTAGGTCATGATCTCACAGTTCATGAGTTCGAGCCCCGTGTTGGGCTCTGTGCTGACAGCTCAGAGCCTGGAGCCTGCTTTGGATTCTGTGTCTCCCTCTCTCTCTCTGCCCCTCCCCCACTCATGCTCTGTCTCTGTCTCTCTCAAAAATAAATAAACATTAAAAAAAATTAATCAAGAGCAGCTCTCCAGCCTTTTTCAGTCTTTCCTGACGTTGACATTTTTGGAGTCCAGCCAAGCATTTTGTAGAATGTTCTTCAGTTTGGGTTTATTTAATGGTTCCTTAAGATTAGAGAGAGGTCATGCAGTTTTGGCAGGACCACCATAGAAGTGATTTGTATCCTTCTCAGTGTGTCATATCAAGAGGCACCTGCTATCAGATTATGCCATTATTGTTCATATTAAGTTTGGTCAGTCAAGATTCATTGTAAAGTTGTGTTTTTATTTGTAACTTATACATATTCTGTTGGGCAATACTTTCAGATTGTATTAATATTCTTTTATACCCCAATTTTTTTACTGAATGGTTTTAGCACACTTTGATGATTCTTGGCTGAATCTATTATTCCTATGGTGATTCTAGATTGATGATTTTCTATTTCTAGTGTCCCTTCCACACGCATTTGTTGGCATCCTTTTTTTTTTTCTTTTCCTCTCTTTTTAAAGATGGGTATAGAGTCATGTATTAAAAAAAAAAAATCAACATGTTATAGTTCTTTCAGTTATTTATTTATTTATTTATTTATTATTTTTAAGTTTATTTAAACTTAAAAAGAGAGAGAGACCGAGAAAGGCAGAGAGAGAGGGAGAGAGAGAGAATCCCAAGCAAGCTCCGCACTGTCAGCACGGCACCTGATGTGGGGCTCCAACCAATGAACCACGAAATCATGACCTGAGCCAAAACCAAGAATCAAACACTTAACCGACTGAACCACCCAGGTGCCCCGTTTTTTCGGTTATTTATTTTTTCTGGCTCTTTTATTTATTTATTTTATTTATTTTGCATTTCCCTATCAGCCTTTGAGCATGCTGTTATGTTCTGAAAAAGGAGTATGTTACAGGTTCCCTTGTATCTTCCCTGACCTAGCCCTGGAATCAGCCATTTTTTCCATGTGACCTGCTTCCTTCTCTTGCACTCTGGTGTTTAGACGCTAAGATCAGGGTACAAAGGTGTACTCCTTGCTACAAAGGGTCATGGCTTTTAGGATCTTTCAATGGACAAAACTAGGAAAGTATACTTTTAAAAATCAAGAATTTGTAAGTGATACCTCTAATTCCTTTTTTTTTTTTTAAATGCTTATTATTTATTTTGAGAAAGCAAGAGAGAGAGCGTTCACTCAGGCACATGAGCAGAAGGAGAGAGAAAATCCTCACTGTCAACACAGAGCCCAAGGTGGGACTCGATCTCACAAATTGCAAGACCATGACCTCAGCTGAAATCAAGAGTCAGATGCTTAACCTACTGAGCCACCCAAGCGCCCCATAATTCCTTAATCCAATGCTATAGGGTTTGCTTCTTTTCTCCCTGTTCCATATCTTAAGCAAAAATCTCCCCTAGTGGGGAAAATTGGTTCCCAATATCAATATATTTATTTATTTGAAATTCTAAATACACACAAATCTGATTTCAGAATTACTAGATCAATACCACTGTCAACAACGAACCTTTCAAAGATGCTTCAAGATTTTCTTGGATTTCTTTCCTTAGACCATTCCATTTTGATGGAAAATTAGAGTTTTGCATTAAAAAATTACTTGGAATAGTTCTTTTTCTTCTTTCAAGTGGTCATGTTATTGATGTGATCATTCTTATAATGATTTGTTTCTGTCTCTGTTCAGTTTAGAGTCAATCCAACCTGTGGATTTAATTTTATATTTTGGAAATGAAAACATTTACATGGCTCAAAAGTCAAAATTCTGTAAAAATATGATCAGAAAATATGATTAAGGTAGTCCATTCCCTTCCCTATATTTCCCACTCATTCTCATCTTTTACCTTTAGGTAACCAATTCTACCAGTTTCTGGTTTATCTTTCCTGTGTTTCATTTTGCATAAATAAGCACATATTTTTCCCCCAGCTCTATTGAGATTCACTTGACATATGTTTTCTTATTCACTTTCTTTATTACAGAAGGCACCATACTATATATACTTTTCATTTTGTACATTGCTTCATTTATGCAAAAAAGATTTTAATTTCTATTTTCTCTTATTATGGTTCTGACAAATCAATTTTGGCTGAAGAGAAATACTGTCCTATTGGCGCAAAGCCCCAAATTTCAAGGAATTTCCCAATGACTGACCAAACATTTCCTATTCTGGGGTACCAGTGAGGTGCCTGATGGCACCTATGATAGAAAGAAAGAGAAACAGAAAAGAATGGCAGGGAGAGTAGTGGGGAAGTTAGAAAAATTAACCTTGAGAAAGCATTTATTTCACATTTATTGAAACTTCCACTAGATGGCAGTAACATCCCAGGAATAAGGTTGGTAAGGGTTCTGGGAAAGGGATAAATGAACCTATTTGGAAGGAACATGTCTAAGTACAATCTTTCCTGCAGAATCTTTTAAATGGATTTACTCTTCATATCATACCAGTGTAACTTTTAAAATCTAATTCTCAACACTGTTTATCCCTCAGTAATCTAATATTATTCTGGAAAAAAACCCAGAAAAAACAAAAAACAGACTCTGACCCTGAATCAATCTATATAGATGGTCTCAAATCAGATAAGATGCTACAAACAGCAAATATTAAAAATAATTTTAGGATCAGTAAAAGGTGCTTTTAAATCTAAAATTAATTAAGCTTTCTTCATTAAAAGTAGCCTAATTTTCTTACTCTTAGTTCCTTTTGTTTGATCCTGATTTTAAAAACAAGTAAAAAAAACCAGACAAAATTGAAAAGTAAATTAAATAGCAAGATTTATTCTAACTCGGATTAGGAACTGGCAGCTAGTTTTGGAAATTATAGAGGTAACACCATACCCTTGATTAATGCAGCAGATCTTGCAAAAAGTACTATTTAATATCAGTCATGGCCTTTCATCGTGGAGACAGAGAAACTAAGTATCTTCTATCTGCAGGCTCCTCCCAGCAGCAAGGTGGGTCTATAATTAGTCTTACTGCCAAGAGCCACATTGGTGGGGGCGGTGGAAAGAAACCTGGAACTTGCAAGCCAGGTGCTATGCAGCAGGATTCTCTACTCTTCATCCTGTTCTTTTGCTCCCTCCCACTTTCTTTTTTTTCTTTTAATTTTTTTGTTAACGTTTATTCATTTTTGAGAGACAGAGAAAAGAGCGTGAGCGGGGAGGGGCAGAGAGAGAGAGGGAGACAGAATCCAAAGCAGGCTCCAGGCTCTGAGCAGTCAGCACAGAGCCCAATGTGGGGCTCAAACTCACGAACCAAGAGAGCATGACCTGAGTGGAAGTTGGACACTCAACCGGACTGAGCCACCCCTGCGTCCCTGGTCCCTCCCATTTTCTAGCTGGCTGTTGAGGCACACAAGCAGATTAATGATGGCGCCAAGCTGGGCTGCAGTGTGAGGGATCCTAATTTCAGGGAGTGGCAATACAATATCCAGAAGTGACTTAACAAGGCTAAGCACAATGTTTACTAGCTTAATATGATACGAAATGAACTGTTTTCATAGGTGTAGAGCAAAGGACTGATGGCATCAACTGGGACTTATCAGGCAGGGCTTCCAGGAGGTGGCGAGCTTTGAAAAAGTGATGAAGAAAATAGTATGAAGAAATAGTTGGTGGTTGGGGAAAGGCAGACAGAGTGGATAGGAGGAAATATGTAAGAACATATGGATAATTGCAAATCATGCCATTTATAACATAGCATTCTCCTGTGACTAAATGAAGGAAAACATGACAAGTCTGAATGCAAAATTCTATTGTGTTCACTGGAATTATTTGAGAATCTTTCACTTCTCTTACCCTCCTTTGTCAGCAACATCATACTATAGGCATAGGCTTTCCTACTAGCTTTATAAGTAATTAATCCACTACCTTTACCGTATATTTACCTTTACCAGTAAGATTTGTACTTTCATATGTTTTCTTGTTACCAGTTAGTACCTTTCCTTTTCAGTTTAAAGAAGTTCCTTGAAAACTTCTTCTAAGGCCAGTTTAGTGGTGATGAACTCCTTTAGCTTTTGTTTGTCCAGAAAAATCTTCATCTCTCCTTCAGGTCTGAATAACTTGCTAGATAGAGTATTCTTGGTAGGAAGCTGGTTGTTTTTTTGTTTTTTTGTTTTTTTAACACTTTGAATATATTGTGCTCCCCCCACCCCTGCTTGCCTATAAAGTTTCTGCCGAAAAATCTGCTAATAGTCCTTTAGGGGCTTCCTTGTACGTAACAGGTTGTTTTCTCCTGCTGCTTTTAAGGCAGCAAGATGTGTGCAAAAGGCTCCCCTCAAGGAAATACTGGCACGCTGGAGCAACAGAGGGAGAGCATGCTCACTGGCTGGAGTGAGGCAGGGGGAAAGCATCTAGGCCATGCAGGTGGGAAAAGAGAGGAGGAGGGAAGAAAGGGAAAAAAAGCCTAGCATTAAAAAAAACCAAAAAACAAAAAAACGATGGCGCCCATTGGCTAGAGCAAGACAGGGGTGGAGCATGAGCCAACCAGCTGGACCCTAGATGCTGCTAAATGAGATGCCTGTCCCTCAGGCCTTTGAAAGCACGTGAGCCTCATTAATTCTCAACAACTTCGCTGAGCCCGGGGCAGGTGAGTCAGTGGGTGTGGCTATTTAAGAGCATTTCTGAAACCTTGCTGGTTTCCTGGGTTCAAGTCCGGCTCCTTTTCACAGCTCGACGTTTCAAGGGCTTGCCTCTCAGTGCAGGTCTTAAAAGTTGGGGTGCCTGATGTACAATTCAAACCCTTCACTCCTCAAGAGAGAAGCTCCAAGTTTTGAGTTCCCTCCTGATTGTGCCTCAAGCCACCTGGGGTGGAGTTCATGGGGAGATTCTGTTCAGCCTCTACTACCTGCTTTGCTATGGGACGTGAAGGGATCACTCAGACAAGTTGTAGGTTTTCTTCAGAGGAAGTTATTCCCTATGTGGCTGCACATCCAGTGTAACTAGGGGAGAAGGTAAGTACAGGATCCTCCAACGCCGCCATCTTGGCCTGAAACCTTTCTCTCAAAGTTTTCACTTACTTCACTCTCCCTGATCGGAATTGAGAACCATGGCCCAACATCATGGCAGTAAGATCTTGGATAGTCTGGAAACTTTATCTTTTCCCCAAGTTTGTTCTCTTTTGTTTTCCTTCTTTGTAGTAATCATTGGTTAACAACCCTTAAAAGGGAAATGGCTGATGTGCTTATCTACAGTGACAGGAAGAAGAAAAGGAGGTGGTTCCCCTTGCTACAGCTGGTCTTGGGAAGGAGGGCAGAACCACAAGGGCTGGGGTAGGTGGAGGCAGCTTAAAAAAAAAGTGAAATAGGAACAGAATGAAGTGGGCCCAGGGAGCAGGTGTGGGCCAAGAGTAATTCAGGGCTCACAGATACTAGTGGGGATATCTGTCCCACAGGTCCTGCCAGGGCAGAGTTCTAGAAGGTGCCTGTGGCTTTTTGCTCTTTGGAGGACAGTCTAATAATTGTCTGAGAGAGGTCAGTATTTCTGTAAAACATTCTCAGTACTTCCCGAAGCTGCCTGCAGGTTAGAATCACCTCAGGAACTACAAATAGTATAGAACCCCTCACCCCTTCAGTCTCACCCTAGAACTACAGAATCAGAATCTGCAGGAGTGGGCCCCAAATGTCTCTACCTCTTGAAAAGTGCCCTTGTTGATTCTCTTGGAATTTATTCAGGTGGATATTTAGGAACCACTGCTCTAAACATAGTAAAACTTAGGTGTAAATTTCCCCCAGAGAACAGGGTGCTATTTCACTCCATGTGTATTTGAGATTTAGTAATTAGAATAAATGAAATCATGTAATGACTTTAACACATGATAAATATTGATCTACTGTGGCAAATAACATTTACTGAATAATGACATTTATAACACTTTTAAATCTTCCCACATGATTTCTTATCTACATCCTCATAACTACTCCATGAGGTAATCAACCAAGGAATATTTAATGAGTTCCTAGTGTTGATCAGGAACAGTGCTGGTTAGACAGGAAAATGATTATTGCTCCCCCATTACACATTAGGAAATGAATTGTAAGGGACTTAACTAATGTCCTAAGGCCAATGGTTACAAGAGTCAGGAGTCAGGACCTGCAGTGACCCAGCCTGGCTCCTCAGATACTGGGCTCTGCTGCTTGGAGACTTGTGGTTCACCTTGCTCTAGTGTTGCCATGGTTACCCTGCAGGATCTCCTAGAGTTCAGTTAGGAGTCAGTGTATTCATTTTTGTTACCCTTTTGTTCTCCTTCCATTGTACTCAAAATCCTAATTACACAGGAAGAACCCAAACTAATTTTTCCAACCAGCTTGTCTCATTTTCCTTCTAGGCTTTTAGAATAAGTGATCTGTAACAACTGACTGCAGCCTCAACTTTCTCAGTCTTTATAGTCTTTTTTCCTTTTCACCCAAATAACTCCAAGTTAGATCACACAAATCCCCTGCACAGTTTTTTTTTTTAATGTTTGTTTATTTTGAGAGACACAGAGAGAGACAGTGTTAGCACCCACCTACCCAAGTAGAGGAGGGGCAGAGAGGGGGAGAGAATCCCAAGCAGCCTCTGTGCTGTCAGTGTGGAGCCTGACTCAGGGTTCAATATCTCGAACTTTGAGATCATGACCTGAGCCAAAATCAAGAGTCAGACTGAGCCACCCAGGCACCCCCCACTCCCACTGCACACTTAATCAGAATCTTATTTTCTTCATGCTCTTCTTTTCCCCACGGCTGCCCTTTTCTTGTCTTCCACACCGGCTGATCTTTCTTCAGCTCTCCCTTTTCCTTCCTGTTCTTTCAGTTGTTTCTACTTGCCTTACTAAATTCTACTCTAGACACACGGAATCCTACATTCTTTCAATGCAGAATTCTCCTCACTTGGCCACTCTAATTAAAAAGGCTGTGTAAGCTGGTTAAAACCTGTGCTATTATGTTTAAATTGTAACTCTTTTTGACCTTTAATACCCTCAAATGTGATCCTTTTATTCACCAAACTCAGGGTTTGCAACAGACTCAAGTAACTTTCACACACCTCCCAGACAAATAGATTTGATACTTTTTACCAAGACACCCACCTTAGGTAGGAGCTCCTTCTGGGTGACCTCACCAAGTAGCAAACTTACGTCCTGAAAGCAGTGTGGAGTTGAGATAAAGCATAGCCTTTGGTCTCAGACACTGGTTTAAATCTTTCTTCTCTTGACAAGTTGTGTTCCTTGGGGAGAGCTACTAACCTCCTTTTTCTCATCTTCAAAAGGAGGACATCATCTCTTTTGCAAGTTTATGGTGAAGATCTGAGATAATTTATGTAATGTAACTGGTGTAATGACTAGCCCATAGTGGACACAGACTAAGGCTGGCTGCTACAGTGTTATATATCACTACTAGGACACTAACAGCAGCCAGCAATCATTCCTCTCTTCTGAGTCCCTTCCTGGACCAAGTAGCATTTGGTGATTTTTTTCATGTTTTCCATTTGCATTATTTTAACGTGTATACAATTTTGCTTTGTTTGTGAAATTTAAAAAGATTTCAGTACATATTTGTGAATAAATCACGCTCTCAAGTAGACTATGTTTTAAATGCTCTTACTGGCTTTTCATTGGAGTCTAGGACCATTCAGTACATTATAGTGGGTGACTCAACATAACTTTCTTTACATTGACAACTCCTAGTATTTTTCTCTACACTGTCTCAGGTCTTGAATTTATTTGAGGTACTTTGAGGCTCTTAGTAGCTCTCTTTATGTTCTCACACTCAGACCCAGAGCTCTGTTGGTATGAAAAGGGGCCAGGCCGGGAAGAGCCTACATAAGATACAGCCTGTGAAGGGGCCTCACATGGGGTAAAATCCAGCTGCAGTGACTGGGAGAGTGGAACTAGTAGGAAGAGAATCTACATGATTCAGAAGCCTGAGGACGTTCAGGGACTGACTTCTGTCCCTCAAAGGGGAGGAATTCCCTGGTATTTGCTGGTAAGAGCAAGGTGGACGGCCACAGAACCCCGCGCCCCCCCCCCCCCCCCTTCAATGGGCATGTTCTAGGCAAAGATTTGCACATAAGGCTGAATGTGGAAGAGAAAGTTACCTGGCTTCTGGGATACTGGGAGGTCAGACCCAAAGCGCCAACTTCCTGATCACGTGGTTCACTCTATTGGCAACCAGCCCCCAACGTTAAGTGCTTTCCAAAAGTTGCCTCATTAACATAAACGGCTCTTCTTTTTCTCTCTCCACTTTGGAAATTCCAAGAGTTTTAGAAGTTCTAGGCTAGGAATGGGGATGAAGACCAAAGAAATTTTTTTTTTTTTTATTATAAATCACAATCTTGTGGTGCAAAATTTATTGAGCACCAACAATATGCTAGGCATTGTGCTAGGCACTCGGGAGAAAACCACAACTGAGACATAGGCAGTCTCTGTTTTCAGAAAGCTTAGGGTTTTAAGGAGAAGACAGCATTAAAGAAAAAAACTACAGGCAATTAATAGTTAAAAGTGTACAGGATGCTGCAGAAATGTAAGAGCCTTGAAGCTTGGTGCCAGTAAGACAAAGGGGTGCAGAATCAGAAAAGGACTAGATTGGTCTTCAGATCTTGTAGGTAGGGGCCACGTTGAAGAGCCTGGGGGCATAGGAGGCTGGTAAAGCAGCCCTGGACAGTGAGAACTTGGTTTTATGTTTCTAGGTACTCTCAGAACCCCTGTGGGATAATCTCTCTACTCTTGTGTTCTCTTTATGATGCTACCTACTGTGCTTGTCCAGGTTTAATTTCTGTCTATCAAACAGAAAACATCCTGCTGTGCAGATAAACTCCAGGACTCAAGATAAAATGTGATTTCAAACAAAAAAAAACCCCTTTATTTAGAACATAGTCAATTAATGACATTACTTCCCCTAATATGTGTAGTCTATGATAATCGGTGAGTTATCTCAAATATGAATTTGAGGTTTTGTAAGAAGATGGCTAACAATGAGAATGACCTAGTACTTGAACTATTAATTCAGTCTGTTATATCAGAGTCACTCCAAGTCCTCTATGGAATGGACACATTTAACTACCTTATTTATTCACACAATTTCTCCCATACCAGCAATGGAGTCCTGTTGATGTGTACTTTGGCTCTGAAAAAAAGGAAAGAATTTACAATGCAGGCAGTCTTCCTAGTTAGATGGTAGTATGAGGGGGTATAAAAGAGCAGCAAAAGGAGAAAAGGATAAATAAAAAGTGGTTAGAGAGTGGTGTTTTTTTTTTTTTTTTAATTTTTTTTTTTCAACGTTTATTTATTTTTGGGACAGAGAGAGACAGAGCATGAACGGGGGAGGGGCAGAGAGAGAGGGAGACACAGAATCGGAAACAGGCTCCAGGCTCTGAGCCATCAGCCCAGCGCCTGACGCGGGGCTCGAACTCATGGACCGCGAGATCGTGACCTGGCTGAAGTCGGACGCTTAACCGACTGCGCCACCCAGGCGCCCCTAGAGAGTGGTGTTTTTATTAAAATTGTTTTTTTCTAATTTCTGGTTTGAAACTGGGATGTTTGCAATCAGTGAAATTGGGTCGACTTTACAAGATACCCTTCTATTTGATAGTTCATTCTTGGCATTGTGCCTTCAATTCCAGTATCTGCCACCAGGTGAGCGGTGGTACCTTTTAGGGTGTCCAGGTGTAGTTAACTGATTGCCGAGTATATTTCATTCAGTTTTAGATGTATCGATGTTTAGACCAGTGCTGCCCTGTCTCTTGCTAACCATATTTTTGTTGTGTCTCTGATCATTTCTGTATATTCCCAGCAATGGAAGGATTGAGTCCCAAGGTATGCTCATGTGTGAAGTGTTTGATACAGTACCAGACTGAGCTCCAGGAAGCTTATGCCAGTCCACTCTCTGTCCACCAGTGTATGAGAGAGACTGTCCGAGTGTGACTTCAGATTGCGGAAGGATGAAAATGTGATAGATTCTCTCAGCCAGCTCCTAGAGTGGCATGGAGATGATCATTGCTGTTGGCAGGCTGTGCTCACAGCTTACACCAACATGTTGTAAACTGAGTTGATCAGTAGGACTTTGGTGAAAGAGTAGCTGAGCGGAAAGTCTTGAAATCTTGTCACCAGGTATGGCAGTTAGGAGGCCTGGGTTCTGGAATTAAGAAATGTTGGATTCTGTCCACTCCCCTCTCTGTCACTTGTGTCTAACATGATGCTCCTCCCCCTCTCACCCTGCAAATGGCTATAAGGGTCTGTGTGTCACTTCCCACGAGAAGCATGGTAAGTATTATTAATGAGAGAGAGAAGCAGATGCCTTACGGTGAAGAAGGACATAAATGAGACCATTCTTGTGCCCCAGTTATGCATTTCCTGGCAATATGCATTGTTGCTGTCAGAAACTGATTCAGATCTTATCCCAAGGGCACATTCAATCTGAGGAGCTTCCAATAACTGCGGGAAAATGCGGCTGGTAGTTAATCAAGATGTTTAAATGTCACTCAGTGATTGATTACTTGTGAGTCATGATGATGCGTTATGATGCCCAGCATTCAAAGGACACGGTGACTCTCCGCAGCCAGCACTGCACAGAAAGATAGATGCATAACTTGTGATCCCTTAGGATTAGTCTTCCCAGAAAGTTCTGGCTAAAATAGGGAATCTAGGCATCTCCCCCCAATTTTTTTTTTTTTTAAGAAAAATTTACTCACTGATTGGTGAGAGCCAGGGATTTGGGACATTGCACTTGTGTAGCCCATTGGCTGTCCCATGATAGGTCATTACTTGATGAATGAAACCTAATGAGAGAAGGAATGGAAAAGTACTCATGGAAAGATTGACATCATATCAGTGCTAACATGCTGCTTGATTCTGTGGCTGTCCTAAGTATGAGGAGCCTCTTGCACAGTGCTTCATGCAGAGGAGGGCATCAATATTACAAGTGCTCCAGTAAAGTAGGAACAAAAGCTGTGGGGATACAGAATTCAGAACACCAACAAGAGGGTTTTTGTTGGTCCTTCAGGGGCTAATTCCTGGGCTGAAAAAAGTACTCTTATTTCTTCTGTCCAGTGTTTCAATTATAATAATAAAATATTTACTGAATACTTTCCATGTACTAGGCACAGATTATTTTATTTGATTCTCACAGCTTGATGAGGTAGGTTCTGTATTACTACCCCATTTTATAGACATGGAAACTGAGACACATAGGGAACTTATCCAGTGGTATTCAACTACAAGGTGGCACAGCTGGGCTTCACCTATAGCCAAGCCTGCCTCCAGAGTCCCTATTCTCAGAGTCATGCGACATGGCCTCTTCAGACACACAGGCCTGTTCTGTGTTCTCAGTACCATGTCACAAGGATAATTCACCCGAATGAGACATCTGGTCACTTTAAAAAAGAGAGCGGGAGGAAGTGAACTCATTTCTACTTACCAATTAGGCACTACTCATTTAGCAAAGGAAACAATTAGGATGAAGTATCTTAATCATGGAAAAATCAAACAGCCCTTCCAAACCAACATTTAAGCCACATTTGTTCCAGCCTGGCTTTATCCCCGTATGGGTGGTAGATGGATTGGCCTTTTCATTTTTCTCCTGGACATTTGACATTTTATAGACATACAGAATGCATTTGTGAAGTACTTAGAATTTGAAGTTTCTGCATAGCACTCCTCCCTTTATTCCTTGCCATGATAAACATGCCCAGATAGTAAGTTCACAGAAGGTTGTGAGCTTTGAAGTCTTTGAAAATTATATGACAATGTTGTATATGTAATCATGGATGAGAGCAAGCCAATATCTCCTCAAGTGCCAGACACACGGCCCCTATAAATCCTCTGCTAAGAGCAGAGAGTGGTGGTCTTGTTTACTTAAACTCTGGGATGGAATGGGCATGGTTAGCATCACAGTAATTGACACAATTAGGAGATCCAAACAGATTTGCTGCTACTTGTTGTGTGTAGTTAAATTCCATGCTTCTATCAATAATTCAGAAGAAGAAAGTCTCTAGACTCAAGGTTGGATTAAAAAAAAAAAAAACCACTTCATCTTTCTTTGAGATGTACATGAGAGAATTTTTTAATGTCTGGGAACTGTACAGTTTAATCATGAGGAGATAAGGGTTTATCAGTGAGAATTTGCACTTTTTTAGAGGCCCTTTGAAGTTACATCTGTGTTCCCTTAACTGGACCACAAATTTCCCAGTAGATTACAATAGGAGCTTAGGACATTTCTCTTTGTGGTGCTCTGCTCCAGTGGCATCAGTATTTAGTTACAGTCTTATTTATGTCAAGTTTCAGTTATGATGACTTATGAAAATGTCTAGGAGATATACTCCATTGTTTAGCAGAAGTATCTGCTTACTGTGTTGCTGGATGAAGTCCCATGCAGAATTCTTGCACTTGGATATTCAGTCGGTCTGCTTCCCACACTTTGGTAAAATTATGCAAGTTGTGACCAGATTGTTTTAAATTTGAAAGAATGTGTAGGAGATTAGATACATGTACACTGAAAGGTTACACAAAGCAATCTTGATGGACAGAAATGATGTGTCAAGTGGTCTAGGTGTTCAAGCAATTTCCACAAATCACAATGAAAATGATTCATGGAAACAGTTAAAATTAACGGTTCTCTGAAGTGTGATAACATCAAGTGATGGTGGAGTGATTAAAGATTGATACCGATAGGAAAAGAATCTTTAGATAGACTAGATAGAAAGTAATATCCAAATGATGAAGTCTACAGGACCTCCTTGATCGACCTACAAGTTGAGACTTTGTCACACTAACTATTTAATGTAGATGAAACTAAGATCTTTGGAAATGAATATGTCAAAACTGTACCTCAAAAAGAGAAAAGACAGCTTTCAGATTTCAGCCAGCTAAGGGCTAAAGAGTGGGAACATAAAACCTTTAAAACTTTGCCCAAAGTTAGATTCCGAGGTTTTGAGTGAAGACCTACTCATTGTCGACACCCTCTGAACATTCAGGCATCCTGAAGGATGTGTAGGTTTTGTTTTACTGCTGTGAGAGTAAGAATAACTTCACCCTCCCCTCTGGTGAGTCATAGAGTGACTGTTGGACTTGAAATGTTCTCTCCTTCTGCTTAATGATGATGTGCTAGCTGAGACTCCTGCAAGGAGCTGACATAGATGACCTGGAACTTGTTTTACTTTTCTTTCCCAATTTTTGTCAATATCTCCAACATTGTCCCAGCCATTAGGGTTTAGAACTTGGCATCATCTTTGACTTTGCCCCTCTCCTTTCCCTTCCTGTTGCCAAGTGTTATTGATTTTATCTTGGGACTACTTTTTTTTTTAATTTTTTTTTTTCAACGTTTATTTATTTTTGGGACAGAGAGAGACAGAGCATGAATGGGGGAGGGGCAGAGAGAGAGGGAGACACAGAATCGGAAACAGGCTCCAGGCTCTGAGCCATCAGCCCAGAGCCCGACGCGGGTCTCGAACTCACGGACCGCGAGATCGTGAGCTGGCTGAAGTCAGACGCTTAACCGACTGCGCCACCCAGGCGCCCCTGGGACTACTTCTTTTTAAAAAAATGTTTATTTTTTTGGTGGGGGGAGGACAGAGGGTCTGAAGCAGGCTCCCCGCTGACAGCAGCGTGGGTGTCATGAACCACTGAGCTGCATTCTGACGCTTAACCAACGGAGCCACCCAAGTGCCCCTTTGTTGGGAATACTTCTTGCATCTATACTTTGTTCTCCATTCCCACTGACATTGCCTTAATTTAGGTTTCTGTTATCACTTGCCAAGATAATTGTCAGAGGCTATAATCTACTCCTAACATAGGTTTTTCTTCCTTATTCCCCATTATCTCCTTCTGTACATTCCCATTTGCCAGATAGACTGACAGATAACATTAGATAATCCATGCAGATACTCTGTTTTTTTGACCTCTTTGACTGTGCTACTGGTGTTCTTTCTCCTTGAATGGCTTTTACTCTTTGTTGTTGTGTACTAAGTCATACCAACCCTTCATGGCCCAGTGCAAATGCTTTCTGTTCCCCAAAGTCTGACCTGATCATGAGCCTCTTCTATTCTTGCTCTTTTTGCCATTCCCACTGCAATTTTTTTTTTTTTTTTACCTTTATAGGGGCACTTATTACTGCATAATTTTTCATAATAATTTATGTTGTGCTTTATTTCTTCTACCACACTCCAACACAAACTTAGCACAAACTCCAGCACAAACTTAGGATGGCTGGTTCTGTGCTCTACATTATGCAAATCCTGCAATTCCAGAACAGTCTGTGTCTAAATAGTGTCAATAAATTGTCTATTTTCATGTCAGTTTCCTAGGTGCTGGACCATAGGCCAATTGCTGAATAGCTATTACAGTGTCATTGTTATAATCATGCATAGAACCGATGCATTTTAGTGTTAACCGTTAAAGATAAGTAAAAGGAGGGGCTCTTGGGGTGACTCGGTTGGTTAAGTGTCCAACTCTTGATTTCTGCTTATGTCATGATCTCATGGTTTGTGAGTTCAAACCCCACATTGGGCTCTTTGCTGACATGGAGTCTGCTTAGGATTCTCTCTCTCCCTCTCTCTCTCTCAAAACAAACTTAAAAAAGGTGCTTAAAAGGACAAAATAAAATTTGATAAAAGTTTTGTCTGATATAAATACAATCCATTAAAAATTTGCAGAACAAAACATTTTGCTGCTACTCAGCAGCTTCTAATGCTGAGTAAGGGTATGAGAACATGCGTAAGTAGCAGTGACACAATTTTATAATCTTTATTTTTTTATCCTACTAATTATAACTAATGATAATTATACATATAAGCATTGTTAGTATTATTCCTAATAGTATTACTAAAACTTTGACAAAAAGACTATTGAAATTTTTTTTTTTTTCTTCAACGTTTTTATTTATTTTTGGGACAGAGAGAGACAGAGCATGAACGGGGGAGGGGCAGAGAGAGAGAGGGAGACACAGAATCGGAAACAGGCTCCAGGCTCCGAGCCATCAGCCCAGAGCCTGACGCGGGGCTCGAACTCACGGACCGCGAGATCGTGACCGGGCTAAAGTCGGACACTTAACCAACTGCGCCACCCAGGCACCCCCGAAATTTTTTTATTTAAATGTTTATTTATTTTGAGAGCAAGAGATAGAGAGTGAGTGGGAGAGGGACAGAGAGAGGGAGACTGGGAATCCCAATCAGGCTCCACACTGTTAGCACAGAGCACGATGCGGGGCTCAAACTCACAAACTGTGAGATCATGTACCGAGTCAAAATCAAGAATTGAATGCTTAATTGACTGAGCCATCCAGGCACCTCAAAATATACCAATGCTTTTAGATATTGATGTTAAAAATTAAATAGGGTATTGGAATGCTATTCTCTGTATTTAGCTAATTTTAATGAACTAGAATTTGTATCTCTAGCCTATCAGTGGGTAATCAGACACATGTAGGCTTTTGGGGTGAATAAATTCATACCAGCTCTTATATGGAATGAAAAGTGTGCCATCATAGAGAAGCATAGATAATAGGTTAGTCACATAGAGTCAAGAATCAGACTGTCAGGGTTTGGACACCTAGTTCTGTCCAAACTGTTTCCAGTTTGGACACCTAGTTCTACAACTTTATGGAATTTGCTTAACATTGGTTTCTCCAATTTTTTATTTACAAAAGGGCTTCTCAGAAAGAACTGAGTTGCTCTATGTAAAGCACTTAGAACATAGTGATGTTTGGCTATTAGGAGTTCTTGACTATCATTATTATTTTGGAATGTTAGACATTGTTAGTCTGGTTCTTACAGATGAAGAAGCCAAGACCCAAAGAGGTTGAGCAACTTGTAAGATTATCTAGATGTTCCTCAGAGCCTGGGTAACCTCATCATGGGGGTTGCATGCTCCTACATTCTGTGCTCGGACCAGTGTGGGGCATTGAGTTGCCACCTTCAGGTATTAGAGGCCCAGACAAGCAGACAGGTGGAGATTACAGTAAGGTAAGTAATGTGCCATGATGCAGAAATGCAGCATCTTTTAGGAGCTCGGAGGAGTTCCAGATTTCTTAGATAATCTCCAAAGGGGGTTCCAAGGGAAATGATCATGCAGCTAAGACCTTAAAGATGCTGTCTTAGTCTATTTGGGCTGCTGTTATAAACTACCATAGCCTGGGCAGTTTATAAACAACAGAACTTTATTTGTCAACAGTTCTGGAGGCCACAAGTCTGAGATCGGGTGCCAGCATGGTTGAATTCTGGGGGGGGGGCCCTCTTCCAGGTTATAGACTGCTGTCAGTTAATTATGTCCTTACATAGTAGAAAGCAGAAGGGGAAGGAAGCTCTGCAGTGAGTCTTTTAAGGGCACTAATCCTGTCAATAAGGTCCTTACCCTTATGATCTCTTTTAATCCTAATTACCTCCTGAAGCCCCACCTCCTAATACCATCACCTGGAGAGGCTGTGTGTGGGGGGGGGGTGGGGGGAGGTAAGGGTTTTAGTATATGAATTTTAGACAGATGCATTGAGTCCATAACAGATGTAGAAGATTTAGCCATGTAAAAGGAGGTGGGGGAAAAGCATTTGGGTAGTGGGTACAAAGGCCCCAATGTACACATAATGTATGTAGAGAAACAAAAAATGTCCAGTCTTGCCAAAGAGTGGCGACCTCTAACTTTCTTTGTAGCAAATGAAAATCTTCCTGTACTGTATGTACCCTGTAATTTCAACACTGGCTGTTTATTAAAACCTCCTATTATATTTGTACTGGGTTTAATAGTGTGCCTCCAAATTCATGTCTACCCAGAATCTTAGAATGTGGACTTACATGGAAACAGAATCTTTTCAGGTGTGATTAATTAAATTAAAATGAGATACTGGAATGGGTGGGGGGTACAAAATTCAGTGACTGGTATCCTTATAAGGAAGCTATGTGAAGATACAAAGATATAGAGGAGACACAACAACATGTGACACGGAGGCAGACTGGAATGATGCATTGGTAAACCAAGGATTGTCAAGGATTGTCAGCAACTACCAGAAGCTAGAGGGAGGTATGAAACAGATTCTCCCTCAGTAAGTCCAGGACCCAATATTGCCAATACCTGGGTTTCAGACTTTTATCATCCAGAACCGTGAGGGGGAAAAAATTTCTATTGTTTTAAGCCACCTAGTTTGTAATAATTTGTTGTTGCAGTCCAAGCAAAGAAATATAGCATTCTTGGTATGAATTTGACTTTTCCAGGTGACAAGAAAAAGGCATACATAGATTGTCTTCAGTGATGGAAATGAGTATAGTAGGCCACAGTTTACTCACTCTATTACATGCATGAAAAAATGTGGCTGTTTAATTTTTTACAAAGGATCTGTTCTTTCTCACTAACCCACATGGCATGATGGGTGAGTCGGGAAAAATAATCTCTAACAAACATTGAAATAGCTAAATAATATACTGTAATATTTCCCAGTTCAAATAAGCTCTTTTTGAATATTTAGTCTTTTTTTTTTTTTAATTTTTTTTTTTCAACGTTTATTTATTTTTGGGACAGAGAGAGACAGAGCATGAACGGGGGAGGGGCAGAGAGAGAGGGAGACAGAATCGGAAACAGGCTCCAGGCTCTGAGCCATCAGCCCAGAGCCTGACGCGGGGCTCGAACTCACGGACCGTGAGATCGTGACCTGGCTGAAGTCGGACGCTTAACCGACTGCACCACCCAGGCGCCCCTGAATATTTAGTCTTTTTAGGACCTTTGCATATCCTTCTCCTCCCCCTGATCCTCCCCAAGGCATCTGGGGAAATGGAGGATTCATTTGGCTCTGTGACAGTGAGGGATGTTGGAGCCTTGTGTCTATGCTGGGTTTTTCTGGTTTTTCTTTGCTCAGAGTGCTCTCTTCATCTTGACCTGGGCCTTGTTCTTTGTCAGCCACAAGGAAGCAAGAACACAGCCTCAAGTGTCTGTAGTTACCTTCTTCCTCCACTGCTCTCCTCTTGATTACAGCCTTGCTAGACTTCATGCCATGGTAGACAAGGGAACCCTTTAGAACTAGAGGAAACAGGCCACTAACCCAGAATTCCTAGGTGCCTTCCATCTTTCTGAATGCTTCTATAGTCAGCACCCTCTGAAGCTTAGGTCCCAAGCTAGGAAAAACCAGGATTCTGGTGTCTATCTCCATTGTTCCCCTTTTCTCCCTGTTTCTGGCATCACTTAACCCCATGTCTCACCCTCCTTTTCTGGGAAGATATTTATGCCCCATCCCCTTGACAGACTGGATACAAGATGAAACACTAGCTTACCAATAAGGGAAGAGCTGAAAAACCTCTTCCTTACCCAATGATGCATAAGAACATGACAATGCACCAGACATAGCTTTATTATCCACTCAGCCACTGTAGATCCCAAGCCTTGAGGTTGGAGCATGTTCTACCTAAAGGTGGCTCAGCATGAGTGGGGATGTGTCCAGAACTGGAATGATGCACACTTTGTCATTGTTCATCTGGAATTAATATTTACTCAAAGCCTTTAATGGTATCTATTACTTTCCATTAGATATAGGATACCTCTAGAGGGCAGGATGACTCTGAAGCTACCTCAGTTTTGCCTCCCTCTCACCATCTTGTGCTTTCACCCCCTGTACCATGTCCCAGTGCAGTTTTCCAGTTTCATAGTAGGGTGGATTTTCTTCCAACCTACAGTACAGTACAGCTGCAGCACCTTATGCAGTAAAGAATGCATTCAGGTTGCTTTTCTCACAGGTGGTGTGCCCAAGGCAGCACTTAAGGCATTCAGAACTCATTTCCTTCCTAAACTTTGCCTGGTCTCTGATTTGCTATAAACTCATAAACTTCACTGATGTACTGACATGATGATGAACTCACTTTTGCTCTCTACATTCATGAATGCTGCAGGATGTGTGTTTGTGACTCACTCCTGCTATTTGGAGTGGAAACTCGGGTCATAGTAAAGGGCCCCACTCTCTTAGGGGGTATAGAGTAGTTGCCAAGGGGAGGAGATAAAAATTAGCAGTGGTATTTTTTCTCATGGACTGTTAGATTGTGGAACTAACCAGATCCTTCATATTCAACTGTTAGGATTCAGCTTCAAATCCTGAGGTTTTCCTCTGATACTCCACAACCATATAGAAATGAGTATGTCTTCTCCTGTAGTTCCAAGGCATATTTAGACAGGGGGTACCTCTATTAGAGGTTTTACCACACTGTATTGTAGAATTCATTTCCCTTCCACTAGAAAAGTTCTTGCTAGGGCAGAGACCAGATCTTGGTTATCTTGGGATCCCAATGCCTTGCAGAGGGATTGCTACAGAACTGGCGCTTGGAAAATGGTGATGAATGTATGAAATGTCCCCGAAATAGTACTGATTAAGAGCCTGAACTCCTGCACTTTCCAGAAGACACATAGGGGTAGGGAGTTTTCACACTTATTGATGCACAGGACAGACTAACGGGTAAAGAGATAAAGGTAAGAGCTTCTTTAAAGCCATGTGGCCCTGCTCCTTCCTTCTGGGATGACAGTCTGTTAAGGAGAAAGTGGGGTTGGAGTAAGTGTTAGAAGATCCTAAGTGTTTGGCTACTCCTGTGTCTTGAAGGTTCTAAGATGGCAAGAGCCACTGGAGACCTGAAACTGATGCAGATCAACTCCTTTCTGGTAAATGCCTCTTTTTGTCATAAAGACTTCTTATGATAACAGTCTGTAAAAAAAAAAAAAAAAAAAAAAAGTAGAGCCCCCAAATATTTCCTGGGCACTTGTTATATGCAAAGAAGACACTGTGCTTTCTTGATAGCAAGAGAAATATCATTTAGGGGAGTGTTGCTTTCACTGGTGGCAACAGCCAGTGCCAGGATCCATTTTTGGCTGTGGTGCATTTGTCATTTGGAAGTGAACTGTTACAATGACTTTTATAACTAGGGATACCAGTTGTCTGGCTTGGAGTTAGGCTGTCTGGTTTAGAGCTGGGTCATCTAGTTCTGGAACACATGGTTCAGAATGCATTTGAAAGGGCAAGTTAAACGCAAATCACCTGGTTTGGGTGCGGTGGCTTGGATAACAAACTTTCTGGATCCTACTGTTCTGCTTTGTGTTTGAATGTCAGGGCTGAAAGTGCTGTTCAGGAGAGCCCTTGTGGAATAGTCCAAATTGCTGGGAGGAGCTGTTCCCCAGAGGTGACTTTTAGCACCTAGGATTTTAGATATCTTTTTTTTTTTAATTTTTGAAATCCTACTTGCTTAATTTTAATGTAGTGGTAAGTTTATATTATTTTTAATTTACTTTTAATTTTTGAAATTTTAACAGTAGAGCAGGAAACTGCTCTATTCCTAAATCTACATCCTTATCCAGGGCTTAACTTCTAAAGAAATGTCTGTCTTCTTGCATTTTCTGATTTTCTTTCTGTTCTTTTTGTGAGATAGTTGAGTAATAACTAAAACTCAGTGGTGAGTCTTTTCATCTAGGATGGAAAGTCCCACATAGGAAATGGTACCACTAGCAATGGGTCAGTCGTTTATGTTGGCCAATGTAAGGAAACCTACTTTCTTACACAAAAGGTTAACTAACCAAGAGGAAGTAATTGTTGGGGAGGATGGGGGGAGGAGGAGTTGAGTTACCTTTTCCTGATGAAATTCAGCCCAACACACTATGGGAAGTGCCATAGAGTACATAAAACCATAAGAGGTTGAAAATTCTACTTTGTTTTTAGATACTAAGGACCAAGAAGGTATGTATGATTTCAAGGTTTGGTGAAACTGTTTCTGAATGGAAAGTGAGTAGGTTTCAATTACTGAAGAGAGGAGGGTATGGTGGGCAGGAACATTTTTAATGTCTTCTGTCACTGGGTGAAACTTGTCCTGGAACAGTGGTTTTTAAATAATCCTCTGGGCTGGAGGAAGGAAATACTAAAACTGCCACTTATCGTTATTGATTTCATCCTTTAAAACTGTCTATTTCTTGTGCTGCTTTATGGTGTATAGAAAGGATATTCCTGGGGACCACTGTCCCAGAGACAAGAGGAGAAGGCAGATGGTTGTATCAGGATGGAAAGAACTGGAGAGGTGGAATAGCTCAGAATGTGGAGGTCTTCCTTCTTTTCTGATAAAAGAAATGTGGTAGTCATTTAGGAAGATTCTGGAGAAAGTAGGGAGGACATTGACCTTTGTTGATCAATGACTGTACGACAGGCATTGGGTTATGTATTATTTATTGTTGTTAAATCACTGCACATGTAACTTACATATACATGCATTCTTTTATTAATTTATTATTCATTTAGTGAATATCTCATTTAATCCTCACAAATAGCTTGAGAAGCAGATTTTAATTTTTCCAGTTTTACAACCAGGAAGCTAAAGTTGTGTTTTTTTTATTGAAATGTAGTTGACATATAATACTATTAGTTTTGGATGTATAGCATAGTGATTCTCCATTTATTATATTAAATGATTACCACAGTAAGTCAAGTTATCTGTTACCATATAATGTGTAGTAACATCTGTTACTACAGATGTGTAGTATCATCTGTTACCATATAATAGTGTAGTAACACTATTATTGACTGTATTCTGTCTCTTATAAATAAATCACATTTCCGTGATTTATTTATTATCTATCTGGAAGAGTGTACTTCTTAATCCCCTTTGCTTTTTTTTGTGCATACTCCCAGCTTATTTTTTGTATTTATGAATCTCTGTTTTGTTTTGCCTGTTCATTTTTGTTTTTTAGATTCCACATATAATTGAAATCATACAGTATTTGTATTTCTCCAGCTTATAATAATCTCTAGGTCTATCCATGTTGTTGCAAATGGAAAGATTTCATTCCTTTTTATGGCTGAGTAGTAATCCACTGCGTGCAGGTGTGCACGCACACACACACGTTTATACGTTCAACTATTGATGGATACTTAGGTTGCTCAGGAAGCTAAAGTTTAAAGCAATTAAGTAATTTTTACGTCATATGATTTATACCCCTGCAATTCTCATGCCTTATGGCATAGGTTTATAATATACACTCCAGGGCTTCTATCAAAGAGATGCTCCTTCACTATGTTCAAGTTGGTTTCTAGTCTGCTAGTAGCAGTTGGATTGCTCAAAGTATTTACAGAATCAGGGAAAACTTGGTTGTAGTTTTATTTTCTTTTTTATTGTATATGTCCAAATCATAATTTTAGGCCAGAGATACTTCTCTGCCATTCAGGTTGACACCAAGCCTTGGTTTGACATTTCAGTTAGCTCAACCTTCCTTTCCTGGCATTAAAAGCAAGCAAGCAAGCAAACAAACCTGAAACTCTTGGAATGGCTATATTTCAGGGAATTGATTCAATCTTAACTAGTTCATCTCATTGGGATTAGATTGAATTGACACAAAGTGGTTCAATCTACTTCCTGGTGGTCCCATTCTCAATAGCAGAGACCTGTTGTTCTCCCCTTTGATTGTAGAATCCCCTCATCTTCATGTTTGACTCCTGCTGGCACGTAAGTGTCTCCTGATTAGGAACCACATTTTGCTTATCCTTCTGTGTCCCACAAAGTGCCTAGCAAAGTATCTGCACTTGTCGAATGAAGATATTGGATGCCTTGATCCCAGTTGCTATGGGTGGTTTATCTGTTGACGTAAAATGGTGATTTGTTGGCTTTCTTAGCTATCTTGGCAGTAGAGCTAGATGTTTTGACAGACATACGATGCTATTTATTCTGTTAAGAAAAGATAGCATGACTATTTGCATGGCTTCGTATTCTTAAGTATAAAAATTTCCATCTCTTAATTTTGATGAAAGGTGTGCAAAGTTGGAGGAAAGGTAAGAGGGTGAATAAATTAGGAAAAATTTTTCTCTTGAGTGCTCAGATATTTAATCAAAATTCCTTTAACATAATTCATTGGATTGTTGTGAGGACAAATTGAGGTGATCATTGAGAAAAATCTTTGGAAACTCTAGATTATAGACAGGGACATTTCTAGAAGGTAAGATTTTAAAGCAAAATAAGGTTTTTAAAAAACAACTTCTGGTGTTTTGACAATGTATATGCTGTGTAATGAAGATTAAAAATTAAGCTCTAGTCCTCTAATATTATCTAGTGGTAATATATAACATTTACCATTTTAACCATGTTTTAAAATTTTTTTTTTTTTCAACATTTATTTATTTTTGGGACAGAGAGAGACAGAGCATGAACAGGGGAGGGGCAGAGAGAGAGGGAGACACAGAATCGGAAACAGGCTCCAGGCTCTGAGCCATCAGCCCAGAGCCTGACGCGGGGCTCGAACTCACGGACCGCGAGATCGTGACCTGGATGAAGTCGGACGCTTAACCGACTGCGCCACCCAGGCGCCCCTAACCATGTTTAAGTGTACAGTTCAGTGATATTAAGTACATTCACAATGCTGTGTAACCATCACCACCATCCATCTCTGGAATTTTTTCATGATCCCAATCTGAAACTCTACCTAGTAAATGTCTTCCCATTTACCCTCCTCCCAGCCCTAGTAACCTCTATTCTTTGCCTATGCTAGGTACCTCCTACAAGTGGAGTTATTACAATATTTTCCTTTTATGTCTGGCTTATTTCACTTAGCATAATGTTTTCAAAGTTTATTTATGTTGCAGCATGAATGAGAATTGGATTCCTTTTTAAGACTGTAGTATTCCATACCATATTTTGTTTATTCCTTTACCCATCGATGGACACTTGGGTTGTTTTCACTTTTGGCTATTGTGGATAATGCTGCTATGAATGTTGGTGTACAAGTATCTGTTTGAGTCTCTGGCTTCTTTTCTTTTGGGTATGTATCTAGGAGTGGAAAACAGATCTTTTTTTTTTTTTTTTAATTTTTTTTTTTGACGTTTATTTATTTTTGGGACAGAGAGAGACAGAGCATGAACGGGGGAGGGGCAGAGAGAGAGAGGGAGACACAGAATCGGAAGCAGGCTCCAGGCTCTGAGCCATCAGCCCAGAGCCTGACGCGGGGCTCGAACTCACGGACCGCGAGATCGTGACCTGGCTGAAGTCGGACGCTTAACCGACTGCGCCACCCAGGCGCCCATCTCCTGACACTTTTGAGATTATCCAGAGCAAGTCTCTCTCCTCTGTTCATGCCCTAAAGAGTGAGCAATTGCTTCTTCATCTTCAGTGTGCTTCAGGCCTCCATGTTTTCCCCTAGGCTCCTCTTCCTCCTCTGAAATTGATACTTCTAGATGTAGCTACAAAGGAGTCTGAAATCTGATGCTAACCACTGTAACAAGCTCTATTCAAATCAGGCCCACCAACTGGCACTACTTTGGGGACTGACAAATTAAGGTGAGCTAAGAAAAATTAAACTGTAAGTTCCATTATACATGGAAATCTAGTAGAAATAAAAAGTGTCATACCGAGAACTATACTTTAGACTTGAGCTTCAGTTCATTTGGTAAATTACTATCTGCTGAGCACTGTTGATAGACAACAGGGAATGAGTTCAGAGCTCTGTTATCAAGCAGCTCAAATTCTAGAGGAGGATGCATACATATTTAGGAAGCTACAGAAACTAAACAACAATGCTACTACTATTCATTTGTTTATTCAACATTGCTCAAGCACCTGCTGCACGCTGTTCTAGGCCCTGGGTATACATCAAGTCAAAGACAAAGTCTCTGTTCTTCTACAGCTGACTTTCTGGTTGGGAAAACCAGACAGTAAGCAAGGAAATACACAGTATAATAGCTATGTGTTTTTCCTATGGAGAAAAATAAAGCACGATAAGGGATCGAGAGTGACTGGCGTGTGTGTGGGTGGTTTTACGTAGGCTGACCAAGGCAGGCCTTTCAGAATTTGTGACTTTGAGCCCAGATGTGAATGAAGTGAGGGAGATAGTCAAGGGGATGTGTAGGTGATAAGGCAGCCTGGTAGGGGAGTAGCGGCATCTGCGATAATGTTAGATTTCAGAGATGGATAAAGAGCTTTGGGACTTAAAAGTGTTTTTTTTTTTTTTTTTATTTTGAGAGAGAGAGAGTGAGAAGGCAGAGAGATAGAGCGAGAAGGCAGAGAGAGAGCGAGAGAAGGCAGAGAGAGAGAGAAGGCAGAGAGAGAGCGAGAGAAGGCAGAGAGAGAGAGAAGGCAGAGAGAGAGAGAAGGCAGAGAGCGAGAAGGCAGAGAGTGAGAAGGCAGAGAGCGAGAGAGCGAGAAGGCAGAGACAGCGAGAGAGAAGGAGAAGGCAGAAATAGAGCGAGCGAGAGCGAGAAGGCAGAGAGTGAGAGAGAGTGAGAAGGCAGAGTGAGTGAGAGAGAGTGAGCGAGAGGGCAGAGCAAGAGAGAGCGAGCGAGAGGGCCCAGAGAGCGAGCGAGAGCGAGAGGGCAGAGAGAGAGAGCGAGAAGGCAGAGCGAGCGAGAGCGAGAAGGCAGAGAGAGAGAGCAAGCGAGAGGGCAGAGAGAGAGAGAGAGCGAGAGGGCAGAGAGAGAGCGAGAGGGCAGAGCGAGCGAGCGAGAAGGCAGAGAGTGAGAGAAGGCAGAGAGTGAGAGAGAGAGAAGGCAGAGAGTGAGAGAGAGAGAAGGCAGAGAGCGAGAAGTCAGAGAACAAGAGCAAGTGAGAAGGCAGAGCAAGAGCGAGAAGGCAGAGAGAGAGAGAGAGTGAGAAGGCAGAGATAGAGCGAGCGAGAGCAAGAAGGCAGAGCGAGAGCGAGAAGGCAGAGAGAGCAAGAGCGAGAAGGCAGAGGGAGAGCGAGAAGGCAGAGAGAGGGAGAGAGAGAAGGCAGAGAGAGGGAGAGAGAGAAGGCAGAGAGAGGGAGAGAGAGAAGGCAGATAGAGCGAGCGAGAAGGCAGAGAGCGAGAGAGAAAGAGCGAGAGTGAATCCCAAGCAGGCTCTGCACCATCAGCACAGAACCTGACACAGGGCTCAGACCCACAAACCATGATGTTGTGACCTGAGCTGAAATCAAGAGTGGGATGCTTGACTGAGCCACCCAGGCACCCCAGAGCGTTGGGACTTAAAGTAATGGGACAAATAAATCTGATGTTCTGTGATTTTAGGCACATAATTTTGTTACACCATAAAATCAGTTTTAAAGCACCCAAAGATTGTTCTGCAAGGGAGTATTTAATGGCAAGATACTTGTGTTTTAAAATAAATGAATGAATGAACATTTCAAAATGATATGAAATCATTGCTGGGGATCCCCCTGCCTCTGTTCATGTTGTATGCATTATGAGAATCTCTGTGTATGAGATGAGCATGAAGTAGTCATTCTTTGGCCTTCCTGTGAGTATGGTAAGTCCTTTTTCTATCCCAACTTTGTTCTCCCATTAGGATTCCTCATTCATTAAGAGTTGTTAATTAGGAAAAAATTGGATCAAATAAATTCTGACTAGTTAGTACATGAAGAACTAGAGAATTTTAAGCCAATTTAGAGCTTTTAGAAGCATTTAACAAGAATATACCAAGGAAGCTAAAGAAAGCTATCCTTAGTCTCGAAATTTCAGGGACAATGACAGGGCACATGAATTTTTTTTTTTTTTTTTTTTTTTTTTTGCTGGTGTCAGAAACTTGGGCAAATGGAACAAAATCGCAATGCATAGCTCCTTAATGTGGCAGTCTCTTTTTTATAATGCAGGTTTGTGTGCCTGTGTGCATGTTCATATGTGTGAATGATGGGAGGAGGAGAAGGGTGAGAGAAGGGTTGCAAAACTGAAGACTCAGTCCTTATACTCCTCACCTCAAGGTGGTAGACGAGATAGCACATTGCAGAATAAGTGCCAGTGTATGATATCCAACCTAGTCTCTAGCAGTGTCCAAGAGGGAGGGACCAGAGATGCTAGGAAAGTCAGAAAATGCTCTGGGGAGGGCTGTGGAGCATGTGATATGGTCCTTGAAGGACAGGTTTAGAAGTGAGAAGATGAAGGGAAAGGTTTCCCAGGAGGATAGAGTGGTCTGGGCAGAGATGCCATGGTGGGGATGTGCAGTTGATGTTTAGGTAAAGGAGAGGGGTCCTGATACATTAGGACAGAGGATCTAGTTTGGAGATTGTAGGGTTAAATTTGGAAAGATAAACAGAAAGCCAAGAAGAAAAGGAGAGTTCTGTGCTTTCCTTCTTTTTTAAGTTGCTTTTTGACTCATTAACTTATCAGGTGATAGGGAGGATCATCCCTTGCTCCTTCATTGGTCTGCTGTTAGGGAAACAACCATATATCTTAAGATGCTCCCTGTAAACAAAAACACTGTCTTCTAAGAGCTCCATTTTTATTGGTGGGCATACAAGCTCCTTGTAAAAAAATGTAAGCAGTACTTTTGGGGTACCTGGGTGGCTCATTCAGTTAAGCATTCAACTCTTGATTTTGGCTCAGGCCATCATCTCACAGTTCATGGGATCGAGCCCCACGTTGGGCTCCATGCTGATAGCACTGAGCCTGCTCAGAGGTCTCTCCCTCTCTCTCTGTCCTTCCCCTGCTTGTGTGCACACACACTCTCTCTCAAGATAAATAAACGAACTTTAAAAGAATTTAAAAAAATGTAAGCAGTACTTTTGTAAGAAACAATGACATAGTTCCACCAGGACCCACCAGCCCCTCCACCCCCATGCCATTTTTCGGAAGTAACTACCATTAAATATTTCTTCTTGTTTATCCTTCCTGATTTATTAGGTCAACAAATATTCATTGAATTCCTATTATGGGCATAGGGTATACAACAGTGAATGGAAGTCCCTGCTCTCAAGGAGCTTCTATTTTATTGGGAAGAAACAGGCAGTAAACAGCAAGCATGTTTAAAATATTTTAGCCAAAATTTTTATCCCATGCATACTCTTGCAACTTGCTCTTTCCGCTTGACTGTGGCTCTTGGACATCTTTCCATGTCAGTGTAAAGAGGCCTATCTCTTTAACTGGTACTCACTAATATTTATTGAGCATCTGCTGTGCCTCAGGCACTGTCTTGGTCACAGCAATTCCCTACAGGAAGTACTATAATTTTCACCTGACTACAGGTGAGGGACCAAGGCCAAGAGAGGTTTGGGAACTTGCTCAAAGTCACCTGGCTAGTCGCTGGTGGAGGCAGACCTGAGCCCAGACCATCTGATGGTTCACTCCAGTTCTTCTCCCCCTTGATGGCTGCATAGTACTCCATTGTATGGATGTTCCTTCACTTATTTGGCCAGTCCTCTATTTTTAAGCCATTTTTAGTTTTTTCCTATCACAGATAGTGCTATAATGAACATTTTACACACTTGTTTACATGTGTTTATGATCATCTGTAAGTTTAATTCCTAAGAGATGGAAAAATACACATTTCTGTATTTGATAGACACTACTTAGTTTCCCTTTAAAATTATTTTACCAACTTCTCCACCAACATTCTAGGAGAAGGTGCTGATTTCTTTATAGCTTATTCAACAAAGGGAGTTGCCAAGGGTATAGGAGTTGCTAATACAGTAGGTTAAAAAAATGGTATAGAAATTACACTTAAAAACCTTTTTTATTTTTTATTTATTTTTTAAATGTTTATTTTTGAGACAGTGGTGGGGGAAGGGCAGAGAGACAGGAGGGGTCAGAGGATCCAAAGTGGGCTCTGTGCTGTCATCAGAGAGCCCAAGGCGGGGCTTGAACCCACAAACCATGAGATCATGACCTGAGCTGAAGTTGGACGCTCAACTGACTGAGCCACCCGGGTGTCCCAAAACATTTTTTAAAAAGTCTTTCATTTTAAATATCTTGAAGAAATGATTACTTCCTCTTATAGGCTGTTCTTGGTTCTTTTTATCATGCAAGGGAGAAAGCCACCACTCTTGTTTCAAGAAATCTGCAGTTTCTTGTGACTAGGGGTGGGAGGAGGGCTTGGCAGGGAACAGTCCTTCCTTTTTCTCTGATCTGGCTCTCTCTGGAGGCCTGAGGGCTCAGTACCAGGATTGGCCAGGAGAGTGGATTGATATGTACAGGGAATCAACTTGCTCTGGTTATAGAGACATTAAAATATATTTGGTTTCAGTGTTTAACTGAAAATCTGATGCAACTTCTAGAGAACCCATAAATGGCTTGAGACACACTTAAGACATAATCCTTTTAAAAATAGACCAAAATATTTTGTTTTCATCTAATCCCATCTTAAAAACAGGAGCCCCCTTAAAGGGATTCTAAACTAAAAAGTTTGACTCCATTTCGTATGTGCATTTGTTCTTTGGCATCCTCAGAGTTAATTGTTTGCTTTACTCAGAGTTGAAATTGAGGATGTTTGGAAAGAAATGTCTTCATTCTTTGTATTAAATGTTGCTTGAGTGTGCTTAGCTTTCATCCATGTGAGAGTGAAACTCCCCTTGCAATGATTTTTTAAAAATGCTAATTCCTTCATCTCTGGGAAAAACAGGTAGGAGCTCTAAAGATGTTTGCTAATTTCCTTCACTTGAGGGCTCATACAAGTTTGGTAAGCAGAAGTGATAACTGTGACTTCTTCCCTTGTCCGCTTCCATCCTACTGAACACTGGGTTCCCACAGAGGAAGCCATCCTGCTGAAGTCAGCCTCTAGGGAGCTTCCTTTTGTTTCTTCAAGATTAACCAGTTCTGCCCTGGCAGCAGTAGCAGGCAACTCTGGAAGGAGAGGCTCTTCTGGGCTTTTGGTATTTTTCCAAGGAGTGTTTTTTCTCCCCCAATTCCTCACTGGTAGTGAAGCTGCTTTCCTACAACGCTGCCTTCTTCAGATGAGATGCTGATTCTGATCTGCCATCTAGCAGCTTCCGGTAGCGGTAAGTGGTCAAGAGTGTTTTTCCGGGAGTTGATCTCAGGTTCTCAAGAATGTCCTCTAGAGACCCAGTTTGTTTTCTGTGTAATTGCTAGAGCCTTCAGAATAGCTTTGCTTTTCTCACTGTTCTCATTGCATGGTCATGGAATGGGTACCTGTTTGATCTCCCTGCACCCTCCCTTTTGGGAGAGAGGGTTAGGTCCAGGCTGAGGTGAGTTTGTGGGGAGCATTCAAGGGTTGGTGAAGCCAAGAGGAGAGTTAGCTCAGGGCTGACTAGGGCTTTCTGTTTCTGTTTTCTAGGTTGCTCTTTTGATCTTTTCATCTTCTGGTGTGGTTGAGGTTTAGCAAAAGTCTTCATTTTTCTCTAACTAAAAATACTTTAGAAACTAGTTTGGTGTGAGAAATAGGACGTCTGCTTTATTTCCCTTTTCAAATTTTTATTCAGTTAGCATCACCTATTAAATGGCTGATGGGAGTAGCATCAGTGTCCATTTCTTCTTGGCTTGTGGGTGTTTGTCACTTCCTTTGGGAGTAGTTGGTTTCATTTTTTTGAAGGGGTTTGTATCTAGTTCCCCTATTCAAGGTATTGTTTATTCTATGACCAATTCATGCTTTAAACATGAACAGTTTACTAAAATACTCTCTGAGGCTGGAGTGGTATGTTTTTAGTGCTGAGATTTGTCTGAACTGAGAAATCGATACTTCTAGCTGTTTGGTTGACAGATGTGAGAGTTTCTCAGGTCCCTGGTTAATAATTTGCTGTTTTGAAAATAAAGGAAACTGGTGAGAAACAATAATTGGGGGCTGAAGGCTTATTAGAAAGGAAATGAAGAAATATAGGATCATATGTGGAATTAACAACATCTCTCTTCACGAATGGCCACCTTTGTTCAGGTGTTGTTCTGTGCTAGTCTTTGCATTTACTGAAATGTAAATTCAGAGTGATTTTTAAAAACCTATATTTATCTGTCTTGTGCTTTTATATTGTTCCATCATGCATGCATCTTCAAAAATGAGGGATCAAGTAATTTTTGTGCCCCTGGGGGATTTTTTGTGCACAGGAGGATTCTATTTTGTTTTTACATGGTAAATTGGAAATTTCCATTTAGTAGGAAAAGACTTCACTTTTTGTTTCAAAGTAAATTATAATTGTAGCTTTCCTAGAAATAAAACTTCTTAATGGGTGCATTCTAGATGCTTGCATTGCGTGTACAAGAATTAGATGCTGGTATTTGTTTTCAGGATTTCTTACAAAAAGGTGTCAAAGAGGGGCCCTGGGTTGCTCAGTCGATTGAGCGTCCGACTTCAGCTCAGGTCATGATCTCACAGCTGGTGAGTTCGAGCCCCATGTCAGGCTCTGTGCTGACAGCTCAGAGCCTGGAGCCTGCTTCAAATTCTGACTTCCTCTCTGCCCCAACCCACTTGCATCCTGTCTCTGTCTCTCTCAAAAATAAACATTAAAAAAAAAGGTGTCAAAGAAAATAGTAACCTGCAAGTGTTCCACATACCTATAGACTTACTTGACTTTTTAGCAATATTAAATATTTTTCAAATAGTAATTTCTGATTAAATAGTAAATGCAAATACTAAATATATTGGTCATTGCATTTTTGGAGATTTTTTCCCCTTTCTTTCCTTTCTCCTTTTCTTTAGTCAGCTCAAGCTTGTCGAGCACCTGCACTATGTCAGGCTCTGTGCTGGATGTCCAGAGAAGATGCCACAGTAGGAAAGGCTGAGCATTTTATTTTGATATATCCTTCTCTGACTCTTCTTTTCAAGTTGAGTGTTCCCTAGGACCTGTCCTTGTCCTTGTATTGACTCATCCTCATCCTCTGTCCTCTCCTCACTTCTTTTTATTCTTGTTCTGAGTGAGATCATTCATTTCCCATGACTTCAATGCTTTAATGTATGTTGATGATTCCATGTCTACAAATCTGTCTTTTGTCTTTAGTGCTGAGGATGTTTTCAAAGATAAAGAGGAATTTCAAGCCTGATGTGTTCAAACTGAATGTATTATTCTCCCATCCCAATTCCTGCTCCTTTGTTTTCTCTTCCTTCTCTTTTCCCTGCTGTACTAATGGCACCTCTGTCCCCTCATTGTCCTGAGCCAAAAACCCTAGAAGTCATCTGAGGTTCTTCTTTGTCCTGTATGCCAACATAGGGGCCATTTATAAACTCTGTCAATTCAACTGCAGAAACATTTCTAGAATCTGGCTCCACTTGCCTATTGTTACTGCTTCTCCACCTCTCTCCATGCCAGGCCATGCTGTGAGCATAACCTTCCTAAAAGTGCCGACAGCATGCACTTGCATAGGGAGAACCAAGAGAGTAATGACAGTGGACAATGGAGCCCAGATTATAACCGTATCATTCTCTAAAAATCTCTTCTTCCTCCCCATTACCTGCAGGATTAACCATGGGTCTTGAACATAGCCCTGTTCTGTGTCACCTGACCTATCAAATGGGGATGATGATAGTCCCCACCTATATAGTTTTGGTGAGGATAAAATGAGATGATACATGGCAAGTACTTAGCACAAGATCAAGTACCCAGTGAATAGTAATGATGGTGGCAATGATGAAGGTGATCACTTCTTTCAGAATCCATCTCTAATCTACCTTTCCAGCTCCATCACCCTAAAATCTCATTGCCATGACTGTCACTACTTCCCCAACCTTCTCTTCCCTTTCACAGTACTGGATCTTTTCACATGCTCTTCCTTTGGCCTCTTTACCTCATTTTGCTGAGCAAACTCTTTCCTTTTCAAAAAGATTCAACTCAGAATTACTCTCTGTGAGGTCTTAGCTGACTGCACAAAACAGGCTTGGTGGCTCCCTTTCCTCTGCCTCCATGGTGCTCAGTCCTTCCTTCCATCACAGCCCAGAACTTGCCATTCTAATGGTCTGTGTATCTGTTTTCATCTTCCCCAGACTACAGGCTTTGGAAGGGATAGAGGTAGGAACTAATGATCCTTACCTCCATCTACTGAGCCCCGGTTTGACATAGAATAGGCACCCATAAGTGTTTGGTGATTGAATACCCATAGGGATGACTCTCAAATTTGATAGGAGGTTTTCTACTTGTGGAGAGTTAAACATACAGTTAAGAAAAGAAAAAGCTTTCCCTCTCTTGAGTACTAACTTTGTAGCAGGAGGCACTGTGCTAAATTCTTTACGGGCATGCCTAGTGATCCAGTGAGTTACTCTAACTGTCCCTGTTTGCAGATGAGAACACCAGGCTTAGAAGAGAGGGAACTTGCTGGAGGCTTTGAAGGTGGCAGGACCAAGCTCTGGCTGTCTGACTTGCAAACTGGTGGAAGGAAAGGGAAGTGAGAGGGGAAGGAAGATGACTAAGCCAAAGCAGGCATGTTTGTTAGAGAAAGGCAGCATGAGAAGGGCAGAAATGCACTAGAGAAGGCAGCAAGAGCAGGCTAGGAAAGGAGAAAGGAAAGTGAAAAAGAAACAAGGAGAGCAAGGGAAAAAATGAACAGGGGATAAACAAGAGGAGGAAGGGAAGCAGGATTCCCACTGCTTCAGAATTTTGTGGCCAGGGAACAGCTGCATGCCTAATGGAACATAAACAGACTGCAGTGTTGACATGACAACTCACAACAAAATCTAATCTACATTATACAAGAAATAGAATAATTTATTGTTAGGCCATGGTAATTAGATGTAATTGCTAAGCAGTTTAGAAATTTGGCTGTACAGCCATCACTTACACACACACACACACACACACACACACACACACACACACACACACAGAGGCATGCACACACACTCACTGGCTTAAATTGTGTTCACTTTTGTCCAGTGTGGACACTTGGCAAGTGACTGTGGCTGTTGGCAGCTGTCACTGACACTAAATATGATCAAAACATTATCTACACCTCCCACCCACTATCACACTCAAAGCTGTACCCATGTAGGAAAGAAGCACAGTCTTACTCCTTATCCTTCGCTGATGTCCCCTCCCAAGGCTGGGATTTCCCTGTTGCACCAGGATTTCCCTTTCCTGAGTCTTCTCCCTGTGCTTCTGCCTCACCTCCCTTATCCCTCGGGGGCCTGGTCCCAGGGGATATTCTTGGGCTGGTAGGCAGGGTTGCCAGCAGATATGACCCCAAGGTCACCTTGTCCAGGGGTGGGAGGATTCACTGAGGCTTTGCTTTTTTGCCTTTGGGGACCTGGAGGCAGAGAAAGGAAAGGGAAAAGGGTAGGACCAGAGAAGATGGAGGGCAGCAGGAGGAGGGAAAGGGCTAGTGCCCTAATTCTGCCCTCCTAGCTTCCCATCCTCAGATGCCACTATTGTTCAGGCAAGAGGGCTTTTCAAGGTTTTCCTGTGCCCACCCTGGTGCTGGCCACCCTGGTGCTGGTCAGTCCCCCCCTCCCTTCCACTCTTGGTTGGGTTAGTCCTCAGAGACCAGGTGAATGGGGTTGGGAAATAAGTGACTGAGTGAAAAACCTGAAGGAAAGTTAGGGAAACAGGAAAGGGAAGCTGGGAGACTGAAAGAGGGAAAAAGGGAGGTAGTAGTAGAACAGACAAATAGGAGGAGGGGAGGGAACATGTTTTATGGAGTGAACCATATATGCGTATATATTTAACCTCACAACAGCTCTAGGAGGAAGGCATTATTGTCTATTTTACAGATTCAAAGGTTTAGTCTTAGGAAGGGTAAGTGACTTGGTCAAAGTAACACTAGATACAAAGTAGCTGAGCTGGGATTGGAATCCTATTATCCTAAAAGTCTCTTCCATATAGTACAGTGTTTCCAAAGAAGACGAGAAAGCGGAGTTGGGGAGGGCAGAAGGAAAGCTCACCAGAAGAGAATGGAGAATAGAGGGAGAAGAGGACAGGAGGTCCTCACAAGGGGTGAGGTCTGGGATTGGGCTTGTTGAAGCTGTATGGGTCCTTTCTCCCTTGGCTCCATGTCCTGAGAACTGGAGAGAACCCACTGTGCTCAGAGGAGGTAGAGGACTCCCCCTGGGGGGCACTCTGGTTCCTCTCAAGACCCTGAGATGAAGACAGGCAGGGATGGGCTCACCTGGGCAGTGCTCTGGGTAAGGAAGGAGAAGCTGCCAGGAATCTGCCCCATCTTGTTCTCCTGGTTTCCAGTGCTCCTGTCTTTTCCTCAACTGCCTTGGCTCCTTTCTTTTCCCTTTATTTTTCTATCTCCTCCAATTCCTTTGCATTTCTGTCATTCTACCTTGTATTCTCTTTTCTTTTTCTTTCTCCCTTTCTTTCTTTCTTTCTTTCTTTCTTTCTTTCTTTCTTTCTTTCTTTCTTTCTTCTTTCTCTTTCTTTCTTTCTTTCTTTCTTTCTTTCTTTCTTTCTTTCTTTCTTTCTTTCTCTTGAAAGAGAGGGGGAGAGAGAAAGAACAAGTGGGGGAAGGGCAGAGAGAGAGGGAGAGAGAGAATCCTAAGCAGGCTCTGTGCTGTCAGCACGGAGCCTGGTGGCGGGCTCCATCTCAGATGACCTGAGCCAAAGTTGGATGTTTAACCGACTGAGCCACCCAGGTACCCCTCTATCTCGAGTTTTCAATCTTTCTCTTCCCACTGTTTTCCCTCCCCTCAGTTTATTCACAGGGCTGTTCCCTCCCACCACAAACACATCTTTTCTTTAAAGATTTCTTATCCATTCACACTTATCTGCTTTGTTTTATTGTAGAATGTCCTGAAGGAAGTTAGACTCACTGTGCTCATTTAATCCTAATGTTTATGTAGATACTTTGACAGAGAAAGTTCAGAGGGTGCCTTCAAGATAACTAATATCTAATGAGCCTTTTCATCATGTGCCCCCATTCCCAACAGTCCAACCAGTAGGTTCTGAGGCTTACAGAGTATATTTGCCCTGCATTCTGTAATGAGTTAGTGGAAAAAGCAGGGATCCAAGGTTAGCCTGTTTGACTCTAAAGGACAAGCTTCCAACCACCACATCCTGCTGCCCCTTAAGCAGGTCAGTGGTCTGGCTATTCCCTTGGAGGCCTCTTGATGAGTTTATTGCATTCAGAACGGGTTGTTTGTCCTGTAGGTTTTTGACCACAATTGAACAGCATACCAAAACCAGATTTATCTTTCTGAGTTACACTAATACTAGCTCGGGAGACTGGTAATATAAAATAAAAATGACAATTGAGAACGTGTAGTATAACTGTCAGGAGGACCAGAATGTTCATTTCAGCATGCATGACTAGTGTACTCTTTCCCTGTAGGCAGACTTCTGTGGGAAAGCAAGTTATTATCAGCAGGTGGCTTGGTGATCATGGAATTGGAGCATAGGGAATTAACTGTAATAACTTGATTGTTGAATGACCTCATATCATTAAAGGGAATCTCCATTTGAATCCTTTGTTTAAAATGTTGAGTCACCTGCACTCAAGTGTACCCATTTTCACTATAAGTAGAGACCTTGTGGAATCATATTATGGACAGGATGCTCTCCTTTGCATACAGCTGTTGAAGTAGCATTCCTAACTTGGATGTCTTGTTATTGCCCTCAGTCTCAAGGTGTTTGAAACCAACTCTTTATTTTCCCTGAACAAACTAGAGTCTTCTTTGGACTTTGTTATTTTTCCATTAGAAGAGTTATTTTCTGTAACCAAGATTCAAAACCTGAACTGGAGGGGCGCCTGGGTGGCGCAGTCGGTTAAGCATCCGACTTCAGCCAGGTCACGATCTCGCGGTCCGTGAGTTTGAGCCCCGCGTCGGGCTCTGGGCTGATGGCTCAGAGCCTGGAGCCTGTTTCCGATTCTGTGTCTCCCTCTCTCTCTGCCCCTCCCCCGTTCATGCTCTGTCTCTCTCTGTCCCAAAAATAAATAAACGTTGAAAAAAAAAAAAATTTAAAACCTGAACTGGAAATGTAAAAAAAAAAAAAAAAATCCTTTATGCAAGTATAACTTGCAATGTTTTCAAAACAAAGAGTAGTCATTGCCTTTGAAAATGAATTAATATACATAAAAACCCTTAGCTATTACTTAGCTGTTAGCTACTCCTTCCTCTGTCTTTCTCTTTTCCCATCTCTCTTTTTTGTAACCCCCTCCCCCCCATCACTTTCACACAAGGAAACCACCATTTTAATTACTTGCATAAGATGAAACCAAGAATTAAATAAGACCTACCAGCAGCTTTCGTTTTTCCATTTCCTCTATTTTGGGGTGACATCAAAAGCAAGGAATGTATGCATGTAAATGAATACTATTTGCTTCAGTACTTGGAAATGGTTGAATTTCAGAATCCTGAGTTCCTACTTCTAGAGCTAGATTTCACGTTAGCAAACCTTTTCTCCCACCTGATTGGTTTATTTCCTTAGACCTTAATTGCTCCAAAAGTTCAACAAAAGATGACTTTATTTCCTCTGACATCTTTTGGAACTGGAGTGTCAGCTGGGTATTTTGTTGAGTTGATAAATGTCCAAGAATGACAGCACTAAATTTCACTTCCTGAAAGTTAAACTAGCATCTGGTGTATTAGCGTGAATCCTCCATTAAGTGTGCCTGGAATTGGTGCTGTTAGAAGGAAAATATTGGATTGGAGGCAATATGGGCCTGAAGGTCAGTTCTTAACTTTTCATTATAACTTTATGTCTTAGGGAGTGAGAACACTTGAAGAAGGTCATTAATAAGAAATAACTTTCACAAATCGTATGGAAATATTAATTCATACAATAGTGATCATATTATCATCGTGGATGAATTATTCAGTAGAGAATATTTTCTACGAGAGCCAAAACAGCTAAAATTTACAAAATAAATTTATTCAGTACCTTTAAAATAAAAGGTTTTGAAGACACTTTGGAAGGTGATATTAGAGAAATTAAAAATGAAATAGCTGCCATTTGCAACTATGTGGATAGAACTAGAGGGTATTATGCTAAGTGAAATTAGTCAGAGAAAGACAAATATTGTATGACTTCGCCCAAGTGAGGACTTTAAGACACAGAACAGATGAACACAAGGGAAGTGAAGCAAAAATGATATAAAAACAGGGAGGGGGACAAAACATAAGAGACTCAAATATGGAGAACAAACAGAGGGTTACTAGAGGGGTTGTGGGAGGGTAGATGGGCTAAATAGGTAAGGCGCATCAAGGAATCTACCCCCAAAATCATTGTTGCACTATCTGCTAACTAACTTGGATGTAAATTAAAAAAATAATAATAAAAAAATAAAGTAACGGAATAAAAACAAAATCAAACAAAAAAAATGAAATAGCTGTATGGCTTAGAGGTAGTTTTAGGAAGAATATGGTATTGCTTTATGTTTGCTTGATTAGGAGCTTTTAAAATGAGAAGTACTTACAGAAGGATCTAAAAGAAGAGAGGGGAGGGGTGATATCACATATATATATTTTTTAGTTACCTTTATATTATATATTCATCTTTTGAAATGGGTATCTGTTAGTATTAATCCCTCAAAGCACTGTAGCAAATCATTAAGAAGAAAAAATAAGCTGGCCAGTGGCCAGTACTCTTATTAACTTCCTGAGAGATTGAATTTCTTTCTTCTGCTTGCATTCTAATTGCCACCTGTCAGGGTGTAGAGTCCCTTTTGCCATCTTGCTTAAAGAATCATTATTCCTTTCACCTGCTCCAGGGACTCTGAGCCCATGAAAACACAACACATTTGACATAGTCCCCAGAGAGAATTTTAAAGCCCTAACAAGTTAGCTTAGAACTTGCAGATGAGCCTTAACCATCTGGCCAGATGGGGCCACCAGATCCAGATATCATTGTCACAGAATCCATGAGTTCAAGACATGAGCTGAGATCAAGACTCAGACACTTAACTCACTGAGCTATCCAGGCACCCCTGTTGTGACTATTTTTTAGAACAAAGATATTCATTCTTCAATGAAAACCCACTTTTTCATTCTTCAGTGAAAACCTATTATTTCTTGTAGGAAGGCCCTACCTCAAAACATCCTTTCAGTGCCTTTCTTTCTTTCTTTCTTTCTTTCTTTCTTTCTTTCTTTCTTTCTTTCTTTCTCTCTCTCTCTCTCTCTCTCTCTCTCTCTTCTCTCTCTCTTTCGAGTGCTTCCTTTTGTTCTCTTCCCTAAGCTTTGCTAATTTCTCTTCTTTCTTGTGTTCTTCAGTTTGCCTGCAACACTATTCCTATTGCTAAGCAAGTATTGTTCATCCTTTGACAATTTTCCTAGGCTGGAGATGGGGGTATAAAAGAGGATGGGGTCTGGCCAGAAAGAAGAAGTTGATGACAAGAAAGGCATGGTGGTCCCCAGCTTGGGAAGGTCTAAGACATTCTAGAACATGGGGCTGGGTCCTGGGAAGGGATAGTTGCTAAAAGGGAAGTGTCTTTACACTTATTGTGGTGAACATTGAGTAATGTATAGAATTGAGAAATCAATATGTGGTATACTTGAAACTAATATAACATTGTATGTTAATTATACTTGAATAAAAAAATTAGACAAGGGAAGCGCCTTCTTGTGTCTGAAAGCCCTTGGTCCATTCCTAATAGAAATTGAAGACATCATTCATTCTTTCATTTATCAAATATTTATTAAGCATTACTATATGCCAGTCAAGCATTAGAGGCTAGAAATACAACTGTGGACCTGACTGATGAAGTCCCTGCCCTACTGGAGTTTGTGGACTGAGGATATAGCCAATATAATGTAGTAGGAGATTATGTTCTAGAGTGATAGGGGCTCTGAAATGGGAACTTTTAGATTACATGAGAGCACATAGTGGTGCTTCTATCTCTGATTTGGGGGATCAGAGAGGCCTCATAGAGGAAGTGATGTATGAATTGATATTGGAAATATAAGTAGGAGTTAGTCTGGTTAAGAGATTGGATGGAGTTAGGTGGCTATAGGCAAAGGGAAGAGCATGTGCTGGGCTCCTAGCTGGAAATAAGCTGAACTGGGTATTTCTGGAGTATAAACATGAGGGGATGCAAGGAGGAGAGGGGGCTATGAGGAGAAATCAGGCTAGAAAAATGAACAGGGACATCCAAGGAGTCATGTTAGAATTTGGCCTTTCTTTTCTTTTTTTAAATGTGTATTTATTTTGAGAGAGAAAGAGCGAGCACACGAGTGAACATGTGCACACGAGTGAGTGGGGGAGGGGCAGAGATAGAGGGAGAGAAAGAATCCCAAGCAGGGTCTGCACTGTCAGCATGGAGCCCTATGTGGTACTCTATCACATGAACTGTGAGCTCATTTCCTGAGCCGAAACCAAGAGTCAGACGCTTAACCCACTGAGCCACCCAGGCTCCCCTTGGTCTTTTTTTTTTCCGCTAAGGCCATCGGGAAGTGATTGGGGTTTTTTGTCAGGGCTGTCACAGATGTCATTTATCTTTTATATCAATGATTGTGCTTCCTTGTGGACCCTGGCCTGTAGGTGGCTAAGGCTGGAGCAGGGAAACCTGTTCTGAGCAATGCAGGGAAAAGCAATCACTGGTCAGCAGGCTTTCCTAGAGGCAGCCAGATGCCTGAGGCTGTGGTGGGGTACATGGCAAGGAGGCAGCAGAGGGCTCATCTAGGGCAGCACAGTTGGTAGAAGGTATGGGGGGAGAAACAGAAGAGTTAGTGATTTACATTTAATATTTAAGGACTTATCCCTACTAGCAGCACCTGGCAGCAGTTGCCCTATTTTCTTAGTAGATTCATCATTTTAATATCTAGTCCCTAGAAAAGCAGTAGGTCTCACAAAATGCCAGTAGTACTATTTGTCAGGCACATTCAGGACTAGGTGTGCCCTCAGCAGGCTGCTGCTTTTCCTGGAGGGGGCAGATGGGAACTTGTGGATCTGGGGGCATGACAGGAAGAAATATTGATGGTTTCAGTCTTTTTAGACTCTGAGAGATATGTATTAGAGCAATAGGCATTGATGAATTTTTTCTGCATCCCCCTGTCTTGTAACTGCTAAGCCATAAGCATTATTGTTCCTTTCCTCTGATCTCTATATGACTGACCAACTTCTTCATGTGTGTTTATTGCATCCTGCCACACTACTTCTTTGAGCTGGAATCAAGGAAGTTGTTTCTCTTTGAAACCGAAAGAACATGTATTCAGCACCTCTGCCTACCCGGTCATGTCTTTGAAATGTTTCCTGGGTTCATTTTCATTTCCACAGTCTATTGGGTTCTAAATGTTTGAAATCCTTTTTTTTCCCCTTTATATATTCATTCTAAATATTTAATAGAGTTTGCCATATGAAGGAAATTAGAACACATGTAGGGAAAAATTGAAAGACAATAACGACATTATTCTGGCTTTTTTTGGGTAACTACCTGGGGAAGACTATGCACAGAATAAATTGAGGAACATTTTTGAGTTGCATTTTGTTTCCCTTGAGCCTGGCCAATAATTTAGGTTCCTGTGTAGCTCCCACAATTTAGCAGTGATTCCCAGTGCTAGCTGTGGGAAGGAGTCATCTAATGACATTTGAATAAAAAGTAGATGCTGTAGCTTTACCCCTGTTATGTTCTGATTCATAGAGTTTGAGATAAATTAGAAAATTTGGCTTAATTTTAATGCCCAATTGAATGGCACATTTGGGCTTACCTTATGTTGTTTCATATAGTGTCTATGATACGAATAGATTATTTTTGTGTAGAATTATTATCTACATAAGATAAATGGAATCTGTTATTTGCGATTTTGTCAGTGATTCCTAGTCATCTATATTTGACAAGGAAGAAAGTTAAAAGGTGTAAACTTATGGTTAATGGGCATTTTTACAAATACTAATGTTGTGTACTTTTCTTGTTTTCTACATAGATCAACTGTTGAACCCTGGTGAAAAATAATCAGCTGCAATAATGTTCTGCAGTAAAAAGAAATCACTTGGTAAGTGTTGAGCTCTTCAGATGACACAAAGTGAATCTGACTTTTAATTTTAATTTTATTATTTTACTTTTTAAACTCATTTCATTTTGTTTTGTAGAGGTGTAATTTATATACAAAAATAGCCAAATCTTAAGTATTCAGTTTGATGAGTTTTGACAATTGTGTGTACACCTGTCTGTACTACCCTAAAACTAGATACAGAAAATTTCTATCACCCCAGAAAGTTCCCTTGTGTTCTTAAAAAAATATTTATTTATTTTAAAGTTTATTTATTCATTTGGAGACAGAGTGATAGAGTGAGTGGGGGAGGGGCAGAAAGAGAGGGCTGGAGAGAGATTCCCCCTTAGGCTTCATACTGTCAGCCAGTGCAGAGCCCGATGCGAGGCTCGAAACCAAGAACCATGAGATCATGTCTTGAGCCAAACTCAAGAGCTGGATGCTTAACTGACTGAGTCACCCAGGTGCCCCCAAATTATTTATTTATTGATTGATTTAAAAATTTTTTTAAAATGTTTATTTATTATTGAGAGACAGAGAGAGACAGAGCATGAATGTGGGAGGGGCAGAGAGAGGAGGAGACACAGAATCCGAAGCAGGCTCCAGGCTCTGAGCTGTCAGCACAGAGACCAATGCTGGGCTCAAACTCACAAACTGCGAGATCATGACCTGAGCCGAAGTTAGATGCTCAATCAACTGAGCTCCCCAGGTGCCCCCCAAATTATTTATTTTTAACTGAAATATAGTTTGCATACAATATTATATTAGTTTCAGGTGTACAGCATAGTGATTTGACATTTATATATATTACAAAATATTCATTGTGGTAAGTGTAATTACCATCTGTCACCATGCAGAATTATTATGGTATTATTTACCATTTTCCCTATGTAACAATTCATATTTCTGTGACTTATTTTATAATTGGAAGTTTGTACTTTTTAACTCTCCCTTCCCTCTGGGGACCACCAGTTCTCTGTATTTATGAGTCTGTTTCTATTTTGCTTTGTTTGTTCATCTGTTTTTTTAGATTCCACATATAAGTAAAATCATACGGTTTTGTCTTCCTCTGTCTGATGTATTTCAGTAAACTTAATACCATCTAGGTCCATTTGTGTTGTCCCAAATGGCAAGATTTCATTCTTTCTAATGACTGAATAGTATTCCAGTGTGTGTGTGTGTGTGTGTGTGTGTGTGTGTGTGTAGCATATCTTTATTCATCTGTTGGTAGGCACTGGGCTGCTTCCATCTTTGCTATTGTAAATAATGCTGCAGTAAACATAGGAGTGCATATGTCTTTTTGAATGAGAGTTTTTGTTTTTTGGGGGTAAATAACCAGAGGTGGAATTGGTGGATGGTATGGTACTTCTATTTTTTTTTTTTTAATGTTTATTTTTGAGAGAGAGAGAGCATGAGTGGGGGGGGGGGGGGGGTGTGCAGAGAGAAATCCAAAGTGGGCTCCGCCCTGATGCAGAGAGCCCAATGCAGAGCTCAAACCCATGAACTGTGAAATCATGATCTGAGCCAAAGTCAGATGCTCAACCAACTGAGCCATCCAGGCACCCCTGGTATTTCTATTTTTAATCTTTTGAGGAAACTCTATATTGTTTTTCATAGTGGTTGTACCAATTGACCTTTCCACAAATAGTACACGAGGGTTCTCTGTTCTCCACATCCTCACCACCACTTCTTATTTCTTGTCTGTTTGATTCTACTGTTCTGACAGATGTGAAGTGCTATCTCATTGTGGTTTTGATTTGCATTTCCCTGATGCTTAGTGACATTGAGCATCTTTTCATGTGTCTGTTGGCCATCTGTATGTCTTTAGAAAAATGTCTGTTCAAGTCCTCTTCCCATTTTTACTTGGATTTTTTTTTATCTCAAGTTGTATGAATTCTTTAAATATTTTGGATGTTAACCCCTTACCAGATATATCATTGACAGATATCTTCTCCCACTCAGTAGGTTGCCTTTTTGTTTTGTTGATGGTTTTCTTCACTGTGCGAAAGCCTTTTAGTTTGATATAGTCCCAATTGTTTATTGTCAGCTGCAAATAGTGACAATTTTACTTCTTCTTTACCAGTTTGAGTGCCTTTAATTTCTTTTTCTTATTTGATTGCTGTGGCTAGGACTTCCAGTACTGTGTTGAATAAAAGTGGCAAGATTGGACATCCTTGTCTTGCTCCTGGTCTTAGAGGAAACATTTTTAGCTTTTCACCACTGAGGATGATGTTAGCTGTGGGTTTGTCATACATGGCCCTTATTATGTTGAGATATGTGCCCTCTATATCCACTTCGCTGAAGTTTTTTTTTTTTATCATGAATGTTAAATTTTGTTGAATGCTTTTTTTGTAACTGTTGAGATGATCATTTGATTTTATCCTTCATTTTTGTTGATGTGGTGTATCACACTGATTGATTTGTGGCTACTGAATCATCCTTGCATCCCTAGAAAATCTTCTAACAACAAGGACATTCTTGTCTACAAGATTGTCACAACACCCAAAAAGTATAACTTTAGTTAATGACATAGATTCTCTTTTTCAATTTCTCCATTTGTCCCTAAAACATACTATCTTTCAGAGCTGGTTTTTATTTTTGGTATAGTATCTAATGGATGTTCACACATTGTGTTTGGCTTTTAGTCCCTTTGTTTTCTTCTAAATTTAGAACAGTTTTTCATTGTATAGAATTTTGGAAAAGTCCAGTCCAACTCCTAAACATATTTGGATTGTACATTTTTGGCACAAATACCATATAGATAATTTGTTTTTTAGTGGACAACTAGTGTTTTTTATGAGTAATGCAACTTTCTGATCTTCCTCACATAGAATTTCATTTTATCGACCAATAGTCATTTCTGTGTAATGAGGCTAAATGTTTTGGCCACACATCTGGGTCTGTATCTTCTCTGGCGTAAATTTTTGGAGAAAGCTGACACCATCCTTTGCATCATCATGATTGGGAATGATGCATCTTTGGGTTATATCAGTTCGTATAGATTTGGTCATAGGTTGGAGAGCTATTATAACCTAAAGTATTCATTTGCTATGTAGTCAGTTAAGAAACATTTTTTGAGCCCCTATGATAGGCTAGGAAGTGCCACTCTTTCTTGACTTTAAGTAGGTTTTTTACAATTCAGTAAAATACATGTATCTTTACACAGTTGTTTACAATAGCAATGATAACTTAAGAATTGTTAAACATTACTACAAGTAGTAAATTTGCCAGAGGATCACAGACTAGAGACCTTCTAATCAACCCGGGGTGGTCAGGGGAAAAAAATCATACAGAAGTGGTATTTTACCTCATTGATATATTTAATGTCTGCAACATTTAGTAAAAATGTATTTGCATTTATGTAAATTTTCACAACATCATCAGGAAGCTTGGGCCATTGGTGATGTATATGAAAATATAACAAGCCCAAACATGGTATTGTGGGGAAACAAAAATTTTGTCATGTTTGCTTTATTGTTTATTATCATCATATTCATATAAATCTCATATTCTTTAAGATGTAAAGAATTCCAGCTAATTGAGTCTATTATCTGTTCTTTTTTTCCTTTTTTTTCGTGTTTGTTTATTTTTGAGAGAGAGAGAGAGTGTGACTGGGGAAGGGGTAGAGAGAGAGAGATAGGGAGACATCGAATCTGAAGATCTGAAGCAGGGTCCAGGGTCTGAGCTGTCAGCACAGAGCCTGATGCAGGGCTCTAACTCAGAGACTGTGAGATCACGACCCAAGCTGAAGTCGGATGCTTAAGCGACTGAGCTACCCAGGTGCCCCTATTTTCTGTTCTTTTTAAAAATTTTAATTCCAGTATAGTTAATGTATAGTTTTATATTTGTTTCACGTATACAGTATAGTGATTCAACAATTGGATACATTACTCAGTGCTCATCCTAAGTGTACTCTTTATCTCCTTCGTCTGTTTCACCCATTCTTCCCCCCTCCCCTCAGGTAACCTTCAGTTCTGTCTAGTTAAAGTCTGTTTTTGGTTTGTCTTTTTCTTTGTTCATTTAAATTTGTTTCTTAAATTCCACATATGAGTGAAATTACCAGGTGTTTATCTTTCTCTGGTTTATTTTACTTAGGATTATACTTTCTGGTTCTACCCATGTCACTGCAAATGGCAGGATACCATTTTTTTTTTATGGCTGAATAATATTCACACACACACACACACACACACACACACACACACACACACACACCATTTCTTCTTTATCCATTCATCTACCAAAGAACACTTGGGCTGCTTCCATAATTTGGCTATTGTAAATATTGCTGCAATAAACAAAGGGGTGCATATATCCCTTCAAATTAGTGTTTTTGTATTTTTTTAAAATTTTTTTTTCAACGTTTATTTATTTTTGGGACAGAGAGAGACAGAGCATGAACGGGCGAGGGGCAGAGAGAGAGGGAGACACAGAATCGGAAACAGGCTCCAGGCTCTGAGCCATCAGCCCAGAGCCCGACGCGGGGCTCGAACTCACGGACCGTGAGATCGTGACCTGGTTGAAGTCGGACGCTTAACCGACTGCGCCACCCAGGCGCCCCAGTGTTTTTGTATTTTTAGTTAAATACCCAATAGTGCAGTTACTGGGTCATAGGGTAATTCTATTTTTAATATTTTGAAGAACCTCCATATTGTTTTCCTCAGTGGCTACACAAGTTTGCATTCCCACCAAACCCACATGAGGTTTCCTTTTCTCCACACTTGTTTTCTTGTGTTTTTGATGTTAGTCATTCTGACAGGTGTGAGGCGCTATCTAATTGTGGTTTTGATTTGGATTTCCCTGATGATGAGTGATGTTGAGCATCTTTTCATGTGTCTGTTGGCCATCTGTATGTCTTCTTTGGAGAAATGTCTGTTCATGTCTTCTGACCATTTTTTAATTGGATTATTTTCATGTTGAGTTGCATAAATTCTTTATATATTTTGGATACTAACCCTTTATCAGATATGTCATTTGCAAATCTCTTCCTCCATTCAGTTGGTTGTCACTTAGTTTTGTTGATTGTTTCTTTTGCTGTGCAGAAGGTTTTTATTTTGATGTAGTCCCAATAGTTAATTTTTGCTTTTGTCTCCCTTGCTTCAGGAGACATATCTAGAAAAATATTGCTACAGCTAATGTCCAGGAAATTACTGCCTGTGCTCTCTTCTTGGATTTTTATGGTTTCAGGCCTCACATTTAGGTCCTTGCTCCATTTTGAGTTTATTTTGTGTATGGTGTGAGAAAGCGGTTCCAGTTTCTTTTTTTTTGCATGTAGTTTCCGGTTTTCCTGACACCATTTATCGAACAGACTTTTTGCCATTTATATTCTTGCCTCCTTTGTTGAAAATTGATTGACCATATAATTGTGGGTTTATTTCTGGGTTTTCTATTCTGTTCCATTGATCTATGTGTCTATGTTTTTTTAAATAAAGTTTATTTGTTTGAGAGAGACAGAGAGAGTGCAAATGGGGGAGGGGCAGACAGAGAGGGAGAATCCGAAGCAGGCTCTGCACTGTCGGAGCAGAACAAGAAATGGGGCTTGAACTCCTGAAACTGTGAGATCATGACCTGAGCCAAAATCAAGAGTTAGATGCTTAACTGACTGAGCCACTCTATGTGTGTATTTTTTGTGCCAGTACCATACTGTTTTGAGTATTATAGCCTTGTGGTATATATTGAAATCTGGGATTGTGATGCCTCCAGTTTTTTTCTTTTTCAAGATTGCTTTGGCCACTTAGGGACATTCCATACAAATTTTAGGATTGGGTGTTCTAGTTCGGGGAAAAATGCTGTTGGTATTTTGATAGAAATTGTATTAAATGTATAGATTTCTTTGGGTGCTATGGACATTTTAACAATATTTGTTCCTCCAAAACATGAGCTTAGAAATTTTTTTCATTTGTTTGTGTTGTCTTTAATTTCTTTCATCAACTTTTTATAGTTTTCAGAGTACAGATCTTTCACCTCCTTGCTTAAGTTTATTCTTAGGTATTTTATTGTATTTGGTGCAATTATAAATGGGACTGTTTTCTTAATTTTTCTATATGCTACTTCATTTGTAGTGTATGGAAATGCTACAGATTTCTGCATGTTGATTTTGTATCCTACATTTTACTGAATTCATTTATTTATGAATTCTAATAGTTCTTTCTGGTAGTTTTTTGGTAGAGTCTTTAAAGGTTTTCTACATACAGTATCATGTCATCTACAAATTGTGGAAGTTTTACTTCTTTACCAATTTGGATAGTTTTGTTTCATGTCTTACTGTTGTGACTAGGACTTGTAGTACTATGTTGAATAAAATTGGAGACAGCGGACCTCCTTGTCTTCTTCCTGATCTTGGACAAAAGCTCTCAGTTTTTCACCATCAAGTATGATGTTAGCTGTGGGTTTTTATTACATTGAGGTATGTTTCCTCTAAACCTAACTTGTTGAGAGGTTTTTTATTTTATTTATTAATCATGAATGGATGCTATACTTTGTCAAATGCTTTTTCTGCATCTATTATAATGATTGTATAATGATTGTTTCTATCCTTTCTTTTACTAATGTGATGTATCACAGTGATTGCTTTGTGGATATTGAACCACCTTTGCATTCTGGGAATAAATCTACTTTATCATGGTGTACAATTTTTCAAATGTATTGTTAAATTTGGTTTGCTAGTATTTTGTTGAGGATTTTTGCATCTATGTTCATCAGAGATATTGGCTTGTAGTTCTCTTTTTTTGTGGTGTCTTTATCTGGTTTTGGTATCAGGGTAATGCTGGCCTCATAGAATGAATTTGGAAACTTTCCTTCCTCTTCTATTTTATGGAATAGTTTGAGAAGAATAGTTACTAACTCCTCTTTAAATGTTAGATAGAATTCACCTGTGAAACTGTCTGATCCTAGACTTTTGTTTTTTGGGAGTTTTTTGACAACTGATTCAATTTTCTTATTGGTAATTGGTCTATTCAAATTTTCTGTTTCTTCCTGATTCAGTTTCGGGAGGTTATATGTTTCTAGGAATGTATCCATTTCTTCTAAGTTGTCCAATTTGTTGGACTCTAATTTTTTCATAATATTCTCTGATAATCTTTTGTATTTCTGTGGTGTCAGTTTTATCTATCTTTTCGAAGAACCAACTCCTGGTTTTGATGTGTTCTATTGTTTTTTTTTTTTTTTTTTAGTTTCTGTTTTGTTTTTCTTCTTTAATCTTTACTATTTCTTTCTTTCTACTTTCTATTTCTAGCTCCTTTAGGTGTGAGGTTAGGTTGTTTAGTTGAGATTTCTTGCTCCTTAAGCAGACCTGTATTGCTGTAAGCATCCCTCCGAGAACAGATTTGCTGCATCGCAAAGATTTTGGACCATTGTGTTTTCATTTACATTTGTTTCCCTGTATTTTTTGATACCCTCTTTGATTATTGACTCATTCATTGTTCAGTAGCATGTTATTTACCTTCAGGTATTCTCTAATCATATTTTTTTTTTCCGGTTAAGTTCTAGTTTCATAGTGTTGTGGTTGGAAAAGATGCATGGTTTGATTGCAATCTTTTTGAATTTCTTGAATCTTTTTTAAAAAAAATAAACGTTTATTCATTTTTGAGAGAGTGAGAATGAGAGCAGGGAAGGAACAGAGATGGGAGGTGGGGGCAGAGGTTCTGAAGTGGGCTCTGCTCTGGCAGCAGCAAACCTGATGCAGGGCTTGAACTCGCGAACCATGAGATCATGACCTGAGCTGAAGTTGGATGCTCAACTGACTTAGCCACCCAGGTGCCCTGAGTCTTGATTTGTGCCTAATATGTGATCTATCTGGAGAATGTTCTATGTGGACTTGACAAGAATGTATATTCTACTGTTTTAGAATGGAATGTTCTGAATATATGTTAGATACATGTGGTCCAGTGTATCATTCAAAGCCATTCTTTCCTTGTTGATTTTCTGCTTGCATCATCTGTCCATTGGTGTAAGTGGGGTGTTAAAATCCCCTAATATTGCTGTATTACTGTTGATTACTTCCTTTATGTTTGTTATTAGCTGCTTTATGTATTTGGGTACACCTGTGTCAGGTACATAAATATTTACAATTGTTATATCTTCTTGTTGGATTGTTTTATGATTGTATAGTGTCCTCCTTTGTCTCTTATTACAGTCTTTGTTTTAAAGTTTATTTTGTCTGATATAAGTATTGCTACCTCTGCTTTCTTTTCACTTTCATCTGCATGATAAATGCTTCTCCATTCCTTCACTTTGAATCTACAGGTGCCTTTAGGTCTGAAATGAGTCTCTTGTAGGTGGCATATAGATGGGGCTTGCTTTTTTTTTTTTTTTTTAAATCCATTCTGTCATCCTGTTTCTTTTGATTAGAACATTTAGTCTACCTAAATTCAAAGTAGTCATTGATATGTATGTGCTTATTTGCCATTTTGTTAGTATGGTGGTTTTTGTAGTTTTTCTCTGTTCCTTTCTTGTCTTATTGTCTTCTCTCATGGTTTACTAGCTTTCTTTAGTGATACACTTGGATTCCTTTCTCTTATTGTTTGCATATATATTATCAGTATTTTATTTGTGGTTACTATTAGGTTATATGTGACATTGTAGGCATATAGTGGTCTATATTAAGTTGATGTTCACTTCAGTTTGAACCCATTCGTTAGTGTTCTCCCTCCCCAGGCTCAGGTATATGGTGTCATACTTTATATCCTTTTATTTTGTGATCTCTTGACTGATTTTTAAAAATACACCTATTTTTTATTTCTTTGGGGCTTCCTACTTTTCTTATTCATACTTATGGTTTTTCCTTTCCACTCAAGCAAAGGGCTGGTTTAGTGGTAAAGAACTCCTTTAATTTTTGTTTGTCTGAGAAACTCTTTATCTCTCCTTCTATTCTGAATGATAGCCTTGTTGGATAGAGTATTTTTAGCTGCAGTTTTTTCTTCCATCACTTTGAATATATCATTTCACTCCCTTCTGGCCTGCAAAGTTACTGCCAGAAAATCATCTGATAGCCTTATGGGGTTTCCCTTGTATGTAATTTTACTTTTCTCTTGCTGCTTTTCAAATTTTTTCATTGTCACTACTTGTTGCCATTTTAATTTCTATGTGTTTTGGTGTGCATCTTCTTGGGTCGATTTTTGTTGGTGGCTCTCTGTGCTTCCTGCATCTGGAATTCTGTTTCCTCCCCAAGATTTGAGAACTTTCCAGGTATTATTTCTTGAAATGAATTTTCTGCCCCCTTGCCTCTTTTCTCCTTCTGGGGTCCCTATAATGCAAATGTTATTATGCTTGATGGTGTTGCTGAGTTCCCTAAGTCTATTTTCATTTTTTTTAAAGTTATTTTTCTTCTTGGGGGCACCTAGGTGGCTAGCTGTTTGAGCATCTGACTCTTGATTTCAGCTCAGGTTATGATTCCAGGGTTGTGGGATTGAGACCTGTGTTGGGCTCCATGCTGAGCATGGAAACTGCTTAAGATTCTCTCTCTCTCTCCCTCTATCCTTCTCCCTCACTTGTGCTCTCTCTCTAAAATAAAGAAAAATGAATTTTTCTCTCTCCTATTCAGCTGGATTATTTTCCATTACTCTGTCTTCCAGGTCATGATCCAGTCTTCTGTTTCCTGTAGTCTACTGTTCATTCCCCATTTAGTGTATTTTTGGTTTCATTTAGTGTATTTTTAATTTCAGTTATTGAGTTCTGTATCTCTGGTTCCTTTTAATGTTCTTTATCTCTTTGTTGGAGGTCTCACTGAGGTCTTTCAGTCTTTCTTGGGTCCATTGAGTATCTTTCTGACCACTACTTTAAATTCTCTATCAGGCATTTTACTTACCTTCATTTTGTTTAGGTCTCTTGCTGTGATTCTGTCCTCTTGTTTCATTTGGAGCATATCCTCTATCTCCTCATTTTGTGTAATTGTGTCTGTTTCTGTGTGTTTCTATGTGTGGAGGCATCATGAAGAAGAGGTCTTGTAGTGCCCTGCAATGCAGTGTCCCTTCTTCACCAGCAGCTGGTGCTTCAGAGGTATCTCCTATGTGTGTTGTGTGCACCATGCTGTTGTAGCCTAGCTACATTTGCTTCCATTCCGGTTGTCTGCAATGGCCGTCTTTGCCTGTTGTGGGCAGGGTTTGGTCACTGTGTTGTTAGTGGGCCAGTCTGGGGCTGCCTTGGGCTTGAGTCAGGTCAGGCATTTTCTACAGATACAGTAGCACTGAACTGCAGGGTGCTTTTCCTGTGTTGTCCCCTTAGAAGCTTTTGTTGGTAGACAGGGCCTGCAGTCAGACCTGATGTCTTTCCCCAGCCCACTGCTAGGGCCGCGGTTGGATGGGGGTGTGTGGTTATCTTCCCCTCTCCCTGGGGCAGGAGTCCCTTTGGAGTGGTGCTGGCCGCTGTTGGGGATGCTTGCATACTGCCAGGTTTGTGGCACCATTTTGGGTAGGCTCTGGTCAAGGGCATATTGGAGGGGGTGGATCCACATAAGTACTGGGGGCGGGCACTGGTGTTAACAAAGTTTGTGCCTGGGTCGTGTTTGAGAGAGAACCTGAAAGTGAGGTCTGGACCCTGGAGAATGCTGGGGAAGGGCACAGCTATTAGCAAGCTAGATAGCCAGTGTTGGTGCTGTGCTGGTTCCTGTAGGTCTCTGTCTAGACTGAGGGGCAGGGGAGGGAAATGGTGCCCACTGTCTTCTTTATTCCTTGAGGCATCTCCCAAGGACCCCTGTTTCTCCAGTATAATCTCTGAGATTATAAATAAGTAGCCCTCCTGTAAACTCCAGGCGTTTTTCAAACAGGTGCTTCTGTGCTTCATGCATGTCCTCGGGAATGTTTGTTGCGCTGTTTTAGGGTAGGGACTCAGTTCCATATTGTCCTCCCTCCTGACTCTCCCAGAGTAGAACAGGCTGACTTTTCAAGTTCCAGGTGTTAAATTCTGATGGTTAAAATAACTTGCAAAATTATACCCCTCTGGTTTTCATTGCCAAATGTTATGGGGATTCTCTGGGCCTGGGGTGCCCGTTGTGAGGGTCTGTTCCATTCCAATCTCAGCACCTGTGGAGTCACTCCTTCCATGGAAAGGCCCATGGGTCTGTTGAGATCCTGACTGTGTCTCCCCACTTCTACCCTCTTTGATGTGTCCTCTTTATATTTAGCTGTGGAGTTTGTTGTGCCAGACTTGTGGTGGTTTCTGGGTTATTTAAACTGATGTGGCTGTTATCTAGTTTGTATCCCTGAGACAAGATGAGCTTAGGGTTCTCCTCCTGAACCATCTTCCCTGGAAGTTCTCTGTTCTTGATAATTCACCCTTTCCATATAGCTTATATGGGAGGCCCAAGACAAATCATTTTAAAGCCTATGAAGAGCATTATTCTTGTGTAAAATTCTTAATTGAGATTTCATGTAGTTTGGTAACATAGGAAGGAAAAGAAGTAGGTAATAAAGGCTTTCTTTAAACTAGCTAAAGCTTTTCTTGTTTCCAAAGAACCAAGGAGGTTGTGGAGCCAGCATGCATTAGTCCACAGGGAAGCCCTTGCTCAGTATGTTTATGGGGTGTGACAGGTCACATTATTTCTTTCTTTTTTTTTTTTTAATTTTTTTTTTTAACGTTTATTTATTTTTGAGACAGAGACACAGAGCATGAACGGGGGAGGGTCAGAGAGAGAGAGGGAGACACAGAATCGGAAACAGGCTCCAAGCTCTGAGCTGTCAGCACAGAGCCCGACGCGGGGCTTGAACTCACCAACCGTGAGATCATAACCTGAGCCGAAGTCAGACGCTTAACCGACTGAGCCACCCAGGCGCCCCCATGTTATTTCTTTCATTGACATTTTGTTGGCCCATTCCTCCACAAAATATTAAAAACTGTAGTTTACAATTGTGTGTATAAAGACAAGTATAATGTATTCCTGCTATATTCATTTTTTTCTTCTAATTTTAAAATAAATTAAAATTTAAACATTTTTATGTGTCCCTAAAAGTATTGTGGGCCCTAGGCAATGCATCTCTTGTGCTTACAAAGGAGGTATTTTTTTTTTTTTTTGGCTGAAATTTATCCTTCTGCTTCTCAGGCATTATTGTGATCATATACTATTTATCAGGTAGTGGGTTGGTCCTGCGGTAGAGGATTGATTATAGAGATAAAGAAGACATGGAAACTACCTGGTGGCACCGTATCAATGCATGTAAAAGTACGTGTATATATTTTAATATGTGTTTAAAGAGTGTTATTTCTGCTTGCGTTTATCCCTTATGGAACAATGATAAATCCAAAAGTTCTTTCTTAAGTACTTTTGCAGTTATACTTGTGAAGGTGATAGTTGTTGTTTGAGCTTGGTTTTTGTTTAATATAATAATTTGAAGAAAATGAAATTTTTTTCAAAATCATCTATTTTCTTAGTTTAACTGAAAATGAGGCTATTAGAATGAAGTGATAATCAGTACTAACCAATGATACACTAAGAACAGTGCTGGTTTTGCAAAAACTCTCATAACTTTGGGTTAGGATTTTCTAATGAATTTTCCTGTATGTTTTAATAACATTTTGGTGTCCAGAGGAAACAGGACATGGGAAATTTTATTTGGTACCACTAGAGATGAGGGGGAAATTCCCAATTCCTTCCATTTCACTTTAGTAAAATTCTATGCAAAAGATGATAGAATTAATCCAGAGACTAAATCTTTGCTGCTCATCCTAAGTATTTCAGGGCATAAGCTTTCCATTCATAGGTTCATCAGTTTTTTAACTGGAAGAGAAGGAGGAGCAGCGTTAGTGTTCCTAGTCCTATTTACATTCTAGATTTTTATGTCTTGCTTAAATTTCTTTGAAATAGAAGTCTTTTTTTCTCCATAGAGAGTACACTATGTACTTAAAATTTTGCCTTTATAGTCCCTGTGCACAGTTGCAAATAGAAAGTGTAGAAAAGAAATGTCTTCTGGCTCTCATACACTTTGCAAAATTGTGTGCTGCTCTAAGTTTTTTCAATTGTGGTATTGTGTAGGCTTTGAGCAATCTGATGTTTTATTACTCAGGATGTGGACTAGCTTGGGCTGCTGTTAAAGAACCACTAGTCACTGGAGACTATCTAAAGAGGGCTGATCCTCAACAACATCCTTTATCACTTCTCAATGGGTTTGGGGGGTGGTGGCTATTTTCTCCTTGAATGCTCTTTTTTCCTGGTCTTCATGATTCTTGTGGAAATTCTTGCTTCTCAGCGTGCTATGACCTTGTCTCCTTCACTGGACCTCAGTGGTGGAAATTTCCCCTGGTTCAGTGTTCTATACTTTTCTCTATGTATAATGTGTTCCTCAGAGTACTCCTCTTCTTCTGCTTATTTCTTTGGAGATGACTCTTAAATCTACAGTGCCTATCGTGACATCTTGCCTAATGTTATACTTTATTCCCAATTGCTACTGTCTTTGATCTAATAATTCTATTGATATAGCTTTAAGTTGTACAGAATGATAAAACTTGGGAATTAAAAGGATCTTCAGTCATCTTGTCCACATTGTCTTCCAACCTGACAATCTATTCCTATAGTGTTGCTGATTTTTTTTTTTCCCCTTGAATATTTACTCTAATAGTAGTTCAGGCATGTAATTTAGAAGATACATCATTCTCTGGGCAGTAAATTCTACATGTTAACTAGAATTTCACGTCCTTGTTAAGTGTACTTTCTGTTCTGTAGTTTGGAATAACAGAATATTTATTCTGCCGTTTACATTAAAGATCATCAAATGTTTAAAGGTCTTTTTCATATCAGTGCCCTCACAGACACATGGAGAATGATGTTTGACCAAATATCCAGGCATCCCATTGCCCAGTCAAGTTGACATATTAAAATTAGCCAGCACAAATCGCTTCTTGGCCTTTTGGCTAAGATCAAGTGTAAAATTAACCAGCACAGCCATATTTTGGTGTATCGTTATTCTTAAATTTGTCTCGTTCTCCTTTTAGTTTGGTCAGTTTTTGCTCTATATATTTCTAGGTTACATTATTAGATGTATACAAATTTAGAGTTACATATTCCTGGAAGAATAATCTTCTATTATTATGGAATGTCCCTATTTATCTTCAGTAATTCTTATTGTATTAAAGTCCACTTTATCTGAGATTAATGTAGTGATACCAGATTTCCTCTGATTAATGTTTACATGTTATATATTTTTTCTTTTCACTTTCAGTGCTTTAATGTTCTTAAATTTAAGACACAGCATATAGTGTTTTTAAAAAATAGTTTGACAGAGGTATCTGGGTGGCTCAGTTGGTTAAGCATCCAACTCTTTTTTTTTTTAATGTGTTATTTATTTTTGAGAGAGACAGAGACAGAGTGCGAGTGGGGGAGGGGCAGAGAGAGAGGCAGTCACAGAAACTGAAGCAAGCTCCAAGCTGTCAACACAGAGCCCAATGTGGGGCTCAAACTCATGAACCGCAAGATCATGACCTGAGCTGAAGTAGGACACTTAACCCACTGAGCCACCCAGGCGCCTCAGCATCCAACTGGTTTCTGGTTCAGGTCATGATCTCATGGTTTGTGAATTAGATAGAGCCCTGCACAGAGCTCAGTGTTGACAGCGTGGAGCCTGCTTGGGATTCTCTTTGCTTGTCCCCTGCTCGTTCTCATTCTCTTTCTCTCTCAAAAAAATAAACATTAAAAAAAAATAGTTTGACAAATTTTGACTTTTAAATTAAGTATTTATTTGTGGTTAATACAATTACTGATATATTTGTTTAAATCAATTATCTTACTATTTGTTATTCTACATTTCTTTTCTCTTTTTTGTTGCCTGCCTTTGCATTTGCAATATTTCTATTATTCCATTTCCAAGCATCTATTAGCTTGTTACTTATCATTCCTGTAATATTCTTTTTGTGGTTATTCTTAAGATTGTAACATATCTATTTAATTAACTTATAGTACTTTTATCATTTTGTGAGCCATTTAAGAATTTAGAACATTTTACCTCTTTACCTACTTTTTGTGTTACTGATATCATGTATTTAATTCTTTGTATATTTTAAAATCAACAAGACAGCAGTAACAAATAACGTCTGTTGTCAATATGGTCATTTTTTGCTTAGGTTTACTTACAATTTTTCAGTTTTTTTTTTCATTTTCCTGCGTTTCTGTGATTCTGTCCAGAATAATTTTCCTTTTGCCTAAAGAATTCCTTTTATTTATTTTTTAAATGTGGAACTACTGGTAGTGAATTCAGTCACTTTTTATTAGGAAAAAAATCCTTATTTTGCATTTATATTTGGATGAATATTTCTACTGGGCATAGAACTCTAGGTTGGTAGTCTTTTCTTCTGGCACTTTAAAGGTATTGCTCCATTACATTCAAACCTCCACTCATTCTTTTAAAAAGTAAGCTGATATTCTTAGGACTCTTTTGTTGGGATGATAGGTCTTTTCTTCTGGCTACTTCAAAAATTGTCTTTTTGTCTTTCAGTATTTTTATTATTCTGTGCCTAGGTATGGTTTGCTTTGTATTTATCTAGTTTGGAATTCACAGAGATTCTCAGATTTTCAGCTTGATTTCTTTTGGAGTTTTGGAAAATTCTCATCTGAGTATCAAAAATTGTTATTACTCCCTATTCTCTCAGTTCTTGTTTGTGAAAGTCCAGTTATACATATGGTAGACCTTTTGCCAGATATCTTATGTGTTTATGCTTTTGCTGATATTTTCAACTTTTTTCTCCCTTCCATGTTTAGTGTTTATATTTTTAATGACTAGTTTACAATTATTCCTTGCTGCTGCTGTGTCTAATTTGCTGTTAAACTCACACTGAATGCTTAATTTACATTGTTATATTTTTAAATTCTTGAGTTTTTGTTTCTTTTATTGTACCATTTCGTTTTCTAGGGAAATTATTCATTTTATCATCCACTTTAATGTACATGTTAACCACAATTATTTTAAAGTCGACCTCTGATAGTTCTAATATCTAGATCACCTGTCGGTTGGTTTCTATTTTCTACTTTTTTCTCTGTTTCCAATAGTTTGCTATTGTCCCCTGCCATGCTTCGTAATTTATTATTAAAGTATAGGTCTTACATATGAAAAAATTATAGAGGATCTGGATAATGTTATCTTCCTCAAGGAGAATTTATGTTTCTTTTCACACACACTTAGAGAAGGAACAGATTATATAGTCATGAACTGAAATACTTTGAGGCTGTATTTCAGTATTTATAAGGTCTAGTCTATTTTTGTTCTTACTCCTAGAATGCAGTCCTTCAGAAGTCAACTGGAGACCTAGAGTGTTACCAAGGCTTCTCCTCCCAGCTGGATTCTGAGCTTTAATTATTGTCTTATCTCACCTCTGGGAAGCTGAGGAATTAGCAATCCCTTAAGGGGAAAGGTACAGAATATCAGGTTTACATCAATACATTGTTCTTTTCTGCTGGTTCTTGGCCCTTCAAGTTTTGTCGGATTTTGTTGTTCTATATTTTCCAACATTTTGTATATTTCATCAAGCTGTTACAGTTGTTCTTAACAGATGGGTTGATCCTGACACAAGTTACTCCATTATAGTGGGAAGCTGAAAAACACATTTTTAATAATGTCTTATAAGTTTACCAGAAGACTACATTAAATATTACTATTCTATAGTAGTTATATGCATATTTGAATATATCAGGAAGATCTATGAGTAAGGAATAAGCAAATGAATAGTGAGGTTGGATAAGAAAATAGTGGTTAATGAATATGTTAATCAGTATCGTCTGTTAGAATAGGGTTAAGCTTTAGCCATGACACGTACACAAAAGTAAGTCTACTGTGAACTACCTCATTACAGGAATAATAAAATTATAAATACTACTTAGAATCATATGTCATACATACATAGTGGGTTTAGAACATATTTATAAATGCATTTGCTCCACTTCTCCATTTATTACTTAGCATTCCCAAGTGTGTAATATTCTAATTGTTATACTTTGGTTTTGTAAAAGAAAAATCCTTAATTTTATCCTTAGAATTACAATAATTTATTTTAAAGAATGCTTTTTTAGCCCTTCCATAGACCCACACCTTAGATACTTCTTCGGTTCAGTGTTTGAGTCAATATTTGGCATATGGTAAGCCCTTAATGAATGGTAGCTGTCATAGTTATTATTTTGAGTAGTTTTTGTAAGTGCTATTTGAATTATAGTCTCCTGGTGGACCTCATTCTCATGTAATATTGTGTTTGCTATTAATTCAAACAGAATTTCCTAATTTAAAGGAAATTATAATTTTTATTTCTGGGCTTAACTTTGAAATCTGGACTCTTTTGATGGTGAAATAAAATCTTAAAGCTTATGAAGTAATTCCCAACATAGTGTTTTCTATAAAGAAAAGTACCCTTATTACCTGAAATTGTGTACTGTGAATTGTAAATTTATCTTCATATGAATAAGCTAATTAAAACATCATGTTTCAGGGCTTTTGGCTGAAATGATCTTGGTTGACTATGTTGGTGGTTGTTGTCTTATGATAATCAGAACTTTGGTAGTTCTTTGACTTAGTTATCCGTCCATCTATCCAGCCTTTTCACAAGTATTTACTGAACATCCATTATGTGCCAGACGTTATTTCAGGAGTTTCAGATACAGCTGTGAACAAAACAGGTTTTAAAAAGGAAAAAAACCTTCGGTCTATGTGGAGCTTACATTTCTGTGGAGGGAGAGGAAGAAAGCTGGTCAGCAAAATCAGTGACAAAGTAAAGTATCTTGTACATTTGAGGGGCTTCAATTTTATGAGACTGACATGCTGCCTCTTGCACTAAGGAGGCAGGTAGGGGGATGCAGTTTTAAAAGGGGTAATCAGGGAAGGCTGAATTGAGGAAGACCTATTTGAGCAAAGATTTGAAGGAAGTGAGAGAGGAGCCATGTAGACATCTGGAAGAAGCGTTCTAGGTAGAAGGAATAGCAAATGCAAAGGCTTTGAGATGGGTGTGTTCCTAGTTGTGTTCAAGGAATAACAAAGACCACTGTGGCTGGAGTTGAATGAACAATGGGGAGGGTTGTCAGGGCTAGACCCAGGTTTTTTGTTCTTTTGTTTTTTTTTTTTTTAGGCCTAAATGAATACAAAATACAAAATTAGGTATAATAGAGAATATTTATTTACAGTAACAAAATAAATCCCTATAAATTACAATTTTCAATTTTGAAAATTTGAAAATCCCACGCATACCACAAAATCCAGAAAAATAACCTAATGTCTTCATTTATTCACTGTCCAATGCAACTTTATAGTACTTTCTTCCTATATTTTTGTCCCCCTATTTTTTATTGCCTCTTATAGGACCATTATTGATTACATAATTTTCTATAGAAACATTAGAAAGATAATTCAGTTTTTCCTCTAGTTAAAGTTATGATGGTTTAGAATAGCTTTTCAGCTTGATGGCTTCATATATGAGCTGCTACAAATGTACTTGCCATGTGTAGTCCTGCTACATATGGGCTTGTGTTCTATAAGCACAGAAATTATAATAAATTTTAATTTATTTTATTCCATCCCATAGAAAAAAATACATGGTATGCTTATTATATATGGTGTCAAAAATACTAGATACTTGAAAATTCCTAATACTACTACTAGGAGATAAATTCTCTTTTGCTTAGGAGTTGATGAAAATGAAATCTTTCACATACAATTTTACATGTGTGATAGCTGGAAGAATTCTGCATAGGCTGACTTCTGGGTCTGTATTGCAAACCTGTCTCCTCCATGATCCACATAATTCTGCTGCTAGGTACTGTAGGACACGGTCATATTGCTGTGTGACCTTGGGCCCTGCATCTTCATGTTAGACACTGGGTGAATCCCCACGGAAGCAGGAGTATTCCTGAGCACCATTCCTACCCTGGGGGACCACCACTGACTTAACTCTGTACAGAATTGACGGTGTATCACAATAATATACTCCAGTAAACACAAACTCAATGCATTTCCAACTTGACAGCCTCTTATCTGGATCCTACTGCCATCTGACATAAGGCAAAGTATGATGGGGGAAATTAGACTGGAAGAGACAACGATCTTAGCCTTTGTGGCTAAAATATTTTATTTTTGCAAATCAAAATAAAAAACTGCACCTTTATTTTTATTTATTTTTTTTTTTAATTTTTTTTTTTAATTTTTTTTTTTCAACGTTTATTTATTTTTGGGACAGAGAGAGACAGAGCATGAACGGGGGAGGGGCAGAGAGAGAGGGAGACACAGAATCGGAAACAGGCTCCAGGCTCCGAGCCATCAGCCCAGAGCCTGACGCGGGGCTCGAACTCACGGACCGTGAGATCGTGACCTGGCTGAAGTCGGACGCTTAACCGACTGCGCCACCCAGGCGCCCCTATTTTTATTTATTTTTTAATTTAAAAATTACTTTTGGGGTGCCTGGGTGGCTCAGTGGATTGAGTGTCCGACTTTGGCTCAGGTCATGATCTCATGGCTTGTGAGTTTGAGCCCCGTGTCGGGCTCTGTGCTGACAGCTCAGAGCCTGAAGCCTGCTTCAGATTCTGTGTCTCCCTCTCTCTCTGCCCCTCCCCTGCTCATGCTCTGTCTCTCTCAAAAATAAACAAACATTCAAAAAAAATTAAAAATTAATTTTACTCCAGTTTTATTAGGAAATAATTGACTTACACCACTGTGTAAGTTTAAGACATACAGCATGATGGTTTGAGTTACATGTATTGTGAAAGGATTACCACAGTAGGCTTGGCTAACATCCATCTTGTCATGTAGAGACAATAAAAAGAAAGAAGAAAAGAAGAAAGGGAGAAAATTTTTCTTGTGATAAGAGCTCTCAGGATCTACTCTCTTAACAGCTTTACTGTATATCATCCAGCAGTGTTAGTTACAGTCCTCATGTCGTACATTACATCCTTAGTACTTACTTATAACCAAAAGTGCCTCCCCGCCACCCTGCCCCACCCTATAACCACAAATATTCTGATGTTTTTCTATGAGTTTGTTTAGGTTCCACATATAAATGAGATCATACAATATTTGTCTTTCTCAGTCTGAGTTATTTCACTCAGCATAATGCCTTCAAGGCCCATCCACATTGTGGGAAATGGTAAGATTTTCTGAGCAAACAGGTTTCTAGGATTACTCCCAGGGTCTGAGAATGGAAAGTGCAGGTGAGGTGAGCTGTAGCTCAAGCTTCTTTAGTTTCATGGTTAGTGGGCTTCTGGTGGTGGTAACGGGATAGTAATGTGAAGACCAAGCAGCGCTCTGAAGGCCATTGTAAGAACTTACTTTTCTCTTGCATTGGATGTTGGACGTTTTGAGCAGAAGAAGATGATTCTTGTGCCAGGCATATTAATGCTGCCAAAGATGTCCATGTCTTAATCCTTGGAACCTGTGAATAGGTTACCTTACATGGTAAAAGAAACTTTGGAGATGTGATTAAGGATCTTGAGATGGGATGATTGTCTTGGTTTATACCCACTGTAGGCCCACTGTTATCACAAGGGTCCTTGTAAGAGGGAGGCAGGAGAGTCAGAGGAGATGTGACAGTGGAAGTTACAGGTCAGAGTGACGTGGCCCCGAGCCAAGAAATGTGAGCAGCTTCTAGAAGCTGTAAAAGGCAAAGAGCAGCTTCTCCCCAGAGCTTTTAGAAGGAACTCGGTCCTTATGAAACACCTTGATTTTAGCCCTGTAAGCTCCATCTTCAGACTTCTGGCCTACAGAATAATGAGCTAATAAGCTAACGTGTTGTTTTAAGCAACTGAGTTTGTGGTGATTACTTAGAACAACAATAGGAAAGTAATACAATTGTAAAAGGATTACTGTGGTTGCTCTATTGAAAATAGATTACAGGGGCAGGGGTAGAAGTAGGGAGGGCCTAGGGGAGGCTATTACAGGAGTAGAAGAAGAGAGGAGGAGTGACTTGGACCAGAGTGTGGATGGGGGCGAGGTGGGGGTGGGGTTTGGGGAGGAGTGTGAGAAGTGGGCAGATTTCTTTTTTGCCCAAAGTTCTGGTCTCTTTTATAATATGTGTATCTGAATGCCACACTCATAGGTAAATAAAGCAAAGTTCCTAATTTTTCTTTTGGCCTTGTCACATGTGGTCCATTATGCTGTTAGAAGGGACAGTGAGCAGGAACTGGGGATGTCCTCTTGAAAAGTCCATATTTTATCTTAGGTGGCAGACTGCCTCTACCAAATTTCTTCTCTTTTCAGTAAATGACTACAGCTCAGTTTGGATAAGGTGCTTGGCTAAACAACCTGCCATGCTCCACAGTGTGTATCTAGCTGCATAAGTTCTCTTCAGACCTGCTTGGGACAGGTGGTGATGCCTTTTCACTATGCATCTGGCCTTGACTTTCTTTTTTTTCTGGTTTCCATGGTTCCTTGGGCCTCTCCTGTGCTTCCTTGCTGTGTGGGTATTCATGGGCATGTTCACCCTTTGAAGGCTGTTGCTGTCTTACTTGGTTTTCCTTCACTGTATACAGTAGAACCTTGCTCAAAGGACCTCAATAAATATTTCTGGGAGAAATCACTGTTTTGGCTCCAGCAGATTTTAATTGCCACATGGATTCAGGGATCTGAGACACAGAAACCAGTAAGTACTAAAGAAGTCCAGTTTATAAGCCCCATGCATCTCAAAGTAACAAACATAAGCCTTGCAAAACACGGCTTCCTGTTTAACCCCTGAGATACCAAACAGATAAGAGACATCTTTACATTTTCTTCTTGTGTGTCTTTCTTTTCTACCTGGGGTTCTTTCCTCTCACTTGGTGACAGGTGGCTTGCTTTCCTTGGGTGGCCAGAATGTGTCTCACAGGGGAAAACTAAATGTCCTTCAGCTTCATTTAGGCTCCTCTGCTTCTTGGGATAGATCCTGATTTTTTTTTTTTTTTTTGTGTGTGTGTGTGCGTGTGTGCGTGTGTGTAAGGGGATGCTGTAGGAAGATACAGCTCTTTTTCATCTTTATAGAAAACATTTTGATCATGGCCCAGTCCATAAAAATGCATTTGTTTCATTTGCTATACATAATAAAATTGTAAAAGAGTGGAAATAAAAACTAACAGTTTAGCACTGGGCCCATATGGGACAGGTTGCACAGAAAGCAGTAAGTTTCAAACAGCGGTTTGGGAGCATATTCTCAGCAAGCACTGCCCAAAGGCTCCAAGGAGAAGGCAGGTAGGTTCTTGAGGTTGGCCTCCACCAGGAAGCAGAGAGAAGCCTAGAAGCAGTGGAATGGAGGAGGTCACAGGGCTGCAAGGTTAATTGGGAGGGAGTGTGTGTTTGAAGTATACGCTGCAGCTAGGCATTCACTGAGAGAGTTCTCATCTTCCTCTCCTTGACCTCTGGGTGTAGTCACACGGCCATTTGTGGTTTCCCAGCCAGCTCTGAACAGTATCATCTGCCATCTTCTTATCCTCAGAATCTCTTCCAAACAGCTTTGACAAGAAAGGCAACTCAGTGTTTGAATACTGACTGTACTGCATACTCTTGCTGGGCCTTTGTTTACTCACTTGTAAAGTGGAATTAATAATAGCATGTACCTAGTAACATTGTTCTGAGGAATAATGAAATAATGCATGCAAAATAGTTCATAAAATATCTAGCTTTTACCAGTGCTCAATATGTTAGCTGTTATGTTGTAATAATTGCTAAATCTCCACTTGTGAATCTATACTTACAGAAAGCAATGTACCATGGGCTCACATGAAGATGTATCAATTTTTACTTGTAACTTGTATAATACAATTCATGTAATGGTGGAAGAAGAATGAATTGGTTAAATTTTTTTATATTTTTTTGTGAAGCTATAAGGAAGCCATGGGAGGAATAGAGCTTCCAATAAATCAAATTTTCCAAATATCTGGACCTGATGAGCAAGTTGGCTCAGCCAAGAGGAAAACAAACCCAAGGCCTTTTAGTATTTGTTTGAATCCCCTAACTCTGTTTCCAAGCTCTTTTGTGAGGACAAGAATAAAAAAAAAAAAATTGTGGGAAGATTTTTCTTTTTTTGCCTCAATTCTCTTCAGTTTGCTGTTCAAATGTCAATAAGTCCCAGCAGCCGCAGGTCACCACTGGGTTTCAATAGGAAACCCCAATTTAGGGCACATATTTTTCAATTGTATCAGAATGTGCTTTTGGAGTCAAATCAGGAAATCTTGGAGGGTGGGGAACTCTTTTCTTTAATGCTCTCCCCACTTATTGTTCTTTCCTCATGTCTTTAATGAATTGCTTTGGCTCCCAACCACACAGACCAGATTGTGAAGAATGAAAGAAAATTCAGAAAGGAAAAGCTTAAATTATTGATTTAGCTTGAGGGCATTTTTCTGAGACTTCTGGCCCAACCCAAAAAACCAACAACAACCCCAAGCCCCAAACGACACTCCATGTTTGGAGACATTCTTCAGCTTTTGGATTGGGACCAACCTTGTTGAGGAAGTATCAGTTCTTGTCATCAGGGTTTTGTACAGAGACCCCAATTTTTTTGTGGTGCTTCATCATTTCATATTTTTGGGGATCTAAAGCCAATTGCCTGAAGATTGTCTCCCAAACCACATTTGGTGAAGGACAAAATGCTCTGGAGTTAATTGAAGAAAGACCATTGTGTTCACTAATTAGGAATTTGTAGTTGCTGTGATCGCTTATGAGTCAAATGGAAGCATTCTAAATCTTCCCCCTTCCTCTTGGTCTTTTAACAGAGCTACTGCTTTCACTAACTAGTCTTAAATACTAATATGTTAGGCATTGTTCATAGACAAACTAAGGGGAGAAAAAGGCTTAAATGAATGTCTTCTCCTGCCTGCTAGAAGTGGAAGTTGAATCTCTCTGGTTTTTTTTTTTGTGTGTGTTTTTTTTAATGTTTACTTATTTTTGAAGGAGAGAGAGAGAGCGTGAGTGGGGAAGGGCAGAGAGAGGGAGACACAGAATCTGAAGCAGGCTCCAGGCTCTGAGCTGTCAGCACAGTCTGATGTGGGGCTCGAACCCACAAGCTGTGAGATCATGACCTGAGCCAAAGTCAGATGTTTAACTGACTGAGCCACCCAGGCACCCCAGAAGTTGAATCCTTTATAACTTAATAGAATATGAGGGAAAAGAGCCTAGATTAGGAGTTGGGTGTTGCCTCCAACAACCTGGGGAAGAATCAACAGGCATTTGCCAGTTTTCATTAAGAATATCTGGAAGTTACTTCAGATCCTCTTAAGAAATAATAATATAAGCAACTTTAAGACTGCCTAGCCAAGCTTGGATGATTTCTTTTTCTCACCTATTCGATTTTTTTTTTTTTTTTTTTTTTTAGAAAGAAAGCAACACAAAGTGGCATTATTTTTCTGAGGAACCACAGATAAGGAGAAGTCATGACTTAAAACATGCTCACACACACAGTTGGTAGAAGATCTCAGGCCTCTGGCTTAAAGATCCAAGGCACTGTTAGGAAACTCATTTTTATGCGTCCCCACAGTCTTGGTGACAAAGAACAATTTCCAGCGGGGTTAAAAATTTCCAGCAGGGTTATGTCCTTCTCATCTTTTAAGCTTGTGTTTTAGCGATCAGATAACTGGTGCATCTTTTCCTTCCAAATGGAAAGACAAGCCTATGCACATAAATAAGTGGGTATAGTTTTACTATCTGAAGCCTATAATCTGCCCAATCAGATAATTATTTCAGGGAGGCATGGGGTAGACTGCAGGGCAATTATTTTGAAATTGAGGTAATTGGTAAAACATTTTTGGTAAATGTTTCTTAACATTTAACTGATTAATAAATGACCACTTCACAAAGTAAATGCTGTATCCTTATTTAGTTCTCTTAGATAAGGTAACAGGAAGCAATGGCTCAAAGATAAGGATTCTATGACTGCTTCATTGATTCTTTATTTGAATGAGACAGGCATCAGAGTATACTGGCCTTTATGAGTTTTGGAGAGTGAAGGCTATTTCCATTATCTTATATGAAGTAGGACTTCACAGGTTTAATTACCTTTACCTATGTTTCTGTATTCTGAAGCAGATTCAAAACAGGTGTCTAAGATAATTCTGCCTCTGCTAATGGCTTTTCTCTTTGCTTGCTGAAATGATGAAGGATAGCTTCCTATCTAGGTAAACGTCTTTGTTAGGCTCCTCAGCTGTCACAAAAGGATGCTACACTTTTACCAGCTTGATTTTGGGTCTTAAGAATCTGTACTCAGCTAGTAACAGCACAGTAGTTCTTCAGATATTTTTCAAGAATTTCAGTCTGAAACTCATAGTCATTTAGCATGTAGCTAAGTGCAGTGGAGAGAAATATGTTTAGGATGATTTCTGGAGGGACATGTAGTTTATCTATTCATATAAATATCCTAAAATACATTCCTGAATTTGATCAGCTCAGTAGAGACTGAGTACAGAGACCCTAGTATTTGGCCCTCTGAATTGTGTTTGGAAGGACATGCCTGCAACTGTTACAAAATACAGCTCTAAAAAACTCATTTTATGTTTTTAGTATCAAACAATGACTTCTTTATGAGGATTTGTTAGAGATATTATTGTTTGAGCCAAGAACTAATATATAATTGTACTTTTCCTGAATAACTGGTTTATTTTTACCATATAGGCAGTGAAATAAATGGAAATAGACCAGCTTTTCCTTTTTCTGTAGAATTTGTGGCCCACTTAGAACAGGTATGTGGGTGATCATGTCAGGTAGTTTTATTTTCCTTCTTCACTATAGTTGATTATCATCCTTGCTTCTATATCTTCTCTCACATGACTTTATTTTTAATACTTAAACTATTTTCCTTTTGTACATTCTTGAGTTATTTTGGAGATGTATTTGTACATAAACACTTGTATGTCAGAAAGTGTTCTTACTGCCCCTTCACACTTGATTATTTGGCTGGGTGTAGAATTCTAAGCTCAAACATATTTTTCCTTAAAGCTAGAAGGCATCACTCTAATGTCTTCTATCATCCTTGTTATTGATGAGAAATTTCATGTTAGTCTGATTCTTGTGTCGATAAGGGCTAGCCATTTTTTTTCCTCTTCTGAAATTTTAAAATATTTTCTATTTGTCTTTGGAGCTCAAAATTTTTTGCATACTTGTCCCTCCATTTTCATTCATCCTCTTTGAAGAGTTATATCTTAGACTGGTGCAGGGAAATTTTCTTCTGCTTAGTTGATTATTTCTACTTATCCATTGTTTATGTTCTCTTCTCCTAAGTGTTCTTTGCACATCTTCCTCCTCTTTGTCATTTTACTATATATTTGAAGAGTTTTCTTCAATTTATTTTTCATTCTGTCTATCCTACTATACAGTTTCCCATTAAATAATTTTTAATTTCCAGGAACTCTTTCTTATTTTCTGCTATCTTTATTCCTATCAGCTTGTTTTTGCTTCATGGGTGCTATGTCTTCTTGAATATTTTCAAGCTACTAATTAGCATAAAAAACATTTTCCCCACCTGTTTTTAGCATTATCTCTTCCTCTTGCATCCTTCCCTTTTGTGCTATTGATTTTTTCTCAGATGTCTGGTGACTTACGGTTGCTGGTTTGTGTTTACAAATGAAGGACTAACTAGATACATGAGGGCAGTTGTAAAACCCTTTCCCCCTGCCAGCCCTCTTCTCTAAATTGGAGGGTTGGTGATGTAGCCAGCTCACAGGGAGGTTTTTCTGCATGTCTCAGTTTGTTCTGGCTACGATAGTAGAATACCATAGACTGGGTTGTTTACAAACAACAGAAATTTATTTATCATGGTCTGGAGGCTTGGGAAGTCCAAGATCAAGGTGCCCGTGGTTTTGCTGTCTGGTGAGAGCCTGCTTCCTGGTTCACAGATGGCTGTGTTCTTGCCATGTCCTCATAGGATGCAAGGGGCAAGGGGCTCTCTGGGGCCTCGTTTATAGGATCACTAATCCCATTCATGAGGGCTCTACCCTCATAATCTAACCACCTCCCAAAGGCCCTCAAATACCATCACATTAGGAATGTTTCAACATGTGAATTTTCTGGGGTCACCGGCATTCAGTCCATAGTCTGGCAAATCCCAGAGCTGCCTTTGTAAGGCAGCGTTTACTAGGACCTGAGTCTCCTGTACCTGATGTGGAGGTTCAGAGCTGCTTCTGTTAGGTCTGAACACCCACTCTTGGTTTCCTTCCCAGGCATGTTGCCTACTCTCGTTAGTGGGCAAAGTTGGAGGGTGTGAGTGAGGGGCCCACCTAGCTCAATTTTTCTTTAATGTTCTGGTGATGCTCAAAAACTAGACTGAACAGATAATTTATCTTCCAAACCAGGACACTTTTGAGAGTGAAAGGTGATCCTATTAGTTACTTTGCCAAGACAATGGGCATAAACTGGGACTGTCACCTTATGTATAACACATTTTTGACCTTTGTATTTATTGACTGAATTTGGAACTTCTCTGGGGCTTCACTGAGAATTTTTAAAATTTTGAACCCCTTCTAGCCTCCACTTGTTTTCCAAAACTGTTACATTTTTATTCTTCAAAAAAGAAAAAAAAAAAGAAAAAAAAGAAGACCTATTGCTGCTATTTCAGTGAGGCCTGAGTGGGAAGAGTGGTAGAAGGACATATTTAGTTTGCTATCTTTACCTGGAAGCTCTTTGAACTGCAGTTTAACATATGCTGGCTCACTATATTTTATACATCCTTCTGTATCACTTTACACCTTTTTGGAACCACGAAAGTTCAGTGATAATGGTTATGTAGCAGTGAGCTTATCCTAGTAAATCATTTATCTCCTAGTGGGTACTTTTCTTTCAGTATTCTCACAGCTGGAAGGTTCCTGAAATGCCTATGGAATATTGGGCATTAAGTCATTGAACCTCTGAACAATGATTGGGAATTGTTTATTGAGGATTAATTTTCAGCTTCCTCTTCTTACATGATGTGACATATTGCCAAGAGAGGTTTACATCCCCTCACCCACGGTCATAGCACATGAAAGAATGTCAGTTCTTGGCCTAGCAGAGTTAGGTTAAAGGCACAAAGCTATAGGGATGTAGAACCAAAGTCGGGGTTTTGTAGAGCTTAGTGAAGGGATGGAAAATAGGATGCCAGAGTTTATTCATAAAGACTCAGTTCAGAAAGATAGTACTTAGTAGAAGTACAGAACCAAAAATAAAGATTTAATAATAATGATTTAGAAGCCAAAAGAAGACTTCCTGGCTCTAACAAAATCTCACGGGACAAGAGCAAGAGCAAGTCCAAGTTCTTGCGGACACGGAGAAGAACATTCAAACTTTCCTAGTGCAGAAATTACTCTTCTGGCCCCTTGGGGAAAGGGCTATTCTCAGTCCTTGGGGAGGGTGGTTACAGGGAGACACTGGACAGGAGTCAAGATTCTGGTGTTTGGAGTGACTAAAATTAGGTGCATAACTATAGAATTCTATCCCTGGATGTGCTCCTTATAGTGTGAAATTTAAAAATAATGACCATCTGAATGTGTGTGAGGTCAACTAAAGGCAATTAATGTACAAATTAGCATATCTAATTTTTGACTTACAGCTAAAGTTAATATTTAACTTACAAGCAGGATGCCAGGTGGGCCAGGTTAACTTTCATCCTCCTAATAACATCCATTGTTTTCCTGTCAGCAGTTTTACCATGCCTGGGTGAAGGTAGGGATGTTTAAACAAATCATCCAGCTTTTTAAGCTTTAAGTCCCCTCACCCTCCAAAATACCATTTTGGGCTTTGATATTTTTGCTCTTTGTTAGGGAAGCAATAAGAAGGATAGGATGATGCTTTGATAGCCAGGGTTTGAAATGTTTCCTGCAGGGGATGATTGGTTAAGTGGTTGCCTCCTGGTGAATTCAGGATTTCAGAGTTACATATGTTAGGGACAAGCCCACTCAGGTGTCATCAGCTGTGGACATCAGTCCAATATTGTTATTATCAGAAACTAGGTGAGCTAGCCTTGAAAACAGGAATAGTCACAGGGAACTGACTTAATTACATAGGTAAGAAGAAAGCCATGTAGGTGGATGTCAAACAGACCTTTCACAAAAGGTAGAGAATCAACCATAACCAAAGACAGGGTGTCATTTGTCAGAAGCAGTCTCCAGATATAAACGTAGCATCATATTTTGAGACTTAAGCCAATGGGGCTGTAGAGACAGATTCCTCTTGGACTTTGGGGAAAAAGTTGTTAGTTCTTACAAATCGTGGTACCTGGCCTAGGGAGGGTAGTGGTGATAAAATAGGTTCCTTTCTTCCTCCCCGCTTCTCTTCATTTCCCTCATCTTTGTCACCTTAATTCTACTTTCAGCTCTTCCTCTCTTTGCTTTCCCCTTGCTCTTCCTTCCCCCATCCCTAATATATGCCTCCAAGTTACTTTCCACCCTCTAGTCTCCTTTATCTCTGTGGTTAAGTACCTTCTCCAAACTCAGACTCTTATTACTATCCCTATAGTTTTTACCACCTGTCACTTACCCAGGTGGAGAGCTGTGGGATTAAGGGGGTCCCAGGTGAAATGATGAAGTCACTTATCTTGAATGTTCTGCATTGACATCTGGTGTTCATTTTGCTGGTCTCCATTCCATAGCTTTCATTAGTCCATCATCACCCTTTTGTCAACTCTGAATTTATTAAGATGGAGCAAGAACTTGCTACTTTTACTACAAAAACATGCTCTACTGGTGTTTCGGGGGCACTGTTTTTCCTTTGCCAGTGCAAATTTTAATTTCTGCACCATCATAATCTTTGAGTTTGTTGTTTTATTTTATTTTATTTTTTTATTTGTACTGGTGTTTGCGTTTTTTCCCCAGAAGATATTTTGGCTACTTCCAGCAAAGGGCAAGTCTCAGTCTCCTGATGATGTGCATTTCCTCTGAATATGCCTGGGTGGTTCAGTCAGTTAAGCACCCAACTCTCATGGTTCATGGGTCTGAGCCCTGCGTTGGGTTCTGTGCTCACAACATGGAGCCTGTTTGGGATTCTCTGTCTCTCTCCCCTGATCATGCACTCTCTTTCTCTCAAAAAAAAAAAAAAAAAAAAAAAAAAAATCATTTTTGCTCAGTGACCAGAAGGTCAGTGACCTCCATGGCCACTTCAGTATGGTTTTGTTTAGCTATACAGTATTTTGTGACTTGGTAGCAAAAAAAAAAGAAAAAAAAATCTCAGTGTGGCATTTGACTTTCAACAGCATTCTCCTTTAGGAACTACTCGGAGTTAAGAGAAAGGGTCTTTGTGGAGCTAAAGGGATGTAGAAATTGGAGACACATAATGTTTTGTTTTATGGCTGGCATCAGAATTACAATGAGACAAATTTCAGCTTTCCATTTTGGGACTTTCCAACACATGTTCCAACATTTAGGCTGGAAAAAACCAATGCCCTTCAAATTTCAAAGGAAAGAATTCTTGCAACCTTGACTACAATCAAAGTAACCTAAGTGATGTTAGTTTAATGAGTTATATGTTTCTTTGGGTCAAAAATTTAATTTCATACCTGATTTCTCCTTCTCTTTAGAAGTAGAACGGATAGTGAAAGCCAATGACCGTGAACATAATGAAAAGTTCCAGTACGCAGTGAGTAAAACATACATGGCACATGCATGCTGGGATGAGTTTTACCTTAAGGAGAGTTGGATTTATGCCTTCTCGAACTTTACGACTTCACCAAAAACTTTCTTTGTTTTGGCCCATTTTAGTTTCAAGGTGCTATATGTTTCCATGAATACAGGTTTTAGTAATGTTTATACACTTATTTTTGTCATGCCGTAAGAGTGGTTGGTATGTTCTTTGGTATAGGAAGAAGACAAAATTTCTTTCTCACGAATTGATAGTTAATTTTGGTGTCTATTTGGCCACAAGAATACATAGGGCCACTAGAATAAATAGGCCTCTGTGGTAATAGTGATAGAAGTGATGGTATTGGCTGATGGGTGATGAATGGCTTTTGGGGGATTTTCTCTAGCTCAGGCTCAGTGTGGAAAAGTATGTGTAGGACAAAGTTCTGAAGTCTGGAATGATTGTGTTTATCAAACGAGAAGTGGAAATGATTAGTTAAAATGTGTAGGCTTTAAGCTTGTACTGAACTACTTGAAAAAAATGTTTTTCAAGAGGATTTTTTTCACTTATGTTAGAAATATTTATTGTCTGTTAACTCACTAGCACTGCTCTAGGAACTTTGGATACATTGATGAACAACTTCATGCATTACAAGATAGGACCTCATAAAGATCTTCTCATCTATCTATGATTCAACCTAAGTTGTTACATGGAGTCTTTTATAAGCTCTAAGAAAGATAATTGGTAGAAGTGATTTTGTAGGTGACATTTGGCCTATAAGATTGAGTGCAACAACACCTTTCATGAAGGAAGGTCTCAATTCAAAGAGCGTTTTGATAACTATGAAGGCAGGGCGATATTTGGCATTGCTTATTTAGGCACTAGCCAGAAGACAGAGTTTTGCACAATGGATAATTTTTAGCATTTTGTTCTTATTGGTAGGTTTTTCCCATATATGGAGATAGATGCGTTGGGCTAAGCTTGGTACTATTAAATATTCAACAAAGGTAGCTAACAACTCCACTTTTCTCATGCTGTGTGAATTGTGTAATTATATTTTGTTGTTCAGTGGCAGTTGTTCTACACGGAATCAGTACACTGGCTCTATGACAGAGTTCTCATTGTAAAATAATATATTTGCACCCTGATTTTATTCATCAGTCTTGTAAGTTTGGTTAACATAAGTCTGCCTTTGAGAGAAGGAATCCTTCTCAGGAGGCTGATGAACATGTTGCTTAGCCTGAGAGAATGAGGCTTTAATTCCTATTGGTGATTTAAAAAAATTTTTTTTAATGTTTATTTATTTATTTATTTATTTATTTATTATTATTATTTTTTAATACGAAATTTATTGTCAAATTGGTTTCCATACAACACCCGGTGCTCATCCCAACAGGTGCCCTCCTCACTGCCCATCATCCACTTTCCCTCCTATTGGTGATTTATGTCACTCTCTCTGGCTTCTTGATGTCTAGTTATTTGGCACCTCTGGTCATCACCAAACTTGGCTCCATACCTTTACATCCATTCTATAGCTAGTCCTTTAACTGTAGAGGATGACTCCTGAAAGCCTTAACCATCAAACCTCAAATCAGAAGAGTAGACATGTGTATATTTTAAGACCTTGTGGACACACCTGGGTGGCTCAGTTGGTTAAACTCTGACTTTGGCTCAGGTCATGGTCTTGTGGTTCATGAGTTTGAGCCCCATGTCGGGCTCTGTGCTGATAGCTCAGAGCCTGGAGCTGGCTTCAGATTCTCTGTCTCCCTCTCTCTACCCCTCTTCTGCTTGTGCTCTCTATCTCTCTCTGTGTCTCTGTCTCAAAAAAAAAAAAAAAAAACCCCTTGGGGAAAACAGTAATAAGTAATCCACTGTGAAGTAATTATGCATTTCAGTATTTACTTGTTTTCCAGTGTGTAGCAAGTATTTTCATTCTGTGAGTAGTAACTCTATTAGGAAAGCCATATTTTATTTGCCTTTTGTGAGATGATAGCTTTTTCTACTTACAGTTATTTTTACTTAATTTATGAAATATTTCAAACTTATGGAACAGTATAGGAAACAATGACACCTGTGTGCCCACCACCCAGATTAAATAGATGTTAACAATTTTTGCCATGATTGTTTCAGATCTTTTAAGAGTAATATCACACTAATGACACAGAGATGGTTTTCTCTTGAGCTTGCATGATAATGAACAAAAGCACTTAGATGTGTGGCTACAGCTCTGTGTTCTCTTGGGCTTCCTAACAACAACAAAACAGTAGAACAATATTCTATGACTGTAGCATATCAAATAAGGCAGCTCAGTGTCTGAGTTAAAACCTTCCAAGGAAAGAACAAAACTCATTAGGAGCTGGAGAAACCAAGAAGGACAAGAGTTGAGAGAGGGAAGCTGCAGAGGAGAGATGAGCACAGGTATCCCTAGTCTATCAGTCACTACTGTGGCTCAGAGAGGATGAGCCAGGCCCGCCTAAAATGGGCGTGGGTCCCCACTGTACACAGCTTGATTTGGGAACTCCGAACAGGATGGCTGACCATACAGTGAACTGTGGGACCATTCTCAGCCCATCTATTCAGGTACAAATTGCAGATGATACAAGTACTTATTTCAGTTAATGTAAGGATTGAAGTAGAGTAACACACAATGACCCTATGAGCTAGTCTGTGTAGAGATGGGATCTGAATCTGATTCAGCCTGATATTCAGATTCACACAGATTCAGCCTGATATTAAGGCTTTTAAACTACTTACTATATGGAATATGTTTGTAAGAACGATGAAAGCCTGGGGCTTTTTGCTCAACCTCGCTTTGAAGGATATTGCCCCAAATGGAAAAGGATTTGAAGAGACCTCTATAGATCTTAGGGAGGAGAATGCTTATAATTGGAAAAGCAGTATTCCCACTTAAAGGCTGAAAAGGAGATGGGAATAAATTGAAACTATTTCTGAAAAAGAAAAAGGGAGAACTGGTGAAGTCCCACCCAAATGTAGTGTAAAGAGTGTTTTTAGGATAAGATAGGCCATGGTTTGAATGCTTTCTCTCATTTGCTAACTTGTGATCTCAATTTGTTTATTTCTCTGAACATCAGTTATTTCATATGTGAAATAAGGAATTTTCCTCATAAGACTATTGTTTTTAATTAGAGTGCAAGCAGGGGAGAGGGGCAGAGAGGGGAGAGAGAAAGAAAGAGAGAATCTTAAACAGGTACCATGCTCAGTGTGGAGCCAGATATAGGGCTCCATCCCATGACCCTGGGATCATGACCTGAGGTGAAATCAAGACTAGGATGCTCAATCCACTGAGCCACCCAGGTGCCCCTCATAGGATTATTTATTAAAGATTTAATTAGATAATTTATATAAAATATTTGACAATAGTAAGACTAGCATACATGTATACATACATACATATCTCATAGTTGCCATGTACCAGGACCTGCACTAAATATTTTATATGGATTTTGTCTCAAATCTAATTTGGTGGTGGGCAAGTATTCACAATAAATTACAGATTTCCTATAAGCATTAAATAAAGTAAGATATTGATAATAACAATGTTAGGAAGATACTGAAAAATGGGCTAAAGTCGTAAAACTTTGGTAGCAAGTATCACCCCCCAAATTAGCAAATCTGTGATACTAAAGGTATAGAAGTTGCTGCTGATGCAGTAGTAGAGAAACAAATGCAGCGACAGCAAGAAGACTACAGTATAAGATTGTGGTGGTAGAGACCCCCACCCTGTCCCACCAAATAAGCTCTGTGTAAATGATAATAATTCAATGAGATATTAATTGATTACCTACTCTGTGCAAAGCATTTGGCGACTGAAGGAAATTTTCCTGACACTCTCAGCATGGATACTGACAGGTAGATACATGACCAACTGTGATAGTAATAGCAATAAAGACAGTGACAATAGTAATAGCTCACACACACATAGTGCTTACCATGTGAAAAGTGTGGCTCTAAGCACTCTACTATACTAAACTTACTTATCTTAGCCACAGTTCAATGAATAAGAGCATATTTATTATCTTTTATCACTTCACTTTTGTGTGTAAAAACATTGAGGCATGGAGATCTCACTCAAGTGACTTGCTCAAGGTTGCACAGCTAGGTAGTGGCTCCCATTCTTATAGCTTGGTGTCCAGGGGCTTTGTACATTGCTGATCACCCACAAAACCCAGCCACATGAAGTGGATCTCCATTTCCAGAGCTAACAGGTGGCACAGCTGGAATTCTAATTCAGAATGGCCAGATTCCAAAGCCTGTTTTTCCCATGATACCATACTGCTCTTCTGACCAACCTGAAAAACAAACAGCACCAACAAAAGGACAAAATCTTCCAAATCCTCTCTCCTTCCCTCATATACCTATTTGTAAAATATTTATACTCTGGGGACAAAGACAGATAAAGGAGATACAAAATTTTACAAATGTGAGTCTAAGAATGACCTTAAATCTTACTCTTAGCATTTGTAAATGAGCACTTAGGAGAAAAATTTACACAAAGCTCAGATAAATGGTGTGATTTCCATAAGCACTAAGCCTGGCTGAGCAAATGTTTCTCTTTGAAGGCTGAAGGAAGATATTTCAATACCTAGAGAACCTTAATTTGTCAACAAAGCCTAAAGCTTCAAAGCACATTATAGGACAAAACACAGGCTTAAAAAATGATCAAAAGTGCTTTTAAGAGCTAAAGGGTTTAGAACATTAACAAAAGACAAGGTTAATGATTCTAGGTGAAATTAATTGGTAAATTAGACATGAGACTGTGGAAACTGGAAGGTAGAAAACATAAAATTACAAGAGGGATTTTGGACTGCCAAGATGTGTACAGCAAAGTAGGATTGGAGACTCTAGGGAGAGCCAGCCAAGTGCTAGAATTATTATTCTCATTAGAAAGGAGTTCAAAGTTTTCCTGGTTAATAATAGGAATGAATAATGCAAGTAAGGAAAACAGTTGTTGTATTAAAATATGTTAATGTTAAAAATGTTAGAAAACTTGGTAAAGCCAGCCAAACATCCAGACTCATTATCCCTATTAAAAGAAGTTCAAAGTGAATAGTAGAAGTTGTGAAAACAGTTGTAGTCGTATTAATATGTGTTGATGTCAAGAAATGTCAGAAAAAGCGTTAGATTAATTATGGTTATTTTCTGATTTTGTTTAAAACTAAATGATGTTGGAAAACGTTGGTATTCCTACTGGTTCTTATTCTCTCCCTTTTCCACGTAGGCATACACCATCCTCATTCAATTCTCTGGAACTTTAACAGAATTGAGAAGGGGTTTGAACTCATTTGAGTGTTGCAACTGTCTTGCCTCAAACTCAGAAACTTCAGTAAAGCTGCACGTTTAATATCCGAATGCCTTTTATGCACAAATGTAGACGCAAAGTTTCTAAAGGATTTTTTTTTTTCTTGAGCTAAAATATCCTGTTTAGGAAGTGTACACAGGCTTATATAGGTTGGTGAAAATGTAACCAAATCATTTTGCATGCTTATAAAGAAAGTCTTGCATCCAAAAATTGCAATTCTGATATCTTGATTTATTCCTAAAATCTTAAAATGTCTTGTTGATATCATGGTTGTTGGATGGAATTTGCTGTTGGTCTTGTGATTTTTGTGCTTAGAACAATGACATTTGGGGTTTTCCAAAGAGTGTGGCAATTTGGCTGACTCAGCAGTTAGTACTACAGTGACATCACCAAGACTCCCTTCAAAACAGCTTCTAATTTCTTCATCCATTTATACAGGGTTTTGTATGTTTCTACTTCTCTTTTCTCTTAGAATAGGTGGTTGAGAGTGGAGTAGAAAAATGTGGTTGGTTCACCATTATTCTGGGTATGTGAGCTTGAATGAGGTTACTGGACCTCTGTAGACCTCAGTAAAACTTCATGTTCCTGTGTGTGTGGGTGAATTGAACGTCCACTGTCCCCTTTTTTATAGAAATAAAAAAGATATTCAAAATTCAATATATACACAATTTGCCCACTCTAAGTCTAAAAACGTGTGTTTGTTGAGTTATTTACTTTTCAAAGATTTGAGGCAGTGTGCAAAAAGAATGTTAAGCTCAAAGGGATATAGGGCACCTGCGTGGCTCAGTCAGTTAAGTGTCTGACTTCAGCTCAGTCATGATCTCAGAGTTAATGAGTTCTAGCCCTGCGTCGGGCTCTGTGCTGACAGCTCAGAGCCTGGAGCCTGCTTCAGATTCTGTGTCTCCCTCTCTGCCCCTCCTGACTCACACTCTGTCTGTCTGTCTCTCTCTCAAAAATAAATAAAGATTAAAACAAATTAAAAAAACTTGAAGGGATAAACATACACAAGGAAACTAGTATGAAATAAGTAAGTCATAGAGATAAAAAGTATGGCCTAGGGAATTTGGTCAATGGCATTGTAATAGCATTGTATGGTGACAGATGGGAGCTTCACTGTGGTAAGCATTGCCAAATCACTGTGCTGTACTCCTGAAGCTAATGTAACATGGTGTGTCAACTATACTTCAACTTAAAAAAATGAGGAAAAAGACGAGCAGGCTATCTTTAGTGGGCCCCAAAGTGCATGCTACAAGGCCTTATCTGCTTAGAATGTGTTGCCTGCTACGGGGTTTGCTAAAACAGGGGCTATATATTCTGCTTTCTACCTGAGCATATATGATCTACTCAAGAAGGGAAGACTAACCCATGAGAACAAACTTGATAACAGGTAATAAGGAAAAGGTAATGCTAAATCCTAATTGTGTGATATGGCTTGTGAGTTTTTGAGGAAGTCTTGTCAGAGGAAATGGGAAGTGATATGAGCCTTGTTTGTTTGTTGTTTTACCACCTACATTAAGAAGGGGGGGAAATGGGCAAAGTCCTGTAGTTAGACCCAATTGGGCATGAGGGGTGTGTCATAGGAAATTTTCATTCAGGTAGGTGAGATAAGATTGTTTAAGAAAACTTGAATATGAGGTAACAGGCTCCCAGGAGCTAAGGAGTCACAAAGTGAAAAGGGATTTTCTTTGCCTTCCAGATAAAATAGACTAGGTATCCAAATGGAGATGCCCAGGTGATACAGAATGTAACTGGGTGAGCTTATAACTGTAGAGTAGGGATATTAGTTGGAAGAAGATGCTTCGAGCTAGGAGAAAAATAGAACTTGTTGAGGAGTGATGGCTGACTTGTGGGGTGTGGAGGGAGAAACCCACATTTAGTTAGAAAAGGAAAAGGGGGAGCCCAAGAAGGAGTAGGAGCAGCAAAGATTGAGGAGAACAAAGAGAGGACAGTGAGATGAAAGCCAGGGGAAAGGAGCCTCTCAGGAAAGGGGGGAGTGGGGTTGCGTAATCATTCTAATGCTAGGTGCTCATCAGGTTAAGAGCTAAGGAAAAACATCTTTATTTTATTTTTAAAAAGATCTTTAAGGGGCGCCTGGGTGGCGCAGTCGGTTAAGCGTCCGACTTCAGCCAGGTCACGATCTCGCGGTCCGTGAGTTCGAGCCCCGCGTCAGGCTCTGGGCTGATGGCTCGGAGTCTGGAGCCTGTTTCCGATTCTGTGTCTCCCTCTCTCTCTGCCCCTCCCCCGTTCATGCTCTGTCTCTCTCTGTCCCAAAAATAAATAAACGTTGAAAAAAAAAAATAAAATAAAAAGATCTTTAATTTGAGTGTAGTTGCCACACAATGTTAAATTAGTTTCAGGCATACAACATAGTGATTTGACAGATCTATATGCTATACTATGTTGACCACAACATATCTGTTCACCATACAGTGTTCATCACAATACTACTGACTATATTCCCTGTGCTGTACCTTTTATTCCTGTGACTTAATCATTCCATAACTGGAAGCCTGTACTTCACTCCCCTTCATGCATTTTGCCCATATTCCCCCTACCCCCCCTGCAACCATCACTTTGTTCTCCATAGGTCTAATTCTGCTTTGGGTTTGTTCATTTATTTCATTTGTTTTGTTTTTTAGATTACGTATATGAGTGAGATCATATGGTATTTGTCTTTCTCAGTTGAACTTACTTAGCATGATACCTTCTAGGTCCCTCCATGTTGTAAATGGCAAGATCCTTTTTATGGCTGTGTGATATTCACTTGTATATATATCATATCTTCCTTATCTGTGTGTCCATAAACAGGCTGCTTCCATACTTTAGCTATTGTAAATAATGCTGCAGTAAACATAGGGGCACATACAGATTTTTGAATTTGTATTTTCATATTCTTTGGGTAAATACCTAGTAGTGAAATTATTGGGTCATATGGCATTTCTGTTTTTAATTTTTTGAGGAACCTCCATATGGTAAGAAAAACATCTTTAAATCAGAAGGGAGCAATTGGAGGACCTGAAGAAAATACCTTTATTATTATTTTTTTAAAGATAATATTTGAGAGTCAGAGGCAGGAAAAAAATGCAAAAGTAGGGAGCATGGTATAGCCCACCATTAAGAACTTGCAACAAAAAGGAAGGAAATCGTATATAAGCTTTCAGGCTTACTGAAATTAAGTACATTTTTGAATCAATCTCACATATTTTGGCTATCCAAATGCATGGGAAGGTAAAACTCTAAGTATTTTTTTAGGGAGAGGGGAGACTCTTAAAATATCAATATGTTGAGACACATCTGAGGCCTGCTTTAATATTCAGCCTGATGAGAAATTTGGGTTTCTCTTTCTTTTCTTCATGAGCAGCATAGCAGCAGCACCGGTATGTTGTAGATCGTCACCAATAGGCCTGATTATCAGAGCAATTTATGCACCAACCAAAGAGTACAGATGATGACAAGCAGTGTGACAAGCTGGAATTAGTTGTGGAAAGTGCCAGTAACTTGCATTTGTTATGGGTTTCTGGTTGTTGGTTGTTGTGTTTTGTATTAGGGCATTCCCATAGCAACAGTGGCTTTTTAGCAAACATTGCAAATGTCTTCTATTTTGTGTGCTGTTAATACGTGTAAATTATTCTATGTTCTATATGACAGAAGTGTTTCCTTTATAAATAATTTACGTGGAGGAGAAAAGGTAATTTTGGGGCTTTACTTCATTTTCTTTCTGGATTTAAGAGTTTAAAAGTAGAAACATTTTATCTCTTTGACATCTGATTTATTTAAATAGTCTTATTCTTTGGCTAAGCATTTGTCTGATTCCTTGTTTCTTTTATTTGGTTGGTCTGTTTTAATCTTTTGTTTTAGACTCTGAATTCATATTTCTAAATGTTCTAAAATGGCGCATTAAGGTAGTTAAAGAATCCAGTTAAACTCTACAACTCTGAAGTGTTTGTTATGTACCTGTTGCATGTTTGAGATAATTTTAGTGTCTTCATAAACTTGTTCCGTTTCATCTGTCTGTGAAGTAAACTTCAAGTAAAGCCACACAGACTTTTTTAAAAATTTTAATTTCTTCATTGCAGTGACATGAAATTGAAAAGGTTCCAAGCAATGTGTAATTGCAGTTAGAAGAATTAAAATAAGCTAATTTTGGTGTTAGAATCTTAGAGCTCCATTATTGCCTGGCTATTGCCAGGCAAAGAAATGAAAAGATGGAGCAGGAAGAGAAGTAACTTCCTGTGTGGAGTGAGCAACACAAATGCAGTTTCCTTTGTTGGCAAATGGTTTATGAAAGTAATCCATAAATCAATCATGTGGATAAAATTTGGCAAGAGTAGTAACAGTTGAGAAGTTAACGGAAAAACCACCAACGCTAACGGTTTCAAAGTGATTTTTATCTTGTTTTGTAGTTTTCTTTACTGGACCAAATAGTTTGGTTCTGTGAATCATACTATGAAAAGATGGAAATTACCATATTTTACATTTTATAGTTGGAAAATTAATCATTTGTGTTAATGTTTCAAATTCATGTCCACAATTATGAAACCAGTGGTCAGATTACTGTTGTATTTTGAATCTGGCTTTTTCTGCAGTTTCTTACAAAGGTAAGCTATTTAAGCATGAATGTCAGACTTGAAAATATATTAAATATGATGCTAGGAGTTGGTTAGGAGCTATATATGTATGTGTATAAATTATGTGTTGCATGAATGTGTGCATGTAAGTAAGGTTTTAGTTGTAACTATGTGTGTGCATCTTTGTAAGAATGTTCTGGCTTGACTAGAGAAAGCCTGTTCTTTAAGGAATTGAGCAGAGGACAGCAATCAGATTCCTATATACAGATCAGTGGTATAAACCTCTGGCTGTTGGTATACCTGTCTTGACTTCTCTAGAAGCCCTAAGTGTTCTGGGTTTCATTCATGCTCCTGGGTTGTCCAGCTTGCTGTGAAACAAGGTCATGTCATTATGGCTGTGGCTATCCAGGTGCATTTTGGATAGGTTGAGGATGGTGACATCCAGGGAAGAAAAGTTGTTTTATACAAATGATAAAACATGACTCACTTTTCAGGTACTGTAAGGAAGTTAGCTTAAGTGCATTAGAGAGTCTTAATTGTGGAGTTATCCTTTAAAGTTTTCCCATTCACTTCTCTCTCCAGAATTCTCACTGACTGCATATCTAGTCTTTATATCACTCTACAAGAGGGGAACTCACCACCTCTCTTCAGTGGGGAAGGGTGTGGAGTGTGGGGGGCCCACCTGGCTTAATTTTTCTTTAATTATTCTGATAATGCTCCAAAACTAGGGAGAATAGATAATTTCTGTTCCAAACTAGGGCACTTGTGAGAATGAAAGGTGATCCTATTAGTTATTTTGCCAAGACCGTGGGCATAAACTGGGACTGTCACTCTATCTATAACACATTTTCAACCTTTGTATTTAATGACTGAATTTGGAACTTCTCTGGTGCTCTGTTTTTGGATAGTTTTGATCATTAAACAGTTTTTCCTTCACTTGAGCCAAATTGATTTTCTCTTGCTTTATTATCTATTGGTTTATCTTCTGAGGCCAAAACAGAGCCAACATGTCTTCTGGTTCACATGACAAACCTGATAATGTTTTTAAAATTCTAAACCTGGGTTCATTGAGTAGATTTATCTCCAGGACAGTCATCTGCAGTTTCCTCTTTTTTTTCTCCCAAAGATCTTCAGCTTTTCTATAATCCCTTAAAGTGGGTTGTTCCAAAGTCAAACACCATATTCTAGAAGTTATTTGAGTAGCTCGAAGTAGGAGAAGAATTATTAATGCAATCTAAGATTGCACTGGCTTTTTGGTGATGATTAACTTATCTTAATCTCATACTAATCTCATTTTCATCATTAATGACAAAGACTGTCACATTTCTCTCTTTATCTTGCTTGTCATAGAATTTGGCACACAACAGATAGGATTTCCTCTGTCATAAACTATTCCTTTCATTATTGTGTCATATACAGACTTAGGAGCATGTCTTCTACATCTTCACTGATGTCTAATTGAATGGGCCAATTGAATCAGGAGCTCTGGAAGTAGAGTCCAAGCATTAGTATATTTTTTTAAGCTTTCCAGGTAATTCTAATGACACAACAGGATTGAGAATCACTGTTATAAGTAAGTAATAAAAATATTGAGTATAACACATTTGAGACAGAACCATGTACCTTATCACTGGACACTTCCCTGTAGTTGCCATTGGACCATTAATCATTATGAATTGCTGACTTAACGAGTTTCCAGTTTCTATAATTCACTGTCCTTACCACCAACCTAATTTCTAGGCAGATTATTGCTTTCTATCTTAATAAGTAGAAAACTCTTTTTTTTTTTTAAAGCTGTTACAGTGCTGGCTTAAATGGCTTCTATATGGAAGCAGAAGGATGGAATAAATAATTGAACTTTAAAGATTCCTTTCCAAGTCGTGTTTCTATGATTCTTGCAAACCACTTAGTTCCATGTTGTGATATTTTAAATACTCTTGTAGACCAAATGCCACAAAAACGCCATTGTTCTAGGCAAGACATTTTTGAGGTTAGAAGCACAAATGGGCTGAACTTCATAATGTTTTGCAGAGACAACATTGTTCAGACATTTCTAGGTGAGAAAATAAGCTAAAGAAATATTGGATTTTTTTTCCTTCTCCTTTGCTCTCTGATATGGGAAAGTTAATAAACTGTTTGAAGATGTTGTGCTAAAAATGAGAAAAGTCTCTATGCTAGTGCCTATCTTATTTTGGCAAAAGTAAGTTCTCTAGGTTTTGTACTGGGAATTACTGTGTCATTTTGTATTTTTTCCAGTTGGGCTTATCAGCCTTGTATTGAGTAATTAGTAGGTGTTTGTCACTTTGTTAAGTACTTTAGAGACTTAAAAAAGTATAAAATAAGTCTTAGTCCTTTAAGAGTTTGCTCTCCCCTTGGGATTTTATATACACAAATGAAATAACAGTATAAGGCATTGTAATACTAAGTATGAAAATACGTGGTGTTAGACTTAGAATTAGCATTTTTACTAAATCTGGGTAAGGAAGACAATTTTCTAAGAGATGAATATTTTCTTCAAGTTCATATTGTTAATAATGTCTTTTTAAAAAAATTACAAAAGAATGGTAAAATACAATGTTGCGTTTATGTAAAAATGGTCTGACTTGATTTGGAAACCTACTAATTTGCATTGCACTTCAGACCCTGTCTAGATTTGGGGAACCATTTGGCCACTCAAAAAGTCAAGTGTCAGTCACCTTTAAGCCCATCTCAGCCTAAACTGACTGAAGAAAATGATCAACTCATTCAAAAGTACTCCTGGGATATATTGAAATTAAATTTTTTTGAGTATGAAAGGTAGTTGATTTTTTGTTTAATTCAAATGTGAATTATATATATAATATATAATAAATGAAATATTGATTTTAAGTGTACTTAAAATACTTCAAGTATATATACACGTCATATATAGACATATATGATGTGTATATATGTCTATATATGACGTATATATATCATAATTAACTGTCCTTACTATATATATACATATATGATTACTTAAAATCAATACTTCAAATATTTTAACATAGGGAATAATTCTGAATTTGTTTTATGAACAAATAATTACAGATAATTTCCTGAAGCCATAAAGGCCTATATGCTGTTGTCTGTGCAAATGATCAGTATTTTGCACTTCAACATTAAAAAAAAAAAAGGGTTTCTTGCACCTGCATTTCTTCGCCTCACTCTGCCATGCTCCCCCTTGCTTTCATATACCTATGGAATTTCTTCCACGGTCCCATGTTTTCCAACTTAATGTTTGGTCTGATCTTTTATTTGCAAGAGCTTAAATTGAAAGTGTGTCCTGTGAAACTTAACAGAAGACCATGGGGGAGGGGAAGGAAAAAAAAAAAGAGAGGGAGGGAGCCAAACCATAAGAGATTCTTAAAAACTGAGAATAAACTGAGGGTTGATGCGGGGGGGTGGGGAGGGGAGGTGGGGGGTAGGGATGGGAGGGTGTGTAATGGGTATTGCGTAATGAGTATTGAGCACCTGTTGGGATGAGCACTGGGTGTTGTATGGAAACCAATTTGACAATAAATTTCATATTAAAAAAAAAAAAAGGAAAGTGTGAAAAATCTCCATTTTTTTCCCCTGATGATTTTTTTTTCATTCAATGTATTTTTCTTGAAGGATTGAAGGAGAAGTCCAGAAGAATATTTTCAGCTCAGTCAAAAGGACGCTTTGTCTTTATAGTCTAAGTCCTGGTGTAAGGCATTTATCTGTGATGATGTAGCTGCATGGTCTGCTGGTGAAATCAAGTATCTCTGAAGGTTCATAATCTATAGTGCACAAATGGGACTGTTTTGGATTTGTACTAATGTAAATTATTTACATAGCCTTTTGAAAAAAATGCATGCAACCTATCTTATATCTCAGAAATTTGTCTTTATCAATATTCTGAGAGGTTATTTAATACTTTGCTTCTTGAAGTGTGTTCCTCAGACCAGGAGCTTATTAGATATGCAGAACCTCCCCGCCCCCCAACAAACTATTGAGTCAGAATCTGTATTTTAACCAAATTCCCAAAGGATTCATATACACATTTGGGTTTCAGAAGGACTGGACCAATCCTCTATTTTTATCTTAGAAGTGCCCTGAAGATTTTGAAAAAAGCAAACAGGTGAGGAGGGAAAAGACATTTAATTATCAAGCATAATGCTAATGCTTTAAATGTGTTTTCTTAATCTTCATAACTCTGCATGGTAGGTATTATTGCCCATATTTTATAGATGGGGACACTGAAGATTGGAGGGACTAGGAAATAATGTTCCAAGTTTACTTAGTTGGTAAAACGTTTCAGTTCACAGAATCCAAGCCCTCACTTTTTCCTAATAGTCAATTTCTTAAGGCAATTGGCATTCACCAAGTACTTATTAACTGGATTAATATTCTTTATGGCAAATATGACTTAGATTTTTTGGGAAAGTGTCTTCAAGAAGCTCTTGAGGCTTTCCTGAAATAAGACTTGCAAGGAGAGTCATCTTAATCAATAAATTTTAAGTTGGAGGTTTGATTTATTTTCTTCCATATGTAACTCCTTTCTTTAAGGCACGTCTGCCTCCTTAACTGTATCCCTTCCCTTTTCTGTTCCCTCCTCCCTTCCTTGTTCTCTGCCTCCTCTTTCTCCTTTGCAATAGCTCCTGTCAAAATAGCTGCCTCTGTCATGAGTAAGAAGGCACACACTGAAAAGTATTTGATATCATGATTTTGCTACAGAAACCTGGCATTTTTCAATAGCATTTTCAGGGAAACAGTGGGGCTTGTTCATAAATGCAAAACCCAGTTTGAATTCACGGTGTGGATGGTGTACAATGTTGGTGATACAGGCTGTGATAAGTCCCTTCCTCAAGATTATGCTCATGGTAAGTGAAGTGCTTTCAGGAGCAGCTATTTATGGATGGACTATCCCATTCCTTCTACTTTCCAGCTTCCCTCCCCATATCTGACTTCCCATCTCTACCTAGTTGCCTGGCACTTTGCTATTTCCAAGATATTTCCTATCAGGAAGGAGATCTTCTTCACATTGAAGAATTAGAAATTAATGTGTCTTCCCTTGGGTATCAAGTCAAAATGGAAGGCAACAGCCAGAGAAAATGTTTGACACAAAGAGTTGGCCTATAATACATGGTCATATAATAGGTGTGTACAGTTCTTTGGTAGAGAGGTTCTCTGAATCATTACTATAGTTGACCCCTTATTTGTTCATTTATTTATATATTTAACAACCATAGTTATTAAAAATTAAAAGTATTATTTGTTTCTATAATTTATTTTTTATAATTCACATCCAAGTTAGTTAGCATTTGGTGCAACAATAATCTCAGGAGTAGATTGCTTAAGCCCCTTACCCATTTAGCCCATCCCCCCCCCCACAACCCCTCCAGCAACCCTCTGTTTGTTCTCCATATTTAAGAGTCTCTTATGTTTTATCTCCCTCCCTGTTCTTATATTATTTTTGCTTCCCTTCCCTTATGTTCATCTGTTTTCTATTTTAAAGTCCTCATATGAGTGAAGTCATATGATATTTGTCTTTCTCTGACTACTAATTTCACTTAGCCTAATACCCTCTAGTTCTACCCACATAGTTGCAATGGCAACATTTCATTCTTTTTGATTTCTGAGTAATACTCCATTGTGTGTATGTGTGTGTGGGGTGTACACACACACCACATCTTCTTTATCCATTCATCCATTGATGGGACACGGGTTCTTTACATACTTTTGCTATTGTTGATAGTGCTGCTATAAACATTGGGGTGCATGTGTCCCTTCGAAACAGCATACCTGTATCCCTTGGATAAATACCTAGTAGTACAATTGCTGGGTCATAGAGTAGTTCTATTTTTAATTTTTAGAGGAACCTCCATACTGTTCTCAAGAGTTGCTGTGCCAGTTTGCTTTCCCACCAGCAGTGCAAAAGAGATCCTCTTTCTCTGCATCCTTGCCAGCATCTGTTGTTGCCTGAGTCGTTAATGTTAGCCGTTCTGACAGGTGTGAGGTGGTATCTCATTGTGGTTTTGATTTGTATTTCCCTGATGATGAGTGATGTTGAGCATTTTTTCATGTGTCGGTTGGCCATATGGATGTCTTCCTTGGAGAAGTGTCTATTCATGTCTTTTGCCCATTTCTTCACTGGATGATTTGTTTTTTTGGGTATTGAGTTTGATAAGTTCTTTATGGATTTTGGATACTATCCCTTTATGTGATATGTCATTTGCAAATATCTTCTCCCATCCCGTCAGTTCCCTTTTAGTTTTGCTGATTGTTTCCTGCATTGTGCAGAAGCTTTATATTTTGATGAGGTCCCAAGAGTTCATTTTTAAAAATTAAAAGTATTATTAAAAACTAAATTATAAAGGGCAACAATTACTGAGGAACTGCTGTGTGCCTGGCGTGGGGGTGAGAACCATAGAAGTCAACAAGACTCAGTAGTATTTTTCCTCAAGGAGCTCACAGTCCAGTTGGGGCTCTTCTTCAGGTCTGGGATCAGTTAATTTCCTAGGAGCCCAGGGAGGGGGTGCTGTGGGCCATGACTGGCTTGGCCTAAGCAGGTGTTTTTAGCCTTCCTGAGTGTCAATTTCCTTACTGAGTATATAGGCAAAATCCCCCTGGAAAGGACTATTGTGGGAAGAGAATGTCTAAAATGGTTTGGCATCCTTTGTTGTTATAAATAAGATAATAACCATTTGGGAAAACCAGTTTCTCATAAAATCCTCAGGCCACATGTCAGACCCCTAGGTTTCCCCTCCTCCACACTCTTCAAATCCTTTGTCTTATTTATATCACCACAGGTGACCCTCAGTGGAGGGACACAGAGCACAGGCTTCTCTTCCCATGAAATGCCTCTTGATACTATTCTGCCAAATGCAACAATCTCTCTGGTTTTTTTCTCCCCCAAACTGATACACTTGCATAGGAGTCAGGATGAACTTTGTTTTTGAACCCTTACCCCAGATGGAGTGAATCAGGAGGAGGAATGTATCAGAGGAATGCACTGGGGAAAAGGAATGAGAAGGAAGTAGAATGAGATGGTGGAGAAGGTGTAGGTGATGCAACCAGGAGCTCCTCATTCACTCACTCACTCACTCACTCACTCACTCACTCACTCATTTACTCATTCATTCCTTTATTCAGGAAACGGGAGAGGATCTGGTCTGCTTTGGCCACTCACTGTTATTCCTAGCTGGCCTCACTAGGATGGGGTGGATCATTAACTATTAAATAAACAAATCCCCACTGTAACTCACCCTGGATCCTAATACTTAGAATTGTTCCTGTGAGAAGCAGCTCAGCAACTTAGACCATCTGTCTTAGTGAGTTTTGATTGGAGACTCACATTTGAAGCCACTGTGTATTTTCTCTGCCCACATCATGGTAGCTCTTGCTCTGCTAGGCACTCACATGAGCTTCTTATTGAATCTCTGTGTCAGATCCTGCAGAAGACAACTGCCTATGTTTATGTATGTCTCTAGGGAGCCCTGTTTCCAGTTCCCTGAAGCAAATTTAGTCGTTGTTTAACTCAGACCATTCTAAGTGAAACTTCCAAATTTGGTGAAAATTCACTAAACTCTTTGTAGATGATGTCATCACAAAAAATAAAAGATCAACACTTCAATTTATGTATAAATTACTATTGTTGTTACTGTGTTTTAATGACAGAAGATTCTTTTGAAGCCTCTTTCTTTTTCCCATTCCATGTAGAGAATTTTCTTTTCCTGTGTCCCAACCAGTTCTTGATCCTTCCCTTTCAAAACCTCTACTCTCAATTAAAAACTACTCAACAAACAAAAATCACAAAGGCAGGTGATGTGGTTTTTCTAAACTTAGATTTATTGCCCAGCACCCTGAAGAGGGTGGGAATTCAGAGATGCACTTACTTACTCATTTGATCCCCAGGGGTTCAGGAGAAGATTGCATGGTGTTATTTGTGTAGCAACCTAGTGTAAGAGGTAGAGTGCTAGAAAGGATTATTAAAACCCCTCAGCCCTTTGGGAAATTCATTATGGGTGTCTCCTCATTAACTGGACTTTTCCATTGTGCTTTTGTTATTATCATAAATGCTGAGGTCTTGCCTGAAATTTGGCCTAGTTCCCAGACGGCATAGCAGTGTGAACATGGTCTAATTTTTAGGCCTCATAAACAAAGCAGCTCATATACACTACATTGTCCAAAGACACTCTGGTGGTTCAGGAAATGGACCTGAGCAAGCCAGCTTCATTTCAATGCAAATAAATGCCCACTCTGGTCCTCCAAGGCCTCTGCAGCCCTAGAATGAGATGGGCCAATAGGTCAAAGCTGAGGACCTACTCCCTGTAGATGTTAGATCTATACGGAGGAGGCACAGAAGAGCTTTGGTAAGCAGAAATAGGCAAACAAATCATTAGGGATGCCCAGTGAACGTCCCACTGAAATACAACTTTTGATTTCTTTCCTCTTGTGTATGGCTTCCTTTTGTTTTATATCTTAGCTCTCTGGAGAAGGCATATACTAGGTCTCTCTCTGTCTCTATATAATTTTAATAGTATTTTTGCTTTTTTTCAGATGTCACAAAAGAAAAGTTTTATTTGGACCTAGTTAAAAGCCTTTATATGTTCTATGCATCTAAACACCCTGGAGGAAAAAAAAATTAGTGTGATTAAATTAATCTCAGAGGGAAATTTAATTTGTTCCCCTGGTAATTGTCCAAAATTAGTTCTTTGTAGACAAATTACTATTCATAGGCCATTTACTAGTTCTACAACAGTCTTGCAGAAGCTGGAACACTACATTAAATTCTGAGGGTAGAAAAGAAAACAAGGTTTATGATACTGCCAGGCAGATTTGCTCTGGGGGGAGACTGAAGCCTGAAAGCTTGCCTAGCCACTGTCTATGTTTGTGAAGTCTAGAGGGGAAATGGAGCTTCCTAGAAAAGCCTGATGATGCTGTCCCTGAGTTGAAGGGACTGAGAGTAACTGCTCTAGGTGGTTGAATTCATGTGCACCTTCCACTGTCTCAGTTTTGAGAGGTTCTTTTCTTTACCAAAGAATATCATAGGAAGGTTAGTGGATTTATTAATCAAGAGGGAGTCCAGATATTGCTTGTTTCTGACTAATTTCCCAGGAAAAACATCCCATTTGGGAGAACACGTGACTCTACAAAAGAGCTTTTATGGGCAGCCCTTGTAATTGCTCTAGGCCTCAGTTTCTTCTTCTGTAAAATGGTGCTGAAGTCGCAACAGCTCATTAAATTTTTTGGAGATTATCTGAGATGATGTATGTACAGTGCTTGGCACAGTGCTTAGCCTGTGTAGGGAGACACTACATGTTAGCTGGTGTCCTTGCATGAAACAGAGACATCATTACACACAAAGTCATACTTTCTTCATTTTGCATCCACTTCTTGGTGACACATGGGCCACACTCATTTTCCCTGATTATAACAGTGTTTAGTCTAACAGTTTTCAAACTTTTTGAGCATGTTCCCTACTTATAAAAATAAGACCGTCCTGTGCCTATTGATAGATGAATGGATAAAGATGATGAAATACTAGTCAGCCTTCAAAAAGAATGAGGTCTTGCCATTTGCAACAACATGGATGGACCTAGAGGGTATTATTATATTAACTCAGATAAGTCAGAAGAAGACAAATAAAACTTAGACGTGGAATGTAAAAAACAAAACAAATGAACAAACAACAACCAGCACCAGACTTCTAAATACAGAGAACAAGCTGGTGGTTGCCAGATGGGAGGGTAATGGTAGGATGGTGGAAATAGGTAAAGAGGATTAAGAAGTACAAACTTTAAGTTATAAAATAAGTAAGTTGCAGAGATACAGCATTTGGGAATATAGGTAATAATACTGTAATAACGTTGTATGATTACACTTATTCATGGCGAACATTGAGTAATGTATGGGATTGTCAAATCACTATGTTGTACACCTGAACTAATTTAACATTGTGTGTCAACTATACTTTATTAAAAAAAAGTAGATCCAAATATGTTGCCCAGATCAAATACCTAGCTAGAAAAAAAGAAAACCTTCCCAATATACGTATATTTACCTTGTGTTTGTATGTATATATCCATATATACTTACATTACATATATATATACAGACATATATATATACACATTAGATTATATATATATATAAATGTAAGTATGTATGTTTGTGTATATAAAGAGTTAAGATGATCTGTACATTAAACATTAATAACCGCAACTTTAAATTTCTTTGTTAAAACATACACAGAAGTTACTATTTTTTTTAATAGCCTGAAGGACTGTTGGGTGTCCCTTGGAGGACAGATGCCACAGTGGTCTCATCAGATAGGATAATCCTGAAGTTGCCTTAACCTGAAATGTCGAGTGTGCAGGCTTCCTAAGGGAGTCTTGGTAGGCAAGGTGTTCCTGTATTGTTACTCACTTCATAGCATTGATCATTTTCTTTAACTGTGTCATCAGTGTACAAGTTTGTCTGTGTATTCCTGCCTGTCTTCCCATGACTAGAATGCAAACTTCCTCTGGGAAGGTTGGGACTTTGTCTATTCATATCTGCAGTCCTGGCTCAATGACAGTGCCTATCACATGAAAGGCCCTTGGTCGTATGAATGAAGGAATACTGGGGACAATGTGCCCTCCCCACCGATGCCTTATTCCTGTTGGGGATCCCAGGCTCAGAGGAACGTTATGAAGATGGTGGTGGTGGTGATGACAGTGCGGTTTATTGATGGCTGTCTGTAAGGCGTCTTCTGTGGCTTGACCCGCAGTCAGCAGTGTTCACAGAGGAGCACTATCATCTTGTCCTGCCTCCCAACCTTGAGGGCGATACACTGCTCACTGGGCACCGTTTGACTAACATTGAGGAGTTGTGGTTCTGCCTGGGGTCGGTGAGGCGCCACACACCCCATCTCCAGGCTTATGTGCCCCGTGTGTGAGTTCTTTTGGGACCTTTGCATAACCAAGGGTGTGTCACATATTTCCTGAGTGGTGCAAATGTGTTTAGGCCACTTCCTTTTTTATGCAAGTGTCCTGTGTACGCCATCACATTTTGGGTTTTATTTTATGGTTTAGAGATAATTTCTCTTTAAGAGTCAAGACTGTTTCTCCTTCTGAAGTGAATATTGTACCATCTTTCTCTGCCTCCTCTTATGGCAAGAATGTTAGGCTCTTTCCCCCCCTCAAGCTCCCTGACTGTTACTTTTTACAGCTGTCAAGACATAACAATGTTTCATCAAATGTGGGAAGATCTGAGAGGGCTGAAACTGTGGTGCTCATTGCGAAAGCTCCTGGGGTTTGGCCTGTGGGATCACAAGACGCAGGCAACGTCCTGGGACAACCACCAGATGCATTTTGGCTTGGCCTTCTGTGACTCATTCCTTAAGGCAAATATAGAGAGGAAAGTACACTATTATATAAAAATGTAAACTGATCTTGTATATATTATTAATGTTCTTAACTGGTATTTGGTTGATTGGGCGTAAAAGAGAAATTAAGTCAAAGTGACTTAGATAATAAAATAAGTGAATAGATAAAAAACTGAGAAGTCCTGAAATAGGGCAAGCTAGCCTCAGGAGAGGCTTGGTCTAGTTTCTTTCTCTGCATTTCTTGGCCCTGAATCTTCAGTGTAGATTTTATTTCTGGCAGCCTCCCCACTCAGGGTCCCAAGATGCTGTCAATGATTCTTAGGGCTCTTTGCTTCCAGGTTGGAATTTAGTAGGAAAGAGAAAGCCAACAATTCTAGCAAATTCCCAGAATTGACATGGTTCACGTGCTAATCCCTGAACTCAAGATTGTAATTAGGAAGATGGGCCATGTATTTGGTTTAAGCTATTCTGGGTTTGACCCTGGAGTTATCGATGAGAATTGAATCTATCCTGACCACAAGACTAAGAAATTTGCAGCACTGTTAGCTCAGGGGAAGGGAAAAATAGTCAAATGTCTGTTACACCTAGCATTAAAATAAGACTGGATTTGTAGCACTAAGTTTGTTTTTTGATATTTGATTTTTATGGCTGATGTGTCCCACATTCCCCAAATATTAGGCTTAGTTTCCATTTCTGGTTGTGGTGTCCATAAGTGTTTCTGGCTTTCTGCCTTTTGGGCATATGGTGACTTGTTCTGATCAATGAGTTTGAGCCTTTGGGATGAAGCATAAATTTATAGGTAAGAAACCCTTCAGAGCATTCTCTTTCCCTCTGGGACGGTAATTGCAAGTGTCTGAGATGGTGGCTGGTCCATTGTGAGTAACTATGATGAAACGGTCTCCCTGCTGGCTCAGTTGAAAAAGCACGAGCAAGAAATAAACCTTTATTATTTTAAGCCATGAAGACTCTGGAGTTGTTTGTTACTATGGTATTGAATTTCCTAAAACCATTTGGATTATTTGGGGACCCTTTACAGAAATCTTATATTTGTATAATTCTTTCAAAGTAAAACTCAAAAATGCTTTCACATCTATGATCTCATTTAATCTCCATAATAGTCCTATAAATATGTAGGTGAGAAATATTATTAGCTCCATATTTCCAGTGGAAGAATTTAAGTAAACTCCCCAAATGCTCTGTTTACTAATTTAGCAGTGTTTGTTATTTTCTATTTGCTTTGTTTTCTTAAGCAATACGATTACGCAATAAAATCTCATTATAAAAAATAATGCCTCTAATTTTGCTAATATTGAGTTTGATGTTCCACCTCTGAAGAATTTATCATTTTTACTTTACTTTTTCCTGTACCAAATAGTTAATGTGAAAATGTAAAGAAGTTTGGCCAATGCTGCTTCTGTCAGAAAGCTAAACAAAAAGAGTGGTTATTTATACTATTTACTTGCATTGAACTTTGTCAGGGACCAAGAGAATCACTCTTGAGGGGGTCTGAAAGAGAACATGGGAAACTGTAATCATACATCAGGCAATAGATAACCAGAGCTCCTACAGCAGGGGTTGACTCAAGAGGAAAAGGTAGATATACAGTGTTATTTTCCTTGGTAAGAAAGTGGCAGCAGACCAGAAATTCAGAGTGGAGGGGAGAGCAGGGGATGATTGATCTGAAAGCAGAAGAGAGATCTGCTTTGCCCTGAATTGGGGAAGTACACTGCTGAGGAGTGGGCTCTGGAAACAGAGTACCTGGGTTCAAATCCTGGTTCCATCACTTATCTGTTATATAACCTTGCTTATACATATTACTTAATCTCTCCAAGCCTGGGATTCCTCTTCTATAGAGTAAGGATAATAGTACCTATTGCATAAAGGTATTGTGAAGATAAAATAAGCTGTAAAATTTAAAGTTTTTAGAATAGTATACATAGGAAGAGCTTGATAAATACCAGCTGCTCTTTTATATTATTATTATTCATTGTCAACCTTTTTTGTCACCCTCTGTTTTAAGCCACCCATCATCTCTCACCTGGACTAATTAAAAAACCTTCTCATGGTCTTCTCTCATCTATTCTTGTGTCATTTCCAACTTGTTCTCCACTCTAGCTACTGTGATCTTTTAAAATTAGAAGTTCTTCAGGTTACTCCTTTGTTTAAAGCCATTCAGTAGTTCCCTCTTCACTTAAAATTTTAGTCTTTATGATAAACACCAAATTCTTAGTATGTATTTCAGGGAACTTCTCTCTCTAGCCTCTGTGCTGACCTCTTTAGTACAGCCTCATAGTCCCCTTTTTAGACCCCCAAGTGAGCCATCTTTTGCCTACTTCAGGGCCTTTGTGTTAATATATTTTAGAGGAGTGATGTTTTTTTTCCCCCTCATCCTGATGTTGTCTTCCTGGTGGAGGGATCTCTACTGTGGCAACACTTTTCTCTCCACCCCTTTACTCACTCTATGGTGGAGTTACTTATTCAATGTGTCAATCTTGCAGGGTTCTCTGGGCCTTCCCAGCTCAGCTCTGTCCTCTTCCTCTTGGAAGCAAGCTTCCTATAGAGAACTGATGTTCTCTGATATTCCTCTAGGGGTAGAACCTTTCCCACTACATGGGAGGCCTCCTGTGGTCCAGGATTGCCTATGACATCTTGGGGTCAGTTAACTAGCCCACCTGGTTAACAAACTAAACCCATGACTTCCATCCTGGTTTCAACCAGCACTAAAGATTCTATATGGATTCTCCAGATGTATTCCTTTTTTTTCTTGTTTTCCTCTTCTTCCTCCTTGCTTCTGTATTGGGATGTTTCTAGTGGTCCATGGTGGAAAAGTCGTGCTAAGAGGATAGAGGTAAAGATCTTCTGTGCTATATAATGGCATGAATTGTAGTAAAGTTTGACTGTAAGCTAATAGGTTGATCAGTGAAGTGACTGAATATTTAAGGTCTTATCAATACCTACATCCTTGGACAAGCAGTAGAAATAGAACCACTTTTTCCCTTTTGATTGAAAAAGAAAGGTAAATGTGTCCAGAGATCCTCCAGGAGGGGGAGCACTCGTTCTTTGTTCCCAATCATAGCTGTGAGGGTTTGCATCATCTGTGACTAAGTCACAACAGAGCCAGAAGAACAACACAATCATTGCTATATGTCAAGTTAAACAAATAGAAGAAAATCGTCACAGTCCCCATTTGGCATTATCACTTTATCCCACACAATTGTCTTTTTACCTATGTGGAATTCAGTTTTGTAGAAGATTTTCTTTATAATTCCTGTCATGGTTTTGAGCTTCCCAGCAGATGTTCCATCTGTCCTTTTACAAGATACAGACTTAACCTCATTTTAGTTTCAACTTAGAAGAAAATATAAAACCGTTAAGTATATGTGATTTTTTTTTTTTGTTAACTGCTTTTTCTCCTTAGCTTTCCTCCTCCCTATTCTTTTCTCCAAGTCCCTTCCTCAGAAACCTGTTACGTGATTAGTAGCTCTCACAGCCTTTCTTCCAGCCCACACCTTGAGTTGACAGCTCACTGCAAAATAGTCATCATCAGCTTACAGAAGAGTTTGCAGGACATGACTGTGCATCAGACCAACTAAGCTGGGAGTTCTCCGCTGGGCACCTCTCTTACTCTCCCACAGCTTCTTGCACAGAGCTAGACACACTGATTCCTGGTAAATTTGAAAAATGGCTATTTAACAGGGGACCATATTTTCTTTAAACAGGTAGCAGCGATTACTAGGAGCCAGTGTAGTTTGGCTTAAAACCAGTCACACAGGCTGAGTTTTAAAATACAAGTGGATGAAAAAGCTTATTTTTTTAATTAAAAATGTTTTTCTGTGTCTGTGGGGTTTTTTTGTTTTTTGGGGGGAGTCTTTAGTCTTGTCCTTTATAATGTGTTAGTCTAGGGGTATCTGGGTGGCTCAGTCAGTTGAGCCTCCGACTTTGGCTCAGGTCATGATCTCATGGTTCGTGGGTTCGAGCCCTGTGTTGGACTCTGTGCTGACAGGTCAGAGCCTGGAGCCTGCTTCCGATTCTGTGTCTCCTCCTCTCTTTGCCCCTTCCATGCTCATTTTCTGTCTCTCTCTGTCTCTTAATAATAAATAAGTGTTAAAAAAAATATAGTGTATTAGTCCATACAGCTTTGGAAGAATAGCTAAAAATTGAAATTGTTTTAATTCTTTTTAATGTTTATTTATTTTTGAGAGAGAGATGGAGACAGACTGTAAAGTGGGGGAGGAGCAGAGAGAGAGAGAGGGAGACACAGAATCCAAAGCAGGCCTTAGTCTCTAAGCTGTCAGCACAGAGCCCGATGTGGGGTTTGAACTCACGAAGAGCAAGATCATGACCTGAGCAAAGTTGGCTGCTTAACTGACTGAGCCACCCAGGTGCCCCTGAAATTTTTTGATGACACAAAGCTAGGAGGAATATTTAATAGTTTGATAGTATATTTAAAATTATTTTTTTCATTAGATTAGTATAATAGGAATATATCAAAGATGTCAATATATGAGAATATCAATGGTAAATGTTTAGGAAGGGAGTATCTGATTTCATAGTGATGTATGAAGAAATGATCTACATATGTTAGTTCATCAAAACTCAATGAATAAACAGCTACAACTGCCAAAATGCTGATGAAATTTTAAGGCATGTTAATACGATATTCCAGAACACAGAACATCAAAGTTTCTACTGTACTTGGATTGGTTGTGTTTGGTTTTGGGCGACATGTTTTAAGAGAGATGCAGAGAGGCTGGGATAGATCTAGAAGAAACTGATCAGGAAGAGATGCCGATAAAATAAGTCATGGAATGGCTGAGGGGTTTGAGAATGTCTGGATCAGAGTAAAGATGATTTGGGGAATCCTAGGAGTGGTCTTCAAATATTTGAAGGTTTCCAACATTTAAAGGGCTTAGACTTTGTCTGGGGGACCTGGGGGATGGAATTTGGCACATGGTAAAAAGTTACGGAGAGGCAGATTTGGGTTTCTCATAATAAAGACCTTTCTATCAATTCCAGTTCTGAAATAGAAAGAGGCTGCTTTGTGAGGTGGTCAGTTTTCCATCACAGAAGACTTTTAAAGACCTGACTAGGATTCCCCTTGTCAGAATTATCTAAAGAATGGGAAGGTGGACCAGATGATCTCTAAAGTTTATTCAGACTTCACGGCTCTAAGTACAAGCTCAGTGTTGCATACAGTAGGTGCTCAAGAAATATTTGCCAAACGAATGAATACATAAGAGTAAAAAATTTCAGAGGCAGACTCGTACTTGATACATTTTTAAGTCATGGTTTATTTTATGGCATTGGACAGTAATTTCAACTATATCAGGAGAGTATCATTTTGGGAAAAATGAACACCTTGGGCCACATAGAACTTAAAATTTTCTCGGTGATTTATGTGTCTTATTCTGGCATAATTCATGTTCATCCTTGTAAGTTTTAGAGCTATTTCTGATAAATGAGCAATGCCTTGCCCCTATCTAACATGATGCTATTTTTTTTTTTCAGGATAATTGTATCCACACATCCAAGTACAACATTCTTACCTTTTTGCCAATTAATTTATTTGAACAGTTCCAAAGAGTGGCAAATGCCTATTTCCTTTTCCTTCTGATTTTACAGGTAATGTTTAGGTTGTATTTCTTAATCGTCAGTTTGTTAGGAGTATTCATACAATTTGAAAAAATTAATTCACTTAGCTAAATGTTCATGATTAGGTAAAACCCTTCTTATCAGATTTTGAATGTTATTATTGCTGTTTCTCTTTACAAATGTGGGAGAGTCAGGAATGGGTAAAAACTAGTACATTCATCATGTTAAACACTGAGGTCATTTTAGAATGCAGCCTTGCACTTTATTTGAACCACACCAGAGCCTAATAATTACTGTTCATAGCCTTCCTCCTTTCTTTATCTCCCTCTTGTGTTGACAGTATGGGTGTTATCAGAGTTGAGGCAGTCTAGCTGAGTAGTAGTCAGTGGAAGCTAACTGGGAAAATTTCATTTGCATCTAAGAACAATAACCTATTTGTGTGTGTGTGTGTGTGTGTGTGTGTGTGCGCGCGCGCGTGTGTATGTGTAAAATATGTTATATCTTGTCTCACTGTAGAGTGACTATTTTTTGCAATTTTGAGAGGTTAATTGGTAGTTAATAAACTTTCTTTTTCCTCTCAGCTGACTAAAACTTGGGCTTAAAGAAAATTTTAACTTTTACTGATATTTTAGCAAAGAAAAGAAGGCATAAATCAAACAATGCACATACATATAAACAGTTCATGATAGCCAGTTATTTACCTAGTATTTAGAGTAATTTACCTAGTATTTAGAGTAATTTACCTAGTATTTAGAGTATTTCGACCAAAGTGGTACATTCAGAATGTGCTGGGCTCTGTGTTAATTTTAGGAGGTAAAAAGATGGGTTAGATGTGTGGTGCAGTCAAGATTAATAACTTCGAGTACTATTTTTACTTAATTGAATAACTATATTAAGGACCTTTGGCTGTAAGTGGCGGAAACCTAAACTTGTTTAAGCAAAATAGGAATATGTTTAGGAATATTTCTCATTTTGTGTATGACTGGATACATGGGCAGACTATTTCAATAGGATGTGACTGTTCTTAAAAAAAATTTTTTTTTTAATGTTTATTTAATTTTGAGAGAGAGATTGAAAGAGCGCGAGCACACAAGTTGGGGAGTAGAGAGAGAGGGAGACACAAAATCCAAAGCAGGTTCCAGGTTCTGGGCTGTCAGCACAGAACCCAATGCAGGCTCCAACTCACAAACTGAGAGATCATGACCTGAGCCTGAGGTCAGCTGCTTAACTGACTGAGCAACCCAGGTGCCCCAAGATGTGACTTTTCTTTCCTCCACGTTGGCTTTACTTTCAGGCAGGCCCTCTCTACCAGGTGGTCTCTGAAAGCTTTAGACTTTTATTCTCCTGGCTCCAACTCCAACGTGAAAGAGAGATAGGGAGACGGAGAGAGAAAGAGAATGAATCATTTTTTTTTGGTTGTTTCAGCAAATCTTGGGATTAGCTCTCACTGGACTATGCTGAGTTACATCGCTATCCATAAATAAATCATGGCGGCTTAAGAATTTGTAGCAAAGGTTGACTTGCTCTAGATCACATGCCAAAATGTGGAGCCAGAATGGAATGAGTCTGCCAACATTGTATGGACTGAAAGTGGAAGAGGGGGAGTGAGATAGTTCCCTAAGGTGTACTTGAGAAGAACTGAATGCTGAATAGGTACAACAAAACAAAACAACAACAAAAACTCCAGAGTGAATGTATACCTTACAGTTTACTGAAAAGACTTTGGAATCCAAGATTTCTTTTGTTGCCCCCTATGAATTTGCTTTTGGTTTCTTTATATAACTCTTTACATCATTCCAGACTTTTGAGCTCATTGCTCTAATGGCTTTCTTATGTATAGTCAAAGGCTCTTGCTCACAGAATTTTATGTCTGGAAGGAGCCTTTGGGATGATTTAGTCCAGCCTTCTTTTTTTTTTGATCAAGAAATGAGACCCAGAAAGGTTAAGTGATGTGTAAAGCTTTTACAATGAATCAGTGATAGAATTAGGACTACAATCTAGCTTTTCTGCCACTCAGGCTGATGTTTTTATTGGTATCACAGAGGCTTTTGAGTTTTTTTTTCCTTTTTAAAAAATTTTATGTGGAAGCTATTGTATAAAATTGATTTAATTTAGAGCTGTTTTTGTTAGGGCCTGATCTCCATACAATGACCATATCCACTCTTTTCCTATCTTATGACTCTTAAGCACTTCCATACTGAACCCCATTTGAAACCTCTCTTTCTAAGAGAGTCATGTGAACTGTCACTATGTCTCTGTCATGTGGGTTGCTTTGGAAGTATAGGTACAAGGCTTTGGAGGCCAATAGATGAAAGTTCAAATTTTAGCAGTGTATGTTCTTGGCCCAGTTGGGTGACCTCTCAGATACTTATTTATAAGATGGGAAAATGATACTTAGGACTGCTGCATTTCCTGACTCTAGGGAATTATTCACAATGTATTCTATGTTGTACCCTGGAGGTGCTATTTACATGGAATACAAATTCTGTGGGTATGTGCAAAACAACTCTGGTACATAATCTAACTCAATGAACTTTTCTGAATGTCAAATGACATAATTTATGAAAAGTACTTGCTTGGTGCAGGGTAGATGGCTCAAAGAATCTCTTTTGGAATTGGTGAGAAGTTAGTAAAAACTTGTTAAAAGTTGAGATGAGAAGCTGAGAATAGAGAAGTGACATTTGTCATACTGGGGAAAGATCATTATCTGAAGGATTTCAAGAAGCTTACTTCTCAACTTGCTATAAAAATTTTATTTTTTGTCAAGTAGTCTGAAAATTCATTCAGTGATACTTCCGTGTGTCTTATAAGTTAATGAAAGTACTTAAATTATTGAAAGTTATTCTACATTTGTACAAATAACTGAGTATAATCTTACTACTTTCTGTGTGTCAGATATAATGACAAAATTTGGAAGATGTATTTTCTAACTTAAAAGCCCTAAACTATTTGAAATGTTTGTTTCAGCTGATTCCAGAAATCTCTTCCTTGACCTGGTTTACCACCATGGTGCCTTTGGTCCTGGTGATAACTATGACAGCTGTCAAAGATGCCACAGATGACTATGTGAGTATTTACTTTTGAGCATTCTTGAGTTCTCAATTTCAATTGTGACCTCCCAGAAATAAAAAATAGAGATCTATTTGAAATTTTTGAATGGAGCTCTTCTGCTTAATATTACATAAAGCTCTTGGGGCGCCTGGGTGGCGCAGTCGGTTAAGCGTCCGACTTCAGCCAGGTCACGATCTCGCGGTCCGGGAGTTCGAGCCCCGCGTCAGGCTCTGGGCTGATGGCTCGGAGCCTGGAGCCTGTTTCCGATTCTGTGTCTCCCTCTCTCTCTGCCCCTCCCCCGTTCATGCTCTGTCTCTCTCTGTCCCAAAAATAAATAAACGTTGAAAAAAAAATTAAAAAAAAATATTACATAAAACTCTTTTGCTATTTGTTCAGTGACTAATACAGATGTCATAGAACCAGAGCCTGTTTAAGTTAAAAGCAAGAGGACTTGAAAAATTAGACTTACTCCCTCATTTTACAGATGAGGAAACCAAGTTTCTAAAGAACCAGTGATATGTTAATGATCAGACAGGCAATTAATGGTAAGATCAGAATTAGAACACAAACCTCCTTCTACCCAGTGAAGTATTATTTATCTTATATGTCTTTCTCTAAGTTTTGAGAATTGGTAGATATTTGGTGCTCTCACATCCTCTGCTCATTATACCAGGAGTTGCAAAATCAAATCACTTCAAAAGTCAGGCAACTAATGTAAATAGTGAAATAGAAAGCAGTAGAGACTTTTGAAGTCTGCATAAGCCAAGGGAGGTCATTCAAATTCAAAGATTTAAAAACAGTCTCAAGGAAGCCAAATGTCTAAATTTAGAGAAGTTATATTCTCACCCTTGGTGATTGTATGTGCGCTAGCCTTAATAATTGTCTATATGCCAATGACTTACATATTTTTATTCCTAGTCTAGGCCTCTCCTGTGAACTCATACCCATATTTCCTGTTGTCTATTTTTAACTTATATATGTCTTTAAAGTGAGTGTCTTGTAGATAGCATATAGTTAGGTAATGATTTTTTATGCAATCTGAAAATCTCTTAATTGGAATGTTTAACCCATTTATATTTAATGTGATTAGACTTAAATCTATTATCTTGCTACTGTTTTCTGTATGCCTCATTGATTCTTTGTTCCATTTTTCCTCTTTTAGATTATTTTTGTGATTTCTTCTTATCTTTATTATTAGCTTTATAGGCTTATATGGTGGTTGTTCTAGGGTTTAACTTATAGTCTACCTGGGGCAGTGTGGCTTTTGAACCCTTATTCATACCACTCTGTGCTAAGGGGTATGTCTTTGTATACCATGTATCTGTACGATATATAAGATATGACTCTCTCTTTTTTTTTTTTAAGAATTATTTATTTGTTTTTGAGAGAGAGAGAGAAAGGGCATGAGCAGGGGAGGGGCAGAGAGAGGGAGAGAGAGAGAATCCCAAGCAGGTTCTACATGTGCTTAATTGACTGAGCCACCCAGACAACCCTGACTCTCTTCATTTTTAGTGAAGTGCCTCATGTATTTCATGGTTAACATTGTGACTGTAACCTTTGAGGCAGGATTTTTAACTAACACACAGGACCTGTTCATACTAATGAATCATGTCACTTAAAAGTGGTCAGCTTGAAATTTATTCATTCCTATAAGGTTGCCATTGTTCAAAGTACTTTGATGCTCATTGTAAAGAATTGTCTTCATGGCCAGTGTACAAGGTACAGAAGAAAGCCAATCTCATGATTTTGTGTTCACCCAGCTTTGGAAACAAATGCTATCTCTCAAGCCCCTAGAAAACGTATTCACCCTACCTGCTTTCTAAGAGAAGCTTTTATATATTTCCAAACATAAAGCATCCCTTCATGTCTTTAAATAGCTTCATCTTCAAAGAATAGAGGACATTCTAAAGAATGGACTGTAATCTCCAAGAAATTCTAGGAGAGGAAATTTTAACCATGATTTGAGTAATGGCAACTTTGGAGTAAATGTGTGTCTTCTCCACAATAGCTGATCTTTCTGGGACATAATATTTATTTATATGCTTAAGTGTCTACATATTGGGGTAAATGTCTTATTCATTATAGTCACATTTCATAGAAGAATAAAACGGTAGAGTAGAAAGAACATGGGCTTTAAAGAAAGACTCCTTACCTTGTTACTTACTGTAACTGTAACTTACTGTTCTAACAGTATGAAATGAGGGAAACCACTTCTCTGGACCCTTCCTTGTCTGTATAATGTTGTTAATGATACCAGAACTGTTGGAAGGACAATATGAGATGCTATGTATAAAGCATGTGGCACAGAGCCTGTCTTGCAGTGGGGATACAATCAGTGCTAGTACTCTGCTCCCTTCCTGTCCTGGGCAATTCCCCTTTAAGCCTTTCTACTACCATTTCTAGTCCTACCAGACTCCATTTGTTCCAATACCAACATCAGGTTCCAATACCAACATCAATACCAATATCAGGTTCTTGGCAAAACCTGAGCTGAAGTGAGAGTGACTTATTTTAAGGCCCAGGGAATAGGCTCCTCAGCTTGTAGGGGGGTGAACTGTTTGGCCCTTTTCTGTGATTCCCAACTAGTCAATTTTGGGGATTGTTTTCAGGTTTGATACAGATGTGACTAAATTCTAAGTCTCCTTTTGTCTTTATTGCAGTTCATGCTTGAATATGCTTTTATTTTTGTGATGATATGTGTGGGTCCAATAACCAGATATAATTATCAGTCAGGGTCTTGACAGAAAAGAGACGTCACCCTGAAATGAGAAAGATTGGAGAAAGATTAATAATGAAGGCACTATTTACAAAAGGGCAAAAGAAAAGTGGTCAAAGAAAAGCACATAGTGTAGCAATATGGATGGCAATACTACTTCTTGGTCTGAAGGGGCAATGGGAGGAAGCAATTACCTGTATCTGAGGGCTGCTCATGGCACCTGGGGCTCTCTGTAACTCAGCTTGAATGAGGCCAGGCAGAAAAATACCCCATTTCACTCTCCTCTGGCTACTCTGATCTTCTGCCACCTTTGGCCAAACCCAACCAGGAGCCAGAGGGTAAGGATCTTATGGGTCAGCTTCCCATGACAGAGGGCAGAATGGAGAAGGATGGGGTGTGAATACAGAGGAGCAAACAGAATATCCAGCACCCACATCAAATGATATACTCAGAAAAAATAATATTTCTGCTGGTGAGAAATTTGCATGCCAATGATGGGTTGATTTAATTTACTCTTCTGTTGATTTTGTAAATTTTTTCATGTTAACAAATGTTAAATATCTTGTTTTTCCTGATAATATACATTAACTTACACCTGGAAATCAGTGTAATTGCATGCACTGGGCATGGCAGAATAGATTGGGATGGGTTTGGGAAAGATCTTGAAAAAGAGAAGGGATGGTTGGAGCATTTTAGATGTTGTGATATTGGTACAATGTTTTGAATTTTTTAAATGAAAACACTAATTTTGATGATAGTCTTATCTGAATGACTGCTAATTTATGAGTTTAGTAGAGGGTTCATAATATTTGGACTCTTCTAAGCAATGTAAGATGTTTACATTACTAGAATATACAATAAGAAATAGTATCACTTGGGCATAAAAAATCCATACCAAATGTTGTTCAGTATTATATTTTGAGTTTTGTTTTAAATGCTCAGTATTTCATAATATTACTGTTAGCAATTAGAATTTCTGGAGAATAAGAATACATGTTATTACAAGTAATTTCTTGGCTTCAAAGAAATCCATAAAACAGAATGACTGATGTTCCAATAAAGTATTGAGCACATATGTAAGAAAAATGGAAGCCTCTATTCCTTATTGAGGACTTCAAAATGTATAGTTTTCTAGAACCATGTGGCAGAGTAAAGGGAATACTGTCTTCTTAGAAGCACCTAAAAATGTGTGGGAATTAGAAGAGCATGTGGCTACACTTGTTGCATTGGTAGCATCCAGAGTAAGGGTTAGTGAGAAGGGTATTGATTAAGATTTAGAACACATGGAGCTGGGTTCATGGTAAGTATAAACTGGCTAATTTTGGATCAATGGTGAAATTGTCCAAACAGATGAACTCAAAAGTATTTTCAGTGTTCCTATTTGTGCTGACAAAGCATGATTTAATATATTTTTTTCACAAATATTTTGACTTTCAGTTTCGCCATAAGAGTGATAATCAAGTGAATAATCGGCTATCTGAAGTGCTCATCGACAGCAAGTAAGAAAGACATTTTTGGGTTATTTTTAAGGTTTTGGGGACCATAAAATGATCTTGACAATTGGTGGTTTTCTCTTTTAATTAAGTATATGTTACTTTTCCCTTTCAATTTGTTAAAAACTGCATTGTAGGTCCATTTTATCTTCATGGCTTATTTTAATGTTCAGCTGGTGCTTGTGCTACCTACTCAACATCAAATCCCTATGGAGTTTGTTTTGTGGACACAGGCAAATCATTATCACTTTTCATCTCTGGATCTAATACTGCTTAGACTGGACACTTCTGTAAAGTCTTGTATGTCATAGACGTTTTATAAGGATTTGAATTATTTAATTTGGTAATTTCTGGGGAATATTGCTAGAAAGACTTTGACTCATTACTGTATTAAATGAATCTTGGATTTACTTGATAGTTAAATTTAGTATGGAATATTCACCATAACAGATTTTTTATTCCTTTTAAATTGATGAATACTTATGGGAATGGTTCTTGGATTTGAAATGCTTTAAAACATGTATTTACACACTAATAACAGCAAAAACACCTCCATAAAACTTAGCAAAATTTCAAACCTTCATTGCATGATTTATTACTCTTTGTCCCTTTTTTTGCTAATAATAACATGTGACAAAGGAAACTGGCTATGATATACTTCGTTCTGGTAGTCAGTCACATCTCCCAGTGCTTTTGAATCATTTGGATACTGTGAGGACAGTTTTTTTAAAGGAATATCATAAAATGAAGTAATCATATGAGATGGGAAATTCCAAGAAATGATAAAGATACCAAGAGGGACTAGGTATAATCTAGACAATAATTGGTAGGATTGAAGTAATTAATCTCCATAACTAAATTATTGACTGATCACTAATAACATAATGAATACATATAGTTTTTTCTGTATTTGCTTGTTTTAGAAAATAGTGTTAATGTACAATGAAGGAAAAGGATCTTAATATAAAATTATAGTGGTTAGAGACAGAGCCTCTGAAGGGGTGATTCTGGTGGGACACAGATAAGCCATAAAGATGCCTGGAACCATGTGGTTCATTTCCAACGTTAGCAGGTTTTGGATTGTTGCCACTGGAGCATGGTGTTTAAAAGCATGAGTTTTGCACTCTGAGAGACATTAAATATGAGTTTAGTACTGACCCTAAACAATTCTGTGGTCTACAGCAAATTCTTAAGAGGTGGTGAATCTTTTTTTTTTTTTTTTAATATATGAAATTTATTGTCAAGAGGTGGTGAATCTTTGTAAGCTAATGCAATATGTGGCTTTGAGCCACTGTTGCATATCTTGACTTTCTCAAGCCTTGCAGTTCTGACTGGATATTAGATCTGACAATATGATATAACTAATTCCCCAAGGAACATTTGATAACAAATCTTACTCCTTTGAAGTATCACCTCATATAAAGTATGTTTAAAATGTACAATTACATAATGAATTTGAAATAATGGCCCTAGCATATCTTTAATGTCCCCCCAAATTACCAGTTAAATCTTGTGGCAGTACCTTGGGGCATTAATTAGAGGCCAAGGGATTTATCTAGGAACTTAGATATTCAGACACTCGATGATTGTATGTCTCCCACACATGCTATCTATCATTATCATTATTGTTAGAAGTAGTATTAGTGTTACTTTCTTGTGGTTTCATTTAGCTTTCTGTTGATTCCTCATGAAGTAACATCGCTTTGTAGTTCAATATGGTGTGATGTTTTAGTATGTATTGTTGCTGATCATGTAAAATTGACAGGAGAAGCATATATCATTGAGTATGGAGTGTTCCTTAAGATTCAGTAAAAAATCAGGCCAGATTTTCCATTTAGAAGATGGCCCTTTACCGTGAAATCCTCTAGGGCAGGGGTCATCTCTTGATCACATCTGTGTCCCTTGAGCCTAGCACAATGTATATGGAATTTTCAAACTGAGCGGTAACAAGTATTCTTGCTGAGAGAGCAGTATGCCAGAGTAGCTTGATCTATCTAATGTTACTCAGTTGCATCACTGGCCAATTCCAGTGGCTGGGGTGGTGGTCTTTGTACAATATGCTCACGCTACAGAAACTGGCTTTCCATTTTTTGGATTTTGAAAAGTTGGAAAGATCAAATGGGCTCAGATCTGAGACAGTCAAGCTTCAAGTCCTCCCTTGAAGCTGGTGGTTGTAGAGGATACTGTTGGGGCTCTGCACAGACCCTCACTGTCTTCTGTACTCATCCCCAGCTTCTATTTGCATTGCTTGTAAGCACTTGCACCTGCTGGTTTCTTCCAGAGCACTGCCCTTGAACTGCTGGAGTCAGTGACTGGTGGGTGAAGGAGTGTGAAAGAGCAGCACCCCTGCCTCAATTAGACAAGCTCTGAGGTTAATTTGTACTCTCAACCACTCCTTTAGATCAGACAGAGGATGGGACTTGGCATGCAGTCACACCCTGTGTGTGTTTTTTCCCTTTCCCTGTGTTGTGTCTCCTGTCCCTTACCAGTTTCTCCTGGAAGTACTTTCCTAATGAGACACTTGCATGTGAATCCTTATCTCAGGATCTGCTTCCAGGGAACCTGATGTGAGACAGTAGTTAATGCATACTAGATCCCATTGCAGTGTTAATGGAAAATGTTAAGAAAGTGCTTTTGGGTCTATTCTTGGCACCTGTGGGTTGTGATCCAGTAATAAAGTAAGATGCCTGGAGGGGATCAGGGGAGTACAAGTATTGCTGGAGGTGAGTGTCAGAGTGGGGTGTATGCCAGGTCCATGTGGCTACCTTTGTGTGCTGCTGGCAGAAGGTCTGGAACTACTATACCGTTTGCTGATGGCATGTATGAATACCAATAGCTATCTTCGTGTTTCTCCAGAGAAGGTTTCAAGTGGTGCTAAAATCTTTAACCACTGTAGAAGCAACTGGGCAGGTGAGGGGCAATGATAGGTCTTGGACTTGTGGTCTTTGCACTAGGGCAGGAGCCATCATTGGCTTGTCTTGGAAAGAGGGGAGGCATGGTTAGCCTCAGGCTGGAGATTTTTAAGGGGAAGGAGGTGGGAAGAAAGCACTAGTCAGGAAACCGGGATTCATGTGTGAGTTTGAGCAATTAATTTTCCTTCTGGGCTTCTTTCTGCTGTTCTCAGAAGTGAGGAAGTTGGGCAGGTACATTCAGATTCAATATGTATTTATTGAACAACTACCCTGTGTGAGCTCCAGTGCTTCCAAGTTTAACTTTCATAAAAAAACCCAAAGTGTGGGTAACAGTGCTCCATTTTAGAGATGAAGTGATTAACCCTGAGAGGGAGTGACTTGTCCAGGGTCCCATGGCAAGTGAGAGCCTAAATTAGACTTCTACTCATTCATGAAGAGGTATGTAAGTGTGGACTTTGTGGTATGATCCTGTCTTCACTATTTATTTTGTATTTGAAGGGCTTTGTATACAATTACAGGAATATAACATAGTTACATAATATATATGTAGTTTATCTGTATGTAATATACATTTGTATTATATACATTACTCCTCTAACATTGTTAGGATTGTGTGAGCTGTAATGCTAAGCACTGTAAACCTGGGTCACAAAATAAATAGAGCAATAAAACCCTTTCTTTTATAAACTTCCTTTTCAATTTCACTTTTTTTTTATGTTGTTACTCATATTCTTTTTAAATCAGGACCAATCTTCTGTATCTGCAATCTCTTATAATATGTAAAGTGCTTAAGAAATACATGTTGTATTAGCCTTTGACAAAATTTGCTGACTTTGGTTTTAAAACTAAGTAGGGGTGGCATGATTCCATATTGTAGAAATGATTGTGATTGCTAAATATAAGTGCACATTTTTGCCCCAAGCCATGAAATACAGTAGCCCTCCTTTCTCTGCACTTGGACTTTGCATGGTTTTGGTTACCCATGCTCAACTATGGTCTGGAAGCAGGTGACCTAATTTCTGACATATCACTAGAAGGTCAGTAGTAGCCTAGTGCTACATTACAGTGCCTGCATTATTCACCTTACTTCATCTCATCATGTGGGCATTTTGTCATCTCACATCATCACAAGAAGAAGGGTGAGTGTGGTATAATAGGATATTTTGAGAGAGAGAGATCACATTCACATAACTTTATATTGTTAGAATTGTTCTATTTTATTACTAGTTAATGCTATTAATCTCTTACTGTGTCTAATTTGTAAATTAAACTTTATCATAGGTTTGTGTGTATAGGAAAAAATATAGAATAGGGTTCGGTGCTATCTGCAGTTTGAAGCATCCACTAGGGGTCTTGGAATGTGTCCCCTGCAGATAAGGGGGGACTCCTGTACCATTTGCTGATGGTATGTATGAATACCAATAGCTATCTTAGTGTTTCTTGAGACGGTGCCTCAAATTATGCTAATATCCTTGACTACTGTGGGAGCAACTGGCAAGTGAGGGGCAATGAGAGGGAGCGTGATAGTCCCTGCAGAGGTTATCCTATTTGATGCCCCTCAACCTGGGCTGCACATTGCATCAGTGCCCCAGCAACTCCAGAGTAATGAAATAAGGGTCTTGGAGATGATACCCTGGTGTTTTATAAGTTTCCGTGATGATTCTATGCAGATAGAGTTGAGAACTTCTAATCAAATCCATTGCTATGTCCATATATGACTCTCTATGTCTATATTTGTCTAATTTGAAAAGACATCCAAGGAAGGGAATTCCATTAATTTTGAAAATGGTAAGCATGGTTTTTCCACATAATAAATATCCTTACAAAGAAATATTGTAAATGATTCTTGACAGAATATAAAATTCTGTAATGCTTATTTATGTGTTTTGTCCTCTCTGTGGAATCATTGTATTACTTTCACATATTTATGCAACTTCCAATTTTTGTAGTTCTGTCCCATCAGTGTTTCTAGTCATAGGGATTTTGGACAAGGTGAAGAGTATACAGATTGACTGCTACTCAGGCAGCCACTAGCCACATGTGGCTACTGAACACTGGCAGTGTGGCAGGTGCAAATAAGATGTGCTGTTAAGTATGAAGTATATACCAGATTTTGAAGACTTAGTACCAAAAAGGGAATGTAAGATGCATCATTAATAATTTTTTTACATCGGGGGGCGGTACCTGAGGGGGCTCAGTCACTTAAGTGTCTGACTTCAACTCAGGTCATGATCTCACAGTTCGTGAGTTTGAGCTCTGCACTGGGCTCTGCACTGACAGTGTGGCGTCTGCTTGGGATTCTCTCTCTCTCTCTCTCTCTCTCTCTCCGCCACTCCCCCACTCGCTCATCCACTTTTTTTTCTCTCTGAAAGTAAATAAATAAACTTAAAAAATAATGTTTATATTGGTTCCATTTTGAAATATTTTCTATATATTGGTTAAATAAAATATATTATTAAAATGAAATTTACCTATTTTTTAAATGTGTCATTTTTCTTTCATTTTTTATTTTAATTCCAATGTAGTTAACAGTGTTATATTAATTTCAGGTGTATAATACACTGATTCAACACTGCCATACAACAACCAGTGTTCATCAAGATGAGGGTACTCTTAATCTCCTTCATCTATTTTACCTATCCTGTCATTGACCTCCCCACTGGGTAGTTCCCCATCTGTTTTCCTTTCTGCAGTTAAGAGTCTATTTTCCTTTTTTCTTTCTTTTTTTTTTTTTTTTGGTTCCTTTGTCTCTTTCTTGGTTCGTTTGTTTTGTTGCTTAAATTCCACATATGAGTGAAGTAATGTGGTATTTGTCTTTCTCTTATGGCTTATTTCAGTTAGCAGTATACTCTAGATCCATCTATGGTGTTGCAAGTGGCAAGATTTCATTCTTTTTTTATGGCTGTGTAATATGCCATTGTATATATCTACATATATATATATTCTTCTTTATCCATTCATGTATTGATGAACACTTGGGCTCTTCCATAATTTGGCTATTGTAAATAATGCTACAGTAAACATAAGGGTACATATACCCCTGTGAATTAACTGTTTTTGTATTCTTTGGGTAAATACTCAATAGTGTGATTACTGGATTGTAGGGTAGTTCTATTTTTAATTTAAAAATTTTTTAACTGTTTACTTATTTTTGAGAGTGTCAGCAGGGGAGGGGCAGAGAGAGAGGAGACACAGAATCTGAAGTAGGCTCCAGGCTCTGAGCCTTTAGCCCAGCACCCAACACAGGGCTTGAACCCACAAACCACAAGATCATAACCTGAGCCGAAGTAAGACGCTTAACTGACTGAGCCATCTAGGCACCCCTATTTTTAATTTTTTGAGGAGCCTCTGTATTGTCTTCCACAGTGGTTACACCAGTTTGCATTCTCACCAACAGTGCAGGAGGGTTCCTTTTCCTCCACATCCTCTCCAACACTCGTTGTTTCTTGTGTTTTTGATTTTAGCCATTAAGACAGGTATGAGGTGATATTTCGTTGTGGTTTTGATTAGCATTTCACTGATGATGAGTGATGTTGAAAATCTTTTCATGTGTCTGTTGGCCATCTTAATGTCTTCTTTGGAGAAGTGTCTGCATGTGTCTTCTGCCCATTTTTGATTGGATTATTTGTGTGTGTGTGTGTGTGTGTGTGTGTGTGTGTGTGTGTGTGTGTGTGTGTGTGTAGTTGTATAAGTTCTTCATATATTTTGGATAGTAACCTTTTATTTGACATATCATTTGCAAATATTTTCTCTCATTCAGTAGGCCGTCTTTCAGTTTTGTTGATTCTTTGCTTTGCTGTGCAGAAGCTTTTTATTTTGATGTACTCCAAATAGTTAAATTTTGCTTTTGTTTCCCTTGCTTCAGGATACATGTGTAGAAAAATGTTTTTATGCTGATGCCGGAGAAATTACTGCTTGTGCTCTCTTCTAGGATTTTTATGATTTCAGGCCTCGCTCTTTGGTACTTCATCCATTTTGAGTTTATTTTGGTGAATGGTATCAGAAAATGGGTCAGTTTCATTCTTTTGCATGTAGCTGTCCAGTTTTCCCATTACCATTTGTTGAAGAGACTGTCTTTTTCCCATTGCATACTCTGGCCTCCTTTGTTAATTAATTGAACATAAAATTGGGGGTTTGGGCCTCTGTTCTGTTCCATTGATCTATATGTCTATTTTTGTGCCAATACCATACTATTTTGATTACAAGAGCTTTGTAAGATGACTTGAAATCTGGGATTGTGATACCTCCAGTTTTATTTTTCTTTTTCAAGATTGCTTTGGCTATGGGGGTCTTTTGTGGTTCCATATAAATTTTTGGATTGTTTGTTCTAGTTCTGTGGAAAATGCTGTTGGTATTTTGATATGGATTGCATTAAATCTGTAGATTGTTTGGGGTAGTATAGACATTTTAACATTATTTGTTCTTCCAGCCTATGAGAATATAATGTCTTTCCATTTGTTTGTGTCCTCTTCAATTTCTTTCATCAGTGTTTTATACTTTTCAGAGTACAGGTCTTTCACTTCCTAGGTATTTTATTATTTTGGTGTCATTTTAAATGGGGCTGTTTTCTTAATTTCTCTTTATGCTGCTTCATTATTAGTGTATTACAATGCAACAGATTTCTGTAAAGTGATTTTGTATCCTGTGACACTACTGAATTCATTTATCGGTTCTACTAGTTTTCTGGTGGAATCTTTACGGTTTTCTACCTAAGGTATCAGATACCTGTAAATATCAAGTACCTGCAAATAGTGGAAGTTGTATTTCTCTGCTACCATTTCAGATTCCTTTTATTCATTTTTTTGTTGTCAGACTGCTATGGCTAGGGTTTGCAGTACTATGTGGAATAAAAATGGTGAGAATGGACATCCTTGTCTTGTTCCTGACCTTAGGAGGAAAGCTCTCAGTTTAAACATTTTTTGAATGTGGCTACTAGAAATTTAAAATTACTTACATGGCTCACATTTTTGGCTGGTATTCTATTTCTACTGGATGACATTGCTCTATACAACACGTTTAGGTATGTGTGAGAGAACTGAGCAGAGAAGAAAATGAAGTCTGTGCTACAAGCCTAGTCTCCTGATTCTCAGGCCCAGATTTTCTGTGCAATCTTCCAGGCTGCCAGCATTGTTGTTTGTGTCACTATAAACAAATAGGGTCAGTGTCATTTTTGTTAATATTTAATTTCCCTGACATCTTCTGAACTTACACTTGTGCATTAGAGCAATGTGAGTTCAGGTGCTGCAATGCAATTACCTTTGAGTCTGGATGTTTCCTTGACACCACTAGATTTTAAATGGCTTCTGACCATCAACTTTCTGTATAACACGTTTCATTTATACTTTCCTGAGCATCAATAAATATTGCTTAAATCTATCAAGCTCTTTTATGGAACCATTCCCATCAACCTTATTCATCTTTTTTCTTATTTTTGGAAACTTTTTTGAATTGATCCCTTTTCCATAAGACTGAGTTTTTGTAATATATTTATAAAACTCACAAAAGATGATTATATGAACACATTATTTCCTATGTGAGGTAATGAGAACTTGAAGCACTCTTACTCAGTTCACTGATGACAACCTTTATCAGAGAATCCTGGATTTAAGTGTGAGTAAGACTAGGTTGAGCATACTGACTGAACCCTGGGAGGTTTCAGTTCCATCAAACATGATGGTTTCCTGAGTCAAACCATCACCACCTAAGTTCTAAGTTTATTTCTTATTAATCACAGCACAGCATGAAAAAACCCCACAAAATATTCTGCTTTAAAAAATGTATTAGTGACATATGTAAATCCGCAAACAGCAATAATTTAAAAAAGTTTAAGTTTTATATTACAATTGCTAGCTATATAGCACTCATATATTATATGTATGCATCAGTTCTGAACTACAGAGCTCCTAGAGGGAAATTCAGAAGTGTGGCTAGTAGATCCTTCAGGAAGCTCTGAAGGAACTCTTCCCATCTTCCTTGTCCTGCCAGATTAAACGTATATGGACATATGGTCAAAAAAATCTATCATTTGCTGCTGAATTCTTGGGAAAAAACTTAGGAGAGGGAGACTTCGTGTATGGTATTCCCCTCTGCTAGATTTGATTCCAAATGTCAGTCTTGGGTAAAAGTGGATTATTGTTCTTACTAAATATGCTTTCTTTCTCTCCTTGAGCACCTGCAACAAAAAATACCAAAGGTTGTTGAATTTAATGAGCCTGAAGCTGACACATACTTAGCTTGTCTGTGTGTTTCTTGTAAGTCGGGGAGTAGGAGTACTTGAGGGCCTGGGGTTCTGTTGATCACGTGGAAGCACCAGTACCTGCACTGAGTTACCTCCTCTTTATCTGGATTTATAGGCTTACAATCAGAGTGGAGACTTTTGTGGTTAAATGCAGGCAGAATACAAACTCTGAGTTTATCTCCACCTCATCCAGATAATTTATATGTTATGGTGGTACCATTGGGTCTATGGGACAGCTATTTAGGGTGTATATGAAGAGACCCACATATTTAAGAGGAAAATTTGAGGTGAAAATCTTGATTCTTTTTTCTTTTTATTATTTTTTTAATATGAAATTTATTGTTAAATTGGTTTCCATACAACACCCAGTGCTCATCCCAACAGGTCCCCTCCTCAATACCTATCACCCACTCTCCCCTCCCTCCCACCTCCCATCAACCCTTAGTTTATTCTCAGTTTTTAAGAGTCTCTCATGTTTTGGCTCCCTCCCTCTCTAACATTTTTTTTTTCCTTCTCCTCTCCCATGGTCTTCTGCTAAGTTTCTCAGGATCCATATATGAGTGAAAACATACAGTATGTGTCTTTCTCTGTGTGACTTATTTCACTTAGCATCACACTCTCCAGTTCCATCCACGTTGCTACAAAAGGCCAAATTTCATTCTTTCTCATTGCCATGTAGTATTCCATTGTGTATATAAGCCACAATTTCTTTATCCATTCATCGGTTGATGGACATTTAGGCTCTATCCATAATTTGGCTATTGTTGAAAGTGTTGCTATAACATTGGGGTACAAGTGCCCTTATGCATCAGAACTCCTGTATCCCTTGGGTAAATTCCTAGCAGTGCTATTGCTGGGTCATAGGGTAGATCTTTTAATTTTTTGAGGAACCTCCACACTGTTTTCCAGAGTGGCTGCACCAGTTTGCATTCCCACCAACAGTGCAAGAGGGTTCCTGTTTCTCCACATCCTCTCCAGCATCTATCATCTCCTGATTGTTCATTTTAGCCACTCTGAGCTTGGGTGAGGTGGTATCTGAGTGTGGTTTTGATTTGTATTTCCTTGATAAGGAGTGACGTTGAGCATCTTTTCATGTGCCTGTTGTCCATCTGGTTGTCTTCTTTAGAGAAGTGTCTATTCATGTTTTTTGCCCATTTCTTCACTGGGTGAAGAAATTTCTTCACTGGTATTTGTTTTTTGGGTGTGGAGTTTGGTGAGCTCTTTATAGATTTTGGATACTAGCCCTTTGTCTGATATGTCATTTGCAATATCTTTTCCCATTCCGTTGGTTGCCTTTTAGTTTTGTTGGTTGTTTCCTTTGCTGTGCAGAAGCTTTTTATCTTCATAAGGTCCCAGTAGTTCATTTTTGCTTTTAATTCCCTTGCCTTTGGGGATGTGTCAAGTAAGAAATTGCTACGGCTGAGGTCAGAGAGGTCTTTTCCTGCTTTCTCCTCTAGGGTTTTGTTGGTTTCCTGTCTCACATTCAGGTCCTTTTTCCACTTTGAGTTTATTTTTGTGAATGGTGTGAGAAAGTGGTCTAGTTTCATCCTTCTGCATGTTGCTGTCCAGTTCTCCCAGCATGATTTGTTAAAGAGACTTTTTTCCATTGGATATTCTTTCCTGCCTTGTCAAAGATTAGTTGGCCATACTTCTGTGGATCCAATTCTGGAGTCTCTATTCTATTCCATTGGTCTATGTGTCTGTTTTTGTGCCAATACCATGCTGTCTTGGTGATTACAGCTTTGTAGTAGAGGCTAACATCTGGGATTGTGATGCCTCCTGCTTTGGTCTTCTTCTTCAAAATTACTTTGGCTATTTGCGGCCTTTTGAGTTCCATACAAATTTTAGGATTGCTTGTTCTAGCTTTGAGAAGAATGCTGGTGAAATTTTTGTTTGGGATTGCATTGAATGTGTAGATTGCTTTGAGCAGTATTGATATTTTAAAACTATTTATTCTTCCAATCCATGAGCACGGAATGTTGTTCTATTTCTTTTTATCTTCTTCAATTTCTTTCATAAGCTTTCTATAATTTTCAGCATACAGATCTTTTACATCTTTGGTTAGATTTATTCCTAGGTATTTTATGCTTCTTGGTGCAATTGTGAATGGGATCAGTTTCTTTATTTGTCTTTCTGTTGCTTCATTGTTAGTGTATAAGAATGCAGCTGATTTCTGTGCATTGATTTTGTATCCTGCGACTTGGCTGAATTCATGTATCAGTTCTAGCAGACTTTGGTGGAGTCTCTCGGGTTTTCCATGTATGATATCATGTCATCTGCAAAAAGCAAAAGGTTGACTTCATCTTTGCCAATTTTGATGCCTTTGATTTCCTTTTGTTGTCTGATTGCTGATGCTAGAACTTCCAACACTATGTTAAACAACAGCGGTGAGAGTGGACATCCCTGTCGTGTTCCTGATCTCAGGGGGAAAGCTCTCAGTTTTTCCCCATTGAGAATGATGTTAGCTGTGGGCTTTTCATAAATGGCTTTTATGATGTTTAAGTATGTTTTTTCTATCCCGACTTTCTCGAGGGTTTTTATCAAGAAAGGGTGCTGAATTTTGTAAAATGCTTTTTCTGCATCTATTGACAGGATCTTTATGGTTCTTTTCTTTTATTAATGTGATGTATCACATTGATTGATTTGCAAATGTTGAACCAGTCTTGCATCCCAGGAATGAATCCCACCTGATCATGGTGAATAATTCTTTTCATATGCTGTTGAATTCGATTTGCTAGTATCTTACTGAGAATTTTTGCATCCATATTCATCAGGGATATTGGCCTGTAGTTCTCTTTTTTTGCCTGGTCTCTGTCTGGCTTAGGAATCCAAGTAATGCTGGCTTCATAGAATGAATCTGGAAGTTTTCATTCCCTTTCTTTTTTTGGAACAGCTTGAGAGGTATAGGTGTTATCTCTGCTTTAAATATCTGGTAGAATCCCCCTGGGAAGCCATCTGGTCCTGGACTCTTATTTGTTGGGAGATTTTTGATAACTGATTCAATTTCTTCGCTGGTTATGGGTCTGTTCAAGTTTTCTATTTCTTCCTGTTTGAGTTTTGGAAGTGTGTGGGTGCTTAGGAATTTGTCCATTTCTTTGAAGTTGTCCAGTTTGTTGGCATATAATTTTTCATAGTATTCCCTGATAATTGCTTGTATCTCTGAGGGATTGGTTGTAATAATTCCATTTTCATTCATGATGTTATCTATTTGGGTCATCTCCCTTTTCTTTTTGAGAAGCCTGGCTAGAGGTTTATCAATTTTTTTTATGTTTTCAAAAAACCAACTGTTGGTTTCATTGATCTGCTCTACAGTTTTTTTTAGATTCTATATTGTTTATTTCTCCTCTGATTTTTATTTCTTTTCTTCTGCTGGGTTTGGGGTGTCTTTGCTGCTCTACTTCTATTTCCTCTAGGTGTGCTGTTAGATTTTGTATTTGGGATTTTTCTTGTTTGAGATATCCTGGATTGCAATGTATTTTCCTCTCAGGACTGCCTTCGCTGCGTCCCAAAGTGTTTGGATTGTTGTATTTTCATTTTCGTTTGTTTCCATATATTTTTTGATTTCTTCTCTAATTGCCTGGTTGACCTAGTCATTCTTTAGTAGGGTGTTCTTTAACCTCCCTGCTTTTGGAGGTTGTACAGACTTTTTCCTGTGGTTGATTTCAAACTTCATAGCATTGTGGTCTGAAAGTATGCATGGTATAATTTCAATTCTTGTATACTTATGAAGGGCTGTTTTGTGACCCATTATGTGATCTATCTTGGAGAATGTTCCATGTGCAGTCGAGAAGAAAGTATATTCTGTTGCTTTGGGATGCAGAGTTCTAAATATATCTGTCAAGTCCATCTGATCCAATGTGTCATTCAGGGCCCTTGTTTCTTTATTGAGCCTGTATCTAGATGATCTATTGTTGTAAGTGGAGTGTTAAAGTCCCCTGCAATTACCACATTCTTATCAATAAGGTTGCTTATGTTTGTGAGTAATTGTTTTATATATTTGGGGGCTCCCGTATTCTGCGCATAGACATTTATAATTGTTAGCTCTTCATGATGGATAGAGCCTGTAATTATTATATAATGCCCTTCTTCATCTCTTGTTACAGCCTGTAACTTAAAGTCTAGTTTGTCTAAGTATGGCTACTCCAGCTTTCTTTTGACTTCCAGTAGCGTGATAGATAGTTCTGCATCCCCTCACTTTCAATCTGAAGGTGTCCTCAGGTCTAAAATGAGTCTCTTGTAGATAGCAAATAGACGGGTCTTGTTTTTTTATCCATTCTGATACCCTGTGTCTTTTGGTTGGAGGATTTAGTCCCTTTACATTCAGTGTTATTATAGAAAGATATGGGTTTAGAGTCATTGTGATGTCTGTAGGTTTCATGCATGTAGTGATGTCTCTGGTACTTTGTCTCACAGGGTCCCCCTTAGGATCTCTTGTAGGGCTGGTTTAGTGGTGACGAATTCCTTCAGTTTTTGTTTGTTTGGGAAAACCTTTATCTCTCCTTCTATTCTAAATGACAGACTTGCTGGATAAAGGATTCTCGGCTGCATATTTTTTCTGTTCATCACATTGAAGATCTCCTGCCATTCCTTTCTGGCCTGCCGAGTTTCAGTAGATAGGTCTGCCACTAGTCTTATGGGTCTGCCTTTGTAGGTGAGAGCCTGTTTATCCCTAGCTAGATCTTGCAGATCTAGTGCAGATAGATAGTGAAGATAGATAGATCATGCAGATAGTGCAGGAGATCGATTCAAGTTACATCTGAAGGGAGTTCTCTGTGCCTCTTGGATTTCAATGTCTGTTTCCTTCCCCAGATCAGGGAAGTTCTCAACTATAATTTGTTTAAGTACACCTTCAGCCCCTTTCTCTCTCTCTTCCTCTTTTGGAACAATATCTTTTGGAACAGATATTGTTCCATTTGATTGCATCACTTAGTTCTCTCTAATTCTCCCCTCATACTCCTGGATTTTTTTATCTTTCTTTTTCTCAGACTCCTCTTTTTCCATAATTTTATCTTTTAACTCACCTATTCTCTCGTCTGCCTCTTCAATCTGAGCTGTGGCTGCCTCCATTTTATTTTGCACCTCATTTATAGCATTTTTTTTAGCTCCTCATGACTGTTTCTTAGTTCCCTGATCTCTGTAGCAATGGATTCTCTGCTGTCCTCTATACTTTTTTCAAGCCCAGCGATTAATTTTATGAGTATTATTCTATATTCTTGTTCCATTATATTGCTTAAAACGTTTTTGATCAATTCGTTAGGTGTTGCTACTTCCTGGAGTTTCTTTTGAGGAGAATTCTTCCATTTCGTCCTTTTGGGTAGTCCCTGGGGTGGCTCTAAACTTCAGGGCACTTTGCCTGTGCTGTCCAGAGTAACTTGTGTTGGTGGGCAGAACCACAGTCAGACCCGATGTCTGCCCCCAGCCCACCGCTAGATCCACAATCAGACTGATGTGTACTTTATCTTCCCCTCTCCCAGGGGCACGACTCACTGTGGAGTGGTGTGGCCCCTATCTAGGCTACTTGCACACTGCCAGCCTTGTGGTGCTGCTTCTATGGGATCTGGCGTATTAGCCGGGGTGGATCCGCAAGGTGCATAGGAGTGGGAAGGGCAGGCTCAGCTCACTTTGCTGTTGGTGGGAAGGGCAGGCTCAGCTCACTTTGCTGTTGGTGGTCCCCTGCGGGAGGGGCCCTGCAGCACCGAGAGGGAGGCAGGCAGCTTCGTCAGAGGTATGGATCCACAGAAGCACAGCATTGGGTGTTTGCGCGGTACAAGCAAGTTCGGTGATGGGAACTGGTTCCCTTTGGGATTTCAGCTGGGGGTGAGAGAGGGGGATGGTGCTGGCCAGCGCCTTTGTTCCCCGCCAAGCTCTGAGTTTTGTTCCCTGCTGAGCTCTGTCTTCTGGGGCTCAACACCTCTCCCTCCCATTGTCCTCTAGCCCTCCTTCTCTCTGAGCAGAGCTGTGGACTTATAACATTCCAGATGTTAAGTCCTGCTGGCTGTCAGAACACACTCCGTCTGGCCCCTCCGCTTTTGCGAGCCAGACTCGGGAGCTCTGCCTTGCTGGGCGGGCTGCCCCTCCACTGCCCCGGCTCCCTCCCGCCAGTCCATGTAGGGTGCACCGCCTTTCCGCCCTTCCCTCTTCCGTGGGCCTCTTGTCTACGCTTGGTTCTGGAGAATCCGTTCTGCTAGTCTTCTGGCAGTTTTCTGGGTTATTTAGGCAGATGTGGGTGGAATCTAAGTGATCGGCAGGATGCGGTGAGCCCAGTGTCCTCCTTTGCCACCATCTTCCCTATGTTCCTCGATTCTTCTTTTTTTAAACAATGTTAATAAAGTACACCATTGTGGGATTAAATAACAATGAGTTCAAAAGCAAGCTAATAGGAGTAGTCTTGGTAATTTTTGGACTCTGTGGAAATGAATAAAAAAATTAACTTAATTTTTAGCTCATGCTACTAATTCTAAGTACAAGTGTTTCAAAAATAGTTTCACCCTCAATAAATTTCAGTTTCTTAAGTCTTGGATTGATAATTTTTTGGGTAGTTTCTGCATGTCAGCTTTGCAGATGGAAGGATCCATTTACCAAAGGGCTGGTTTCTGTATGTGAGCTGTGACATTGTTATAGTTCTTATAAATGATCTTCCATTGTAATCAATTATTATATTGCATGAATATAATTTTTTAAAGTGGTGGATTTCTAAATGGTGACCATTTCCCCAAATGAGGATCATCTTGAAATAATAGGAAATTATAACACTTTCAAAAATCTGCACATGGGCTTTTCAGTGGCATCTCCTAATTTCTTTTTTAAAGTTGATATAACCCAGATGTTAGCTGCTCCCTTTTCCTTCTCTTAAAGCTCCCTCAAAGACACCCCTCCCCCATAAAGCATTAGAGAACAAGGTAGAGTTGACTGAAGATTTGAGTCGGGGTGGGGGTGGTGGTGGTGATATAAATTAGCAGGTTTATTTTATATACCCCACAGCAAACAACGTGAAATCCTATTTTAACATTTTCTTCGCCAAGTTCTCTTTCTCTCCTGCTGGCCTTTGTTATGTCTCCTCCCCCCCTCCCCCCCATTCAGCGTTCAGTGTAATTGGCTCCAGTCTTTTCTCTCAGTGTCTGGGGCCCCTCATATCTATCTTCTTTTTATTACTCAGAATAGTTTGGTTCTTCCTTGGCTCTTCTGAACTCAAACCTGTTACAGCTGCTTACCAAAACAGCAGGCTCTTCTTGTAACTAGGACTCACTTACCTTAGATAATAATGGAAGTAAAAAATACACCAAACTCTATGTAACACGTGATTCTCTCTCTTTTTTTTTTTTTTTTTTTTTTTTTAACGTTTATTTATTTTTGGGACAGAGAGAGACAGAGCATGAATGGGGGAGGGGCAGAGAGAGAGGGAGACACAGAATCGGAAACAGGCTCCAGGCTCTGAGCCATCAGCCCAGAGCCTGACGCGGGGCTCGAACTCACGGACCGCGAGATCGTGACCTGGCTGAAGTCGGACGCTTAACCGACTGCGCCACCCAGGCGCCCCTCTCTCTTTTTAAAAATAGGTTTATGCATCTCTTCTCAGTTGTCATAGGATTTCTTTTGAAAAAACAAATGCAAACCTAAGCCACACAGGCCTTGGAATTGTTAAAACATTAACTTTAATAAAATAAAGCTTTCTTAATATCTTAAAATCTTAGGGGCATCTGGGTGGCTCATTCGGTTAAGCGTCTGAGTTTGGCTCAGGTCATGATCTCACGGTTTGTGGGTTTGAGCCCCACGTCTGGCTCTGTGCTGATAGCCTGGAGCCTGCTTTGGATTCTGTGTCTGTCTCTCTCTCTGCCCCTCCCACACTCGTGCTCTATCTCTGTCTCTCAAAAATAAATAAATATTAAAAAATTAGAAAAAAATCTTAAAAATATGAAAGCTAAATGAAATCATAGTGTTATAGTGAATAAATCTGGTTTCCAACAGAGCACACAGGTTGTCTATACCAAGCCAAATGAATATATTGAATAACACTGTTGGTTGACTAGTTATCATTTATTAGCTATAATAAGGGTATAAATAAAATATAGAAACTGTTCTTGATTCCATCATCCATATTAGAGCAAACTATAGTGTGCTTGGGAAGGCACTTTATCGCCACCCTTTCCTTCCCCATCTTTGCTTTTTCCTCTCTATTCCTATATACAACATTCATTTTAAAAATAATTGAGATTATATTATATCCTATTGTTGTGGTTTGAATGGTGCCCCCTCCCCAGTATGTCCATTGGAACCTGTGAACATGATCTATTTAGAAAAAGGGTCTTTGCAAATATAATTAAGTTAATGATCTTGAGATGAGATCATGCTGGTAATCCAGTCACAAATGTCTTCCTAAGGGAAGAGAAGGGCAAAAGATAAACAGAAAAGAAGATAATGTGAAGATGGAGGCAGAGATGGGAGTTTTACAGCCCCAAGTCAAAGAATGTGCAAAGCTGCCAGGAGCTGGGACAGAGGCTGGAACAGCTCCTTTCCTAGAGCCTCCAGAAGGAGCACTGCCCGGCTGGCGCTGTGATTTGGGACTTGTAGTCTGTAGAACTGTGAGAGAATAAAGTTTTTCTACTTAAAGCCATCTAGCTTGTGGTAGTTAGTCTGTTATAGGTAATCCTCCTAGGAGAATAATGGTCAGTTGTTTTTAGCTTTTAGTTGAGACGTTCAATATTTGATCATTTGTACATTCTTTCACTCAGTACATATTTCTTAAATGCCTATTATGTGTCAGGCAGAATGCTATATGCTGGGCATGCAGAGTTAAATAAGACATAATTTCTGCTTCAAGTATGATGTCATCATCCATACATAGTTGCAATAATTTTATCTCTACAATTGCCATGATGCTCTCATATTTCATTGTTTATACTGATGGGTATGATGGGTGGAAAAATGACTCATTAGGATGTCCAGCTCTCTGAAATTTTCATCAGTACACAAGTTCTGTAGACAAACCAATGCCAGGTGGTAGAAAACCTTAGTAGGATTTGGGAAGCTGGTTGGAAATGTTGCCTTGAAGCTGTAACTCAAGGGAATGTTGGGCCACCTTTAAACTTGAGTAGCATTCTCAAAAACTAAGATCTATTTCCTTATTTAATATCAGGAATTTAAATTTTTTTTTTTCAACGTTTATTTATTTTTGGGACAGAGAGAGACAGAGCATGAACGGGGGAGGGGCAGAGAGAGAGGGAGACACAGAATCGGAAACAGGCTCCAGGCTCTGAGCCATCAGCCCAGAGCCTGACGCGGGGTTCGAACTCACGGACTGCGAGATCGTGACCTGGCTGAAGTCGGACACTTAACCGACTGCGCCACCCAGGCGCCCCAATATCAGGAATTTAAAAAATTCTCTCTACTTGTTGATCTTTGGTAAAAATTAGATGTGTGATAAAGAAGAAAAAATAAAAGAGGGGCAAAGAGCATAGAAAGGAAAAGTAGTGATATCTAAGATTCAAAGACTCAAAAGAATCTGTGATATTTGTGGGCTGAAAGAATGATATTGTCAGCAACATAGGGAAAGAAAACTGTCGCAGTGGCTTTGTGTACCAGTTAGAGATAAGGAAGAAAGAGAAAGTGTAATTGTGATTGTGATGGTGAACAGAAGGAAGGAAATGGACTCTAATGATGGGGAAAGAGTAGATTTTGAAGATGTGAAGAAAGTTGATAGTATTTTTTAATGGAAAATACATGGTATAATGAATATGCTTTCTGTAAGCTTTGGAAAAGAAGTAGCATTCTTGGACAGTAAATACCTATTGGATTCTTTTTTACAGAAGTATAATTAACATACAGCGTTATATTAGTTTATATTATTAATCATTAATAATGATTAACAATTCTATACATTACTCAGTGTTCATCATGATAAGGGTACTCTTAATCCCTTTCATCTATTTCACCTAATCCCTACCTTCCCTGTGGCAACCACCAGTTTATTCTCCATATTTAAGGGTTTGTCTCTTTTTTTCTTCAGTTGTGTTTTTTTTTTTTTTAATTTTTTTTTTTCAACGTTTTTATTTATTTTTGGGACAGAGAGAGACAGAGCATGAACGGGGGAGGGGCAGAGAGAGAGGGAGACACAGAATCGGAAACAGGCTCCAGGCTCTGAGCCATCATCAGCCCAGAGCCTGACGCGGGGCTCGAACTCACGGACCGCGAGATCGTGACCTGGCTGAAGTCGGACGCCTAACCGACTGCGCCACCCAGGCGCCCCTTGTTTTGTTTCTTAAATTCCATATATGAGTGAAATCATATCATGTTTGTCTTTGATTTATTTCACTTAGCATAATTGCCTCTAGGTCCATCCATGTTGTTGCAAATGGCAAGATCTCATTCTTTTTTATGACTGAGTAATACTCCATGGTACATAAGTACCGCATCTTTTTTGGATTTTAAATGTGCCTAGAAATCCACTGTTAAAACCATTGTGGGGGAGTTCTAGGGGAAAAGAAGAAAAGTGCAGCATTGAGAAATGGAAATGAGGGTAGAGTGGGTTCCTGGAGAACACATGAACATTAGTGAAGATTGAAGGGGCTATGTTGGCAACAGGGGATGCATTTTATTCAGATAACCTGGTTTGATCTGTGTCAATCAGCATGTGCTGGGGCTTCATCAGGGACATGAAGTAGAAGTTTTATAGTGGCAGTGAGAGTAGTGGCAGGGATCCATGTTCAACACTCATCTGTTCATTCACCCACATTTATGTAACACTTCTCTGTACCAGCCACTGTGCTGGATACTAGGGTACAGGGATTATGAGGACTCATGTTCCTTCCCTCAAGGAGCCTGAAGTCCAGGGGCAGGGGTGGACAAATAAAAAGACAACTTATACAGAAATAGGTGCCATGGTAAAATGAAGCATGAGATGCTTTGGGAGCACACGCAAGCCTTATGAGGCTGATAGGAGGGACATCATTATCTCAGAAGTCAGAGAAGAATGGGCCCATAGGAAGTATAAGTTATTGAAAAGCTAATTGAATGGTGGAGTGAGAGGGAGGAGAGTAGAGGAGAATTAGGGAAAGGTGCTATTTTTAATTAATAGTTCATGGAATTCTTACACTTACTGAAGTTTGAGTACCATTGGGACAGGTATTTCAAGGTCCCTCCCAGCTCCCAAACACTATGACTCTGTGATTCTTTCAGTGTTGTCATGATAGCTAGGAGCCAAAGAAGAGAAGTCAGTGAGCAGCTCTACAGGATAACAAGATCTAACAAAATGCAAGGTTGGAAGTGTATGGGTGGATATCATGGTAATAATAATGATGATGATGATGGTGGTAGTGGTGATGATAGAACCGAGGAGTCAGATAGAAGAGAGCAAGTTACAGAATGGATTGGGGAAAGAAGAGAGAAACTTTGTAGGATCTTCCAACAATGAGGATATTGTATGCCAGATGGAAGAAATTGTAAAGAAATTAACAAAAGCGTCAGGAGATAATTCAGAGCATGAGGCTGCACAGTTAGTGCCCTGACCATATACTCCCACAAATCCTGTGCACATGTCTGTCATAGCATATAGTGTCATAATGGTCTCCTTACCTTTCACTTACTTGTCTACATTTGTTGATGCTTATTATGTGCCAGGTACTGTGTTAGGTGCTGGAAATGCAGTGAATCCAAACAGACATGATCTCTGCAATCATGGAGCTTAGTGTCTGGGAGAGGGGAGGTAGACTTAATAAAATAATCATGCTAAGTAGAATATAATTACATACTGAGGCAAATGCTGATAAGGAAAAGATTATGGTTCTGAAAAAAGGATTGTGGGGGAAGGAGTGGGCAGAGGCAAGGCAGTTTAGGAATGGGTTCCTTCAGGAAATAGTAAATTTGAGCTGGGAACTTAATGATGATTAGCATTTCATCAGCTATTAGTCAGGCAAGGGGAGTGATGGAATGGGAAAGAGAACTATAAACAGAGGGGACAGCATGTGCAAAGGCCCTGGGCGGGGGGGGAAGGAGGATGGTAATTATCAGGGACTGAAGCACAGAGAGTATGGCTGAGAGAAGAGCAGGGTGAGGCTTGAAAAACAGTCAGAGGCCAGACCCTGCAGGACTTGAAGACCATGTTAAGAGTTTGGGTCATTTCCCTAAGAACAAAGGGAATACATGGAAGAGTTTAACTCTGGCAAAAATCATGCCTATTTCATGGGGGAAAGCCAGTGGAGAAGGGCCAGGAAAGATAGGGAGGAGGGTGGTTGCCTATCATTATACTTGTTTATCTATTCTTATACTCCTGTGAATTACCGGAGCCTGAGACCATCTCTGTGTTCCCATCAACTAACTTAACAATGTCCTGTTGGTATTCAGTGCTCAATAATTATATGATGTATGAGCCAGATGCATTTATGTTAGTTAAATGAATCATTTCAAAGATCAGATTTTCTTTTAGTTATTTCCCTCTTCTTCTCCCACTCTTTCTTCCCTCCAACTAATATGGTGCAAGGGGAAGTATCCACATATTGCATGTTCTCTGTACATCATTGTCTGCTGTCATTGCCATTTAACAATGCTGTCTGCTATGGGATCATCGAATACCAAACCTTTGTTTAATCTAGGTGCTCGGTGTTACTAGGAGTCTCCCAGACATCACTGTACCTAACATGCAGGAGACTGTGCCTGACATTAAAGAAAGACAGAGGATTAAATTTCATCTGGGGCTCATTTCTGAATTAGTAGAGTTCATTGAAGCAGTGCTTACTGTTTTTGTTTGTTTGTTTTGTTTTGTTTTGTTTGCAGCCTTCCCCAGGTGTAGCATGTCAGAAAAGCAAAAATGTGGTAACCTGGGTGTCCAAGACTCTTGGATCTTGGACAGAGAAGCAGAGATGAGTTTCTTTGTGTCTGCTTCAGATGCTTCCCTCCAGCAGGACTTTCTGAATTGCCTGGCTAATGAATACTGTTAACCCAGCTTGCTTCATCTGGTTACCTTGTCCCTTTCCAGGCATTTGTGTTCAGACATACTTTCCCTCTTCACACTGCTAAATTTAAGGCTTAATTTTCAAGTCAAATGCTCATATGGCTGACTGCCTGAGAAGTCACATGTGGAGAGCTCATAGACCCAGGCAGGGAGTTGTGCCTTCGCTTCTAGGGAGCGAGTCTGGAAACCATATGAACTGTAAATAGTTTTAAAATGTAAAAAAGTAAAGCTTTATGCCAAAAGAGGAGAGCTGAGGGTTTTTTGTTTTTTCTCTGTAGACTCAGTTATTAGATATCTGTTGGAAATTACTGACCTCTATCATACAGTCTTTTGACTGTCTTTATCAGCTGGGACTGGACCAGCCAGATTTAACCCCCTTGGGGACTCAGCTCTGCCAACACTTGCTTTATTAGAAGTAGATTTTGAGGTCATAACAATGTACCATAAGTTAAGTTGTCAGGTATATAATTTTAATGGAAATTGTGTTATTTCACTTAATATTTCCTTATAAAACTTGGGTGATAGAAATAGGTTAATTTTTTTTTAATTTTTAAAAATTTAATTTTCTAGCGAGGGCAAAAAAAAGAATAAATAAGAAAAGGGTCATGCCTCCTTTATTTGTTCCCCATCAGGTGACATCACCTTCCACTTTGAGAAATATTGCCTATCATATGTCTGGTTTGTTGGGTTTTCTCTCTCTTCTTCACCTCATCCTTCATTATATAAAGTAGTTCTGTAAGACTTTTTTCTTCCTTTTTTTTGCCTTTGTCCTCAATTCTTGGGGGTGCCAAAGCACAGAGATGTTGTCAATCTTTCTTATGTGTAGGTTACCTAGACACCCTTTCATTTGGAATTGGCAAATCTCTTTAGATTCTCCTTTTTATCCCCTCTGTATTCCAAATTTAATCTTTTCTCTGTATCTCTTTATCATTCTTTCTCTAGGGGTAAAGAAGAAAGAACAACGAAGTTGAGATACAAAGTGATAGGAAAACAATATTCAACATAGGCCCTTTTAAGTAGAGGACATTTTAGAATATTAGATGTCTTCTAGAAATTATAGCAGGGTTTATACAAATAAATGTGCAGAGGACCACAGCACACATGCTTAGAATTGTCATGCAGATTTGCTGATGTTCAGTGTCAAATCTGGTACTGAAAATGATGAACTAATGTAAGTTTTATTTAAATGGTACCTGATTATTGGTCACCATCTCTGACATGAGATCTCCCAGTTAACCAAGTCAAAATATAATTCCCGGCAGTGGCTCTTATGATTAGGAAAGAAGTTCAGAAGAGAGAAGACTGCTTACACACATATTTAAATAAGTTTTTGCAGATAACAAATAAAAACATAAGGCCTGAAATCTCTTGATAGCTGGGAAGCATAGAGGACTTGGCAGGGAGTGAGGCCAGCCTGTCATTGCTCTGAAGGAGAAAAACTTTATCCTGAGTGCATTGGAGTACACAATGGAATACGCTGGAGTCTGCTCCAGGTGAAAAGGCATCATCTAGTTATATGCAGAAATCAGAAAATTCTAGAGACTTTGGTACTTATGTAATGGTAGAGAGAAATAAAGGGCTTGTATTAGAAGGACCTTCTCATCTTCCCTTACCTCTAAAATGTGAGAAGTGGAGACACCATTTGGTACATCAATCCTCAACCCAAAGCTCTCAGCTGTTCCAGGGACTTACAAAATTATGGTCCATAGAGCATGGGATAGTGGATGTGTAAGGGCCTTCACCAAAAGCCAAATTTACCTTAGGCCTTCAGGGTCCAGAAATAGTGGATTCATTTGGGAGCTCTAGCTCATGTGTCAGGTTGGGGCAGGGAAGAGTGATGCAGTTCTGTTTATGCTCAAAACCTAATGGCTTGAATTGGAAACACTTATGGGGCTCAACAATCTTGTTGAAGGCAGTTGAATTATTATTCTGGTACTCTTAAAGCCAGACACATGGCTGTTGTGAACCAAAGAAGAATGCATAGGTTTGCCTTAGTTCCCCAAATACTGAGTACCTTCAATGTACCAAAGATAATTAACATGCCATTGCTTGTTGTATGGATTCACAATTTGTGGAGGAGGGACATAAATAAGTGAATGGTTTCAATATGATATGTATGATGATGGGGGTGTTATGGACTGCCATGGAAGTACTGAAGACAGGTACTTAGCCTAGTCTAGGGGTCAGAGGAGACTTCCTTTGAAAAGCTGAGTATTTAACTAAAATTAATTAAAAATGTAAAGAATCTAGGGTGACTGGGTGGCTTAGTCGGTTAAGTGTCTGACTTCAGCTCAGGTCATGATCTCGTGGTTCATGAGTTTGAGCCCTGCTTTGGGCTGTGTGCTGACAGCTCAGAGCCTGGAGCCTACTTTGGATTCTGTGTCTTCCACTCTGTCTCTGCCCCTTCCCCAATTTGCACTCCATCTCTCTCTCTCTCTCTCTCTCTCTCTCTCAAAAATAAACATTAAAAATGTAAGAAATCTAAAATAGTAAAAATTTCTATTTTTTAGAGAAAAGTATTATCCATTACTGTTGTATTTGTTTGGTGTTGGCAAATATGCACATATACAAAAACCCATGCAACATATACAATTTGTATTCTACTCTTATTGACATGACAACTCCTATATGGCATTAAAAGTTGTTTTAAAAAACATTTTTAATAGCTGAATAATAGATGAATTGATTATTCCCCTGTTGTTAGTTTGTTTCTAATTTTCTTGTTTTAATAACTCAGAGAAACATCTTTGAACATAAATTTCATATGCATCTCTATTTCTTTAGTCTATATTTATAGGGAACTAAATTGCCTTTTTAAAAAGATTCTTAATGTATATTGTTAAATTACTTTCAAGGAAGTTTGAGCCCATTTATCCTCCATTTGAACAAATGAGTGTTTTTTCCACAATATCATCGCAACTTTGAGTATTATTTTTTAGAAAATCTAGGCCAACTGGATAAGAATAAACAGGTATCTTGCTGTTTTAAAAATTCATTGGTTTCTACGGAAGGTGATTATTTTTTTAATATTTAGTAACTGTATTTTTCCTTTCAGTGACTTACCTATTTATATTTATTGCCTATTTTTGGTATATAGTATTATTTTGTGTTTTCTGTTTGAGAATATAGTTTATTTTTTTAAATATTTATTTTTAAATATAATTTATTGTCAAATTGGTTTCCATACAACACCCAGTGTTCATCCCAAAAAGTGTCCTCCCTAATGCCGCTAATCCATTGAGCCTATCCCACCACCACAGCCCCTCCAGCAACCCTCAGTTTGTACTTAAACATGAATAGACACTTCTCTAAAGAAGACATCCGGATGGCCAACAGGCACATGAAAAGATGTTCAGCGTCGCTCCTTATCAGGGAAATACAAATCAAAACCACACTCAGGTATCACCTCACGCCAGTCAGAGTGGCCAACATGAACAAATCAGGAGACTATAGATGCTGGAGAGGATGTGGAGAAACGGGAACCCTCTTGCACTGTTGGTGGGAATGCAAATTGGTGCAGCCGCTCTGGAAAGCAGTGTGGAGGTTCCTCAGAAAATTAAAAATAGACCTACCCTATGACCCAGCAATAGCACTGCTAGGAATTTATCCAAGGGACACAGGAGTACTGATGCATAGGGGCACTTGTGCCCCAATGTTCATAGTAGCACTCTCAACAATAGCCAAATTATGGAAAGAGCCTAAATGTCCATCAACTGATGAATGGATAAAGAAATTGTGGTTTATATACACAATGGAATACTACGTGGCAATGAGAAAAAATGAAATATGGCCTTTTGTAGCAACGTGGATGGAACTGGAGAGTGTGATGCTAAGTGAAATAAGCCATACAGAGAAAGACAGATACCATATGGTTTCACTCTTATGTGGATCCTGAGAAACTTAACAGGAACCCATGGGGGAGGGGAAGAAAAAAAAAAAAAAGAGGTTAGAGTGGGAGAGAGCCAAAGCATAAGAGACTGTTGAGAACTGAGAACAAACTAAGGGTTGATGGGGGATGGGAGGGAGGAGAGGGTGGGTGATGGGTATTGAGGAGGGCACCTTTTGGGATGAGCACTGGGTGTTGTATGGAAACCAATTTGACAATAAATTTCATATAAAAAAAAAAAAGAGTCTCTTATGTTTTGTCCCCTTCCTTGTTTTTATATTATTTTTGCTTCCCTTCGCTTATGTTCATTTGTTTTGTATCTTAAATTCTCCATATGAGTGAAGTCGTATGGTATTTGTCTTTCTCTACTGGCTAATTTCACTTAGCATAATAAACTGTAGTTGCATCCACGTAGTTGCAAATGGCAAGGTTTTATTCTTTTTGATTGCTGAGTAATACTCCATTGTATGTATATGTATGTGTGTGTGTTGTGTGTGTGTTGTGTGTGTGTACAAACACCAAGTCTTCTTTATCCACTTGTCCATCAATGGACATTTGGACTTTTCCATACTTTGGCTATTGTCAATAGTGCAGCTGTAAACCTTGGGGTGCATGTGTCCCTTCGAAACAGCACACCTGTATCCCTTGCATAAATATGTAGTAGTGCAATTGCTGGGTTGTAGGGTAGTTCTATTTTTAATTTTTAGAAGAACCTCCATACTGTTTTGCAGAGTGGCTGCACCAGTTTGCATTCCCACTAGCAGTGCGAAAGAGATCTTTCTCCACAGCCTTGCCAACATCTGTTGTTGCCTGAGTTGTTTATTTTAGCCATTCTTATAGGTGTGAGGTGGTATCTCATTGTGGTGTTGATTTGTATTTCCCTGATGATGAGTGATGTTGAGCATTTTTTCATGTGTCAGTTGGCCATCTGGATGTTTTCATTGGAGAGGTGTTTATTCATGTCTTTGTCCATTTCTTCACTGGATGATTTGTTTTTTGGGTGTTGAGTTTGATAAGTTCTTTATAGATTTTGGATACTAACCCTTTATCTGATATGTCGTTTGCAAATATCTTCTCCCATTCTGTCGGTTGCCTTTTTTTTTTTTTTTTAATTTTTTTTTTTTCAACGTTTATTTATTTTTGGGACAGAGAGAGACAGAGCATGAACGGGGGAGGGGCAGAGAGAGAGGGAGACACAGAATCGGAAACAGGCTCCAGGCTCTGAGCCATCAGCCCAGAGCCCGACGCGGGGCTCGAACTCACAGACCGTGAGATCGTGACCTGGCTGAAGTCGGATGCTTAACTGACTGCGCCACCCAGGCGCCCCTGTCGGTTGCCTTTTAGTTTTGCTGATTGTTTCATTCACTGTGCAGAAGCTTTTTATTTTGACGAGGTCCCAATAATTCATGTTTGCTTTTGTTTCCCTTGCCTTCAGAGACATGTCGAGTAAGGAGTTGCTGAAGCCACGGTCAAAGAGGTTTTTGCCTGCTTTCTCCTCGAGGATTTTGATGGCTTCCTGTCTTAAGTTTAGGTCTTTCATCCATTTTGAGTTTATTTTTGTGTATGGTGTAAGAAAATGGTGCAGGTTCATTCTTCTGCATGTCGCTGTCCAGTTTTCCCAGCACCACTTGCTGGAGAGACTGTCTTTATTCCATTGGATATTCTTTGCTGCTTTGTCAAAGATTAGTTGGCCATACGTTTGTGGGTCCGGTTCTGGGTTCTCTATTCTGTTCCATTGATCTGAGTGTCTATTTTTGTGCCAGTACCATACTGTCTTGATGATTACAGCTTTGTAATAACAGCTTGAAGTCTGGGATTGTGATGACTTCTGCTTTGGTTTTCTTTTTCAAGATTGCTTTGGCTATTCAGGGTCTTTTCTGGTTCCATACAAGTTTTAGGATTGTTTGCTCTAGCTCTGTGAAGAATGCTGGTGTTATTTTGATAGGGATTGCATTGAATATGTAGATTGCTTTGGGTAGTATTGACATTTTACAATATTTGTTCTTCCTATCCAGGAGCGTGGAATATTTATCCATTTTGTGTGTGTGTTTTCTTCAGTTTCTTTCATAAGCTCTCTATAGTTTTCAGTGTATAGACTTTTCACCTCTTTGGTTAGATTTATTCCTAGGCATTTTATGGCTTTTGGTGCAGTTGTAAATGGGATCGATTCCTTGATTTCTCTTTCTGTTTCATTATTGGTGTATAGGAATGAAGCCGATTTCTATGCATTGATTTTATATCCTGCGACTTTGCTGAATTCATGGATCAGTTCTAGCCATTTTTTGGTGGAATCTTTTGGGTTTTCCATATAGAGTATCATGTCTTCTGTGAAGAGTAAAAGTTTGACCTCCTCCTTGCTGATTTGGATGCATTTTGTTTCTTTGTGTTGTCTGCTTGCTGAGGCTAAGATTTCCAATACTTTGTTAAATAGTAATTGTGAGATCGCACATCCTTGTCTTGTTCCTGACTGTAGGGGAAAGGCTCTCAATTTTTCTCCATTGAGGATGATATTAGCTGTAGGCCTTTCATATATGGCCTCATGATGTTGATGTATGTTCTATCTATCCCTACTTTGTTGAGGGTTTTTTTTTTTATCAAGAAAGGATGCTGTATTTTGTCAAATGCTTTCTCTGCATCTGTTGAAAGGATCATATGGTTCTTGTCTTTTATTGATGTGATGAATCACATTGATTGTTTTATGGATATTGAACCAGCCCTGCATCCCAGGTATAAATCTCACTTGGTCGTGGTGAATATTTTTTTAAATTTATTGTTGGATCTGGTTGGCTAATACCTTGTTGAGGATTTTTGCGTCCATGTTCATCAGGGAAATTGGTCTATAGTTCTCCTTTTTAGTGGGGTCTCTGGTTTTGGAATCGAGGTAATGCTGGCTTCATAGAAAGAGTTTGGAAGTTTTCCTTCCATTTCAAGTTTTTTGGAACAGCTTCAAGAGAATAGGTGTAACTCTTCCTTAAATGTTGTTAGAATTCCCCTGGAAAGCTGTCTGGCCCTGGACTCTTGTTTTTTGGCAGATTTTTGATTAATAATTCAATTTCCTTACTGGTTATGGGTGTGTTCAAATTTTCTATTTCTTCCTGTTTCAGTTTTGTTTGTTTATATGTTTCTAGGAATTTGTCCATTTTTTCCAGATTGCCCATTTTATTGGCATGTAATTGCTCATAATACTCTCTTATTATTGTTTGTATTTCTGCTGTGTTGGTTGTGATCTCTCCTCTTTCATTCTTGATTTTATTTATTTGGGTCCTTTACTTTTTGTTTTTGATCAAACTGGCTAGTGGTTTATCAATTTTGCTAATTCTTTCAAAGAACTAGCTTCTGGTCTCACTGATTTGTTTTTTTTTTTTGTTTTTGTTTTTGTTTTTTTTTTGTTTTTTTTTGGTTTCGTTAGCATTGATTTCTGCTCTAATCTTCATTATTTCCTGTCTTCTGATGGGTTTGGGTTTTACTTGTTGTTCTTTTTCCAGATCTTTAAGGTGTAAAGTTAGGTTGTGTATCTGAGACCTTTCTTCCTTCTTTAGGAAGGCCTGAGTTGTTATATACTTTCCTGTTATGACTGCCTTTGCTGCATCCCAGAGTTTTTGGGCTGTGGTGTTGTCATTTTCATTGGCTTCCATATACTTTTTAATTTCCTCTTTAATTTCTTGATTATCCCATTCATTCTTTAGTAGGATGTTCTTCAGTCTCCAAGTATTTGTTATCTTTGAAAAGATATTCTTGTTAAAAACTCCTTAGTAATTCTCCTACCCATTTCTTACCATGAAAGCACCTATTGCCATCATGGTTTTTTTTTTTCCAATTTGCCTCTCTACCATTGCCTATAATCACACAAAACTACTTGCCTTTCTTAAATCTGCATTTTGCTTTTTCTCTTCTTTTTTTTTTTTTTTTTTTTTTTTTTAATTCAACGGGGTTTAGCTCCTGTGTTAATCATTTCTGGAACTCTCTCCAATATCCATGTCAGGCAGGTAGGCAATGAGTATTCCTTTTGTCCTCCAACAGACTAGAGTTAACCAAGAATTTTAATACTTAGTTCACTTTAGGCTTCCCATTGGCTGTGAGCCTCTTCAGACCAGGAACTACAGTGTTTATGCCCACTGCCTGATGTATAGTAGCTGCTCAGTATTTGTTAAAGTCAGAGATCCATTTATTCTTCCAACCAGCAACATACATTCATGGCATAGATAATGATAAGGAATTGGAAATTCAAAGACGTGAAAAAAGTTGGCATCCCTTTGGGATGCACATCTTGCTGTATAGCCATCTGAAATACAAGTCGAAAGTTAACATTTTGAGGAAAATGAATAAGGCTATATTCTCTAAGCTGTTATCGTTTGCCTGAAATGATTCATCCTTTCCTTGCCCTCTTTCTATATTTTGCAGTTACCTCTGCTAGGGCTACTTTCTTAGGGCCTCCCCAACAGGTGTAGCCATCTGGAACTATTACTCACTTCAGCCCCAGAGCTACATATGCTAAGTATGCAGCATGAATGGCCATGTAAAAAGCTAGTCCATTCAAGTATTCATTCAGTAAATATATATGGAGTCAGCACTGTCCTAAATATTGGGGATACAGAAATGAGCAGGACAGAAAAATCCCTGCCCTAAGGGGCCTACTATAAGTGGAGAAGACAAATGATAAAATATAAGCAAATAATATGATTTCAGGTGGTTGTAACAAAGAAAATAAAAAGGATAATATAATAGAGATTAAAAATGAGGAAGTGAGTTCAAATAAGGTGGCCTGAGAAGACCTCTTGGGTAGATGAGATTTGAGAGTGAGAAAGCCATGCCAAAATCTTCGGTAAAAGGAACAAATATAAAAGCTTCAAAGTGAAATGAACTTGATACTAAGATATATACCGTGGCTGAAGTTTTGCAATAAAGGTAAGTTCTGAGGGGTTTGCAAGAGCCAATTCTTGGAGGTCATGTTGGGGAATTCTAATCTTATACTCAATGTAATGAGAAGCTATTGGAGGGTTTTAGGCAGGAGAATAGCATGGAATGACAAAAAGATTTTCCTGGCTGCTGTGTGGACAGTGGACTGCAGAAAGGGGCAAGAACAAAATTAGGATAACAAATTAGGAGTTTCTTACTGTTGTCCAGGTGAGATGATTCCACAGACATGGTGGTAGCAATGCAGGATATAAAAAACAGAAATAAATCTTAGGGATTTTCAAACACATGAAAATAGAACAGTATAATGAATTATTATCTATGTATTAATCAGCTGCAGTTACCAACTTTCTTCTATTTTTGTATCCATTCTCACTTTTTATTTTCTGGGATATTTTAAAAGCAAATCCTGTTATGTCACATCACATTACCAGAAAATACTTTAGCATTTGTCTTGAAAAGATAGGGCCTAAAATATATTTAACCATGATACACTCTTAATATAATCTAATATCCAAAGGTTGGAAACCAATTTGACAATAAATTTCATATTAAAAAAAAAAAACACAAAGGTTGAAGTGTATTTTGAGGGTAGAGCCAGTAAGAGTGCTGCCATTTTGGGTGTGTGTGAAGAGAGAAATCAGAAGTCCATGGTTCTTGGCTGAGGTTCCAGGATGAGGAAGACTGGGAAGGAACATGCTATTGTGATAGTGTTTTGTTTTGTTTTTTGACTGGACTGGGAGTCTAGAATCCTATTGAGATTTTAGTCATTCTGAAGAGGTATAGAATGGGTAGTTGAAACTTAGTGGAGAGGTCTGAAAATCTATGTGAAAGTCATCTGGCCACTTAGGGTGAGAGTCCAGACACTAGATAGTAAAGGGAGAAGTTCTGGGATGCTTTAAGAATTGAAAATGTAATAAGGGTGGAAAAGGCTGGGTAAAGATTTGAGAAAAAATGTGTGAAGAAGTAAGAGCACAATCAAGGAAATGTGGTGCTCTGGATTTAAAACAAATAAAGTGTTTGAAGCTGGAGGGTGTAGCTAATGCTGAGTAAAGTAAGGCTGAGAACTGATTCTTGGATTTAGCAGTATGAAGAGAGGCTGAAGTTGGAGGGATGGAGACAGAATCCTAATTGGAGAAAGCATGGGCAGTCACAAAGTGGAGGTATTGAATATAGATTGCTCTTTTGAAGACTTGAAGTAAAAATCAGATTGTACCATCCTTATAAGGAGATACTTCATAATAATAAAAAAGTAGTCACAGTACTTTATATATAATTTTATAGTTTACAAAATGCTTTCATAAATGTGTCTTACATGACATTCATAGATATCTTGATAGGTGTTGAAATGTCAGATGAGTTTATCCTATTTTAAAGACCTTAGTCTTAGGAATAAGAGGCATTCTGAGGGTTGGCTGAACTAATTAATGTAGATCATAGTGGGGAATTGGAATTTGGGTCAACCTCTTGGCCAAGTCACATGGCTGATGCGTGGGGAACTTGGACCCAAGTCCATGTCTTCTGATTCTTTTTTTTTCAATATATGAAATTTATTGTCAAATTGGTTTCCATACAACACGCAGTGCTCATCCCAAAAGGTGCCCTCCTCAATACCCATCACCCACCCTCCCCTCCCTCCCACCCCCCATCAACCCTCAGTTTGTTCTCAGTTTTTAAGAGTCTCTTATGCTTTGGCTCTCTCCCACTCTAACCTCTTTTTTTTTTTTTTCCTTCCCCTCCCCCATGGGTTTCTGTTAAGTTTCTCAGAATCCATATAAGAGTGAAAGCATATGGTATCTGTCTTTCTCTGTATGGCTTATTTCACTTAGCATAACACTCTCCAGTTCCATCCATGTTGCTACAAAGGGCCATATTTCATTCTTTCTCATTGCCATGTAGTGCTCCATTGTGTATATAAACCACAATTTCTTTATCCATTCATCAGTTGATGGACATTTAGGCTCTTTCCATAATTTGGCGATTGTTGAGAGTGCTGCTATAAACATCGGGGTACAAGTGCCCTTATGCATCAGTACTCCTGTATCCCTTGGGTAAATTCCTAGCAGTGCTATTGCTGGGTCATAGGGTAGGTCTATTTTTAATTTTTTGAGGAACCTCCACACTGTTTTCCAGAGTGGCTGCACCAGTTTGCATTCCCACCAACAGTGCAAGAGGGTTCCCATTTCTCCACATCCTCTCCAGCACCTATAGTCTCCTGATTTGTTCATTTTGGCCACTCTGACTGGCGTGAGGTGATATCTGAGTGTGGTTTTGATTTGTATTTCCCTGATGAGGAGCGACGTTGAGCATCTTTTCATGTGCCTGTTGGCCATCTGGTTGTCTTCTTTAGAGAAGTGTCTATTCATGTTTTCTGCCCATTTCTTCACTGGGTTGTTTTTCGGGTGTGGATTTTGGTGAGCTCTCTATAGATTTTGGATACTAGCCCTTTGTCCGATATGTCATTTGCAAATATCTTTTCCCATTCCGTTGGTTGCCTTTTAGTTTTGTTGGTTGTTTCCTTTGCTGTGCAGAAGCTTTTTATCTTCATGAGGTCCCAAGAGTTCCTTTTTGCTTTTAATTCCCTTGCCTTTGGGGATGTGTCCAGTAAGAAATTGCTACGGCTGAGGTCAGAGAGGTCTTTTCCTGCTTTCTTCTCTAGGGTTTTGTTGGTTTCCTGTCTCACATTCAGGTCCTTTATCCACTTTGAGTTTATTTTTGTGAATGGTGTGATAAAGTGGTCTAGTTTCAACCTTCTGCATGTTGCTGTCCAGTTCTCCCAGCACCATTTGTTAAAGAGACTGTCTTTTTTCCATTGGATGTTCTTTCCTGCTTTGTCAAAGATGAGTTGGCCATACGTTTGTGGGTCTAGTTCTGGGGTTTCTATTCTATTCCATTGGTCTAGGTGTCTGTTTTTGTGCCAATACAATGCTGTCTTGATGATGACAGCTTTGTAGTAGAGGCTAAAGTCTGGGATTGTGATGCCTCCTGCTTTGGTCTTCTTCTTCAAAATTACTTTGGCTATTTGGGGCCTTTTGTGGTTCCATATGAATTTTAGGATTGCTTGTTCTAGTTTCGAGAAGAATGCTGGTGCAATTTTGATTGGGATTGCATTGAATGTGTAGATAGCTTTGGGTAGTATTGACATTTTGACAATATTTATTCTTCCAATCCATGAGCACGGAATGTTTTTCCATTTCTTTATATCTTCTTCAATTTCCTTCATAAGCTTTCTATAATTTTAAGCATACAGATCTTTTATATCTTTGGTTAGATTTATTCCTAGGTATTTTATGCTTCTTGGTGCAATTGTGAATGGGATCAGTTCTCCATGTTTTTTGATTCTAATGACACAGACTTTCTACTGTGTTACATTGTTCCTTTCATAAATAGGAGGTCATGATCCTCCCTTTTAAGAATGTCATCTTCAAAGGATAGGGTCTTTACTGTAAAATGCCCAAGTGTTTGTTTAAACAATTCATTAGGATTTGTTATTCATGAATTTGAAACATTACCTTGAATTTGTCTCTCTTCCTAATGGTCTGGGGTACAAAACTGATGACCTAATGAAAAGAAGTATTCTAGTACTTGGGAGCAATAAAATTTATCCTGATCTTGACAGGAATATGAATGACATAATGGTTGAATCCTCAAAAAGTAGAGATATTTTACTCATGACCATGAGTAAATCCCGACTGAAATCTGTTGGCATGATGTTAAGTCATGAAAAGTCAAGTCTAGAGGGACTAGAATAATACAGTCCAGGCATATAGTTTTCTGATGAGCTCACTATATAAGGGGACAAATCTGGGAATATCTTGAGGAATGAAAGTTGATATATACTTTATTAGACAATTTCTCTGGTCTGTCAGTTTTCTTGCTGGGCTTTGATGACAGCTGTATGGCAAACAGTCTACTACTGAGATCATTGTTCTGGAGTACAGGTATTCTTCATTCCTGACTAAAACAATATCCACATGCTCCAGGTATCAGAAGGTAAAGATAATTTAACTAGTGTTATTTAAGGGCTAGAGTTATATTTCCCACTAGTCTGTAGATTCCTTGATAACCATGGTTTGTATCTAGTTCCACTTGTAGGTCTGACACTCAGCCCCTGACTCAGAGTATTCATTTTGCAGATATGGGGCAGTTTTGAATTCATTAATGAAGGGAGATGATACTTCACATGCTACTGAATGGTGATCTAATTAAGAATTTTACCTACATCCATCCTATTGCTGAGAAACTCAAAATGATAAACATTACTAACTACTTAAAAACTTTCTTAAAAAGTGTGTAGGACTTACTGTGACTATAATTCTAGTAAGTAAATAAACTCATGATCTTCCACTAATATCCATAGTAGTGCTTTGTGCCACAAAATCAGGATTACTATTTCCAGAAATACTAGGTTCTCTGACAAGAGCAAATAAAATCACACTAGAGACACCACTGCTTTATCCTCATTGGTATGCCATGTGTTATTACTTGGCATGTTAACCAGCTAATATTTCTTTTCTGGCTTAATAGACATTTAGTTCTTTCTTAAACTTTCTCTATATAGGAAAATTGATTAAGAATAGCAGTGAGGGGGGCACTTGAGTGACTTAGTTGGTTGAACATCTGACTCTTGGTTTCAGCTCAGGTCACGATCTCATGTTAGTGAGTTTGAGCCCTGTGTCAGGCTCCATGCTGACAGTGCAGAGCCTTCTTGGGTTTCTCTCGCTCTTTCTCTGTGCTTACACACACTCACTCTAAAATAAACAAACTTTAAAAAAATAGCAACGTGAGGGGTGCCTGGGTGGCTCAGTCAGTTAAGTGTCTGACTCTTGATCTCGGCTCAGGTCCTGATCTCATGGTTCGTGAGACTGAGTTCCACATCGGGCTCTGTGCTTACAGCACAGAGCTTGCTTGGGATTCTCTCTTTCCCCCCTCTCTGCCCCTCCTTTGCTCACGTGCATGCTCTCTTTCTCTCTAAATAAACATTAAAGTTTTTTTTTTTTTTTTTTTAATAATAGCAATGGAAAGCATAATAAAGGCTTTTAATCCTGGAACCAAGATATTCAGGCGTCATTCTCCTCCATTGGGAACTGTCTTTTTTTGGGGTGTTTTCAAAAAGAGTTGCTGTTATTCACTACTGATCTGGGTCAGAGCATATTCTCTGATTTCTCAAAATAAGGTGTGGCAATTTAGATGAAGAGAATGGTTGATCTACTCAGACTAAGGTAATAGCTTGTTTTTTTTTTTTTTCCACCAAAATGTGTTCTTCATATGAGGAATATTTTAGGAATGGTGATTTTTTTTTTCCTATAGACACTCTAAGATATTTGGGTAGTAAGTGGTTATCAGTACAGTATTTTTTAATAGCAAACTACTAGAAATTTATCTTTCAACTTCATTTACTAATCATGGCAGTGAATTGGGCAACCCAAAGTTTTACAGACTTTTCCTCCAAAAGTTATAAGATGGAGTAGGGAGCACAAAGACTCATGGCAGTTGCTCATATTGACTTTACAGAATTGAAATTGGAATTGTTAGAAATTGAAATAGTTTAGAATGGAAAAGTAATCTAATTGCAAGAGCATGTCAATAGTAAAATTGGGAAGTGGGCTCTCAGTTTGTAGGGGTTGCTCTGCTGTGCCACCCATAGCCCCCTTCCAGACTGCAGAGCACATTTCCCCAGCTATCAGGAGTGCTGCATACATACAAGTCTCAACTGTCAGGCCCCTCTGGGAATTCCCATTGGCTGAGGAGAACTGTTTTGTTCAAGGTCACCCCTTCTTGCTGAAGTCACATTTCATCCATTGAGTGAACAATGCCAAGGTATAATCTGGCCCCCTTGATCCAGCTCTGAAGCTCCAGAGCTCCCCATGGAGTTGGCTAAACCTTTGTTGTGACTGTATCAATAGTCCAACTCCTCCCTCTGCCCAACTGTCTCCCTCACTCTCTCCCAGGTGTCAGTGCCAAGAGAACTTGCCTATAAACTTCTTGCACACAGATCTCCTTCTGAAGCTGCTGCCCAGAAATCAGACTAGACCTAAACAGCTCTGTTTTCTCCATGGCCAATCTAAGGCATTTCCTTCAGCATTCATATGTGAGAGAAGATTGTAATCATCTTCCTTGAAACAGTTTTCTTCTGACTTTCTTGTGGTCTCATCATCTCTTAGGCATCTGTTAATAGAATCCTACTAAGAATTTACAGAAGACAGGATCTTAGGAAGCTGATTCAGGACAAGTTTCAGTTTAGGGAAATGATCAAAGAGAATACACTTTCTGTACAACTCTCAGTAGGCTTATTGTTCAGGTGAAACTTAGTGAATTGATTATTTTCTTTTGAGAATAGGAAGGCTAAATTGTGTGTCTGTTTCTGCATCCACATAATGCACAATAGAAGCTGCAAAGATTTATATAAATTAGGCAGGACATCTATAAAATTGATTACTTTTTCTCAGCAAATCACTGAACTGATTTATCCATGCTGAAGGACTATATCTTTTATCATCTCTCCTTCCTCCCACCCTTCCCCCTGGGCAAATTGGTATGCAAGCCTCTTCAGCAGCTGATCTCAGACCTCCTTGTGTGGCTCTGCCTCAGCATAAGCACTGTGTGAATAAGAGGAAAAGAAGGGAAACATCTGCATTTTTCAAAATAAAAAGATTCCAAAGATACAAATATTAGGCTCCTTCTCAATGTAATGAGATCCTGTTCACCAGTCTGTTATAGGATCAGGGCCAAGCTTTATGTCTTACTCTCCTGTGGCTCTGACAGCAGTGTGAGCAGGGGAGGAGCAGAGAGAGGGAGGGAGACACAGAATCTGAAGCAGGCTCCAGGCCATGAGCTGTCAGCACAGAGTCTGACGCAGGGCTCGAACCCATGAACCATGAGATCATGACCTGAGCCTAAGTCGGACACTCAACCGACTAAGCCACCCAGGCACCCCTGTACTATTGTTCTTGATCAACTCTCTTCTGCTCTTTAGGGTCCATCCTCTTTCTAAATAGGCAAGATGTAGTAATCATTGAAAATGAGGTAAAAAAGAATAATAAATATAGATATATTAGGAACATGGGTTTTGTAGTTAGATAGACTCGGGTTCCAGTCCTGGCTCTGCCACTTACATGTGGCCTTGGAAGAGTTTTCTTATAATTTTTTCCTCCCCAATTGACCTTTAAAATACCAATCTATGTAATGCCAAAAATTCAAATTGTACACAAAAGTATACCATAAAGTGAAGTCTCCCTTCATTCCAATTTTCCTCTTCATTTTCTTTCTCTAGTGGCAATCACTGAATGATTTCTTGCATTTCTTTTAAGAAATTTTCCATGTATTTAAGAATAGAGGTTATGTAGGTACATCCTTGCTTCGAACCAGTTAGAATCTTACCATGCATATGTAGTGTCCTGAACGTGCTTATTTTAATTTTTTAATTTTTAATTTTTTAATTTTTTTTTTCAACGTTTATTTATTTTTGGGACAGAGAGAGACAGAGCATGAACGGGGGAGGGGCAGAGAGAGAGGGAGACACAGAATCGGAAACAGGCTCCAGGCTCTGAGCCATCAGCCCAGAGCCTGACGCGGGGCTCGAACTCCCGGACCGCGAGATTGTGACCTGGCTGAAGTCGGACGCTTAACCGACTGCGCCACCCAGGCGCCCCTTGAACGTGCTTATTTTTAACCTAATAATGTAACTTAGAGGATATTTTATATTACACATGCAACCTGTCTTCTCAGTGGCTGAATTGTATTCCTTCCATTGAGTAGATGGGACATAATTAAGTACATGTACCGTGGCACATCTGTCTAATCCTTATTGATGGGCATTGATAGTTTATAACATAATACTGCAGTAAACATCATTGTACATCCATCTTTGAACACCTGTATGATCAGTTGCTTAAAGTGAAATGCCTACTTCTAAGTGTGTGGGCATTACAATTTTTGATGTTACAAAATAAGGCAAATGTCTCTATTTCTCTGAACCTTAGTTTTGTATTCTATAAAATGGGAGTAGCAATAGTACCTATCTCATAGGGTTGTTGTCAGTATTAAATGAGGGAAGAAGATACACAAGTAGTGTTTCCAGATGTAACACATTAAAATACAGGATGTCCAGTTAAATTTGAAGTTCAGATAAACAATGATAATATTTTAGTATACATATGTTCCAAATATTGTAGGAGGTATACTTATATGAAAAAGTTACTTGTTTATCTGAAATTCAAATTTAGTTGGGTGTCATTTATTTTTATTTGGAAACCTTGTATATGAAGGCATCAGCACAGTCCTTGGAATACAGTAAGCACTAAATAAATACTGGTTGCTATAATTCTAACTAGACATTTAGGGAAATGCTATCATTCAGCAAATGTTGTATTTTTTAAATGTTTATTTGTCTTGAGAAGAGAGAGAAAATTATGTCAGGGGCCCATGTCCACAAGCTATTTTGGGATCAGCTGTTTTTATACACAGTGGTATATACTATTGCTCTTGATTAAATCCTTTCAGCTCTTGAGGGTCCATCCTCTTTCTAAATAGGCAAGATGTAGTAATCATTGAAAATGAAGTAAAAAAGAATAATAAATATAGATATATTAGGAACATGGGCTTTGTAGTTAGATAGACTCAGTTTCCAGTCCTGGTTGGATTGTGCATGTGCGCATGTGTGCATGAGTGGGGGAAGGGCAGAGAGAGGGGCAGAGAGAGAATCCTAAGCAGGGTCTTTACTGTCAGTGCAGAGACCCAAGCAGGGCTCAATCTTACCAACTGTGAGATCATGACTTGAGTTGAAATCAAAAGTTGAACTGACTCAGCCCCCCAGGTATCTCACTCAACAAATATTTCTTGAGTTCCTGCTGTGAGTTAGGCATTATGCTGGGTCCTGGGGATACACTGGTGAATAAAACAAGGTCTGTGTGGGTAGAAGAATGTTTTTGTGTGTTACAGGTCTGATGTGGGCTTGAGGTTAAAGAAGGAACCAAAATCATTGATGTGGATTGACTGGTTAATTAGGGGAGGTCAATTATATTGACCTTCTTAATTATCTTATCTCTCTGGTACCCCAACATGTCTTCTGTAGCTTTGAGGAAATTCTCTTTTCGGGCTCTAATGGGCAACCAGAAATATTAAAGTATGGAAAAGATGACAGGAACATTGAGGAGCCTGTTGAAGATCTCCTTATGTCCCTTAAGCTTCAGCAGTGAGCTTAAGATATTTTGCTCAAAGCAAATGCTTGATTTCTAGCCTCTAGAGCCGATAGTTCAACAACAGGGAACATGGTAGGTACTGTCTCACTGTTGGAATTGTGTTTTCTCAAGAAGTTTCTCAGCATAGCCTAGCTAGTAGCTCTGTATGTCACATTAGGAGGAAGAAGATTCAGAACCGTTTATTAGTTACTAAATACAGTTGCTATCTCACTATCTTTTCTCAGAGCTCAGATTATCTGATGTTCTGAAAATAGGTATATAGTTAGTGGGTGTATTTAAAAAAAATTCCTTCCTCAAAGTAATTCTAGTTGCCATTCAGTGGCAGTTTAACTTCATATGTTTTATGGTGACTTTGGAATTGAAATTTTATGAATTTTTTTCTTTAATTTTGGCTTATATTTAGCAATCAGCTTGTGAGTTTACTAAGGTAAAGTCTATACCATTACCACATCTATTTTACAAAAGCCTGATTCAAAGATGCATTAATTAGATTATGTCATTTCAAAATGTGAGAAATTATGTAATGATATGGAAAATGGAAGCTTATTTAAAAATCTTGGAATCTCTGGATTCAGTGCAATTAAATGAATTAACTTGCTCTCAGAATATTCATATATTTTAATTCCTTTATGAGAGCAGAAGGGCTTTCCCTGACAAAGGTAATGGCCAAGTCTGTGGACCCAGATATCTTCCTTGCAGCCCATGAGGCCATCCTGTGTCCCCCTCACAGAGCTGTGATGCAAGCTTGCTCCAAACACGAGCCCCAAGAACAGCTGCACCACACATGGAGAGTCAGGGGAGTGTCTGTTTTCATTGTTTCAGGATGATGACGAAATGCAATCACTATACAAGCTAACATCTTAGAAGAAGTTTAGAAATATTTTGAAGATGAGCTTTAAATTAAATCTTCCGGTCTGCCCCTCTGGTCTTGTTGGTATGTCTTTGATGTGTCATCAGTGGTGGTTGTAGTAGGTAGGACAAGAAAAATGGTGGGATTTAACATATAGATAATTTAAATTTATTTCCAGGTCTTTATCAGTTTATACTTGGTCAGTAAGTTTGGATACTGTAAGTTTCAGTAAGTTTGGATAGCTAAGACCCCGAGTGCTCACTGAAACATATCTCTGATATCCTAGTTAATTGTAGTTATAATTATCTGCCAAGATAGAATAGGAAATAATATTAAAAATAATATTAAACCCCTCCCTCCTTGATTGTACTATACACTTACCAGATTTTTCGACATATACATTCAAATAAAGGGTTTAACCAAGATACCACACATAGCCTGTTGTTTAATATCCCATGCCCTTTTCTCACAAAACTCTAATTGGATCTGTAGAGTATTACTTCTCCTCCCTAAAATAATCCATTTTCTTCTTCTTCCTTTTATTCTTCACTTACTTTCTGTTAACTGTTTTAAGTCATAAGATGACTTTCTGTCATAAGCTCACTTGGTAAGGATTATGCTGTCTTCTTGGCAGGGTGCTGTCCACAAATCTGACACATAGGTCTGTGTGTCTGTTGTTGGGATTATTCATGAAATAAGCACCGGACACTGCTTGCTGTTTCTTGCCAGGTTGCTAATTAGTCTGGGATTTTCTTTCAAGGAAATTTCCCCCATGATTATGTACCTTGCCAACAATATTTTGCTTCAAGTTCAGAAAAATTTTGTGCCAACCTGCATTTTTGCCTGGTGAAGGTTTTCTATAGCCCATGGCCTGCAGAAATGATACTGTGTCCTGTGGAATTTGCACATATACATACCAGAAAGTTTTTAAGGTCTCAAATACTGTTAAATATAGACTTTGGAAGCAAAATATTTGGAATGCTCCTTTTTAGGGGGGAACTTTCCATTGGGGTAAGTAGAGAAAGGTAGGTGGTCAAGGTAGAGCAGGTGTTGGAAGTTATCTGGGATAACAAAGGGGACTTCTGGGAAGAGGAGCTCAGAGAGACTGATAGATATATGTTTTGGGCACAGGGCACACAGGTGGCAAGAGAGAAAAAGAGGACTTGGGTGAGATAAAGGATCCTGGGTTCATATGTGGTGTTCAGGTTTTTTCTGCTTTCTTTGCCTGTCAGGTGACATTGGTAGATTAATAGTCAGATCTTAGCAAGATATTAGTAAATACTTAATCTGAGTGTTTTTCTACTTTTGGAACTATTTAGTATGTGAGAAAGTAGAGGTTAAAATATAGGTAGGGGTGCAGGTAGGTGTGAGGGGGGAAAGGCATGAGCACCTGGCATGAGGGAAGATATTTTGCTCTGGTTTATCTTTCTCCATATGGTTTTGATAAAGTTTCATGTTTATCATATCAGTGATTCTTTGCATACTCTGGGGTTCTGCAAATTTGTTTTTTAACTTATTAATAAAAAATTTTTAACATTTACTTTTGAGAGAGGCAGAGCATGAGCGGGGGGGGGAGAGAGAGAGAGAGAGAGAGAGAGAGAGAGAGAGAGAGAGAGAGAGAGATACAGATACACAGAATCCGAAGCAGGCTCCAGGTTCTGAGCTGTTTATTAGCACAGAGCTGGACGTGGGCCTCGAACTCATGAACTATGAAACCATGACCTGAGCTGAAGTTGGACGTTCAACCAACTGAGCCACTCAGGTGCCCCTTAATAAAAAAAATTTTGAATGTTTATTCATTTTTCAGAGACAGAGTGAAGTGTGGGGTTGGGACAGAGAGAGAGGAAGACACAGAATCTGAAGCAGGCTCCAGGCTCTGAGCTGTCAGCACACAGCCTGATGTGGGGCTCGAACTCACAAACACTGAGATCATGGCCTGAGACAAAGTCAGATGCTCCATCAACTGAGCCACCCAGGTGCCTCTGCAAATTTTTTTCTTAGAGAGATTTTGTTCTAGTATTTTTCCAAGTGTTGCAGTTAATTCAATTCCCATAGATACCACCACACTTATAATAATTTCTTTCTAATTGCTTTAGTTCTATAGAGAGAACTAAATAAATGTAAGATACTATAATATTTAATACCTAAATATAAGATACTTCTATAAATATAAGAACTAAATGTAATAAGATACTGAACTTGAGAAAAGCAAGTTAGAATTAAAAAAAAAACAAAAAACCAAAACTCAGATTTTGGTTTGTTCTCCCAAATAGTGGCTTTTGCTATCTATCTGTTCATACTTAACTATCAAAGGTGCATTTTGAAATGTGTAAGATATCCTATAGAGCTCCCTTTTTACTTTGGTTGATTATCTATTTGGGTGGAAGAGTTAGGGTACAGTCCTTCCTAGAGCTTTAGTAGATAGGACGGAGGAATAAGAGTTTGGAAATGAAACTTCATATCATCTGAACTTCCCCTCAAAGCAGATGCACTTTCAATAGACACTTCAGGGCAATTCAGTAGCAGTGCATTTTCCATAAATAAGGACGTGGTCTCCATCTCAGTCCATTCACATAAGCTTTTATCTGAGATACTGTCCCCTGAGAAATGCCACTCATGCTCCAAAGGAGGTAGTATCCAGGAGAAATAAATCAGCACATAATCCATACCTGTAAAAATAAATAAAATGAGATTTAGAAGGACTTCGTGTGTTCTCCATTGTTATTGAAGTAGATAAAGTGCAGAAAAGTATGGTATTGGAAAAACGATTGAATTCTGGCTAGAGATGAAAATGCTCCAATTGAAAACTTTCCAGAACAACATGTACTTGGATCCGTATTAAAGAAAAATTCTTTGAGTGTTTAAGCCAAATGACCCAGCAGGGTTGATAGTGTGAGGCATATTTCACAGTTGTATAAATATTTAAAACTGTTTTCCAGCCTATAAAACAAGTAAATTAGGTTGTTTTTTAAAATACCACACAATGAAATTAACCTGCCCACCTTAACTTGTTGGGGAACCTGCCCTTCTCATCCCAGCCTTCTCTCTTAAAAGGGGATTGCTGGGAAAGAAGTGTGGAGAAGGCTTTCAACTTGGAAAACAAAGCTGGTTTATGTTTCAGAGAATTTCAGATGGAGTGATTAGCATCATGGTATACTGCCACAGGTGTTCTGTTTCCAGATGGCCTGTCTTCCTAATGTGTCACAAGGGGCCAAACCAACTAGATTCAATAGCTTTTTATCATAAGTCCTTTTGAACGTGGTGAAGGGTAGACTAGGGGCTCCATTATATACATAAGCCTGAAAGAAAGCAGTGCAGCCTCTTGGCTAGGTGGTTCTCAATTCCGAGCTATTGCTCCTGGCTATGAAAGTGCCACCAAGCCTGTTCTTCAGCCACAGGCTTATGGATGATGGGTAGGTGTTCTTTCTCATTCAGTCTCACAAGGCTGCTTTGATCCCCCATTGTTGTTCATGCCCTTTCCAAAATTTTTATTCTTTTCCTCCTACTTGCATTGTAGCTATTGCCTTGGACCACTTTCTTTTGCCTCCAGTTAAACAGAATTCTGAGACAATGGCAGTGATGTTTTATTTCTATATTTATTAATGTAGAGTCTGAGAAGAATGCTAATGACTAAATTTATTGCTACCCGCTCTTCACCCCTGCCCCCAGCCCAACCAGCCGATGTTTTGGCCAAGGAAATGCAAGCAAGAGTTAATAGCTCATATACAAAGCTGGCACCATGGGGTGGTGACACCATGGAGCACACAGCCAAGGGTTAGGCATCTTGGGTTTAATCCTAGGGATACCCCCAACTCAATGGGTATCCTTGAGCAAATCACTTGACCTCTCTGGGCTTTAGTTCCCACATCACTCAGGTAGAAGACTTAGTTATATAAGGTCCTTTGAATTTTGCATTGTAGAAAAGTCTTCTGTTATATGATGTTTCATTGTAAATTCATTTCCTTGATTCTTCTTTGTTAATTAAAAAATTTATTTTGTTTTTGTTCTTAGACTGCAGAATGAAAAATGGATGAATGTCAAAGTGGGAGACATCGTTAAATTAGAAAATAACCAGTTTGTTGCTGTGAGTATTTAGTACAATTTAAAGAATTTATCTCAGGTTAAAATAGCATATATACTGAAGTATTTACATTTGAAAATTTGGTAAATCTGTACTAATTAATAATAATAAAAGAATACCAGAATGTATTACTAAAAAGTCTCAATTATAAAATGTTGAAAAAGACATATTAATTAATTACTTTGATAGCCTGAGTGATTATCTCTTTGTCTATTTCCTTTGTGATCTTTTTTCTTTTTTTGAGAGAGAGAGAGAGGAGGGGAGTGGCAGAGGGAGAGGGTAAGGGAGAGAGGGAATCTTAAGCAGGCTCTATGCCCAACATGGAGCCCAACACAGGGCTTGATCCTAGGAACTCTGAGATCATGACCTGAGCCAAAATCGAGTCATATGCTTAACCAACTGAGCCACCCAGACACCCTCCTTTGTGATATTTTAAATCAATAGACATAGAAGATTTTAAATGAAGCTATCATTTCATATAAAAGATTTTAAAATGCTCCAGTACTTTAAGAAGTTTTTTCTCACATATTTTGAATACTATCCCTTAATAATAGGATTATTACTGTTAATTTGCAGTATAGTTGAAGAAGATAACCAGAGGACAAAAAAATGTATGCTTCTTCCTGAATAATCACAATAAAAAATTTCTATTGGTCTGAACTAATAAAATGCTATTTATGACATTTTGCTTTGCCTATCAAATGTACTATAATTTATATTCTCAAGCTTCCTATGTTACAATTTCCTTGATAAAATTCAAGGGGTCACTTCAATGACTAAAATATATGTGATTAACTGTAGCTCACATTAAATGAAGGGCAAGAAAACTAATCAGATGAGAGATTGAAAGTTCAAGTTATTGTAGTCTTTATGTCAAATACATATTAGTTATGAAAATTTGTGTTCAGTACAGTTTTATGTATCAAGTTGTGTCTTTCATTAAATCTGAGGCATTTTCCCATAGGAAAAAGGAGTGACCCCAAGATCTCTTTATAAGAATAACTCAGTTGTGGGGCACTTGGGTGGCTCAGTTGGTTGAACATCAAACTCCAGTGCAGGTCATGATCTCGCCTTTCCTGAGTTTGAGCCCTACATCAGGCTGTCTGCTGTCAGCGCAGAGCCCCTTAGAATCCTCTGTCCCTCTCTCTCTCTGCCACTCCCTTTCTCACCCCCCCCCAAAAAAATAAATGTTAAAAAAAAATAAGAATAACTCAGTTGAGACTCCTAAAGATTCACTTTCAGAAATAGTCTTCTTTCATTAATGCACTGTCTGTGTATACTGATCCTCTGGAACAGCCTATGTTAAGAAGACTACTCAGTGGTCAGACCATTTACAAAAGAGCTCACCCGCTAAATGGAGAAGTGTTTATGTCCCTGACAACATCGATTCTTTGGAAAATAGCCAAGAACCAAAAATAAGTACAAAGGGGTTGGCACAGCCAAAAGAGAGGTTTCAAAGTCCACATACTGTGGCCTAGACTCCTTATACGTAGGACGGTATGCCAGGTTCTCACAGTTTACAATTGACACTTGATCAACATGGGTTTGAACTGCGTGGGTCACCCCCCTGTCCCTGCCCTTACTGGTAGGTTTTTTCTGTGTGTGTGTGTGTGTGTGTGTGTGTGTGTGTATACACACACACACACACACACACACACACACACACACACATATATGCACTATATTTATATTTTTCCCTATATATATACACTATACAGTACTACAAATGTATTTTCTCCTCATGATTTTCTTAGCATTTTCTTTTCTCTAGCTTACTTTATAGTAAGCATATAGTGTATAATATAACTACCAAAAAATGTATTAATTGACTGTTAATGTTATCATTAAGGCTTCTGGTTGATAGGGTATTAGTAGTTAAGTTTTTTGGGAGTCAAAAGTTACACTGCATGGATTTTTGACTGAATGGGGGTTGGCACCCCTAGCCCCATGTTGTTAGATTAGACGCAACTCAAATTAGCTTATCCAGCTTATTTTCCAGCTCGTTAAAGATTAGCAGCAATACACTAGGGAGTGGCATCTGCTGGTTCTAACCTGTAGGAAAGATGCAGACAGATACAGGTATCTCTTGTTATCTGAAAGTAGAGCGGTCCTGTGAAACCTTCAATAAGCCAGTATAGCACAAATCAGACTCTTACCCTTAATTCATATGCAAAACTTTTTTGAGTATTCCCAGGCCCCCAAAATAATCTCTCTTAGGCCTTTCTGATACCTTAGGACACATCTTGCTAATGATGCACAAAATAAGTCAAGATAAAGCACAAATGCTCACAGACAGTTCAAAGCTTTTGAGGCTAGACACTGAGATGCTGAGGATAGTTCTGGGAGAAGGAGCTTGGTGGGGACTCTCTTGCTCTCAGGTGCACACTACTTCTGTAAGGGTTCACTACAAACTTGTATGCTACTTTTGCTTTTCCTTCTTTTCATAAAGGTAAAAATCCTTTTCATATTTCTTTTGGTTAGTGAAAACAAGTACTGATATAGTTCTTTCATGAAGTGGTGTAATGAAAACTTTCAGAAAGTTGGGGATACCTGTGTAGTGTAAGGGCAGTGAAGTGAATTGGGTTAGAACTCAGTCTGCTCCATTCCTTCAGTGACAGCACTATATCTTCTCTGCCTATGGTTTCTTCATGTGTCAATCAAGGTGCCAGACCACTATATCATCCCAAAGATCCCTTCCAGTCTTGTGTGCTAATTCTCTGTCTGAACTGAGATGACTACAGGATTCTTGAAGGCAAAGAGCACATTGATCTGGCTGGTCTCTCACACCTAGTGCCATGTTGGGTCATGGTGGGCAGACAGCAAGTGATGGCTGAATGAATAAATGTCAGTCTTTTGTAAGAGAGAAGACAGAGGGGAAAATGGATATAAACTTTGGAAATTCAGAGTGTTCTGGCTCAATGGGATACTAATATACATCTGTGTTCTCAAAGAAAAGGTCACATATATTCAGGATTCTTTGCTTAAGAAGAAAAGTCTTCATGTAATTTAATTTAGTTCTGCGTTCAATTAAAATGATTACAGTGAAAAAGTTTTGGTGCAACTAGATGGTTAACCTTCACCTTTTAAAAACACTGGCATATGTGGAATTCTAAGATGTGTGCATTCAAAAAAATGTTTGGCAACTACTTTGTCCCAGAAATGGCACTAGATTATAATGGAATTAGAAAAAATTAAAGTGTGCCACACATGTAACTATTATTTTATTTACAATTGAATATTTCAGTGGCAATGCTAGACATATTCCCACTTCATGTATTCATAAAAACAGTGTATTTAAAGAGCCCCCTGTATGTGCTCTAACAAGGATAAATATTAGACTGAAATCACTTGTTCACTAATCTATATTCTAGTGTGTTCATTTATCACATTCTTTGGGGTGAATCCAAGAAAGGCAGGAATCAAACATATGTCCCAAATCTCCTAACTCTATAGGACCTCCTGGGTAACTTATCTGTGCTCCAACTTGCCCTCTGGCCTTGATATTCTAATTTGTATTTCCCCTCATCTTTATTCTTCATTTAGTTATATTTCCTATGTTATGGTACCTGTGCTTGCTTTGCTTCTGCAAAACTGTCTATGGAATGATGCATGGAAGGCAAGTGTAAGTGCACACATCAGGTGAAAGAAAACCAGTTCAATAGGTGTTTCATTAGCGTTGGTTTAAAATGAATCACACATTTAGACAAATTTCCATGAAGTCAGTGATCCATGTGTCCCAGCACTGTCCAGTAGAACTTCCTGCAGTGAGAGGTGCCTGGGTGGCTCCGTTGGTTAAGCATCTGAGTCTTGATTTCAGCTCAGGTCATGATCTTGAAGTTTGTGGGTTTCAGCCCCTCAGCAGGCTCTGTGCTGACAATGCAGAGCCTGCTTGGGATTCTCCCTCTCTCTCCCCTCCCCCACTCCCTCTCTCTCTCCCTCTCTCTCTGTCTCAAAATAAATAAACTTAAAAAAAAAAAAAGAACTTTCTGCAGTGACGGAAATGTATATTTGTGCTGTCCAGTGTGACAGCCAATAGCCCCATGTGGACACTGAGTGCATAAAATGTGACTAGTGCAACTGAGGAACTGAATTTAAAATTTTATTTAATTTCAATTAAAAATTTTTTTTAAATGTTTGTTTGAGAGAACTTGAGTGGGGGAGGGGCAGAGAGAGAGAGAGGGAGACACAGAATCTGAAGCAGGCTCTGGGCTCGAACTTGTGGACCATGAGATCATGACCTGAGCCAAAGTTGGACGCCCAACCAACTGAGCCACCCAGGTGCCCCTAAAATTTTATTAAATTTTAATTAATTTTGATTTTTAAAAACATTTAGATTTAGATAGCTATATGTGACTTGGGGCTGCTTGATTGGATGGCACAGATGTGGCCTTTTTATTGTGGCTACATGATGGGATGGGAATGCTTATTCTCCACTCTTCTCTACATCCCGTTCTTTACATTTTCACTTGGAGGGGCAGCACCAAAATAATCTTTTGAGCTTTTTGTACTACCTTGCCCACATCCCTCTCCCAGGAGTAACTTCTGTGATTGCTGGGTTTGGGGGCAAGGAGTGGTGCCCATGACCCAGAGCCTCCTTCCTTCCCCTTCTCTTTGGGCTCTGCCTGTGTTCACAGTACGTTCAGCCCTGCTCTTTCATTCCAACAATTTTATAAAAGCAAATCCTTGTGGTGGAGGTGCTTGGAAGGTCCAGGTAGTTTAGAGCTCCCTTTATCTACAGCTAGGTGAACCTAACAGGGATCAAGTATTAGCAAGCCCACTTGGCCCACAGACCTATAGCCTGGTCTCCAGCAGCTTTATTAATAACAAGGATGATGTGTTTATCTCCATTGATCTTGGTCTGATTCCTATAATTATAGTTCTGTTGGTTTAATCTTTGGATAAGTGAAGAAAGGAGTTCTTCAAATGCCAAAACTCTGTAGTGTCTCTTGATTATCTCACTTTGTTTCAGAATTTTTCTATGTCTGTCTAGCTACTTGGCATCTACAAAACTTTTTCTAAGGGCCAATGTTTTTATGGGTGAACTGCTATAATAATTTAGAAGTATGAATATACCTCCTGCTCCCTGAGGATTAGCTCATTTAATCTTTACATTAGCTCAAGGAAGGCAGGTTGTTCTATTATTGTTCCCATTTTACAGATGAGAAAAAAGTGCCATCAAATAGCTTGCCAATAGGAGAGCTAGGAGTTAAACACAGGCCATCTGGATTTTAACTCCACTCCTAATTGCTACCATATGCTGGCTCCTTACCCCATTAAAAGTCATCCCAATTGCCTTGAACCTGGGTTTCCTAAGTTAGGGTCTTCAGGCTTGGGTGCTGGAAGTGAAGTGACCACAGAATGTTGTACCTAATTCTGATGCATAACCTCTAGTTGTTCATACTTAGAATTCTAAATTAATTTATGTCAGCTTATTCTATTTTAAGCAAGGAAAGGAGCTTGCCTGTGATGGCTAATTAGCTGGCATATTCAGAAGTTACCTTTGTTTTCCAGACAAGGAGCCCTCACTACTCACTTAAAAAGAAATTTTAAAACGTGTTTGGGCTGAACTTCCAGAGCTCCTAGTTTAATTTTGGGACCAGGAGGGGAAAATGTAGAGTGTGATTCACTTATTGCAACGAGATTGGCTTGCATGAGAAGAACCAAGTAAATGGTCAGACAAACACACTGCAAAGGTCTTTTTTTTTTTTTTTAATTTTTTTAAACGTTTATTTATTTTTGAGACAGAGAGAGACAGAGCATGAATGGGGGAGGGTCACAGAGAGAGGGAGACACAGAATCTGAAACAGGCTCCAGGCTCTGAGCTGTCAGCACAGAGCCCGACGCGGGGCTTGAACCCACGGACCGTGAGATCATGACCTGAGCCGAAGTCGGACGCTTAACCGACTGAGCCACCCAGGCACCCCCAAAGGTCTTTATTAGTGCCAGAACTTGGACCCTGGGAGCCAGGCACACCTTCCTCCTTTACTTGACAGCAGTAACCTTGTTTTGTTTTCATTTTCCTACCTGGTGGTAGAAATAAACCCCTTACTGGACATGACCATATTTGAACATTTGAACATTTGAACAAGTGTCCTCTCTTCCTCTACTGTCCCCATCCCCCCAGAAGAAGGGCATTCATTTTTTAGGTGTTTACAACAGTAAAGGTTTTGTTTTAAAACAAAGACATTCGTCTGCTACCTGAATTGGAAATATCACCTTTAGAAATTAAAGAACTAGAAAGATGAATCTGATCTCAACTCCAGTACTGACCAAGGGTGGGCTTTGGCTCTCTCACCCATCAGGGTATCTCGTATCATCTTTTGCAGCACCTTAGTCCCTTCCAGAGAGGCCATGTGGTGATCTCATTGCCTTCTTTGTTATTTAAGATTTTATAGCTTCAAGTCAGAATTACTTGCTTCACACTAATTGTTGTAAATAAGCCCTCTTTCACTTTTAAAAATATGTGAGACAGTAGAAAGTTGAAAATTTCCAGAGGAAGATTTTTTAAAACATTTGTGTAAGCTGCACTGAAAAAGAAGCTTCTTGCTAAAGTATAGAGAGGTAGCATGCCATTTTCTACATTAGAAAAAAATACATGGTCAGTGTTCTGTTTATAAGCAATTATTCATTTGTGTGTGTGTGGGGGTGAAATATACAAGGTAAGGATTTTTTTTGACTAAAGAAAGTAAAAATTAGTAAAGTAAGTAAAAGCTATGATCATTATTATTCTCCTTTTCTCCTTTCTTCCATCCTTTTCTTATTCTTCTCAAATAGTTAATTATTAAAAACATGTTTTAGATGTATCTAATACATGTTAGTAGACACTCAACATGCATTTGTTTGATCTGAAATTTAAACTTTAAATAAAAATATCACCTACAATCTTACACATTTTCATTTTTACAACTCCATCCTGATTCTTGTCTGTATCAAACCTATTTTCCTATAAGTATACTCATACTGCATGAGCCATTTTGGATTTTTATTTTAGGACTACAAAAGTAAAAGATAATATTGTAGATAGTAAAGAAGATAAAGAGCTCCATGTACCAGAATGACTTAACAGGGAGATTCAGATAGGACATTCCAATTAATTCTACAAATTTATCTTTACATCAGGTTATGTGGTTAATATCCCACTATTCTTAACCATTGTGGTTTTGGTTTTTAAACACCAACAAAGCAAAACAAAACAAAACACTTTCTGTTTGTACTGGTCCAGTGATTTTGTAGCCACCCAGAGGAAAGAGTATACATCTGGGAACAGAGTTATAAATTCTAGTTCTAGCTCTGCCCTTTAAACTGTGTGGCATGAGCAGGGCATTAAATCCCTTAGGGCCTTTTAGAAGTGACAAAGCTCTCACCATGACTTTGTAAAGGCTATGGATGTTACATGAATTAATTTAGTTCATCTACTGGTTGTGGGGCCAGAGATAAATTTCCCAGATTTCTTATTCACACAACAGGAACAATATTATCTTCTCACAGGATTGTTGAAAGAATAAAGTGACAGAATTGTGGAGAGTGTTTTATAAACTCTTAAAGAATTGTACAGCTTTTAGGTGTTCTCATTGCTTGAGATTTTGCTTTATTCTGAATTCTTCAATTCAGCAAACATTAATTATGCCTGATCAGTCTATGAGGACAGTGTTGTTGGTTGTGAGAACTCAAAGGTGTTCAGTGGATTCTTAAGTTTCCTCTGATTGAAGTATTTGTATAAGGTTTCTATGAAGCAATTGCTTGGGCTTTTTGTTGTATGTGGAAGGTGGAGGAAAGGGCATTGTGTTGGAAAACACTGCTTCATCCTTGGGGGACATAGTTGAACTTCTCTTGGCAGGACATGGGGAAAAGTCACCAATAATTGAGAGAAGAAAGTACAAATGGTATCTGAGGAAGATGTTTTTGGTAGGAATTAACAACTATTTTCCTGGCACATTTGTGAGTTCCAATAAATGTGCTTTCGTTTCTTGTTGTTGTTGTTTTTTTTTCTTTTTAATGTCTATTTATTTTTGAGAGAGAGAGAGAGACAGAATATGAGTGGGGGGGGTAGAGAGAGAAGGAGACACAGAATGTGAAGCAGGCCTCAGGCTCCAAGCTGTCGGTACAGAGCCTGACATGGGGCTTGAACTCACAAACCGGGAGATCATGACCTGAGTGGAAGTCAGATGCTCAGCTGACTGAGCCATGTAGACGCCCCTCTTTCTCTGTTCTTAACTCCTGCTCATGTCTCTGCCTGGGGAGACCTCCCATTATTCCATCCAGAATCTTCCATAAAGCCATTCGTTGGCTACCAACCTGATGTACTCTACCTCATTTGCACTCCCCCCATAGCACTTTGGTAATAAGACCTTTAGAACCTGTATTGTATTCTGCCTTTACTAAACTATAAAATCCTTGAAGGAAAGAGGTTTTTATTCATTTTAGTATTCTAACCTTAAATTGCCCAGATTCATGTGTCACTTGTGGCCTCAAACAAGTTACTGAACCTCTCTGGGCCTCACTTTGCTCATCTGTGAAGTGGGAATAACAACAGGACCTACACTATAGGATTTCTGTGGGAGTAAGCTCTCAATGAACACTGGTGTTACAAACCCCTGTAACTCAGACACAAGTTTCTGGATCCACTAAGAATTGGGTACCCTGGCAGATACTGAACGGGTCAGCTTCAGGAGGCCTGCTCTGGGACTCAGAGTCATGGGCTGGTTGGGCTCTAAGACCTCCCTTATGTTCCTCCATGTCTGGCCCAGAACCTCTGACAAAAGCATGATGACCAGGGACTGACAGGGCTGTTATTGCATCTCTCTTCTTTTCTTTTCAGAATTCTTACTGAGTGCACCTGGAAATAGGAGTGCTGCATGATTGTGAGTGGGCAGACCCCTTATTTCTCTGCATGCCCCCTCTTGGTCCTGCCCCTTCACATTTCCTTCTCAACTATAATGAATTTAAAAACTTCAAGGGAGCAAAAAGGAACGCCAAAGCTCAGTCAGTGGGGCAGGGAGAATAGGGATGAATGAAGGGCATGCAGAGATCAGGGAATAGGGAAGCAGGAGCAAGGTTCAGAAGTCATCAAAGAAAAAGATGACAACAGAAGGGACAGGAAGAGTGGGGAAGGTTGAAGGTAGGAAGGTAGTTGTCCCAGCTTCCCAGGAGGTAGTCAGGGCAGGTGTTTGCTTAGAACCTGTGGGCTTTCTAATTCTCAGTCACAGCCTTTAGGAAGTTGAGTTACTGTTCAGGAGAGAATCCACTTGCCAAATGGTGGTGCCTCAGTCACATGTTCTGAGCCAGCAGTGGATGACTCCTCCCTTTGTCTAACAAAAATATAAGTATTAAGCTGCTAAACTCAATATTGAATTTAATATTAAATTTAATATTAAATATTAAATGTTGAAGCAGACTTACTGTACAGTTTAGAAGAGAAGTTGCTCTAGATACAAATCAAGATCTTTCTCTGTACTTCATAACTATTTTCAGTCACAGATGATGATCGAGAATTCTGGATTTTGTGTAAAATGATTCTATTAAGCTCAAGGGAGGAGAGGCATAGGCCCAAAGAACATGAAGTTATACTGCTATCATATTCACTGATATTTAAATTGTGAGAAGTAAGACCAAGGTAAATTTTCAAAAACATTTTTTTCTCTTTAAAAACACAGTGGGTAATTTTGGCTCAAGAATGGTGTACAACTCTTTACATATTCTCTCTATGGTGGGTTTGCTGTAGGCACGTTGTGATTAGTCAGAAAATAATTTTTGCCTCCTCAGGCCTCTATGACTCTTGTATTAGAGCTGAAGAGGAGTCTTGATAATATAAATCCATTTATAGGTTTAGGGGCTTGTCACTGAGTTGTTTCTTAATTCTGTTTTGTCACAATTGAAACAAAACTGAACATGCACATGTATACCCACACACAGACATCCCTTGCCTATATTTGAGTTGGAAATATAAAAGCTTGAGGCAATGAAATGAGTGGGTTGATTATAAATTGAATCTCCAGGACTTGGGGTGCTTGGGCGGCTCAGTCCGTTAAACATCTGACTCTTGATTTTCTCTCAGGTCATGATCGCATAGTTTGTGGGATCGAGTCCCATTTTGGCTCCAAGCTGATAGTGTGGAGCCTGGTTGGGATTCTCTTTCTCTTTCTTTCTTTCTTTCTTTCTTTCTTTCTTTCTTTCTTTCTTTCTTTCTTCCTTCCTTCCTTCCTTCCTTCCTTCCTTCCTTCCTTCCTTCCTTCCTTCCTTCCTTTCTGCCCTTTCCTTCCCTTCCCTCCCCTTCCCTCCCTTCCCCTCCCTCCAAACAAACATTAAAAAACCCAAACCTCCAGAACTTGAGAATGAGACAATTCTAATAATTGAAAAAACAAAGGTAAGAAAATTGCACAGATTTGGAATGCCAATTGTACATTCAAACAGTGCAACACGCTTGTTAGGCTAATGTGTCAAAGTAATTGTTAGAATTTTAGTGAATTCATTTTAGATCTTCAATTCTTTCAGAATTTCATAAAAACCCTTATTTAAAAATGAAATTTGAAATGAACGATTCCCCAGTATAGGAAGCAGCCAGAATTCTAAAACCGAATTGTGAAAGGTCATTTTTAAAGCTCAAATGGACAGCTGAACAGAATGATTTATTTCTGTGAAAGACCGACTACTTAGTTTCTGAATGTTGTCTGCTGTCACTTAGAGCATTTTCTATTCTGTCTTGCCTCTTGCTTAGCCCGTTTTATATTATCTTTTCCCTTCTTTATAACCATCATCTTTTTCTTTTTTTTATGTTTTTATTTTTTTTCTTTTTTAAAAATTTCCGTGCCTGCCTTATTTTTTCTGTGATTTTCAATTTCTTCCTACTTTACTTCTGTCTTTTCCCCATCAGCTTTGCCTACCCCTTACTCTTAAAGGATAATACTAGGGAATTAAAATGATCTTACTTATTGGGGAAAGCTGTATATTTTCCATTAGTAATTATCAAGACAAGAAAGTAGAATTTTATATATATTTTTGCAAACAAAAAAGGAAATGAAGTGGCTATAAATTTATATGATACCCCCTAGCCCTTGCTTATATTCTGATATTCAGTGGGTATGCTCAACAGGAACAGAGAAGTAGAGGGAAGGTTGTATTTAAGGCATGTAGCAGAAAAGTGGAACAGGATTTTACCTCTCTCATTTTTTTTCCTAAGGCACTCCTGGCTCATTAGTAAGTAGTGGAGGGATGATCCAACATAGAAGGCTTTCAACCACTCTTCCCTTCTCAAGTGTTCTTGATTTTTTTTAAAATAGGCTGATCTGCTTCTCCTATCAAGTAGTGAGCCACATGGCCTCTGTTATATTGAAACTGCTGAGCTTGATGGGTAAGTTATTAAAGAATAATGAATTAGATTGATTTTTAATTTAACAGTAATAGCTTTAGGAACAGGACTTAATCTAAATCTTATTTTTCACTTAATTTTCTTGGAACAACTAGGAATATAACTTGCAAATTCTATTTGTTAATTACTTTGTGGATCTGTAGAAAGCTCTTTTCTCTTGAATTTATTTTCTTTGAGAAACAGTGAGTTAAATAGATCTATGTCTATTTGGCCTGGGTGGTCCTACCCTTGATTTAGGCAGTAGCTAAAATAGTGCTGAGAGGGAAATTTATGGCACTAGATGCATACACTTGAAAAGAAAAATAGAATCTCAAATCAATAATGCAATATCCCATCCCAAGAACCTCTAAAATAACAGTATAAACCCAAAGCAAACAGAAGGAAGCAGATGAAGACAAGAGCAGAAATCAGTGAACTTGAAAGCAGAAAACAAAAAGAGAAAAATCAATGAAACAAAGACAGAGCTGATTCTTTGAATACATCAATAAATTTGATAAACCTTAGGAACACCGAAAAAGAAAAAAAAAGACACAAAATAGCAATATCATGAATGAACCAGGGGATATTATGACAGATCATGAAGATGCCAGAAGGTTGAGAAAATCCTCCAAGCAGTTTTATACATACATATTTAACAACTTAGATGAAAAAGACCGCTTCATCACAACACAAAGTACCACAACAAACTCAATGTGAAATAGACAATTTGAATAGCCCTGTAACTTTTAAGGAAATTGAATTCAAATGTAAAACATAAAGCTATAAAACTTTTAGAGAATACCATAGGAGAAAATCTTCAAGATCTAGAGCTAGTCAAAGAGGTCTTAGACTTGACACAAAAAACATATAATTCATAAAAGGAAAATTGGATAAATCAGACTTCCTCAAATTAAAAATTGTAACTGTGCAAAAGGCCTTGTTAACAGGATGAAAAAAACAAACTACGGACTAGGACAAAATATTTGCAAACTGTCTGTCTGACAAAATATTTTTATCTTGAAAATTTGAAAAATGCTGAAAACTCAATATTAAGAAAACAATCTAATTAGTAAATTAGCAAATGATATGAAGGGACATTTCACCAGAGATGACATACAGATGGCCAATAAGCACATAAAAAGATGTTCAACATCATTAGTCCTTTGGGACATTAAAATTAAAACCACAATGAGATGTCAGTACATACCTATCAGAATGGCTAAAATTAAAGATAGTGACAGCTCCAAATGCTGGCAAGGATTTAGAGAAACATGATCACTCACATATTGCTGATGGGAATGTAAAATACTACAATCACTCTGGAAAATAGTTTGGCAGTTTCTTAAAAAGCTAAACATGCAACTACCAGACAACCCAGTAATTTCACTCCTGTACATTTATACTATGGAAATAAAGACTTAAGGTACACAAAAACTTGTACACAAATGTTTATGGCAGCTTTATGTGTAACATCCAAAAATTAGAAACAACGTAGATATCCTTCAACAGGTTGAACAAACTGTGGTATATCCATACCGTAGAACACTATTGAGCAATAAAAAGGAATGCTATTGATGCATTCAACAACATGGATAAATCTTCAGAGAATTATGATGAGTAAAAAAGCCAATCCCGAAAGGTCACATCCCAAAGGCCCATTTATGTAGTATTCTTGAATTGGCAAAATGATAGAAAGGGACCACTGATTAGTGGTTGCAGGTGTTAAAAATGGGTTAGAAGAGGCAGGGAAGTGTGTGTGGCTACACGTGATGTCAGTGTTCCCCATCTTGACTGTATCAGTGTCCATTGTGATATTGTGACATCATGATATCGTGACATTTTGCAAAATGTTTCTGTTGGGGAAACTAAGGAAAGGGAATACAGGATCTTTGTGTATTATTTCTTATGCTGAAAGTCATTTTGAAGTTTGAAGCCAAGATACTGAGGCATAGGAAGAAGACTATGGCATGACACAACACTATTAATTAGGAGTCTTGGGGATTACTTTTCCCTTTGAGTTTACACATCTGAAGATGGACGTGAGATGCTGGAGAGAATTCTGAGGAAGTAGCTTAAAAAGATGATAAACCTTGATGAATGACACGCTGTGTAGAGCTAGGTTAAGGAACGATGGCTGTCTTGCTTAACTGGTGCCACTGCCTAATATAAGTTTGCTTAAACGATGGGCACATTGGCCCTTTGGCCTCAGTGCCATTATCTCACTCTTGTTCTTGAAGCCCAGCTCAATTTCTACCTCAGTTTGAAGTTCTTCTTGAGTATCTCAACCCCTACTCATTTCTGCCTCTTAGGAGTTGATAGATTTGGCAAAGACTGTGCCATGAGATTAGTTTTAAACAAGGTAACTGCAATTATATATCCAACTTAGTGTCTCCTACAGAAGGCTATTTCACCAAGGGGGTACTCCTTGAATTGGTTTCATGCTGTCATATCATTGTGAAACTCCTTTATGGGAATTTTAGATTAAATGCCCTCTCAAGTACCTACTTCTTGATTCTCTGAATTCAGTTATTTCATGGTTTGTCATTCCAAATGGTGATATTTGCTTTTTACCTACCACTTCTTTCCCTAAAGAGAACAGTAACCCTTGTGGGGCAGCACTGAATCTCATGGGTGACTATGGTATGTATTCAATCAGTATTTGCGGACTGAGTGAACTCACTACTAAACATTTCCACAAAAGAACTCTGACCGATGATGTTAAGCTACAGTAGAAGAAAACTAGGTTGAACTCAGTGAGAAAACCAGCCTGTCAAGCCCTTACATGCGAGATGTGAGTAATGGCCATACAATCTTCACAACTGGTCATTTCATGAGGACCACAGGGCCATCTGTCCAATGTTATCTGTGGTTCCGCCTGAAAGAAGATGACCAGCTCACTACGACCTGCAGAGTTCCTGTCTGGTTGTATGATTCCAGACTTCTGGGATTTTGGGCTTGATTCTCCACAGGGCAGAAAGCTATATTCCCCTTCCCATTTAAATTGCAGCTACTGTGAAATTAGCCATGACCATCTTTTACAAGTAAAATTCTCATGTAGATAGTAGACTCCAGAGTGATACTGGCCTCCTTTATTTGGCAACTGTGTTCCCATTCCTAATGTGTTTTGTAACTCATGCATGATGTCTGAGTAGGTTCGAATGAAACCATATTTATTATGTACTCTGTTCTTTCAAATAACAAAACAGATTACTGTGTTGTTATGCAGATGTGCCATGGGTGGAATGCCAACTCTCAGGAGCATGCAAAGCCCTGTCCACTTTACTGAGACATTGTGAGAGGTGTGAATGACATTTGAAGGGAGTTTCTTGAATCTCTTATGTTGGGTTTTGCATGTGCTGCACCCGCCTGATTACTTTATGTAAGATGCTATTGGGCTGTTCCATGTAAAAATTCATGTTGTGTCAATTAATTTCATAGGGAAACGAACCTGAAAGTCCGCCATGCGCTATCAGTTACCTCAGAACTTGGAGCAGATGTTAGCAGACTTGCAAAGTTTGATGGTAAGTGTTTAAAACGGACAAACAAAAATCACAAAACCAAAAAGTAATGTAATGAAATAATTATCTGAAATTTAATTCATGTTTCTTTTTACTTGGAAGGACATAAAATTCTGCAGGTATCAAAGCCTGTAATCTCATGCAAAAGAGTAAAAATGTTTACCAAGGGGAGAATGGCTTTATTAGTTCATTGTTCATTTCATCCTTGTTTCCTCTTCTGTAGACCTCATTTCCTCTAGTCCCACAATACCCTTCCCTTGCCTGACCTTGGCCTCCCTGGGGCCCTGTGCAGATTTGCTGTGGATGAACACAAGCCATACTTGTACTTCTAGCTCTAGGTCTAACCATTCATCTATTTTTTGGCTCCATGACAAAGACCAAATACTAGACTGCAAAGTTTGCCAAGAAAATAATCCAGCCTCATATATTTCTGTATCTTGCCTGGCATAATGTCTTAAAGGTAGTAGGTGTTCAGGAAGAAAATTCCGATTTATTAATAAGTCGGTCAGCTGTTGCTCTTTGAGACCATGGTTTCCTTATCACAACTTTCACACCACTCAACCCAGTCCCTTCTTCTCAGCATGGGAAACCATCTCCTCTGCCTGCTCTGTTCCACCTATGTCTTGTTATTTTCTGTTAAAGTTGTCACAGAGAAACAAAATCCTTCAAGAGTAAAAGGAAAGAACCATTAACAGTAGGGCTATAGGCACCAGAATAGGCTATGGGAGAATCTTTGGGTTCAGTGGTCTCTTGCTTTACACATTGTATGTCTGTCCTTGAACACAAATATTTCCATTTAGATTGGTTTTATTTATTAATGAATCTTTGAGTTTGAGACTGTCTTCCAAATATTTTCTTTGGAGTCTGTTTAAAGGAAAATGTGGTCAGGCGTCCTAGCATGATCCTATGGGGTAAAGCACTGGTGAATTTTAAATTGTCAAATTTCCCCAGTGCACCACTTAGAGTTTATATTGCCTGTACTTTGCATTTGCTTATAAACTCTGTCTAGAGGCTGTTAATATTTTCATCTCTATTAAATGTGTGCTGTTATAATAAATGTTTGTAGAAAAAAATATTCCTCCAGTTTGAGATTTAAGTCAGGGGAATAGCCAGGAAACTTTAAATGGCCCAAGAAATATTTTGATTGGAGTAAAACAAATTATACATTTTCTACTAAGTAATTTTTTCAATGAAAATTTACTGTTCTTTGAATCCAAGGAAAGTAAATTCTTTTCATGAATCAAAATACTTGCTTAAAATATTTCATAGAATATTTATGGAGTCCTAAAAGGGCAACCTAAATATAATTTACCATTACTCATTTCTTTCCTGGCAGAATTGTACCTTTATTCCTCTATCAATCTATGAGGAGGTACAAGTTCATGCTTTTTAGTCTTCTTTACCATAAAAAAGCAGAAAATTATTGTTATAATTTCCCAGTTCACTTTTTTCATACTGTGATTCAGTTCAGACACTAAGAAATCTTAGTGGTGTAAACAGTAAAAGTTTTTTTCTTGTGCATGTCACATTCTGATGTAGGTCAGGCGGCCTTTTCCATCTTCTAGCCATGGTGCCTAGACTAATGGCCTCTAAGGTCACCACACTAAAGCAAGGACACACTGACTTTTAACTGCTTCCTTTCACATTTTGTTGACCAGTGTGAGTCACATGGGCCTGACCCAAATGCAAGGGAGGCTGGGAAATAACAAGCAGATACATTTGTTGAGTGCTGTCTTTACCATACCCTCCAAGAATTCTGATCATAGATCAAGGCCAGGATAGTGCATCAAGGGCCAGGCTGGATTAGGTTGATTTCTTACATGCAACCGTAGGAATGGGGCCAAGAATCCTCCTTCTCAGTCAGAGTATGACTCCTCTTACTCTCTATCTCTTCTACCCTGTTTGGCTTTTTCTTTTTCTCATAGCACATATCACCATCTGGCATACTCTATAACTTATTTATTTTCTGTTTATTATTTATTGTTCATCTCTACTTGCTGCAGTGTAAGCCACATGGGGATCTTTGTTTTGCTCACTGTTATATGCCAAGTTCCTAGAACAATGCCTTGCACATAATAGGTGCTAGATAAACACTTGTTCAGTGCATGAATAAATGGTTGCAAATGCCAGAAATGGGGGGCAGGATCAACATGAGGCCCCAGAAAGACAGGGGAAGGCAAAGGAAGGGCCTAAGGTTAAGTGATTGGGAATGGTGGGTGGAAGAATGGGGTGAGGTAGAAACTTCCTGATGGGAACTTGAAGGATGAAGCAAGAGTGCTGGGTACCCTGCTCCTGGAGGGCAGGTGGCTGAGAGAGGGCTTATCTGTTGTGGTGATTTTATAAGATCTTCATCTCAGAATATTTTTTCAAACAAAATTTAACACATAGGCACCACATTTAAGTCAATACAAGTGGTGCTGCTCAGGCTGAAGCCAGAAGACATTTCCTCACCTAAAATAGTTTCTTTCATATAGCTGGGGTATCCTGAAAGGTTAAGGGACTTGCCTCTTTATGAAAACAGTTTTTAAAAATATTTCATACAATTTGTTTCTAAAGTACATTAATAATTATTACATACTAGATGTGGCTTGAATTTGCTTCATGGAGCATAAGTAACTCATCAAATCTTTAACATAATTGTTTTCTCAAAGGCAACACAGACCTCTCTATTTAGAAATCATTTATACTTAAACTGTGGTCACTTTTCAGTTTAGAACTGAACTAAGCACCAGATTTCTGTTGAATTTACTCTTTTGTTCTTAAATTTTGTGTTGAATTTCAATCTAAAATTTTAAGTTTAAGGCAATATATTGAATTGAACTGTATATTAAAATATGATTTCCTATTTCCAAGAAAGCATCTTTGAATAGCTAGAGGGATTAAGGGATTAAACTAGACACAATATACAAATTATATTTTCCCTGTTAGCAGCCAAATTTAAAGACCAGAAAGGTGATGCAAGATGTGGTATGGAAAGTCTTTGAAAGTGTTGGGATAGTTAATAAACACTAAATCCTTCCCATTAAAGCTCTTGCTTTCTTAAAGCCTTCAACTTTTCCTCTACTCCATTCTTTCCAAACCCTAGTTTAGACATGTTCATTTCAGTCTCTCCCTGCCTCTGACACACACATTCAAACCCTCTATACTATAAGCACACTTTTCTCTACCCATTTCTCTCCTCTCTTCCCTCCATTTCTTACTAATCTATTTCCATCTTCCTCTTCCACCCTTTGTGTTAGCTTACATGTGCTATCTCCCAGCATACATTATCTCACTTTCTGTAATTCTTCACCTCTTGTTTTCATTGCTCTCTCCATATTAATTAAGTAATGAAATCCATTTATTAAGCATCTCCTAGGCACAAGATGCAGTAGGAAGTGTGTAGGATTAGAAGATATCTCCACATGTATTATCTAGTTTCCTTTGATACCTTTTCTCCTCCATTCCTTTCTTAGCCCCTCCCCTTTTTTTGTCTTTATTCACCGTTGTCATAATGGTTATCACTAGATTTCAGGTTTTCCTCTGATGACTAGAAAAACCTTCCTTGAGTCGTGGGAATTGAAACCACATATTGCATCCTTTAGTTTAAGCTAAAAGCATGATATCAACATAGTGTACATTTGGAAGTGCCCTGCCTAGCTGTGGCATGGTCTAATAGATGACACAGACATGTGAGGCACACCCTTTCCCATGCTCTCTGTCTGTGCTAAGTATATCTTTTAGCTTGTGACTTCTGGGCAAATCTGGGTATGGTGTTATTTTTGCTTCTAGTTACTGTGTGGTTTTTCTTCTGAGACTTTGCCAAAATACTTTCTCTAGCACCAAACTACAGTTTTTTGTTTTTGAATCATAAGTGCACATCTTCCAAGTATTTGAAGACCTGAGTTTCCCACTCATATTCCTAGAGAAGTCCTCATGGGGGACACCAAGACTCAAAACTGAGATGGCTAGGGCCTTAGGATATCCCTCATAAGTCTTCCTGCCTCCTCACTTTTGCACCTAAACCCGAGGACAGTGTCTTGCTAGTAACCTCCTTAGGCATGGCATGAAACTTTCATTCATTCTTTCATTCATTCACTCAGTCATCTGTCCATTTACTCAGTAAAAATGTATTTAACACAATGACCAGGGGCTTGCTAAGCCTGCAGATACAGTGGTTAATAAATCAGACCTAGGCCTTGCTTTCACAGAGCTGATAGCCCGGCAGGGAAGACAGACTTTTGAACAAGTGCTCCTTCCCAAAGAATGAGCCAAATTTAGTTTGGCAAAGGTCCTACAGTTCTCAGGCCTTAAGCATGTTGTTGACACCTAAACACACTCACTATATACCAGGGATTGTGCTAAGTAATTGTACACATTATCTTATTAAATCCTTATAGCCTTGAGAGGGAGAGATTATTACTGCCTCCAATTTATGGGCAAGGAATTTGAGATTCAGAAAAATTGAATAATTTTCCCAATGGCACATGATTACTAAGTGGAGGAGCCAGACTATGAGCCCAAGACTGCTGGCAAAGCCTATTTTATGGAAGGCTACAAGAGGCTGTGAACTACAAGCAGAAAGTCAGCATTGGAGAAGTAGGGGAATTAGCATGACAACCTAGCTCCTGATCAGGATAAGAAATAAATTTTAAGAATACTCTAAATTGAAAGGCACAAAATTAATTACCAGAGATCAAGTATACCTAGGACTCAGATGACATCATCATATTTTTAAAAAGCAGCAATGTTCTCAGTGATCTTGAATGTCAGGATCCCTGACAAGAGTTTATAGAAGAGTTGGCTAACTATAGAGACCAGTACATGCAAGACAGTGTTTTGGGTTTTGGTAGGTAAATCTATTTATTTAAAAAATTTTTATATAAATGTTCTTATACATTTCTAACATCAGAAAATAATTGATAAATAGTCTGTTGAATTTTGTAAGGAAAAATAAATAAGTTGATCTAATATTATAACAAGTCTAAAAATAGAGCAGGCCTTGATTTTTCATGTTAAAGTTTTACGGGAATTGAAAAGCTTTTTATAAGTAAGTAGCTGGGATAGTTTTCAGTTATACATTTGTAGACTGGACATTTTTATGCCTTGGGGAAAGTGCTGGATATAAATTGTGCAAATGTGTTTAAGAATCTGTTGCATATTGTTACTGACTGGACTGAGATCTGTTTTTTTGCAGTTTATGACAAGTTTACATATTTTGTATGACTGTTAATACTGAGTTCTGAACCAGGGAAAGGTTGACTCTTTATTTCAGGAATCTTGGTGTATTTTATGGTCCTTTATAAAGAATAGCATGTGTGTAATTAAAATACACAAAAACAAACATCTCTTTTTTGTTAAAAAAAAAAGGCTTGGTCAACATCTTATGACTTTTTACTTACCAGATAGTTTCCCATTCACCTGGACAGAGCAGCCCAACAGAATAGGTGATATGATTGTAGGAGACATATATTCCATCTAAAGGCAAGAAGAATAGCTTCCCTTTTTACTGCTGGTATTGATATGGCTATTATGGTAGTGATGATGGGTGGCTGAGGCTTGAAGGTTGAAGAATGAAGAGGCTTTAGAAAATAGGAAGGTTACACTCTTTTTTCTAAGAAAAAAAAATGTATCACATCATCAGGGCAATAATTAATGGTCAGTCTCCTAAACTCTGAGAAACTCTTGGCTGGAGAAACTCTTTAACAGCAATGATGATGTCTTACTCAGTAGATAATTTGTCTTATTAAAGAGTTGCAGTGCAGATAATCAAGAAATAATGCTAATAATAATATACATCACAAAAGCCAACTTCTCTGGAGAATCATGGAATATTGGGTATTGACTTCCATTTTCATGATAAACTATAGATTTCCACTTGGAGGTAAATGCTTTAGGTGAAAAAAGCTATTAGGTTGGTTATTAACCAACAACCCAGATGACTAAATTTAGAATCCTGAGGAAGGGTGAGAATAAAATCTTGTGGATTTTGTCTAGGATGGACCTAGAACATTTCTGTGTGACTGTGAACTGGGTGAATTGCTATCTGCTTTCATATCTGTTCTCCTCAGAGGGGAAAATGTAAAACTAGCTAGTCTGATTATATTTCTATCTCCTCATTGACATGATCTTTGTCCCAGTTGTTTCATTGCGCATTAAAGATGACTTTGTGCTCTAAACATGCTTATAGTGAATAACTATCTGAGAAAAAAATACTATTTTTCCTAAATTGTTTTCTCATTCATTGTCTAACTGACTGTTTACTGCCTCCAACTCTTTTCCAGTACTATTAGCAAAAGGAAGAAGGGTCCTAAAGTTTTTCCTTAGTCTTTATTATGCTTTATTGCTAGGGTACCTATTTGTTTGCTTCTGATGTGCTTTAAGGTTCCCCCTTTCCCCCCCTAGAGTGTTCAGATATGTTTGTATCTTGTTAGAGTTAGGTCAACCTAAGCCCATGATGGTGGCTAGCCTCCTAGGTCTTCCACTCCTTTTTTATCATTATCACCATGGAAATAAATCCACTTCTTTCATTCATCTTAAATCTACTCTAGCACCCATCTTAATTCCCACCTTCTCTTTGGAAACCATAGGATTTTTTTTTCCATCTCTACAACAAATATGCACTAAGATCTTATTATGTAGGCAGTATGGTAGGCTATGGGGATACGACGTGAATACAGTGCTCTCTTCAGAGGAAACTATTTACCCTTTTTTGGAAAAGGGAAGAAAAAGTTTGGAAGCTTTTGTTTTATGCTAACAAGGCTAAGAAAGGGGAAGCTGAGTACTTCTGAAGACAAAAAAAAAAAAAAAAAAAAGAAAATGTACTTTGGCTTTGTTCCCACCACTTTGTTTTGACCAGGCTCTGTATTTAGTACTTAAATCAGTAGGACCACACTCTTTGAGAAAGGCTGAATTGGGGGTTGGCCTCCAAGAACCAAGGCAGAACCCCTTGGCCTTACTGCCTGTTCCTGTCTAGAACCACACCCTTGGTGTCAGGCCAGAAGTTGGAAGAGCCTTGGGGCCAGGGAGGAGTGAGCCAACATGTTCAAGGCTGTATTTGTCTCCATGTCAGTCTTTGCTTGCGACAATAAAAATGATCAAATGAGCCTGTTTTTTATATTTCTATTGGCAGGGACTGTGTATCATGTTGTTTTTGCCCAAAACACATTTTTATTTATTTATGTTTTTTTGGTGGCCAACTTTGAAGACTTGAGAAATTGAGTCTTGGGTCAAGAAACTGGAATAAGCTTTAAGGGTTGCTATCAACCCAATATTTTATGCAAGTTTTGCTGCCGATACTCAATTCAAACTTCTACAAAATTTAGGAATGAAAATTATTGGTCAAGAGGAAAAGACTTTGAATTCTTAGAATTTAGAAAAAGTCCCCTCTTCCACAACATAATTGTCCAAACAACTTGGGCCAGTTGAAATCAACTTTAATTTACTTTTTAATATCAGTGATAGGCCATAATGGGAGCAACCAGAATTTAGCCACTTCCCTTTGTATAAAAAATGACTTTGTGCAGGTTATTTAACCTCACCCAAATCATCCTGCCAGTACTCTCGATAAGTGGTGGATGTCCAGGAAGCCGCCAGCGAATGCCCAAGTGGGGGCTATTTAGGTAGCACTTTTGTTATAACTGGGGAAAGGAAAAAGGAGTTTGGAAAAAGCAGTCCTTAGGCCCCGAGGCCCTCTCTCCTTTCTGTTTTTTGTTTATTCTTTTGTTTTTCATGCAAGATCCAATGTTAGTAATCTGGTTGGTCAGGAGTCATCAGGCCATGTGAAAACTGGCTGCTGTCACCTCTAAGAGTTATAAAAGCAAAAGCTATCATCATAGGAAGGAAGGGTGTCTGTGTAAGAAGCCTCTAGGTTCAGGTGCTGGGTGAGTGGTGTGACAGAGAACTACAGAGGCTCTGTAGGCTGGGCTAGTCTCCTTTCTCTCCAGTCAGTGCTGAAGACTTCCTTTTGTATTTTCCAAATGCCACTTTGTACGTTCCCTTTGGCTTTGATTAAACACGTGTATTTTTATTGTTCTTGAGAGGTGCTAATCTCACCGCCGACTTGGGTTTTAGCCCTGTTTGGATCTCCCCACCACCTCTCTTTTTAATTCCTTCCCCCTTTTTGCCTTCTCTCCCTCTGTCTTTCAAGTCTTGGTACTCATTACTTATTGAAGTTTAACCCCAGCAGTTTGCAGTGCAAATGCATTTAATCTAATAGTTGTATTTTGTGAAAAGGTCCATACAAGATTATTTCTGGTTTCTTTTTCTGTCAAAAGAACCCCCACCCTGAAAGTGTATTTTCTTACTGAAATAATGGAACGAATTGATTTTTTGATTTGGAATGGGCATACCCTTGGTTTGGAATAGGCCTGGAAGTAAAAAAAAAAAAAAAACAAAAAACAAAAAAACAACTGGAAACATATTCTGGTCAGGTTGGGACAAGTTATATGGTGGCTTTGAGAGGCCTCAGAACTCTGCATCTAATCAAGATAAGAAGCCTAGAACAGCTGAAAAGAATCACATGCATTCTCAGGCACATGTGGCAAACAAGGCCCAGGTTTCTTGGTGGGGGGATATAGTAGGACCCCTGAAATTCTGAGCCTAGAAAGGCCTGATTGACTTTGGTTGTGAAACTGGAAGTATGCCATCTTAACCTCTGTAAAAGTTCACAGTAAGTAAAAAGAGTGTAAGAAAGACTTTTAGGACAGTCCCTGCTTTATCTTTTCAGAAATCATTGTTACAAACTACAAGTACAGGTAAATGATTTTTATTTAAGGAAAAAAAAAAACAACCCATGGATCTCAAGGTTTCTATTGTTATTTAAACAATGCGGAAAGCTGTGTTAAAAACACTTAGTAGATTTCCATCTGTGTATTCATTGCCCCCCCCCTCACCTCGCCCCCCGCCCCCGTCAAGCTTGTTTTTTCTAGTACAATCTTGTGTACATAACATTGCACTGTCTAAAAAAAGGAAAAATATCCTGTGTATTAGAAGCAGGGTGGTAACAGAGTACTGTGGACTTCCAAACAGAGTTTGAGGTGAGTCATAAACAAGTTTTGTTTTTATTTTTATTTTTTTACAGGGACTGTTGTCTGTGAGGCGCCTAACAACAAATTAGATAAATTCACAGGAGTTCTCTCTTGGAAGGACAGCAAGCACTCCCTCAACAATGAGAAGATAATCCTGAGGGGTTGCATCCTGAGAAACACCAGCTGGTGTTTCGGAATGGTTATATTTGCAGGTACAGATGACTGCCCGGAGTTGGCTATGGGGGAGTCCTTCCTGAGGTATGCATGGGCAGTCTGCATCTCTCCAGGTTGGATGAGCATGGTGCATCTGTTCCACACAAGGTGCTGCTCTGGGTTGACGGCAGAGGACAGCATCACTGCTCTGGAAATAGTCTGGGTGGCCCCCCTGTGTGAGCAGCCACTGACATCATGATCTTATTCTTAAGGGGTGCTTGGGCCCTCATTGCTTGGTGGGTGCTAGATCCCCAATGTTTAATTTCTCTTTCTTTATCTTCACCTCAGTCATGCCCATCCTTGTGTGTATTAATCAACTTTAAAGTGGGGGAAGTAGATGAAACAAAGCCCCCCACCCCTCTCTGCTGTTAATTTTGTAGTTTGCAAAGGTCAGGTAATCCTTTTGGAAAAGCTTTCTTGGAGATACTGCAATCATTTCTGTTTATACTCTGTAGCTTCTTCTATTATTTGTCAGCAGGCAGTGGGTCCTGGAAAGACTACATGATGGAGGCAGTGAGGGAGGGAAAGTGCCTCTTATTCTTCCTGCTGGCCACTTTCTGCATCTCTACTTTATCTCTACAGGCCCAAGGTGGCATTCTCCTGCTAAGGGAGCTTACAGTAGCTCCACTACATAAAGCCACTCAAATTGTACTCATGGCATCAATTGCCAGCCCTGGATTTTTAAAAATCCTGTTTATTATGACACCGAAATAAGACGTGTTTTTGGGTCTGTTGACTATGTGCAATCAAAATTGGAATGTTTTTCTTAACTGACTTTCCTCAACAACAACAAATGTTTATTAAAGACTCAAAAGTGTTCCAAACCTGGAAAAGGCCTCCCAATTCCTCCTAAATACTTTCAGCTGTGGATTTTAGTAAGGCTCTTGCTGCTTGGGGGTATTGCCATTGTACGGACTTGAGAAATCCCTAGAAATATGGCAGTATATGTTCTTTTATCTGGGGATGAATCTGCTTTCATAATTCTCTCATCAGATGCTTTCATTCATTAGTCAGGGGAATAAACCTGTGACCACATATTTTCTTATTTGCATCTCTCTTGCATTGAAAAAAGAGGCTTATATCAACCTTCCTTTATCTTCCCACACAATGAAGGGGAGACTTCTTGAAGGTCCTTTCATGGGAAGGACCCTTCTGGTCTGCTTCCTGTCATCATAGAAATTGAGGAGCTTTATCCTAGGAATGGGCTATAGCCCAACATTTTGTTTGCATTTTTGTGAACTTGTTTGGAATGACTGAGCTATGGTTCAGCTACAGCATGTTATGCTAGGACAGCTGCTGTGAGCCAATCAGAAGCCAAGTTTTCCTCCATAAGGTTTGCTCTATGGGAAAATGTGCATACCTAGGAGGAAGAGGGGTAGTAAGTTGAACAGGTCTCCCTCCAAGCAGGTATAATAAAGAGCTCACAGAATTTGGACTGGACAGAGCTGGGTTCAGATTTGTTTACCAGCTGCAGGATGTTAAGCCTTGGTTACTTAAACTTCCTAAGCTTTAGTTCCTTCAGCTGTAACATGGGGATAATGAATACATTAGAGTCACTCTACAGGCTCAGCAAGACAATGCATATGGAAGAGGATGCTTGATAAATGTTAGTTTTCTTCCTTCCCTGCTTCTTCCTTCTAGCTTCAATTCCAAATGCACTGCCTGCTCCATAGACTGAGAATTGGGAGTGGGTACTGCCCTTTGGATCTTGGCAGGCAGAAGTAGGGAATATCCTCTTCTTTTGTGATATGGACTGGATGTTCACTGGACCTTCATGAGGCAGATATTTGTAAAGCAGAGAATGCCTGCATTGACTTGAGTCTGGGTGCAAATGTTAGGAGGAAGCTTAACTACAATAGTGACAGGCTGGGAATGGTTAGTTTCATCAATGTCAGATTTGAACAGATGAGTCTTTCATAACCCTGAGTCTTAAGATATCTAATTTGGGGAATGAGTTCCAGCTGAACACTTAGATCTTATGAAAGTTATCCAAAGTGAATTATTAACTATTCTTTCTTTATTACCCTGGTTGCACCTATCACTAGGGATTGTGTAAGGAATATAGTTGATGCAGACGTGGTTTGCTTTACAAATCTATAATTTACGAGGGTTTAATATGCATTAACAGCTAGGTCATGCCTTTCTGTTAATAGTTTTTCTTTCACTCAAGAGAGGAGGAAGTCTTATTTCTGAGTTGTAGGAGTCTTAGTCATTTAAGGAATCCATAGGAGTCAGCACCATTTGGTGCATAGTAGATTTTTGCCTTGGATGTCTTCCATTTGCTCCTCCAGATCTACTCTCACCTTTCCCACTCTTCTTTCTGCCTTGGGAGGCTGACTTGTATGGTTTCCCCTAATAGGTTTCCTTGATTTTTGGCTTCTAGTTAAGGAAGGATCTCTGGGAAGAGATCAAAGGGAGAAAGAACACTGAGGTCAAGGTATTTATTTCCCCAAACTTCCTCCCTGTGTGGTCACTTCAGCCTGACTGGGACCCTCAGCATAAAGTTTCTCTTTCTTAAGGCTGCAAACTCTATATTGTCCTTTAGGGTCCAGTTACCACTCCCTCCCCTCACTCACCCTTCCCCCTGGCTTAGAGGAACCTCTTGATTGTTACTAAGTCTTTGGTTACTGCATTAACCTTTTGCTTACTCTATACCCCCTCCCACACTTTTGTAAAGAGTCCCTTTATAAAAAAAATTTTCCCCAATTATCCTTGTTCAGTGCGTCATCTATTTCCTGTTTGGAATCTGAATGAGTCAGTCTTAAATACAACATTGATTGAATGAGTCAGTGAATTAACGAATTAATGGAGTATTTCATATAGTTTTAAAAATAGTGGTTAAGATCAAGAGCTTCTAAGTTAGATATATCTGGTTTTGAACTCTGGTTCTGATCCTTACTAGACAAGAAATGTGAGGCAAGTTACTTAAATACTTCATTATTAGTGAAATAAGGATAATAATACCTCATTCATTGGATTGTTTTGTTTTGGTTATTTATTTAACTCCTTTCTTTCTTTCTTTCTTTCTTTCTTTCTTTCTTTCTTTCTTTCTTTCATGAGTGAATGGCAGAGGGGCAGAGAGGGAAAGAGAGAGAGAGAGAGAGAGAGAGAGAGAGAGAATATTCCAAGGCTCAGTCTCACGAACCTGAGATCAAGGCCTGAGCTGAAATCAAGAGCCAGATGCTTAACCTACTGAGTCACCTAGGTGCCCCATTGGATTGTTTTAAGCATTAGCTGAGATAATAGATGAAAAGCACATATACATATTGCCTAAAACATAGCAGGTACTTAATAAATTAATTCATTAAATAGTTATTCATTGAGTGCCTACTATGTGGCAGGCACTGTACTTTTTCATTTATGATTGAGAATGTAAGGGACACCTGGGTGGCTCAGCAGTTAAGTGTCTGACTCTTGATTTTGGCTCAGGACATAATCTCACAGTTCATGAGGTTGAGCCCCTCATCAGGCTCTGCGCTGACAGTGCCCAGAGCCTGCTTGGGTTTCTCTCTCCCTCTCTGCCCCTCCCCTGCTTGTATGTGTGTGTGCATGCATGTGCTCTCTCAAAATAAGTAAATAAACATTTAAAAAAAGAATGTGAACAAAAACAAATGCAGTCCATTCACTTGTGGTTTTGACTCTGGTAGAAGAAAGAGACCTTAATCTCAGATAATTGTAATGAATATATAATCTCAAACTGAGATAAGTGCTCTGAAAGAAAAGAACATGGAGTCATAACAGTATATAATGGAGGAATATGAAGAAGAAAGAGCAAGCTAGCTAAAAGTCACATTGTGGACAAAGGCCCTGTGGTAGGACTAAGGATGGTGAGGTAAAACAAACAAACAAACAAACAAACAAACAAAAAAGAAAAAACAAAATTTAAGAAGGCCAGTGTGGAGTATGGAGAACATGGAGGTTAAAGATAGACATGTGACTGGAGATATGGATAGGAGCTGGACCAGACAGGACATTGTGATCTGTATCTAGAATTTTGGTCTTTATCCTAAGAGGATTGGGAAGCCATTGCAAGTTTTTCAAAGAGATGGTGTGTGTGTGTGTGTGTGTGTGTGTGTTAAATTTGAAAAGCTAATTATTGCCTACAGTATTTGTAAAGTTGGTAAATAGCAAGTCCTTATAAGAGTGTATGATTGGGGTTGGGGAGGAAAAAATATTAGAATTGGGGGAAGAGTGGATGCAGGGTGACACAGTTACTAGGCTTTTACTATAGTCCATTTGAGAGATGATGGTACTCTGGGCTAGAGTGGAAGTCATGGGCATAGACTAGACTCCTAGGCTTCCCTCAGCTTTCACAACTGGATGGATAGCAGTGCCATTCACTGATATAAGGAACTCTGAGGGATATCACAAGCTGGGCTAGCCCAGGGCTGCCCGAGGGGCCTTAGAAGAATCTAGCGAAGATGCCATATAGACAAATATATGGGTTTACAGCTCAGAGGAGCAGTGTGAGCTGGAAATTTACATTTGGTCTACAAATGATCATTGGAGCTGTGGTCTTAGATGAGATGTCTCAGGGAAAGTAGATTGAGAAAGAAGATGGGCTCTGTCTGAGTCTTAAAGAATCCCAAGGTTTGGTGGCTGTATAGAAAAGAGTGAGCATCACGGAAGACAAAGGAGTGAACAAAGAGGTAGGAGGAAAAACAGGACAGCACTGTGACACAGAGGTTAAGAGAACAGTGTGTTTCAAAAGGTTGGAATAGTCAACAATGTCAAGGGCTGCTGACAGGTACAGAAAAGGCACGGAGGATATTGAAAACACTAGATCTGAAACTAGGTTGAATAATTAGTAGGAGATGAGGAAACAGGGGCTGTTGAGTACAGAAAATTCTTTCAAGATCTGTGACTATGAGGGAAGGAGAGATGTGTAAATCAGCATCTGTAGATATATTTCAATAAGTGCTTAAAAACCCATTAGGTATAGTCTCTGCTATTCTGTGTGTGTGTGTGCCCAAGAAATGTAAATTTTTAGCACAAAACTGGTTCTGTCAGCATTTCAGCTTTTACTAATCACAAATTTTATTTGCTCGTTGTGATCTTTACTGTACAAGAAATACTTCCCACCCTCAGTGTCCATATGATTTCAATAAACTATTCTGAGAAAGTGTGGGTGGTCTCCTTTACACAACAGTAGTTGGGAATAGGACACTGGGGTACGATTTCAAATTCAAAACTGAATTTTATGGGACCCCAATCTTTGCTGCCATTTGTCTTTTAAGTAAAAGAAAGTCTTCTAAGGATGTGCCCATTCTTCCCTGACTTCTAGGATGGCATAAAATTTTATGTGTGCCTCTGTTCGTTCTTTCAGTTCCACTTTTCTGCTATATTAAATGGCTACATGGATTGATGATAATAATGAGAAGAACACGTGAAGAGGAACACTAGAGAAATCAATATAATTAAAGCTTCTTTACTTCCATTTAGCATCTTCTTTTTATGCAAGGAATGCCCTTAGCAATATATTCTAATATGTTCCTTTGTTAATCATCTAGTTATCTACTTCTAAAGCAGTTAGTAAGATTCTTAGAATTACTTGAGAAGGCACTTAGTAAATATATCGTAAGATAGTGTATTTACCTGAAATAAATCTAACATAAGATTTAAGACTATTCTTGCCCTTACAAAAAGTGTGTATCATATGCACAGTGTGCAATATATAATAATAGTTTAACTTGATGATGTATTATTTGGAGTTATTCTCGTTTCTCCAAAAGGCACCACAAATCTTTTTGGGAAACAGATCCTGAACTTGATTTCACTCTCTTTTTTTTAAGTCTATTTGTTTATTTTGAGAGAGAGTGGGGGAAAAGCGAGGGAGGGGCAGAGAGAGAGAGGGAGACAGAGAATCACAAGCAGGCTCCATGCTCTTAGCATGCTCTTAGCATGGAGCCTGAAGTGGGGCTTGAACTCAGGAACTGTGAGATCATGACCTGAGCTGAAATCAAGAGTCAGATGCTCAACGGACTGAGTCACCAGGTGCCCCTATAATTTGATTTCTTATTTTAACTTTCCATTTTTGATCTCAGTGTTCTGAATTGTGTTTATTACTACATTCTTTTTAACATTCCAGATTATTCCTTACTTGGATTGACTTTGTTATCTTTCATTGGTTCAACTACATGCACATCCATACACAGCTTTTTGAAAAATAGCATTTCTAAAACTTTTTAGCCACAAGTTCTGTCTGGATTTATCCTATTTGAGGGAGACCAGTTATCTTGCAGTCTCCACGGTTGTTGTTAAGCAACCAGTTGAGAATTATACAAAACTTAATTGGCCCCTGTTCTTTTTTTCTTTCCAAACTAAAATTTTGTATTTATTCATATTAATTAAATTTGCAAATAAAAATTTAACCTTATATTGACTAAAATTATGGGCTAGGTGTGTAAGAGACCTACAGATGATTCAGACCTAGATCCTGATATAAGACAAGGAGATGCATAGCTTGATTGCAAGGTGGGCAGCAAAACTTACTCTCTCCATCCACATAACCATCACTTCCCCATTCATACCTCTTAGGAGACTCACTCATTAACCCAAAGATCAGGCACAAAAGTTGATGGTAGCCAGTAGTGTTCTACTATCAGTCATCAAGATCAGAGTTCTCAATGTTTTTTGGTCCCTGTTCTTAATAAAAGTTAAATTATTTTGAAAAAAATACTGTTCTCCTTTCAGTAACATTTGACACGATAAATAATAATAATAATAAATCATCAAATCATTTTAAAGTTTTTATTTAATTTTGTTTTTGCAGGTCCCGACACTAAATTAATGCAGAACAGTGGTAAGACAAAGTTTAAGAGGACAAGCATTGATAGACTGATGAATACTCTAGTACTATGGGTAAGGTACTAAAACAAAATTAGGCAAATCACTATCATTGATATCTTAATATATTTCTTACATTTGGTTGGGAATTCTTTCAGAAATACTTATTTTTTTGTGTGTGTGGAATTTTATTTGGATATTTTGCATTTGGGGCCCAGTTACATTGCCTTATACTTTCTAGATTATGATATCTCAACCATCAGTAGAGTTTCTCATGAGAAGTAGATCAGTGCTTATGGAGGTCTTCATGGTCTTGCAAGTTCTCCATATTCCAAGTACCTGCATTTGTTTTTGTTTTTTTTTTAAATTTTTTTTTTTCAACGTTTATTTATTTTTGGGACAGAGAGAGACAGAGCATGAACGGGGGAGGGGCAGAGAGAGAGGGAGACACAGAATCGGAAACAGGCTCCAGGCTCTGAGCCATCAGCCCAGAGCCTGACGCGGGGCTCGAACTCACAGACCGCAAGATCGTGACCTGATTGAAGTCGGACGCTTAACCGACTGCGCCACCCAGGCGCCCCCCTGCATTTGTTTTTAAAAAATAAAACATAATTTTTAAGTTACTTGGGTCTTTTTGTTGTCTTACCTTTGCTCATGTCCTCTCCACATAGCTTATGGATGGAGCTGGCTTCATGGGTGTGCGATCTTTGTAGTTCTACAGGTTCCCCACTCAGAAGGGCCTCATACTTGGATGATTGATCTGCTGTTGCCACGTGGAAATTACCAACAATCCAAAGGTTATCAATAACCTTTGAACAAGGGGTCCTGCCTTTTCATTTTGCACTGAACTCCCCAATTTGTGTAGCTGGTTCTGCTTATGAATCTTCTAAGGCCCACGTCATAGTTCTCCTCCTCCATGAAAGCTTCTAAACCTCCTTAGCCCAGGATTATCTCTTTCCTCTGAATTTTTTTCTCTTCTGTGCTTTTGAAATGATTTTCTTTTCCATCCATTTACCAAAAACAGTCTAGTATTCTTTGCGTTTTACCCTTTTGTCAGTAGATCTTGTGTGCTACCTGATGCTAGGCACCTGATTGTTCTCTGACTTTTTGTGTAATATTGTTTTGCATCGTTGTATTGGAATTAAGTTGAAGGACGTTGACTTTAAATATGAAGACAGTGGCTTTGAACTATGCCCCCCTCCATAGACTCACAAACAATTATGAAGAATTTGAGTTCAATAAATATTTGCATAACTGATATGTGATAGTGGGACTCTGAATAAGGAAAGAAGGAAGTGAATTCTTTTTGGGCACAAAATACTGACCTTGCTTTGTGCTTTACTTTTGGTATCATCCTCAGACTTGGGCTTTCTTCCTATTAAACTCATCCCCTTGGGGCAGAGTCTCAGGGGCCAAGGGAACATGTTTAGCTTGTGCCCCCTCCTAGAATTCTCTATTTAAATGGCCTTGAGCCCACTTCTAGGGCTTGCATGGGGATTGTATATGTATCTACCACACATACACAAATATGTATTTACAGAGTAAAATTACTGATTGTGAAGGAGAGACTGTTCCAACTTTTCATATTAGAACATTGAATGCCCCACTAGATTATTAGAAGCTGATTCCATCCTAAGTTAGAGCATTTAATGCCAAATAGTACCAATTTTAATGCCCTTAAAGTAATTTACTTCAATTAATTGGTAGTATTATTGAAAGAAAAGAGGATACCATGATACAGGTATCAGGTAGGGTTTCAGGAATTCACAACTCTACTTTTCTCTAATACATGGCTTTCTAATGCACTTTAAATCGGGTTTTCCGCATACTCTTTCTACATAAATGTCTTATATGTCTATCTTGTTCATGAATAAAGAAGAAAGCAGTCCTAGAATGCCTGAATATTCCTTTTTTAGAGGAAGAAGGAAATAGCCGGTTAAATACATTCCTGTTCCCTAGCTTCACACTCCCCTCCCATCAGTGGCTGATCTCTGCTCCTAACACAGAATGAACTTGGTAGAGCAAAGTTCTCAAAGCCCAATATTCACTCAGATCTTATGTATTCATTTATTCATTGATTTGGTGTCTTTCCTTTCCAAGGCTGGCATTTGGGCTCATAAGGAACTGACCTTGCTCTCTTTCTGAAAGTTGCTATACCTCCAAAATGTCTGCTCTACCTAATACTGATACTAATCACAATGTAAGAGTTGGCTAACAGTTTTCAGGTTGATTCTCACTTTTTTTTAATCTCCAAAGGAAAACATATATGGCATGCAGTATTTTAATTAATCTTTCTTTTCCTTGTTAGCCTTAAGTAAGGATTGTGCAGCTAGATCTGTAGCTAAGAGACTTGACTGGCTTCAGGTTGTTCTTTAGCACTGACGTTTTCTTCCTTTTGCTTTTATGCCTTAGGCGACTGTATAACTTATCATTCAAACAGGACACTTTTGCAAGTGAAAGGACGGAACGCAATTAATATTCTGCCTGGATAACAGATACAAACTGGGGCTGACCAGGGCAAATCAGGACATACTGCCTTCCTAAGCCATCTAAATATATGCCCTTGTCACAAATCAAGGTTGTGAAGTTACTGGCTTTTGACCATGGACAAGTTATATAATATTTCAGTGCTTCTGTTTTACTTTGTTCTGGTTTTGACCAGCAAAGTGTGACTAAAGATTGTCCCTATCTCAGAAAATCACTGGAAGAATTAAGTGAGAAAATGCATGTAAAATATTTAGCCAAGTAAAACATAAAAATATTAAACTTGTACGATTATTGATAAGTATGAAGAGCTTCGCATGACTTGCTTTTCAAATGACAATTTCTTGGAGTTAGGAGTGTAACTGGATTGTGTTGATGTGACTAGTTTTGTGTTCAAATTAACCTTAACCAGACTTCCATTCTCATTTCAGATTTTTGGGTTTCTGGTATGCATGGGAATTATTCTCGCAATAGGAAATTCAATCTGGGAGAATCAAGTTGGGGACCAATTCAGAACTTTCCTCTTTTGGAATGAAGGAGAGAAGAACTCTGTGTTCTCGGGATTCTTAACATTCTGGTCATATATTATTATTCTCAATACAGTTGTGCCCATTTCATTATATGTGAGGTAAGACGAGAGTTTATACTTTAGAAAAGCCACTTTGTCAAAAGACTTTGTTCTGCATCATCATGTTGTGCCTAATCATTTTTGTTTGTTTTAAAATTACCACAGTGAGGGAGATGTCTTGCTCTAACTGCTTATGATCTGCTACAGCTGTTACAAATGAGGCAACTAAGCTGTTTAATCTGCTTCACTTTTGTATTTTCAAATTATAATAAATGCGTTTCATTTTCTTCTTGATTTGATCTGGTTTCTTAGGAATGTTTTTCTTTGGAATAAATGGACTACAATATAATCTCATGCAACCTGATCAGTTAGAATTGAGTTGATATTGGGTAAGAAATGGAAGACTATTTGATGAGATCTGTTGAGATGATGCTTCCCTGCTACTAGTCTGGCTCCAGATACCTGGATTCAGATTCTGTTCCACCACTCACTAGCTCCATAACCTTGGGCAAGTTATTTCACCTTCCAGTGCCTTGGTTTCCTCATTTTAAAAGTAAAGAAGACAATATTCTACTTAATAGGATTGTATAAAGAGTAAACAAACTGTAAAGCTCTTAAAAGAATTGTCTGACACATTGTAAAAGCTTAATGAATGTTAATTTTTCCTATTATTAGTAACTATAGTATAAAGAAGTTGAAATATACTGGGTGGTACTTGTCCATTGTTAAATAAGAAGTCTGCCTCCTAGCTCTCACTGCAACAGGATCTATCATTTCTAGATTTGGACCCACAAATCAGAACTAAAATGATCTCTCTCTCCCCATACACACACACACACACACACACACACACACACACACACACCTCTATATGTATGTATATATGTACATTTTTTGTGTGTGTGTATGTGTGTGTATTTGATAAGGCTTAGGAGTTGGCCCTAGAATGTATAACTGAGATTTTTAAAAAATGTTTATTCATTTATTTTGAGAGTTAGAGAGGGGCATGTGCAGAGAGAGAGAATCCCAAGCAGACTTTGTGCTTTCAGTGCAGAGCCCGATGCGGGGCTCAAACTCAAGAATCATGAGATCATGACCTGAGCCGAAATCAAGAGTTAGACACTTAACTGACTGAGCCACCCAGGCGCCCCAATCCTAATCCTACCAAGACTGAGACAGATAATCCTAAAGACACTGGAGCCAAGATGAGACTTGGTTGTTTGACATTCCTCATCACCAGTATTTTAACAATACAAGAAATTACCAGCTCTAAATCCCCACTAATTTTTACAAGCTTCTTTTTCTCTCTTTCCAAAATCCTAACTATGATGAAGCAAGGGACGTTCAATGCACAAAATCCACCCTTGTTTTGGATAGCAGTCAGGAAACTGAAATGTCAACTTGTGGGAAATTGACTTGAAGTAGTGGCATGTGGCCACAACACCACAAATTGCTCTGGGCCTTCTGGAGCTGTGGTCAGAGCAGGCTCTATTTAAACTGTATCCTACTGGCTCATCTTTGATTCTGAGGACCTCTTATGCTTGTATCCAGTTATAAAGTCTGTAGTAAATCCTGCTTTTTGCCAGAAGAGCTATGGTCAGCTTTTATAGCTTTCCTTTTATGTCCTAAATGAACAATAAATGCTCATAGTGGCTTACCATCTGCACATGTGCAGTTTCATATGTCCTCATGAAGGAAGTATATTCTGTGTATGCTCTTTCTTTGAAGTGTGTTGGCATTTTTCATTTAATAATTTGAAATATTGGTGTTTTAGAGGTCAAGGCTAAATTCCCAGGTTAGCATTGCTTTTCTTTCTAATGTGTCCCCTGCAGTGGTGGAAAGGAAACCCAGTTGGAATAGTCCAAACCCAGGTTATCGTCTTGGCATGTGTGACCTTGAAGAAAGCGCTTGGCTTCTCTGTGCCTTAGTTTGCCAATGAACTGCTCAGGAAAATGGTGGGACTAAAATAATTGGTTTGTTACTTCCTTTCTGCTCCGAATAATACTACCTTACCCTAGATAACATTTTGTATTTTATGTAAAGTGTCTCCATATACTTTATTTTATTTATGTCTCCCAACAACCTTATGAAGTAGTTATTGCCCAACTTCTTTCATAAATGAGATGATTTGCTTGGGATCATGGGGCTGGTTAAGGACAGAACCAAGATCCAAACCCAAGTCTTGTGACACTTGGTACACTGGTTTTCTTCTCTCCCTAAGCTGTGTCTGGTTTATTACTCAGCAAAGACCCCAAGAGAAAGTAAAAAGAGCCTAGAGTTCTGTACCTGTTGGTAAGGCATAATAATTATTAAGGTAAATGTGAGCTTTCCTCTCATCATACAAGAGCAGTGATTCTGATCTCAATGTGGAGGGAGAAAGCATTCGAAAGAATGTCAGGATGCTCAATCCTAAAGACTGAGATCGACAAAAACAGCATATTTCTGTTTGGAGAGAAGGCCTTCTATAAAAGCTTTCCTTAGGCTTTTGAATGGGTATGAAGAATAAATTAGTGCCATAGGTCACTTGAGGATGAAAGTGCTAAATTTACTTTGATCGGTTAACAATTCCACGTGAGCAAAGGATGTTGATGTTGGTAGGCTATTTCTGTGCTGTCAGTTTGTTTATCTGTAGTGTTAAAACATACCCAGCTACAGTTTTTTAAATACATCATTCTAAGAAATGCAGCCACATACTCCCAAGGAATTAAATTTTGGAAGTTATTCCCAAAGCAGTAGGAATTCATTTCTATGTTGCCTATTTTGCCACAGAATGGGTGGAAGGAATCTTAAGCCCTGCTCTTTGAGCATTCAGGCAGAAAACACTAAGCACTTGATTATGCTAATTCTGAACATTTGTCTCCTTTTTTCTGCTATTATAAGACAAAGAGCTGAATGTTCCACTATGACTGTCCTGAATCCTCTTTCCCAAACAAAAAAGACACCCTTCCTCTCTACAGACTATTTTAAGATCCAAGAATTCAAATTAATTTACAATACTTCCATTGGTTTGTATTATAATACAGAAGGATCACATGTTGTTTAATTCATATTGCTTTGAATTTTCAGGAAGCTATCTTACTTTTAGAAAGATCAAAGCTTCAAATTGTTTGTACAGTTACTTGCATAATGCCATTTTTAGAGTCAGGTCTACATTGGCTTTACCAATGTCTGAAGTCTAGTCTTGGCTCTGTGGTTAGTTATTTGTGTGACCTTGGGTTAGTCACTTGACTTCTAGGTCTTAATGCCCTTACTAGTGAAATTAGGGAATAGAAGGTCAGGATTCATTCATTCATCTGCTTATGACAGATAAAGCACTGTTCCTGGTCCACTGTAAGTGCTAATGCTTTTTGAGTGAATGGAATAAAGAAAACAAAGGTAAAGTAGAAAAGCTAGCAGAGAATTTACAGGGAAGTATGTGTGTGTGGTGGTGGATATGTATGGGTCAGCTATAACAGTAAGTTACATAAACGAATACAGAAAATGCCTTATTTATTTTTCTTTTGTATGGTTCTACAGAATCATAGAGTAATTTTTAGTTTAAGTGAAAAAAAGTGTTGCCATTTAAATAGTTAGGAAATGAACTAGCACCATACCACTTTCAGAGAGGGAAATGTTAGAAGCATAGAATTTAATGCCTAGAAAGGATTTTTCTATCATCTTTTGTCTTCAAGGAGACAAATGTTAGGAGTTAGTGTAATCAGTCACTGTTAATTTTCTCACTTGACAGATGAGAACACCAAGGCTCAATTCCCATTAAGTTCAGAAATAAGCCATGGGTCACTGCTATTGTCATTACTCTGTGATACTGGTCTGGATGTTCTTGCTAATGTTCTAAGCCATGCAGCTGAAATATCAAGGAACAAAGGAAGACATGAACCTGAAACTGAAATAACCCTATTAGAAGGGATGAGCATAGACAATGTGATTATAAACCTAGAAAATCCAAAAGAATAATTCTGCGAAGATCTTAGTAAGATAATTCAGCTCAATGTCTGATTTTGTGGCATAAGCAAAGTTTGTTAACATTAGATAAAGCTTTTAACGTTAAAAAAAACCTTTTCATTAGGCTAACAATAATTTAAACAATTATGTCATCAATGAACAGATAGATGTAATGTCCAGTAGCAAATCTATCCAGCTGTAATATGGACCTATGTGAAAAACAAAGCAAATGAAAACTAAAACTCCTTATCAATAGAGATACTTTTCAAAATTCAATTACTGGAAAGACTTACCCTTCTCTTTGAAGTTGCACTTGTATATTAAAATGAGTTATTTCCAAGTAATTAGAAGTTTAACATAGACTTAATACAAATCTTAAAGAAGTTTTGTGAGAAGGTGGGGGTGTGGATGCTAAAATGTGTTGAACATATCAGCAAGAATAAATGAGTGGTTCCAGCCAAGAACTTTTTAAAAAGAGGAGTATTCTCTTATGCCCTCTCAGGTATTGCCAATGTTTATAAAGCTGCAATTATGAAAATAAGAGATGTATTAAGTGACATATTAAGGAATAAAATTGAAATCCCTAAAGTAGATTCTAGTGAGAAAAATAATTTATATGTGACATGGAAGCATCCCAATGCAATAAGGGAAAAGGACTTGTTTTTTTTAATAAATGGTGATAAAAAAGCTTTATGTTTGTAAAAATGGAAATTAGCACATCATATGTACATCATCTTTATAAAAATTCGAATTGTAATAAAGAATTAGATGTGGAAAATTCAGCAAAGAACTACTAGAAAAATATAGATGTCTGTATATATAATCTTGGCATAGGGAGAGCATATCCAACAAAACTCCCAAAACAGAAACTGTGAACTACTGATAAATTTGATGAGTTAAAAAGACAACTTCTTTGTGTCAAAAATAGTGGAAACAAAATACAAATGATAAGTTGGTAACATTTGTATGATGTATATATGTCACGCATAGTAAATGCTAATTTTCAGTAATCTTATTGTAGAAACTTACATTGCTAACCTTTTTGGAAATTGATTTAACCTTACATATGACAGAGACTTTAAAAGACATACCTTTGGCCATAGAAATAACATTTGTAAAGTTGGAAAGTCATAAATTGCCGCTAGATCATGAGACAATGCTCTTTTCCTGGTAAATGGGCAAACTAATATAATAACAATGATAATATTGAGATTTACTCAGTATCTATTATGGTTTGCTTAGTGCTTTACAGAGATACTGCCACCTTTTTTGGCAACTTGAAGCCACACCAAACGATATATTAGAAAGTCCTCAACAATACATTTCTTTAGATCAGATATCTGACAAATATTTTTAAAAAAAAATTTTAATGTTTATTTTTGAGAGAGAGAGAGGAAGAGAAAGAGGAAGGGAATGAGTGGGGGAGGAGCAGAGAATGAGGGAGACACAGAATCTGAAGCAGGCTCCAGGCTCTGAGCTGTCAGTACAGAGCCCGATGTGGGGCCCAAACCCATGAACCGTGAGATCACGACCTGAGCCGAAGTCAGATACTTAACCAACTGACCCACCCAGATGGCTGGACAAACATCTTTAATAATAGTTTGTACGAAGATATAAAAGAAATGCTAACTTAACAGGCTATACAAGAAATCTCCACTAGGCCTGTTTAATATAAACGGTGAACCATGGAATATTCCCCCAAGACTTTATGCAAAGTCTATATTTTCGTGGTGCTGCAAGAAAATGACTTAGGAAATTTTATGAACAGACTCTGCTGAGATTCTTCTGAAGGTCACTAGGACCTGGAGACAGAGCATCCACATTTTTTTTCTAAATTCTGAAGACTTTGACAGACTTATTTTTTTATTTTTAAAATTTTTTAAGTTTGTTTACTTAATTTGAGAGAGAGCCAGAGAGAGTGAGCTGGGGAGGGGCAGAGAGAGAGGGAGAGAGAGAATCCCATGTAGGCTCTGTGCTGTCAGTGTATAGCCACATGCGAGGCTTCAACCCTGAGCTGTGAAATCATGACCTGAGCCGAAATCCAGAGTCAGCAGCTTAACTGACTGAGCCACCCAGGTGCTCCTTGACAGACTTCTTACTTTGGCAACATTTTGTATGTTCTGAAACTGATGGAGCTTTTCTTTCTTTTTCTTTTTTCCCCATTTTAATGGATGAAAGTATGGAAGTCATTCGTCTGGGACACAGTTATTTTATAAACTGGGATCGGAAGATGTATTACCCTGAAAAAGCAACACCTGCTGAAGCTCGGACGACCACTCTCAATGAGGAACTGGGCCAGATTGAATACATTTTCTCTGACAAAACAGGCACCCTCACTGAAAACATCATGACTTTTAAAAAATGTTCTATTAATGGGAAAATCTATGGTAAGGGAAGCAGTTCTTCGTACTGATATTGTTTTTTTTTTTTTTAATGTTTGTTTATTTTTGAGAGAGAGAGAGAGAGAGAGAGCAGGGGAGAGGCAGAGAGAGAGGGAGACAGAGGATCTGAAGTGGGCTCTGTGCTGACAGCAGAGAGCCCAGCACAGGGCTTGAACTCACAAACTGTGAGATCATGACATGAGCCGATAGATGCTTAACCAACTGATCCACCCAGGCACCCCTTAAAACATAATTTTTTAAAATTTCCCTTAAAAACATAAGCAGCCCTATTTTAAAAATCAAACCATTTATCACTGACTTTATCATTAATATGGGCACCATCAGCATCTAACATAGTGCTTGACATATAATAAACAGTCACTAAATATTTGTTCAATGAATGCTGAATAATTTAGATGAAACTTTGGATTTGTTACCTTTCTTGGGTATAGATGGGGGTTAGATGTGATACCGTCTGAGGTTCCTTTTTGTGCCCCCACTGTGTGATTGTGCTCTGTGCTGCTTAATAGGCCAATATCCCCGAGAGGGCAAGTTCTTGGTAACTTGATTTATCTCTGTAAAAGGAGTATTTCATATTTGCTTCCTCACAGCTCTGGAATTGATGTTAGGGCCTGTGTTTGGGAGAACTTACAATTCATTCCTAAGAATTCACACTGCACAGGGCTACTTTTGAGTGGGCAGATAAACTAGTTCATCAACATCCAGTTCCTATTTTGTATACATCTGTCAGGATACCTGCTCTGTACCAGGATTTTCAGGCATTCTATTTGTATGTGGTTTGAGCCAGTTAGCAGACAGTTTCCTCTGCTGAAAGCATGAGGTGCAGCAGAAGCCTTTTGTTGGGTGCCTCTGGATTCCTAATCTCATTTCACTGGACTCTGAGTGTCCAGTTTTTCAGTCCAGAAATCTCAAGAAGAAAAATCCAAGAAAGAGAGGGAAAACTTCCCTTTATCTCCTGAGGAGCAACTTCACACATTGCCAAACACTTTAAAGTAAGATTTGAACTTGAACAAAATTAAGAAATAGAAGTTGATTTTTATGCTGTCCTACCTATTGACCTCCCTTCGCTACCCCTATCCCTCTAATCCCCTCTCCTCTGCTCCACCTCCCCCTTTTCTGAGAGAGAACCAGATGATTTTCAACCTGGACTTCCATAAGCCCTCAGTTACATTATACATTTCTCATATCACTGTTACAATAAATGGTAAGTAGGGGTGCCCAGGTGGCTCAGTCAGTTAAGTGACCTACTTTGGCTCGGGTCATGATCTTGCAGTTTGTGAGTTCAAACCCCACGTCAGGCTCTGTGCTGACAGCTCAGAGCCTGGAGCCTGCTTCGGATTCTGTGTCTCCCTCTCCTCTTCATGCTCTGTCTCTGTCTCTCTCTCAAAAATAAATAAACGTTAAAAATTTTGTTTAAATGGTAAGTAAAATAGAAACTTCCCCTAAAAATTTTCTTTTGACATTATTTTCAGAGGCTTTCTAAGAATAATGACTTAACCCATAGAGTAGTTTAAATGGGAAAATTTTAGAGTATTGGAGGTATTTTTAATTTGGAGGACCTTTGGGATTCTTTTGCTATGATATATATTGATAATAACATAATAATGATAATATCACTTCCAGGAAATGATCCTAAGAAAATCAGATATGTGGACCAAGATTTATTTGTATAGATGTTTGCCTCAGGGCTATTTTTAGGGAAGGCCCTTGATTTTCACAAAGTATATATATCCCAAGATCTTGCAAGTCTTGAAATTTACGACAAATCCCATGATAGCTTGTAGTTTCCCTTATAAAATGCAGGAAAGTAACCGAAATATTAATTAACCCCTTTAGACCCTTAATTTATATCCCATTATAATTTATAATGCATTTATGATGCCACTAAGATATATTCTTACTAAAGCACTCACAAAATGTTTAAGGATCACGTCCTCTTGTTTTCCTGTGAGCTTGTGTTATTTATATTCTAGATCCAGGCCTTGGGAAAACTTGGTATTCCATTCAGGTTTATCTAAATCTTCTATTTTCTAGCTCAGAACTTTTATTTTCTTCAACTTCTTTAACTTTTCTTCACTTCCATTACCATCTTTATAAGCATGCTTCCTTTTGGAGGACAATTTTACACAAAGGCACAGCTTTGTTTTGTCTTTATCTTTCATGAGTTACTGCCTATGGTATACTGACTGGAACATAACCACAGTGCATTTGAGATTTAAATTCCAGGAGCTTGGTGAGGTTCATTCTCTAGCTCAGGGGCTCCGCCCACACAGCAGTCACAACATGGTCTGAATTTAGACCCTGTGCTCCAGATAAACAGCAAATAACAGTTCATCAAGGGCTTTTTTTGGTCATAGCATTGTGTAGTGAAAAGAGAGAGACTTGGGTTCAAAATCACACTATAGTGACTTTTTCACCCCAGTTTAGTAATGTCAGGTGGATTTCTGTTCTTCAGTTCCCTCACCCATAAATGGTGCAAGTTTGTGATAATACAAATGCCTGGCGAAGGATTGATGCAAGGAACTCTTGTTATCATTACAAGAAATACAGTCTTGGCAAATACCATTACATATTCAAATGCCAAGCAGAAATTAGAAAAATCTTAAAAGCTTCCACATAGGGGAAAGCTAAAGTAAATTATACTCCGTAGCTAGTATACAACCATTCAAAATTAGGTTCACAAAGAACTTTTAATGACCAGAGAAATTCTGACACTTGGGTTGAAAACAGCAGGAACAAGATATTTTTCAACAATCTGAGAAATATATGTATACACACACATAATCAACATGAAAAAAGTTCTGTAAATACTGGTTATCTTTATGGGATAGAACTATTAGTGATTTTTATTTCCTACTATAAACATCTTGAGTTTTTCCAATATATCTATAATAGGCATATATTGGCTTTATACTAAAAAGTTATTTTTCAATATTTGGCACATAGGTGGCTATGTTTTACTGCAGAAGGCACTGACATTGTTTAACTCTTACATGCTAATTTGACCTTGATATTACACAAATGTATCTGGCCCAAACCAAGACAGACAAAGATGTACTCACTAAGCTCAAGCGTTGATGAGAATTGGTCTGTCTAGGATATCATTTTGGATTCCCCTACAGTGAGGATGAAGTAGAAAACAAAAATTTGCCTCTTGCAAACATCAGAGATAAAATGTAGCAACAGAAGGATAAAAATACAGAAGAATATGATTTATGAGCTTCATATTTTGTTTTAATGCATACTCTATTTTAGTTCTATCTTGGGCAAATATGAGTATTTCTCTGGGTTAATCACCATGTCTAGGGTTACAGTTTGAAAAAATTCCTAAAAAGTCTACGTTTGAGCTCATAATGCCATCTGGTAATGGTGCTTTAATAAATAAGTGTATTTTTTAAAACCAAATATGCAAATCTAGTTTCTATTTCATTTATTTTTAATTCTCAAGGTTTTTTTTTTGGCAGGTGAAGCTGATGATGACATGGGTCAGAAGACAGACATGACTAAGGTGTGGAGGTGATAAATTTCATTCTTTTAATTTCAAACTGTACATACTTTTTTTTTTTAAAAATGAGTCCCTGGGGGCGCCTGGGTGGCGCAGTCGGTTAAGCGTCCGACTTCAGCCAGGTCACGATCTCGCGGTCCGTGAGTTCGAGCCCCGCGTTGGGCTCTGGGCTGATGGCTCGGAGCCTGGAGCCTGTTTCCGATTCTGTGTCTCCCTCTCTCTCTGCCCCTCCCCCGTTCATGCTGTGTCTCTCTCTGTCCCAAAAATAAATAAACGTTGAAAAAAAAAATTAAAAAAAAAAAATGAGTCCCTGGAGGACTGATTTCCACTATGACAAGTTGATATATTTAATACATAACATTAAAAAAATAGCTTCATATGGTTCAGAATTCCTTCTATTGAGGTACCTCAACCACAGAGTTCTCTGTTTTTTAATTGTTAGAGATATTTATGTATATACGAGGAAGTATTTTCTCCATTTTTTACATAGGTTGTAGCTTACTATCTGTGCCGTTCTTAATTTTCTTTCTCAGCAGTGTATTTGAGATCTTACTAGATCAGTGGAAAAAAAAAAGTGCTGTCTTATTTTTTCCAATGGCTAAATAGTATTCTGTTATATTGTTCCATGTCTCATGGTGAGGAGACACCAATGGAAATTCAGGATATTTCCAATATTCTGCTAGTAGAAAAATTGCAACAGAAATAACAGTGTGTGCTTATGTTACTTTACATGGATTCTATGCTGTCTAACAAGTTACATTTCTAGAAATGAATTGTTAAATCCAAAGTATGTCCATTCATAATTGATAAATAGTGCCATTGTCTTCTTTAAAATTTTTACCAATTTATCCTGCTACAAGCAATGTACAAGAGTGCTCTCCCCCACCCTCACCAATACAGTGTTTTGTCAGTTTTTGCTATTTGGCAAGACATGTAAAATGATATATCAATATGATTCTAGTTTTAATTTCTCTTATGAGTGAGGTTGGATATCTTTTTTATATTTTTAATAGTTTACTGTGTTTAATTTTTATCCATTTTTCTTTTTTTTTAAATGCTTATTTTTCAGAGAGAGCACAAGTAGGGGAGGGGCAGAGAGAGGGAAACACAAAATCCAAAGCAGGCTTCAAGCTCAGAGCTGTCAGCATACAGCCTGATGCAGGGCTCAAACCCATGAACTGTGTGAGATCATGACCTGAGCCAAAGGCAGATGCTTTCTTTCTTTCTTTTTAATTTTTTAATGTTTATTTAATTTTGGGGGGGGGCAGAGAGAGAGGCGGGGGGTGGGTAGGGTGGGGGGAGGTACAGAATTTGAAGCACGTTCCAGGCTCTGAGCTATCAGCACAGAGTCTGTCTGGGGGCTCGAACCCACTAACTCTGAGATCATGACCTGAGTTGAAGTCAAATGCTTAACCAACTGAGCTACCCAGGCACCCCTTACCCATTTTTCTACTGGATTATCATCCATCCCTGGTTTTTGTAAATAAATGTCACTTGTCATGTTAAATTGTTTTTTTCAGTGTGCTTCTAGATTCTGTTTGCTAATGCTTTACTTAGGTATGTGCCTTGGATTTGTAAGACACATCAGTTCTCAAGGTTTTTGGGGGCATAATGTTTGAGTTGCTATCAATGTTAAATTTACTTTAGAAAAAGAATAATTTTTAAAAATTTTTCCTTAGTTTTGTATTCTGTGGGACAGTTTATATAACATAAAAATGATCTGTGTCTTACAGTTGAGCAAGGAGTCTCTTAGGATCCTTTTAATTTTTTCTTTGTGGCTATTTTCTTTTATTTTTTAATTTCTTTAATGTTTATTTATTTTTGAGAGTGAGAGAGATAGAGTGTGAGCAGGGAGGGGCATGGAGAGAGGGAGGGAGACATAAAATCCAAGCAGGCTCCAGGCTCTGAGCTCTCAGCACAGAGCTTGTCCTGGGGCTCAAATCCATGAACTGTGAGATCATGACCTGAACTGTAGTCAGACACTTAACCAACTGAGTCACCCAGATGCCCCTCTCTGTGGCTATTTTAAAAAAATCATTTTTTATTTTTGATTGTCTTTTTCCTTTCCTATCTTGATTACATTAGAAAGTTGCCCCTTCTCCACCCCCCTGCAAAAGTACAGCCTTTGGTTTTATTTATTATTTGTATATATTTTCCTGTGTTTTAATCAGTAGGCTCTGCTTTTATCTTTATTAATACCACCTTTCTTCATTCTTAAAGTTTCTTTTGTTCTTTTTCCAACTTCATACTTGGATGCTTAACTTATTTTTTCCTTTTTTTATACAAATGTCTATGGTTCTTAATTTTTCTCTGAATACTTCTTCAATTTTATCACATAGATTTGGCCTATAGTTTATTAAACTTTTTATTTTTGTCCTATCAATTTGAATATCCACATTGAAACGTTTTTAGGCAAGAGTTTTAAAATTCCCAAGTGATAGAGGCCTTCCCCCTAACCTCATTATACTTTTAATAAAGAATAGATTTGTATTGATTCTACTTTTTGGAATTTATTGGGGTTGTCTTTGTGGCTCAATATAGTAAATTGTCAATGTTCCAGGCTTCTTAAAAGGAAAGCATATGTATATTCTGCTTTCAAGGTATATAAACTTACCTATATGTCATTCACTTCTACCTTGTAAATTATATTATTTAACTCTTGTTTCATTATTTATCTTTTATCTGTTAGCATGAAAGAGGTTAATTAGATATTTTGAAAATCTCTTTCTATATATAGCTCTTACATAGCTTGAAATCTTTTCTTTTTTTTTTTTAATGTTTATTTTATTTTTTAGAGACAGAGCATGAGCAGGGGAGGGGCAGAGAGAGAGGGAGACAGATAATCCGAAGTAGGCTCCAGGCTCTGAGCTGTCAGCACAGAGCCTGATGCGGGGCTCGAACCCACAAACTGTGAGATCATGCCCTGAGCCCAAGTCGAACACCTAACTGACTTAGCCACCCAGGCTCCCCTTGAAATCTTTGTTTTAGAAGTATTGATGCTACTTGGGGGTGAATTGATATTTATATTGGTTATTTATTTTTTTTTATGAATTACACAACTTAACATCAAACTGCTTTTCTTTGACTCATTTAATTCTTCTTGGCCTGAATTCAACCTTATTTGATATTAATGTCTTGACTCCTGGTTTGTTTTCATTTGCATTTTCCTACCTTTTATTTTCTGTGTTTCTGAATAACTTTATATGTGTCTCTTGTGTACAGCATAGGATTGGAGTTTGTTTTGCACTCCAATCTTTTAATAATGGAGTTTGGCCCATCTACATTGGGCTATATACTGTCTTAGTTATAACATTTTAGGTTCTGTACTTTGTGTCTAACAATAATATACCTTGTGTTTAATAACTCTTTATATGGATTCTTTATTCTGTATGTGTGCATTTCTTATAATGTTTAGAAACATTAGGAAAGCATTTCATTGTTTTTCTACTTCATACCTTCAAGAGTTTACATAATACTCTTTTTTTTTCATAATACTCTTAATACTTTTTTTAAGGCAGTGTCTGTTAATTTCCTAATATGAACAACAATGAAGTTATATTTCTGCCTCTTTCCCTCGTATTTTTCTACTATTTTTATAGAAACTTATTAATCTTAAAATATATAGATTTTTATAAGTTGATCTGAATCTTTAAATGATAGATATCATCTGACCTTCAAATAATAAAATGAGGAAATTTGAATCTTACCATTTTTTAGCTGTCTTTTTGTCTTGCATAGTCAAGGTACACAATATACACATTTTGTTTTAGCATCTTAATCTCTCTATTTCTTCTTTATTTAGTCCTTTAAAGGGATTAGGTACTCACCCCTAACTAGGCCTTTACTAATAATGATTTTTTCCAGTTATCTCTTACTGGGATGAGGTTCATCCTTTAGTTTCAAGAAGGGTTCATAACAAATATGTGTGCCAATTTTATACTTGAATGACAGCTTGATTGACTCTAATTTCTTTGAGTCACAGTTTCTTCCCTGGGAGTTTCAGGGAAGTCTAAGGTCAGTGTGTATTTTACTCCTTACCAGTGAGTTGATAATTTTTTCCACTAATGCAGTTTTTAAAATTTATCACATGAACAAAACAATCTGTGATTAAGTAAGTCTATGATTCTGGGATAAACACAACTGAGTGTCCTGTATGCAGGACTTGGTATACATATACTTGGATGTAATATAAAACATTCTATAGTCTCTAAGAAAAGGATATATTAAAAGTATTTCCCCATCAACTATTTTTAGCAAAAACATTATCACAGGACTAGTGTCTTGAGTAATAAACTTTTAGAAGTACATTCTGTGTTTTCCGGAAGTCAGTGAATTAACAGGGATATTAGTTACCATTGAATCATCATCCACTCTTTTGTTGTACCCTATTTCTTTTATCATGTTTTTCTTTTTTTACTCAACATACTTTTAAGTGTATACTAAACTGTGATTAACCATACTCATGATGTTGCAAGGCAGATCTCTAGAACTTTTTCATCTTGAGTGACTGAAACCTGTACTCATTCAACAGCAATTTCCCATTTCCCCATACCTTTAGCTTCTGGAAACAGCCATTCTACTTTCTGTTTCTGTGGGTTTTACTATTTTACCTCATATAAGTGGAATCATGCAGGAATTGTCCTTCTGTGACTGACCTATTTCACTTCACGCTGTGCCTTCAAGGTTCACTCATGTTGTGCATAAAGACAGGATCATGGCTGGATGATAATCCATTGCATGTGTATACCACATATTATTTATTCATTCATTTTTTGATGGATGTTTATGTTGTTTCTACCTCTTGGCTATGGTAAATAATGCTGCAGTGAACATGGGAGTGCAAAGATCTCTTCAAGATCCCAATTTTAATCCTATCATTATATTATGCAAGTACTTCCAGAGGGATCTCAGAAAGCACTCTATAATGAAATGCATTAATATTTTTGTGTTGGAAAATATTAATTCATACTAAGTGGACTAAAAAAGTCTATAATTAGACACATACCATTCTAGGTCAGATTTTGCTGCCAAAATGAGTTCAAGTCAGGTCAGGTTTTGCCATTGAGTAGGTTTTGAAAAAAACTTACCATTTTCAGGGCTTCTTTGTATTTTGGAATTGCAATAAGTATTTTGAGGATCTGTACACCCATTGGATATTTTTTCCTTATCCTTTTGGAAGGTTTACTGCTTTGGTGCTTGGCTCTGAAATGAGAAGATAATATTTAACAGTAATGAGGAAACAGAAAGCCATTGTAGTGCCAGATGTTTGAGGCTGAAAAATCATACAAGCACTAAAAATATATAGAGGAAGCGTTTTTGAATTTTAAAAGCTTATTATTGAAAAGAGGCATATAGTTTTTTTTGTTGTTGTTGTTCTTCTACAGAAAAATAAACCTGTGGATTTCGCAGTTAATCCGCAAGCAGATAGAACATGTCAGTTCTCTGACCACCGTCTGATGGAATCCATTAAACTGGGGGATTCCAAAGTGTATGAATTTCTTAGGGTACTTGCTCTTTGCCACACCGTCATGTCGGAGGAAAATAGTGCAGGTAAGTACAAAGTGTGTTTCAGTGGTGAACCTTGTTTACAAGTTTGATTTCTTTCTGCTGCCAGTGATTGAGTAAAAATTACCACCCAAGTAATTTCAGTTTAAAAGTGAAATATATAGACTGTCGACTGTATATATGTATGTCATATATATGTGTGTATACATGTTTTCTCTCTCTATTCTTTATTTTTGTTTTCTTTGTTGGGATTACGTTCAAGCCTTAGTTGCGTCCTTGGTATGCTGGGCTAACCCATTCCCCCAGTTTTAATTGCTGTGAGGATTCATATTGTTACATTTATGACTTAAACTGATCTTTATATTTCTGAAGGCAGTGATTAATTATATTTTTTATCTGAGGATATCACGGTGCCTTTAAGTACGTTTATTTTACCTTTGCCTTTGAGTTTATTTCATGTCCTGAACTATTTTAATAGCAATCTGCTTTTATTTTTTTTTTTTTATTTTTTTTTTTAAGGGCTTGATTCTTTCCTTCCTTATTTATTTTTTATTTATATATGAAATTTATTGTCAAATTGGTTTCCATACAACACCCAGTGCTCATCCCAAAAGGTGCCCTCCTCAATACCCATCACCCACCCTCTCCTCCCTCCCACCCCCCATCAACCCTTAGTTTGTTCTCAGTTCTCAACAGTCTCTTATGCTTTGGCTCTCTCCCACTCTAACCTCTTTTTTTTTTTTTTTTTTTTTCCTTCCCCTCCCCCATGGGTTCCTGTTAAGTTTCTCAGGATCCACATAAGAGTGAAACCATATGGTATCTGTCTTTCTCTGTATGGCTCATTTCACTTAGCATCACACTCTCCAGTTCCATCCACGTTGCTACAAAAGGCCATATTTCATTTTTTCTCATTGCCACGTAGTATTCCATTGTGTATATAAACCACAATTTCTTTATCCATTCATCAGTTGATGGACATTTCGGCTCTTTCCATAATTTGGCTATTGTTGAGAGTGCTACTATGAACATTGGGGTACAAGTGCCCCTATGCATCAGTACTCCTGTGTCCCTTGGATAAATTCCTAGCAGTGCTATTGCTGGGTCATAGGGTAGGTCTATTTTTAATTTTCTGAGGAACCTCCACACTGCTTTCCAGAGCGGCTGCACCAATTTGCATTCCCACCAACAGTGCAAGAGGGTTCCCATTTCTCCACATCCTCTCCAGCATCTATAGTCTCCTGATTTGTTCATGTTGGCCACTCTGACTGGCGTGAGGTGATACCTGAGTGTGGTTTTGATTTGTATTTCCCTGATAAGGAGTGACGCTGAACATCTTTTCATGTGCCTGTTGGCCATCCGGATGTCTTCTTTAGAGAAGTGTCTATTCATGTTTTCTGCCCATTTCTTCACTGGGTTATTTGCTTTTCGGGTGTGGAGTTTGGTGAGCTCTTTATAGATTTTGGATACTAGCCCTTTGTCCGATATGTCATTTGCAAATATCTTTTCCCATTCCGTTGGTTGCCTTTTAGTTTTGTTGGTTGTTTCCTTTGCTGTGCAGAAGCTTTTGATCTTCATAAGGTCCCAGTAATTCACTTTTGCTTTTAATTCCCTTGCCTTTGGGGATGTGTCGAGTAAGAGATTGCTACGGCTGAGGTCAGAGAGGTCTTTTCCTGCTTTCTCCTCTAAGGTTTGGATGGTTTCCTGTCTCACATTCAGGTCCTTTATCCATTTTGAGTTTATTTTTGTGAATGGTGTGAGAAAGTGGTCTAGTTTCAACCTTCTGCATGTTGCTGTCCAGTTCTCCCAGCACCATTTGTTAAAGAGACTGTCTTTTTTCCATTAGATGTTCTTTCCTGCTTTGTCAAAGATGAGTTGGCCATACGTTTGTGGGTCTAGTTCTGGGGTTTCTATTCTATTCCATTGGTCTATGTGTCTGTTTTTGTGCCAATACCATGCTGTCTTGATGATGACAGCTTTGTAGTAGAGGCTAAAGTCTGGGATTGTGATGCCTCCTGCTTTGGTCTTCTTCTTCAAAATTACTTTGGCTATTCGGGGCCTTTTGTGGTTCCATATGAATTTTAGGATTGCTTGTTCTAGTTTCGAGAAGAATGCTGGTGCAATTTTGATTGGGATTGCATTGAATGTGTAGATAGCTTTGGGTAGTATTGACATTTTGACAATATTTATTCTTCCAATCCATGAGCAGGGAATGTCTTTCCATTTCTTTAAATCTTCTTCAATTACCTTCATAAGCTTTCTATAGTTTTCAGCATACAGATCCTTTACATCTTTGGTTAGATTTATTCCTAGGTATTTTATGCTTCTTGGCGCAATTGTGAATGGGATCAGTTTCTTTATTTGTCTTTCTGTTGCTTCATTGTTAGTGTATAAGAATGCAACTGATTTCTGTACATTGATTTTGTATCCTGCAACTTTGCTGAATTCATGTATCAGTTCTAGCAGACTTTTGGTGGAGTCTATCGGATTTTCCACGTATAATATCATGTCATCTGCAAAAAGCGAAAGCTTGACTTCATCTTTGCCAATTTTGATGCCTTTGATTTCCTTTTGCTGTCTGATTGCTGATGCTAGAACTTCCAGCACTATGTTAAACAACAGCGGTGAGAGTGGGCATCCCTGTCGTGTTCCTGATCTCAGGGAAAAAGCTCTCAGTTTTTCCCCATTGAGGATGATGTTAGCTGTGGGCTTTTCATAAATAGCTTTTATGATCTTTAAGTATGTTCCTTCTATCCCGACTTTCTCAAGCGTTTTTATTAAGAAAGGGTGCTGGATTTTGTCAAAGGCCTTTTCTGCATCGATTGACAGGATCATACGGTTCTTCTCTTTTTTTTTGTTAATGTGATGTATCACGTTGATTGATTTGCGAATGTTGAACCAGCCCTGCATCCCAGGAATGAATCCCACTTGATCATGGTGAATAATTCTTTTTATATGCCGTTGAATTCGATTTGCTAGTATCTTATTGAGAATTTTTGCATCCATATTCATCAGGGATATTGGCCTGTAGTTCTCTTTTTTTACTGGGTTTCTGTCTGGTTTAGGAATCAAAGTAATACTGGCTTCATAGAATGAGTCCGGAAGTTTTCCTTCCCTTTCTATTTCTTGGAATAGCTTGAGAAGGATAGGTATTATCTCTGCTTTAAACGTCTGGTAAAACTCCCCTGGGAAGCCATCTGGTCCTGGACTCTTATTTGTTGGGAGATTTTTGATAACCGATTCAATTTCTTCGCTGGTTATGGGTCTGTTCAAGCTTTCTATTTCCTCCTGATTGAGTTTTGGAAGAGTGTGGGTGTTCAGGAATTTGTCCATTTCTTCCAGGTTGTCCAATTTGTTGGCATATAATTTTTCATAGTATTCCCTGATAATTGTTTGTATCTCTGAGGGATTGGTTGTAATAATTCCATTTTCATTCATGATTTTATCTATTTGGGTCATCTCCCTTTTCTTTTTGAGAAGCCTGGCTAGAGGTTTGTCAATTTTGTTTATTTTTTCAAAAAACCAACTCTTGGTTTCGTTGATCTGCTCTACAGTTTTTTTTAGATTCTATATTGTTTATTTCTGCTCTGATCTTTATTATTTCTCTTCTTCTGCTGGGTTTAGGCTGCCTTTGCTGTTCTGCTTCTATTTCCTTTAGGTGTGCTGTTAGATTTTGTATTTGGGATTTTTCTTGTTTCTTGAGATAGGCCTGGATTGCAATGTATTTTCCTCTCAGGACTGCCTTCGCTGCGTCCCAAAGCGTTTGGATTGTTGTATTTTCATTTTCGTTTGTTTCCATATATTTTTTAATTTCTTCTCTAATTGCCTGGTTGACCCACTCATTCGTTAGTAGGGTGTTCTTTAACCTCCATGCTTTTGGAGGTTTTCCAGACTTTTTTCTGTGGTTGATTTCAAGCTTCATAGCATTGTGGTCTGAAAGTATGCATGGTACGATTTCAATTCTTGTAAACTTATGAAGGGCTGTTTTGTGACCCAGTATATGATCTATCTTGGAGAATGTTCCATGTGCACTCGAGAAGAAAGTATATTCTGTTGCTTTGGGATGCAGAGTTCTAAATATATCTGTCAAGTCCATGTGATCCAATGTCTCATTCAGGGCCCTTGTTTCTTTATTGACCGTGTGTCTAGATGATCTATCCATTTCTGTAAGTGGGGTGTTAAAGTCCCCTGCAATTACCACATTCTTCTCAATAAGGTTGCTTATGTTTATGAGTAATTGTTTTATATATTTGGGCGCTCCGGTATTCGGCGCATAGACATTTATAATTGTTAGCTCTTCCTGATGGATAGACCCTGTCACTATTATATAATGTCCTTCTTCATCTCTTGTTACAGCCTTTAATTTAAAGTCTAGTTTGTCTGATAGAAGTATGGCTACTCCAGTTTCTTTTGGCTTCCAGTCGCATGATAAATAGTTCTCCATCCCCTCACTCTCAATCTAAAGGTGTCCTCAGGTCTAAAATGAGTCTCTTGTAGACAGCAAATAGATGGGTCTTGTTTTTTTATCCATTCTGATACCCTATGTCTTTTGGTTGGCGCATTTAATCCATTTACATTCAGTGTTATTATAGAAAGATATGGGTTTAGAGTCATTGTGATGTCTGTATGTTTTATGCTTGTAGTGATGTCTCTGGTACTTTGTCTCACAGGGTCCCCCTTAGGATCTCTTGGAGGGCTGGTTTAGTGGTGACAAATTCCTTCAGTTTTTGTTTGTTTGGGAAGACCTTTATCTCTCCTTCTATTCTAAATGACAGACTTGCTGGATAAAGGATTCTCGGCTGCATATTTTTTCTGTCTAGCACACTGAAAATCTCGTGCCAATTCTTTCTGGCCTGCCAAGTTTCAAAAGAGAGATCAGTCACGAGTCTTATAGGTCTCCCTTTATATGTGAGGGCACGTTTACCCCTTGCTGCTTTCAGAATTTTCTCTTTATCCTTGTATTTTGCCAGTTTCACTATGATATGTCGTGCAGAAGATCGATTCAAGTTACGTCTGAAGGGAGTTCTCTGTGCCTCTTGGATTTCAATGCCTTTTTCCTTCCCCAGTTCAGGGAAGTTCTCAGCTATTATTTCTTCAAGTACCCCTTCAGCACCTTTCCCTCTCTCTTCCTCCTCTGGGATACCTATTATGCGTATATTATTTCTTTTTAGTGTATCACTTAGTTCTCTAATTTTCCCCTCATACTCCTGGATTTTTTTATCTCTCTTTTTCTCAGCTTCCTCTTTTTCCATAACTTTATCTTCTAGTTCACCTATTCTCTCCTCTGCCTCTTCAATCCGAGCCGTGGTGGTTTCCATTTTGTTATGCATTTCGTTTAAAGCGTTTTTCAGCTCTCGTGACTGTTCCTTAGTCCCTTGATCTCTGTAGCAAGAGATTCTCTGCTGTCAGCTATACTGTTTTCAAGCCCAGCGATTAATTTTATGACTATTATTCTAAATTCACTTTCTGTTATATTATTTAAATCCTTTTTGATCAGCTCATTAGCTGTTGTTATTTCCTGGAGATTCTTCTGAGGGGAATTCTTCCGCTTGGTCATTTTGGATAGTCCCTGGCGTGGTGAGGACCTGCGGGGCACTTCCCCTGTGCTGTGGTGTATAACTGGAGTTGGTGGGTGGAGCCGCAGTCAGACCTGATGTCTGCCCCCAGCCCACTGCTGGGGCCACAGTCAGACTGGTGCGTGCCTTCTCTTCCCCTCTCCTAGGGGCGGGATTCACTGTGGGGTGGGGTGGCCTGTCTGGGCTACTTGCACACTGCCAGGCTTGTGATGCTGGGGATCTGGCGTCTTAGCTGGGGTGGGTAGGCAAGGTGCACAGGGGCAGGAGGGGCAGGCTTAGCTTGCTTCTCCTTAGGTGTTCCACTTCAGGAGGGGCCCTGTGGCAGCAGGAGGGAGTCAGATCCGCTGCCGGAGGTTTGGCTCCGCAGAAGCGCAGAGTTGGGTGTTTGCGCGGAGCGAGCAAGTTCCCTGGCAGGAACTGGTTCTCTTTGGGATTTTGGCTGGGGGATGGGCGGGGAAGATGGCGCTGGCGAGCGCCTTTGTTCCCCACCAAACTGAGCTCTGTCGTCAGAGGGCTCAGCAGCTCTCCTTCCCTTTGTCCTCCAGCCTTCCTGCTTTCTGAGCAGAGCTGTTAACTTATGACCTCCCAGATGCTAAGTCGCGCTTGCTGTCGGAACACAGTCCGTCAGGCCCCTCCGCTTTTTGCAAGCCAGACTCGGGGGCTCTGCTTGGCTGGCGAGCCGCCCCTCCGCCCCGGCTCCCTCCCGCCAGTCCGTGGAGCGCGCACCGCCTCGCCGCCCTTCCTACCCTCTTCCGTGGGCCTCTCGTCTGCGCTTGGCTCCGGCGACTCCGTTCTGCTAATCCTCTGGCGGTTTTCTGGGTTATTTAGGCAGGTGTAGGTGGAATCTAAGTGATCAGCAGGACGCGCGGTGAGCCCAGCGTCCTCCTACGCCGCCATCTTCCCTCTCTCTTCAATCTGCTTTTATTTTAATGTTACATACTTTTTTAGATCTCTTTAAAGATCTTAATTACTCTTGATTTGAAATTTTCTTTTGTTTCCTTTATGAGGTTTCATATTATAGAATGTTATTTTTTGAATTCTGTGTCTACCTTTAATGTTCTCAAACATTTGATAACTTTTGGTTGCCTGTTGGTGAATGTAGGTTCTGATTACTGTGGCCAGTCTCCCAATACCGTGTGGAAGAGGTAGAATGTATGGCTGGCCTTCTGGGTGTGGAGTTCCTCCTTCCAGGAATTCATATGGCATCTGGGGTTAACTGTCTTACTTTTTCAGATCTAGTGCTAGGAATCTGCCAATATGCTCACTTGAGAGAGAGTTGTACTTAAGGTCTGGCCTGGAAGAAAACATCACTCATCCGGGTTCTTTTCTTTCATTTTCTTTCTCTTATCCTTGTGGACTTCTGGAGTGATTCGGGCTCTTCTTAGTTTTGGTCTCCAGTTGCAGAACTCAAATCTTTGAGGTTTCCAGAAGCGGATTATGCACTTTGTGTAGCGTAACATGGGAAGGTTTTATTCTGGAGGCAATGGTCACTGAAGCCTGTTTACAGTAAGTTGGGAGATGGAGGAGCTCAGATGGGCTGGAGTGCTGAGTACACTTCCTCAACTAACTTTACTAATGATGCCCCTAAGAGCACTTCTCTTTTCATTTGTTAACTCTGACTTTGGAAACTCTTTTGGGGATTTCTCTTATTCTGTATTCATTTCCTTTTGCAAATGCTTTGTGCTGCATTTTTCTCTTCTTCATTGATCAAATCTACTTTTTATCTTGCAGACATTCCTCAAATTTCTAGTTTACTAACAGTATTCATTCTTATTTTCTAGTATGATTTACATTTTTTTCACAATGTGATATAATTAAATGCAGTAAAACACACGGATCTTAAGTGTTTTGTCTGATGAGGTTTGACAATTATATGTACCCATGTAACCTCCACCCCCAACAGGGTATAAATCTTTTCTACCACTCTAGAGAGATTACTCATATCACCCCAACAGGGTAAAAATATTTTCTATTACTCTAGAAAGATTACTCATATCCCTTTCCAGTCCATATTCCCAACCCCCTTGCTCAGCCAACCACTGCTGTGATTCCTATCATCAAAGATGAATTTTGCCTGTTTTTGTACTTCATAAAAATGGAATCATACAATTTGTATTCTTTTGTGTCTGACTTCTTTCATGCCATGTAATGATTTTGTTATTCATCCATGTTGATGTATCAGTAAATAGTTCATTCTTTTTTTTTTTTAAGTTTATTTATTTATTTTTGAGAGAGAGACAGAGAGACAGAGTGAGTGTGGGAGTGGGGGAGGTACAGAGAGAGGGAGACAAAGGATCCAAAGCAGGTTCCTTGCTGACAGCAGAGTCTGTTGTGGGGCTCAGACTCACAAACTGTGAGATCATGACCTCAGTTGAAGTCAGACACTTAACTGACTAAGCCATCCAAGCGCCCCAATAGTTCATTCTTTTATTGCTGAGTAATATTACATTATGTGAGTGTACCATAATTTTCTTTTCTAGTCCTCTGTTCATGGACATTTGGGTTGTTTCCAGCTTTGGGCTATTATGAATAAAGCTGCCATAAACATTTTTATGTCTTAAAAAAAACATTTAACTAATTTGTATTTGGTAAACACTTAGGTATGAAAATTGCCAGATCATAGTATAAGTATATGTTTAACTTTATAAGAACTGCCCAACCATTTTTTTCAAATGGTTGCATTATTTTACATTCCCACCATCAGTGTATGAGAGCTGTAGTACCTTTACATTCGAACCAACATTTAGTGTGGTCTTTCTTAAATTTTACCCATTCTTGTGGATATTGGCTAACATCCTGCTATATAAAGGTATTTTGAAGTAAAGAGAGGAAGATGTATATATCTTTAAATTACTTCTATCTCTTGCTTTAAGATATCAAATTCTAAGTGCAGGCTTATGTCACTGAGTAAGGGGGGATTATTTTGCTCTCCTTTTAAAGATTTATTTACAGTATAGATAGCTTAAATCCATGTATGTTAAAGTACCTTGGAAAACAAACTTTTTTTATATAAACATTAATTATGGAAAAGAATAGAACCAAATCTAACAAACTTAAAGTTTATAATTGTATAATTTATAGTTGAAGCTATTGTTTTTATTTCAAAGGTGTACTGTTTCATGGAGAAGTTGACATTCTCATTCCCTTCTCCAGGATGAAAATGCAGAGGCAGGAAAAGTGGAAAATACAAGTGTTTTAAGAGGATTTTTCTTCTATTTTAGTGTATGGCAATTCAAAAGATAAAAGTTTTAGAATTTTTTTTCTTACTGCCTCATTATATCAATCCTTTAAAATTTATTGAGGTTTGCTTTATGGTCTGGTATATGTTCAGTTTCAGTAAATGTTTCATGTGTGCTTGAAATGAATGTGTATTCTGTAGTTATTAGGCACTGAGTTCTAAATATATCCATTAGATAATGTTTGTTAATTGTATTGTTCAATTTTCTACCTCTCTTTGGATTATTTTGACTACTCAGTTACACAATTTTCACATATTTGCCTTAAAGTTTATTTTGGCTTATATGAATATAGTTATAGGTATTTTGCTTTTGTTAGTATTTGCATTATTTATCTTTTTTCCACTGTTTCCTGCCAATCTATCTTTTTCTTTGTGTTTTAGGCACATCTTTCATGAATGAGATAATTTTTGACATTTAAAAAGAATAGTTTGATAGAACTAAAGGTTAAGCAGAACATTTAGTCCATTATCTTTCTTGAGTATTGATATATGTAGATTTTAAGTATTTAATATATAATTATTGATACATTTAGTTTATTTCTACCATCTTATTTTGTACTTTACATTTGCCCCAACTTTTGTCTTAGTCTCTCTCTCTTTTTTTTTTCCCTCTTATGGATTTAGTCCATTTTTACTTCTGTTTTGGAATCCTTATTTGTATTTTAGTGGTTAGCCTAGAAATTTTAGCATAATGAACTTATCAAAGCCTAAGCCTTCTTTTAAACCAAACAAAGACTTTAGAACCCTTCAATACTAATCAACCCTGTCCTGACTTATACAGTATTCTTGTCATGTATTTTCTTTCTTAATCCCCCAAGAGGTTACTTTTATTGTTTTTATAGTCAGTGTTTGCTTAGATCTATCCTACATACTTACTCATTTCTATGCTCTTTAATGCCTGTGCCAACTCTGATCTTCTGTTGACATAAAGTGTATTCTTGAGAATTTCTTTTAGGAGAGAACCTCCTGCTAATAAACTCTCAAAAACTTTGGAAAAACAACTTCATCTGTTCTTATTCTTGAACATTTTGCTATGTGCAGAAATTTAAGGTGACAATTTTCTTTTAGCACCTTGAAGGTATTCCACTGTGTCTTGCTGCTATTTCCGTTACTGTATAGTCAGTTCCTAGTCCAATTGTGGAGTGAAGGTCATCAGTCTTATCTCCCTGGCTACTTTTAAGATTTCTTCTTCCATGTTATCACTATAGGTGTGGATTGAAAAATATATTACTTGGAATTCATTGAGATTCTTGAATCTGTAGAATGTCATTTTTTACCATGACATGGTATTTGCTTGACCATGTATTTCTTCCAGCTTTGCCTCTGACTCATTTTCCCTCTCATGTTAGATCTTCAGTGTCAGATATTTTCATTCTCTTCTCTATGTGTTTTAACACGTCTCTCATTTCTTCTCTTTTCCCTATCTGTTGGGGATATATTCTCATAGTTCCTCCATTTTTTTTTCACAGTACACTGCTTCTTTCTCTAGCAATATCTAATATGCAGTTTTTAATTTTTAATTTCTACAAGGTCTTTGATTCTTTTTCAAATCTGCCTAATTTTATGCCTTTTAAAAAATTTTTTGAAATCTATCAAGTATTTGAGTGTGCTATTTCTAATACCTCCAATATCTGAAGTTTTTGAAGATCTTAGATTATTTCTGTTAGTTCTGATTGTGTCTTATTTATTGTGATTTTAATGATTTTTCACTGTGAGATGATCATTTTACTTGGAACTTTATTTGTAGAAATTCTTTGGGTCCTGAGATGAAGGCTAGTTCCTCCATAAAGGACTTGTAGTGTTCTAATGTAGGAACATATTAAACTAAATTTCCAGTTTGATTTTTTTCAAGTCACTCAAGTATTATGAATTTAGGATGCAAATATGTGTGAAAGTCAGTCTTTGGTTCTTAAAGTTTCAGCAGAAAAAATTTTTCTTTCCACTTATGGGTAGATAATTTTTCCTTACAGGCACTCTTGAAGGAGGCACTGATTTCCAGTTCTCCTCTATACCAGGAGAGTAGTCTTTTGAAGGCCCAGGCATTTTTTTCAAGTTTATTTATCTATTTTGAAAGAGACAGACAGTGCGAGTGGTGGGGGTGGGGGGTGGGGGGAAGGGGGGCGGCAGAGAGAGAGAGAGGGAGAGAGAGAGAATCCTAAGCAGGCTCCATGCTGCCAATGCAGAGCCTGAGGCAGGGCTCAAACTCACAAAACCACAAGGTCATGACCAGAGCCAAAACCAAGAGTCAGATGCTTAACTGACTGACCCATTCAGGCACCCTTGGAGGCCCAGTTTTAAGAGGTGGTCTCCCACTAAACTTCCTACCTGGGCTACGTCTTCTCTAACTCAAGCTCTCAGAGGCTAGAAACCAATGATCAATGATCAGAAAAAGTCTTCAAGGCAAAAGCTGGCTACAGTAATACCTTTATTCTGTCTGTATTTTTTCTCTTCATCTTTGGCCTAAATAGTTCTTATTTTCTTGCCAGTACATCTTTTATGGATGTATTTAAAATTATTAAAATATTTTATACAGAATCTGTAGTTGTTTGTAGCAGGGAAGTTTGTCCTGCCACCCAGTTTACTATGTTGAAGAAGTGAAAGTTAAATAATTTCATAGGTAGATAAAGTAACTGCTATAATTTTTTCCCTTTTGAATTTCAAAATTAATTTATGCCTACTGTATCAAGTGAAACCACACTACAAAATTTATAAAGGCAGAGGTAATAATTTCGTCCATGAAGTATTCTAATCTCACCCCTACAGGAGTAACCAATTGGTAACATTTGGTGTCATCATTTCACCCTTATATATATATATATATTAATATATATAAATTAACATTAATATTTATTTATAAATATATTTTAATATAAAATATAAATATAATATAAATATAAATTAATTTATTGATAAATTATATTAATATATATAAATTAATATATGCAGTAGATGGGTAGTTATTTGTTTTACATGAAAAGGAATCATAGTATATAAATATGCAACTCATTTTCTTAAGAATTGATCTTGTACATCGCCTGAAGTCAGTAGATAGGGATATAGCTTTGCCTATTTTTTCAAATGTATTTTTATAAACAAAGACAATATAATTTTATATAGAATGTCTTTGTATATGCTCTATTTTTATAGTTTATTGTTTTGGTTTTGGTTTGGTTTGATTTTTTTTTTTTTTTTTTGCTCATTTCATTCTTTTTCTCTCTTTTCCCCTCTTCCTCCCAGCCTGATACATACACATCAGGCGCCAAGAATGAGCACAGTGGTTTGATTTCTTACATTTCAAGCGGTTTCTTGTATGCATTATAATAAACTGGTCATTAGTAGCAGACTGAAGTGGAACTTGGAATACCTGCTTCATCACTCTTTGGCTGTGTGATCTTGCAAAAATCATATAAACTCTTCAGTCATAGGTCATTGGTATAAAATGGAAATAATAATTTTTTAATAATCCCTACCTCAAAGGCTTATCATGAGGATTATGAGCATTAATACATATTAAGTGTTTTAGTTTGTGAAACTTTCACTACACATGTCTAGTCACTGAAAATACAAAACCATGGCCTCTGACCTGAGGAACTTTCAGCATCGTGGAAAGTCAGACACATAGATGGATATTTTTGTATAAGATGGCAGGGGCTCTGATGGTATGTGTGGTGTCCTGTAGTATCTCACAGTATAGGCACTTGGTCTGGCTGGTTGGCATGTAGAAAAGTTCTGACTTCTGGAGCTAACACTTGAGTTGGGTGTTATAGGATGAGTTACAGTTAGCACTGGCATTCTGTGAATATTAGCGATTATTCTCAATATCAATACATTTGTTTCTTTTACTTTTTTTGTTTAATACAATCTATTTTGGCTATAGTTTAATATGATAGTTTCTTTTCCTTTTAGGGCAGCTGATTTACCAAGTTCAGTCACCTGATGAAGGGGCTTTAGTGACTGCTGCAAGAAATTTGGGGTTCATTTTTAAGTCTCGAACCTCAGAGACAATAACAATAGAAGAATTGGGAACACTGGTTACTTACCAACTTCTTGCCTTCTTGGACTTCAACAATATCAGAAAAAGGATGTCTGTCATAGGTATGACTGGTAGCTGAGATTATGTTTGATCTTTTGATAGTACTCATTACATTGATGCTTCTTAAGCATTATTTCATTCCTAGTTACATACTGAGAATTGTGGTATTTTTGTAACTTGATAAACTTTCATTTTCAACTTAGCCTCAACAGTGCACTAGTAAGTATAACTAATGGGTAGCAAGTGCTTTTTGAATCCAGCACTATTGTAGATTGTCTACATGAATTAACTGATTTAATTATTTCAGCAACCCTGTAAGGTAGGTACTATTATTTTAATGCCCATTTTAAAGATAACAAAACTCAGACACACAGAACTAATAGATCCTCAATTACTACTCATTGTGTTTTCTAGAGATGTTTCCCAGGCTTTTACCACTACTTGCCTGTATTATTGCAATATCTTTAAAACTATTTCCCCTTAAAATAATGCTCTGTGCTGATACCAAGATATTCTTTCCAAAATATTGACCTGATTTTGCCATCACCTACATAAAAAACCTTGGTAGCTTTCTAGAATTTAGAGGGTAACATTCTTGCATGGCATTCAAGATTATTTGCAATCTGATTTCAGTCTATTTATCTTCTACTTCATCAAACTTCCCCAGCCTTACTAGATCTTGCATTCCAGGCATGCGTTGTACGCTTTCACCCTTTGTGTGTGCTGTTTCCCCTAAGACTCTTTTTCCCTAATTCTTTTCTTGGAAACTTCTACTCACCTGGAAATGTCCAATTTAAATGCCACCTGTTGTTTTAATTCTTCTACTCTCCAAATAACTGCATTCTCCTCTGTTCTTCAGAGCACCTTGTTCATAACACCAGTGTGATACCAGCGCCATGATACTCATGACCTTCCCAGTTGTTAGAGTATGTGCTAGAGGGCAGTGCTGTGTTTTAGCCATCTTACCCAGCCCAAGGCCCAGCATAGAGCTTGGCACATAGTAGGTTTTCTATAAATGTTTGTTAAGTAAAATTTAAGCCAATACTTGGTAACTTATGAATATTCTGGTCATATTAAATCAATTTCTACTGTGGAAAACGTGTGTGTACATGGTTGGGTTTTTGGCCTCTAACTACTGGAAAGTAGCTGTGGTAGAATGCTCTCAGCAGGTAAAAACCAAACATCATCTGGGGATGTTTATGTTTATTTTTTTGACAACAGGCTGTAGGCAGTCATCGTCAGTGCTGCTGATGAGCACATACGCTGCTCTAGACGTTGGCCTAACCATGTATCAGCAGAAGCTCTCTTCTATTTACAGCTTCAGGGGAGGTGTTACTAATGTTGGGTTGGCCTAGAACTGGCTTCTCTTTGCTATGAGGGTGTTGACAAAAATGTAAAATTGCTACACAGGGAAATTTTTGGCTTTTCCCCAGCATCAGTCACCACTATGGGCTGTGGAGAAATCACAGCCTAACCACAAACTTCAGATGTTTGACTTAATGGATCCCATATGAAGCAAGGTAATGTTCCACCACCAAATGCATGGAGGCTTATGCGCTTTATTTAGGTTCTGTTTGGTTTTTAATCAGAAGGAATTTGAAAGAGGGGCTCCACTAGGGTGGAAAAGTCTCTGATAACAAGGCAAAGAATAAAACAGTGCTAGTCTCATGATTGTCACATGGCTTGGTCTGTAGGGACAACACCCTGATGTGAAGACTCAGATATTTGCTGCTGCTGCTGCTTTCTCTTCTCCTTCTCCTCCTCCTTCTCTTTCTCCTTCTCCTCCTTTTCCCCCTCTTCCCCCTCTTCCCCTTTCTTCCTCTTCCTCCTCTGCTTCCTCTTCCTCTTCTTCTGTTTCCTCTTTCTCCTCCTTCCTTTTTTTGGAGGAGGGGTGCTATCATTCATTGAATCATGAATGTATAGTTTCAATACTAGTACTACTTTCATTCTGGGGCAAGAGCCCTGGTTTAATTCAGTTACTTAAATAAAAATAGATTTCTATATAGAATTTTGTCAGAGGATATAGAATCTACGGATAAACATATAAATCTTATTGTACAATTTTGGAAGGACCAATTCTAATAAAAACACAGAGATAAAATTCAAAGATATTAATAGAGGCAAGTGGCACGTAAACATTAAAGAAAAATAAATTAGTCTAGCTCCTTGAAAAGCCCTTGCAAGATCTTTAGTAAGACCTGTTCAACTGTAAACTTTTTAGAGATGATCAAAGTATAAATCACACTGCCGTATGACAGGCATTTTTCTATATGTATATATGAATAGGCATCCAACTGAGATATGGCAAAGTAGAATTATTCATCATCATTCACAGAGTTGCTATTACATTTACTCTTATAGCATAAACCTGGAAACCATTTGTGACTTTCTTCTTTTTCTTTTATGTCACAAAGGCATAGCTGCTTTCAATGAATTTTGCATAACTATAATTCAACTCAATTAAGCAAATATTTAGTAAGTGCCTACCATGTCCCAGGGACTTGAAGCTAAGGGAGAATGTGAAACTGAAATGTGTTCTGTGTGATTGCACCCAGGAGAAGATGGTGAAGCAGGGTATGAAATAGGCTGAAGAAGGAAAGGTCTTGATGATTCCTGTTTATGCCATGTTTAAGAGTCCATACTTGATCCAAAGGCAGAGGGAAGCTATTGCAGGGTTGTATGCAGTTGTGTGAAGATAATTCCAGATAGATTACAGAGGAGTTTGAAGAAAAGTGGGATTGCAATAAGTGGAACATTTAGATTAATGTGATAATATAAGCAAGAGATAAGGTGATGAAGAGAAATCCATGGCTGCAATTGGATGTATGGGTGATAGAAGAGAAGGAGTTTGAATGATGGCTGGATATCTGGTTTGGGAGACTTAGTGAAGGGTGAAACTGGTTATTGGGGCAGAGACATAGGAGAGATACCTAGTTGTTGGAGGAAGATAATGTGTGCAGTTTGAATTTAGTGTGGCTGAGCATATCTAAAAGGAGGTATCTAGCTGGTGGTTGTATATACATATTCAAAGGGAGTGCTGGAGATGGATTTGGGCAGGATATACACATTTAAAATCAATCATCCTGTCAATGTACCCTGAAGCCTTAGAAATGAATGTGACTGCATGAAGAGGGGGAGGGAATTAGATCCTGGGAAAGTCTTTGAGGCACAACAATGTATAGAGGACCGGTAAGAGGAGAAGAATCTACAACTAAAAATCTATGACTTTTGTCCAGACTCTGCCCACATGTTATCTCGACCATTTAAAACTGTTGTGTTCTTTAAATAGATTTTAAAAAGGCTAACTTCTGAAATGAGTGAGATATGATTAGCCTTGGGATTTCCTAGCAGAGATGACTAGGAGGCTTGAATGAAGAGAAAAAAACTTGTTGATCTGCAAAAGGAAAGGTTTAGTGAGTAAAATTAAGCAGGATTCCATGAAATTGGATTCACACAAATTCTAAGGGGTTAATGCTTGATTAAGAAACATGAAGGAAATGTAAACTGTTTACTGAATGAGAAGAATATAGCTTGGAAAGGACCTTAGGAGTTAGATTGTTTAAATGTCTCCTTTTCCCATGTAGAAACTGAGACAAAGAGATGGTAAGAGATTTGAACAAATCATAATTGGTTTGTGATTTCCTAGACCAGTGGTTCTCCATGTGTGGTCTGGGGAACCCTAAGAAACTTTGGGAGGTTTTCAGAGGATGCACAAGGACAAAAACATTTTCATAATACTACTAATGGTATTTGTCTTTTTTATTCTTTTTCTCATGAGTATACTGTGGAGTTTTACAAAAGCTGCATGATGTGTGATATCACACAACAGATTGAACTACAGAAGCTGATATGGGAATCTAACCATTTTTTAAATCAGACCTGTAATCATGTAAAACAATGCCATTCCCAAAACTAATTTTTTTTGTTATGGAAAATATAATTATGTTTCATAGAAATGTTACCTATGTTAATATGTCATATGCTTATTATCATAATTATTATAATAGTCACATTATTATTATAGTAATATAATTAGTGTTCTAAGACCATTGCCATAATAAAATTTCTCAACTTTAATTTCTAATATGGTAAATATTATTAGATCTAACCCGCTTAAAAAGGCCTAGAGTTCTCACAAAGTTTTAAGAGTGCATAGGGGTTCTGAGACCAAAAAGCTTGAGAACTGATGTCCTAGCCTAGACTATAAAAAACAGTCATAGGGAAGTCATACTGGTAAAAGTAGAAGGCACATAATTTGTCTTTATAGCTCTGGTGATGGAAGGGAGAAAATGTGGGAGAAATTATTAAATTGGATTGCTGTAGAAGAAAAGCAAGAAAGGCTTCCGTAGAATTAAATGTTTTTCCCCCACTTGAACAATTAGGTAAATTATATATGCTTTCCACCACCCTCCAACTCTTTCCACAATGGGGGCAATTAGAGCCAGGGCACAAGAAAAACTGCATGAGTTCTGGCATCTAGGAGAGCTGACCGACAGTCTTAGGAGAGAAGACGAGTCCTCCATAAGTCTACACAAAAGAGTTCCCAAGGTGCATTATACATATTCAAACCCAGGAGGAAACTAGACTAGATTAAGTCTTAGCTAAGAGTAGTAAAAGGTTAGAAGGGAAAATGATTCACTGTACTTTGTTATTTATATTTCTTTAAATCAAGTTCTAAATTTTATATTCTATTAATAGTCAATATTTATGTTCATCTGTTTTGAGGCATTCTGTTTTTAGAGAAAAGGTGTAATCGAATGGAAAGCAAGCAGTAGTCTTTGACTTGATGAAACTTGTGATGGTCAGTGTTCAGACCGTGGAACTGTGATCCAGAAAGTTGTTTCAAACTGTAGGTGGTTACTTGGAAGAAATATATTGTCATGTCATGTCATTCATTCAACAAGTAATTAAGTATATAGTATGTGCCAAGCTGTAAAACCATGCCTACAAATGTAGGCCAAGTATTCTGTGGTTTCAAAAAAGATTTTTCTGAAGCAACATGAGGCACAGCCAGGGGAAGGCTTAAGGACTGGAGATGAAGGGATCCTCATCAGGGCTGTCATTCTCAAACCTGGAGGGGGGGGACAGATTAAAAATATAGCCATAACTAATACAGACTTCCAGTTAAAAGAAGGTAGAAAATAATTTTGAAAGCTCCCTGTGAGGCATGCTTACAGCCTGGATTGTGACCCCAAAATCAACCACCAAGAATGAAAGAAAGGGCATTCCCAAGGAGTAAAGAGGATAAAGAAAAACATCAGCAAAGACTGAGAACTAATGCATAAACCATGGCTTTGAATGACTAGAATTCCATGTGGATATCATTTGGTATAATACTAAAAGCTGATTCCTATGGTAGGTCTTGAGTTTTTGCAACAGGAGACAGGCAAGCAAAGCTCTCAATTCTGTTCAATCCAGAAGGCTTAATTTGAATTTATCAACTCTTCAAAACAGTAGGTAAGAAAAATATTAAGGTTGTATACATCAGAATAAAAACACTTGTTTCTGAGTTTGGGAAATCAAAGGATTCCAGTAGATGGAATATTTCTAAGTTAATAGAACAGGAATAAAGCCAATTGACTTAGATAGTGACCTTCTAATTAAAGACACTGAGTATTTTACTACTAGCTAAAACGTTATGCCCATTTCCAAATTTCCTGGCTGGAGTCCTAGGAAAGTCTAGTTTTGACGGATTTCATTGATTATCTACTATGCAAAATTTTTCTTTTCAGTTAGAAACCCAGAAGGACAGATAAAGCTTTATTCCAAAGGAGCAGACACTATTCTGTTTGAAAAACTTCATCCATCCAATGAAGACCTTCTGACTTTGACGACAGACCATCTCAGTGTAAGTGCCTCTGTCTCAAGGTTAGCACGATGGCCCTTTGGCCATTTCCTGTGATTAGGTCTTATTTTAAAAATATAAGCTAAATGATGTGACTTTTGAAATAGAAAGCACAGGAAAATGTGCCAGTGAATGTCTAGAAACTGGCACATGGACCCCTGTCCTGCTGAAAGTCTGATCAGTCTTACCACAGACAGGTTAACACACAGCAGCTGTGAAGTAGCTGCTGCATGTAGCCTCCTGAACTCTGGCCAGGGAAAGGCTCGGGACACACCTCTAACTCCCCTGCAGTTTGAGGCTTTTTCCCTGGAGACTGGACGGGTTCTGGGAAGAGGAGCAGGACAGTTGCTTTCCCTTGGGTTCTAATGTGTCTGACACCAAAGGAATCCTTTATGATTACCCCTAGTGAATAGTTTAGGATTGTGCTTAGATGCTTGAGGGGAAAATTGTAGCCAGCTTTCTCCTCCAGGGGTCCTTCTGATCAGGTCATAAATTATATTGAGTCACCTATGTTCTCTAGGTTGAAGCTACCAAATGCATACATTCTGAGACTATGCATAGTATCTTTATAAAAGCTTTCTGAAGGGAGCAGGAGTAATCTTTGGCGCATATATATATATATGTATATATATATTCATATATATACATATATATATATATACACACATATATATATACATATATATACATATGCAAATATGCATATGCATATATATATACATATATATATATATATATATATATATATATATATGCAAAAGAGTAAGAGTCTGATTTAATGTGAACATTAACCTGGTTTAAACCTGAGATTCAGGTGTCTTTCTGATATTTGTTTGAGGTTCCATTTAACCGAATATGAACTTTAAGGGCAGCTGGTCAAAACTCTCATATCCTCTCCTTTAAAAAATTATTGAGGATTCATGTTCTTTGTCAAGCCCTATATTTAATACAGAACATTCCCTGGATCTTTAAAAAACAAACAAACAAACAAACAAAGCAAAACAAAAAATTACTTTGCCTGACTTTAAGTTTAAAGAATGATGGTTTAGTAATATTGGTTACAAACATAACTATTGTTTTTGTCTTTCGAATAGAGCATTCTTGATTTTCTTTTAATCTCTTCCAGAAGGCCGACATGGTCTTTTTAATTTTTTTTTTTCTGAAAACAACATTGGAATCATAAGTATCTGATTTTTGCCATTGCTCAAACACCACAGGCCTTGGATTTCATACATTCTCCTTTCATACTGAAGTATAGGAAGCCTAATTTGGTCTTTTTACATTTCGATGCACAAGAGTTTTTTTCCAGGTAGCATCGATTTGACTTGCTCTTTGCTTCATTTACTTTATTTGTTTTGGCTTTAAATTCTGAGGTTTTCAGTTTATATTTAATAATTGATTTTGAATTGTTTAATGGTAGGAAACGACCTTGCTCAAATGCTCATTTAGGATTAAACTTGTGATTCATGCACTAATTAAATAACTTAAATCATCTGTCCCCTTTTGTAATGCCGTCTTAGAGTTAATTCACTGTTGTGCAGAACAGAGAGGAGAGCTCAGTGCGGTTGCTAGTTAAAGGCAAAGAAGCATTTCTGTGAATTAAGAGGACAAAAGATTGTTACGAGGAAGTAACTAGATTTTCAGATCAGTAGGGGACCCAGTGGTGGTCTTGCAAAATGTGACTGCAATGTCCAGAGTACTACCAATTGCCTACAAGATAAATTTGGATAATTTTTTTCTCATGGTCTCTGTGGGCAAAACCACATCATTGTCATATGCACTGAATTTTCTTTTCATTTACCTAATTAGGGTGTGTCATGGCTTAACTTGTGCCTGATCACAGACCTACGTCTTTTCTATAAGCCAGAACACAGCAGAGAAGATATGCTCGGTGGCACTGTCCAAAGGAGCAGAAATGCTATAAAAACACTTGCAGTGTGGAGGCCCATAAAATGACCACTGGGAGGCCTAGACAAAGTGGGAGGTTTCCAGCATTTCCACAAAGCAATCTACATATGTTTCTAGCTATTGTGACTATGTGAGACACGTAAGCAACTACCAGTCTCCTGTTTTTATTTATTTATTTTTCCTATTAGAAGGATAAAACATCAGAGGTATCACTTGAGATTATCAGTTTACTGAGACACTAAACGAAAAGTATGGTTCTTCAATTAATTGACCAATTATTACACACTAACTCCACAGAAATAAGCGTCTCAAAAATAATGATTTTTAAAAATAACATGACTTGGGTGTTTTTACAATTTCTAAGAATTTTCATTAATAAAATAAAACTTTCATATAGCAGAAAATGAGAAAATTTATAGACGATCTGGAATGATGAGTAAAAGTTAGCCTCCACTTCTAGTCCTACTTCCCAGAAGTAAACATTTGTATTAACTTTTGGTCTTACTCTCCCATTTTCCCCTAGAGGTTATTATTACAGCCTAATAAGCTTTGACTTCTGTTGCCTGACCAGCATTTATTTATTCATCTGTACTTTTTCTTATGGAAGACTTCAAGCATAAACAGAAGTAGAACTCAGTTAATTTTAGACACAGCTGTATTGTTAAGGGGAACATGACAAGAGTATTGAGATGACATGCTGCCATATTTTGAGAGAGCTCCTACTTTTGATTTGAGACCTATGGTTCCTCTGAGAAGCCTTTCCTCTCCACCAGAAGTCGAGTGCCATGAGCCATGAACAGGCTAGGTCTCTTATTGCCAAGAGTGCTTCTTCATGTAGGGGATAGGTTGGAACCAATATATGTTGCTTCAAATGGATATCTCAAGTAATGGGTGTGGTTGATCACTTCTCAACTAGGACACTTAAACAGGTATTTAAGCTGTCTTTAGGGAGAAGGCTAGTTCCCCTGAGTGTTTTAACCACATAGAAATAAAATATAAAATACTAACATTCTATCCCATTTCCAAGGAGATTAAAAAGTTGGAGGTCAGCGTGGCCAAATAATACTCTTGGGACAAAATTAATTTAAGTGAAAAACTTCTTACCCATTATTGTTGTTGTTCTTGTTGTTATTGCCATGATTATTATTCTGTGATGGTTCCTAAATTTGTTTCTGCTCCGGCAGGAATTTGCAGGGGAAGGTCTTCGAACTTTGGCCATCGCATACAGAGATCTGGATGACAAGTACTTTAAAGAATGGCATAAGATGCTTGAAGATGCAAATGCTCTTATAGATGAGAGAGATGAACGGGTAGCTGGGCTATATGAAGAAATTGAAAGGGATTTGATGGTATGCATTTAGAAGCATGATGGTTTGTGTTTACAGAAGGGATAGTATATGTTTAGAGATCTAGCATGGGAGTAATTCATTGCTAAATCATCTTGCACACAGCTGATGTCCCCCTTTCAAACACTGAGTCATACTATATATATTGGCTTCAAGTTTTCCATGTATGGCCCTAGATAGCTTAGAGGATTAATTCTATTAGCAGTAGGTTATACAATTGTCCCCTCAAAGTAGAAGATAGTAGAATCTTTATTCTTTGTCAGCCTCTGGTATGTACTTGATAATATGTTGGGGTTTTTTTCTCCCTGCTTTATGATCTACCTTTTTAGAGCAGGAAAACTTGCCATGAAGAGTGGCTATAGCTCTAAACCATCCTAGGCCATGAGGTTCTGATGATATCTGTGCTTCCCAGAGTATGAGCTTTAGAAACTGCTCCTCCCTGAGGCCCCAGTTGGCCATTATGCTCATCTATCATGAGTTACTAAGGAGCATGTTATGTTCATCTCTGGGTAAAATATTCTACAAGAATCTTCACTTTTTAGTTTATGGCATCTGTTGGTTTGTTAATTTAGGACAATGACTCTACTTTTTGGTGATCCTTACTATGAGATTAGGGCTCTCCTTTGGGCCTTCCCATGTTGACATAAGTGGGGAAGCATCTGGGGAGTTCTTCAGTTCTTAGAAGCCCAAATGGCTTCTGATGGTTTACGCTAATATGTTATCTGAGCAGATCAGATCTCTCATGTGAATTCTAACTTCCAGGATCCCTGCCATTAATTGGTGTGCCTCCTTTTGAGGTCCTTCCCAACCCATCTCTGCACATAAGATGCTTACTGTGTCAGTGCATCATAACTTCCATTTTCAGTTCATGTTCCCTGACCTCTAAACTCTGTGATTAAAAGCCATACATATTGTGGATGTTGTTTGCCTGCATTAACATATGGTATTCTCTATTTTTAATAAAGCTACTAGGTGCTACTGCTGTAGAAGATAAGTTACAAGAGGGTGTTATTGAAACAGTTACAAATTTATCGCTAGCCAATATTAAGATCTGGGTCCTAACAGGAGACAAACAAGGTAATTTGAAAATGGATGATGATGATGATGATGTCTTGAAAAGAGGGGGGATTAATTTCTTTTTTTCAATGTTTATTTATTTTTGAGACAGAATGAGAGTGTGAGTGAACAGGGGAGGGACAGAGAGAAAGAGAGAGAGAGAGAGAGAGAGAGAGAGAGAGAGAGAGAGAGAGAGGATCCAAAGTGATATCTGAGCTGACAGCAGAGAGCCCAGATCTCATGAACCGGGAGATCATGACTTGAGCCAAAGTCGGATGCTTAACCAACTGAGCCATCCAGGTGCCCTGGACGGTGGAAGGGAGGGTGGAGGAGGGCAATAATTTCTATGGTAAAATTTAAACCAGAAAGCCTAATGAATTAGATATTTTCCCAGTCCTTCAAATAGTAAGGAGTAGAAATACAAAAAGGAAAGCTAATACATTACAAAAATTTATTATTTAAAAACAAAAGAAAACAAACTAACAAATTATCTTCTGTAGTAGACCCTGGGGTCATTTGAGTTTCAGTGCAATTGCTTCTTAAATATAATACTTTCACCTGTAGGCAACAATGGCATTAAATAATGTTTAGCTATTGTTTCACATGGGTACTTCTTCCCCCAGTTAGGACAGAGAGTGGCACAGCACTGGAGCAGCACATTGGATACCTCAGGGCTACTTGGTTAGTTTCTTGATGTTTGGGAGGTTTGGGGAGACTCGGGGAAGCAGCTGTTTGTCAACTCGTGTGGAAATATTTTGACATTTTAACAATCAACACAGGTGTACCAGTGTAAGCTGGCTAAATTCCAGGACTGCCCACGTAGTGGTACAATGAGAGCTGACCCACTTTCAGACATGACAAAACACCAAGTCAGCAGAGAAAGAGTCATTATGTTCAGAGTACTCTGTTTCCTAAGAATGAAAAGGGATCAATACGTTTTAAATCTATTGCTAGCAGTAATGGTTAAAACAAAAGTCATTTTATGCTTGGTCATCTGTAAATCAGAAATATTTAGTTACTTGGCACACATATGTTTTCAAGATTTTCTCTACTTGTTACATATTTTTTAGGACATTGGAGGATTTGTAGATAGGATAAATCAGTTCTCTATATGTTCACCCAAATCATTGATTATAAAAAATAAACATTAGAGAGTTGAGCTCTGTGGTGTGTTAATAGAGACTTCTTAGAGTTTGGTGTTAATCAGTAGGTACATCCATAACTATTCACTTACTTATGAATATCCACAGGTTTACTCTCATTGAGCTTTCATTTCTATGGCTTATACAAAGAATATGCTAAGATTTTATCAATTGCCTTGAGGCTTAAGAAAAATCTAATTGTTCTACAGAATTAACTAGAGCTGGGGTGCCTGGGTGGCTCAGTCAGTTAAGCATCTGACTTTGGTTCAGGTCATGATCTCACTGCTTGTGAGTTCGTGCCCTGCATTGGGCTCTGTGCCGACAGCTCAGAGCCTGGACCCTGCTTCTGGTTCTGTGTCTCCCTCTCTCTGCCCCTTCCCCACTTGTACTCTGTCTCTGTCTGTCTCAAAAATAAATAAACATAAAAAAAAAGAAAAGAACTAGAGCCTAATGACTCAATAGAATTAGAAACAAATGACCCTATCGAAGATGGAAGGGTTACCTAATTATCCTAGGGTCCAGTTCTGCGGAAGGAGAGGAAGGACTGCTCAACATTATGTAGTTCTCCATTTACCTAGTAGCAGCATTCCTGGGTGGTCTTTGAGGTGATCTCACATTCCAAAGTTTTATTTACTTAATGGGGAAATGGCAATATTGCGTGTGGGAGAACTATAAAGCTATCATAAGAGCATTTTTGCTGTTCAAATGAACATTTTGTGAGTTTTTTTCAATGTGTCTACCCCATCAGATTGAATAATTGCTAAATTAAGTATGTCAGCTCTTTCAGAGGCAGTATTTGGGACTTTAGGGAAAAAATATTTCACTGTATCACAGGATCTTAGGGTATTTTCTTAAGTACTAATTTTGGGAATCAAGAAGTTTTTTCAAAAACTAGATGAGAAGGCTGAGAATTTATAGATGTTGCTACTTCTCCATGGATTTAGCAAGTGGTGAATTTGGTCATGGAACCTGGGTCTTTGAATTTAGCTCTGGGTTTCTTGTGTTTTATTACTCATTGTGGTGTCTCTGACATTAAGGGCAATGCCGCAAAACTGTTATGGAAAAGTACTTATGTTATTAATTAATATTCTAACTGAACATTATTTTGTATTAGAAACTGCCATCAACATTGGCTATGCCTGCAACATGCTGACTGATGATATGAATGATGTGTTCATTATATCAGGGAACACGGCAGTGGAAGTCAGAGAAGAACTCAGGTAAGTGTTGAAGGAAGGAGGAAAGGAAGACAGGGAGTGAGGGAGGGGGAAAGGGAAGGTCAGATAGTTGAGAAAGTAGAAAGGTCTTTTATAGTTTCTGCGGCCTTAGTTCAGTATAGAGCTCTTTCTGCATGTTTCCTAAACTCCTATTCATTTTGGTGACAAACTGAGATAAGTTTGACATCAGTAGTGAAATGTCATCTTCAGGCCTCCAACATTTTCCACATATTTTTAGAAAAGGATTTCAAATCATTTACTTTGGGTTGTCCTTTAGAAATAGCTCTTATATGATGAGTGATCAGATTCAATGAGGGCATTTGTTAAAAATAGCAATTCACTAGCTTCTTCATTCTGGCTCCCAAATTAAGAACCTCCAGGGGATGGAGTATGGGGATTTGTATTTTCATAAGGACCTAGATGAAATTATGATTGGATAAATTTGGAAAACACCACTGTAGGAGATGGTATGTAAAGTTGGAATAGAGTCTTTCAGCATTAAAGAAAGTAGATATTTCGACATAGTTACTATTAAACCCAAATATATAATGCTTATGAGATATAGAATACTGTGAAATTTTTAGAAGAACATTTTAAGAAGAACATTTTAAAAGTCTGCATAATTATTTTCTAAGAACTTTAAAAAATGCTGTCCTATAACAATTTTTGCTTGTTAATGCTTGAAGTAGCATCTTTAAGTTCAGCCCATCCTGGGTCTGGCCAAGCAGACTATTGAATTAGAGACAAACTGCTTGTATCTTGCTGCATTCTAGAAGGGGATAACCTTCCCTCAACACAACAGTGGAGCACTATGGCTTCCTTAATGTGTCTCCATCGTTACACTTTTGTTCATGAACCTTGGGGAAAAAAAGGAAGTCTTTTTTTTTTTCTTTTTAATTCGAGTTAGTTAACATATAGTGTAGTATTGGTTTCCAGAGTAGAATTTAGTGATTTATCACTTACATATATAACACCCAATGCAGACATGTTCAGCACAAGTGTCCTACTTAAATCCCATCACCCATTTAGCCCATTCTCTGCACCCACCTCACCTTTAGCAACCCATGGTTTGTTCTCTATATTTAAGTCTCTTATGGTTTGCCCCCCTCTCTGTTTTTATCTGATTTTATTTTTCCTTCCCTTCCTCTATGTTCTTTTTTGTTTCCTAAATTCCATGAAATCATATGATATTGTCTTTCTCCAACTGACTTGTTTTGCTTAGCATAATGCACTCTAGTTCCATCCACATTGTTGCAAATGGCAAGATTTCATTATTTTAATCAGCAAGTAATACTCCAGTGCGTGCGTGTGTGTGTGTGTGTGTGTGTGTGTGTGTGTGTGTGTGTTTACCACATCTTCTTTACCCATTCATCAGTGAATGGACATTTTGGCTCATTCCATAGTTTGGCTATTGTTGATAATGCTGCTGTCAACATTGGGGTGCATGTGCCCCTTCAAATCAGCATTTTTGTATCCTTTGGATAAATACCTACTAGTGAAATTGCTGTAGGGTAGTTCTATCTCTATCTTTTTGAGGAACCTCCACACTGTTTTCAGAGTGGCTGCACCAGTTTGCATTCCACAAACAGTGCGAGAGGTTTCCCCTTTCCCCACAACCTTGCCAACATCTGTTATTTCCTGAGTTGTTAATTTTAGCCATTCTGACAGGTATGAGCTGGTATCTCAATGTGGTTTTGATTTGTATTTCCCTGATGATGAGTGACTTTGAACATCTTTTCATGTGCCTGTTAGCCATCTGGATGTCTTCTTTGGAGAAGTGTCTGTTCATGTCTTCTGCCCATTTCTTCCCTGGATGATTTGTTTTTTGGGTGTTGAGTTTGATAAGGTCTTTATAGATTTTGGATACTAACCCTTTCTCCAATATGTCATTTGCAAATATCTTCTCCCATTCTGTCAGTTGCCTTTTAGTTATATTGATTCCTTTACTGTGCAGAAACTTTTTATCTTGATGAGATCCCAAAAGTTCATGTTTGCTTTTATTTCCCTTGCCTTTGCAGACATGTCAAGTAAGAAGTTGTTGTGGCTGAGGTCAAAGAGGTTGTTGCCTGTGTTCTCGCCTAGGATTTTGATGGTTTCCTGTTTCCATATAGGTGTTTCATCCGTTTTGAATTTATTTTTGTGTATAGTGTAAGAAAGTGGTCCAGTTTCATTCTTCTGCATGTTGCTGTCCATTTCTCCCAGCACCATTTGCTAAAGAGACTGTCTTTTTTCCACTGGATATTCTTTCCTACTTTGTCAAAGATTAGTTGGCCATATATTTGTGGGTCCATTTCTGGGTTCTCTGTTTTATTCCATGGGTCTATGTGTCTGTTTTGTACCAATACCATATTGTCTTGATGGTTACAGCTTTGTAATACAGGCTAAAGTTCGAGATTGTGATGCCTCCAGCTTTGGTTTCCTTTTTCAACATTACTTTGGCTATTTGGGGTCTTTTGTGGTTCATACAAATTTTAGAATTTTGTGAAGAATGCTGGTACCATTTTGGTTGGGATTGCATTGAATGTGTGGATTGCTTTGGGTATTATTGATATTTTAATAATATTTGTTCTTCCAATCCATGAGCATGGAATGTTTTTCCATTTCTTTGTGTCTTCAATTTCTTTCATAAGCTTTATATAGTTTTCAGTGAATGGATCTTTGACCTGTTGGATTAGGTTTATTCCTAGGTATTTATGGTTCTTGGTACAATTGTAAATGGTATCTATTCCTTGATATCTCTTTCTGTTGCTTCATTATTGGTGTGTAGAAATGAAGTTGATTTATGTACATTGGTTTTATATCCTACAACTTTGCTGAATTCATGTATCAGCTGTAGTCATTTTTTTGGTGGAATATTCCAGGTTTTCCATGTAGAGTATCATGTCAAATGTAAAGAATGAAAGTTTGACTTCTTCCTTGCCAATTTGGATGCCTTTTATTCTTTTTGTTGTCTGATTGCTGAGGCTAGGACTTCGAGTACTATGTTGAACAACAGTGGTGAGAATGGACATCCCTGTCATGTTCCTGAGCTCAGGGGGAAAGCTCTCAGTTTTTCCCCATTGAGGAGGATATTAGCTCTGGGCCTTTCATATATGGCTTTTATGATGTTAAGGTATGTTCCTTCTATCCTCACTTTCTTGAGGGTTTAAAAGAAAGGATGCTGTATTTTTGTCAAATGCTTTTTCTGCATCTATTGACAGGATCATATGGTTCTTATCCTTTCTTCCATTAATGTATCATGTTGATTGATTTGCAAATATTGGACCAGCCCTACAGCCCAGGAATGAATCCCACTTGATCCTGGTGAATAATTCTTTTAATATACTGTTGAATTTGATTTGCTAGCATCTTGCTGAGACTTTTTGCATCCATGTTCATCAGGGATATTGGCCTGTAGTTCTTCTTTTTAGTTGGGCCTTTGTCTGGGTTTGGAATCAAGGTAATGCTGGCTTCATAGAATGAGTCTAGAAGCTTTCCTTCCATTTCTATTTTTTGAACAGCTTGAGAAGAATAGGTAATAACTCTGCTTTAAATGTCTGGTAGAATTTCCCTGGGAAGCCATTTGGCCCAGGACTCTTATTTTTTGGGAGATTTTTGTTAAGTGATTCAATTTCTTCACTGCTTATGGGTCTGTTCAAACTTTCTGTTTCTTTCCATTTGAGTTTTGGTAGAGTGTGAGTGTCTAGGAATTTGTCAATTTCTTCCATGTTGTCCAGTTTGTTGGCATATAATTTTTCATAGTATCCTCTAATAATTGTATTTCTGTGGTATTGGTTGTGATCTTTCCTCTTTCATTCATTCATCTATTTGGGTCCTCTCTCTTTTCTTTTTGAGAAGTCTTGTTAGAGGTTTGTCAATTTTGTTTATTCTTTCAAAAAACCAGCTCTTAGATTCATTGATCTGTTCTACTGTTTCTTTGGATTCTATATTGTTTATTTCTTCTCTGGTCTTTATTATTTCTCTTCTGCTGCTGGCCTTGGGTTTTCTTTGCTGCTGCCTTTCTAGTTCCTTTAGGTGTGAGGTTAGTTTCTATATTTGGGAAACTTTCTTGCTTCTTGAGTTAGGCCTGAATTGCAATGTATTTTCCTCTTAGGACTTCCTTCACTGCATCCCAAAGGGTTTGGACTTGTCATGGTTTCATTTTCATTTGCTTCCATATATTTTTCAATTTATTTTTTGATTTCCTGGTTGAACCATTCATTATTTAGTATGATGTTCTTTAACCTCCGTGTATTTGGGGGCTTTCCATTTTTTTTCTTGTGGTTAATTTCAATTTTCATAGCATTGAGACCTGAAAACATGCATGATATGATCTCAACCCTTTTATATTTGTTGAGAGATGTTTTGTGACCCAGTATGTGATCTATTTTGGAGAATGGTCCATGAGAAGAATGTGTGTTCTGCTGCTTTTGGACGAAAAGTTCTGAATGTATCTGATAAGTCCATCTGGTCCAATTTATCATTCAGAGTCATGGTTTCCTTATTAATTTTCTGCCTATATGATCTGTCCATTGTTGTAAGTGGAGTATTAAAGTCCCCTACTATCATGGTATTATTATCTATACATTTATTTATGTTTGTGATTGATTTGTATATTTGGGTTCTTTCACATTGGGGGCATAAACATTTGCAACTGTTAGATCTTCTTGATGGATAGACCCCTTAATTATGATATAATGGCCTTCTTCATCTCTTGTTACAGTTTGTAACTACAAAGTCCAGTTTGTAAAATCCAGTTTGTCTGATATAAGTATGACTACTCTGACTTTCTTTTGCTGTCTGGCAGCATGATAGATGGTTTTCCATTCCTTTACTTTCAAACTGCAAGGTGATCTCAGGTCAAAAATGAGTTTCTTGTAGGCAGCATATAGATGGATCATGTTTTTTTGTCCATTCTGATACCCTGTGTCTTTTGATTGGGGCATTTAATCCATTTACATACAGAGTGACTATTGAAAGATATGGATTTGGGGCACCTGGGTGTCTCATTCGGTTAAGTGTCTGACTTCATTCAGCTCAGGTCATGATCTCATGGTTTGTGAGTTTGAGCCCTGCGTTGGGCTCTGTGCTGACAGCTCAGAGCCTGGAGCCTGCTTCAGATTCTGTGTCTCCCTCTTTCTCTCTCTGCCCCTGCTCATGCTCTATCTCTCTCTGTCTCAAAAATAAATAATAAAAACATTAAAAAATTTTAAAAAAGAAAGATATGGATTTAGGGTCATCGTGTTACTGTATGTGTTGTGCTTGTGGTGATGTCTCTGGTCTTTTGTAGTCTTTACTGCTTTCCACTCAGAGTCCCCCTTAGCATCTCCTACAGGGCTGGTTTAGTGGTCATGAACTCCTTTAGTTTTTGTTTGTCTGGTAAATCCTTTATCTCTCCTTCTATTCTGAATGACAGCCTTGCTGGATAAAGGATTCTTGGTTGCATATTTTTCTTATTCAGTACATTGAATATTTCCTGCCACTCCCTTCTGGCCTGCCAACTCTCAGTGGACAGGTCTGCTACTACTTTTATGTGTCTCTTGTAGGTTAAGGCCCATTTGTCCCTAGCTGCTTTCAGAAATATCTTCGTATTCTGCAAGTTTCACTATGATATGTCATGGTATTGACTTGTTTTTGTTTTGAAGGAAGTTCTCTGTGCCTCTTGGACTTGGATGCCTATTTCCTTCCCCAGATTCGGAAAGTTCTCACCTGTAATTTGTTCAAATAAACCTTCTGCCCCTTTCTGTCTCTTCTGGAGCTCCTATAATATGGATATTATTTTGTTTCATTGAATCACTTAGGTCTCTAATTCTCCCCTCATGGTCTAGTAATTTCTTTTCCCTCTTTTTTTTCAGCGTCATCATTTCCCATAATTTTATCTTCTATTTCACCTATTCTCCCCTGTGTTTCTCCTGTCCTCACTGTCACTGCATCTAGTTTATTTTGCATGTCATTTACAACATTTCTTAATTCATCATGACTGTTTCTTAGGTCTTTGATCTCTGCAGCAATAGATTCTCTGCTGTATTCTATGCTTGTTTCAGACCCAACTATTAGTCTTATGACTGTTATTTTAAATTCTTCTTCAGATATATTGTTGGTATCTATTTTGAACAATTCTCTGGCTGTCATTTCTTCCTGGAATTTCTTTTGGGGAGAATTCTTCTGTATCATCATTTTGACTAGGCTTCTGTCTTTAATATGTTTTAATGGCTTGTTATGTGTCCTACACCTGTATTAAAAAGTGGTCATATGCTGTCCATGGCCTGGCACTTCAGGGAGTGTTTTTGGAGAGTGTTGCATGCGCTTCATTGTTATGTGTTTGGCTGCTGTATCCCACTGGTCAGTCTTCTACAAAGCTCCTCCTAATTCATTGTTTAGCCCTTCCATCAGGTGTGCTTTGATTTGTTCATTGACATAACCCTGGAAAAAAAGAAAGGGCCGGGAATCTGATCCCATACAAAGAGAAAAATGAAAGGGTGTGTGTGGGGGGGGGGAAGCAGAGAATCAAAGAAATTATAAGGCTTAATCCAAAGAGAGAGAAATAAAAATAAAGGAGATCTAGAAAAGGTGTAAAAATAGTAGAGTAAAAATACCTGATTAAACCGACAAAACAAAGAAAGAAAAAAACGTATATATATAATAACAAATGACTATCAGAAAGGATGAGCCTGTTTCCAAAGGAAAAAGAAGAAGATGGTAGAAAGAATAAGAAGAGAAAAGAGAAGAAAAGAAATGAAAAGAGAGGGGGGAAAAGAAAAAAGAAACAGACTAACATTCAAAACAGCAGGACAGTTGTCTGTTGGTGCCTGGGACCGATGGCTGTACTGGTCTGGAGGAGAGGCCTTCTGGTTGGCACAGTGTCAGTCTTCCTCTAGTAGATGAGCAGTTGCCAGGCACAGAGGGTTGGTGTTTGGTGTGAACAGGTCCCGCCTTCATTGGGGGCCTGTTGTCCTATTCTCTGAAACCCTACTGTGTTAGTGATGGGGAGAAAAATTGGCGACATCCCAATCTCTCCTCCCCAGACAGGTGTCTGAAACCATGTTGTTCAGGCTGTCCTCCCAGAGCAGTGTGGGCTGCTGGCTTGTCCTGCTCTACAGTTTCCTGTGTCTCCTAGGCACTCAGCTGGGATTTGAAACCCGATATCTTAGGGGATCCCGAGCCATGAAGACCTGGTTCTGGGGTAGTGCCGCTCCGCCTTGCCGATAGGGCTGGTGCCTGTACTGTCTTTTGTACTTTGGGGATCAATATACCCTCTTCCCACAGTACTTAAGGGAGGAGACGGTTCTCTCCCAGGGCACCCCTGAGATCACTACCACACCCTGGGGCTGGCTCCCCTCCCCTCAGGCTCACACACATAGTGGTGGCTTTGGTTGGGAAAAGTCACACACTTTTGAAAACTGTGATCTTTAGCTTCTAAAGCTGTTTGCAAAGGAGAAACTGGCTCTGTCTGTATTCCTTCTTCCCCAGTCTGTGGTCTAGAGGGGTTTTTCTCTTGTCCTAACACAATATTGCATCCACAGCTTCTCTTTCTCTCCCTTTTGTCTCTCCATAGAAGGGGATCCCTCCCCTCTGTGCCCAGGCTGTTTTATCTCCCTTAATTTGCCGACATGCACCTCTGTCCTGCCAAGCTGTTTCCCTCCACCTGTGGAGATTTTTCTGTCACTCCACAGATAGATTTCCTGGGTGTTCAAAGTATTCTAACCTCAACATCACTGTCTTTGAGGGATGAGGGAGATCCCGGTCCCCCTAATTCTCTGCCGCCTTAACTCCTCCCATGTTCTAGTTTTCAGTGTACAAATTTTTACCTCTTTGGTTAGGTTTATTGCTAGGTGCCTTACGGTTCTTGGTGCAATTGTAGATGGGATCAATTCCTTGATTTCTCTTTCTGATGCTTCATTATTGGTGTATAGAAATGCAACAGATTTGTGTACGTTGATTTTATATCCTACAGCTTTGCTGAATTCATGTATCAACTCTAGCCATTTTTTGGTGAAGTCTTTCAGGTTTTCCATGTAGACTATCATGTCATCTGTGAAGAGTGAAAGTTTGACTTATTCCTTGCCAATTTGGATGCCTTTCATTTCTTTTTGTTGTCTGATTGCTGAGGCTAGGACTTCCAGTATTCTGTTGAACAACAGTGGTAAGAGTGGACATCCCTGTCATGTTCCTAACCTTAGCGGAAAAGCTCTCACTTTTTCCCTATTGAGGATGATATTAACTGTAGGTCTTTCGTATATGGCTTTTATGATGTTGAAATATGTTCCTCCTCTCCCTACTTTGAAAAGAAAGGAAGTCTTAACTGTTAGCACCACCAATTGCTACTTGCAGATTAAATTTTCCGACTTCTATACTGTTTTACCCATGGTAGGAAACTGCTGTACATGCTGGTAGAAGCTATGACTGAAGACTGCATGTCTTTGCCAAATAAATTGGTAAATCTAATTATTATGGACATAATGTTATTATTGGTATTTTTATATAACTTTAATGATAGGTTCTATGGAGTTTTTTGGGGGAAATATTAATAATTTGTTTAATAATTAATAACTAAGTTTTTTATTTTAAGAAAATCTTTCTCTTTAAATGACCTTTTGTTTGGGGACTTTAACTTTTGCTGAAGGAAGATGGATATGAGCAGATCTAGATTCTGATGAGCCTAGTGCTAAATGCTTTAAGAAAGTGCCTGAGGCACTATTATAAGCTGGATACATGTATTACATTTCATTCCCAAAGCAACCCAGTGGTAGGCATTATAATTATCCTTACTTTACAGATCAGGAAGTTGAAGCATAGATAAGCCCATACATGCCTGAAGTTTCACATGTGGCCAGTGGTTCAGCTGGTATTTCAATCTAGCGTGGTCCCAGATCCTGTGCACTGAATCACTTGCCATGTGTCTCCCTAAACTTTTACCTTGGGTGTGTTCTTACTCCCTTTAAATGACTGATATAAAAAATGTAGCTGTTGAGGCATCTTACTGCTTCATTTAAGGTCATACACCAGTGTGAATAAATTCCAGAGAGTGACAGCAGGTGTAAGAGGAAGGATATGGGCTTTGTGTTAGAGGGACCCAAGTTTGAATCTCAGATTTGTACTCAACTGGCAGACTGATTGATTTTCAGGATGCTGTTCAACCTCTCTTTGATTGGTTTCCTCATTTGTAAATGGTAAGATATGCAAATATCTACTCTGTAGATTATTTTATTTGGGAGATTCAAAGAGATAAGAATGTAAAGATTTATGGCCATTCAGTGAACATGCTTCTTGCCTTCCCCCCCCCCCCCCCCCACTTGGTCCCTTCCCTTTTTTCTCTTTTCTTTAGCTGTTGTTCCGCAACAGGGACTCCCTTTATTAACATTTCCCCAATAGACTCTGTGGAGTCTCTATTAAAATTATGTAAAAAATTCTATCAGTATTTGTCCATGTTAAATAGAATAACACAGGGGCGCCTGGGTGGCGCAGTCGGTTAAGCGTCCGACTTCAGCCAGGTCACGATCTCGCGGTCCGTGAGTTCGAGCCCCGCGTCGGGCTCTGGGCTGATGGCTCAGAGCCTGGAGCCTGTTTCTGATTCTGTGTCTCCCTCTCTCTCTGCCCCTCCCCCGTTCATGCTCTGTCTCTGTCTGTCCCAAAAATAAATAAACGTTGAAAAAAAAAATTAAAAAAAAAAAAAATAGAATAACACAAAATTAAAAAAAAAAAAAAGTGGTGAGTCTAGGTGCACTTGAGTGCCTCAGTCGGTTAAGCAACTAACCTCGGCTCAGGTCATGATCTCGTGGTTTGTGAGTTTGAGCCCCGCATCAGGCTCTCTGCTGTAGCACAGAGCCTGCTTCAGATCCTCTGTCTCCCACTCTCTCTGCCCCTCCCCAGATGTCTCTCTCTCTCTCTCTCTCCTAAAAATAACTAAACATTAAAAAAAAAACAAAAACTTACAGGTGGAGAGTCCATACATTCTTATCATAGAGCAATCTGTATTTTTTATTAATCTTCTTAATATATTGAGGACCACACACTGATCCCTTACAACATTTATCGATGTCCTTCTTTGATTGGTTACATTGGATAAAGATATTGCAGGTTGATGGAACAGCACACACAAAGGCATAGAAACATGAAAGAAATTATGTTCTATTCTAGAGAAAATATTCCAAGTTGTAGCTAGAGAGTGTGATAGAACTTAGAGGTGCGGACCATTTTTTCAGAGACAGATTGATGATAGATTGACAAGTGAAAGTGGCTATCCTTTATCCTGAAGTTATTGGGTGAATGTGGGTGGCTTCTAAGCAGATGAGTGACAAGCCCAATTCTATGTTTTAGAAATAACATTCTAGTGACTGGATAGATGGAGTATGTTTGATGGGAAAATGAATGTTATGGGGAGATGCATCGGGAGGTTGTTGGAACACCCAAGTTTAGAGATGATGAGGGTTGAACTTAAGGCAGTGAGGCTATTAACAGTAGATGAGGAAAGCGTGGAATCAAACTGACAGCTCTTTTGGAGGTAGAATGGTTAGGACTCAATTTCTAGCTTGTCTGACTTTCTTGGCCCAGAATACACTCAACTGTGCAAGAACAGAAACTCTTTAAATTTTATAAAACTGAACTTTAACTCCTTTTCTGCCTGGTGACAGAATTAAACTAGGTACTTTTGGGTAAGGTCTAAGATGCACAGTTGCCTTACCCGTTACTGATCCTCAGCATCTACCCTACTGGCATCTAGCACTTCCCACTTCTGTGTCTCTGTCTGGTCTCCAGACTCTCTGGGTTGCTGGCTGTCCCTCTTGGCTGACTTCCACATGCTTCTGGGGAAACAGGGCAAGTGTGGCTGCTCTTCATCTCTGTATCCAAGAAGACTTGTGCTTTCACATGGCTACCTCTGTTCCTGAAATCCCTTTACTCTTGTATCTTCTTTGTTACCATACTTCAGCAGCAACTATTCCATACTCAGTTTCCCAAAAACTCATCAGAGGATTCCATTACCCACACACTCCTCCATCCACTACCAATCCAGGTTATGAGTTTTCTTTCTTTTAGTGACTCTCACCAGCATCTAAGCTCCTCTTCATAGTCTATTTCCTCTAGGCTTGGGTGGGCTTTCTACTCTATTGCTTATGGCAACATTTTATGCCCTGATTCCTTTAAGGATTAGTCTTAAGATACATGGAGAACTTTTTTTCTTCCCTCTCAAAACCCCATAGTGAAATTCAAGATCAATGCTGCTATCAGTTTCAAGAGTCTATTTTGGTACCTAAAAAGCAAGGTCATGACTCTTTTTTGTTCCCTCTGTATTTGACTGAGATCTCCTGAGGCAAGGTATGTTTATGAGTAAATAGCATCATCTATGGTAGTGGTGGTGATTACAGAAGGGGTAGGGAACCAAAGTTAATATCTCAAGATTTTATCAAACTACCTATGGCTGACTAAGTAGATGGGATAACTGTCATTATATGGAAGGAATGTGCAGAAATATTAATTCTCATAAACTGTTGTTGGGAGTGTACGTTGGTAGAAACTTACCAGAGGGCAAACTCGCAACATATTTCAAAATTACATATATATATACTTTGCATCCAATGATCACTACTTCTAGGAATTGTCCTTAAACAAGTGTAAAAATGTTTGAACATGTATATAAAGAAATATTGGTTGCTTTACCAATTATAATAGAAAATTAGAAAATGCTCAAATACCCAGCCACAAGGGATTTTGTTAATTACTATGACATATTTAAGCAATGGAATACTATGCAGTTAACAAAAGTGATTATGTGTCTACTGACATTGAAAAATGTCCATAATAAACTTAAGTGAAAAATGAGATAACAAAGTATCATATATATGATTCCTTTTTTCCAAAGAATGTATTTGTATATATGTATGTGAGTTCAGTGAGAGTTGATGTAAAAACAACCCAAAAAGGTATGTCAAAAGAACAGGATCTAAATGATAGTAGCTATTAGAAGGAAATGAACTAAGTGATTATATTTAAACCTATTAAATGTGTTGAGATTATTTCATAAACATGGATATATAATTTTTATGCATATCATGCATGTAGCTTGTTTCAAATTTAGTGTTATGAAACTGTCTTAGACACTTTGGCTCCTGTGTTAATTTTGCCACCATAACTGTTTTACTATTAAAGGTATGCCCAGAAATCTACAATTAAATGCTGCTATGGCTTCTCAGAAGATTACTGCATTGATTATATTTTGCCAATACATAGATATGTCTTCTGCCCAAAGGAAGACAGACTAAGAATGTAATTTTGCTTGGGCTGACAGGCCAACTCACTCGATGTTTCATTTTTGTTGTATTGATCACGTCTTGTTGGAAAAATTCATGTCCTATAACTAATTAAACCATGACATGTCTCCACTGCTTCTGAGGAATACCCCAGTGATGTATCTAGGAACTGACATTTCTTTAATCAGCAAAATATGCGTTACACTTTTTTGGGCACTACCTGGTAGAAAGCTATCTGTATGAGTGAGCAGAGTTCTCAAATGCAAATGGCTCCAGAACCAGACAGATAATATTAGTTGTGTGATCTGGGCTGTATATAAGACATTAGGGAGTGATGGAGCCTTGGGTGAAAGTGAAGTCAGGTTGTCCATAAACTCATACAGAATTTTAGAAACACTGTGCAAGCCAAACAAAATGCATTTTGTTCCTCATTTCAAACTTCTAGTCACCCAGGCAAAATATTTTAGTAGGTTAAGTTTCTATCATAAATTTTAGAGTACTAACAGATCTTGGTGATGTTCTAGTACACACTGGTGCAGTTGCCCCTGTTTTCGTAGCTGGTGACAAGCAGTCTGATTGGCTGTCCCGTTCCCCTAATTGCTAACAAATATGGGTTTAGGGGTTGAGTGTCTTAGCGATCACATGGGTAGTAAGGGATGGAACTGGGACTTGAAATCAAAATTTCATGTACTTCCTCCCTTTGTCTACTCTTGGCAGCATGGTCCCATCTCTTAACTGCTCCTCTGGCACTGTTTTTGTCCTATCCTAGAGGAAGCCTGTGGCCTACTCTGTATGTAAATCAGCTTAGTGTGGGAGACTGAGAACTGAGAGCTAGGAATTTGAAGACTTAGGTTCTTGACTGGGTCTGTAACTGACTTGTCAAGTAGTTGGAGGTCAGATCACCCAACTGTGGGCACATGAGATGTCAGAGGGTGACCCTGGGCCCAAACCCAGCTCTCCAGGCTCCAAGATCAGTGCTCTTCTATCAAAGTCAGGGTTGTCTTCTTTTAAACATGGTGCCATGTTTCCTTAACAGGTCCAGGTAATGTTTGAAAACAGAGTGCCTTACAAGCACTAACAAATGATCCTTTTCCCTACCATCTCTTTTTATAGAGTGCAGAGTGCATGGAAGCCAACATGGGCCTAACTGTGCTCTGCTATGTTTACGGTGGCACAGGGCTGTGAATGCCACATTTGCCTCAGCTGTTAATGCGTGTCTTCATGCCAGGATTATAATAGACTGCCCTTCCTTACAAAGCTTGGGGAAAAACAGGCACTCTTTTGTTTTAGCATTTGTTATTTGTGCTCTGTGGTTAAACATTGTGTGTTATGCCCACAAAAACCTATAGTTCCTGTTCAAGGAAAGGAGTCATGAGTAGTTTTCCCCCTCCTCCTAATTTTTTTTTTTTTTTTTTTTGAGAACCGGTTGGTATTTTAAGAGCTAGGTTCCGGGAAGAAAAAGAAATGATAGCTATAGAGCATGGGCAAAAGTCTGAAAATGCGTGAGCCCAGTCTGGTGAGGAGGGTTGTTGGCCCATGTGGAGGGAACACAGTGGGAATTTAAACTGAACTGAAAAAACTGTCCCTTTTCTGCCTGGAGATGTTAAGACAGTTTAGGGGGGGAAAAATCCTAAGTAAATAGAATTTCAGCCAATACTTTCATGAACTTCACCCTTCTTTGGAATGTTTTTATTCTCTGGGGGGGAAACAGAGATTGAGTCATTTATACAGCGAGTGAGAACTTTACTAAAAAGGAAACCTCAGGAGATGTTTGCCCTTTGGTGCTTTCTTAAGACCCAATTTATGAGCTCTGCAACATTGTCAGAAAAATGCTCGCTTCTGAGCTTGTTTTTCTAGCTTTCCTTCATTATATGGGACAGTAAATTTTCATGACTGTTTAGGAGGATTCCCTGACATGGTTATCTGATGTAAAGTCTGATTTTCCCACTTAACAACATTGTTTTTTCATGTCTGTTCTCCACCCCACCCCCTCACCTTAACTCTCTAAATTTCACACATAGCACTATTACTTTATAAATCTTTTTCTTTGATTCTACAGACTGATTGCTAAATGCATGGTATCATTCTTGGATCCAGAGACATGTAATCTCTGGGTTCCTTGGGTTCCTAAATGCAGGCTGTGATTTTGGTGTTGGACAGCAGAAGGAGATGTTGAGCCAGAAGATAAGGGTGTTTTTGTATGTGTTGTGTTGTGTGTGTGTGTGTTTTTTTTTTTTTAACTTCGCATATAAACAATTAGTGTTGAATTTTCAAATAATTAGAAAGCTAAGGGCTAAAACAGTTGTTTTTGTGTAGTCAACGTTGCCTTCTTTTTACAACATAAAGATATTTTAATAAATGTTTTCTACCTACGATGAGCCTTTGGGGAACCATTTCATTGTGCTGTAAGCCAAAACATCCATTTTTTTGCCTCTCACTCCCCATTTTCTCCAGGGGCCTCATTTTGTATATACAAGTGGTGGCCCAGTGTATTCATGGCTGGCTTTGGCACTCATCTTGAGGGAGCATCTGCCACGTGGCTCTCTGGTTATGGTTGAAAGTTCTGGAGTCATGTCAGCTTGCCCTATGTTACTTCAAAACCTGTCATCCAAATATCCTTGGAGAGGAAATTTCCCTTCCATTAAAGGCATTATCTGTCCATTTTGAAGAGAAGAGTAAAATGCATCTTCTAAGTATGTTAAGTGACCATACAATCTTTTTCTTAAATAGCAGAGATGGATGAGTGTGAGCAGGATTAATCTACTGCTAATTAGATCTAGGGCACTGGGGTGAGTTTCCATTTAGAACAACCCTCTATCCTTGGTGTCTATATTTTCTTTCTCAGAGATTTATTCTATTGTTTGAATCAATGAATAAATTCATTGAAACAATCAATTCATTGTTGAATCAATGAATCAATTTTCACTTAAAACAGTCCATTATATTCTAATAACATTTAGTTTCATTGTCACATTTTTTAAAAAAATGTGCTTCTTGAAAGACTTGTTTTAAGCCAGATTATATGACAAATTTCTGCAAATTAATGAATTTATTTTATATATTAATGCCCTAGAATTGCTATAAGATCTCTGCAGGAGATCTTTAGTCTTTCCCTTTTTATTATTTAACAATATTTCATGCCAGACCAGTGGTTTTTAAGTCTTTGAAGCACAGACAACCTTATATACCAAATGTATCCAGATTATCTAGTTGAAGCACAGCTCAAGATGGTAATTTGGATTTTAGGTAATTTTAAATGTTCAAAATGATTCTGTTTTCATTATGTTTACACTCCTACTTCCTGGAATTTGCGAATTTGCAAATTTGCGATGGCCTTCCAATCACAAAGAACTATCCAACTTGCTTCCTGTAATGGAATCTTATGCCGTAGTCTATCTGACTGGTGATGAGCTGAATTTACCTGCAGGCCAGTCTCTTGTCAGAGTAATAGGTATGCTCCGTATACTTGTTATGATTTGTTTCCCCCTTCTCCTTCAAGAAAAGCAAAGGAAAATTTGTTTGAACAAAACAGAAGTTTTTCCAATGGCCACGTAGTTTTTGAAAAACAGCAGCTGGAGTTGGACTCAGTTGTAGAAGAAACCATAACAGGAGATTATGCCTTAATCATCAATGGCCACAGTTTGGTGAGTTTGCTTAAGGCTCTTGTTCTTTCTTTTCCTTTATTCCAATAATTGTCTCTTTTGTGCTGTCGTAATGAGATCTCCTTTTGTGTTTTCCAAACAAATGACACTACTAGAAACGAGGGTATACACGATGATTTCCTGTTTGCAAGGGGAAAGGAAGTTTCTGATACATATTTCATACATTATTGCTTGAACCACCGCAGTGAAAGGGAGGTTCCAAAGAAATACTGTATTCACAGAATATCCATCTTATGTGAGTGACTGTAAACCATTAGCAGTATTGTTTAAGTGCTTTTCTAAGGAGAGTGTCACAGCTCACTGTTATTTAATTAAAATAACGCAACTGTTGGATGTATTGCAATTACTGTTTTGCTGATGTTTGTGATTTGGCAGAGCACAACCTGATCTTCATATAATTACCACACCAAATTACTGCCATTAAGATACCTCTGGTGGTTTTTCTAAATAGCAGTATTTTACAGCAATGCCAAACAATTTGCTTTGATTAGGAAATCTGGTTCTTGTCGTAATAGAATAAACTTGCATTGTGCTTTTAATGTAGTTCAGGTTCCAAATCTTGAACAAATATCAAAACACTCCTCTGAGTTTCTAATTTAGAAGACAAAAGCTCTGATTGCACTCCAGTGAAATTATCATTTATATGCCCAAAGAGCTAATCTCACATCTTTCCCCAGCTTTGATGATCATTTTTCACTTTTGGAGTTTGGAAAATAAATGTATCTTCTTGTAGACAGTTTCTTAGAGGACAAAAGAAGTTGGATATGGCTATATTTTATTTTCCCCCTTGTGATCAGCTGTCTGTTAGCTTTTAGTGCTTAGAGCATTATCCAGCTGGATTCCAGACGTAATGATGTGTTGCCTTCTACACCATGGAAAGTTACAGAGCTCAGCTGCAGGCCAAGCTCAGTTGAAAGTTTGTCCAGATGACACGAACTTCTCCCTTGCACAAATGAGCAGCAACTGAAAATTATAAGCCTGTCAACTGGGGCTTGGAGCTGGTGGCCTCCAGGCTGAACTTCCCAGGGACTACACTATGGAAAGGTCCCTAATGAGTGGTGCTTTGACTTTCCCTCAGGCTCAAAGAAGCCAGTGTGTGGTGGGTTAGACTACCCAGGTGATAAAATATACTGTTCTTCCTTTGTCTCTAAATTTGTTGAAAGGAAGAGCTAAGATAGATGCTCTTCAAGAACCGTTTCAGCTTCAAAGCCTGAAGCTTATGAAACCATGAAATGTCATTTTTCATTTAAGGAGAATTGACCACATTTCTGCTGGTATGGTCAGAAGCTTTTTTCTTTTTCTTTCTTTCTTTCTTTTTTTTTTTTTTTTTAAGTAAATCATGATTCCAGTTTGCTTAAATCTTGATGCTTTGTGGAATGTAATTGGGTTCTTCCTTCTCAGAGTCTGACTCTAGGTTTTCACTTGTTGATAATAAAGAAGAAAAAGAAAGAGAAAAGGAGACCATTCTGGGCAAGAAAACCAGTTACATGCTTTCTCTTTCAGAAAGAGAAAGCTAACTCACAGATTCCCTTAGGAATCATAGGCCTTGACGTAAGAATTTTCTACATCAGAGTCATGTTTTATATTTATTCACCCATCCTTTCATTGATATCATGAACATTTATTAAGCATGCTCAAGTCAAGATGCTAGAGCTTGAGGATAAGGATGTGAATAGAACTTGGTTCTTGTTTTAGGGATTGCCATCTAGCAGGAGAGCTAATCTCCAGTGGTATGACAAATACTATATAGAGAAATGAACACAAAGCTTTGAGAGCATAGAGACAGACACATTTAGTTCCTTGTATGAAAGTCAGGGAAGAGTACATGGAGGAAGTGATGCTTTCAGGCACAGGAGCAACAAGTACCAAGGCACAGAGGCAAGAAAGACCCTGTCATGTTACAGAACCAAGCACTTTGGCATGATGGGAGTACAGAGTAAACTTAAAGATGGTGGTAGAAGCCAGAACTCAAAAGAAACATAGAGGCCAGATTGTGACAGGCTGTGAATATCTTGCTAGAGATTCATTCAGAGATACTGATGACTCAAAGTTGAGGTGGATTCCTGTTTCCTCTCAATGTGTTTACTAAATAACGTACAATGAGATGTTTTCTAGAAAACAAATCACACAGTTAACTGCAAAGGATTATGCTCTCCTTTCCAGTCATTTCTTGGCATACATAAAGGCTGTGGTTATTTGGAGAAGAGCAAGGCTGGAGTTGGTTGGGAACCCTGCCTGAGACACAGGTTGCATGCCACCCTTTTGCACAGGCTTCTCTTGGTTTCAATCACTTTGTTTTTCAAGGACTAATCTCCAGGTCATCTGCTTTTCATTTGCCCAACCATTAATAACCACAACAACAAACACTAAATATACAAAACAACAATGCAAAGGAAACAAAACTTCCATCACTTAGAACAAAGAAGTCATCATCGTTATGTAGTTCTTTCTAAACCTGGTGAGATGGTGGGTAGGCTCAGTCTTTTGCTTTTCTCTCTTTTAGTGGGTTCTGGAGATTTTCTGGCATTTGATTATATCTCACCAATGTAGCGTGATAATGTGTTAAGGAGGACGCACAAGGGCATTGTGTCTTTTTTTTTTTTTCGTTCTAAAATTCCTTGGCACTTAGTAGGAGTTTTGTACTCATCTTTAGTTAGTTGTTCATGTGATTCTGGGTCAACAATGACTTGTTGAAACTTAAACTGTTTAGAAAATATATCAGTTGAGAAACAAGACATCTCTCATTAATTATTTCTTGTTCTAATCTGGATTTTTTTTTTTAATAACATAGGCCCATGCCCTAGAAAGTGGTATCAAGGGTGATCTCCTAGAACTTGCCTGCATGTGTAAGACTGTGGTTTGCTGCCGAGTCACCCCACTCCAGAAAGCCCAAGTAGTAGAGCTGGTGAAGAAGTACAGAAATGCTGTCACTTTGGCCATAGGTGATGGAGCCAATGATGTCAGCATGATCAAAAGTAAGGGTATTATTCAGTATGGTCTGCTGTATAGTGGGAGTCCTTGGGTTCAGCATTTGGCAAGATGTAATGGAGGTTGCACTGTAATTTAATTTTCCCACTAGTTCTAAAATGAATACTTTATGGATCCAATGCATTCAGCATTACTAGCATTCATTAAAAACAACAACAACAACTTTGTCTTTAATTAAAAGAAAAAGGCTAAAACAGGATATTAATCACCTTATATTGTGTGTTTTTACACTAGAAAAGGATATTGATTTAGGCTAGAAAAGGATATTGATCACCTTATATTGTATAATAACTAGCTATGGTGTAAGGAATGAACACTGGATCCACAGTCCCAACACGTGGGTTTAATCCCAGTTTAGCCACTTACAAACTGTAAAACTTCGTGCAAATGACTGAACTTTTTGTGCCACTTTCCTCTTTTGCAACATTAAGATAAATACCTAACTAATGAGTGTTCCATGAGATAATATAGGTGAAAAAAATATAAGTGCTATATCTGTAAGATTTTTGTAGGTAAAGAATGACATAAAAGAGATTGTATCTTTGTTCAGGGAATGAAAATGTTCCTCTTTTCCTTTGTAGGTGCTCACATTGGTGTTGGCATCAGCGGTCAGGAAGGAATGCAGGCAGTCTTAGCCAGTGACTATTCATTCGCACAATTTAGATACCTCCAAAGGCTTCTCCTTGTTCATGGAAGGTGGTCCTATTTCCGAATGTGCAAATTCTTATGCTATTTTTTCTATAAGAATTTTGCATTCACACTTGTGCATTTCTGGTTTGGTTTCTTCTGCGGCTTCTCAGCCCAGGTTGGTAAAAAAAAAAAAAAAAAGCACTTTTCTTTCTTTTATTACATCCCCCTGAATTGCAAATGACTGTTCTTCATGGCTCTTTATTGGTAGAGAGCATTTTTGTATATGTCTAATACAAATCACAATATGACAAATAGGTAATTTATAGTTGACTTGAGGTTTAAACACAAAACAATATACATTTATCTGGAATTTTATTTATTTGTTATATATATGTATATGTAACCAATGAGTACTCCTTCTTGAGCATTTTAATTTTTATTGAAATATTTTGGTATGATCGCTCATAAACTTGATGTGGAGCTTTAATTCATAACAGAAGACTAAGAAACACTAACAAGAAATGTTGATGTATCTCTTTTGGGAAGATGGTCACTCACCCAACACATTGACTGTATGTGGGCTGAGAGCAAATAAGTTTTATATTAGGGAGAGATAATTGATACCTTGACATCAAGGCTGTTTGACAGCACTTCATCAGATAAAAATTGATAAAATAGATACTGTTTGTAACAAAGAAGAAAAATTAGCAATTGATAAATTAGGAATTAGGATTCTATTTTTCTATCTATTCATATCCATTTTATATTTTTATTATTTTTTAATGGTTATTTATGTATTTTGAGAGAGACAAAGAGAGAACACAAGCAAGGGAGGGGCCAAGATAGGGAGAGAGAATCCTAAGCAGGGTTTGGGTTGCCCATGCAGAGACCGATGCAGGGCTCCATCTTACGAACCATGTGATCATGACCCGAGCCAAAATCAAGAGTTGGGTGCTTAACCGACTGAGGCACCCATGTGCATCTACTCATATCCATTTTAAAAGATAGTTATTTAGGGGTGCCAAACAGGTGCCTATATAAATAGTGGTTTCACACATTTTTCCCTTTATCTGTGAGGTTGAGATTTCTTAAAATGAGGCAAACCTATACCCATTCCTAATGTTCTCTTTTAAGGATAATATACCCAGAACTAAAAGCAGACTATGTTAATATTTTTGTTGATATTTTTTGTAATCTCCAGACATTGAAGTAAAGCAAAATCTTGATTTTAGTTTTTCAAAAATTTAGTGCTCAGTTTTCTTAGCCTTAGTTCAGAGAAGGCTGGAGAGGGACTTACTTGCTCATAATCTCACCTTGTCCAACAAAAACAAATGTGAGAATGTGGCCTGTGCCTTCCTAGGCTGGAGACTTCTCCTCCACGTAAAAATGAAGCAAGACTATTTGCTAAGCCGTGCTTCCAAGAGATCCAGCTTTCATAGTGCAAAGGTTTGGGGGCTTTTGAAAAATCACTGAACTACGGAGGGATGCCTGTACTCTCATTTAGGCCTCTTAGGATACAGAAGAGTGGTCAGTGATTTGTGTTTATAGACACATGGAGCTTGGATAGCAAGTTTACTTGCCAGAGTTTTCTTTGTTAAACTGTGAAGTTGGAAACTAATGTTCAGTGACTTTTAACCTCTACATTTAGGTGATTTTCTGCTCTGCTTTCAAGATCTGATAAAACTTGTCAGAGTCAGACGTTAAGCAACTAGATTTTCAATCCTGTCACCAGTATTTACCTTTTGAAAGAGAACAGCAAGAGAGAACAATGATTGTTCTAAAAACCTGAGTATCTGATGATTAAAGCCAGTTGTAAGACACCCCACTGGTCTATGATTAGGTTTCTTAAATGTTTGGTTCAACTTAGCATATTTCTTGTCTGTCTTCCTTCCTTCCCTCCTTCCTTCCTTTCTTTCCCTCCCTCCCCTTCTTTCCCTCCCTCCCTTCCTCCTTTCCTTTTCTTCCTTCCTTCCTTCCTTCCTTCCTTCCTTCCTTCCTTCCTTCCTCCACCAAAATCTCTAGTTAATTGCACAATCTTTACTTGACCATGGTCAGTCCTGACTGACCCTCTGTGTGCTTTCCTGTGCTGGTTAGTTGGGCTGGACCAGGAGCTATCAAACTTGAACATGCATGGGAATCACTTGAAGGGCTTTTAAAGCACAGCTCCTTGGGCCCCACCCAAGTTTCTGATTCAGTAGGTCTGAGGTAAAGCCCAAGAATTTGCATTTCTGACAGTTTCACTGGGAGATGCTGATGTTGCAGGTGGGGGACCATATTTTGAGAACCACAAGACTGGCCAATATAGAAGAAAGTCCAAAGGTATGTTTCCTTGAACTCAGAGCCCGGAATGAACTCCAGTCTGCTGACTTTTTGTTTAGTCCATGCTAGACTCCATTCACCTTTCCTGAGGAGGAGGGGCCAGTTTAGCAAACAACTTATCACCAAAATAGAATTTTTCCAGAGGGCTTAGAATCTCTTTACCCATCCTACAAAAGCCTTCGCCCCTGAGGTTATACATGCACTAATACAGGGTCAGGAAAAAAGGGGGGTCTGTTTCAGGTCAGAGAGTTGCTTTTCTCAGTTTACCTAGGCTATTGTGTTTTATCCAGCTTACCATAAGCTTCATGAGGAAAGGAAGCATGTCTGAATCATCTGTACCATCCATAATCTTGAATGGAACCTGGCATATAGAAGCATCTGGCCATTTCATGTTGTTGGGTGTTTCTAGAACCTTTTGTGTGCTTGAGGTAGATGCAGCAAGGAGAGTCATTCAGATATGCCTCCAGTCACTCCTTCAGGTTGCTGCTTCCTCTCCCTGAACCCAGGGCCGCCTCTGCAGGCTCTATGTCTGGTCCATGTAAATGTATACAGTCTGACCAGCATGGTGGGAGAGGGGCTTGTGTCTTAAGATCTCAGTGTGATTATGGCATTGATTTCAGAATGCAGAATGATGTTTTGTGTGTGTGTTGTATTGGGTTAATATGAAGTTAATTGGGCCACAAATGATGTATTTCTTAATTATTTGTATATTGCTTCATTATAGGAAAAGCAGTGGATTTCCAGGTTTATTTTGTTTTGCGTAGGTTTTGGTTGATTTAAATAGAGCAGGGAAAATCCTCTTTAGGCAGAGGAGCAATCACCTCATAAAACCACTTGAGCTACTGAGGAAGAATCCTGGACAGCTATCTATTTTGCCCTCATTTTTGTGATGATTTGATCAAATTGGGACCCAGGCTTAGACTTATTGAATAAGATCCATTGGTCTCACTATTTCAAACTTTCATTCATTGGATGACTATTTACTAAGTCCCTGGTATGTGTCAGACTGTGGTTGTCTGCTGGTGCTTGTATCCCAGGCATGGTGAAGGATGTCTAAGAGGTGCATTCTTAGTGGACATGGCAAAGTGTGATCTCACAAATTTTATTAGCTGTCCACACAGTGGAGAATTCAAGGTTCTATTTTCAGACTTGTCAGAGAAGTAGATAGGCTTGTCATGAGAGTGGCAAGTAGTAATTTGTAACCTTCTGTTGGAGAGGAAAAGGCAGCAAGTCAGTGACAATGCTCGTATAATGGTGTCAACACTATGGTGTCATCTTCTAAGTGGAATCATATTGTCGACACTAACAAGTAGAGATAAAAGCAAATTGCAATTATAGTTAACACTTAAGTAGCACTTAGTATGTACCAGGCATTGTTTAAATTTTTTGCCTGTATTAGCTCAATATTTGCAATAACCATATGAAGTAGGTTATATAATCATGGTCTGTATCAGCTATTTTTAAAATACTTTAAAAAAGTTTAATTGTGATTAAAAACACATAACATAAAATTTAAAACACATCTTAACCATTTTCAAGTATAGAATTCAATGGTGTTAAGTACATTCACAACAGTACATTGTGCAACAGATCTCCAGAAATTTTTCATCTTGTAAAACTGACACTCTATACCCATTGAAAAAAAACTGCCCATTTTTCCCTCCCTCCAGCCACTGGAAACCTCTATTATACTTTGTGTTTCTATGAGTTTGACTGGAAAATGTGAAATGATCCATGTTTTTGTTCACCGATTCTTTCTTCTGCTCGGTTGAGTCTGTTATTGATGTCCTCCATTAAATTCTTCAGGTCAGTCTATATTCTTCAGGCTAGGATTTCTGTTTGTTTGATTATTTCTCTTTCTTTGTTGAACTTCTCATTTTATTCATGCATTGTTTTCCTAATTTCATTTAATTGTGTGTTCTTATAGTTCGCTGACCATCTTTAAGAGGATCATTCTGAATTTTTTTTAGTTCATAGATCTCCATTTCTTTACATTCAGTTATTGGAGCTTTATTAGTTTCCTTTGGTAGTGTTATTTACCTAATTTTCATGACCTTGATTCTTTGAGTTGGTATCTGCACATTTGAGCAGGTGGTCTCCATTTCTATACTTTACAGGTTTGCTTTAGCAAGGAAAGACAGCTCAGCTCCATTGGGGTACCAGATGGGTCAGCTGGCAGCATCTGTGGGCAGGTGGGGCTTCCTCCAAGTCTCTAATCACTTCTGTGCTCTGAGGTCAGAGGGACTGTCCCTTGCTGGGCTCTTTGATTGGGCAGCGCTACAGGCTAGGATCTGGAATTGTTCATGTTTGAATGAGGTCTCGGGCTATGCTCCCTGACCAGATGGTACTATTGGCTAGATCCGGTGTTCATGCAGCATTGTAGGCAAGGCTTTGTGATTGGGTGGGGCCTCGGCCTATGCCTTGTGATTAGGTGGGCCCACAGAGTGTACTCCCAAATTGGGCTGGGTAACTGTTTGGTCTCCCTGATCAGATAGGACTGCAGGCTGTGCCCAGGATTGGGTGGGGTCACTGGCTCGGCTCCCTGGCAGGATAGGGCTGAAGGCTGTGTTCAGAAGTTGAGCAGTTCTGCAGGCTGAACTCTGCTAAGGGTGGGCTTGTAGGCTGGGTTCCCTGGCTGGGTGATACCAAGGACTGGGCTTTGAGGCTTCCTAGGGTCACTATTCAGGGTCCCTGGTTATATGGGGCCATGGTGAACTATCAGGGGGAAAGGCTGCTGGCTTGGGTTCCTGCATAAACAGGGCTGTAGGATGGGCCTCAGGGATATCTGGGGTCTCTGGTTGGGTGGGGCTGGGGGCTGTACTCAGCAGTTGGGTGGAGCTGTGAATTTTCTTCCCTGTCTAGGTGGGATCATAGACTGGGCTCCATGGCAAATACAGCTCATTGGCTGGGTATTCAAATCAGGCAGAACTGCCAACCAAGCTCCTCGACTAGACATAGCCACAGACTTGGCTCTGCCCTTGGCAGAATCCCCAGCAGGGATCTCTGCTCCAGTGCTGCTGTAAGTAGGAATGAGGTCCATTAATATCTGAGTGCTGGTTATCATAAGCCTCACCTCCCATCTCCATCTCCATCTGATCCTCAGTGGTTGAGCCCTGCAGATTCCCCCAGTAATCCCCACGAGGCAAGACCTGAGTGGGACTATTAGGAAGTGTCATGCAATGCTGGGGGAGCTGGATGTCCTCCTTAGGTTGTCTTTTTCCCACTGGAGAAACCATAGGCCCAAGGGGCTGTCTTGGTAAGGCACTGTGCTAGCCTTGTGGAGGGGGGTGTGGTCACTGTGGAATTGCTCCTCTTGCCCATCTAATGTGGTATGCTTTCGCTTCAGGTCCTGGTTCTGGGATTTTCACATTGGTGTCTTGTCTGTATGTAGGTGCTTGTTGGTATTCTTGTCAGGGAGACTGAAGGTGGGGAGGATTTGCATTGCCATCTTGATGACATCACTCCTGAAATCCCTTTTTTTTCCAGAGAGCATTTTTGTGGCTTCTGCCAGTTCTCTGGGGATACTGCCTACCTGAGACCTTTTTCTCTGTTCCAGGACTTTTTGAATTTGAATTGCAAACTCTGATGAATATCATTTGTGGTTCAAATTTTCAGAAGAAACTTTTTGTCTCTTCCTTTAGCTAGTGCCAAGGTTGACATAGGCAGCCCCTTTTAGTGTGAAGATTTGTTCTTCCTTCACTTTCACACTAAGGATTCAGGCCTTTGCTACCTTAGTTTTATAAGAATGTTAATTCCCGGGGCCCCTGGGTGGCTCAGTCGGTTAAGTGTCCGACTTCAGCTCAGGTCACGATCTCATGGTCTGTGAGTTCGAGCCCCGTGTCGGGCTCTGGGCTGATGGCTCAGAGCCTGGAGCCTGCTTCCGATTCTGTGTCTCCCTCTCTCTCTGCCCCTTCCCCGTTCATGCTCTGTCTCTGTCTCAAAAATAAATAAACGTTAAAAAAAGAATTAAAAAAAAAAAAAAAGAATGTTAATTCCCCATGTGGTCTAATCTTGGCATCAATAATGATGCCACAATAAATAGTATGTTAAGAGTCAGATTTTGGGGCGCCTGGGTGGGTCAGTCAGTTGAGCATCTGACTTTGGCTCAGGTCATGATCTCACAGCTCGTGAGTTCAAGCCCTGCGTCGGGCTCTGTGCTGACAGCTCGGAGCCTGAAGCCTGCTTTGGATTCTGTGCCTCCCTCTCTCTGCCCCAACCCACTCGCATTCTGTCTCTGTCTCTCTCCAAAATAAATAAACAAACATTAAAGATATATATATATATAGAGATATATATAGATATATCTATATATATCTATATATATATATATAAGAGTCAGTGAGATTTGGTATTGTTACCCAAACTCATTTGGCATGGAACCCCATTTTTCCAAGCAATTTGCATATTGTCCTCAGAACAGATGCCATACAGAATCTACTTTGGGAAATTCTGGAATATATATCTCTATGGCAATGGTTGCAAAAACAGACATCACCCTGCTACTTATCCTGGTTCCATTGTTTTGGAGTCAGGAAGATGTATGGAGGACAAAATGATTCTAAGAATATTATCCCCATTGGAATAAACTATTTATATGTTTCTCCCTTTTAAAAACTTCTATTTTTAAATTAACTCTAGTCTACTGGACAAAACAGCCTTCTTTTGTATGCTAAAATGGGGTGTTTACATTTAAACTTCTGTAGTCTTTTCCAGTATTCTTGGTTTTTTTCTGATTATAAAAATCATTACATGTGAATATATATCAACTTTTATATATTGGAGACCATACTCTTTGTATCTTTCTCATTCAAAAAAGAAACAAAAACAAAACAAAAAACCAAAACCTGGGGCACCTGGGTGGCTTAGTTGGTTGAGCATCTGGCTCTTGGTTTCAGCTTAGGTCATGATCTCATGGTTTCATGCGTTCAAGCCCAGCATTGGGCTCTGCTCACAGCATGGAGCTTGCTTAAGATTACTTCTCTCCCTGGGTCTCTGCCCCTCCCCCACTCATGCTGTCTCTCAAAATAAATAAACTTTAAAAAACAAACAAGAAGACTTATCACATTTTGAGAAACACTTCTGGTTTTACATTCTTTAAAAAAAATGTTATTTTTGTTAATGGCATTCTGAAACATGGACTTATTATAAATCATTTGACAATTCTGATTTATGAACATTTAAGTTGTTTCTATTTTAAGTTCAATAATTCATTCCTTCCCCATAGCTGTGAGTCACACAACAATGTCAAATTGCTAATAGGAGTATTTGTTTACCATCTTGGAAGAGAAAACAAAATGATGAATAGGACAAGTGTCCTACCCACCTGGAACTCATTTTCTCATCCAGGGAATAAAGAAATGGATGAATAGGTTCAACAGAAAACTATAATGGAAGTTAACATGAGAACATGGGAAAAGGAGAAATGTGTGAGGATCTGGCTTGGTAAATCTCAAGTGAGCCTATGAATATTTTCAAAATTCAATGGAGGTCTGAAGGTGTTAAGTCTTGCTACCTGCGGGGATTTAGGGACTAGCTTGTATAAAGGTGTGAGTCAGTAGAGGACTAGGAGAAAAGCCCTTCTCTCATAACTGAACACTTTCCAACTGACCTGAAGAGTAGTTGAATTTGAAATCTCTTTTCAATTTCTAAAATTCCATTTAAAACCAACTCATTTAGAAACACTTTAAAAACCACATGGCATTGGTGTGTGTGGGCATCTTAACAGTAGTATGTATAGCAAGACATGTCTTGTAGAAAAGGTGTCATGCCACTATGACGATGAGGCCTGTGCTGTTTCCCAGCCCCACCCGCGTGTGTGTGCCCTGGTGTGCTAGCAATCTGGGGACTGGCTGTGAGGGTGACATGGATATGGAACTGGGAACGGTAGGGACTGTTGTCTTTACCATTCCCTGTCTTTCTCTAGAAGGTCCTGATTAGCAACAGGTTTAACTGAAAAATCTTTTGGCTTTTTTTCTTTGCCCTGTTTTCCCAAAGACAATATGCTGCAAATGAGGCAACTGAAAATAAAACAACATATTTGGGAGAGACACTAGTCTACAGAAAATGAGAATTTTTAAATAGGGGACATTTTTTCAATGATGCTTCTTTCCCCCAGTTGAAATCATGTAGTTGGCTAGGCTTCAAAGCCATGCATTGGGTGATACAGCTTTAGTAGCCCCTACACCTATTAGATAAACACTTACTTCCAGTCTGTCAGTGAAAGCCATTTGAGATCTTCCCACCTCTGCCATCTCTCTCTTATGTTGCTTCAGTGGAATTGAAAGATCCACGGTGAAATGGAGCCAATAGTAATAAAAATTCAGGAGCCTACCAGATTTCAGAATAGCAGGCATGAGTTTAGAGGCCCTTTCTTGGGAGGCCCGACCCCCAGTCGCTTGTCTGTCCAGTCCTGACAGGAGTGAGGCTCACACACACATCCTCTGACACACCAGTCTAGAGTCTTTGAATTTTCATTCATTTAACAAGAATAAACTGAGGGCCAGTTGAGGGCCAAGTTCTCTCCAAGGATACCAGAATGAACCAGAGGGATGCAGTTCCTACCCTTAGGGAACTTACAGTTTGGAAATGATTTTATTTTCATAAATGTGAAACTGATGTTGAATAACTCCATAGTCACTTTTGATGGAAAATTAGAATTTTTCCACAAGACTTTTTTTTAAAAAAAAATTTTTTTTTTTCAACGTTTATTTATTTTTGGGACAGAGAGAGACAGAGCGTGAACGGGGGAGGGGCAGAGAGAGAGGGAGACACAGAATCGGAAACAGGCTCCAGGCTCTGAGCCATCAGCCCAGAGCCTGACGCGGGGCTCAAACTCACGGACCGCGAGATCGTGACCTGGCTGAAGTCGGACGCTTAACCAACTGCGCCACCCAGGCGCCCCCACAAGACTTTTTTTGAATTAAATTTGTCATGGATGAGCCACATCTTTGGGGCCAACCCTGTCTAATCCCAATATGATTCATAAGCACTTCAGTACTCCTTTCCCGCACCTCTCAATAGATTGCTTTGAAGTAAGCCACTCTGCAGCTGAAAACATCGATCAAATGTAAACAGATTGTGCTTTCTTAGACACAGTGTTGACTTTTAAAAACACCAGTTTAATTTCTTAATGAAATGACATGTGCTCTTTCTTGACTACGTTGGCCTGTCTCTGGGGGCCTGGTGAATTTTATCCAAGATCTTATTCTCTGAAGATAGCTCCAAGAGATTCCCATCAATGTCCCATCCTGGTAGGTGGGCTGGGGCAGATGTGCAAGCCAATCCAGCTGTGGTGTGCAAAGCTCCAAGGGGCTGGGGATGGGACCATTGATTGCCTGTTGGATGGTGGTAGCCTTAGGACATCTCAGATGGATGTTGATGTGATACAGGCTGGTTTGTACTTGGTTTGTGGACTTTCCCCTGGTTAATTTCAGTGCCTGCCTCTGTTGTGGTTGCTTTGGGACACATGGGGAAAGAATCTGCTTGGGAAGGACTACACTCCTTTCACTTGCCTTGCTGGGTGGACTTTCTTTGGGGAAACAGCTGGGACACAGAACAAAAAGTGTCTGTTTTGTTGAAATGTAGAATCTTTACTCTGTCAGGGAATGTTACAGATATTGAGTCCAGCCCCTCCTTTTACAGAGGAGGAGCCTGAGCCCTGCAAGATCTGAGAATCAGTGGTGTGTAAGGCTGGGACTGGACTCCACATCTTCTGACTCTCTCTTCAGTGTTCTCTCTACTATGTTTGATAAGTGGGCTAATTGTCATAGACTTGGAAGAGAGAATGGCCATAAACTCTTTCCTTCAAAAAATGTTTTCACCCAACCCCTAGTCAGGCAAATTGTTTGCTTTACTTGATATCTAAAGGAGAAATATCTAACAACACTCAGTACAATGTGACTATGAAGAGAAAATCCGCTCTTATTGAGGGAGAGAGCTAATGTCTTGAGTGGTGTCTCCCAGAGCTTAGGCCCTTAGAAAGGGCAGACTGCCTTCTGGAATCATCTAGAAGCTTGAGGTAATTTTTTTTTCTTTTGCCAGCAAACACTTCTACCAAACTGCCTCTGAGAGAGAATTTAAATATAATCTATCCTGGTGAGATTTCCAACAAAGTGTCTGGATCAGAGGAGTTTGGATAAAGGTCAGAGAAAACTCTAAACTGAATCACGGACCCTTTTTTAACAACATGCATTATCCCAATCTGTTATCAAAGCCTGCATGGCTTTCATGGAATCCACTGTGGGCCTGTCTACACCACTTATATGAGTAACTTATTTTAAAAGCACCCTATACCTCAGGATTTTTAAGAAAGATGAACCATCCCCCACCAGGGACAGAACCAAAAAATAAAAACCACCCCACCATTGGTTGAAGTCCTATTTAGGAAATTCACGTCTGCAGCTATGCAACTACTGGCACCGGTACTCAAGGGGTGATATTATCTGATGATGATTTATCATTGTCAGTGAGATACAGAGCTGTGTATGTTTTGTTTTATTCTGCTGTGATATGGAAACAATTATCTTGTCAAATCAAGAAAAACTTTCGTTCTGTCAAACAATATAAGAAAACTCAAAAAATTTGAAAGTGAAATTTTAGAGTGCGACTAATCTCCAGGCTTTGATGACTTCATGGTTGTGGTTACCTGTGAGTCCATCTCAACCTGGCATGGTGGTTCCTTTCCCCTTTGCCTTCCAGATGTGCTCTGTGGAAAACCTGGGGAGGGGTGGGTGCTTAGGCTGGGGCCATTCTTCCTGGCTCCTGCTAGTGGGTTTCTGTTAATTACACAAATCAGTAACAGATGTGCTGAGACTGAGCCCCTCATACTTATTCCTCAATGGGTTTTCTTTAAATGAAAAATATTTTTTAAGGCCGAAAAGAAAAATATAATTATATAGTTTTCCTCTACAACACACAGCAAAAGGCAGAGGGGAGGTACATGGTAGTCTATCCTGTCATTTGAACAAGGAGCTAAGCCAATGGTCTCAGAGTAGAAAGCCCTTGGTAGGTGTTTAAGAGCCTTATTAAGGTATATTTAAATGTGGTTTTCTACAAATCACAGATTGTGTATTCCTCAAGCTGTTAGATTGTAATTTGTAGCTGGAGTATTTTTACTCTATATAAAATGGTTGATAAGGTTGATAAATTGCTTCCACAAAGAAGGGAGCAAGGAGAAGCTTTCCTTAAGGAAAACGGGAAAGTTGGAAAAATGGAGAACTCTTTTCTCCCCTTTTTTTTTTCTGATCTGTGAAGAGACACATGTTTCCAAACAGACTAGTGGTATCTCACAGAAGCATGGCTTTTATCTCTTATTCAGAGTATTGGACATGGGAAAAGAAAATTTGGAAGTGGGGGGGGGGGGTATGGCTGCCCCTAGGAGTCCAAGAGCCCTAGGACAGATACTTTTACACAGAACTTTTGTTTATAATTTGAGTCACCCAAAATCAGAGTGCTGCCGCCATTTGACTGGTCTAGTCTCAGACCAGAATGCTTCCCACATCAGAGGCTCCAAAGTAGCCATTTTCCCTCCTTTCTCTACCTCCTCCATCTCTTGGGGGCATCTGGGCAACCTACGTGTGTGAGCATGTGTGTTTGAGATGGAAGTGGTGGAGATAGGTGGTAGAGGGCTTGAGCATGTCTTGAAGGGGAGAAGCCCGGATGAGTTCCATGTGGGTTGTCATCTGGGCTAGTGTGTCCCACCCAGCTAGTCCTAGTCACCAGAGAGGGACTTAAAAACTTTCTGAGGTTATCTAAGGACCTTAAGGAGAAGAGGAACGTATTTACTAGGATAACCATTTAAGTAGTTAGAGATCTGTTATAAGAAGCAAAGAAGTCTATTGTAGAAGAAATACTGCTTATGACTTTAATTTTTGTGGCAGCCCCTAAAGCCTAAACTGTGTTAAGCCAGTGCACATCACCCAGGAAGGTGTTGTTTTGTTTTGTTTTAGTTTTTTTTTAATGTTTGTTTATTTTTGAGACAGAGTGTGAGCAGGGAAGGGGCAGAGAGAGAGGGAGACACAGAATCTGAAGTAGGCTCCAGGCTCCAAAGCTGTCAGAATGGAGCCTGATGCAGGGTCAAACTCATGAACCGTGAGATCATGACCTGAGCTGAAGTCACATGCCCAACCAACTGAGCCACCCAGGCACCCCTGGAAGGTGTTTTTTTTTTTTTGTTTTTTTTGTTTTTTTTTTTTTTAGGAGAATGACTCAGGTTAACACATTTTGGTAGAGCCTGAGGCAAAACTAGAGCTGAAGAGTGATTGATATAATTAAGTTTTCATAAGGAAGATGCTTATCAAGATAATTCATTTCCTTTAAATCTTGTCCTAATTTTCTATTGATTTCATTAATATAGTAGTTTATTATAAAAAATAAATGTGGCTGTAGCAATAAAGAATTGTATTTTCATAATTATAATTAGTGGAGAAATATACCTTTTTCTTTATTCATTAAACCTACCACTCAAAGCTTGGAACCTTGAATGCTCCTCCCTCCTTCCCTTCTCCTTTCCTCCTCTTCCTCCCTTTCTCCTCCCCTCCCTCCTTTCCATATATGATAAAGGTGTTCACTAACTGAGCACTCTCTGTCAGGTGCTGCTGTACTGGCATTTGTTCATTTGGTTGAATATTAAAGGCCTCCCTCAAATCCCCACTTTATAACTTAGGAACCTAAGACTCAGAGAGACTGAGTATGTTACTGAAGGACACACAGTTCTGTTGTCTGATTCCAATGCCCTTACACTTAACACACCAGCATCCTTGTGTTGCATATTTGCCACGTACCAGGCACTGATGTAGGTTCTTGGGCCCCCACAGATGAATAAATCCTATAACATGATCCCAAGGAGCTTTCAGCCTAGTAGGATGGGACTAGAAATCAGTGCATAGGGCCTCCTGTGTGGCTCAGTTGGTTGAGCATCAAACTCTTGATTTTGGCTCAGGTCATAATCCCAAGGTCGTGGGATCAAGCCCCACATCACTCAGTGTGGAGCCTGCTTGGGATTCTCTCTCTCTCTCTCTCTCTCTCTCTCTCTCTCTCTCTCTCCCTCCCTCCCTCCCTCTGCCCCTCTCCCCCACTTATACATGCCCTCTATCTCACATAAATAATTGCAAGTTGAATTATGAAGCAGTGAGGTATGTGTCATGGGACCACCAAGGAGTGGCCTGGAACCCGAGCCTAGAGGGTAGGAGTGGGCAGGGCTCAGAAAGGCTCCCTGGAAGATCTGTTCCTGGGCCAACCCTTCCAGATCAATCATAGTGAAGCAGTTGAGGAATAAGAAGATGGGCATCCTAGAAGGGAGGACATCAGGAGGAAAGTCACAGAGGTAAAGGGCTGGGCAGAAACACAAGCTATGTGTAATGGTTAAGTCAGTGGGATTTGGGGCTTAAATTGATGTGCGGTGTTGGAGAGAAGGAGAAATAGCAGATTTTTGGCTGGGGCTCTGGGATGAATATAGCAGTGTCAGAAACAGATACAGGGAACATAGGAAGAGGGCCTGGTTAAGGTGGCGTGAGAATGAGTTAAAGTCTGGACATACTGAGTTTGAGGAGCTGTGCCACATCCTTGGGTCAACATTTAGTGGCAAGTTAAACATGTAACGTTTACAAAAAGTTGTAAAGTAATTAACTCAGCAAATATTTATAGAGACCTACCATTGACAATGTTCTAGGCACTGGAGTTACAGATGTAAATAAGTCTCTGTTGCATGGAGATTATATCCTAGTGGGATAAAGACAGATAATAAGGAAGTAAATCAGTAAGAAAATTTCAGAATTGTCATTGAAAAAAGAATGGGGTCATGTAAAAAGTCTCATGGAGTTCAACCTGAGTGTTCAGAGGAAACTTTCATATGGATACTCTGGGGTTAAAGTATTCCAGGCAAAGGGCATAGCAAGTGCAAATCTCCTGAGGTAGGCAGGAATGAACCCAGTCCTAGAGAAAGGTAATCAGTGAAGCTGAGGCTGAGGGAGGGGAGGGGGTGTGGTGAGTGAGGCTGAAGAGGAAGGCAGCCATGGGATCAGGAAATGCTTTAGGCGTCTGGGAAGAGTCTGGATTCCATCTCATGTGAAATGGGAAGCCATTGGAGGGTTTGGGCCTGGGTAAATGCTAACGTTATCATTTAAGATGACAAAAACCAGCATACGAATTGTATTTCTTGTATACTCTCAACCAAATAAAGCAGTGTGAGGAACCGGCCTTTAAGGAAACTTGCCAAAGGATACCATGGATAGAGAGAAGTGGCTTCATGTGGTGGTCAGTGTTGTGAAGGCTGAAGTTAGAGTCCCAGGGTAGGAACATGGTCCTGGCACTTGCTCTGCCAGCAGTTCTCAAACCTTTGTGATCTGAGGACTGGATCTATCGATATTCATCATATTAGAAATTAAAAAGGAGAAAACATTTAAACATTCCTTTTAATTCATTAAAAAAATGAACCTGTGACATGTTTACCTAAATGACATATTTTAATGGAAAAAAAAAAGATTGTATTTTCCAAAACAAAAAACAAGTTAGTGAGAAGAGTCATTTTTTATACTTCATTTCTTACTATTGGCACTACAGGAGGCAGCTGGGTTCTCATATCTGCTTCTGTGTTCAGTTGGTTATGATATCACAAGTCATGTACACTCATGGGAGAATGACAGTGAAAATGAAATATACATAACTGCTTAGTATCATTGTGAAAATAGTCCTGACATGTGGATCTCCTAAAAGTTCCCTAGGCTACACTTTGAAAATCTTTGTGTTGGGGGATGACGTTGGACAGTCTCCTAACCTTGATGAGCCTTAGTTTCCCCATCTTTAAATTGAGGTCTGCTAATAGTACCAATCCCATAGGGTCTTTGTGAGGACTTAACGAGTCAGTATATGTTGAACGCTTAAAATAGTGCCTGGTACATAGCAGGTGCTCAGTAAGTATCAGCTAATTTTATTTTTGTTACTGTGATTCTGAGTGGCAGTAAAAAATCTTCCAAGAAATTGCAAAAACTCATTTAAATTTTATTTTTACTGACCCTTCCCTTCCTGTCCTCTCTTGTTCCAATTATTAAATGAGGTTTCAAATCTGATTACCAGCTTGCAAATGCCACTGCCAAATAACTATAGGTTTTAATGCTAACCTGTTTGTAGTAATGATGGCACTTTGTGCCATAATTTCCCAGATTCTTTCTTTCTTCCTAATACCTGAAATCATCTCTTCTCAGCTAGTGGAAGCTGAATGGTGGAGGAGGTGGAGGAAGAGGTGATTTTACAGCATCAGTTTCTGCCTGGGGCTATAAGACTTCAGTTTGACTGCTTCTCCCCTCTTACATTTTCCACTGTAATCATAACATGAATTGATATATCGGGGAATGAAATTCAGATGTCATCATCAAATAGTTGATTTGTGTCAGGGTTTTTGTTTTGTTGTTGTTGTTTGTTTGTTTCTTGATAGGGGCAAGCAAAATTGTCAATCTTGGTTTCACAATGGAATTACCTGGGAAATTTTTTAAAACTACCAATGCCTAGATCATCCCACCCCTCAAAGACAGTGAATGAACTGGCCTGGAGTGTGATATGGGCATCAGGATTTTTAAAATCCTCCCAGTGTCCAAAGTATCACCAGGTAATGACTAAAACAAAAGTCCACATATTTCCTTTTTTATGGTAAAATATAATGAATCCACAGAGTGTGTAATACTCAAATGACAGCTTAACAAATTGTTGTAGGACGAACACCCATGTAGCCATCATCCATTTCAAGAAACAGAACTTTGCCAAACCTCCAAGGCTCCCCTTGCTTTTTCTCAGTTATACTCTTTTTTCAACTCTTTAGAGATAACCATTACCTTGACATTGTATCATCACTTTGTTGATTTGTTTTAAAATTTTCCCATATGAGCATGAATCCTTAAACAACACAGAGTAGACTGACACATTTTTGAATTTTATTAATATGGAACCATACTTTGGCTGGCTTCTTTTGCTCAACCTTCTATATTTTTAAAATTCATTTGTATTTTTTTAAGCTTATTTATTTTGAGAGAGAGTGCGCATGCGCACCAGAGAGATTCCTAAGCAGGCTCCACATTGTCAGCATGGAGCCTGACATAGGGCTCAAACCCACAAACTGTGAGATTATGACCTGAGCTGAAACCAAGAGCTGACGCTTAACCAACTGAACCATCCAGGTGCCCCTTGTGGTGTGTGTGTGTGTGTGTGTGTGTGTGTGTGTGTGTGTGTGTGTGTGTGTGTGTGTGATATAGGTGTAGTTCCTTGCTTTTCACTATTCTATAGTATTCCATTATATCAATATACCACAATGTCTTTCTCCATTCCACTCCTCATGAATGTTTTGGTTGTTTCTGGTTTGGGGCTATTATGACCCGTGCTGCTATGAGCATTTTCTTGTCTCTCCTGGTACACGAAGGCAGATATTCTGAACGTGTATCTAGAAGTGGAATTGTTGCTCATCCGAAGAAAGCGAAGAGAGGCCAAGCAACAGTTCTGGTGGACTTTCAGGGTAGATAGGAGTTGGTGTGTGGGACCCTGTTAACATTCCCGCTCTGGGCTGGGTGTCTGGAAGTGTGTACTGCTCTGAGCCACAGGCCCTGGGAGTGTTGATGGTCTGTCTATAGGAGGCAGCTGAGAAGCTCATCATCATTTGTTTCTGGTTGTTGCCTAGGACTAGAAGGACAAGTTTCATGCCCATCAAGGGTAGAGATCTTCATGAAACACATTGCACTCTGGGCTGGGACCCAAGAGAAGCCTCTTGGCAATAGGGTCACAGGCTGCACTATGACAGGACAGCTGGCTGGTCCCCCAAACATCAAGCCTTCTATCCTCAGCATCTGCTAGAAGGAAGCAAACAGTCTCTGGAGAAAGAGAACATTTTCCTAGACCTTAAAGTAGTTCTTAAGTTCTGATTCTCTCCCTGATCTTAACAGGCAGTTTCCTTCTGTATTGTTAGTTCATTGATGTTTTGATAGAGATGTGCTTTGCTTTCTTTTTTCTCAACTTTTTTTCGTTATCTTCAGTGGGCAGTTTGTTATAAATCAATTGTATGGCACATGCCCTCATCCTATATGAACACTGAACACCGTAAACCCAGGCTTGTTTCGGAGACCTCTGCTAAAATACCCTGAGGGTTAGGGTATTGATGATGAGCTAGCTCTTCCATTCTTTTCTCCAGGGAATGATGATGAGCTAGCTCTTCCATTCTTTTCTCATGGTTGTCTGAAGCTCTGGGCTACTGCCCTGCCATTCTGCAGGTTTTCTTTTGCCACATTGAGTCTGCGATCCTCCAGATGGCTGTTGGTGTTCTGTGTTACTTTGCTCCAAGCGTGGACATAGGCTGGGGTATGCTAGAACTGGTCCATATTGGTTCATAAAGATAATTGTTTAGTTGTGAGAAATTATGTGAGCCAGTGTTTAAACACAGCTATTACTAAAAATTGAATTATATAAACTTAACAGAGGACCATGGGGGAAAGGAAGGGGAAAAAAGAGTTTCAGAGAGGGAGCTAAACCTAAGAGACTCTTGAATGCAGAGAACAAACTGAGGGTTGATGGGAGGAGTGGGAGAGGTGGGAAATGGGTGATGGGCGTTGAGGAGGGCACTGTTGGGATGAGCACTGGGTGTTATAAGCCGCAAATCACAGGAATCTACCCTCCAAACCAAGAGCAAACTGTATACACTGTATGTTAGCTAACTTGATGGTAAATTTTAAAAATAAATAAATAAATAATATTGAAACAAAGTTTATCAATCCTCAAAACTCATCACTTTCTAATCATTTTACCATGTTTTACTATTTATGCAGCTGAGGTTATTTATGTCTATCGGATATATATGATGGAAGTGATATCACTGCATAAAGAGCCATGGGAGAAATATTTACACCATGGAAATTGGCAAATGCTCCACATTGGGCCTTTTTTTTTTTTTTTTTAAGAGCCTGCTGTTAAATACTTAATATATTTACTAGACATAGGACACCTTTTCAAATCCTTAGAGCAGAGTTCAGACAGACTCAAAGAATACAGTTTACCAGGACTCAAAGGATTGTGAAAGTAAATGATCAATTAGAGAACTTAATAACTGGTAATTAGAAGTGGCCATTCTGAGTCATAACCCTATTCTTGTTGATAGCAGTCCTCAATGATGCTGTCTCATCTAAATCCTGTATTGGCTATTTATTGGTGGTAGAATTCAACTTTTCTGCCTATTTTTGACCTAACCTCAAAAAGAATGATGTTGAACAGATCTTTCCTACATGGATCCCAGGCCTCAACTCTGAGACACACAAAGAATAAAACAGTTTCTTTCCTCTCTCATCTACCTCACTCCTCGTTCTCTCTTTTCTGTTCTCATTTTTCTTCCTGCCCTGACATTGAACTCTCTCCAAGATGATTGACAGCAGGAATGTCCATGGTCCTTACATCTTCCCACAGGGCTAACCTTGCTCAGAAAACAGTAATCAATATATTTCAGTGTTTGGTTTATTCAGTGTTGAATAAAGCCACCTGTGGAACTTCAGCAAAATAGTCCAGGTTGAGATTTGGCCTTTGAAAATTGGCCTTCATTTCTCCTTCTCTTGAATAAATATACACCCATCTCAAGAATAAACAATGACGCTAAGATAGGGTAGTCCAAATCCATATTTAGCAGTAAAGAAACCAAAATATTCTCTCTTTGGTATAATCTACACACACAGGACATAACTTAATGGATTGCCTTATTTACATAACTATATGGAAACTACCTTTAGGTCCTCTGTCCAGAACATTGCATTTAAGATTCCTCATTGCTTTCTGAACTCCCCTAAGAAGAACATGTACTTTAGAATATATTCAAAACTCAGCACTTCTCCCTGCTGGTCACCTGACTTCCCTCTTTCATCTGGCTTCTGCAGTAGTCTCCTAACTGGTTTCTCAGCTTCCACCACTGCCCCTCTTCAGTCTGTTCTCAGCACGGCATCCAGAGTGATTCTGTTAAAATATAAATTAGATCAGGTTATCCCTTTGCTCAAAATTCTCTAATGTCTTCCCATTTCACTTAGGGAATAAGCCATAGTTACCTACATAGGATCCAACTCCTTCTTTCTTTGACATCCATTATTCTCCCTATAGATCACTCACTCTTCTCTATCCAATTGGACTGCCTTGCTGTCCTCTGAACAGATGCTATCTTTCCTTGGGGATTTCTCCTGGGATCTACTTGTAGTATGGAATGCTCCTGTCCCAGAAAGCTGCATAATTAGATCCCTTATTTCACCAGATCTTTTCTCAGTGTCACTTCTTAGTGACATTTTTGCCAGTCACCTTATTACAATTACAACCCTCCCTATCTACCTTTCCTATCTGCCTTTCTTCTCTAGTATTTATCACTTGTATATATGTATATATAGCTTGTTTATTGCTTGTTTTCTGCCACCCTTAGAATGCAAATTTTATGAAGAATTTGTGTCTGATTATAGCATGTTGAATTACCGTTGCCTAAAACCTAGCACCTGGCACAAAATAGATTTTTGATAAATATTGAGTGAATGGATGGATGAATGTATGATAGAGTGCTAGAACAGACATTGGTTAGGAGCTGGAGACCTAGGTTTTGGTTTTGCCTTTTCCAGTGATAAGCTCTACAATACTTACTACATTTTGTTTCTACATGTCTGTGTAGTTCTCAACAAAATGGGAATACAACAACAGTTTCACATGCCTCACCAATTTTCAGTGAGGCTCATGCAAGGAAGTACTCTGTACAAGTGTATGGGGTATTTTATTTGTCTAACTCGTTTATACCCAGTATACTGAGCAGCTAGCTCCATTCCCACTTTATTTTAAACCACTCCCAAGAAAAAACTCTCCATTTGAACACAGGGTAGGGCTGACACATTCATTTCTGCATCTCCCTCTGAATATTTTAGTGGGTCCTTTACTTATCACTTAGATCAGATCATTAGATTTACTCTAAAAGCCATTGAGGGGGCACCTGGGTGGCTCAGTCGGGTGAGCGTCCAACTTCAGCTCAGGTCATGATCTCACGGTTCATGAGTTTGAGCCCCGCGTCCAGCTCTGTGCTCATAGCTCAGAGCCTGTTTCAGATTCTGTGTCTCCCTCTCACACTCTGTCTCTTTCTCTCAAAACTAAATAAACGTTAAAAAAATTTTTTTTTAAATAAAAGCCATTGAGAACCTGAAGAATTCAATAGCTCCCCACAGGGCCAGGGCCTTCTATGTGTCTAGTGGTGTCTTGGGTGTTCTGCATATGTGATCTCCTTTCGTCTCCATGGTAGCTGTGCAAGGAGAGCGTGGCTTTATTTTAAAGATGAAGAAGTTGAAGTTTAGAGGGATCTAGTATCCTACTGAGACAGCAGGGATGATAAGAGACAGAGTCAGGGGAGAACACATGTCTGTCTGTTGCTAATATCTAACTCTCATGTATCGCAGGAGATTGAGATATTTAATTCAAGAGGCTAAAAGTGAATATTCTTCTGTGAATGGTGTTTCTCACTGACATGTTATTTCTTTTTAGACCGTTTACGACCAGTGGTTCATTACCCTTTTTAACATTGTTTACACATCACTTCCTGTTTTAGCCATGGGGATTTTTGACCAGGTATGTATTTTTTTCTGTCTTTATAACTTATTTTACTCTTTTGATGCTTTTTAGTTGTTTCTAGATTCTAAGTAGAAAACACAAGTCATGGAAAGTCCTAGAATTTCAGTTGTTTGAATACATGTTGCGTGGATCAGAAACCCTTCCAGATCCCCCACATCTCCCAAACGGTCCTGTGATCAAAGTTTGGCTACTCTTTTCTTTGAGACTCACACCCCACATTATTGCTTTAAAGGCTCTGAGACATCCTACATGAAATGGCCTCTAATTTTATGTTGGTCCAGCATTTCCCAGGTTTATAGGACTTTACTTCTATTTATTTATTTTTCATATAGCACCTATTAATATGCCTCAGAACTAGTGCCTTGTGGTTCACATGCTGGGAAATGCTACATTAGCCTCTGAATGCAGAGAACCACATAGTGATAGAAAATCATGGAACCTGCTGGATTGCAGACGGCCAGCATCTGTGGTGAGATTTCCTTGGCCAGCACAGCCCAGAACAGGAACTAGAGGTCAGTGGAATACCCTGCCAATGGGAGAGGAAGACATGAAGCCCCACAGCCATGGAAAGAAGGGACATAGTCTTTTTTTCTAGCTCAAATTGCTTGAGAGGAGAGGGAATCAATTACAAAAATGGTGGATCCTTGTCATACTCATTGCCTTGGAAGGTACTTCCTGGAAGGGAGAAGTCTGGCTGCCTATGAGGAAGTGGAAGGCTAGCCAGAGGAGTTTCCATGGCACAATTAGAATGTATTATTTAAAAAAAAAATTATTTTGGAAGTATATTTGAAGAGACCAGATTTTCTCCAGGCTGCTGTTAGACCCGTTTGCTAGGCCTCATTTTTCTGGCTCAAATCTGTCTATTTCAAAATATAAATTGTCACATTGTGAGCTCACTCCACCCTCCCATTCTGTGCCTTTGTAGTTAGTTGTCTCACTTCTTGTATGTAAAAAGGGCAGTTTGTGAACAACATATTTTGTGGAATTCTATAAAAACATAACGAACTCCTAAAGACCTTAGATGTAAAGGATTAAGCACATTCATTTCCAAGTGCCTGTGTTTACAAGCGTTTCTTTTCCCAGTGCTTTGTAGCTGCCCAGAATGTGGAATAAAATAATAAAAATAAAGCAGTTTCTGGGAAAAGATGGTTATTGTGCAATTCTAAAAAAAATATAATAAGGCCCCTTATTGCCATCAAGTTAAGTGTCTGCCCCTCTCCTTTCTTACTTTGTCAACTTTGGCCCCTACATAGATCACAGGATCATGAAATGTTATGCTGTAAGGCCTCCATGATCACCTATGATCTGCTCATTTTATAAGGAGGAAACCAAGGCTCAAGTCGCTGCCCTAAAGCCAGACAGCCGGTGTGTGACAGAACTCAGCCTAGTGCCAGGCCACCTGAGTCTGAGATTGCTATGCTATTATTATTGTATAACATTATTTTATTTGTTATTATTTATAGAAGCATCTGTGTTTTTTTTTTTTTTTTTATTACTTATGGTGTGGCAGTGACTCTGCTGAATACATGAATTTAATCATGACAGTGGTCCTGTGAGGGAGGTGCTATTGTTTGCATGTCTGGAGATCAGGAAACTGAGGCTCAGACAGGTTAATAATGGGTGTAAGATTATATACCTGCTAAGCAGCAGAACTAGGGTTTGAACTCAGGGTTTTCTGGTTTCAAAGCCTCTGAATGTCATTTGACCAGTCACTGGACTAGAGAAGGAAGTACCAGCAGCATTTCAAAATGGGACCTCCTAAAGAGAATATGTCAGTATTCATCATAGAACCCCATTCAACAAGGCTGGGGCCATCCCACAAGCAGGGAAGGGAACCTTGTCTGCCCCCAGAGTTCATGCCTATGTTGCTCCCATTTTGGGTGCTTCTCCTCTACTCATGGTCCTCTGATGTCCTCGGTGGTCAGGCCTTGCCATCCTTTTTGGTTTGGGCATTTGGCTTTAGTGCTCACTGGCCATCAGCATTACTTTGGAGCTGGTTGGAAATGCTGTCTCAGGCCCTACCCCCAACCTATTGAATCATCATTTGCTCCCCAGATGATTTATGTGCATATTAAGTTTGAAAAGCACTGTTTTAATTTCTCCCAAGATACTTTTGGGGCCACACATACCTTCTCATTCTGTCTACATTATTTCTGTCAAACAGCCGGTGTTGGAATCCTCACTGTGTAGAACACTCAGCTCTTCAGGCTCAGCTTCCTCCCCACCCCCCCACCTTCCCCCAATCCCCCTTTCCCTGTTTCCCTTCTGCTCTTCCTCCTGTCACACAGTTGGGGACTCAGATTGGCCAGGTCCTACTCTGCGGCTCTCTGCTGCCATCTCCTGGTCACTACCACTCACTGACTTGGCAATTAACCCCTGAGCCCCATTGGCTGCAAGAGCATTCTGGGAGTGAGTGTGGCTGTAGGAAAGCAGAGAAAAGAAACTTTAGTCTGAAGCTAAGGATCTAGGTGCAAGTCAAGTTCTGGCTATGCAATAAGAGCTATATGATCTCTCATGACTCTCGGAGACTCAAATTCCTCTTGTGTAAAATAGGGATCATTTTATTATCTTCTGTATTATTGTGGGAATGAAAGCAAGCTAATTAATAGTGTTTATTAGGGTATGCTTAGACTTGCACTTGCCATTTCCTGAGATGGCGAATTCAGGGCCTCCCTGACTTCTCAAGCCTTCTCCACTGAAGTAACACTTTATTGACAGGATGTGGATGACCAGAACAGCATGGACTATCCCCAGCTCTATGAACCTGGACAGCTAAATCTGCTGTTTAACAAGCGTAAATTTTTTATCTGCATGGCACATGGCATCTACACCTCATTGGCCCTTTTCTTCATACCCTATGGAGCCTTTTACAATGTGGCCGGAGATGATGGGCAGCACGTTGCTGACTACCAGTCTTTTGCAGTTACCATGGCTACATCGTTGGTCATTGTGGTCAGTGTGCAGGTAACCCTGTTGCTGAAAATAACTTGATGGCTTTACAACTTTTAAAATCCATTTTTATTATTGACTCATTTTGTCTACTTGTTGGGGGGAAAAATAATCCTAAAGGAATCCCGGAGTTTCTTTTTAACTATGCATCTTGAGATGAAAACAGAAAGCTGTAACATAAATAACCAGATGTGGGAGATTAGCATTAGGTGTCTATAATCTCTGTGTTAGTAAAGACCTCACAATTAATCACTTCTTAGGGCTGAGCATTGTATGTATGCATACATGATTATACTACTGCTTCCTTCTTGTGTTTGAAAAAGGAAAGTTTTCCAACAATAACAGAGAGAAACTTTCCCAGGATTTCTATAAGGCTTAATAACTTCCAGGTTTTAAAGTGAAACTTAAAATTTATTTGGCAATACATATCTATGAAATTATTTGAGAGGTTCAGTGTTATATTTTGGCATATCTGAACCTAAACTCAGAGAAGCTCTTCGGGTAGGTATGATTTTTAATAATCCATTAACTTTCACTGGACATCTTGAGTTTGTGTCTATTTCCTTTTTAATGCAAATGGTGGACAATACCATTCACTATTGAGTTAGAGTTCACAGAAGTTCATTCCTATTCATTAAAATCTGTACCTCTGGGTGGATACAGCAAGCAATGTGACCTGTTGTATTTTTTGTTTGTTTTCTTTTTTTAAGGAGCAAATATCAGTCAAGGACTTGGTTTTTAGAGTTTAAATTGCCTTTGGGCCGTCCTTTGTCGCTCCTATAAACAATCTTTTTTTTTTTTTTTTTTTTTTTTTACAAATCTTAGCTGCTCATTTTCAACAAAGAATCTCATTAAACCCCAGACTTTCTCTTCACAACTTAAAAATAAACATTTATTATGTTAAATGAACCAAATGCAAACATATTGCTTTTAAAGGATGTCTCTGCCATTCCTTGGTCCAAGTGAGTATCATGAAATCTATACCAAAGCGATCTAACACTTGACATCTTGAGAGTTCAAAATTCAGAGACAGGTAGTATCCAAAAGCAGAACCAGATTTCTCCACTCAAAAGGAGTTCTGTTTGTCTGTCTCACAACTAAATAAAGCATGCTGTTGCTTTGCAAATCTTCCGTGTCTAGGTCAGTTCTGTGGTAGAGAGGGAAATAATGGAGTGATTTGGAAGCATCTGACATAGTTAAGACATTCATCATGACAGTCCATTACTGGGGCAAGGTGTATATCACCTCACAAGGAGCTGTTGCTCCATTGTTTCTTATAGCTCTTGCTACCGTACTGGACACTCCAACCTGTTTTGTTGCATTTTGATCATTGAGCAGGCTCTATGTATACTTTTATGTTTCCAGCCTAGAGACATAGGTGATCTACTCCTTGCCGTGAGGGCACATTTCCAGTTTTCTGGATTCTCCTTCTGATGGGGAGGACAGTTGTGGAACATCTTTTTAGTGGTAACAGCTTATTCACCAGGTCAGGCTTGTTACTTGGTGCTCCAAAAGATGATTTTAAAGGTAGTAACTGAGATAAAAGGCCAGTATCTAAAGTAAAAAGCAAATGAGAAATATTCTTCAAACTGTCATTAACATTATCTGCTATGTAAGTAAGGATAAAAAAAATTACCTGGAAAATTCACTGTAGATATGATAGGCATTGCATGTTTAGTGAAGTTGTTTTTCATAATGAATTCTACAATTTTTGGTTAATGTTATCTTTTTAATTAAATAAAGCCTTTTGATAGTTGTACATATCTTTTTCTTTTTCCTTTTGCCCCTCCATAGTTTATTTTCTTATATGCTATTATAGCGATGTGTTTTTATATTAACTTTAGATTTAGAAGCTCTTTTCCCTGTAAAATTCATAGTTTCTGTTGGGTATCACAGTTACCTTTCTCCTTTTTCACAAATTTGGAGGCCACGGAAACAATTATATTTTAAAAACTTTTTTTTATTCACAAAAAAGAATTTTATGTTCCATCTTTTGGAGTTTTAAAAATAAATTATTCAAAATTACTTACCTTTGATATCAGGGCTTTATAAAAATGATACCCTTGCTTCCTCAGAGGGGCTTCTTCCTTAGGACTCAAAGTAACCACTGGTCCCTCATTCAAGATGTTATGGGTGGGGCTATCCAGGTCTTTTTGATTCAGGCCTATGGGCCAATTGTCTCTCCAAGATTGATTTTCTGCCTTCTGGCTCCTCAAGGGTAACCATGGCCTAACCCACCTAGCCTTTAATGTTAACATTGCCATCTTAAATAACCATTGTGCAATTGTTAAAACTATGAAATTAGCATTGGTACTACTAACTGAAGTACAGACTTGATTCAGATTTCTTCAGTTTTTCCATTAACAACCTTTTTCTGTTTCAGTATCCTACACTGCATTTAGTTGTAATGTCTCCTTAGTCTCCTATAACCTCTGACTTTATACAGTCTTTCTTTGTCTTTCATGGCCTTGATACTTTTTTTTTTAACGTTTAATTATTTTTGAGAGAGAGAGACAGAGCTTGGGGGGGGGGGGGGCAGGGGGGGCGGATAGAGAGAGAGAGAGGGAGACACAGGATCCAAAGCAGGCTCCAGGCTTTGAGCTGTCGGTACAGAGCCTGACTTGGGGCTTGAACTCACTAACCGTGGGATCATGACCTGAGCCGAAGTCAGACATTTAACTGACTGAGCCACCCAGGTGTCCCTCATGGCCTTGATACTTCTGGATACTAGTGATCAGGTATTTTGTAGAATTTTTCTGGATTTGTCCAATCCTTTCTTAGGGATAGATGGAGATTGTGGATTTGGGGTAAGATTCACAAAGAGGTGCTGTGCCCTTCTTGTCATATCCTATCAGAGAGCATGTGATATCAGCATGACTTATTACCGGTGATGGTGACCTCATATACTTATATGGATGATGTTCTTCAGGTTTCTCCATTCTAAACTATGTTTCCCTTTTCATACTCTGTTCATTAGAAGTGAGTCACTAAATCTAGCCCAATATGTTCAAGTGGAGGAGAATTAAGCTCCATTTCTTAGCAGAGTTTCAAATAATTGGTGGTCATATGTCAAAACCATAACAGTATAATTTAAGGCAATACTGATACAAAAAACTGGGGCCCATGATTTGCCCAGGATACACAGTGACTGCATTGCAGGTTTAGGACTAGGATCCACTAGACTTATTTCCTGAATCAAATATTTATTTATTTTACTTTCAATAAAGGCATTTGTGAATGTACCATGAAAAACATGGGGCAAGCATTTCCTACAACACAATTATTACTGGGCTTATAGGGTAGTTAGGCACACTTGGGAAACACACCCAGAGTTGTACTTCTAAAGATGAGGTGCTGGATTTCACCACTTGGTGGCTGTGCCTCTTCGCCACGTACAAGTTGAAGTCCTCTAGATCTTATCCGCATACTCCTATCCCATAGGTTTCTCCTGTACCTGATTTCTTCCTGCCCTCACCCATACCCCTGCTGAGTGCTGGAAGGTCCTGAAACAGCCAGGAGACTGAGGACAGAGAAGAGAAGAATGTAGGAGATATCCAGGCTGGAGGTGGAGGTTTGGAAGCAGAGTAGGTATGAGTGAGAATGGATACCAGTTTCCAATTTCTGGCATGCTTTGTTTACTGCTGTAGTGCCAGACAAAAATAAGTATTTGTGGAATGGATATAAGGGCAGAAAGATAAGAAGAGAAAGAAAGAATAAAGTTGAGTAAAGGAAGTGAGAATAATTCGGTTGAAGTATCCAACTCTCCCTCCTGTCTTAGTTACATACATGCCCTTCTTACCCCAGATGGCCAAAGGAGGCCTGTCCTTGGTGGAAGCCTTCCAAAACCCGTGTCATCATCACACAGTGATAGGAGTGATATCATGCGTTATACTTAATCCTCTCAGTGCCACTATGCAGGAGGTATTATTTATTGTCCCCTTTTACAGATGGAGCTCAGAGAAGTTAAGCAACTTTCCTGAAGTCACAAAGTGAGTCCTAGATCCAGGATTGGAAACCAGACCTCTCTGACTCCAGTGTTGTCTGGAGCAAAGTCTTTTATTCTACAGTAAGACTGGTTAAAATGCAAATTTTAATTTTCAGGAAGTATAAGAACAAAGATTAGAGTGAGTGTAAGGACGATGTCAAATACTTTGTTGTCTATATAGGAGGAGGAGAAGAAGGAGGGAGGGAAGGAAGAGAAAGAAAATAAAATAAAAGAAAGGCAAGCAAGCAGTCCTAAAGCTAGAAGCATTGGGGTTTGGTGAAAAGATAATATCTGGAAGAACAGAGAGGAGAGGCTAGAGTTACTGAAAGCAAACTTGGTCCACCTGCCTGTGTCAGGGCTTCTGATTTTCAGAGTAACAACTCCTATTAATTGAGCATTTATTAGGCAAGTGATTTATTTCTCAGATAATCCCATTATCTCATCTAATCCTCTTTTCAGGTCTCTGAAATGGATACAATTACTATAGGTAAGAAAATAGACTTGCTGGTGTGCCTGGGTGTCTCAGTTGGTTAAGTGTCTGACTTAATTTCGGTTCAGGTCATGATCTCGCAGTTCGTGAGTTTGAGCCCCGCATCAGGCTCTGCACCGACAATGTGAAACCTGCTTGGGATTCTCTCTCTCTCTCTCTCTCTCTCTCTCTCTCCCCCTCCCCCCCTTTGCCCCTCCCCTGCTCACTCTCTCTCAAAAATAAAATTTTTAAAAAGTTATATATAAAAAAATATATAGACTTGCCACAGTTCAAGTCACACAGAGAGTGGCAGGCCAAGATTTGAACACAGATCTGATCTCAGGGCCCCAGCTCCAAATCCAAGTGGACCTCCCTTCTTTATAGGGATAAGTGGAAGCTGTGGGCCTCCCCAAAGGCATAGTAGCTGCAGGGAACTCACTGTCCACCCTATCCTCCATGAGGAGATACCTAGGACACCAGTATCACCCTTGAATAAAGTGGGAGAGAAACTCAATAGATGATAAACACACAGATCCTCTTTCAACATCAAAATTTCAACTTGAGGAATGGGTAGATTCTCAATTACTGTCATTTTAGTCTTCCACTCATTTTTTTTTTAATTCAAGTTAATTAACATACAGTATAGTCTTGACTTCAGGAATAGATCCCAGTGATTCATCTCTTACGTATGACACCCAGTGCTCCTCCCAAAAAGTGCCCTCCTTAATGCCCATCACTCATGCAATACACTCACTTTTATTTCTCAGAAGCCTTGAAAATGCCTGTTTTACCATAGAATTCTCAGACCTGGGTGCATAAATGTTTATAACCATGAAACCTCTGCAATTTTGGCTTCAATCAGAAACTGCTGTCTCTGATATATAGAATAATAAGTTTCAGGAGTTTTGTGAATAAGCTCACTTTGACAGCAGCATTAATATCCTTTCCTTGCTGTCTAAGCTTAACTTGTCATTGGCGTAACAACCCTCATGAAATATCCATGGTCTAGAATTATAGTTATAAATCTTATGCGTCCTGCTGATGCTATCGGCCAAACTTTAGGAGACATTTTTTTTTTTAAATATCAGGGTTGTTGTGTTTTGTGGGTTTCTTTTTTTTTTTTTTTTTTGGTTATTTGAATTATAAAATACTTCTTTTAACATTTGAAACACTATAGAAGTGTTTATTTTATTTTTTTAAATTTTTAAAGGTTTATTTATTTTTTTATTTGTATATGAAATTTATTGTCAAATTGGTTTCCATACAACACCCAGTGCTCATCCCAAAAGGTGCCCTCCTCAATACCATCACCCACCCTCTCCTCCCTCCCACCCCCCATCAACCCTTAGTTTGTTCTCAGTTCTCAACAGTCTCTTATGCTTTGGCTCTCTCCCACTCTAACCTCTTTTTTTTTTTTTTTTTTTCCTTCCCCTCCTCCATGGGTTCCTGTTAAGTTTCTCAGGATCCACATAAGAGTGAAACCATATGGTATCTGTCTTTCTCTGTATGGCTTATTTCACTTAGCATCACACTCTCTAGTTCCATCCACGTTGCTACAAAAGGCCATATTTCATTTTTTCTCATTGCCACGTAGTATTCCATTGTGTATATAAACCACAACTTCTTTATCCATTCATCAGTTGATGGACATTTAGGCTCTTTCCATAATTTGGCTATTGTTGAGAGTGCTGCTATGAACATTGGGGTACAAGTGCCCCTATGCATCAGTACTCCTGTGTCCCTTGGATAAATTCCTAGCAGTGCTATTGCTGGGTCATAGGGTAGGTCTATTTTTAATTTTCTGAGGAACCTCCACACTGCTTTCCAGAGCGGCTGCACCAATTTGCATTCCCACCAACAGTGCAAGAGGGTTCCCGTTTCTCCACATCCTCTCCAGCATCTATAGTCTCCTGATTTGTTCATGTTGGCCACTCTGACTGGCGTGAGGTGATACCTGAGTGTGGTTTTGATTTGTATTTCCCTGATAAGGAGCGACGCTGAACATCTTTTCATGTGCCTGTTGGCCATCCGGATGTCTTCTTTAGAGAAGTGTCTATTCATGTTTTCTGCCCATTTCTTCACTGGGTTATTTGCTTTTCGGGTGTGGAGTTTGGTGAGCTCTTTATAGATTTTGGATACTAGCCCTTTGTCCGATATGTCATTTGCAAGTATCTTTTCCCATTCCGTTGGTTGCCTTTTAGTTTTGTTGGTTGTTTCCTTTGCTGTGCAGAAGCTTTTTATCTTCATAAGGTCCCAGCAATTCACTTTTGCTTTTAATTCCCTTGCCTTTGGGGATGTGTCGAGTAAGAGATTGCTACGGCTGAGGTCAGAGAGGTCTTTTCCTGCTTTCTCCTCTAAGGTTTTGATGGTTTCCTGTCTCACATTCAGGTCCTTTATCCATTTTGAGTTTATTTTTGTGAATGGTGTGAGAAAGTGGTCTAGTTTCAACCTTCTGCATGTTGCTGTCCAGTTCTCCCAGCACCATTTGTTAAAGAGACTGTCTTTTTTCCATTGGATATTCTTTCCTGCTTTGTCAAAGATGAATTGGCCATACGTTTGTGGGTCTAGTTCTGGGGTTTCTATTCTATTCCATTGGTCTATGTGTCTGTTTTTGTGCCAATACCATGCTGTCTTGATGATGACAGCTTTGTAGTAGAGGCTAAAGTCTGGGATTGTGATGCCTCCTGCTTTGGTCTTCTTCTTCAAAATTACTTTGGCTATTCCGGGCCTTTTGTGGTTCCATATGAATTTTAGGATTGCTTGTTCTAGTTTTGAGAAGAATGCTGGTGCAATTTTGATTGGGATTGCATTGAATGTGTAGATAGCTTTGGGTAGTATTGACATTTTGACAATATTTATTCTTCCAATCCATGAGCAGGGAATGTCTTTCCATTTCTTTAAATCTTCTTCAATTACCTTCATAAGCTTTCTATAGTTTTCAGCATACAGATCCTTTACATCTTTGGTTAGATTTATTCCTAGGTATTTTATGCTTCTTGGTGCAATTGTGAATGGGATCAGTTTCTTTATTTGTCTTTCTGTTACTTCATTGTTAGTGTATAAAAATGCAACTGATTTCTGTACATTGATTTTGTATCCTGCAACTTTGCTGAATTCATGTATCAGTTCTAGCAGACTTTTGGTGGAGTCTATCGGATTTTCCATGTATAATATCATGTCATCTGCAAAAAGCGAAAGCTTGACTTCATCTTTGCCAATTTTGATGCCTTTGATTTCCTTTTGTTGTCTGATTGCTGATGCTAGAACTTCCAGCACTATGTTAAACAACAGCGGTGAGAGTGGGCATCCCTGTCATGTTCCTGATCTCAGGGAAAAAGCTCTCAGTTTTTCCCCATTGAGGATGATGTTAGCTGTGGGCTTTTCATAAATGGCTTTTATGATCTTTAAGTATGTTCCTTCTATCCCGACTTTCTCAAGGGTTTTTATTAAGAAAGGGTGCTGGATTTTGTCAAAGGCCTTTTCTGCATCGATTGACAGGATCATATGGTTTTTCTCTTTTTTTTTGTTAATGTGATGTATCACGTTGATTGATTTGCGAATGTTGAACCAGCCCTGCATCCCAGGAATGAATCCCACTTGATCATGGTGAATAATTCTTTTTATATGCCGTTGAATTCGATTTGCTAGTATCTTATTGAGAATTTTTGCATCCATATTCATCAGGGATATTGGCCTGTAGTTCTCTTTTTTTACTGGGTCTCTGTCTGGTTTAGGAATCAAAGTAATACTGGCTTCATAGAATGAGTCTGGAAGTTTTCCTTCCCTATTTCTTGGAATAGCTTGAGAAGGATAGGTATTATCTCTGCTTTAAACGTCTGGTAGAACTCCCCTGGGAAGCCATCTGGTCCTGGACTCTTATTTGTTGGGAGATTTTTGATAACCGATTCAATTTCTTCGCTGGTGATGGGTCTGTTCAAGCTTTCTATTTCCTCCTGATTGAGTTTTGGAAGAGTGTGGGTGTTCAGGAATTTGTCCATTTCTTCCAGGTTGTCCAATTTGTTGGCATATAATTTTTCATAGTATTCCCTGATAATTGCTTGTATCTCTGAGGGATTGGTTGTAATAATTCCATTTTCATTCATGATTTTATCTATTTGGGTCATCTCCCTTTTCTTTTTGAGAAGCCTGGCTAGAGGTTTGTCAATTTTGTTTATTTTTTCAAAAAACCAACTCTTGGTTTCGTTGATCTGCTCTACAGTTTTTTTAGATTCTATATTGTTTATTTCTGCTCTGATCTTTATTATTTCTCTTCTTCTGCTGGGTTTAGGCTGCCTTTGCTGTTCTGCTTCTATTTCCTTTAGGTGTGCTGTTAGATTTTGTATTTGGGATTTTTCTTGTTTCTTGAGATAGGCCTGGATTGCAATGTATTTTCCTCTCAGGACTGCCTTCGCTGCGTCCCAAAGCGTTTGGATTGTTGTATTTTCATTTTCGTTTGTTTCCATATATTTTTTAATTTCTTCTCTAATTGCCTGGTTGACCCACTCATTCGTTAGTAGCGTGTTCTTTAACCTCCACGCTTTTGGAGGTTTTCCAGACTTTTTTCTGTGGTTGATTTCAAGCTTCATAGCGTTGTGGTCTGAAAGTATGCATGGTATGATTTCAATTCTTGTAAACTTATGAAGGGCTGTTTTGTGACCCAGTATGTGATCTATCTTGGAGAATGTTCCATGTGCACTCGAGAAGAAAGTATATTCTGTTGCTTTGGGATGCAGATTTCTAAATATATCTGTCAAGTCCATGTGATCCAATGTCTCATTCAGGGCCCTTGTTTCTTTATTGACCGTGTGTCTAGATGATCTATCCATTTCTGTAAGTGGGGTGTTAAAGTCCCCTGCAATTACCACATTCTTATCAATAAGGTTGCTTATGTTTATGAGTAATTGTTTTATATATTTGGGCGCTCCAGTATTCGGCGCATAGACATTTATAATTGTTAGCTCTTCCTGATGGATAGACCCTGTCACTATTATATAATGTCCTTCTTCATCTCTTGTTACAGCCTTTAATTTAAAGTCTAGTTTGTCTGATAGAAGTATGGCTACTCCAGTTTCTTTTGGCTTCCAGTCGCATGATAAATAGTTCTCCATCCCCTCACTCTCAATCTAAAGGTGTCCTCAGGTCTAAAATGAGTCTCTTGTAGACAGCAAATAGATGGGTCTTGTTTTTTTATCCATTCTGATACCCTATGTCTTTTGGTTGGCGCATTTAATCCATTTACATTCAGTGTTATTATAGAAAGATATGGGTTTAGAGTCATTGTGATGTCTGTATGTTTTATGCTTGTAGTGATGTCTCTGGTACTTTGTCTCACAGGGTCCCCCTTAGGATCTCTTGGAGGGCTGGTTTAGTGGTGACAAATTCCTTCAGTTTTTGTTTGTTTGGGAAGACCTATATCTCTCCTTCTATTCTAAATGACAGACTTGCTGGATAAAGGATTCTCGGCTGCATATTTTTTCTGTCTAGCACACTGAAAATCTCGTGCCAATTCTTTCTGGCCTGCCAAGTTTCAAAAGAGAGATCAGTCACGAGTCTTATAGGTCTCCCTTTATATGTGCGGGCACGTTTACCCCTTGCTGCTTTCAGAATTTTCTCTTTATCCTTGTATTTTGCCAGTTTCACTATGATATGTCGTGCAGAAGATCGATTCAAGGTACGTCTGAAAGGAGTTCTCTGTGCCTCTTGGATTTCAATGCCTTTTTCCTTCCCCAGTTCAGGGAAGTTCTCAGCTATTATTTCTTCAAGTACCCCTTCAGCACCTTTCCCTCTGTCTTCCTCCTCTGGGATACCAATTATGCGTATATTATTTCTTTTTAGTGTATCACTTAGTTCTCTAATTTTCCCCTCATACTCCTGGATTTTTTTATCTCTCTTTTTCTCAGCTTCCTCTTTTTCCATAACTTTATCTTCTAGTTCACCTATTCTCTCCTCTGCCTCTTCAATCCGAGCCGTGGTGGTTTCCATTTTGTTATGCATTTCGTTTAAAGCGTTTTTCAGCTCTCGTGACTGTTCCTTAGTCCCTTGATCTCTGTAGCAAGAGATTCTCTGCTGTCAGCTATACTGTTTTCAAGCCCAGCGATTAATTTTATGACTATTATTCTAAATTCACTTTCTGTTATATTATTTAAATCCTTTTTGATCAGCTCATTAGCTGTTGTTATTTCCTGGAGATTCTTCTGAGGGGAATTCTTCCGCTTGGTCATTTTGGATAGTCCCTGGCGTGGTGAGGACCTGCGGGGCACTTCCCCTGTGCTGTGGTGTATAACTGGAGTTGGTGGGCGGAGCCGCAGTCAGACCTGATGTCTGCCCCCAGCCCACCGCTGTGTCCACAGTCAGACTGGTGCATGCCTTCTCTTCCCCTCTCCTAGGGGCGGGATTCACTGTGGGGTGGGGTGGCCTGTCTGGGCTACTTGCACACTGCCAGGCTTGTGATGCTGGGGATCTGGCGTCTTAGCTGGGGTGGGTAGGCAAGGTGCACAGGGGCAGGAGGGGCAGGCTTAGCCTGCTTCTCCTTAGGTGATCCACTTCAGGAGGGGCCCTGTGGCAGCAGGAGGGAGTCAGATCCGGTGCCGGAGGTTTGGCTCCGCAGAAGTGCAGAGTTGGGTGTTTGCACGGAGCGAGTAAGTTCCCTGGCAGGAACTGGTTCTCTTTGGGATTTTGGCTGGGGGATGGGCGGGGGAGATGGCGCTGGTGAGCGCCTTTGTTCCCCACCAAACTGAGCTCTGTCTTCAGGGGGCTCAGCAGCTCTCCTTCCCTTTGTCCTCCAGCCTTCCTGCTTTCTGAGCAGAGCTGTTAACTTATGACCTCCCAGACACTAAGTCGCGCTTGCTGTCGGAACACAGTCCGTCAGGCCCCTCCGCTTTTTGCAAGCCAGACTCGGGGGCTCTGCTTGGCCAGTGATCTGCCCCTCCGCCCCGGCTCCCTCCCGCCAGTCCGTGGAGCGCACACCGCCTGGCCGCCCTTCCTACCCTCCTCCGTGGGCCTCTCGTCTGCGCTTGGCTCCGGCGACTCCGTTCTGCTAATCCTCTGGTGGTTTTCTGGGTTATTTAGGCAGGTGTAGGTGGAATCTAAGTGAATAGCAGGACGCGCGGTGAGCCCAGCGTCCTCCTACGCCGCCATCTTCCCTCTCCCTATAGAAGTGTTTAAATAAAACGAACCACCTTCTCCTTCTTCCCCATATTCCCCCGTTAACTACTATTATGATTACCATAGCTTAACTCCTTCCATATTTTTTTCTTTGCTTTGGGACACACACATATGTATTCAAGACAAAAGGAGCATAGCTATGCATATTATTCTGTAATATGCTTTTCTTAACAAGACATTCTGAACAGCTTTCCAACCCAACATATTCAGATCTACGTTACTCTTTTTCAGAGCTGCATAGAATTTCACAATATATATATAACATATATAATAATATATATAATTATCTATAATCATTATCAATCCTCTATTGATAGACATTCAGGATGTTTCTTTTGTTGTTGCTGTTATTAAAGCAATGCTACAATGCACATACTAGTATATACATTTTATGTACTGACAGATAAATTCCTAGAAATGAAATTTCTGGAGTCAGAACTCCTAACAACCTAATCAGATGAAGAATGGTCTTTTGTTGTTTGCATTGATAGATCAGAGAGCATGTACATTTTAAATTTCATTAATATTGTTATATTAATTTCCAAAAAGGATCATAGTTGCAGACAACAGACACTTCTTCAGTTTAACTAAAAAAGAGTTATTAAAAGCAGTTAGGTAGCTCCAGACTCTTGAAGAGGGTAAGGGAACCAGGGAGAGCCACAGCTAGGCCTGTCACCTTTGGGAGCAGTATGCAACCATATGACTGCACTATTGTAGTGTAAATTCCATAACTACCTCTTAACAGCTTGGCCCTTATCACACTGGGGACTGGATGCCAGGTCAGCCACAGATTTCCAGAGAACCACCATGCTTATCAAATAGTGAGACAAGTGTATTAAAGTTTTCCCTTGTGGTTATGATTCTTATCAGGTTCTTGTGTTTCAAGGAGATTTAACCTTATATAATTTGAGGCTATATTATTTGCCATATAATGGCTCTTGATTGTTATTTGTTCTTTGTAGCTTTTATCTTTTATGATAAAATGTTCTTATTTAAATTTCATTTTTTATATTAGTTTTACTTCTATTGCTTTTTTTAGTCCTGGTATGTAATGTAGGCCCATCCCTTCCTTTTCAACATTTTCTTCTCTCATTCTGTTGTTTTCGTCCTTTGATAAGGGAGTTAAACTACTACCCTATATTTTATCTTGCTCCTTTCATGTTATTTTATGATTACTTTTAATACTTTTCTATTTCCACTTTTTCCTTTTCATGCTCAGATGCATTGTGATCTTTAAATATCTTATTTGTCATAAATAATTTATAAGTGTTACTATTTGTATTCCCATCTTACTCTTGAGTTCTCCCTATTTTTGTAGTCGTTTAAGTCTCTATTTCCATACTGAGATACCAAAATTAAATAACTAAATCCTTCACCAAACGTTTCACTATCCTGTCTACACCTTCCCTCATCTGCTTCCAAATTAAACAATTTTGGAAATGTATTATTATTTCTCTCTCCTTGCTCCTACTCCCCTCCCCAACTCTTGTGTTTGTTAATATCCTAGAGTTGCAGTTTCATGGTGTTACTAAATGCTCCTTTAACATATGTTTTGACTGTTGTAATTTTTTTTCTTTATAGAGCCAACTATAAATGTACAAAAATCATTGCTCATCACCATTTTTATGCTCTTTGTCTTCCACTCTTTTGAAGTCTGTTCTCATTGAATTTTTATTTGCAGCAATTTCCTTGAGTAATTTCTTCAGAAAGCGTACAGAGATGTTATACTTTTGAGCTCAAAGCTTTCTTTTTTGGGGATGCCTGGGTGGCTCAGTCAGTTAAGCGTCCGACTTCGGCTCAGGTAGGTCATGATAATGTGGTTCGTGAGTTCGAGCCCCACATCTGGCTCTGTGCTGACAGCTCAGAGCCTGGAGCCTGCTTCAGATTCTGTGTCTCCCTCTCTCTCTGCCCCTTTCCTGCTCACACTCATGTATGTGTCTCTCTCTCTCAAACATAAACATTAAAAATTAAAAAAAAAACTTTCTTTTTTTGTCCTTACATTTAAATAATATATTGGACGGATATGAGATTCTTGAGTCAGAGACTTTTGCTTTAGGAACTTTGTAAATGTTGTTCCACTATACCCAGTTTCAGACAGTAGATCGATTCTCTTTCCTTTGTAAGTAATCTGGTCTCTATCTGCAAGTCTCTGTTCTTGTCTTTTGGCTTCACAAATGCCACTGGAATGTGACTTTTTTCATTAATCTTCCTAGGATTTAGAGTGCCCTCTCAATCTGAAAATCTTGTTTGTTCACAATACCAGAGCAATTTTCTTCTGTCATTTCTTTGATTGTTACTTCTCTCTCTCATACTTTTTTCTCTAAGATGCCATTATTTGTGTATTGGGCCCATAAGTCTCTCATCTATGGATTTTGCCATCCATGTCTCATATCTTTTTGCATATGGTTTCCATTTCTTCAAGTTTTTGCTCTCTGTTGTGAGATATTATTTCCATTTGTTTTTTCCAGAATATTAATTCAGTTCTCATCAGTGACTATTCTTATTTGGTTTCTCTATTGAATTTTTAAATTCAGGAATAATGCTTTTTTTCTTCCAGAATTCATTTTTTCCCCTGTGATCTAATTGCATCCCCTTAAGAGTTCTCATTACATTTTTTTTTTTTTTTTTTTTATAGTGCTTGTCTGTCTTTTCCATTAGTTCTGCCTGAATAGGAGCCACCTGGTCTTTTTTTTTTTTTTCTTCTTCTTTTCAGTTGAGTCGTCTTTAATTGGTTGTGATTTTTCTGCTCATACCCACACAGGCCAGGCTATTAGTATCTCTTGATGGTGATGAATTGACAGCGGGTGGAAGGTACAGTTGAGGATTTTGACCTAATGTGTTGGCAGCCAAATGAACTGGAAAACCATCATCTCTTTGCTAAGGATGAATGGCAAAGCTCTCTGTTCTTAGGCCTCCTAAGGAAAGAAAAAGCTGTCCTTTTAAAACTCCTGCAGTTTATATCCAAGGCTGTCAACATCTTTTTAATGGGGCAAGATAAAAAACAGTAACCTTCAAGTGAGGGGAGGAAGTGTGTCTTCCTTTGCAGATGTAGAGAAGGATCTGTTTACTGTGTAAGTAGGGCCCCCTCAGGAAAGTGAGAAATTAGTTGTTTTGCACCAGACTCTGCTAGAAATGCAAACCTTGGACTACTTGGGGCCTCTGAGATGCAAATAATGTTGCCAGAACCTATTTGTTTTTCTCTTAATCCTTGCTTCTGAATTTTATTATGTCAAAAGAGAATTAAACATTTTCTTTCTTATTATTTAAATAATTTAAGAAAAAGGACTATGAAAATGATTAAGAATATTGATATATAACAGATTATACCCATGTAAAATAGTCATGTGAAAAAAATTTTTCAGTGTTTATTTATTTTGAGAGAGCACAAGCGGGTACTAGGCAGAAAGAGAGAAAGAGAGAGAAGGGCAGGGAGAGAGAGAGAGAGGAGAGAGAGAGAGAATCCCAAGCAGGCTCCATATTGTCAGCACAGAGGCTGATGTGGGGCTGGAACTCACAAACGTGAGATCAGGATCTGAGTCGAAATCAAGAGTTGGACACTCAACTAACTGAGCCACCCTGGCACCGCAGTCTTGTGAAAATCTATGTATGGATTATAAAATGTTGCACTTGCTCACTACTGCAAAAATTTTTTTTCCCAACAGAAACGCTTTAAGAGCAATTTGGAGAGTAACTTTGAAATTAGAAATCATTGTTTTCTTATTTCACACTTAAAAGAAGTTTAACATTTTATCTCCTGATTCTGATTCACCCTTGACAGATATAATGGCTTGCAGATATAAGTTCTGAAGTCAGTTGCCTATCAGAAATGTCAGGTCAGTTCCCAATGTTATGCAGAAAGTAGGAGTGCCTGTGGTTGGCTGGTAGCTAGACAGGTGCAACTGTGTCTTCACAGAGCAGTCCTGGGGAACCATCACTCAGTAAAATGATACTCTTGTAATCCTCAAAGACCTCCCCTTTGCATTCGACTTCATTTACAGATAGCCTTGGATACCAGTTACTGGACTGTCATTAATCATGTCTTCATCTGGGGGAGCGTTGCCACTTATTTCTCCATTTTATTTACAATGCACAGTAATGGCATCTTTGGCATCTTCCCAAACCAGTTTCCATTTGTTGGTAAGTGAGTCCTACTATCTGTGGGGGCTAGTGTCATGCTGTCATTTATTTTTCTTTGTAATTTGTTTTCTGTGTTGGGTGGGTGGGATGACGGATGACCAATAATCTTTTCTCTAGGAATGGATTGAGCCAGGCATCTAAAGGTTTTCAGGCTTGAGAAGAGCTCCAAGAGATTAGTTTCTGCTCTCCCTGCCAGATTGAGAAGAGTCACTACAATAGCTGCATATAGGTTTCCAACAGCCTAGATGCAACAGACTGTCCCTTTGCAAACAAGAAGCATAACACATATTTCAAGGTTATCTGAGGGTCTGTAAAAAGGTCATGTATAATACAAAGAAGAGAAAGAAGTGTTAGGCTCTCCCTTTTATCCCACATGATCACCAATTGCACTGCCAAAATTCACCTGTAGAACTCACTTGCATTTATTTAAGAAAGAAATGAGGTATAATTTAGAGCCATCTAAAAAAAAAGCTGAATGTTCGTCTATAAGTGGCACGTAGAGTGGGCTCTGTAGTTAGACATCCAGGGTTCAGTTGTCAGCTCCACTACTTGAATGCTGGATGACCTTGGGCAGATGCCTTTTCATGCCTTGATGTTTTAAATTCTAAACCAGAGATATTAATAGTTTCTATGTTCATAGGAAACGTGAGGGATACATGAGATACTGCATGTAAAATGTTACCATGTGGCCTGGTACATAGTACTTTTTTTAGTAAATGCTAACCATAATGATGGTGATGATGATGATTCAAGCAACTGTGTCTTGATTATTAGTTGGGAACACTGCAGAGTGATTTGAGCAGCAGATGGGTAGCCAAAGAAGTCCAAAAATACCTTAACACCCTGTTCTATAATACTACAATGGTGTAAGCCACCATTGTATTCCACATTTCAAAATGATTCCCAGAGGGCCACTGAACTTTATTCCACAATGAGGCTATTAATATACTTTCTCAGAAGTTTTGAAATCTCTAATATGTGTAAGATAAGTTGGTAACAGTGATGTTTCTCAGTTCCATCCCAGCAAACTGTGGAAAAGAGAGATGCATAGTGTCAGCCTTCTTGAGCTTTATCAGGCAGGACTGAGATTTTCATCCACCAGTTGAGGAATTCAGTCTAAGGAATCCAGAAAAACAATTCTGAGAAAACTTATTTATGTAGAAGGCAAAAGAAGAGCAACTATAGGGCTATGTATTTCCACTGATGCAAAGGCACCTGAAATTATAATTCCAATTAAATGTGCACATACACTTAAGAACCTTCTTTTTCATCTTCTGCCTCACTTTGCATGTCTATGGAAATCTTTAAATTGCACCACTCTTACTTAGCATGAAACATTAATACTTTGTTTACCAAAAGATTACAACCATGTAGAAACATGACGGTTAGGAATAAGAATAAGCATGTTACGAAAGACAGACATTTAACTATTTTTAGGTTTTTTTTTTCTTTTTATTCCTTCCTTCCTTTTTTTTTTTTTTTTCTTCTTTGGTTGCCAAATCTGAAAGTTCAGCGCATTGATGAGAAGACTTCTAGTCCTAAGAGAGCATTTTAGCACGCATAATGAGACCGGAATGCCTCAACTGGAGAAAGTAGTCTGTGTGGGGACCACTCTCTCCAGCTAAACACATGCCATTCCAGGAATTAATTACTGAGCTCCAATGAGACTTCTCAAAAGTTAGATCAACATTGGGGTTTAAGAAAAAAAATTTTTTTTTTCCTTAGTAGCCAGCAGCAAGCAGGAGTGTGGTTTTAAAGTGAAGCTTGTTTTTCCAACTGTGCCTGGGGGTATTGAGCTTCAAGGAGCTCAAAGAGTCATATAATTTATTGAGTCAAGTTTGTTTCTGCCTAGGCAACTGTAATCGACTGCTCTTTGGTGGGCAAATTCTATCCTCCAAAGCCAGAAAGTGCAGACATACCAGTCAGTAGCCAAGCCCTCATACCCCAAACACATTCAAATGGGGTTAACACTTTAACTTTGAAGAGAGGGGACCTGGCTAATTGGAGGTATTGTGGCAAATCCCTAGAAAACCAACAGGGACAGATGTTCATTTTGGTCATATAAGTAGGGTTGACATGGTTCTGTAGGATTTGTCTGTCTGCTTAACTGACCTTTATTGCTTTCTTTAAACAAACACCCCAGGATATGAGGTGTGAGTATAAAGTAAGGAAACCGGCTTCAGGCTTGGTGATGAGTTTCACCACAGTATTGCACTAGCATGTTGGATGGCTGCATCTGAAGCCTCCTAGTGAGAGGAATGCTCCTTTCACAAACCCAGGAACATCCCTGATCTCCTTGGAACCTTGAATTGTTCATAACCAAGTAAATGTTAGAGAGATCAGCAAGTCCCTTTGAGGCAGGTTTTCTGAGGTTGCTGCCTGAATTGTAAAGGTAGCAGCTAAAGCTCTCCTTTTATGGCATAGCCAGTCACCAAGACTATTGAGATTGTACCTGCATCCCAGACATATATTGTATCGTTTTGATATGACAGTTTTATTCAAGAGTCTTTAAGAGCAAATGTGCCTTTTAAAAATAATGGCTGCTTTGTAGTCAAGGGATCTTGAGGCTGGATGAGAGAATTCTACTTCTTGAGTGAGCTGGACTGAGTCTGGATCAGAGAATACTTGGCTCTGATTGGCTGTCTCCAAGTGATCAGGCCATGAAGCAGTTCCCAAGGGTGATGATCCTACCACTCTTGCCTTACCATCACCTCTGAGCATACTATATATTGGAGAAGACACCTAGTGGTCCTCCCTAGTAGTCCAAACCTCACCATTTCAAAAAAGGCCTTATGGCAATAGACAGAGACTATTAATTCAATAGTTCAGTCCTATTTATAACCACAGTGTATATTTTTGTCCTTAATAATAGGAAATGCACGACATTCTTTGGCCCAGAAGTGCATCTGGCTTGTTATTCTCTTAACGACAGTGGCTTCTGTTATGCCTGTGGTGGCATTCAGATTTTTGAAAGTGGATTTATGCCCAGCCCTGAGTGACCAGGTATGTTGCAGCGCTGATGAGCATTTGAAGGGCTCGTTCTTGGCTCTTGGAATCATGTCCTTCTCTGCCTGATTGGAAACCTAGGAAAGGGATAATGAACTTCTCACCAGAAATACCCATAGGTATATGGCATCACATCACAGTAGATGGAACTGCCCACATCTGAATGGACCAGCTTTGTGAATGCCAATGAAGATAAATGTGTAGACTAAATATGAGTGCAAAACTGTTCTAAGGCAAAGGCAAACTATAGGGAAAGTTATTGACAATGGGGGCAAGTAAAGGATGCAGTAAAAGAGAAACAAGTAATGTATCAGGTGAAGGAATTCTAAATTTTTGTAGAAATGTGGTAGTAGATTCAGAAACATGGGGGAGATGTTACCTTTTGAACAGATTAAGAAAGGGAACAGCAACATGACTGGATTGGAAAATACAAAGTTGAAAATAGAACAGATTATGGAAATTCTTAAACTAAGGGATTAACAGTATATATTTCAGTGTTTTATGAGAAGAGTAGTATAAGCAAGACTATGTCAAGTTAGGTCAGGAACCAGATAAAAAACAGAAAAGGAGAAATAAGGGGGAGACACACTTTTGTAGTTGCATCGTGAGGAGGGGGCAAACACTTATGGAGTGAGTGACCAGGCCAATGATGCTGAGAGGAACTGAGGCAAGGATATCCTCCACATTCTGGGGCCAAAGCATGAGAAGATTCTCTCTGAAATGATTCAAATATTCCCCTGTTAGGTCTGTCCTTTCCCTTTGGCTCCATGAGCTCATTCTGATATAAACCCAGAAAATGATGGATGAGCTGAAGGAAGGAAGATGATGTTCATTTCTTCCAGTATGTAGTCAGATCATGATTTTATGCTTTTAATGGTTTTCTCCTGACATGAAAGTCAGACTCCAAGAGATCAGTTGAATCAGAGAACAATGCAGCTTACACCAAACCTTGGATCTTTTTCTCCTCAGCTTTACAGGGAAATCAAAGAAATGTTGGAAACCTACCCAAATGATGTTGAGCTCTTCTAAAGGCTGCAAAACAAACAAACAACAATAACAAAAAAAAAACTAAAATCAAAACCCTGAAAATCTCATGATATACTAACCTACCACAAGAGTTGGAAGTTTCTGACTCTCATTTTCTAAATTTTCTCTGAGTCCAGTTACTAATGACTATTGGATCTTGAGAATCTTGAAGAGAAAGGGGGAAAGGCCTGTGTTTGGAGCCTGGGATTATAGATCAGTATTCTGACTGTGTTTGGATACTGCATGTTAGAAAATCCTTCTGTATAAAAGTATGTTCCTATTCATTTAAGATGGACCTGTAGGATGGAGACAGTAGTGAAATTTGTCTTAATACTTCTTGCTTACTTAATAGTCTCTCGGTAGGAGTAAAACTTGACCAGTGCCCACTACGGTCTTTGGGATGGAAAATTTCTTGGTTTTGTGGTGAAACACTTCTTTTTGCAATGAAGGTGATTATTTTGTTATGGTTGATGTTTCTCATGAAAAGGCTTTCTCTTCATAAAGTGGCCCAGGGCCTAGAGTCTGTTATTTGGATGCATCATCTCACTCTGGGTCTCCTTCCTCTCTAGATCCGTCGGAGGCAAAAAGCTCAAAAGAAGGCAAAGCCCTCACGTAGCCGAAGGCCTCAGACTCGCAGGTCAAGCTCAAGAAGATCTGGATATGCTTTTGCTCACCAAGAGGGCTATGGAGAGCTTATCACATCTGGAAAAAATATGCGAGCTAAAAATCCACCCCCAACACCAGGGCTGGAAAAGACACTGTATAATAGCACTAGCTGGATTGAAAATTTATGTAAGAAAACCACAGACACAGTGAGCAGCTTTAGCCTGGATAAAACAGTAAAACTGTGAGTCAAGATGAATGTAAACCACATAGCTACTTTTCACTTCAGCCGAAGCTGAAATTCAGCTGGCTCCAGAGTTTGCGATCAGGGGCTGAGGTGGGCAGATTGCCTCAGTTCAAATCTCTGGCAAACAACTGCCAGGGCCCACCAAATAGGGGTGCACTCTCTGGGAAACCAGGCCAGATGGTCACTGTCTAATTTTTGATTTGCTGGGCAAAGGCCTCACAATACAAACAGAGGTTTTTCTTACCAACCTAGATACCAACTGAACTGAACTTTAGAATCTTATTAATGGAGAAAAATTTGTAACTCTGCATATACATTGAATGGATCTTCAAGTGGATAAAACGAGTGAAATCAAAAGGTATACATCTCAGCTGTGAAAAGCATGCTTGTTGACAGATAAGCATGTATATGTGAGATCAGCCTTTCCCAAAATACATTTTTAAGATGTACAATGTGTACTATGGTGCTTTCAGATTAACAGCTGTTGGTGACTCTCAAGTCTGGATATCTACATACCATGTGTGTTCAGCCAGGACAAACACATCACCTTCATGCCCGCAGAATAGAAAAACATGTTGATGTTCCTCCTTTTGTTTTTTTGTTTGTTTGTTTTTTTGTTTGTTTGGGTTTTTTTACCGGTCTGAAGACAGAGTAGATTGGAGCATCTTTATAGTGGGATAAAAACTGCGAATTTGGTCAAATGTATTCACAAACCCTCAGGGACATGTTCATGAAATGTCCAAGAGGGGCTCTTTAGTAAGTATTCTGGACACTCTTCTATGACTTTTATACCATCCTCAGTAGTAACTTGCCCTGCATCATCCGGTGCCATTAATGAAACCAGCATAGCATTGGAATTTCACACTTTAATGAGAATATTCCAAATAGTGTATAGGCAAATACTTTCAACACTTCCAATTTTAAAAAGTTCAGATTTGAAACCAAACAAATTAATAAACAGTCTCTTCAATTACTATTTAAGTACTCAGGTTTAGGTCATTCAGCGTTAGTCACTTTCGATATTCAGCTGTTGTGTTTATAATTGAAGCGTATATGTAAAGTTAGTTTTACATATATGGAGATGTTCCAGTCCAGATTTTGAATCCATATGTGAGTTACCACTGTAGTTCCTGTAAAAGAATTCAGGCATATTTATGTTCAGACTCCAGCTTTGTTACTTCTTACCTCTATAACCTTGGGCAGGAAATGTGCCTCCTCTGAGACTCACTTTCTTCCTCTGCAAATGAGGATATACTACCTACCTCATGTGGTTGTTTGGGGATTATCAAAGCACAAATTCTTAAATCATTGAAAACATAATTTTCATATGAATAGACTTCCACTTAACTCATCATCAGAATAGCAGCAATTTGAAGAGAATGTGAAATTGGAATTTAACTAGTCAGTAGGAAAAGCCTTGGAATGAGATTGCAAAATAAGATATAAAACTGGTTAGTGTGCTACAGAGAAACAGAACTATCGCCCTGGAGGTAAATTTCTCTGTCAGAAAGTACAAATAAAACATCATCATGCTTTACCAATTTTCTACAAGTCCATCTCCAACTTTACCAGGTCCCTAATCTGGTCTCTGTTGAATTATTATTCAAAGTTGTCTTTCCCAAGAGAGTCAGATGGCCCTTGGCTGGGTTTGATGGATAATGGGCTAGCACACGAGATGACACAATCTTCCCCCCCACCCCCGCAACCTTTTTGTTGTTGTTGTTCATAGTTTCCTAGTCCAGGATAATTTTTCCTGAATAGGATAAAATAAGATAATGTGTAAAAGACCCTAATCCAGTGTTTTGATCATAGCAAATACTCATAGATATTCCCTTTTCCCGACATGCCTGCATGGACTTACCCAGATACTAGTTTTTGATGTCAAACTTGTGATTAGTTTCACTGTTTGCTCACTTTTTGTAACATTTTTGAAAGATTTGAAAACCTCCAGTAAATGGTTTGGCGCTATTGGTGTTTGATGTTGTGTGTCTTCTTTATTGTGAACTCACCAGGGAGAGTTTTTGTCACATTGTTAACTGAGTTTTTTCTCCTCCTGAGCTTTCCTCTCCTTTACATGGCTGGGGAAAATGTATACCATTCTTAGGATCAGAGTCAAGAATCAAATGAACTGATGGGACCTAAGTGTAAGGAGTGGGAAAGATTAGGAATCATCCAAGTTTGCAAATTCAGTTCAAATTAAATAAGGCTGTTTTAAAACAGATAATGTGGATGATTGTGAGAGAAACACATTATCAACTCCCTTTGGCCCCACGAGATCCAAAAAAGCTGCCACACCCATTGCGATGTCATGCAATTCCTAGAGCCAGGGATTATTTTGAACCTGAAGATAAAGAGCCTGAGGAGTGGGTGATGATGGTGGTGCTCTGGGGAATAATGACATTTTAATTTTGCATAAATGTTATCAGATTACTTGGGGGGGCACCCTTTTTTCTAGATTCAGGACTGAAATTGGTAAATTGTGTTTTAAATTCTCAATCGTAAATTTTGAGCTGTTTTAGGCCATTGCAAATTGTACTCCCTTGACTTAGATCTGCTATCTTTGTCTCTCTCCTATGCCTACAGGTATACATACCTATGAAGGAAAGAAGGAAAGAGAGAGGGTTGAAGAAAACAATAGCCATAGAGCAAGAAAGGAAAAAGGAAATGAAGGGAAGAAGGGAGAAAGGGAGAAAAGAGTTTCCAGGTGATAGGACTTTCAGAAAAATAAATTTAATTCCTCAAGGAAAAAATCGATTGTAATTGAGAAGTAAATACTAAAACCTCCTTCATAGTTGGTGTGAAACCAAGAAAATTTTGTTTGCAAGGGGGCCAGGAACTCTGGTTTCTCCTCACAGTAAGGCTGCTGATTTCTTTGAGGGTATGCCACCTGACTTGCCCAGGCCTTAGTATCTCAGTCCATCAATGGAGAAACTGGGCAGTCTGGTCACAAAGACCCTTTCTCATTCACCCATTCTGTGAACTGTTCTTGCCAATATTGCCCACAGTGTATTTGTAGTTGTTTTTGATTGGACAGAGAGAAAGAGATTGAAAGAGAGAGGGAGAGATAGATTAAGCTGGATGCTCTCTTGAGTGCAAAGCTTGGGTCCTGTACTGGTTTGTGTTTCTCTAGAACAACCCCTGGTGCCCTGTTGTCTCAAGGCTTCTCTCATGTTACCACAGAGGTGCTAAATCCTATAGTTATGCTTCACCTAGGTTAGTTGAACACTTGCAGTTTCTTGCTAATAATTCACTGAGATCTTATACCCACACTCTCTCTCCCTCTCTGCCACTTTAAATATCAATGGTATACAGATACAAGGTAAAATACTCAGCCCAGTAAGAAGAGGGCCATTTTTAAGTCATCTCTACCTGGTCTCTGGGCTTAGAGGGGATTCTTTGGGCCTTTGCTTCCTTAGGATTCAAGGCAAAACAACAGAGCTTGAGTAATTTCCTTCATAGTTATATAGAACTTTTCAGTTATGCATCATCTGAAACTTTTCACTCTATGTAGCAAGTCGCCGTATTTAAACAAATTGGATTCTTTGAGTCTTTACAACCCCGTGAGGTGGTCAAGATGTTTATGGTTCTTTGGGGTTTGTTTTGTTTTTTTAGCCCTACTATTATTTTAATTGCAGTATAGTTAACAGTGTTATATTAGTTTAAGGTGTACAATATAGTGATTCAACAATTCTATATATAATTCATTGCTCCTAATTAAGTGTACTCTTATCCCCTTTACCTATTTCACCCATCCCCCTCCCCCCTCCCTTCTGTTAACCATCAGATTGTTCTCTATAGTTAAGAGTCTATTTCTTAATTTGTCTCTCATTTTTCCCCTTTGCTACTTGTTTTGTTTCTTAATTCCACATACAAGTGTAATTATGGTATTTGTCTTTCTCTGACTTATTTTACTTAGCATTTTATTCTCTAGCTCCATCCGTGTTGTTGCAAATGACAAGATTTCATTCTTTTTATGGCTGAGTAATATTCCAGTGTGTGTGTGTGTGTGTGTGTGTGTGTGTGCGCGCACACGCACGCAAACATACCACACATCTTTATCCATTCGTGTAATAATGGACACTCGGGCTGCTTCTTTAATTTGGCTATTGTAAATAATGCTGGTATAAACACAGGGGTGCATGTATCCCTTTCATTTAGTGTTTTTATATTTTTCAGGTAAATACCCAATAGTGCAATTATTGGGTTGTAGGGTAGTTCTATTTTTAACTTTTTGAAGAAGCTCCATACTGTTTTCCACAGTGGCTGCACCAGTTCGCCTTCTGGCAAACATTGAATAAGGGTTCCTTTTTCTCCACATCCTTGCCAACACTTCTTGTTTCTTGTATTTTTGATTTTAGCCACTCTGACAGGTGTGAGGAAATATCTCATTGTAGTTTTGATTTGCTTTTCCCTGATGGTGAGTGATGCTGAGCATCTTTTCATGTTTCTGTTAGCCATCTGTAAGCTATCTGTATGTCTTCTTTGGAGAAATACCTGTTTGTGTCTTCTGCCCATTTTTTAATTGGATTATTTGTTTTTTGGGTGTTGAGTTGTATAAGCTCTTTATATATTTTGGATACTAACCTTTTATCCCATATGCCATTTGCAGATACCTTCTCCCATTCAGTAGGCTTTTAGTTTTGTTGGTTGTTTCCTTCATTGTTCAGAAGCTTTTTATTTTGATGTAGTTCCAATAATTTATTTTTGCTTTTGTTTCTCTTGCTTCAGTTGATCTATCTAAAAAAATATTGCTGCAGGTAATGTCTGAGAAATTGTTGCCTGTGATCCTTCTAGAATTTCTATGGTTTCAGGGCTCACATTTAGGCCCTTGATCCATTTTGAGTTTTTGTGTATGGTGTGAGAAAGTGGTCCAATCTCATTTTTTGCATGTAGCTGTCCCATTTTCTCAACACTGTTTGTTGAAGAGACTGTAGTTCCCCCATTGCATAACCTTGCCTCCTTTGTCAGTTAATTGACCATATAATCATGGGTTTATTTCTGGGCTATCTATTCTGCTCCATCGACTAATGTGTCTTATTTTTGTTTCAGGACCATACTGTTTTGATTACTATAGCTTTGTATTATATTTTGAAATCTGGGATTGTGATATCTCCCATTTTGTTTTTCTTTATCAAGATTGCTTTGCCTATTCAGTGCCTTTTGTAGTTCCATACAAATTTTAAGGGATTACATAGGGATTATATAAAATCTGTAGATGGCTTTGCATCATATGGACATTTTAACAATATTCTTTCAATCCATGAGCATGTAATGTCTTTCCATTTCTTTGGGTTTTCTTCAAATTCTTTCATCAGTGTTTTATACTTTTCAGAGTACAGGTATTTCACCTCTTTGGTTAAGTTGATTCCTAGGTATTTTATTATTGTTGGTACAATTATAAATGGGACTGTTTCTTAATTTCTCTTTCTGTTGCTTCATTTTTAGTACGTACCAGTACAACAGATTTCTGTACATTGATTTTGTATCCTCTGAGCTTACTGAATTAATTTATCAGTTCTAATAGTTTTTTGGTGGAATCTTTAGGGTTTTCTGTATATAGTATCATGTTATCTGCAAATAGTGAAAGTTTTCCTTCCTTCTTACCAGTATGGATGCCTTTTATTTCTTTTTGTTGTCAGACTGCTGCAGATAGGACTTGCAATACTATGTTGAATAAATGTGGTGAGAGTGGACATCCTTGTTCCTGACCTTAAGGGAAAAGCTCTCAGTTTTTCATGATTGAGTATGCTGTTAGCTGTGAATTTTTCATTGATGGCCTTTATTATGTTGAGGTATGTTCTCTCTAAATCTATTTTGTAGAGCATGCATGTTGTACTTTGTCAAATGCTTTTTCTGTTATCTATTAAACGATTATGTGGTGTTTATCTTTTCTCTTATTGAAGAAATGCATCACACTGATTGATTTGTGAATACTGAACCACACTTGCATCCCAGGAATAAATCCCACTTGATCATGGTGAATTATTTTTATAATGTATTGTTGGATTTGGTTTGCTCATATTTTGTTGAGGATTTTTGCATCTATGTTCATCAGAAATACTGTTCTGTAGTTCCCCCCTTTTTTTTTTTTTGTAGTGTCCTTATCTGGTTTTGGTATCAGGGTCATGCTGGTCTCATAGAATAAATTTGGGAGCTTGCTTTATTATCCCACTTTTTGGAATAGTTTGAGAACAGGTATTAATGCTTCTTTAAATGTTTGGTAGAATTCACTTGTGAAGCTGTCTGGTCCTGTCTTTTGTTTTTTGGGAGTTTTTTGGTTACTGATTTAATTTCATTGCTGGTAATTGGTCTGTTCAATTTTTCTATTTCTTCCTGATTCAGGTTTGGGAGGTTATATGTTTCTAGGAATTATCCATTTCTTGTAGGCTGCTTAATTTGTTGGCATATAATTTTTCATAATATTCTCTGATGATCCTTACTATTTCTATGGTGTCAGTTGTTATTTCTCCTCTTTCACTTCCAATTTTGTTTATTTAAGTTCTGCCCCCTCCCCCTCTTTCTCTGAGTCTGGTGAAAGGTTTATCGATTCTGGCAGTCTTTACAAAGAACCACCTCCTGATTTCACTGATCTATTGTTTTGTTGTTTTAGTTTCTATTTCATGTATTTCTGCTCTAATGTTTATTATTTCCTTCCTTCTTCTAGTTTTGGGTTTTGTTTGTTCCTTTACTAGCTCCCTTCGGTATAAGGTTGGGTTGGTTGAGGTTTTTCTTGCTTCTTGAAGTAGGCCTATATTGCTGCTATAAACTTCCCTGTTAGAACAACTTTTGCTGCATCCCAAAGATTTTGGACCATTGTGTTTTCATTTTCATCTTTCTCCATGTGTTTATTTCCACTTTCATTTCTTGATTGGCCTGTTCATTGTTTAATAGCATGTTATTTAGCCTCTATTTATATTTTTCCAGACTTATCGTGGTTGATTTCTAGTTTCTTAATGTGCAGTCAGAAAAGATGTATGGCATGACTTTTTTTTTTTTTTAGTTTGCTGACACTTGTTTTGTGGCCTAATATGTGATCTACTTTGGAGAATGTTCCATGTGTACTTGAGAAGATTGTGTATTCTGCTGTTTTAGGATGGCATGTTTTGAATTTGTCATTCAAAGCCACTGTTTCCTTGTTGATTTTGTTTGGATGATCTATCCTCCTAAGTGGAGAGTTAAAGTTCCCTAATATTATGATATTACTATTGATTACTTCCTTTATGTTTGTTATTAGCTGCTTTATGTATTTGGGTGCTTTCATGTTAGGTGCATAGATATTTACACTTGTTAATTTTTGTTGGATTGTTCCCTTTATGATTATATAGTGTCCTTTGTCTCTTCTCACAGTCTTTGTTTTTTAAAGTCTATTTTGTCTGATATAAGCATTTTATACTGGCTTTCTTTTCACTTCCATTCTGCATGTGTCTAGGTCTGAAATGAGTCTCTTGTAGGCAGCATATAGGTGGATCTTTATTTTAATCCATCACCCCATGTCTTTTGATTGGAGCACTTAGTCCCTTTATGTTCAAAGTACATATTGATAGGTATGTACTTATTGCCATTTTTTTTACTCGTTTTATGGGTTTTTTTTGTAGTTCTTCATTTCTTTCTTACTGTCTTCTCTCACACTGGTTGGTTTTCTTTAGTGATATAACTGGATTTCTATTTTTTGTGTATTACTGGTTTTTGGTTTGTGGTTACCATTTGGTTTATACATGGCATCTTATACTTTAGCAGTTGATATTAGGTTGATAATTGCTGAAGTTTCAATCCATTATTTACTCCTCCACCCCACCCCCACATTTTAGGTATATGATGTCATATTTTACATCCATTTAATTTATAAATCGCTTGACTCAATTTTGTAGATATAATTAAGTTTACTGCTTTTGTGTTGCTTTCTTACTCCTATTTATGATTTTTCTTTTCCACTCAGTGTCCCCTTTAATATTTTTTGTATGTCTGGTTTAGTGGTGATGAATTCCTTTAATCTGTTTGTGTGGGGAAACTCCTTCTCTCTCCTTCCATTCTCTATGATAGCCTTACTGGATAAAGTATTCTTGGTTGTAGGTGTTTTCTTTCAGCATTTTGAGATCATTATGCTCCCTTCTAGCCTTCAAAGTTTCTACTGAAAAATTAGCAGAAAGCCTCATGAAGTTTCCCTTGTTTGTAATCGTTTTCATTTGCTGCTTTTAAAATTCTTTTTGCCATTTTAATTACTATGTGGCTTGTCTAGACATCCTTGGATTGATGTTGGCAGTTGTCTGTACCTCCTGGATCCATATTTCTATTTTCTTAGACTCAGAAATTTTCAACAGTTCTTTCTTCAAATGAATTTTCTTTCTTTTTTCTCTCTTCTCCTAGGATCCCTATACTGTGAATGTTACTATGCTTGATAGTGTTGTGAGTTACCAAAGTCTATTTTATATTATTATTTTTCCCCTCTCTTATTCAGCTTGATTGCTTTTAATTACTCTGTCCTCCAGGTTGTGATCTGTCCTGCTTCCTGCAGTCTACTGTTCATTCCATCTAGTACATTTTTCATTCCATTTATTGAGTTATTTCTGATTGGTCCTTTTTATATTTTCTCTTAGTTAAATGTCTCGCTAAGGTCTTCTACTCTTTTCTCAAGTCTCACGAGTATCCTTATGATCATTAATTTAAATTCTCTACTAGGTATATTATCTCCATTTTGCTTAAGACTCTTGCTTCTGATTTTGTATTGTTCTTTCATTTGGGACATAGTCCTCTGTCTCCTCATTTTGTATGTCTGTTCTTATGTGTTAGGAAAGTCAGCTACATCTCCTGCCCTTGAAAGTAGTGGCTTTATGAAGAAGAGTGCCATGCAGTGCAATGTCCCCTCTTCACCAGAACTGGCACTCCAGGGGTTTTGGCTATATGTACTATTGTGTGTACCTTAACATTATGGCTGAGCCACGTTTGCCTTCTGTTCAGTCATCTGCCTGTTGTGGTCATAGTTTGTTCCCTGTGTTGTTATTGGGCCAACCTGGGGCTGCCTTGGCTTGAGTTGAGCCAAACAGGTGTTTGCCAAATATGTAGTAGCACTGAACTACAGGGCACTTACCCTGTGTTGTCCCCTGAGAAGCTGTCATTGGGGAGGCCTGAAGTCAAAGAAGATATTTGCCCCTAGCCCACCCTGGGGCCATAGTTGGATGGGTGTGTTTTTTTGTTTTTTTTTTTTTTGTTTTTTTTTTTTTAATTTTTTTTTCAACGTTTATATATTTTTGGGACAGAGAGAGACAGAGCATGAACAGGCGAGAGGCAAAGAGAGAGGGAGACACAGAATCGGAAACAGGCTCCAGGCTCTGAGCCATCAGCCCAGAGCCTGATGCGGGGCTCAAACTCACGGACCGCGAGATCGTGACCTGGCTGAAGTCGGACGCTTAACCGACTGCGCCACCCAGGCGCCCCTGGATGGGTGTGTTTTATCTTCTCCTCTCCCTGGATGCGGGAGTCCACCTTGGAATGGTGCGGGTCCCTTCCAGGGCTGCTTGCACACTGCCAGGCTTGTGGGACTGCTTTGGATTGGCTCTACTCAAGGTCATATTGGAGGGGGAAAGTCCACAGGAGAACACCAGGGTGGAGCATGCACTTATTAGGAAGGTTTGTGAAGGTCTGCTGGGGGAGGGGACCTGGAGACAAGGGCAGGATGGAGGCAGCATGTCTGCAGTCTAATATGGGGTAGGGCATGCTGCTGGCAAGTGGGTGTGGGTGCAGCTTTGGTTTCTGCAGGTGTCTGTGTGTCTAAGCTGGGGGGCAGGGGATGTAAATGGTGCTTGCCAGCCCCTTTGTTCCTGGAGAAGTCTCCCAAGAGTCCCTGTGCCATAAACAAATCTCATTCCCTGTTTCCCAGGGCCGTTGTGCTCTCTCAGGTTGGGGACTCATTTTCCTCTTGCCCTCAGGCTCTTCTAGAACTGAACCTGCTGATTTTTAAAGGTTTGGGTGTTAAGCCCCATTGGTGATAAGAACTGGTGAAATTTGGTTCCTCTGGTTTTCATAGCCAAATGCTATGGGGATTCATCTTCCCTGTGTGGGTTCCCTGTGCCTGGGGTGTCTGATGTGAGGGTCTTTTTCTTTACCTTTTCTGTGCCCACTGGGTCCTTCCCTCCCACAGACAGTCCTGTGGGTCAGTTTCACTCCTAACTGCATCTCCACCTTTCCTACCATCTTCCATGTGTTCTCTACATTTATCTGTGGAGAATCTTGTTCTGTTAGCATTTAGGTTGTTCTCTGGGCTATTTACATTGGTGTGGGTGTAATCTAGTCCTATTCATGGGACAAGGTAAGCTTGGGATCCTCCTATTTCACCATCTTCCCCAGAAATCCTCCAGAATGTTCATGTTAAACCCTTTTTAGGAAGAGGATATTGATGCACAGAGAGATTAAGTGATTTGTCCAATATCCCACAGAAAATAAAAAAGCTAGAACCCACTCAGATCGGCCACCAAATCCAGAGCTTCTTAGCTATAACTACTCATTTCACACCAGGATCTCCTCATAGACATGGGATTTGTAAACAAATAGTCCAGCTTCCTTCTAAAGCAGTAATCCAATTTTTCAAGTGTCCATATTTAGGGAAGAAGAGCAAACAAAGGTCAACATGTTTTGAGAGGTATATTTCAGGAGTTCTCTTTTCTCTCAATGCAAATAAGCAAGATTTCCTCCATTGCTTCCTTTGTCTTATGCATTTCATGAACTTATATAGGCATAGAGTGCAAACAAGGGAAATATTCATGCTTCAAACTATTTTTAAAATTTCTAGAAAGTACCACAAATCAGAAAGGTTGTAATTCTGAATTTTATGGTAAGGAGTTGCATTATTCTGTTAGTGTGTGCACAAAATGCCTTGATATTGATGTGATCTAATTACGTCAGTTAAACCCTCAAAATTATTATTTCACATTTTAAAAATTAGATACGAAGTTTATTAGTGAAAGAAGCTAGCAATAATGATGGCTTTCAGACTGTGATGGGCTTTTGTGGGTCAGGGGTCAGAAAATCATGTGGGGCCACAATTTTCCAATTTTTACATTAACATCTGGTGTTAAACGTCTGAAGTTTGCTTTACTGCGTCACATTTCATTCCTCAGTGAAAAATCATAAACTTTTGCAATTCTCTAGACTAAGCATTTCGCCGAACTGCCTGGAAGCCAGAACTAAATGACCCATGTGTTTCAAAATGCTCATTGCAAAAGATTTGGAGGCCCTCACTGGGCTAATCTGTACATGTGGAGCTATGACTTAACCAAGAAAGGGGCCTATCTGTTCTAGAGTTTCAAAACTTCCTGGCAGATCTATTCCTGTAACTGGTGCAGAATGCAAATCAGTTTAAAGCTGCGTAAGTAAATGTCCAGAGTTCAAGAAATAATAATGATGAGTTGGCCAGAATCTCTGGCTATCTCCATTCAGATTCCCGTAAGGTTTATAAGGGCAAGTTTAAATTTTTAATAAACTGCAGCCCTGGGCTTATACAAAAATATTTTATTGAACCAGGATACATGGAGAAATTATGGCTAACTTAATTTAGAAATAAAGTAATGATTGAGAAATCTAGTCATTTCATTCTTGTCACCATTTTTTCTTTACTCCCTGCTTTCTTCTATGTAAATATGAGCAGTGAGTAGGATACCTTATTTAATGGTTGGTAGTTCTACCTCTAGTGCATTTTCTTTCTCCTCAGTGTGCAAACGCTGTATAAATAAATATATAAATACAGCTGATGCACAGAGATTGGAGAGCAGTCACTCTGACTCCAGAACACCCTCAGAAAAAGTTTTGAATAAAACTCCTGTTATTTTCTTGAGATGTTGTCACTTTCATTAAATGATGTTTGAAAAAAAATTGGGATGATAATTAGATGATTAGGAGAGATAATAAGAATGGACAGAGGCTATTAATAACTTGCTGCCCCACTGCTAATGGTAGCTGGCCCTCATTCTTACTCTGACCATGTTCTAAGTCACATATGGAAACAATTCTTATTTTTCTTTATAAGATACTTACTTGGTCTGAAGCAGATAGAAGAAAGATTTTCTAAGCCAAGCAATTTATAGATACTATAGGGAAGGTCAAAATATTTTCTTGGTATTTCTTTATACAAATAAGGTAGTAATTTATATTTCTAACAGCTGTAAGATGGGTATTAAACAACAGAAATAGCTTCTAACTGTACATTAATGTAAAGTATCCTTAAGTATTGTAAATGGTTTCTTACCTATACAAATTGCTATTATTGATCAAATAGAAAAGATCATTGGAAATATCTTTTTGATTGGCAGGGTTTTATTTTATGGCTCTGTTTCTTCCTTACAGTTCTCAGCATAAGGTTTATACTTTGCTTACTTCCAGTAATTTTGTCATCTCAGATGAAATGTGCTAAAACACTTGGCACTACCGGGCTAAGCACAGGGTTTGGGAAGGAGAGTGGATAGGATACATAAGAAGCAGAAAGTTTCTCTTTCTTGCCCTTGGGAAGGTTCTAATCTAGAATCTTTCTACAGTGCCTTACACATATCATAGTTCATTGAATTAATTTCAAAGATGCACCATTTGTATATTATTTTAAAAATAAAAATTATTGCCAATTATTGTAAATATAAAATATGGTAATTTCTGGATTGTGGGAGATTGAGAAATGGCTGGTGGAAAACTACAGTGTATGGTGACTACTGTTCTAAGATGTTTGAAGATATTAGTTTCACTTGGTGTTTGGGGATAGGAAATAGGATCTCTTTTACAGCCGAGGGAAAGGGAGAGAGCCTGGAGGGACAGGAGCAAGAGGGTACTTTCCCAAGGGAACATATCAGAGGGCCTCTTCACAGAGCACTGGTGATGCCTAGAACAAGGAGAGCACTGCAGCAACTATCCCCCAGCACCCCACAGGATAAATACCTTTGTGGCATTTTCCCAGGACCTACAGGTTTTGCCCAGTGCTGAGAGAGCATCATTTCCTTCTTAGAACTCTGCTGTGTAGCCTATGGAGTCCTTGGGATTCAATCGGTTATCATTTTGGCAACTTAATCTGATTAATTTACTTGTATCTTATTTTCTGCTGCAGCATCCCTACAGAGAAAAAAATGAGATTCACTTATTAATTTTAGACAGGAAGGCAGATGGTGTGGTGAATGAGAGTCTGGGTTCTGGAGTCGGTAGCCTGGGTTTTGCTCCAGCCAAGGCAAGTGCCTTAACTATCACTTCAAACTTTATTCCAGTCTGATGTGTAAGAAAAGTAATCTTACCTACCCATATGGCTCCTGTGAGGATCAGATGAGACAATGCTTATTGCAAAACACTTGTCATAGTGCCTAGCACAAAAGGCTAAATAAACACAAATAACTACAAGCTGTGTAGTTTACCAGAAAGAGCAACTGCAGGTCTGTACTGCAGAGGGCTGCATTTCACTTGCCCAGAGGAGATTTAACAGGACTTTGTTTTAAAAGTTTTGACTTATAGAGGCTAGATAGAACTGGATTGTTGGAAAGAAGGAGGGACTCTAGGGGTGGAAGAGAAGTCTCAGTGACTGAATGCTGGAAGGATCTGCATTTCTTAAGCCTGGGAAATGAAGGGATAGTGCATTCTTTAGAGAAGCAGGGATCCTAATTCCACTGCCTTGAAAAGCCCCAAGAGATGGCAAGTGGTGTTAACACCTAAATGCCTGGGGATGTGGTCAGCAAATACCAAGCCTTCAGAGCAATGACCCCTGTCTCTGTAGCTTAGTCTGTGCCCAATAGGGAGCTAATGTCTGGCTCTACACATCTGGGCAATAACAGTGGTGACACATGGGCCTTTGAAATAAAGAGTAGGCCCTTCCCTAGTTCCTGGGACAAGGTAAGATCTGAGATTCTTAGACAAAGGGATAGAGTGGGGAGACTGGGGATTCAAGCTAGCCCAATTGCATATAGAAAGGTAAAAGTATGTGCCACTTTTACATCATAATTCTATAGAGCAAACCCATACCCACTAAATAATTCTTTGACTTGCTATTTTGTGTAACAGTTATGTGTGTCTATACAAGCTGCTTGTAGGGCTTTTGTGCTGTCCCTGTCCCCCGACACCATGGTGGTGTTCCTTAATCCATCCACTAGACCTAAATCAAAGATATCAGACCTAAGCTCTCAAAGTCTATTCAATACTCATTCTTATCAACTACCATTTACCCTTGATGTGGACTTTCTACCTGATCCTCCAGCAAGTGGCCTGAAAACTTTCTCTAAAATAGCATCATATAAGACTTCCAGGGAAGATGGTGGATTAGGAGGGACCTTAGGATCCAACAATATAACACCAGTATGAGTGTAAATAACCCAAAGAATGGTGGAACAGACTCTCCACAGCTAAATGTAGAGAAAAGGCCATGTTGAAGAGGGTAGGAAGGGCTGAAATGCTGTTGGGAGGTAAATGGACCCATGGAACTGTCTTCAATAAGGAGGGATTTAGCACGCATGGAGAGAGGAGACAACCAGACCCTCACACTAGAAACCCCATGCACAGGGAAAACGAATTCTTGTAACATTTGGCCTTGAAAACCAGAAGGGCATAATTTCACTAGTTCTTACAGTGAGCTGGGCTTAACACCTGGAACTTAAAACCAGTGGGCCCAGCTGTGGGAGAGTCTGGAAGGCAATAAGAAACAGCCCCTGCCCTTAAAGAGAGAACACAGTGAACAGCCCTGTGGAGATACAGCAGTTTGAAAAATACCTGGGATTTAGTAATCTCAGAGTGTGTACTGGAGGGGCAGGGATCCTTGGGAGACTTCTCTAGGAACAAAGGAGTTGGCGGGTACTGTTTCCCTCCCCACCCAGAGCCGAGACACATGGACACCTGTGGAAACCAGCACAGCACCAACACTCGCTAACTTGCTAACAGTGCACCCTGTCACTGCATTCTCCTACAGACATGCCCTACCAGCTAGGCTTTGGTTCCTGGTCTCCCACAGCAGACCAGCCCAAACCTTGCTAATGCTTCTGTCCTGCCCCATGTTCTACTGTGGACATAGTCCCTTCCCACATCAGTCCTGCATAAACCTTGTGAGCAAGTGCTCCTTCACCCTGAATTCTCTTTTGTACCTGCCCCCTCAAATAGTCCTTGCCTGGAGCCCACCCAAAGCATTTCCATAAGTCTGGCAGTGTACAGGCAGCCCCTACAGGGACCAGTACCACTCCAAAGTGCTTCCTGCCCCAAGGAGAGGGGAAGATAATCACACATACACACCAGTCCAACTGCAGCCCCGACAGTAGGCTAGGGGCAGACATCTGGTCTGATTACAGGTCTGCATACCAACAGAAGTTTCAATGGGACAAAGCAGGGAAAGCACCCTGCAGTTCAGTGCTACTGAATCTTTGGCAAACAGCTGGTTGTCTCAACTCAAGCCCAAGGCAGCCCTAGACTGGCGCAATAACACAGGGACTAAACCCTGCCTACAACAGGCAAAGAACCATTGCAGATGACTGGATTGAAGGCAAACACAGCTCAGTCACAATAGTAGGGCATATACAGCATACATATAAGACACCCCTGAAGCACCAGTCTCTGGTGAACAGGGGGCATTGCACTGCAGGGCACTACAGGACTTCTTCATAATGCCACTGCTTGCAAGAGCAGGAGGCATAGCTGACTTTCCAAACACATAGAAATAGAAAGACAGACAAAATGAGACAGAGGAATATATCCCCAATGAAAGAACATGACAAAATCACAGCAAGAATGCTAAATGAAACAGAGCTAAGTAATGTGCCTGATAGAGAATTTAAAGTAATGGTCATAAAGATACTCACTGGACTTGAGAAAAGAGTGGAAGACCTTAGTGAGACCCTTAATGAAGAGAAAATGTAAAAAGAACCAGTCAGAGATGAAGAACTCAGTAAGTGAAGTTAAAAATACACCAGAGGGAATGAATAGTAGATGAGAGTAAGCAGAAGAATGATCAGTGACCTGGAGGACAGAGTAATGGAAATCAATCAAGTTGAACAGGAGAGAGAGAAAAAAATAAATAGAATAAATAAAAGAATAGGCTAAGTTAACTCAGCAACACCATTAAGCATAATAACATTTGCATTATAGGGATCTCAGAAGAAAAAGAGAAAAGGGAGCAGAAAATTTATTTAAAGAAATAATAGCTGAAAACTTACTTAATTTGGGGAAGGAAACATCTAGTAAATCCAGATCTAGGAGGTACTGACAGCCCAACAAAATCAGCCTGAGAGAGACAGTGATTAAAATGGCAGAAGTAGTGATAGGAAATTATAAAAGCACAAGGTGAAAAGAAAAATAAGTTATATATACAAGGGAAAGTCCATAAGGCTATCCGCTGATTTTTCAGCAAAAATTTGGTAGACTAGAACGGAGTAGTATGAAAAATCCAAAGTCCTGAAAGAAAAAACCTACAACCAAGAATACTCTATCCAGTAAGGCTATTATTGAGAGTGGAAGGAGAGTAAAGAGTATCCTAGACAAAAGTTAAAGGAATTTACCACCACTCAACCATCTATACAAAAAATGTTAAAGGGGATACTTCAGTTAAAAGGAAAGACCATAAGTAGGAGTAAGAAAAGGAATCACAAAAGCAGTAAAACTGTATCTATAAAAATCAGTCAAGGGATTCACAAAATAAAAGGATGTAAAGTGTGACACCATATACCTAAAACTTGGGGGAAGAGGAATAAAGAATGGGTTCAAACTTATGTTACCCTCAACTAAATATAGAGAGCTTTAGACATAAGATATCCTATATAAACCTAATGGTAATCACAAATCAAAAACTAGTAATAGATATGCAAAAAATAAAGACAAAGGATTCCAAGTATATCACTAAAGAAAGCTAGCCCACTGTGAGAGAAGATAGTAAGAAAAGAAACAGAGAAGAACTACAAAAACCCATAAAACAAGTAGCAAAATGGCAATAAGTACATACCTATCAATAGTTATCAATATCAACAGTTATTTTGAATGTAAAGGGACTAAATGCTCTAATCAAAAGCCACAGAGTTACAAAATGGATTAAAAAAGCAAGACCCGGGGCGCCTGGGTGGCGCAGTCGGTTAAGCGTCCGACTTCAACCAGGTCACGATCTCGCGGTCCGTGAGTTCGAGCCCCGCGTCAGGCTCTGGGCTGATGGCTCGGAGCCTGGAGCCTGTTTCCGATTCTGTGTCTCCCTCTCTCTCTGCCCCTCCCCCGTTCATGCTCTGTCTCTCTCTGTCCCAAAAATAAATAAAAACGTTGAAAAAAAAAAAATTAAAAAAAAAAAAAAAAAAAAGCAAGACCCATCCATACACTGCCTACAAGAGACTCTTCAGACCTAAAGATGCCTGCAGATTGAAAGTGAAGGGATGAAAAAGCAATTATCATGCAAATGGAAGTGAAAAGAAAGCTGGAGTAGGAGTACTTCTATCAAACAAAATAGACTTTTTCTTTTTTCTTTTCTCTTCCTTCCTTCCTCCCTTCCTTCCTTCCTTCCTTCTTCTGAAAGAGACCATGAGTAGTGGCAAGGGGCAGAGGGAGAGAGAGAAAACCTTAAACAGGCCCCATGCTCAGTGGGGAGCCTGACATGGGGCTAGATCCCATGACCCTTGGATCATGACTTGAGCCAACATTAAGATTTAGATGCTCAACCATCTGAGTCACCCAGGCGCCCCCAAAATAGACTTTAAAACAAAGACTTTAAGAAGATATAAAGGACATTACATAATCATGAGAGGACCAATCCAAGAAGAATATATAATAATTGTAAATAATTATGCATCCAGCATGAGAGTACCCAAATACATAAAGCAGTTAATAACAAACATAAAGGAAGTAATCAATAATATAATAATAGCAGGGGATTTTAACACCCCACTTACATCAAGGGATAGATCATCCCCACACAAAATCAAAAAGAAAACAGTGACTTTAAATGACACATTGGATCACATAGGTTTTAACAGATATATTCAGAACATTCCATCCTAAAATAGAATATATAATCTTCTCAAGTGCACATGGAACAAAAGATCGCATACTAGGCCACAAAACAAGTCTCAGCAAATCAAAAAATATCTAAATCACACCATACATCTTTTTCTGGGCAAAACTCTATGAAACTAGAAATCAACCACAATAAAATGTCTGGAAAAAAACACAAATACATGGAGGCTAAATAACATGCTACTAAACAATGAATGAGTCAATCAAGAAATCAAAGAGGAAATTAAAAAAAAAAATACATGGTGGTCCAAAATCTTTGGGATGCAGCAAAAATGGTTCTAACAGGGAAGTTTAGAGCAGTACAGGCCTACCTCAAGATGCAATAAAAATTTCAACCAACCTAACCTTATACCCAAGGGAGCTAATAAAAGAACAAACAAAACCCAAAACCAGTAAAAGGAAGGAAAAAATAAACATTAGGGCAAAAATAAATGAAATAGAAACTATAAACAAACATAGAAACCCTGATAGAATGGATCAATGAAACCAAGAGCTGCTAGTTCTTTAAAAAGATCAACAGAATTGATAAACCTCTGGCCAGAGTCCTCAAAAACAGAGGAGAGGAGAGAGGGGAGGGGGAGAGGAGAGAGGAGAGAGGGGGGAGAGAGAGAGAGAGGGAGAGAGAGGGAGAGAGAGAGAGAGAGAGAGAGAGAGAACTTAAACAAAGCTGGAAATCACAAAGGAGAAATAACTGACACCACATCAATAGAAAGGATTTTAAGGGAATGTTATGAAAAACTATATGCCAACGAATTGGACAACTAAGAAGAAATGGATAAATTCTTAGAAATATAACCTCCCAAACCTGCATTAGTAAGAAACAGAAAAGTTGAACAGATCAATTAGCAGCAATGAAATTGAATCAGTAATCAAGACCCCTGTGCTTGCTTCTGCCCTTGGAGAAAAGACTTAATAAGTCTCTCAGCACAGAACCTCAAATGTTAGAAAACAGAAGTTCTTCCCTCTGTACTCCTTTCTTCCCTATCACATCACAGCTTCCACTGACTCAAGTGGCCTGCAGTCTGACATGGAAGTTGGAATCATCCCTGACCTCTAAAATATTTTCATCTTCACAGGGCACCTTGTCCATATCTGGGAGGGAGTACCTTGAGGCTGACAAAATATGGAAAAAATAGAAACTGAGGGAAAGGTGATATTTGGAGAAGTTTCCAGAGATTGGCAAGCTGATGTCCAAATGGTCAGGGTTTTCCCAATACCACTGCTTAGTGTGGGGTAATTTTGTGTCCATGGCATAGTATAGCTGAGGAAAAAAAGCCAGCAACAAAACAGACAATGTTCCCATGGTAAAAAGAGCTGTGGGGATCCTGGGGAACTAGGAAGGGGGAGTTGCTGGAGAGAAAGCCATGGGACATGATGGGTTTAAGAAAGACATGAAGGACCATCTATACTGTGTGCAGTCTATCTTCCTGGGAAAGGGAGAGAAGGAAGAAGTCAGGGCATGGCTATGACTTAGAAAGTCAACTGTGGGACTGTTTAGCAAAGACACTTACCATCTCCATGCCCATGTCCCCACCAGGAAAATGAGGATCATTGGACATTCCTTGAACGGTTGAGAGGATTACACCAGAGAATGATTATAATATAGCAGCTAACATGTTTTTAGCCTTTATTGAGTGCTGGGGGTTGGGCTAAGCCTCCCATGAATTATATCCACTTCTCACAACAACCCTGTTTTCAAGTGAGAAGACTAACTGAACCCCAGAGAGTTCGGGTAACTCACCCAGAGTCATGGAATCACCGGAGGAGCTGGGAGTCAACTCTGGGAGTTTCATTCACTCATGGCCTGTGTGTTCTTAATCCAATGCCATCTTTCACATACATTTAGACTTTGGGTTCAGTGCTTGTAGTTCCTGGTGACTTAGCTTTGTATCACAAGTGTGCACACATTTCTCATGAAGGTTCTCTACTTTATCTAATCCCTTGACATATCCAGCTTTGGCATTTCTTAGCATTTTCTTTTTAAGTTTTTTTTCTCAACTTCCAATCTGTGAATAAATATAAAGAAGAAAAGAGGAAGTTATTTTCTTTAAAAGTTTCTTTATCTGCTTTTGTTTATACAGTAGAAACTTGCCTTGAGATATCATCAGGCATATGTCGATTTGCTATGGAGCCCTGCTTTGGGGGTTCTCCAGACACACATACTGGAATCAATCACAATAAATTCTATATGTGGGTTGCTTTCCTCCATATAGCGTGGTAAATTCTTCAGCACTCATACTAAATTTTTTATGGCCATGAAACTGTTCTCCAGCCAGGTCAGCCAGAAGTGGTAGCTCCAAATTTTTGAGTCAGCACTAGAGTTCGGAAGGGTTAAAATTCTTAGATCACTTTTGGCTACTGTTAGAAAAACACCGCCAATTTTCCTCTCTCTCAAGATGCTAGACTTTTTGTTTTAAGTATGATTGTAGGTGTTTTTAATGGATGCATAATCTGCTAAAAAGTTGTCTTTTTTTTTATCCTGAAGATGCTTTTACTATATGGAGGATTGCCAAGGACAAAATGCCTATGCCATGCCAAAAAATTATTCTCACTAACCTGTTTGTTATAAAAGATTTGCTATAGCATTTCTTCACATTTCTCCATTCTGTTCCTTTTGGCCACTGTTTTTAAGCTGGACACTGCATTTTCCCTGCCTTATTTCTCCACACAATCAAATCAGAAATGTGGAGATAATTAGCAGGACACAAAGGTAAATCATTTATTCTATGATCCCCCCAGGTTCACTTGATTAAGGATGGCACCAGAACCCTGATGTCCTTGTAACTGGATGAGTATTGGTTAGAAGATAAGATACACCAGCCAACCTCATTGAAGTGGTTGACCCCGTCTCTGCTTTTATACCCACTGTACACATCTGTATAATCACACTTATTTTGGTTGTGCTGATTATATATTTTAAGTCTGTTTCTCTAGACAGAGAAGTCCTATAGGAAAGGTTCCATGTCATATTTGCCTTTGAATTTCCAGTGTACTGCACCGTTCCTGGCAGATAATTTATTGTCATAATATTTGCTAAATGAATGGTCATGATTCAGACTTATTTTTGAAATAAAAATCCTGTTCTGCACAAAGCATTGACGTGGTCTTTTTGGCAACATTAGACTTGGAAAACACATCTCCTATTTAACCACGGATGTATGAATACTGCGTATTGACCACATCCTGGAGATAAACTCTATAGTTTCACTGCTTTAATCATTCTTGGTCAATATCTGGCATGAAGTGAAACCCCACAGGAGTTACTAAAACCTTAAAAATACATCATCAACTGAACCCCACACATGGAATATCTATTTTAAATGCACTGCAGTATTTTGGGCTCTAAGGCAATGTTTCCTCTGTGATTAATATTTTCCCCTTGAATTTACTTTTTATATTTTCATTTTACCCAGCCTTGGTTATCTTTACTTGTTTACATTTTACCATTATTTATTTTATCTATTCATATTCCAAGCCACTTTGAGTCCTTTGGATAATGATATGGGACAGGACTAACTAATTTTAAAAACACTGCCAACTCCTAGGTAGGGATTCAAATCAGAGACTTTTGGGAGAGGTGGATGGAAGTTCTTTCTCTCTTCCATGGTCCACTCCATGATCACAGGTAGATCACTTAGTTCACATTACCCTTTGATTCTGTTATTTGTTCAGACAGTTGAAAATAATACCTTCAAAAATATGTGGAAGTGACTGGAAGGCTCTAAAAAACAAAAAACAAAAAACAATGACTTAACACACTAAAAAGAATCAGTTATGCCTCCTCATCAATTCTTTCCAACCCCCAAAGAACTGTGTTTTGTTTTTCAGGTCCTTAGGGACAGAATGCCTCATGAAGTCTTTCTTGCTACTTCTTGGAAAATCAAGTAATAAAGCAATAGACTGCCTATGTAAAACACAGTATAGATCCTTAAGGGATCTATCTAAAAGTCTATCTTAAGTCTATCTAAAATAGACTGCCTATGTAAAACACAGTATAGATCCTTAAGGGACTTTAGATCAAAAGAAATAGAGCTTGGCACATGGCACAGGAGAGCAGTGAAAATAGCCCTGCACTTGGAGTCAGAATACCTGGGTTCATGGCTATGCCATGGAATCTTGAGCCTTTTACCTAAGTTTTTCAAATTCTATGCCCTTGCTTGTCAAGGATAGTGGTGCTATAGTCAGGATTAAATAAGAGAATGAACATCAAAGAAGCTTATAGCTTGTAAAATCATATCAGGAGTATATGTTAATAATAGATAGTGTTTATATTTGATGCAAAATGAGGCATTGGAAAGAACTTTTGAGCATACAGACCTGGATTTACTTGCCCTTCCTAGCTATCTCATTTCAGGCAACATACTTGACACCTATGAATCTCAGATTCTTAATCTGTATAGTGGGTACAGATGGAGTGTGGTAGAGTTCCTAGGAATATTGGTGGCAAAGCATGGAAAGCATGAAGCAGAGTGGCTGGCACATAGTATGAACTGAATAAGTGAAAGCCTTCATTTCATGATTAATATAGTTTAACAATAGAAATTGTATATAATTTAGTGCTAAATTGTTTGCTTATAGCCTGTGGATAGTGTAGGAGTTTAGAGAAGATGTATGCCAACTATATTTGTGGTCTTGTTAAAAAGGATTTATGGAAGAGGAGTAATTTTAGATAGTCCTGGAAAGGTGAGTAAGCTTTGCTTAGGTGAAATAAACAGTAGTGATTACTCCAATTGGTCCTTTAGACATAGATAGCTCAGTCATCATCACACTTGAATTTTTCTTGGACCTTGTGTAGACCTGGGTATAATGGTGTTTTTGTAAACTTCCAAAGCATTTATTACATAAATCCAAGTTGAGAACCATTTCCTTAAAGCTACACATGAATAGATATATGTTTAATTGTTGAGATGGTCCTATGGAATGGAATATTCCAGAAAGCACACTGGACTGGGATTAGGAGTTGCAGGTTCTTTCTGTAGCTCTACCCTGACTGCTGGTGGAGGTCTTTGGCCTCCCTCCTCATCTGCCAAACAGGGAGGCTGGACTCTGTGTCTTCAAGCCCTTATGGTCTATGATGTAGCCAAGCAGGTACCACCCCCACCACTCTAATTTGGGAAGGCAGGATCAGTGGTTGAATTGTGGGGGTGCTCCTCTTGCTTTCCCCATAAATATACTTCTCTCCTCCCCATACCAGCCCCACCCACAAGCACATGAGGGAAGCTCAATAAGGACATCTGAAAACTGTTTTCCTCTTTTCCTGAGAAACCCCATAACATCATCAATCTGTATTTGTTTTATTTCTAATGAAGGAAATGTGCCCCTCTTATTGGAAACACCTTGCAGAAAGAGGCAAGAGTCTCTCCCTGCAGTCTGGCAGCTGAGAGCAGAGCTGCCGGCTGCACCCCACCTGTCCCAACAGCCAAGACTGACACAGCCTCAAATGCTTTCCATACGAAAACCTCTGTGAAGTTTCCTGTGCACACAGTGCAGACTGGGGCCCAGTTGCTGTCTCTGGCCAAGGTAATGCAAACCACATGCTTGGAGAGGAGTCAAGGCAAATATAGTTCCCCCAGAGGCCAAACATAAGTGGCACCTTCTTATCTTAGTCATGAACCCCTCTTCCATGGACCAGGCATTGGTCAAAAGTGTAGAATAATTGCAAACATCAGTCCTGAAAATCACTGTGCACTGGTTAGGCCACCTAATGCTCCTTAGAAGGCAGCTGTCCATTTTTACTCTTCGTAAACAGCAGAGGGGGCTGGAAATTAGAAGGAAGGTAGTACATGTGGGGGATTTCATTTGGTATCCTAACTTCTTAGTTGGAACTTACCAGGTAGGACAGACAGCCTGTGGCCTGGTCCTCGAGCTCTTTCCTAGGTCCTGAAGTGAGTTTCAAAGAGACATGTTGGGTATAGCTGGGAGCCAGGCTGGCTTGCTTCCCTTACTTATCAGAGTTTTGAGAAGGGGCCTTTGGCTTGTCGCTGGGTGGTGGCATCCGCCATTCTGTGAATAGGACATCCTGCAAGGACAAAATTAGCAGTCCTAGAATCATCTAGAGAACAATCCCTGCCTTTCTGGTGATAATATTTCCTGTTACAGACTCCATTTGAGCTTCAGTTAGGCATAATGCCACAGGAGCTCACCCTCTGGAAGCAGAATGAAGTCACTTCCTATGTCAGTTTGTTGCTTCTATATCTAACTCCATCATTTAACATCCTCAGAACCTCAGCTTCCTCATCTGTAAAATGAGAAGAATGATAGCCACTGCAGAGGGATTTTTCAAGGATTAGCTTATATAATACGCTCTGACGCCAGACTGCCAGGGTTTGAACCCCTCTCTACCACATTCCAGCTGTCAGGCAAGTTGGTTCTTCTCTCTCTGCTTCAGTTTTCTTATATATAAAATGATAAGACTAGTAGGGTCTACCTCATGGGGCTGTTGTGAGGATTAAATGAGTTAATGCTTATAAAGCTCCTGGAATAGTGGCTGGTACAGAATGTCGATTTGCTATGGAGCCCTGCTTTGGGGGTTCTCCAGACACACATACTGGAATCAATCACAATAAATTCTATATGTGGGTTGCTTTCCTCCATATAGCGTGGTAAATTCTTCAGCACTCATACTAAATTTTTTATGGCCATGAAACTGTTCTCCAGCCAGGTCAGCCAGAAGTGGTAGCTCCAAATTTTTGAGTCAGCACTAGAGTTCGGAAGGGTTAAAATTCTTAGATCACTCTCGTGGTCCGGGAGTTCGAGCCCTGCGTCAGGCTCTGGGCTGATGGCTCAGAGCCTGGAGCCTGTTTCCGATTCTGTGTCTCCCTCTCTCTCTGCCCCTCCCCTGTTCATGCTCTGTCTTTCTCTGTCCGAAAAATAAATAAACGTTGAAAAAAAGTTAAAAAAAAAATTCTTAGATCACTTTTGGCTACTGTTAGAAAAACACCGCCAATTTTCCTCTCTCTCAAGATGCTAGATTTTTTGTTTCAAATATGATTGTAGGTGTTTTTAATGGATGCATAATCTGCTAAAAAGTTGTCTTTTTTTTTTTTACCCTGAAGATCCTGGAGTGACTGCCAGTTATTATTATTACTAGGACTATGCACTCAGCCAGGGAAGGAACATGTATTCTCACCTCTCATTTCCTCCCTCTAGACTTCCTGGGATGATTCAGCTGTGAGTCCACTGAGGTGTCATCCTGGCCCTGAGGAAAGAGAAGAAGGAGTTGTGGGACCAAGTGAATAGATCAGGGACATCAGGCTAGCAGCCCAGTCCCCATGGGAGAGCCCAGGATCAGCTGATCTTTCCACAGGAAGAGGAGAAACCACAGCAGCCCTCACTTTCCCTGGGCTCTCACTGAGTTTTGCTAAGTCATTCCTAGGTCTTACCTCATGGAGAAAGATGTTACTACAGAAGCCAGAGAATGCATTCCTAGGGTCCCAGGCTATGTCCTCAGACCAGGATGCTCTGTGATGGAGGCCTGCAGGAGGGGTAGGGTGGAGTAGAGAGGTTCTTGCTTCCCTCTGGCAGGTATGGAAGATGTTGAGTATCCACTTCAAAAAATAATTTCTCTTCTGGGGTCAGAAGAGGAGGACAGTAAGCAGTTTCTGGTTGCTCCTTAGCATAATTGTTACTCTTTTCTCTAAAATTAGTCCATACCTTATTCCTAGAGAGATGGCCTCACTGCACACTTATTTATTCTAGACGTAATGAAGGGCCCACTATATGCCAGACACAGTGCTAGGGAGTGCCCTCAAAGAGAATTTCATAAAATCTTAAATAATCATTATATAGTATTTTCAGCTTATAATATAAATGGGTTCAAAGTCCAATGTGGGCATAGTGAATGAAGATATCACACAAGGCTTCAAAGAGGAAACAATGTTGGTGTTGAGCTATTGGTTCCCAGAAACAGACCCACCTGAGTCTGCTACTTGTGATCTTGGAGAAGTTATCTTAATCTTTCTGACTCTTGGTTTCTCCATCTGTAAAATGAAGATAATGGCACCATCTTTAAAGATTTTGTGTGTGGACTGAGATAAAATATATAGTGTGCCAGGAACACTGTAATTAACAAATGGTGGCCATTTTTAATCAGTGAAGATCTGCATATGTCTAAAAATTCCATGGGAGGATTTTTTTTTGAAAAATTGTGGCACATTTGGAACTTAATGTTCATGTTTTTGTTTCATGGATGGTTGCATCTGAGTTTACAACCATGCAGTCAGGATCACTGAAGACTATTCCAAGATCCAATTAAATTTCAAGTACTCAGGAGTCAGTTCAGGAGGTGAGTCCTTGTACACATATGGCCAGAGTTCATGAACAAAGCCTTCATGGATGGGTTCACACACCACCTCTTCTGCCCATGGCAGAGGGCTGCTGCAGTAGTCTACCCTTACAGGAGGTCTTGTGGGATTATCCACACAGGCTGGATGCATCTTGAAGTTAGAGGAAGAGGAGGAGATAGGGTATCTCAGCAAGGCTCCAGGACATTCCATTCATAATCCATGTGGTTCTTTCTGTGGAAAACTCTGACTCCATAGTGGGTGAAGGGTCTCCTATATAATGGCCCTTCCCCAAACTGTTCAACTAGTATCTATGCAGCATGATATGTATCTATGTGAGTCACATGTGCTTGCCATCTCTATCATTTCTGTATAAAATGAGAAGAGCAGTAGGATCCCTGAGAGAATGGTGGCGCTAAGCTATTCAGGACAGAATTCCTTATAAGTATTCTTGGTTCCTTCTGCTTCTGCCATCTTTCATGAGTTTCATGGGACCCTGTCTCCATTTTTATTTTTTTGAGATTTCTTCCTCTCCTCTTGTGATCCAGACTGTACAACATCTTTAAGAGCCTGATACTCACTTAGCCAAAAAGGGTCTTGACAGTGGTCTTGGGTGTAGCCAAGACTAAGTGGGGTTCATGCCTCACTCATCTCCCCTTCCCCCCTTAGGGTTTAATTGTGAGTTAGGGAGTTATTATTTTACGTGCACTATATTGTTGTGATTTAGAGACTGTTGTGTTCTCAATGATAAATCTCCAACTAGAATACACACTCTTTGTGGTCAAAGGGCCATATCTTTTCATTCCTTCATGGTCCTGATTTTTTAATGTTTTTTCATTTATTTATTTATTTATTTATTTTGAGAGAGAGGTGGGGGGATAGAGAGCATAGGGACAGAGAAAGAGAATGCCAAGCAGGCTCCATGCTGTCAGCACAGATCCCAACATGGGGCTCAGTCCCACAAACTGGAGGTGGATGCTTAACTGACTGAGCCACCCAGGCGCCCCAGTCCTGACTTAAGGGTGTCATCAAAGCAAGTCTCAAAAAACAACTCCCTAAAATAGGGCCCAAGAATATTTGACACCTGTTTGGCTGTAATGCTACCAAAAGAGTGCAGTTGTTCCAGGAAATTTCTGGATATTCCTGAAAATTGGCCTAGAATAGGATAGGATAAGGTCTGGCCCTCACCTACCTCTCTATTCATCTCACATCACACCCACCTCTGTCTTTAATCTCGAGATTTACTGGCTCTCTTTGAGCACTTCAAAGATGCTAGTTTGCACACACTGTTCCCTTTGTCTGGAATGCTTCACCTTCTCCCTCCATCCCCCACTCCCTCCTCACTTTTGCTAAGTTAACTCCCACTAACCCTTGAGAATTTGCCTCAGTTACCACTTTTTCAGAGAGTGTCTCCTCATTTCCCTCACTCAGTAAAATCCCTTTATTTCTAATATTCTTGCAGCACATTTACCTTTCCTTTAGGGAACTTAATACCTAATAGGTTTGCTATGTAATTGACCGGTGTCAATATCAAACTTCCTCTCTAGATGGTAAGCTCCATGAGAGCAGGGCTTGTGTCTATTATTTATTCATTGCTTTATCCTTGGTACCTAGCATGTAATAGGTACTAAATAAATCTTTCAAGTGAATTACTTAAAATGAATGTTGACATTTAAATCATCTGCAATTATTTAAAAAAAATCATCTGCACTTATTTAATGAACATCTACAATTGGAGAATGTGCTGAGGCTAAGTGGTGATAAGGAAAAATAAAAATGTTATGAGCTATACAGGTGCTACCAGAAGAAATGATATTAAGTAATGACAGAGTGGACTAAGAGCAGGCCAAGAGAATATGGAAACTGAACAATGCTATAAAGCAATGTACACAGAATGGAAGGGGCTTAACTCATGAGGGTGAAGGAAGGCAGGTAGGGCTGGTGATGGAACTAATGTGTTGCAATGTCAACTTAGTGGCCTAATTGAGTTAAAGCCTGTGTGTTACTTCTCAACTGCTGCATAAAAAATTACTCTAAAACTTAGTGGCTTAAAACAACACTTATGATTTTACAGTTTCTGTGGTCATGGCTTAGTTGTGTTCTCTGCTCTTGGTCTCTCACAAGGCTGGAGTTACAGTCTCATCTGAAGACTTGACTGGAGAAGTTTCCATTTCCATATCCATGTAACCTCACTTAAATGGTTGTTGGTGGTATTCAGTTCCTTGTGAGTCATTGGACTGAGGGCCTTGGTTCCCCACTGGCTGGTGGCCAGAGGCCTCCTTTAGTTCCTTAGCTTACAGAACTACCTAATGGGTAGTTCACAAGGCAGCTGGCTTCATGAAAGTGAGCAAGTAAGAGGGCAAAGAGAGTACAACTGAGGGACTAAGAGCAAGACAGGAATCATAGCCTTTTGTAACCTAATCTTAGAAGTAACATATTTTTTGGCATATTCCATGATTTAGAAGTCACTAGATTCAGACCACACTCAAAGTGAGGGGTTTACAAAGAAGGCAGAGATCAGTGGGGAGGGCAGTGCATTTTAGATATTGCCTAGCTCAGTCTATGATGACTGGTGCCAATTAGAACTAGAAAGAAGAACAAAATTATTATGCTTATGTTTCAAGGGTTATAAATTGTGTTAAGGCTAATTAGCAGGCATAAGAGACAAGGTCAACTAGGAGAACATGGCTCAAAGTCTTGCACATGGTAGAAATTCAAGTGGAAATGCTATGATGAAGCATTACTTTCTGCTTGGGTCCTGTCTTAGGAAGTCTCTCCCAGGCAGAGAGCAAATCGTGAAAAAAACAGGAACAGATGCAGAGGAGACAAGTAGAATTTTGAGATAGGTACACTTACCAAACTCATGCTATGAGAGCAGACATAAGCAACATGTCTGTTGTTCTTGGACCTCACAAGATTCCTGCCACATTCCAACACTTACCTCCTTTGTAGTTCTTCTCCAGCCACTTTTGAGAGTCAAGAGTTCAAGTCATGTGAGGGAATGTAAAAGTATTTTGTTGCCCCCCCCCCCCAAGATGGAATTCCTACTGTCATTAGGGACTGTGTTTATTTTGTTAACTCTCTCCTGAAAATGAATGGCTAATAAAACCATGACCAAAAAGGGTGAAGACTGAGTAAGTCACCTCACACAGACAGCAGAAAGCTTTAGGAAAGAAGCACCAGTGTTTTGATGACAATATTTTCTACTGTGATTTCTTCTTACTGTGGAAAAGAATTGTGTGTATAAATCTTTCTCCCCAAGCAGTGTCGTGGTTTCCCAGGGTTATCGGAGCTGGATTTGATTCAGATGAGATCGTATGCACTGCAGCACGCAGAGAGAATTGTAACTGGACATCAAAGGAGGAATTCAGAATGGTTATAGGAAAATTGTGCTTCTTCCCATTGTCTGCCAATTAATACATTGGCCCCATCAAAAGGACACGGATTAAAGTCTGGAAGATGAGCTTGGAGACGGGAGGCTGCACTCTGGCTTCTGTGACAAGTGGGTAGCCTGCAGGTTTTGAGAAGAAGTGAAGTGAAACTAAATTTATGGTTCACTTTGCAAATAGTAGAGGATCACCTAGATCAAAGAGAAACAATCTGGAGGAGTATGCCTCCTATTTTTGGAGCCACAAGAATTCCATTTATATTTTTACAAGGATTGAAACATTCAGAACCTGAATGCTGGTCCCTGCCATGGAGTGGGCCTTTGGGTCTCTTTCTGGATAGAACATACCAAATGTCTGCATTCTTTAGGTGCCCTGGATTCATTTAGATCTCATGCCCTTCAGTCTCCTTACTGCAGTTCCTAAGGAGAAGGGTGTAGTGTTGGAGAAGGGACTATGAGCTCTGGGATCTGATTTCAGCTCTCCATTGATTCATATGGCAGTCTGGGGCAAGTGATTTAACTACCTCTGTAAGCCTGGGATTTCTCACTCTGTAAAATGAGGAAAATAATATCCACACTTTTCACTCCTTACAGAGTTACCATGGAGATTAAATAGGACATTATAGGTAAAATCTACTTTATAAAATATATGAGCCAACTCTTTCCCCATGGTCATCTTCACTTCACTGATTTCTTATTCACCCACTTATTTGTCTAGCCATTTATTCATATGATCTCCCTTTCTCTGTAATTGACTTAAAAATATTTTTTATTTCTTCTTTCTCTCACATTTATCCTTACTTTTGCACTTTTACTCTGTTCCTTAAGTATTCCCTTACTCGTTAACCTTTCATCCTCTTTACTTCTTAGTCTCTCCCATTGTCTGTCTTGACTTACTGGTCAGTCCCTGCCCTCCATTCCCTGACTCTTTCCTGTGTCCATTTTACTCCTTCCCAATGCCATATTCCATCCCAAGTTACCCCAACCTCCCATCTCACTTTTGGGCTAACCTTTGTACTGGGAAGCATCTTCGAAGAGCCCTGCCCCAGCATCATGACTATTAGCTGTATGTTGGTTTCCTTATCTGAGAAATGAGTATACTCACGAACAGATTATGATACTATGACTATATATCCCCCTTTTGCTGATGAAAAAGACCTACTTTAACTATATTTGTTAAAATTATGAGCTTAGCATATAATAATAGATAAAAACTATGGAGCATTTATAGTATGTAAACACTATTTAATTCATTTAGTTATACAAAATAAGCCCTGTAAGATAGATTTTATTTGAGGCTCAAATGCAATAAATAACATTTCCAAGATTCTGTGGCCAGAATTAAAAGCCAGGTCTGTGCTGTATGTACTCTATCTTGAAAGAGCAGATGCACAGATCAAACAATGACATTAAGACAACCATGGAATGCAAGAGGACTAAGTCAGCAGGATTGATCTATTTCTAAGAACCTAAATGGTCAACAGAGGATATGCCAAGATTAGGGATTTATCTTTCCTCAGGATTAGGGCTGCCAGATTTATAAAAATACATATCACCCAGTAAATTCGAATTTCAACTCAAACAGCAAATATTTTTAGTATAAGTATGTCCCATGTAATATTTGGGACATACTTATACTAAAAAAAAATCATTCATCTGAAATTCAAGTTTAACTAGGCAACCTGTATTTTATCTATATGCTAACTAATTTGGATGTAACTTAAAAAAATTTAAAATAAAAAACCCAAATAATCCAATTTAAAAATGGACAGAAGACATTAATAGGCATTTCTCCAAAAAAGACAGCCAGATAGATGCCAACAAACACATGAAAAAGATGCTCAACATCACTCATTATCAGGGAGATGCAAATCAAAACTACAATGAGATATTACCTCACACCTGTGAGAATGCCTAAATAATAAACACAAGAAACAACAAGTGTTGGTGAGGATGTGGAGAGAAGGGAACCCTCTTGTGCTATTGGTGGGAATGAAAATTGGTGCAGCCATTGTTGCAAACAGTATGTGGGTTCCTCAAAAATTAAAAATAGAACTACCCTATTACCCAGAAATCACGCTATTTGGTATTTACCCCCAAAATACAAAAACACTAATTCAAAGGGATACATACACCCTTATGTTTATTGCAGCATTACTTACAATAGCCAAACTATGGAAGCAGCTGACGTGTCCAATTGATAGATGAATGGATAAAGATGTGGTACACGCACACAAACACACACACACACACACACACACACTGGAATATTTCTCAGCCATAAAAAAGAATGAAATATTTCCCTTTTCAACGACATGGATAGAGCTAGAGAGTATAATGCTGAGTGAAATAAGTTAGTTATAGAAAGACAAATACCATATGATCTCACTCATATGTGGAATTTAAGAAACAAAACAAATGGACAAAGGAAACGAGAGAGACAAACCAAGAAAAAGACTCTTAATTATAGAGAACAAACTAATGGTTACCACAGGGGAGGTGAATAGAGGGAATGGGGGAAACAGGGGATGGGGATTAAAGATTACACTTATCATAATGAAAAACAATAACATAAAATGATTTAAAAAATAAAGAACCTTTAAAAATTGAGGAAAAATACAAAATATTATAGTAAATAGGCAAAATATATAGATGATTCACAAAAGGAAATAAAATGACCCTTACATGCAAAAAGATGTTCAGTCTCATAATAAGTAAAATCCAAATTAAAATTATACTGATAATCTCACCTAGCAGATTGGCAAAAATTCAATATCTTAGAAATTCACTGTTTCGGCAAGGCTGTGTGGAAACAGGCTCTCTCATACATTGCTGGTAGAATGCAAAATGGTATATTTTCCCATAAGGAGGAATTTCAAAACATGTAATAAAACTTCATTATGCATTTACCCTTTAACCAGTATTACTAATTCTAATAATTTACTCTGAACATATATATCCAACAGTACCAAAATACATATACACAAAGTTATTCAATGCAGCATCATTTATAATTACAAAGTATAAAGAACTACCTAAATATCTAAGTGTAGGAGTTTAGTTGAAAGATCCATTTACATTATGTAGTAAGTAGTATATAGCTATAAACAAGAGTTAGGGTGTCTCTATGAACAAATATGATATAATTTCCAGGACATAGCATTAAGTAAAGAAAAGTAAAGAACATACAAAGTATGTTAATATCTGTGTGAAAAAAAAAGAAAAAAGTTTGATTTTGTAAAGCATGTAAATGTTCTACATATTCAAAAATTAAAATGAAATCAGTAAGAAGAGGAAGGAAAGAGCTAACTGAAAGTAGAAAGAAACAAATTGTATTTCAAATAAATATGATAATCACACTGTAGGGAGAAGGAAAGAAGGAAGGAAGGAAGTTATATACATCTAACCATTTTATGCTCTGTTCAAAGGACCAAGAATTAAAGATGCCCAGTAGCAAAGATCATATCTGAAACCCAAATCTTGATCTCTAACACCATTATCCACTAAAAGTAATCAAGACTCTCTGGATAAATGACTGACTCCAGGAATGGGGCAGAATAGGCAAAAGATGAGCCTGGAACATCTTGTTATTCTAGAAAATAAAAAGGCATTTTTTAAAAATTAGGAGGTCATGACACAAGGACTAATGTGCTAGCTGAAAAGAATTACAGCTAGCCAAATCTGGGATAATTTGAGCATCATTAAGTACAATGATGAATTATAAATCACTGATAAAAATTAAAATTCATGAGTCCATACTGATAATAAATATATAAATAAATGTAAGTAAATTTATGAACACAAATATTTTACTATATACCCACAGTCTTGGACAAGGTTGAGTATGAGAGGTGAGGCAGGAAGAATTGCAAACAAATTCTGAACCCTTTTTAATACTATTTCAGCAATCATTTAGGGACATCGAATGCTTACTAGGTCCCAAGTTTTGTGTTAAATATTAACCTGATCTACGTGATTCTCACAATGACATATTTTACAGATGAGATAAACTAGCCACAGAGATATTAGAAAAACTTGCCCAGTATCATAATAAATGGAGGAGGCATGATTTTACACTTTTCCCACTAAGTCATGTCACATCCCAAAAGAACAGAACGATTTCGGAATAAAAGCATTTTATAAATGGGGTTTCTTTTTTCTCGCCTTTCTTTCTCAGGGATGCACTAAAGGGCTATGGGTGATGTTAAATTTCCATGGTCAAGAACAAGAAAATTAAAATAATGATCTAAGAATAAATTTAATTGGTTCTCTTGGGTTTACAAACCATGGTCCACCAACTTCTTAAAATCTCTAGGTGGAATTTCCTAACTTTCCCCAGGAGGTGGTAATTGTACAAAAGAGAAATCCCTAAAGCCGATAGGCTGGGTTCCATCCCTGATGGTGCAGTTTACTATCTGTAAAAGGGTACCTCATTGGATTGTTGCAGGGGTTAAATTAGATAATGTACACATAAGCACATGTTGGTGTAAGTATCGCTGCTTCCCTCAGGTCTCTGTGCTTCCCAACTCATCCCAACACTTTCCTTTTCTTAACTCATTAAGAACAAAACAAACTTTAAAAACGAGGTCTATGAAAGCAAAGACCTCAGTGAGTGAAATCCAGTGACACCCACTGGAGATGTGGGTGCAACAGAATGTGCAGAGTGTTCTTTTCTCAGCAAGGAGTCAATCAACTGCAATTAGGTCAAGAATTCTAAGGTTCTAGAAAGAATAAAGGGGCAGAGGCTTGACAGCAATTTTCTCCAAAGCCTAAAGTCTTGAACCAGATGTGGTTAGTCTGCTTCGAGGACTGAAGTCCTCATCTTGGTTCTGTCACTAACCACTACATGTCATAACCTCCCTTTCTTGACCTCAGTCTCATCATCTGTAACTGAAGGCAGGTGCTATACTTCTTGAGACCATGTTAATCATAGTCTTGTTCTCAGATCACCTCTAGCTGAATCAGTTGGTCTACTCGTTAAAACACATATATTCCTCACATCCCACCTTGTGGCTCCCAAATTAAAAACTCCCTGGCAAAGGATTTGGATTCTGCATTTTTATCCCCTTCCACCAAGATAAATTCTAATGCACACAAATTTAAGAATTACTGACTTAAGTGCCTTTTCAGATAAAGAATTACATGGTGTAGGTCAGTGATTTTTAAACTTTAATGAATCCCTAAAATGCAGGGGGCTTGCTCTGCATTACTGCTAATCTCCCAACTGCTGTTGCTGGTTGTTCCTAGATCACACTCTAAGTAGCAAAGCTTTATGTGATACTACGCAGTCCTGTAGTAGGTTGGTTTCCTCTTTCGGATGAAAAGAATATAGATAAGAGTAAAGGGTGGAAGAAGGATATAAGCATGGATAGTAACCCCAAAGATTTTCTTGGCTTGAGTATAGACTTAGCTGATTGATGGATCACCTTTGGTCCTTATGACAGAGAAGTCACAAATTTGGAGACAGACAACTTGGTTATGTCCCCCACTCTGTCACTTCCTAGTTATGCAGCCTGCAGAGAGTGATTGAAGTTTTTAGAACCTTAAGTTATGAATCTATAAAGCAGAGATCACAAAATACCCTCCTTACAGAGTTGTTATGAGCACTAAATGTGATCACATATATAAAATTCCCAGCCCAGTGCAACAATATCTGTCCCTCTAGGTTTTCTGGGGACCCTCCCTAAGCCTTTACTTAGCCCATGTATGGGACTGCTCACAGGAGCCTGCTCTCTCTCATAGATACCACTACCTGGAGGGCAGCCACTTCTCCACCATGAGAAAACTTGACTTTCCCAGGCCGCTGAGTGATTAATCGCACAGCTGCTTTCCCAGACTTGGAAGGCTGATGGCAATGCTGCCAGAGGCAGATGGGAGAGCTAGAGTCCAGTCACTCATCAGTGATGTTCAGTGGACACATTTATAAGGCTTTTTACACTTTTCTGGCATCCTCCACGATCAGCCAGACACCAAAGGCTGCCTACTGCACACCACATGCTGGCAAAGAAAGCTGTGTGCACACATGCTGGCCAGGTCCCAGCACAGCTTATTCTTTCTCTTCTGCTTCCTTTCGTTACTTTCTATGTGGTTGTGATCAACATGCCACCTGACTTTTCATGCCAAGTCCTTTAAATTTTTTTGACAGGCACTGCTGTCCCTTTCTCCCCGAATAACTCACTAAACAAGAGTTGCAATAATATGAACTTAATGTGAAGCATTTTCATCTCTCTTCATAATCATTTAAAGGGGTTATCAACAGAATATTTCTTTAGCAATTGCAATTTGCTTACCAGCATCCCAGGTCCCCGAGGGAACCTGTAACCAAATCATCTTGGTAAGTTGCTTGGTCAGGCTACAGGAAGCAAACCATGAGAGTGGCTTTCTTTTTCCGTTTTCTTTTTTTCTTTCTTGTGTTGTCCTTAAGTTTGACTGTGTATTGGAATCACCTGGAGAGCTTTTTTTTATTTATTTATTTTTGAGACAGAGAGAGACAGAGCATAAACGGGGGAGGGGCAGAGAGAGAGGGAGACACAGAATCGGAAGCAGGCTCCAGGCTCTGAGCCATCAGCCCAGAGCCCGACGCGGGGCTCGAACTCACGGACCGCGAGATCGTGACCCAGACTGAAGTCGGACGCTTAACCGACTGAGCCACCCAGGCGCCCCAAAAGCAATACTGATCTCTGAATCCAATACCAGAGATTCTGACTTAATTCATCTGGATGGTACTTGGACATTGGGAATTTTAAAAACAGCCAAGATTGAGGACCACTGTCTTAGGAATTAATAAAACTACACAGAATTTTCCTGTATTGTCTCAGTTTTTTATCACCATTTGTTTTCAAGAGCACCCTTTAAAAATTTTTTCACCAAAATAATCTGTCAAACCTCAAAACAACCACTTGAAACAGTCTGAATGTGTATATTAGTTTATTTGCACATTTGTATGTTATCTTCAGTTTGAGTATTTTTTAAAAATGGAGCTCTCAAAGAGGTTAAGTAACTTGTCCTGAGATAGACAGCTGATAAGGGCAGAAATAATTCTTATTTTTTTAAATTTTATTTATTTATTTTTTATTTTTTTTTAAATTTATATCCAAATTAGTTGGATATAGCATATAGTGAAATAATGATTTCAGGAGTAGATTCCTTAATGCCCCTTACCCATTTAGCCCATCCCCCCTCCCATGACCCCTCCAGTAACCCTCAGTTTGTTCTCCATATTTATGAGTCTCTTCTGTTTTGTCCCCCTCCCTGTTTTTATATTATTTTTGCTTCCCTTCCCTTATGTTCATCTGTTTTGTCTCTTAAAGTCCTCATATGAGTGAAGTCATAGGATTTTTTCTTTCTCTAATTTCACTTAGCATAATACCCTCCAGTTCCATCCAAATTGCAAATAGTTGCAAATGGCAGGGTAGGGTAAGTTCAAATAGGGTAGTTCTATTTTTAGTTTTTTGAGGAACATCCATACTGTTTTCCAGAGTGGCTGCACCAGCTTGCATTGCCACCAACAATGCAAAAGAGATCCTCTTTCACCGCATCCTCACCAACATCTGTCGTTGCCTGAGTTGTAAATGTTAACCATTCTGACAGGTGTCAGGTGGTATCTCATTGTGGTGTTGATTTGTATTTCCCTGATGATGAGTGATGTGAAGCATTTTTTCATGTGTTGGTTGGCCATCTGGATGTCTTCCTTGGGGGAAGTGTCTATTCATGTCTTTTGCCCATTTCTTCACTGGATTATTTCTTTTTTGGGTGTTGAGTTTGATAAGTTCTTTATAGATTTTGGATACTAACCCTTTATCTGATATGTCATTTGCAAATATCTTCTCCCATTCTGTCAGTTGCCTTTTAGTTTTGCTGATTGTTTCCTCCACTGTGCAGAAGCTTTTTATTTTGATGAAGTCCCAGTAGTTTATTTTTGCTTTTGCTTTCCTTGCCTCCAAAGACATGTTGAGTAAGAGTTGCTGCAGGCAAGATCAAAGAAGTTTTTGCCTGCTTTCTCCTTGAGGATTTTGATGGCTTCCTGTCTTACCTTGAGGTCTTTCATCCATTTTGAGTTTATTCTTGTATATGGTCTAAGAAAGTGGTCTAGGTTCATTCTTCTGCGTGTCACTCTCCAGTTTTCTCAGCACCACTTGCTGAAGAGACTGTCTTTATTCCATTGGATATTCTTTCCTGCTTTGTCAAAGATTAGTTGGCCATACTTTTGTGGGTCCATTTCTGGGTTCTCTAGGGCAGAAATAATTCTTAAATCCATGAGTCCTGGCTCCCATTATTCTTTCCATTACTTTGTAACTCCCTTAATTCAGTTTGTCATTGAATATCATTCATTGGACCATAATACATCTCTACTCTAGACTGTATAAACATTCAAAACAAAAACTCTCTGATTTCCTTATTAGCAGATTTAATATTAATAAAGAAAGAACAACAGCGTGAATGAGAAGACAGGGCCTTCCTGGTTTGGTGGTTGATACGTGCACCTGACATATGTAATGTGTTAAGTGTCAAAAGACATTCAGCATGGGACTATTTATTGGGGAAGTCAATATATGCCAGTCAAAGGCTGGGGACCCAAACTTATCCTGATAAATCATCTTGGGAAATAGATCACAGCATTCTTTCCTCTGTGATGAAATACATTCCAAGTTCTCTGGAAGGTTGTACAGATCCTCATCTGAAGACAGAATCATCTGTTGATTCTCATAAATGTAGAGGTAAACTGAAGAGTGGCTTCTCTTCCAAACTGGCAGAATACTACATTGATCTAGATCCTCTGTGCCTGAGTTATTTTTTACTTGACAGGAAATAACACAAATGTTTTTTAAAGCTATAACTCTTTGGAGATATGTTACCATTTTTTCCTGTAACTCCTTGAGTGTTTTATTATCCTTACCAGGATGGAATGGAACAGGACTGGCTAATAAAATGGATTCTTGACAATATCTCTGAACCTTATCAGGGAGCCCAAAGTTTAGGTGTCATGCTTCTGTCTCAGGCCAATGCCGCAGCTAATAGGAAGCTTATGGTCAAAGGGTACCTACTGATCCATAAATAATTACGGGACAGAAACTTAATTGGCTTAGGGTTGCTCATGGCTTTGGTCCAGTTAGGCTTCAACAGACATTTGGGCTGCAGAAAGACACTATCCAATTAAACCACTGGACATTCTTTTTTTTTTTTTAATGTTTATTTATTTTTGAGAGACACAGCATGAGTGAGGGAGGAGCTGAGAGAGAGGGAGACACAGAATCTGAAGCAGGCTCCAGGCTCTGAGCTGTCAGCACAGAGACCAACATGGGGCTTGAAGCCACAAACCGTGAGTTCATGACCTGAGCTGAGGTCGGCGCTTAACTGACTGAGCCACCCAGGCACCCCAAACCCATGGACATTCTAAAAAAAAATTTTTTTTAATTTTTATTTATTTTGTGTGTGTGTGTGTGTGTGTGTGTGTGTGTGTGTGTGTGTGTGTTTGTGTGTGTGTGTGTGTGTGTATGAGAGAGTGAGAGAGAGAGAGAGAGAGAGCAGGGGAGGGCAGAGAGAGAGGGAGACACAGAATCTGAAAAAGGCTCCAGGCTCTGAGCTGTCAGCACAGAGCCCAATGAGGGGCTCGAACCCACGAACCGTGAAATCATGACCTGAGCCAAAGTCAAACACTTAACCCACTGAGCCACTCAGGTGCCCCTAAACCACTGGCTATTCTAAAAACAGTTGTTTGAATTAATTCCAACATATAGTTTTCAACCATTCTATTACTCTAATCAGTTTGTATATGTGGGACTACAAACATATATGAAAGTATGGATATAGCCACAGATGAAGAATAGAGTATGCACATTAAGTTCACAAATGAAACTGTTAGAATTCTAAAATCACTCTAAAAGACTAAGAGTTTTGGACCTATAAAAAAATAAAAGGACCCTAGAAGGTACCAAACCTAACAAATTTATCTGATTGACAATACAATCGTAATCTGGTATCTCTTCATAGTTTCTCAGTCTCAGAAACCTTGGATGGTCTCCAAATGCAGACATGGCAAATTCCCTTTTGAAATGATAACCATTTGACAGAACCAGCTACAAAATTTGTGGGGCTCATTGAGAAATGAAAGTACAGACCCTTTGTTAAAAACTCATTGAGAATTTAAAGACAGGACTTTCAAGGAAGATGATGGAATAGGAAAATCCTAAGCTTACCTTGTCCCACAGATACAACTAGATAACATTTCATCAGTGTAAATAACCCAGAAAATGACCTGAAGACTGGCAGAACACACTCTCCATAACTAAATGTAGAGAAGAGGCTACATCAAAGAGGGTAGAAAGAGCAGAGACACCATTGGGAGCCAAACAGAGGGAGGGATACCATGGGCCTGAGAAGTAAAGAGGACTAAACCTCCACACCAGGTACCGCAGGCATGGAAGACCTGCATGGAGAAGACAAATCCCCATAATATTTGGCTTTGAAAGCCAGAGGGACCTAACAGTCAGTGGGGCTTAACACCTGGAACATTAAAAATCAGTGGGAGCAGCTCTGGGAAAGCCAGAAGGGCAGAGTCCCTACTTTTAAAGAGACAGCACAACAAACAGTCCCACAGGATATAGGATAGAAGCAGCAGTTTGAAAATGCCTGGGGAATATTGGAAGGAGATTTATTTACTAATCTCAGAGCATGTGCTACAGGGGCAGGGATTTTGGGGATCTCCAAGAACAAAGAATTGGTGGGCACTATTTCCCTCTCTCATACCCCGGCTACATACACAGACACCTTTGGGAATCAGTGCAAATCCAACACTCTACTGAACTTGCTAACAACCTGCCCATCCCTGTGCTCCTTCTGTAGATCCAGCCTCTCCAACTGGGCATGCCTCGGCACAATTTTTCCTGGGTAACTGTAGATCCCCTTGACAACAGACCAGAGTGGGTCTTGTTGGCATTGTGCACCCCATCCCTGCATAATCCTATGACCTATCCCTTTTAATCCCCTTGGCTAGAGCCCACCCAGCCTTCGACTGGCATATATTGACTTCCCCAATAAATAGTCCCATGCTGAATGTCTTTTGACACTTAACACATTACATATGTCAGGTGCACGTATCAACCACCAAACCAGGAAGGCCCTGTCTTCTCATTCACGCTGCTGTTCTTTCTTTATTAATATTAAATCTGCTAATAAGGAAATCAGAGAGTTTTTGTTTTGAATGTTTATACAGTCTAGAGTAGAGATGTATTATGGTCCAATGAATGATATTCAATGACAAACTGAATTAAGGGAGTTACAAAGTAATGGAAAGAATAATGGGAGCCAGGACTCATGGATTTAAGAATTATTTCTGCCCTAGAGAACCCAGAAATGGACCCACAAAAGTATGGCCAACTAATCTTTGACAAAGCAGGAAAGAATATCCAATGGAATAAAGACAGTCTCTTCAGCAAGTGGTGCTGGGAAAACTGGAGAGTGACACGCAGAAGAATGAACCTAGACCACTTTCTTAGAACCTGTTTTGGATTCTGTGTCTCCCTCTCTCTCTGCCCCTCCCCAACTTGTGCTCTGTCTCTCTTGCTTGAAAAGATAAATAAAATATTAAAAAAAATCTCTTAAAGATTGAAGTCATGCCATGCCTCTTTTCTGACTGCATACTATGAACTAGAAATCAACCACAATAAAAATTCTGGAAAAAAAAACACAAATACATGAAAGCTAAATAACATTATACTAAATAATGAACCAGTCAATCAAGAAATCAAAGAAGGAATTAAAAAATTCATGGAGATAAGTGAAAATAAAACACATTGATCCAAAATCTTTGGGATGCAGCAAAAGCTAACAGGCAAGTTTATAGCAGCAATATAGGCCTATCTCAAGAAGCAAGAAAAATCTCAAATAACCAACCTAACCTTACAATCAAGAGACCTAGTAAGGAACAAAACCCAAAACCAGAAGAAGGAAGGAAGCAATAAACATTAGAGCAGAAATAAATGAAATAGAAACTAAAAACAAACAAACACAAATCACCATAGAACAGATCAATGAAACCAGGATTCTGATTTCTTTGAAAAGCTAACAAAAATTAATAAGCCTTTGGTAATTATAGGTCAACAAATTGGACAACTTAGAAGAATGGATATAAATTCCTAGAAACATATAATCTCCCAAAACTGAAACAGGAAGAAATAGAAAATTTGAACAGACCAATTACCACTTTCTTAGACCATACACAAGAATAAACTCAAAGCCTTTGGCCAGATTCATCAACCAAAAAGGGGCGGGGGAGAAAGAGAGAGTACTCAAAGAAATAAAATAAGAAATGAAAGGAAGAAGTAAAAACCAACACCACAGAAATACAAAGGATGACAAGAGAATATCATGATAAATTATAGGTCATTACCAACAATAACATTAAATTATTCATCAAAAAAAACCCCACAACAAACAAAATCTCAGGATCAGACGGCTTCACAGATGAATTCTACCAAACACTTAAAAGAAGAGTTATTACCTATTCTTCTCAAACTATTCCCAAAAATGAAGAAAAGACAAGTTTCAAAATTCATTCTATGAGGCCAGAATTACCCTGATACCAAAACCAGATAAAGACACTACAAATAAAGAGAAGTGAAGGCCAATATCTCTGATTAACTTTGGCAGGAAAATACTCAACAAAATATTAGCAAACAAAATCCAACAATACAATGAAGAAAAATCATTCACCATGATCAAGTGGGATTTATTCCTGAAATGCAAGGCTGGTTCAATATTTGTAATTTAATCAACATGATAGATCATACCAACAAGAGAAAGGTTAAAAACCATATGATAATTTCAATAGATGCAGGAAAATCAATTGACAAAGTACAACATCTATTCATGATAAAAACCTTCAACAAAGTGGTTTAGAGGGAACATACCTGAACATAATAGGGCCATATTTGAAAACTCTACAGGTAACATCATACTTAATGGTGAAAAATTGAGAACTTTTGTCCTAAGATCAGGAACAAGACAAAGATGTCCAGCCTCACCACTTCTATTCAACATAGCACTGGAAGTCCTAGCCATAGCAATCAGATAAGAAAGATAAATAAAAAGCATCCAAATTGGTAAGGGAGAAGTAAACTTTCACTATTTTCAGATGACATGATAACTATATACAGAAAACCCTAAATACTCTACCAAGAAAGTACTAAAACCAATAAATGAATTCAATAAGGTTTTGGGTTATAAAATCAATGTACAGGAATCCATTGCATTTCTATACACTAATAATGAAGTAGTGGGAAGAAAAATTAAGAAAATAGTATCCAGATGCCGGCCCAGGGTCCTACAGCTACTGGTGGACTGAGCCAGGATGAGAATCCGAGTCTGGGTCCCACATCCACACCCCACGTTCTCACATGCCAGATTTGGGGGGCTAGCTCCTTCCCCAGTGCTAGCTTTTATCCCAAGACTGCATCACCAGGTTTGGGGAAACATTTGTGGGGCTTGGTTGTTACAAGAGAAGGGGATTGTTTTGTGTGCCTCCCCCCACCCCCTGGCCCTCCCCTTGCTGGGTAAAAACTTGGTGACTGTGTCTTCGAATGTTCCTGTATGTAATGTTATTCTTTCTTAAAATGTAACTTCCCCAGCTTTCTCCAGATTGGGTGACCCGTTCCTAAAGGTGGTGGGAGTCTATTGGGATGGCATGGGCCTTGGATGGGTCAAGTGGGCGTGAAGGGTCGTGGGGGAGGTAGGCATCGAGACGGAAATTGTCATACTGTCACATTGTCTTTTGTACCTGAAATAAAGCATATTTTGCACTTGCAACTGTACCATTTTGCAGATGAGAAATCTGTCTGTGGGATCTGTGCTGGGTCAGAATGCAAATAAAACTCATTTGTAAGAAAAAAAAAAAGAAAACAGTATCATTTATAACTACACCAAAATAATAAAATATGTAGAAATAAACTTAATTAAGGAGGTGAAAGACCTGTATTCAGAAAGAAATTGAAGGTAACACAAATAAATGGAAAGATATTACACACTCATGGGTGGGAAGAAAGGATATTGTTAAAATATCCATACTACCCAAAGCAATCTACAGATTTAATGTAATCCCTACCAAAACTCCACTAGCATTTTCCACAGAACTAGAACAAATAATCCTAAAATCTGTATGGAACCACAAAATACCCCAAGTAGCCAAAACAATCGAAAAAGAAAAGCAAAACTGGTGGTATTGCAACTCCAGATTTCAAGATATACTACAAAGCTGTAGTAATCAAAACAGTATGGCACTGGCAAAACAGACACTTAGATCAGCGGAACAGAACAGAGAACCCAGAAATAAACCCACAATTATATGGTTAATTAATCTTTCACAAAGCAGGAAAGAATATGCAATTGGAGAAAGACAGTCTCTTCAACAAATGGTGCTTGGAAAACTGGTTAGCCACATGCAAGGGACCACTTTACCATACACAAAATACACAAAATAAACTCAATACCATACACACCATGCACAATACACAAAGATAAACTCAAAATGGATCAAGGACCTAAATATGAGACCTGTAACCATAAATATCCTAGAAGAGAGCACAGGCAGTAATTTTTCCGACATCATCCATAGCAACATTTTTCTAGATTTGTCTACTGAGGCAAGGGAAACAAAAGCAAGAGGAAACTATCGGGACTACATCAAAATAAAAAGCACCTGCATGGCAAAGGAAACAATCAACAAAATGAAAAGACAGCCTAATGAATGGTAAAAGCTATTTGGAAATGACATATACATAGGCACAGGTTTAGTGTCTAAAATATGTGAGGGGCGCCTGGGTGGCGCAGTCGGTTAAGCATCCGACTTCAGCCAGGTCACGATCTCGCGTTCTGTGAGTTCGAGCCCCGCATCAGGCTCTGGGCTGATGGCTCAGAGCCTGGAGCCTGTTTCCGATTCTGTGTCTCCCTCTCTCTCTGCCCCTCCCCCATTCATGCTCTGTCTCTCTCTGTCCCAAAAATAAATAAACGTTGAAAAAAAATTAAAAAAAAAAAATAAAATATGTGAAAAATTTATACAACTTAACACCAAAAAACCCAGATAATCTAATTAAAATTGGGAAGAATACACGAACAGATATTTCTCCAAAGAAGACATACAGATGGCCAGCAGATACATGAAGAGTCTCAACATCACTCATCATCAGGGAAATGCAGATGGAAACCACAATGAGATATCACCTCACACCTGTCAGATTGGCTAAAATAAAAAACACAAGAAACGACAATTGTGGACTAGGATATGGAGAAAAAGGAACCCTTGTTCAATGTTTATGAAAAAGCAAACTGGTACAGCCACTGTGGAAAACAGTATGGAAGTAATACCATATGATCTGTTAATTCCACTGTTATTTACCCAAAGAATATGAAAACACTAATTTGAAAAGACATATGCATCCTACATTTATTTCAACATTGTTTATAATAGCCAAAATATGGAAGCAACCCACATGTCCGTCAACAGATGAATGGATAAACAAGAAGGGGAACTTGGCTGGCTCAGTCAGTAGAACAAGTGACTCTTGATCTTGGGGTTATAAGTTTGAGTCCCATATTGGGTATAGAGATTACTTAAAAATAAAACCTTTAAAAAATAAGTAACTGTCATCCATCCATCTATCTATCTAGCCATTTCTAACATTGATGGATCCGGAGAGTATAATGCTAAGTGAAATAAGTCAGTCAGAAAAAGACAAATACCATATGCTTTCACTCAGGTGTGGAATATAAGAAACAAATGAACAAAGGAAAAAAGAGACAAACAACAACAACAATAAAACACACACACACACATACATACACACACACACACACACACACACATCAAATTTCCAACTATAAAGAACTGATGGTTACCAGAGGGGAGGTTGGTAGGGGCATAGGTGAAAGAGGTGAAGGGGATTAAGAGTACACTTGATCATGATGAGCACTGACTAATGTATAGAAGTATTGAGTCACTATATTGTACACCTGAAATTAATATTATACACCTGAAACTAATATATATATAACTAATATGACATATAAAACTAATATATATAACATTGTATGTTATCTATACTGGAATTAAAATTTTTTAAAGAAAAATAAGGATGATGATGGAAGTGCTTTAAGCTAAATGTGGTGTCCTATGTTACTGTACATGCATGTCCATGAAGTTGGCTCTATCCTCAGGGCAGCAAGACCCCAATAGTGCTATTCCAGCTACCCTTCAGTTAAGTCATTGGGAGCAAATGAGACTTACCTACACATCAGCAATAGTTATGTAGGCAGATGGCCCTGGCTGTCCATGGGATATCTGGAGGGAAAGCAACAGAATGAAAATGTGATGGAGAATGAATACACTGTGTCTCTCAGAGTAACCAGAGAAGGACAGAGGGTTTCTATAAGTATATAGAACTCATAAAAAAAATTATAGTGGCTAGTATAGACCCAACTGAGTACCAACATTGTCCAAGAAAGAGAGATCCTTGGATATTCTCATCACTAAATAAGATTATGTGCCAGTGTACCTTGAGATATTATTCATATCTATCTACCTATTTAATCTGCATAGATCTGTACTTAATTTTTAGTATATTTAGCTTTCTACCCCAATCCCAAGACAACAGTTATCTCTGTGTTCACTATGTCAAGGGAGAGGTACGCCAGCACAAAAGCAAGAAACTGTTCTAATAGTCATCTTGGATTTGGATACACAGCCCAGAGATGGCCAGAACCATAAAGGCAGGATTTTCCACAGCCTAGAAGAGCAATTCTCTTGGTTTTGGAAGGGAGAGTGAAAAGGCATACCTAGGAATGGCTGCATGGGAAATGAGGATAATGGGATGACAGGCAGCCTTGGCCCTGAGTGGGGTTTGAGGGCAGTTCAAAGCTTCTTGCACATTAGGAATGGCACAGAAGCAGCAGACAGCCTGCTGAAAGAGACAGAGGATATCTCACTGGCAACTTTGGTGGTCTGGTGATGGAGGATCACATGATGTGAAGTGTGACCCTCTCCCACCCCCATGCATAAGATTCCAGAAATCACTGAGAGGAGATGGAAACAAGAAAATGACTGGAATTAGATTTCCTGGTAGCTTGGTGGGAGGAAGAAGAGAAATTAGATTATAAAAAGGGGTCATTGTTCTTGTACACCTGTGTTGGTGGACTGGGATTCATTCTAACTACTCTGTGATGACATTACTTCCCAAGCTTATTCAATTACCATTGCTTTGCCTCTGCTTTCACTGGATAACTTTTTAATCTTTAATTTGGTTTCCAGTTTAGATTTTTCCAGCAAGAAGAACATGTTTGGACTACCATGAATGTTGTATTTCTCTTGGCAATGAAAACTCTCAGTATAAGTGAACAAAATTGACATAGGTCTGATTTATAAATTAGTCAATCTCTTGTGAATTTCGTTAACATGGCTCAGTTCCCTGGGTCCTTGCCACATGGATGTACCAAGATGGAGTTTATGAATTTGCCAAAAAGAGGGCACGATGACTCTCCTAAGGTGCAGATACCCTGACTGAAAATATCCATGACTAAAAAGGCCCACCCAACCTCTCTATACTGCTATTTTCTATTGTAAAAATAATATCATGAAATGGTAAAGAAATGTTTTTTAAAAAGTTATTCAGACTCTGTTGCAAGTCTGTTCCATCTAGTAAACTGAAAATCATTCCTTAATCAAAAACGAAGTTATATTAGTGTAATGTAGTGGTTAAGAATAGTTTCTGGAGGGACGCCTGGGTGGCTCATCGGTTAAGCATCAGACTTTGGCTCAGGTCATGATCTCACGGTTTGTGGGCCAGAGCCCCACATCAGGCTCTGTGCTGACAGCTCAGAGTCTGGAGCCTGCTTTGGAGCCTGTCTCCCTCTCTCTCTGGCTCCATCCCCACTCACACTCTGTTTCTCTCTCATTCTCAAAAATAAATAAAACATTTAAAAAAATTTAAAGAAAAGAGTACAGTTTCTGGAATCAGACTTCCCAGATTTATCAACTAAATCTTGGCTTTGCCATTTAAGCAAATTGTGATTTTTAGCAAGTTCAAAGAAATCTAGTAGGGATTGTTGTAAGGAATAAGGATATTAATGTATGTAAAACTTTCTTATCAATGCTTAGCATCTGCTAAGTGTTCTATAAACATTAACAATGATTTCTGGTTTTATGGTTATTATTTTAAGTGTTCCCTGCCAGCATGTGTCCAAATGTGTGGATGTCATTTCATGTTGCACATAATTTATATTTGTCCTTCAATCTAATGCTATGTCATAAATACTGTATGTATTTCTATGAAGGCTTTAATTATAATTTTTAACAGTATAATTTAATTCACTTAATAGTTGAGCACTTATCTTAAAAATGACTGTGCTACATTACAGGGATATCAAAATGATGATAAATTAGAAAAACTGGCAAAGGTGATGAACAGGAAACACACCAAAGAAGAAATATAAATGGCCAAAAGAGGGACTTACCCTAAGAAAAAGTCAAGAAATACAAATTAAAGCAACAGTTAACTATTTTTGCCTAGCAACTTGACCACATTAAAACGTTTGCTAATATCCACTTTTAGAGTAAGATGTAGGACAATGAATATTCATTCCCCTTTCCTGCTGGTCAAGTGTAAGCTAGTGCAGCCATTTAACTATTCACATTTAAAATGCACAAACCTCTACGCTTAGCCATTTCACTCTTCCATATCTGCTCTCATGAAACAGTTGCTATGTTTCTTGTTTTCAGGAGACAAAAACAAGGATGTTGTTCACTATAACAACATTTGTAATCATGCAAATTGAAGATCACGTAACTGCTCCTCAGTATTTGGAATGGTTAAATAAACCGTGATATATTTATTCTTAGCAAGAATGTGTTTTTGGGGCACCTGGGTGGCTCAGTTGGTTAAAGCATATGACTCTTGATCTTGGCTCAGGTCACAATCTCATGGTTCAGTCTGAGCCTTGCATTTGGCTCAGCGCTGACAGTGCAGAGCTTGCTTGGGATTCTCTCTCTTTCCCTCCCCCTCTCTCTCTCTCTCTCTTAAAATAAATAGACGTTTTTAAAAAAGAAAAGAAAGAATGTGTTCTATAGATCAATACTGACCTGGAAAACTTCAAAGGCTTGTTGCTAAGTAAACAAGAAAGCAAACAAAAAAAGTTGCAGAAAAATAAGTGCACCAAGATAGCATTTTCTTAACACACACGCTAACCAAAATATATAGCTGTACAGATACATGAATGTGTAAGTATATATGTGTATATGCATATATCAACATATATGTATATGTTGTAAGTATGTTTGTATGTAAATATGTTGAAAATTGTCTGGGAGAGTTCACACCCAACTGTTAACAGTAGCCATGTTTAGATAGGAAACTAAGATTGGTCAAGGGGACTTTAGCTTTTCCTCTATTTTTAAATGTTTTTAGGTATTCTTTGTATAATTAAGGATGAACTTTTAAAAATTTAAAGATGAATCAGACAAGGTTCCTGAATCCCAAAGTTACTATTCCACCGAGCTGACCTGTAACAATTTATTTAGTCATTGACCTATATTTGGCAGTTTAGGTTGTTTCCATTCTTTTATATTATAGATCTTTATACACTGTAGCTCCTTTTTCTTCTGTTGATTTATTTCTCTAGGATAAATTCCAAGAGTGGGATTACTGGATAAGATGGTATAAACATCTTTCTGGCTTGTGATATATTTTTCCACACTGCTTTCCAAAAATGTTGTGCTTCTCTTTCCCCATTATTACTACAAAAAAGCAAGTGAGCTCTCCTACCACCTGGCACCAATCTACTTTTCTATTGCCATCTCCTCCTTCTCAGGAATGTGCACTTTTCACTTCAGTTTTCAACCTGTTTTAGACCCGACATCTCCTAGAAAACTGTCAGCTTATAATCTTTTTTCCTATGCCTAGTGTGCATGTATGTTATTGATGGAGAGATACGATTAACATTCATTCCCATTTTATAAATGAGAGCACTGAAGCTTGCAGAGGTCACGTAACTTGCCTATGTTCCCATAGTTAAGGAGTGGTAGAGTGTCTACTTGTAATCAAACCTCTGTACTCTCTCTGCATCTGGATGTGGTTCTCTCTCTGTTTGGAGTAAGCAGAGTTGGTTTGAACCCAAGTACCTGTTGCTTACCCATGTTCTCTTGGCACCAGCCCACACTTGTGTCCTACTGCCTTTCTGCCTGTGTCCCCTGTTCTTGGCCGGCTTCTCAGATCGCAAATTCGTTATTCCATACTCAAACTCCATTCCTTCTCTCTTTCATCCACTTTAACCAAAAGTACTAGACCAGTGGCTTTCATCCTTGGGGAGCTTAAACCAAAATGAACCAAACAAACTCAGGCCTGGACTCCACCCCCAGAAATCCAGATTCATTGAGGCGGGGGGTATAGTGTGGTCCTGGGACTGAGATTTTTTTTTTAAGTTCCCTGAAAACTTTGAAGTGAGAACTTCTGTATTAGATGCTATTCTTGGTTTCCCCCTCTGAGTTTAGGTGGCAACATGGCTGCTTTTTGTTTATCTAGTAATCACTGCCCTGTCTCTCTTAGCTGCCACCATCACTTGTATTCACTTGTCTTCCCTGCTGCCATTCTGCCTGTTCTGTTCTGTCTCTTTGAGCTCTCCCTTAGCAAAAGAACCTTGCTGTTTCTACCTTCAAACCTTTCCCCTTGCTAGTACTGCTGCCTGCAACCACTCTTCTCCTCTGTCCTAATCCTGTTGAGCCAAAGTTTTGCCTCATCCACACAGTTCTCTTACATCACAGCCCACACAGGTGGCTACTTCTTCTGAACTCCTTTTTCAATTCTCATCTGCTTCATTCTGTAGGCTTTTTTGTTTAGTGATGGAAGCTGGTACATGATTTTCATGTGTGGACAGGAGGAAGCACTCTCAATGGTTTTTTTTTTTTTTTTTTTTTTTAATTTTTTTTTTTCAACGTTTATTTATTTTTGGGACAGAGAGAGACAGAGCATGAACGGGGGAGGGGCAGAGAGAGAGGGAGACACAGAATCGGAAACAGGCTCCAGGCTCTGAGCCATCAGCCCAAGCCTGACGCGGGGCTCGAACTCACGGACCGCGAGATCGTGACCTGGCTGAAGTCGGATGCTTAACCGACTGCGCCACCCAGGCGCCCCTCAATGGTTTTTAAGAGCACAGGATTGAGAAGAAGAATCATGTTTCAAATTCTAGGCTGCCAGTTACTTAACCATTCTAAGCCTCTGTTTTCTCATTTATAAATTAAAGATAAGAGCAATATACGTATATCTCACAAAGCATAACACGGTACCAGCTACATGATGAAAATATGATGCATGTTAATTATAAGAAATAGGATATATGGTAATAAGACTGCTTTCTTTCAACTAAAGTAGTGGGAATTAAGAATTTATGCATCCCAATGAGCAATTTCCCTTATCAACTGCCCCTTAACTATTTGTTATATGAATGAGAAGAAGATACCCACTTATTCTGATGATGTTACAATTGCCCAGATCTTTTCCAGAAATCCTCTTTTGGAGTTGCCTACAGAGCAAGTTTATGAGTCAGAAAGAGAAAGTGTACTATTAGTTTTCTCTGCTTCTTTTTTTTTTTTTTTTTTTTTTTTTTTACCAAAAAAGGTAATATCCAACTTCCTTGCCCACTTTATCAACTTTGGTGCCAAATGACCTTTAGCTTTTTTTCTTATAAACTGAATTTAGCCCAAGAGGAGATAGATGTGACTACTAAGATCAAGAACAAAAAGTCTTATGGATTTTTAAGGGAGTTTCAGAATAGAAGTTACCAAAAAATTTCCCCCAACGAGATTGCAAATGCCTAGAGAATAGGGGCTTTATCTATCTTTGGGTAGGGTTCTTAACCTGGAGTTAACTGAAGTTGGGTGCAGATTTTTGCCTTATATTTTCTTTCCAGTTAGAGGGTATATTACTTTATTATTTTCAGAATTATTTATGACAGATAGGGGATAAGAATCCTTAAGAAAATATTTTACAGGTGCCAAGGTTCCTAGGAGAATGTTATAATGTTAACAATAAATTTAAATATTTAAGCGATAAAAAAAGTGCTTTCATATGCTAAGAGATACTATTCATCTATTTTTATAGCTCATATTATTATCTTAATGGTGGGGGGTGGGTTTGAATGGAACTACAGACATTCCCTCAACCTCTCCTCCTGGAATTCCTTTGTACAAGTGTTCCTGAAACAAACAGCTGCCTGTGTTCTAATGTGTGGACTGTCATCTTGGAAAAAGGGTTTTTCTCTTGGAAAAAAGAAAATGGGACTGTCGGGATGCATACAGTGACTTTTCTGTTTTGTTAGTGACACATTCTAACACAATGAGTTAACTAAAACAAATGACACTAGAGTTATTACTTGACAGAACTGAGAGGTTAGCTTTCCAATACTTATCTTCCAGTTCCCAATGCTATTTATTTTTAGAAGCACTTATTTTAAATGGAGGGTCTGAGGGAGAACAGTTTTCATGGTTTAAAAAAAAAAAAACACACCCAAATCCGAACATGAGAATTGGGAGGAGGATCCTTTTATCATTATGTTTTTTGTCCAGTAGTGTGCTGGTAAACTGGCTCTCTAGGGGGAGAAAAACAAATCCTGATAATGTGGGAAATGAAGGCAAAAGAAAAAAATTAAATTTCCCAGCTACTTACAGACCATGAACAAGTCCTTGAGACAGGCAGAGTGACCCTCTAGGAATTCAACTGCCTTGATGTTGATACTTTGCTAAGGGCAAAAGGCAGCCTTAGCTTAACATCATCCCAATCTCCAGGATCCTATAAGTCTCCTTTAACATATAAAGATTCCTTTGGAAAATTTATCTCTACCCTCCAAGATACAGGCTGGCAATTATCTTCCAAGCATATGGCCCACTGATATATATCTGAAGGGTCTCATGACTAAGGTTTTATTAGACAGTAATAAATGACCTTTTCTGAACAATAGCTAGCCCCCTCAAGGTCCTGGAAACCTTGCTTCCAAAAATTCCTTAGAGACTTACACTATCCCTAACTCTGTTCCAACTGGAAAGTATATGATAAGTCATCCCTCATAACCTCAATGCAGCTCTTTCTGCCCACCGGTCCTGTTCCCGTACTTTAATAAAACCACCTTTTTGCACCAAAGACATCTCAAGAATTCTTTCTTGGCCCTCAGGTCCAAACCCCAACATTTTCTACATCACTGATTTGTGATGTTTGTCAGTTTCTGTGGTGTATATATAGCAGGATTATCTCACAGAGAGATGGAACACCAAGGCTTTCTTTGTCCAGGGAGCAACTTTATTCGATGTGCTAGCACAGGCTCAGTGAGTTTGTAACTGAAAAACTGAGCCCTGAGTGCAGCGGGGTGTAGCCTTTTAAACAATTTCTACTTTTTTGTCTCCCATACATGTTAACATACAGACATACAGTCTGATTGGGCAGTCTATGTTACAGTCATGAGGAATGTCACATACGTGCACATAAGCCAGGTTGCCTTTCCTTGTCTTGAGGATTTCACCACATTCCTTAGGGAGGGGCTTCACATAAATACTCCTACTCTGGCGAATTTCACTACCAATGTGAGGCCACTAAATGCAATTGGGAAGAAATGCGCTGAATTTGTTCTTTTGAGCAAATACAAGTTGGCTTCAGTAAACCACTGTTTATAACCTCATAAACCTGCAGAAGGGCTTCTAGGGAGGTTTAGTTTTATAGCGGTGCTCTTTGGAACAAGCACAGTTTAAGAACAAAAAGTAGTTAGAAATATTAGAGGAGATTGAAATACATAATTTAAAACATATTACTCCAACTCCCTGATAAAATTTGTCCTCTTCTACCTCAAACCACTGTTAAAAATAAAATCACAGGCCTAAAATGAAGTCTCTAATGCTAGGCCAGAGATCAAGGCTCAATATCTAACCTAACTGCAGTTTCAGCCTTCCCCAGGAATGTAATCTTCACCAGTCAGTCTGGAATTTCTTAGTCAGCACAGGTAGGGTAATACACCTAATAAGACCCTTTAGTCCCCAAAGGAAGGTGATCTTACCTGAAATTTTTTGTTTGTTTATGACTTCCTTTCCTGCCTTTTAAAGTCTTTCCCTTTCTGTAGCTCTTTGGAGCTCCTTTCTACTTGCTAGATGGAATGTTGCCTTATTCATGGGTCGTTAAATAAACCCAGTTAGATCTTCAAATGTACTCAGTTGAATTTTGTTTTTAACATCACTAAGAATTTTTCTCCCTTTTCTTCCTCTCTGCTTACAGTCAAAAAATTTTTTTCTCCAAATTTACTACTCTCCTGGAGGAAAGATTCCTTTTTTTTTTTAGAAGCTGATTAGAGGTAGGGTGGGAGGGGTGAGCTACTCTTTGACAGACAGGGGTGGAGGGGACATCTGGACATTAATAATCTGTATTCTATCATGTTATCTTTCCATATTTAAAGAAAAACTGAGCAGTAAAAAGGAAAACCACCTTCTCAAAGTTTATGGCTTGACAGTAACAAGTCTTTATAAACATTCTCCTTTAGAGAAGAAAAAGCAGTATAAATATAGACCAAGTCTTTTTATTTTCTTTCCATTTACTTATAGGCACTTCTTAATCTGTATCTACATTTCTAAACCAATGTAACTGATCAACTCTGAGTTAACAAAAAGTTAAAAGCCAAGCCAATTGTTTGTCTGTCCTAGCTGATTTTATTTTGGCTATCTGGTTAAAATTGCAACATGACCATGAGCAAGTCATTTGGCCTTTCTGAACCTGAGTTACATCATCTGACAAACAATAGGAATGAACCAAATGGTCTTTAAATTGCTCTCTAGCCATAAGAGTTTGTGACACTTGCATTGAATTGACACTGTTTATTAAAACAGCTTCATAATTTTCCATTATGAAACAGACTAATAATCTCTACTTTTAAAATGTCATAAACCTGTTAGCTTGAGTAAGTAGATGTATTTTATCTGACTTGACCAGTTTAACCAGAACTCTTCTGCCAATAGGAAGAACTTATTCTTTAGACTACAGTTTTCTCTGGTGCTCCCCCCCAGACTTTGAGATTCATCAAACACATCTGGAGGAAGAAACCTCTCCGGAATTGGAGGAAGGTTCTCAGTATACATTAAGAATCTGATGGTCATCAGCAATTCTAGCCCTTGAGGATTCATACTCTTTTAACACACTTATTGTTCTCTATGTTTCCCTCTCTTCCCATCTGTTTCTTCCCCCCCCCGCTCCAGTCTGCCCCTATCTCAGGGATCCCAGTGGGTCTAGGAAAAGAATTGGGTGAGTGGGCAATAGGCATGTCTTTCTATCATCTTTGGTATTATATCATTTGGCTCTTACCTATCAAATACCTAATGATTCACTTTGTTTAGGAGACTCTTGGAAAATAATCACGACAATAACAATAGCTAATATTTACTGAACATTTATTATTTGCTTAGGACTCTACTGACATTTTGTTTAATTTCTAATGAACACATTAATCCTAGCCCCATTCTATCCATAAAGAAACTGAAGCTTAATGAGGTTAACCCAAGGCCGAAATGCGTGACAGAAGCAATCCCAGGGCTGCTTGACCTGTGTTCCTAACTGATTCTTGTGTGGTTATAACCAAATTTCCTAAAATAAAACTAGGCGTGAAAAGCAGAAGGCCAAATAAAAGCTCTAAGATGGGAATTGCACTTTACAAATTTTTCTAGCTAAAGAGAGGACAGGGGCTCTCAGAGGAAGGAGGACACACACAGCTCTAAGGATTTGCCTCTTTCACTTGCTTCTCCTCCCCATCCCTAGAGCACCTTACTCAGTGGGTTTCAGACTCAACCCTAGGATCAGGCCTATCTGATTGTCAAACTCAGTATAGGTAGTTAGTAGTAATGGGTCATGACTCCCTGTCCCCAGTATTCTTGTTTCCTTGCCTGGTGTCACTTATTCAGGTGTGTGAAGACTCACCCAGTGAATAAACATCACAAGTCATCACAAAACTATGGACTTAGGGCCTTTTCTACTGGACAGAGAGACTGACCCTGGGATCATGACCTCATTTTCATTCCCAAAGACTATGAAACCCCAGTTCTAAGGAAAGGAAAAGGAAATAATACATTGCAGAAAAGTCTCTAGTCCGTTGGGAGGTACAAAGGCATATATCTTCTTTTTTTAATTAAAAAAAAATTTTTTAATCATTTTACCAAGGCATACATCTTAAAGGACCCCTCCTTGCATTTTTCCATTTGGAGACTGGAGATATCCTGAGTCATGATGGAAAGCTAAGAGCTGTCTCCCAGTTTGACTTAATTCTCCACCTTGAAGATAATCAACTGATAGGGAGAAGCCAAAAGTTTTAAGTTTAAAGCTAGAATTTTTTCAGTTGATAAAAAAACATGATGATGTGCAAATATGGGAAGAACTCAGGAAGAAAAAGATACTTTTCAAAAGAAAGCTTTGATGAATTGTCTGTTTGATAGAGAAATTCAAAGAGAAAGCAATTTTGGTGCTTCTTTTACTGTATTTTGATTTTAAATGGATTAATAGGCAAGACAGAATCCAGGAGTGAGAAGACACCAGGGGAATATATGGGCTTTGTGGAACCTGAATCTTAAATGATTTACAAGAGTGCTTTTGAGAAAAATAATATGAATATGAAATTAAGTATAGAGCCTTGGAAAAGGACATGTAAGTGAGAAATCTTGAGATGAAGCTTCATTATCTTTATAGAATATTCCTCTCTGGTTGGGATAGTTAAAATTTTTTTTTTCCATCTAACTAGAAAATAGACATATAACTCTGAGGGATTCTTTGCTAAGTGACTACAGGGTTAGTGAGAGAGATGCAAAAGGGAGAATGTGAAGAAACCAATAAAACACTGAGGAATTACACTGAGGAGTTTACTAGATGGTATTGTGCAATATTCAATGAGAAGGTCATATGTGTACATGGTCTCAAACACCAGGATCTTCTTTAAGAAAAGAATGCCTGGGGGCACCTGTGTGGCTCAGTCGGTTAAGCAGCCGACTTCGGCTCAGGTCATGATCTCGCAGTCCGTGAGTTCAAGCCCCGCGTCGGGCTCTGTTCTGACAGCTCAGAGCCTGGAGCCTGTTTCAGATTCTGTGTCTCCCTCTCTCTGACCCTCCCCTGTTCATGCTCTGTCTCTCCCTGTCTCAAATAAATAAATAAATAAATAAATAAATAAATAAATAAATAACGTTAAAAAAAATTAAAAAAAAAAAAAAAAAGAAAAGAATGCCTGGAGGTGCCCGGGGCCACATGGACCACCTATGTAGTTTTCTTACCCAGAATCTGAAAGAGGAGATAAAGATTAATAGCATCCTGGCTATTAGTCTCCCTTCTAGTTTCTACTAATTATGTTTTGTTTTATATGCATCTTCATCATGGGCAATACAAATAGCCCACACAATTCAAACACTACCCACCTCCTCTCTTCTTTTTTTTTTTATTTTCTACTTATATCAACTGATGCTTAACTGTCAAAATAATGAGATGTCTCAACTTGGAAATTAAGTAATATTTATGAGACACATAGACCATTTTAAACTTTGAAAACATTTTAATCTTTATCAGATTTTTTTACAGCTAGTTTTAGGTACCTCAAAATGTAGGGTTAAACTAAACTGCAATGTCTCTTTTAAACTCTGGGGCAATAGAAGGGAAAAAAAAAAGGCCTGAGATGGTGCCAGCTCAGCACTGTGGAGAATCCTAATTTCATGGAGTGGGGTTGATTTGGACAGTCTTATTAAAAGTCAAAAGAATCTTAAATCCATTCAGCAGCTGACAGCCTGCATTTAAATTGGAAAAGAAAGATTGTCAGAATCTTTAGTGGTGACAGCACAATCCAGCAGCAAATTCCATGAGTTAAAGTAATAGAAAAGATGGTACCTTTAGATGAAGAATTAATGGAACGCATATAAGAGCCACTAAAAAACAAATACCTAAGCTTTAAAATATTTTACCAGGAAACAAGCAACAAAATATATTGCAGATCAAATACAGATGGGCAAAAGAGGAGGTTTCAACAACAGCAGATTGGCAGAAGAGCTTAGGAGACATGGTAATAGGTTCTCTCTGTCCTGAAGGGAAGCCAGCAGTCGGCAGGAGGGCCAATTTCCCCGCAGACTGGCACTCAACTTCTCATAATAATCAATAAAAAAATGTTGGACGCCTAGTCTCTAGTTCTTGTGAGATTGTCCAAAGTGCCTTGGGCCAAGATACTAATGCATCAGGAAAGAAGCATGAGAAAGGGAAGAAAGACTCTCACTATGCCTCCATTCGTCCCCCTTTCCACATGGCCAAGAGTGGAGCCCAGGCAGGAGAAGAGCATTTTCCAACATAATAGAGATAAGTAGTACACTCAGCAGGAGAGGCTGGAGCAGCGTTTGTAATTTTAGTCCAGGAGGAGGTTCAGTGACCCTACATTAGTGTGCTTTGTGCTTTTGTGGGGGTGAAAAGAGAGAGTATCTTCCTTTTCTTTTTTCTTTCTCTTTTCCCCTTGTATTCCAGGGAATTGCTCAACTTACATACTCTGGAAGCATGGTTTTACAGAATATGAGGCTTATCCAATTATCTTCTCATCTAATAGTATATAGGCAGTAGTGTGTCCCAAGTCATAGGAGGCAGCCTGATTGTCCATCTGTCCGTCGATCCATCCATCCACCCTTCCAGTAAATCGTTAAGGATAGTCTTCCAAGTAACAGGCAGTATTTTAAAAATATTGCAAATACAATTCCTATTGTCAAGGAAAGTATGGTCCAGTTCAGGGCTAAGATAGCTCTATGATAAATGTGATTGACAAATGAGTGATATTGACAATAGAGAAGGTCACAAAAGGCTTAGAGAGGCGAGGAAAGGCTTAAGAGGGGGAAACAGACTTGATCTAGAATCTGAGTGGGTGGGAAGATTTTTAATACTTTACACAAGGTATGGAAAAGCCCTCTGGGTGAGGCAACAACATAGAGGCCTATATGTATGCTACAGAATGAATGTTTGTGTTCCTCCAAAATTTATATGCTGAAGCCCTAATCCCTAATATGATGGTGTTTGGAAGTGTGGCCTTTGAAAGGTAATTAGTTCATGAAGGTGGAATTCTCGTGAATGGGATTACTGCCCTTAGGAGAGGCATGAGAGATGATCTCTCTTGGCCATGTGAGGACACACTGAAAAGGCCACTGTCTACAAGCCAGAAAGTAGATCCTCACCACACATTAGACCTGCTAGAGCCTTGATTTTGGATTTACATGACTCTAGAGCTGGGAGAAACACATGTTTGTTATTTAAGCTACCCAATCTATGATGTTTTTTGTTAAAGCAGCCTGAACTAAGACAATGTATATAGATTTTGGAAACCCATGTAAGAAGGAAAGTGGGAACGTCAATACTGAGGGAGACTGTGTGCAAAAATGGTCATAATTTTCTGTTCCTCCCCATATTCATACCATTTGCAACATGACTTTGTAGCCCTTCTCATCAGGAAAAAAAATCTATTTCCCTACCCCTTAAATCTGGGCTGGCCTTATAACTGCACTGACCAATGAAATAGCAGAAGTAATCATGTGCCAATTTTGAGCCTAGGGCTTGACAGACCTTGCACCCCTTTTCACTCTCCTGGAACCCTGGCCAGTTGCCACATAAACAAGTCCAGCTACTAGGCTGGAGGATGAGAGACCACATGAAAGAGAGCCCAGTTGTCCCAGCCAGAGCCATCCTAGTCTAGCCAAGAACCAGCAATTTCCACACATGTGAGAGAATATTGTATATAATTAGGAGAGCTGCCTACTTGAACCATACGAATGGGCCCTAATAAGATAAGAAGCACCCAGCTGACCTGTAAACTCATGAGAAATGCTTATTATTTTAAGCCACTATGTTTAAGTGTGATTTGTTACCCTGCAATAGCAATAGCTAAGAAGCTTGAGATCTTTATTCTATAAATAACGTAAATTATTATTAGTAGGTATTATAATAAGGAAGGTCCATTAGTAAGTTTCCTGTCAACATTACAGCGGAATGTAGTGATAATTTTAGTTGATTTAAAATTAATTTTATTTTTATCAAAATAATAAACGTACATAGTTTAAGAAGTGAAATACTATTATAAGGCTTATAAAAGAAAAAAATTAGTCCCAAGCTATGTACCTACCTATGCCCCAGTAAGTACTGTTTCTTAGCTTTCTCTTCTGTAATTTATCTTCATATTTATAAATACTATGTTTATTTTTTTATTTACCTACTTTAAAAATTATCTGTTGACTTCATGTTATAGAAGATAAGAATTTTCTTGTCTCCCTATTTCTCTTTTCTATCCCATTTCCCTTTATCCTAATCTATCAATTTAATAATTGACATTATTAATTTAATCACTATTTTTAATTGAGTATTCAATGTTATATTATTATATTTATATAACTATTGTTCACTATTAGGCATATATGATAATTTCTTTCTATACAAGTTTTGTTTTTCTTCCTTCCTGCCTCACTCTTTTATTTGCTTAGTTTTCTAGGTACCTATTACTAATTTTCCCCAAATATAATAATAGAAAAAATTTATTTCAATTTTACTTTTCACATAATCAAAAGCATGTTTATTTATTTATAATTGATGAACTAAATAATTTTTTGAGGTCTCCATTGTAGAGTTCTTTTGCTCTATTTTGGACTGGTTTTCTGTAGGTATAACTATCACTCTACCATTTCTTATGCCAGACAGCCTGTTTCCTGGTTCGTGTCTTCTTCCCTTTTGATTCAACCTCTTACTGTGGGGGAGCATATCCTTCAGCAGCTTCTGGAGAATGAGAGCTTGCACACCTAAAATATCTTTATTCTAACTCATGCCTAATTACTTAGCCAATAGAAAATAACTTTCTCTCAGAATTTCTAATGCATTGCTTCACTCTGACTTTCAAAGTTACTCTTGACAAGTTCCTTGAAAGGCACAAATTATCAAAGTTTACTCAAGAAGAAATCAATAACCTAAATAGATTTATATTTATTAAAGAAATTCAATTTTTAGTTTAAAAAATGTTCTGACAAAGAAAATACCAGGCCCCGATGACTTTGCTGATCAATTTGCTAAGCATTTAATGGAGAAATATTACAAAATCTACACAAAGTCTTATAAAAAATTGAATTGATGGGGAAATTATTTCCCAATTCATTCTATGAGTCCGGCATTATCCTGATACCAAAGCCATGCAAACATAAGAAAATTATAGACCAATAGCCTTCCTGAGCATAGATGCAATAATCCTGAACAAAATTTTAGCAAATGAAATCCAGTTATTTATAAAAATTGATAACACATTAGATCAAGTGTTATTTGGCTTGTGGAGGAAATGGTACTCTCATACACTGCTGGAAGGAGTGTAAAATGGTATAACCATTCTGGAACACAGTTTGATGGTTTCTTAAAAAGAAATACATACACCTAACATATAATCCAGATATTCTAGTCCTAGGTATTTACCCTACAAAAATGAGAACATGTCCATAGTAAAGACCTATCATAAATATGTACAGCAGCTTTATTTGTTATAGTCAAAAACTGGGAACCAACCAAATGTTCCTCATCTGGTGGATAAACTGGTATATCCAGACAATAGAATATGACTTAGCAAACAAAAGAAATAAACTATTGATATAATAAGAATATAGATTAATATAAAATTAATTATGCTTAGTGAAAGACACCAGACAGAAGAGAGAATATTCAGTGATTCCAACAACAAAAATTCTAGACAATTAAAACTAAACTGATAGAAGATTTATTGTCATCTAGGGGCAAGAAAGGGAAACAGGGAAAGATGGAAGAATGGGATTTCAAGTAAAATTTGGAAAGCAACAGATATGATCATTATATTGATTGTGCGGATGATTTTAAAGATATATACTTATATCAAAACTCAAAGAACTGTACACTTTCTATATATGCCCTTGTTTGTAAGTCAATTACATTTCAATGAACTGTTAAAAATGTTCATTTTCATTTTCTTTGGCTTGGCAATCATCTGTATTCATCTTTATCATCCCTGTGTGGTATCTCCAGTCTCACTCCAGCCTCTTTCCTTTCTACCACATAAGGGAGATAGGAATGCAACACTGTCTAAACTCAGAGAGACATCTTAAAGGAATGAAAGCAGTCTGCTCAAGGGTATTCTTGCTGGTTTCAGCTGGGCAAGCAAAAGTGTATATTGCCTGTATCTATACCAGCAGTGACGTTTTCTGACATTAATGTCCTAACAACTGGAGACCTATAATTCAAATTGAGCCAGTCAGCCAGACTTGAATGACCATGCAAATTAATTTTTGGTCTTAAAAAAAGGGGGGGGGGGCGGTTCCTCAGCACCCATTCCTAGAGATTCTTATTTAGTAAGTCTGAGGTGGAACACAGGGAATTTGCATATAAATTAAAATTAGAAACAATAGCATTAGACAAAATTAACATTTTCACCCTTGCCACCACTAGAACCTCCCACCATCATCAAGCTGTTGTTCTCTTCCCCTCTGACATCATATTAAATCCTCTCCCACTTGCCTAATTTTCACCTATGCAAATCATGGTGACCCACAATGGCAAATTCTACCTCTTCTTTTGTGACTAACCATCTCTCCCTATTTCATTTCTTCTCACCTGTCTCCAACCCCTTTTGTTTGAGTCAAAACAACCCAAAGATCCCAGGCTAATCATAAAGGTATTCCTTTCTCTGGGTTCCAAGTCACTATGTAGGATGAAATATCCAGGGTTTCAAAACAAAGGTTTATTTACAGAAAATTAGCTCTTTTGCATCACACAAGTCACTGTAATATCTTCTTATGCAGCACCAGTATTTCTTTACTTGCTCACTACATTGGACTCTGTCTATGGACAACTAGTATTAAAGCCTAGAGCAAAGTTGTTTATTTTTGCCATCCAAATTTCTGAGAAGAAGATATTTTAGATAAGCAATTCACCACTGTCTTTGATCTCGAGCTATCAGCTTCAAAGTATAACATTTAAAAATAATTTTATGTGGTTTCTATTATTTTGCCTGCCTTGCATGCATTGAAGCTTGTTTTAAGATGTCTCTTCTGTTTTTGAGCATTTTTGTAAGATGGTCAAGTTAGATGTTTGTCCTTTGTGATAAAACTCAACAATGTCTTTGAGTTTCCCAGACTTAATTGATTACTGTATTAAACAGTGGTAACATGAATGCTTTGCTTTTCCTTATATGACATTTGCTGAGAGTATAGGGTTGATGCCCACTCTTAATCTCTCTGAAAGAGCATTGGCTTCTATTTTCTCTCTTTTCTTGAAGAAGAAAAAAAAATTACACTTTGTATATCTAATATGTTTGGTGGCAGGGAGGGCAGTTAACAATACTTCTACTGCACAGTGGTGATAAACTTTTCTCTTTGTCAGGTCCAAGAAAAAAAATGTGTTAAAGTAGAATATTTGGACAATACATTGCAGAAGCGATATAAATATACTTCAGAGGTCTGGTCAAGGGATATAGTTGATTTTACTTTTTTCTGGTTTAAGGTCTTAGAGACAGTAGAATGAAGTGGGCATAGTCAAAAAGCAGTAGTAACACTAATTATCTAGGACTGGGAAAATAGGCTCCCATATTCTATTCTTCCACCTATGTGATCTTGGGCAAGGTTGTGCATTCTTTTGTTTATTCACTCATTCATTGTTCAAGTATGTCCTTGGCACAAAAACAGACACTCAGATCAATGAAACAGAATAGAGAACCCAGAAATGGACCCGCAAATGTATGGCCAACTAATCTTTGACAAAGCAGGAAAGAATATCCAATGGAATAAAGACAGTCTCTTCAGCAAGTGGTACTGGGAAAACTGGACAGTGACATGCAGAAGAATGAACCTGGACCACTTCCTTATACCATACACAAAAATAAACTCAAAATGGATGAAAGACCTAAATGTAAGACAGGAAGCCATCAAAATCCTCAAGGAGAAGGCAAGCAAAAACCTCTTTGATCTTGGCCACAGCTGCTTCTTACACAACATGTCTCTGGAGGCAAGGGAAACAAAAGCAAAAATGAACTATTGGGACCTCATCAAAATTAAAAGCTTCTGCACAGCGAAGGAAACAATCAGCAAAACTAAAAGGCAACTGACAGAATGGGAGAAGATATTTGCAAACGACATATCAGATAAAGGGTTAGTATCCAAAATCTATAAAGAACTTATCAAACTCAACACCCAAAAAAGAAATAATCCTGTGAAGAAATAGGCATTGTCCAAGTATGTCTTGAGCATCATCTGTGCATCAGACATTGTGGAAATCTCTGGTAATGGAGGGGGAGAACACAGCCCTTGCTCTTATAGAGTGTGTCAGGCATGAGAATATGCCTCAAAGGTTTCCAGCTACAGTAGCACAATGGCCTCAGATTCTGTCCTCTGAAATCCACTGAACCATTTGTACAAGACCACATTTCCCATAGGCTGTTTTCCCTAGTGACTGATGGTGACAGGCAATGTACTAAGGCAAGTACATTTCTGGGAGACGTGGTACTCATAAAATGGCTGATTATGACTTGAGAACTCAGTGATGGTCTTGCTGAACATCCTTAGACTACACAGTGGTCTAGTTTCTTCCCATTCTGCCTTATTTCCTTCACTCAGGGTCAGACTTTCATCAAGTGCTGATGGCTCTCTCAAACTTGTGTTCCTTCCCCATTTTCTCTCTCTGGCATTTCTCATACTAAAAATCCTTGCATACTTAATACAATCTTGGTGTTTGCTTCTTAGGGAACCTAGACAAACATATGGAACATATATTCTATTGGAGAATACAAGAAAATAAACATGTAAATAATAAGGTAATTTCAGATAGTGAAGATTGTTTAGGATAATAAAATGGCAGACTGTAACAGATTGATCACCAGGGATGGGGTTTGGGGAGGAAGCACTTTATTCTTTAGCTTATATGGGCAGGGAGGATGTCTCTGGGCATGTTATATTCTAGCTGAAAGTCAAATGATGAGATATAAATAGGCTGGGGAGGAGGAAGTGGGCAATGTGAAGGGCTGGAGCCGAGAAAGAGCAGCATGTTTGGGGAATGTAAAGACAGGAATCTTAGGGGCGCCTGGGTGGCGCAGTCGGTTAAGCGTCCGACTTCAGCCAGGTCACGATCTCACGGTCCGTGAGTTCGAGCCCAGCGTCGGGCTCTGGACTGATGGCTCAGAGCCTGGAGCCTGTTTCCGATTCTGTGTCTCCCTCTCTCTCTGCCCCTCCCCTGTTCATGCTCTGTCTCTCTCTGTCTCAAAAATAAATAAAAACATTAAAAAAAAAAAAAAAAAAAGACAGGAATCTTAGTAGCATCCTCCAGGGCAGTGTGGCAGGAGGTAAGATTAGAAGGACAGATAAAAGCTTGGTTCCAAAGGGCCTCAAAGGCCATGATAAGGAATCTACATTTTATTCTAAATGCAATAAAAAACCATTGGAGAGTTTGAGCAGAAGTGTGGCACAATTTGATTTATATTTTTGAAAGATTACTCTGGCTGCTGAGAGAGAATGGACTGGGGGGGTGGGTGGGTGAGTAGGACAACAAGTAGAGAAGTTATATTACAAGAATCTAGGTGAGAGCTGGCATAGGTTGGGACTATGATAGTGATAGTGCTGGTGAGAAAAATAAAAGGATTGAGATATGCTTTTCAGGCATATCTGTTAAACGGCTTAGTTTTCTCTGTCTTAATTTCATCATTTTAAAAATTGGGATAGTAATAGTACCTACCTTATAGTAGGTTATAGTAAAGATTAAATTATATGTGATATATAAAATTCTCCCTACACCAAATAAATTTTAGCCTCTTTTCTTATGGAAGTAATACTGGGTGGAAGAGAGTAAATTCATGCTGTATTCTAGTTCTGCCACGAACTTAAGATGTGACCCCAGTTCCCTATCAGTATAAAGTTGGGAGGGGATGGTGATTATAAAATCAGAGACTATTAGAGCTGTATGGGACCTTTGAGGTTATCAATATCATCCTACTAGTGAAGGAAGAACAGGCAACACAGGAGTATAAAACCATGTCCTGCAAGAAGCTCCTGACACTGAACTCTGTGGCTTTATGAGACCCTTTCCATTATGAAACTCCAGTGACTCTCAGTACTCCACAATTTTACTAACAATCCTTCTATAAGGGCTCTCTGGGGTCTTTGTCAGACTTTTTCTCAGTTCTTGGATCATTGTATTTCTCTTCCCGTCTGACCTGAGTTTGCAGGTTTCTCAGAAGCAATGCAGAAAATAATATGTCAAGTCAAAGTTTGTTTTCTTTCCTGTGGCTCCACACCTGAGCACGCAATGATTCATCTCATTGAGAGATGTTATGCTTTCAACACCCCCTTGAGATCTTGATTTCTGCCTAGGTTTCTTGAAAACTTCCAACTAGGTAGAGTAGTCTTACTATTATTAAAAGTTAAACAACAAAATATCATGCTCCTTTTACCAAATAATAGGAAATATAAAGTACCACTCATGAAGTAATCTTTTCATTTTAAAATTTCTATTAAGGTAAAAATTCAGACATTTTCAGAAGAATAGAGAATGCTACAAATGATTTCATCCATCTTCAACTCATACCTGATTTCTTCAGTGACTAAATAGCTGTGGGGAAGGTGGAGCTATTTTAGATTAACAGACACTTGCCAGGGTGTTGTACCTTCAGAAATAGTGGAGAATTTTGGTTGGACTAGCTTTCCTTCAGATGGTAATTATAAAATCTGGACAATATATATTTTTTTAATTATTAAATTGGAAAGTGACCAAAATAAAAACTAGAAGAATCCTTGAAAGAAAAATTTCCATGAATGAGATCTGAAGGTTTGCAGGCTCTTTCTAGCAGAAAGCCACCATATTACTGGTTTGAGGTATCAAACACAGTCTGGGGCAAGCAGAGCAGAAAGTTAGAGGGATAATCCTGGAAGGGAGGGAGCTGCACAAGAGGAGAGCCCCAAACATACATAAAATCTGCCTAAAACCTTGGATGACTGTTTTACATGGTCTAAAGAATGCCCTAGGGGGTCTTGAAAAATAACAGTAGCTGAAAGCTGAATGAACTGTATGGAGAGCTCATTTACTGTTCCTACAAGGAATACAGAGTTGGGAGTTTGAGTTCATCCAAATTAATTCCTTCTAAAATAAGAATTACTCTTCAAAGAACATAACAGAATCTACAGACCCTACACTGTATAATTCATAATGTCCCATTGCCTTTCAAAAATCATTGGATGTACAAAGAAATCATAAAAGATACTCAAGGGAAAAAAAGCATTAAATAGAAACCTACCCTGAGAGGATCCAGGTGATGGGAACTGCACACAAGGACTTTAAAGCAGCCATAGTAAATATGTCCAAAAACTTCAGGGAAAAAAAATATGTATGCGTGTGTATGTGTACACACACACACACACACACACACACACACACACACACAATGAATGGAAAAGAAGGAGAAATTTCAGTAGAATTTAAGGCAGAAAAGAGAAGCTTTCCCAATGCTAGTATCCTTCCTACTTGTCTAGGCTTTGGTATTTTTTCTAAGCACGAGGCTCTAATTTACTCACTCAGCCTTATGAAGACACACTTGATAATTATTCAGCATCATCTATCCCAGTTGAAGTAGGTCTGATCTCAATGGCAAAGAGGGTAGATGGTGGTATTAGTGATGCTGGTGGTAGCAGTCAGAAACGAAATTCTAATTGAATACAAGGATATACAAAGAAAGTATTGTAAATCCTCGCTCTAATTAAAGGAGATTATACATCTATGGTATTTCCCATGAACTTTGGCATTAGATCCTGACCTAATTTATGTTTACTCCAATGTTTCTTGAGAAAGGGAAGGATTTACACAACTAGTAATATCTGAGAGTAAGAATACTTAGTTCTAGTCTCTAATACTCCAATCAATTTGGAGACACTAGTTGTCAGTTAAAATCCCAGGAAAGCCAAATTTTTTCTTCTCCAAAACTTGGATGAAATTATCTCTTTATAGCTATGACATTTAACATCATTTAATGAATTCCAGACCTGGATTGGGTCTTATCCAACCTCTTATCTTGGTAGTAATAACACTGTCCTGCTTACTATATGGAATAGTTTGAACAAAAAATTAGATGATGACAAAATAACAGTAACTTACATTTTTTTGAGGAATTACCATTTTCCAGGCATTGTTCTAAGTGCTTTCTTTTCATGTATTAACTCATCTAACACTAACAACAGTGATGTAGTTACTATTTTTATTAGCCTCATTTCACAGATAAACAGAGGTAAAATAGTGTGCCAAGGTCTCCCACTTAAGATGTAGGGGTGGGATTCCACTCTGGTAGACTATAGTGAATATGTAGGAATAAAGCATTCTCAGCTTGTTAAGAATATTAAGAATGTGAACTAGTACAACCACTATGGGCAGCAATTTGGCAACAGTCCTACAATTAAATAATGTTCACTCCTATGAACTGGAAATTCCACCCATGGTATTCACTAAGACAAACTCATACATATGCAGCAGGTTACACAGAAACAAATGTTCAGTGAACATTTGCAGTAGGGAAAAACCTAACTGTCCATCAATAAGTGAATAAGTAAATCAATTGTGGTATGTGTGCATATACCTATATATATATATATCAATATACATACATATATTATACACATATATGTATATGTATACATGTATATTGATATACATATTGATATATATATACCACATATATATTTAGTGAGATACTCTACAACAATTCAGTGAGTATGTATCAATATTATGTAGATCTAGAATTTTGCTCTCCAATGTGGCAATCACTAGCTACATAAAGCCACTGAGCACTTGAAATGTGGCTAAAGATATATGTTAGAATAATAATATTTTGTATATATTGGGTTAACTAAATATATACTAAATTTAATTTTTATCTGTTTCTTCTTGCTTTTTAATTGATATTGCCATGAGAAAAATGTAAACTACATATATAGCTCATATTATATTTTTGTTGGAGAGCACTGATCTAGAAAATATAATTTGAGTTAAAATAAGAAAGCTACAAAATGATAGATACAATATAAAAGAATCTGTAAACACTACACTACAAAGCATGTAAAACAATACTATCTACTGTTCATAAAGCATATACATAAAATTAAAATACAAAAATATGGACTGAAATGGCACCCTACAAAGTCATAATAATGCCCCCCTAGAGAGAACAGATAAGGAGATGGAATCTGGAGAGAGAAACAAAGGGAACTTGAATTTTGTTTAAAATATTCTATTTTATCTATATAAACAAAGTATCTGAAGCAAAAAGGACTAAATAGTAATGTCTGATAATTTTTGAAAGTGGGTTATTTTTATGTTTTGGTGTTTTATTTTAATGTTGCAAAGATGAAATAGAGCAAAAATTGAAATCAGACTAATATAACATGCAGTCATCCATTCATGCACATATATATATAACCATACATTCACACTTTATCAACCCTCCAGTCTTAGGCACCATCTTTAACCAAAGAATCCAGCAAAGAGCACCTTGAGGATATTCAAGTAAATCTGAGACATTGAGGAGAGAGGCGAAGTCCACGCACTATCATCTGATAATTGTGTATATCTATTAAAAAAGGTAATGATTTTTTCTGACTATATAAAAGTACCATATGCTCACTGTAGAAGACTTTAAGTTTTTAAAGTGTTAAAAGAAAAAACAATTTCTCATAGGCCTGTCACTAAGAAAAAAATCACTGGATATCTTGGGTTATTTTTTTTTTCAGTCCCTAAGTATTTGGATTTTACTTTTGCTAATATCTGACAGATATTTTGAAATGAACCCCTTAGTGAAATATGATTGTTTTGTGTTTGATCAAAGTAATCTTTGCCTTAGGGCTCTAGCTTGGGCTTGTGATATCTTTCTTTCTTACTTTTAAAAAATCAAAACAAAAATAAAGGCAATAGCTAATATTTACTAAAGGGAAGAACTTGTATGCTTTTCAGTGTAGGAACTATTATAGTTCCCATTTTACACAGAAAAGATGAGGACTGGAAAGGAGGTTTCTATTATAATTCCCATTTTATTGTAAAGAAACTGAAATTTAGAAAGGTTAAGGAGCTTGCTCAGATCACAGATAGAGATAATAATGATGGAGATGTCCACACCTCCAAACTGAGGTCTTACAGACCCCACAGTCCATATTCTTCCTCTATCCTCTACCACGCTCCAGCATATGAGCTTACTTATTTCCTTTTGCTAACCAGTATAATGTGTCAATGTTTGAGACCAGTAGAAGGAACCTATTTGATATAGAATCTGTTAGGCACTGGTACAGCCAATCAAATGACTCTTATCTTTTATAAAGACATCTCTTCCTTCAGTTTCTCTCACTAGGCCTATCAGGTTTGGGTTGGGTGCCTATTGCCAACTCCTGGTTCCACCTAGCTGGTACTCAGAAATTGTCCATAATGCTAAGGAGCAGACTAAATGGCTTATTTTTGCATTTCATGTTGCAGCCCTAGGAGGAAACTTGTATGGTTACCAGCTTACAAACAAAAATAAATAAGGAAATGAGAACCATGTTCAATATGAAAATGGCCTGCCAGTGACTGGGGCCAGGGATGAGCCTTTCAAAATATGATAGAAGATAGAGGTGTGGCAGGAGACAAGTGGCAGAGGGATAAATCAAAGTGTGGAGACAACTTTAGCCAAAAGACTGACAGCAACAGACTCTGGGCAGTTAACAAACTCTAGTAACTCTATAACAGATAGAGAGGAAGAGATCCTTAAGCTAATTTTCATTCAATTCTTGTCCATTGGAGGGTGAGGAGCAATCATCACTGGGGGTCTTGGCAGTTGAGATAACATGCTAACTGAGGTGGGCCAGAGGAGAGATGAAGATTATGTACCTGTTGCTGGGACCTAGCCACTCCTTTAGCCTTAAACCAGAATTCTACCCCAATACCCCTCCCACTGAATTGTTGGTATGGGTTCCAATAAATACTGTTTGTGCATTCCATAACTATTCTATGTTCTATCAAAGGCTTGGGTTTCATAATATTGCATACACATGATGAGTATTAACTAGCAAAAGAACACTCTTGTCCATGATGAGATGTAGAACACAGTCCCTGAGGTCAGGGAATAGTGAATTAGTGAGTGGAAAGAAACTCCAAGCATGTATCTGAGATCTTGATTATTAATGTCGAATGACATGAACACAGGAAAAAAAAAAGTAACATAAAAAGTGAAGAGAACAACCTCCTAATTTTCCCACTCTTTAACTTAGATCAAAACAAGGAAATTAAGTATAGTCAAAAACAAATTTTTGCTTCAGCTGCATGTGTCTATATCAATTCTCTCTCCTGCCAAGGGGTAAGTATGGCAGGAAGAATTGTTTATTTTCTGAGAAAGGAAGCCAATGCACCAATTTTTAACTGAAAGAAGAAAAAAGTGACAAAGCAAGGGGGGGAAAATCATTGGACAGCATTGTCTTTGAAATTGCTTTGCATACGTTTTCCCAGGCTCTAAGAGGAACATTTGTCTGGAAGGCAGACCTGTCCTTATATTCCACATACAAGCTTAAAATGAGTTTTCATAGTCATTCAAACATTATAAAAAGCTGCTATTATTCCCACCCTTCCCAAATGAGCCTGTAGGAGTGCGATGGAATAGTTGATCTGAGCTCTCCCAGTTACTCTAATCTCTTCCTTGACAGGAGCTGTTGAGACTTGCTCTGGTTCCTCCTTTCACAGATGGAAAAGCAACACTGTACCTATATCTCAGGGCAATGCTGTTATTGGCAAGGCCTCTAAGAATAGAAAACAAAACAACTAATGACACAAGAGGGGTATAAAACCTCATAACATGGGACTGTCGGCCAAAAATCAGAACTGACTCAGTATAGTAGCATCCCTGCCCCCCCCTCTGCCTCAGTGACAACACAAACCTCCAAGCGATTAGACTAAAGGGGGATGTATATTTCTGGGCTACCTGAGGCACCTCTAACTCTACATTTCTAAAGAATTCATGGACCCACTTTAGACATCAGAATAAATGGCAACAAGGATGAGAAGGGTGGTGACTTTCTGTGGCAGTGTAAGGCTGGGCCCCACACAGTGTTTTCTTGTGGAGAACAATCTGCACTTTTAAATCAATTGGACTTCCCAACCATGGTCTGCTGCTCAGTAAAGCAGTTTTGTGACCCTTCTTTCTGCTTATGGGCTTGGCATTGCCACTCCTCCCAAATCTCTTTAAGCAATCACTCCCAGTTTCCAGCAATGTCGTCCCTTTGCCTTCATCAGTAAGATACATCCTTTGAATTCAGTGCATTTGCTTGTTTACTTATTGGTTAAAAATAAGTAGAGAGAGAGAGAGATCTTTTTATTAGACACATGGTTTCTATGTTCATCAGTTCTACAGACATACTATTATAAATATGTTCTACTGGGCACTTACACCAAAGGGCTTTCTCTGAAGGGAAATTGGTTAAGATGGACAATGCGGATAAGAACTAGGCTCTGGAGTCAGACCAGCTGGGGCTCACTCTTTGCTCTGTCACTTAAATAGCTGTGGATTTGGGTGAAGTTACCTCACTTTTCTAAGAGTTTTTCCATATCTATAAAATAAGCATGACACCAATATCTGTAATGAGGTTTGTTGTGAGGCTTATGTTATGTGCCTGGCACATAATGAGAGCCCAATATTATCATTAAAAAAATAAACATAGTCTCCAATTTGTGGAGTTCATAGTATAAAGGGGAAGGTAATTATTTAAAGAGATGGATAATTATATCAAGACAAAAGTGTTATAATCAACATACACACAAAAAAGTACAGTAAAGCACAGATGAAAATAGCTATTCATCTTGTCAGAAAGGGTCATGTACTATTTCATTGCAAATGGCTGAGAAATGAAGAGGGCTCTAGGCAGAGGAAACAGCAAGAGAAGAGGGAGAGATCCATGAAGTAAAAGAAGATGCAGCCCTAAGGAGTTGACAACCCAGCCACATGAAGGGATGGTGGCTTTCTGAACTCTGTGAAGTATTAACTAACCCCTATTAATCCTAAGAGATCTGTTGAATAATCTAGTAGAGTCAGGGCATACATATTTCTTTAGCCTGATGACCAATCTACTACAAAAGATAAACTGGCCAGGAAGGGAAGGGTGGAACACACTGTGGAAGGACTAAGGCCATGGGTACCTACCCAATCTGCTGGTTACAGTGGTTGAGTCAGTCAAAATCCAGTCAGTTTTGGTTTTTGACTCATTGATTCCTCATTCGAGAAGGCTGCATCCCAATTATGTATTGTCATTCATGAAGTCAGATAGGGCACAAGCCAAGAAAAGAGATTTCCTGGTCATAGTTATCTTGAATTTGTTCATTAACTAGTTCATTTGTTCATAGAACATTTTATTTGTCATACTAAACCTCTCAATTTGGTCAGACTTATTCTCCAGAAGGCTAGAGACTGATTTGTCCATTATAGCAATTGAACATATGCTGGTTTAATTTTGTTTCCAATGTCCAGATGACCTTTTTTCTTTGCATTTATGTGCAAATGAACAAAAAACTTACAAATACAAAACTTTAGGTAGAAATTCACAAAAATGGGGAGACTTGCGGTAAAAGTCAGAAGAGCTTTTTCTCTCTCCAGTGCAAGAGAGCACTCAACCTTTGACGGGAGGGGAGAATCAAGCTTGATAGATGCATTAGTTGAAGTATACAGACAAGTCAAAAAGAAGTTTCAAATGAAAAGATGGTGACTAAGCCAAGGATTTGCATGTTATTCCATTGTTATTAAAGAATATATTCTAGTCTATTTATTGCTAAATGCCCTTCTTAAACATTATTTTCTAGTTATTTTAGGAATAATCTATTTATATGTTACTAGTTTATTTCCACTGTGGTCAGGAAAAATATGATTTCAATTATTTATCATTTATTGGAAATTGTTTTCTTGTCCAGCATATGCTCAATTTTGGTAAATTTCCATGTATATTTGAAAATATTGTGCATTCTGTAGTTATTGAATGTATGATTGTGAATCTGTTTATTTCTCCACTTAATTCTGTTACATTATGTCTTTCGTTAACACTATATTATTAAGTGTATATATATTATATGAATCTTCCTTTTGATAATTTTATCACTATAAAATATTCCTCTTAATTGCTATCAATACAAAATAATAAAATAATTATCTCTAATAACATTAAACACTAAAATATTTAGAAGTATTAAAACTTCCTATAGAATTTGTCAAAAACAACTCAATATCTAGAATTATTGCATATGACAGTTTTACTTTATCTCTAGTAATACTAAATACTAAAGTATTTTTAATTATTGAGTTTTCCCTTCTATTAATATTTTAATACTTTTTAATTTTGCATCCTGATTATTACAACATGCATCTTTGATTTACTAGAATTTACTTTAAATTAATATTTTATCAACTTTCCAGGCAATGGAAGAACTGTATAACACTTTTTAAATATATTTTTTCCAATTTCACTGAGATATAAGTGAAATATAATATTGGATTAGTTTAAGGTGTTCAACATAATGATTTTGATATATGTATATAGTGTGAAATGATTACCACAATATGTTTAGTTAACATCCATTAACTCATATAGCTATAATTTTTTTCTTGTCATAAGAACTTTTAAGATCTAGTCTTGTAGCAACTTTCAAATGTACAATACAGTATTGTTAACTATAGTTCCCATGCCATATATTATATCACTAGCATTTATTTATCTTAGAACTGGAAGTTTTTACCTTTTGATCACCTTCACCTATTTCCTTCACTTCCTACCTTCCACCTTTGACATCATCAATCTGTTTTCTCTGTTTTATGAGTTTGGCTTTTTTAGATTCCACATATAAATGAGATCATACAGTATTTGCCTTTCTCTGACTTATTGCACTTATCACAATGCCCCTCAAGGACTCAACTATCTACTCTTTGTGCTTTTCTTTTTATATTTTTCAATTGTACAGATATTAAAAAACCCACAGACATTATTTTTTAAACAATTAATATTTTTTTATATTTCCCACTATAGTTTTTTCTGTTTTTCCTTTTTGATTATGCTTTTTTTTTTTTTTTTTTTTTTGAGTGAGAGCAAGAGCGAGCATATGTGAATGGGGGAAGGGCAGAGGAAGAAGGAAAGAGAATCCCAAGCAGGCTCCATGCCCAGTGCAGAGTCCAACACAGGGCTTGATCTCAGGACTGTGAGATCATGACCAGAGCCAAAATTAAGAGTCCAATGTTTAACCATTTGCACCACCCAGGTGCCCCTGATTTTGCTTCTAAGATCATTTTCCTTCTGCCAAAAGAACTCCTTTTGTTATTTCTTTTAGGGTCAGTATAACAGTGATGAATTCTAGTTTTTTGTTAGTCTGAAAAAATATATATTATGCCTTCATTTTTGAAGTATATGTTTTTGAAGTATGGAATTCTCAATTCACATTGTCTTTAATTATTTCAAAGATGTGATTCCACTATTTCATAGCTTCTGTTGCTTTTATTGAGAAGTCAGCTATCAGTCTTGCTGCCTCTTTGATGCTAATTTGTGGGTTTCCTTGCTTCTTTTAAGAGTTTTCTCTTTTTCTTTGCTTTTAAGCAGTTTTACTATGATGCACCTAGGTATGGTTTGCTTTGAGTTTATTCTGTTTGAGGTTTGCAGATCTTTTTGCACTTATGAGTTGACATCTCTTGTCAGTTTTAGAAAATTATCAAGCAGTAGCTCTTCAAGTACTGTTTCTTCTCCAGTCTTTCTGATTACACATATGTTAGATCTTGACATGGTGTTCCACATATCACTTATGATCTTTTAAAGATATTCTTATTTTTTCTATGCCTGGACTTTATTCTGGATACTTTCTACTGACCTATCTTTCAATTCACTAATTCTCTTTTCCACTGTGTCTAATATGCTATTAAATGCATTCTTTTAATTCTAAATTCAATTATTGCATTTTTTGTGCTAAAATTTCCCTTCCTTTTTCACATATTGCAGTTTAGTGAAATTCTCCATCTTTTAATTTGTTTTGTTGAACATACTAATCATGATTATTTCAGTCTATATTTGATAATTCCAATATCTAAGTCATCTTTTGGTTTGTTTCTATTATCTTTCAGTCACTTCTCTTTTTTTTGTTTTCTTATATGCCTAGTGAAGTTTAATTGTATGTTAGTTCTAATATTGAATATTGTAAGGGTTCTGAATGATTTATCATCTTCATGGAACATTTAATTTTCTTCTGGTGGGCAGATAATATATGGACAGAACGTCTTGATTTATTCAAGGTTGGTCTGTTTTAGTATTCCCTTATTTTTAGGGTGCAGCCCTTTTAGAAATCTTAGTTGAAAGCCTGGGGTATTTCATCCATTTCCTACTTAAAGGGTTCTGAACTCCAGCTTTTATATCCTTACCACTATAGACTACCAAAAATCTGTTAGTATTTTAGCCTCTTGGTAGCTGCTTTCTGCTTTGATTCTTGGTTTCTTACATCACACACATCCAGCTTAGGAGCCATACAATGCACCAAAACAAAATCTCATGCAGAAAGTTAGACTTGCTTTTCTTTGGTTCCCTTTTTTCTGGGAACTTGCCCCCTCAAGACCTGGATGTTTTATCTTTCCAACTCAGTGAGATTATTACAACACTAGGCCACCACTTTCTTTAGGGATTTCATGCTCTATGATTTATACTGGAAAATGTCTTGAGAGGAAAAGTAGTGGCAAATATGAGACTTTTTTCAATGCATGCACCTACTTTCTGGGATATTGGCTCCTCAAGTTTTAGCTGCCTTAGTTGCTCTCTTACAAGTTACTGTCTTATGGTAGTTTATTCAGCTTTTATAATTATTCTTAATTACTCTGTCGTAGTTAGGAGTAGAAGTGCATATTCTTTCTTGAAGTACTGATTTGGAATATTTGTATTCTGTTTACAAAGAAAGTCCAACGATTTCTATATAAAACCTGGTCCCAGTGTCTGGTCTGACCTCTACCTGGATGGCAATATAAATGATTCCCTGAATTATTTTTTATTTAAACTTTACAAATAGGACGTTTCTTTTATCCTATCATCTTTGAAGCTTTGAGAAAGCTTTCTTTATGAAATATATCAAAGAATTATGTATGTAAACCTTTCTACCACAACCGTATTGTGCCTTCAAATATGTTTGTATATCTTTCTGCATATAAAGAAGGGTATGGCTCTCATACTTCTTCTCATCCTTACTCCTTTTTATCTAACTTTAGATAACTGAAAAACAACTAGCCCAGCATCTGGCACAAAATAAACATAAAATAATTGTTGATGAAATGACAAATAAGTGAAATTGCTTCATTATGTGAAAAATAGTTGAGCTAGTTCTTTGATTCTTTCCTTTCATTGTTAATCCATCCCTTATTTGAATAAAAAGTCATCTAAAGCATACAAAAACTTGAGACTAGTCTTGAGTCTATATTTAGTGAGATTCAAGGGACTGAATTTCACACATTTTTAGTCCATATAAAGGTATGCCAACGACTTCATTTATTTACTCTGAATCATTTTTTTGCCTGTCATGTAGGGGGTCACCCAGAAGTGATTTTTGACAAAAACCTCACTGTATACACGTAGCTAATCTTGACTGGTATAAACAGTTCTTGTAACGTGAATTTCTATTTGGGGACATGACATAGCTGATGAGACATAGCTACATTGTTCATTGCCTGGTCTCATTTTTAAAAGTGTCTCTCTTAGAGTAAACTCAGAAATAGAAAGTCACTGTGTTATGTACTGAATTTCTGTCAGAGCCTTCTCTGTCATGTTTCTAGATCTTTGAACATTTTTTTCCCCTATGCCTTGAATATACTTCTCCCTTTTGCCTTTCTGGTGAACTGCTTTAGTACTCAAAGATGTTAACTCCTTTGTGAGTTTTTTTGTTTGGTTTGTTTGTTTGTTTGTTTGTCTTAATATTCCAGGAACATCTTCTGGTTTCCCTTTGTTTCCTAGTAATCTATAATACTGCTTTTCATTGTAGTACATTATTTGTGACTTTCTTCCTCATTACACTTTCACTGCATTACTCTTCTTCAGTGCCTCAAATAGCAACTTGTCAGATCCTCAGTACAATTTTTTAAAGATAAAATGTACACAATATCAAATTCATCCTTTCAAAGTATACAATTCAGTGGTTTTTCACAAAGCTGTACAACATTACCGCCATATAACCCAATAGTATTTTCATCACCTCCAAAAAGAAACCCCATATTCAATAGCAGTCACTCCCAATTTTACCCTCCCTCCAGTCCTTGGCAGCCACTAATCCATTTTCTTTCCTATAAGTTTGCCTATTTTGGATATTTCAAATAAATGGAATCATACAATATGTGGCCTTTTGTGTCTGATTTCTTTCACTTATCACAAAACTTTTAAGACTCTTCCATGTTGTAGCATGAATCGGTACTCTATTGCTTTCATGAGTGAATAATATTCCATTATATGGATATAGCGCATAGTTGATGGAAATTAGGGTTATTTCCACTTTGGGGCTATTATGAATAATATCACTATGAACATTTATGTAAAAGTTTTTGTATGGATGTATGTTTTCACTTTTCTTGGATATATAGGAGTATAATCTCTGGTAATTTTGTTTAACTGTTTAAGGAACTACCAAACTGTTTTCCATAGTTGCTGCACCATTTTACATTCTTATCTACAGTGTATGAGGATTCCAATTTCTCAAAATCCTCTCCAGGACTTGTTATTATCTCTTTTATTTATTATAACTATCTTAGTGGATATAAAGGGGGTCTTGTGGTTTTTAAAAATTGAGATATAATTGACATAATATTATATTAGTTTCAGGTGTACAACATAATGATTTGATATTTGCATATATTGTGAAGCGACCACAATAAATCATTAACATCTGTTATCATACAAGTTATAAAAAATTTTTCTTGTAATGAGAACTTTTAAGATCTACTGTCTTAACTTTCAAATATGCAACACATTATTATTCACTATAGTCACCATATTATACATGACTTATTTATTTTATAACTAGAAAATTTTACATTTTAACCCTTCATCCATTTTGCCTACCTCCACCTCCTTCACTGTGGCTTTGATCTGCATTTACCTAATAAATAATTATATTGAGCATCTTTTTATGTGCTTATTGGCCATTCATACATCTTCTTTGGAGAGAAGTATATTCAAATTATTTGCCTGTTTTAAAATTTGGTTGTCCTTTTATTGTTGAGTTGTGAAAGTTCTTTATATGTTATAGATATCAGATCCTTATCAGATATGAGCTCTGTAAATAGCCTAGTGTTTGCTATAAATGCTACCCACTGCCTCAGGCAGCCACTATAGTCTGTGACTGTTTTTGACAAATTTCCTCTAGAAAAGGCTGTTTTCACTGGGCAAGCTCTGTGTCAGTTCAAATAAAGACAGCCTTAAAATGGAGTCTTCCATGGAACCACCAGATAGGCCAAATAATGACTCTTCTTTGGGAAAGTGGCTTTGTAGAAGTTCCAATTTCATTTGGTCTCTTCCACTAGCTACCAGACTGCTGGTTTTCACCATGATTGTAGGCTGTTGGATTTTAAGGCTAACACAAAGCTAGGAGCAGTGGGAAGGTCAAGGTGAGAATAGGACAAATAAAATCACCACAAAGTTTGCTTTTTCTTTTCAGGAGTCAGCTACTTTTCTTTAATAAATGCTCTTCAGATTGCACTAAGCCTTTGATTAATTTCCAGATTTCTAAAAAAGTTGATTCTGATAAATTTGTTGTGTTGTTGCCAATGTTCTTTTAACTTTCAAGAAAAAAAGGATTTTTAGATGTCCTTCCTCCATTTTTATTGACATTCTTAGTACATGTTTTTGAATGGGTGAATGAATAAATGAACTAAGTATGCATGCCCACTGATTTGTCCTCATACTCCCAATTTCAACCAAGATACTAATTTTGAGTTGATTTATCTGCCTCAACCTTCCGACTCTGAGTTCTTTAAGCCCTAAAACTGACTGCTGTAGTAGGAAGTGAGATGGGATAGAAGTTGTTGTTATTGAAGTGCTTTATATTGGCAGTCCAGATTTTTTTGCTCAAGCATGGAGAGCACCACCTGCTGCATTTGCTGTGGTGTAATTATTTCTTGTGTTCTTCTTTTAGGGCTTTCAACTATGGTCTTTGATCCTGTGTTTGGAATCATATACTTTTATTCTTATCTTTTTGCCTAGTTTGAGCAGCTATCTTGCCTTGAGTTCACTCAGACTCTGTAAAGCCCTTGCCTCATTAATTACTTTTTGTATTTACTATGTTTTTCCAGTGCAGATATCTTTTTTTAATATAATTTGTTGTCAAACTGGTTTCCATACAACACCCACTGCTCATCCAAACAGGTTCTCTCCTCAGTGCCTATCACCCACATATCCCTCTCTCCCACCCCCCACCAACCCTCAGTTTGTTCTCAGTATTTAAGAGTCTCTTATGGTATGCCTCCTTTCTTCTCTGTAACTTTTTTTTCCCCTTCCCCTCCCCCATGGTCTTCTGTTAAGTTTCTCAGGATCCATGAGTGAAAACATTCGGTATCTGTCTTTCTCTGCCTGACTTATTTCACTCAGCATAATACTCTCCAGTTCCATCCACATTGCTGCAAATGGCCAGATTTCATTCTTTCTTATTGCCAAGTAGTATTCCATTGTATATATAAACCACATCATCTTTATCCATTCATCAGTTGATGGACATTTAGACTCTTTCCATAATTTGGCTATTATTGAAAGTGCTCAAGTGTAGATATCTTAATGAACTTTTAACTTGAATCACCACTTTATTTTAGTCTTCCTGATTCTTCTTGACCATCAATATTTGGGTGTATTTATCTGCCTGATCACTACTTTATTTTTGCCTTGCAGATGATGCTAAACCTCATACTCGCTTCTAGTGATCCTATGTTACTAATGCACGCTGCAATGATACTTCCTTAGCAGTATCTTAAACCTCTAAATGCTTAAGTCCTTTGGTCTACCCCATGAAAGATTATGTGACTAGCTTTTTGAAGATATACTAACTCTGGCCACCAGCATCCAACAAACCTTTTGAATGAGTACCTTTTAAACATGTTGTTTCTAAAGCAAATATTTGTACATCAGATTGTGTTTACCGACTGAAATATATTCTATTTCTAGATAAGTTCCCATCAGGGAAAAAATAATCTTCTTTGTAAAAGACAAACTGCACTACACTAAAATTTTGAAGAATTTGTTTGAGCAAACACTGATTTGAATTGGGCAATGCCAAGCCAAAAATGTGGAGGATCTCTTCAGCAGTAGGAAGGAAGGGAAAGGTTTTTATAGAGCAGATGCAGAAGCAAAGCAAGGAAGTTATTTGGTTGGCTATAGCTTAAGCCATTGCCTTATTTGGGAAAACTTAGTTGGCTGTGATTGGTTGTTCTTAAGTTTTGATTTCTTAACCCTGAGGCATTTACAGGAATCGATTCTGGCTTAGGTTTCAGTTTCCTTCCTTATGCTGCCCTGAGCCTAATGGACTCTTTGTTTAATTATTCTAACACTTGCATACATGTAAAATCACTAAAATTCCCTACTTTGGAAAGATTTTTGGTTCTTGTTATTTCATTATGTTAACTAAGACTGTATTCTTTCTTCTTCTCTTTCTCCTCTCCAAACTTAGAGCCTGTGTGTAATGAAAAACTGTATTCCATCTAGTTAAATAAAAATGATTGCTTTAGAGTTTTTATTTTAATTGACTAATTGCTTTGTTTTTCAATAGCTGTGAAGGCCTAAGTAAACATAGTCTATTGCCTTTAACTCATCTATGCAATCAAAAGCCGTATGGACTACTATCTATATAATCTTCAGAGTCACATTAAGAGTTCACATAGATTATCTCCCTGTTTCTTTATTTGATACTTAATTCTTATCTCACAGTCTCTTTGTTCTTCCTGTATTGGTTTTAATATTCAAATAGCTAGATAGGCAATATTGTTTTCTGCTTTGAAACACACCAAATTTTGAGAGAAAGGATGGAAGCCTATATGAAGACGTTTTTATTATATTTGACTCAAACATTCATTACTGAATGTCTAGAATTTAAAAACATTGCTACCATCTTGTTGAGGAAACTATTCTTGATTTTTTTTTCCAGTCATTGCCCAGATTTACTTCAATTAAGTGCATATTCTTTGTCATTTTAGAAATTTCTTATAGATACTAACATATTACAAATACTTTAAAAGGAGATGCTGAGACCTCCAGATCTGCTTCTCTATGGATTTATTTTTATTCTAGTCAAAGAGCTAAGCCCAGGAGACCTGAAAAAAATCTATGGAACAAATTACTACCATCATATCTTAAATTTGTATAAAGTACAAACTGTGCTAAATAAATGAAGTGTAAAGCTGGACTGGTTTGTAGTGAAGATTCCTCATGCTGTTCATAAGTGAACAATTCCCTTCTTTCATTTATTTTTTTAATGCATATACACACCCAGTAACCTTAGGGGATAAATAACCCATATTTTCCAGATGTTGATACTGAGGCATGAAAAATTGGGCCAATCTCATTTTTACAAGATAAATTCAGCAGAATAGAAAGGAACAGATGAGACAAGCATCTTGTCTATCTGTTCTCCAAAGTTCTCACTCAAGTACAACTTAAGATTTACCACAGTTCATAATTGTAATAATTCAAGAATTCCTTTAAATAAACTTTTTGCTGCAGGTGGTGAGCAGCAAAGTGACTTTTGAAAAATCAAAAGTCATTTTATTCACTGTGGTTCTTATTTGAGTATTGCCAGCCAAATTAAGTAAATGTCAAGTCCCTCTCAGGACTCTAGTGATAAGAAGGAATTTAAAAGCCCCAGGTGTTATCTCAAGTATTGAAATCTGTTTAGTTTGGATGTTAGCAATTGCAATATGGAGCATGGAAACTCTCCCAGCAAAGTCCTTCTCTAACAACTTCATAATGAATTAGAACATGATGAAGAGATAATCAGAATTAGTTCTCTTATCTTTATGCTTTTATAAATTCAGACTTAAATGCTGGGTAGGACTTTCCTGTGATCTGAGATTTAGATTAATATTTTTTTAATAGAATGAAGAAAAGATGCCAGTAATTCGCCTTCAATTTTTGTGAAGATGCCTACAACATATTCAGGGACCAGCAATAAAACCTACCAGATTTGAGGGCTATCATCTAAAGAACATAAACATATCATGATAGCTTTTCCCTTGGTCCAAGTAGTTTATTGACTAATGGAAAATATGAGTTTATAATTTAATTTGACCAATACCCTTAGAAATTTTCAACTAGTGCCAAGAAAAGTTTAAAGAAGTTTAAACAAAATAGTACACTTATCAGAGAAAACGTTTCCTACACAAATCATTAAAGCTGTATACTTCTATCTTGTTTTTTATTGAAAATGAATTGAACAGGAAGAACTAAAGAGTGTTATATATTAGCTAAGTACATTAAGTCAGCGTTGCTGGTACACTTTTGGCCTTCACCCAGGGTCATAATTTTAATGAAAAACAAGATTATTTGATCATGATCCTATAGTTCTAATTAGAATCCTACCAAATATGCACTATACCTCTCTTTTCAGCTATTCTCACAAAGACAAAGAAAGATAAAGCAACACATGACACCCATTTCATTCTCTTGGCTTAAGGAGTTCATACAATTCACTATGATATTGCTCATAAGCTAAAGATGGCCACTATTATTTTTACATTTTTTGATGTCTTATTGAGTCATTAAATGTCTCACATCCTAGCTATGAGAATGGGAGCTTCATCTTCTGATATGCAAACTCATATTCACACAAAAGTTATATCTACATATCTGACATATGTCCAAGTTGCCTATAATCTCAGGATTCCAAATAATCATGTATCTCCTCCAAAGTTGTTTCTGTTGTCATTGAGAGTTAATTATTTCTGTAGAAAACAACCTGTTTTATAGGGTCAAAGTCATTAGTTGAATTATTTGAGCAACACTGATTATTTTTTTTTTAATTATTTTTTTTTCCACGTTTTTATTTATTTTTGGGACAGAGAGAGACAGAGCATGAACGGGGGAGGGGCAGAGAGAGAGGGAGACACAGAATCGGAAACAGGCTCCAGGCTCTGAGCCATCAGCCCAGAGCCTGACGCGGGGCTCGAACTCACGGACCGCGAGATTGTGACCTGGCTGAAGTCGGACGCTTAACCGACTGCGCCACCCAGGCGCCCCAAGCAACACTGATTATTATCAGCCTGTGATACCTTACTTGTTCTGAGCCCTTCTGAATGTAGAATCCAGATTTATAGGATTCTCACTCATGCAAATGTAACCCCAGGCCTGGACTTGATTTCTCCCTACAGATGAAAAATGTAACAGGAGTTCTGGACACAAACTGGTCTTACTTTCTCTTATGGGCAGGGGGAGTGTGGAGTGTCAGGATATTTTACTATGAGTCACAAGGGGACAAGTGATAGTTCTGTGCTCTCTGGCTCAGGGGCACTGGATTGTCCAGCTACAGAACCCTTCAACTGCTGAGAGTTGGATGTGTAAAGATCCCACGGCTGCTCCTATCCTAGCCCTCCCACATAGCTCCACAGGGCATCATGAAATAACCACCCAACCTAACATCATTCAGAAATAGTCACAGTTTGAATCAATTCAAGCTTGGAAATGATTCCAGAGTCATTTGGATCTGGATAAGGAATTCATTAAATGAAAATCCAAACTGGTTCAAATATTGGACCAATTAGAGCCTGATACAAGCTACATGCTGAAATGTTTTCAGATTTGAATCCTTTCAGACACTGAGCAGATTCAACTCAGTAAAGTATTAAGTATCATCAAAGTATTTGAGGAATAAGAGATGTCCCTTACAAATCTTCCCTGTTAACCCCCTCCCATTCCTATCACTCACAGGCTTTCAACATGGTTGTGTTGTCTCAAGGACACTCTAGAGCTGTCCCTGTTTGACTAATCAGACCCACCCCCCCAGGCTACCAGACACACTCTGCCACTAACAAAGCACCAAGAGCTTCCATCATTCATTGGCTTTCACCAGCATCTCTTACTAGAAGGTAGCAGCTTCAAATTTATCTTCCCTTGGATATGTGTTTACATACTTTCAGAGACTGACAGAATTCCAAGTCTTAAAGGACTCTAAGGGTCAAGAAAAGTCAGGGTCTCAACGACTGGAAACTGAGCCACTTCAAGAAATCCTGCTCCCCTTTTAGGTTCAGGCCTGGGAGAGGGATTGACTTATTTACCTCACATTTGGAAGGTCTTTCTTATTTGAGTCTGCTATTACTGCTCTATTCTGTTCTCAGCTGAGAAGACCAATGAGGGAGAACAGATTATTCTTCCAAGTGAAAAGTGTTTGTAAAAAAAGCCATTAAGGTAGCTGACCTTGTGAAAAATTGTGAGGTAGATGAAGGGCACCTAAGGTGGTGGTTCTTGAATTTAGTTGGTCCAACCCCAGACTCACTGAGCCACAGGATCTTTGGATAGAGTCCTACTGTTTGCGTTTTCTAGAAGTATTGCAAATGATTGAGTTAGTCATATAAACATTTGGGATATGCTGATGTAAGGCACACTCTCTCCTCCTTCCTTAGCTTTTTATCCTAATGGCTCTTCACCTACCACCAGGTCCCCAGTGCTGTCTCTGGTTCTATAGACTCCCACACTGGAATCACAGTCTTGAAAGTTTCCCCTATCACCTTCCCCAGCCCCTCATACATAAGCACAAACTCAATATTCTTAGCCCTATGGAATAGGTTGAGCATAAACCAATGAAATTATACTAAATTATAATTGAATTCTCAATAAACTTAATGTGCTAAATCTTCCAGGAGTAATTGCATTTTGGAAGAGGATACAAAGTTTAGGGAAGACAATAGAGGTGAGGTGTTATTGGTGAGGGCAGCCTTCTTTAAGACCTATTCCTAACTGTGCAGCAAACACTTATCCTATCCTAGGCAGGACTGACTAGCAGTATTGATTCACGGTGATTATGAGAACTTTTACACTGTCAAGGTTAATATCCTACAAGAATGGCTCCCATATATCATTATGCTGAAAGAATGTGTGTCTCCTCCAATGGATAGAGAAGATGTGGTTTATATATACGATGGAATACTACTTGGCAATGAGAAAGAATGAAATCTGGCCATTCACAGCAACATGTCTGGAACTGGAGTTTATTATGCTAAGTGAAATAAATCAGTTAGAGAAAGACAGATAGCATATGTTTTCACTCATATGTGGATCTTGAGAAACTTAACAGAAGACCATGGGGGAGGGAAAGGGGAAAAAAAGTTACAAAGAGGGAGAGAGGCAAACGATAAGAGACCCTTGGATACTGAGAACAAACTGAGGGTTGGCGGGGCTGGGGGAGAGGGGAAATTGGGTGATGGGCATTGAGGAGGGCACCTGTTGGGATGAGCACTGGGTGTTGTATGGAAACCAATTTGACAATAAATTATATTAAAAAAAATAAAAATCACCTTTGTGTGCGCGCACACACACATACACACACACACACAAATGCGTGTCTTCTTTTGTCATCCTAGCTTAGAACCTCCCAAGCCCCAGAAAGGTTGTGGGATGGTGGGGACTGGAGGAGAATGCAGAGAAATAAATCTGAATTATCACATTCAAATTTTTCAAAAGCTTCAAAAGTGAACATGTTGGAGAATTAGATTTGATAATAACTAATAGGATCTAGCACCCCTCTCTCACTCCCACCTTCTTATAGATAAGGAACTTGAAGCCTATGAGATTTAAGTGACTTAGGTAGGCAAGGTAATGTAGCAAGTTTAGTGGCAAATCAAGGGTTAGGAGTCAGGAGATCCAATTTTCAGTCTGGAACAGGAGAAAGATGAATGTAATCTAGTGGTAGTAGAGTACTAGGGCTAACTTGTAGTCACCTAGGACACTGCCCTAATATCTGGCCCCACCACAGAGATTTTGATACAGTAGCATGGAATGGGGCCTAGGAATTACAAAACATTTCTGATGCTCAGCCAGGTCCAGGGGACTAAGACTTACAGGGATCAGTTGCAGTCAATCTTCAGAGCTTAGAAGCCTCCAGGTGGCATTTCCTAGAAAAAATTCCCCATAAACTGAAAGTGAAATCAGTGTAAATAGGGACTGAGAGGTATGAAGGGACAATGAGCAGAGCATAGGCAGTGGAAGAGAACACCAGATTTGACTCAACTTTTCAAGCTTAGTCTCATCTGGAAGCTTGGCTGAAGACCTTTGGATTCTATTGGCTATCTCTGTCTGGGAAACATCAAGTGAAACTGCATGGCAGAAACGAGATGACTCCAGAGGACAGTGAAAGGACACAGAACCTTTGGCTTCTTGAATCTCTGTCTTGCATCTAGCTCAGGCTGGCAGGCACCACAAGTCATTAGCATGAATTGAATTTCCTCTGGTTATAGTGAGCTCAGCCCTGGACTCTCTCCATTTCCTGGGGGACCAGCATCTCACTAGCACTAAGGGCCTTGGAAGGCTTAGCTGGAAGGGCAAATCAAGAGGGGACAGTACTAGACTTCCTGCTCCTGATCTGGAAGAGAAGTATCCCTGGAAGCAATAAAGAGTGACGACCCCTCAACACAGGGTCTCTGCTTTGCCTATCACTTTCCACAGATTATGCAGCTGCCTTTTCAGTTTTGTTCCAAAGAGCAAGAGGGGATTTAATATGGCTACTAACATAAATACCTGTTCTTAGGATCCCAAGAAACACTCTATTTTCTTTTTAGTTAAGTAAATTATTGGGCCCTCAATTCCTGACGTGGTGGCTAAATAAGGGTTGTTCGCATAACCTTTTGTGTGGGGATAATTGAAAATTTTAACCTACACAAACCAGTGGGACCCCAAGCCAAGGCTTTAGTGTGTTGTCAGAGGCAGCTAGCAAGCAAAGCAAGAAAGATAAGCCTGTCCTTTGGGATGCCACCCCAGCAGTGAGACCAACTCAGGTGGATATGCACAGCCACTGGCCAAAGCACCATTAGGCAGTTGTAGCAGATGAAATTTTCTCCCAGTGCTATCTGGAGCTAATTAGGAGCAACATCACAGCTCTCTCTGTATTTTCCATGTTGCTATAGTGAGCCAGTTCTGGCTTTCCTGAATGTGATTGATTGGGGCCCACCTTGTCCATTTGGGGGCTTGGCACATTCTAACTTAGGATGACAAAAGGAGACACACATTCTTTCAGAATAATATATGGGAGCTATTCTTGTAGGAGGTTAACCTTGACAACCAAAAGGTCTCATAGCCTCTTAGATAATTACCATGAAGTTAGGCTAGAGAAGGAATGCTTCAGAGCTTACTTTTTGTCTCTACTCTTCTCACAGAATCCAGACCCATCCCAGCTCAACTGGAAATAACTAGATTTTCATGGGAAGTGAAGGGAGGTTTGGCAAGGTATATAATCTGAAGAGCCTTGGGAGACGGAAAGGGAAAAAGAAGGTGGAAAAGAAAGAGGTTTTCTGCTGATCACAAGGGGCTGGCATATGAGGGTCACCAGAGTGAAGACCCTGAATATATTGGAGGGGACAGGAGTAGGGATATCCAGAATAGAGTGAGAAAATCCATTCCAGACTCTCCACTGCTCTGTGCTGTTGCATGGGTTGAAAATCCTACTCAAAGAGCCACAGTCTTCTGGATACCATTTCAGTGTGAAAAGACCTTTTTTAAAAAACAATTTTTTTCAATGTTTATTTTTGAGAGACAGAGAGAGACAGAGAGAGAGGGAGACACAGAATCTGAAATAGGCAGCAGGCTCTGAGCTGTCAGCAAAGAACCCTATACAGGGTTCAAACCCAGAAACCATGAGATCATGACCTGAGCTGAAAGGGTTGGACATTTAACAGACGGGGCCACCCAGGTGCCCCAGATCTCTCTCCCTCTTTAAGTTTATTTATTTATTTTGAGAGAGAGAGAACAAGCACACAAGCAGGGGAGGGGTAGGGAGAGAGAGGAGATAGAGAATTCCAAGTGGTCTCTGTCAGCACAGAGCCCAAAGGGGGGTTCGACCCCACGAAACAAGGAATCATGACCTGAGCCGAAATCAAGATTTGCACATTTAACCAATGGGGCCACCTAGGCCCCACACCCTTCAGTGTGAAGAGATCTTAATGTCTTTGATGTTGGGATGTACAGTCTACCTGTAAGTGCTAGGGTGCACAGGTGATCATTCTTGGAGATTCTGATTTAATAGGTCTGGAGTGGTGCCTAGGCATCTGTACATTTTTAAATATCCACAAGAGATTTTGATACACAGCCAAAGCTCAGATTTACTGTATTTGGCATGGTTTCTTATCACTCTCCTTACCACTGCCCAAGTCTCTTTGCCGTTGTTGAAACAGATACCCTTTCTATCAGATTCCCTCCTCTCCTCCAGGGCATTTGGCTTGGCAAGCAGAGCACAGGCTAGATTTCAGTCCCTAATTGTCCCCTTGGCTAGGTGACTTGTGTAGGGCATGACTTGCACAACTGTGACCAGAGGAGGAAAAAGATTATTGGCTTCCAAGGCAGATTTGTGTTTCAGCCACAATCCTCACTTTCTAGCTGTCTAAACTTGGGTAAGTTGCTTAAATTTTTAATTTTTAAGATTTTATTTTTAAGTCATCTGTACACCCAATGTGGGACTCAAACTCATAATGCCTTGATCAAAAACTGCACACTCTAATGACTGAGCCAGCCAAGTACCCCCTTAAATCTCTTTGAACCCCAATTTGATTATATATCAAAGAGGGATAAGGATGGCTGCCTACTAAAATGACCAAATCCAACAGTACAATTAATTCTGACGAATCACTTCTGAGGCTTCATTTGACCTATGAGCAGCATTTGACCCTTGTGATCACTTCCGTCTTCATGAGCCCTAGCTTCTGCTTAGCTTCTGGGACATTCCTCCTTCTTCATTCCTTTCTTGCTGTCTGGCCATTCTTTCCCAGATTCATTTGCTGAATTCTTTTTACCTTACCAACTTTGAATTGTTGGAGTGCCCAGGACTCAGTTCTCAGACCTCTTTTCTCACCTGTTTACCTTGATTTCCTAGATGATTTCATCCACTTGATTGACTTTAAGTATCACTTGTACGCTGAGACTCTCAAAAAGCCATAAACTTTCCCCCAAATCCTAAACTCTGGAATCAAATAGCCTACTCAACAACTCCACTTGATATATAATAGGCATCCCAAACTTCGTATGTCCGAACCGAACTCATTTTCTTCCTCAAACTTAATCTTTTCACAGCCTTCCCAACCTCACTATGTAGCCTCTTCACTTGCCCAATTTCTCTGTCCTAAAGCCTCTTTTTCTCACTGCACACTTCTAATCCATCAGTCAATTTACTGGCCCTAACTTAAACTGTATCCAGTGCCATCACTGCTGTCATCTGCTATTGCCTCTGTCCTTGGCTATTGCAATAAAGGAGTAAGCGCCCTTCCCCACTCCAGCTACCTTGCTCTCCCACAGTCTATATTCCCCACAGCATCCAAGAGATCACTTCTCTGGTCAGAATCTTCCCATGCTTTCCCCTGTCATGGAGAATAAAATTATGAAGCCTTCTCATGGTCTCCCCATGAGAATTTACATGACATGCTTCTCTTCTATTATTTCTATGACTTTACAGATCATTCAGTTCCTTGATCACTCCTCTTCAGATTATTGGCCTTCATGTTGGCCCTCAAACACACCATATGTGCTCCTGCCTCAGGGCCTTTGCACTGCCTTTCCCTCTCTAGGGAACATTCTCTTTACAGATACCTGTAACTCATTCACTTACTTCATTCAGTCTTTGTTCAAAAGTCACCTGATCACAAACTGCCTCCTTGGTCCTTAATCTAATAGAAAACTATCCCAACTCCTATAACCCTATTTTTTATCCAGTTTTATTTTTCTTCATAGAATATATCGCCACTTGACATTTGCATATATGTTTTGCTAATTTGTTTGTTTGCTGTCTGTTTCCCCTCACTTGGATCTAAGCATGTAAGAGTAGCTATATTCCCAACATCTAGAACAGTGACTGGGACATAGTATAGGGGTCAGTAAATACTCGTTGAATGAATACAAAAAAAAGGATGTCAGTGATATAAGAATTAAATAAGATACTGTATGAGAAGGGTTTTGTACATGCCTGAAACTTAGTAATTTGTCATTTCCTCTCTACTTTAGCTTTTGTCTTTCCCCCAAAACATTTACTGGGCCCCTTCTCTAAGTTACTTACTCTGCTAGATGATAGTGATTTAAAAAAAAATGTCTCTACTGTAAGCAGCTCATGTTCTAGTTGCTCTATGATACTGGGAGACAGAGTCATAAAGAAATAACCACCAGACAATGTAACAAGAACTGCAAAAGAAACAGTATACTAGGAAGAACACAGGTAAGAGTATAGTTAAGGAAGTGCTCAAAGAGCAGTGAATTTTAAAATGAACCTTGAGGGATAAATAGGGCTTCTGTACAATAAGAGAGACGGGTATTCCATTTAGAAGGGTCTTTGGTAGGGTTAGGCACAGAGACATGAAAATTCCCCCCTCCTAGAGCACACAGCTTCTTAGTTCCTTAGTTTAAGAGAAAGAATAGTGAAGTGAAATGAACAAGTATAGAAACTAAAACATAATTGTTTCTGTCTCCTGCCCCTCATAGAATACCATATTTCTCAGAGTTCTTACTATACCTTCTAAATTTCTTTTGGCTCTAACAACATCAGTAGGTGGTGATCCCCTTAGCATACAGCCAAAGAAATATTCTGGTCCAAGGTCCATTAATGGAGGATCTTGGGTTAGGACTTGACTCCTATCTGGTTGACAGTTCGTGCAACGTGAAGTGAAAAGCAACTGATTGCCTTCTTCAACTAGTTAAGAATATTTCCACAATGGCTTTCTAGATCTAAGTTTTTCATATTGTTTTTTTTTCTTAATTGGCCATATCCACCTGCCATTTATTGAGAACCTATCCTACTACACACTCTACTGAGTTGACCACATCTATAATTTCACCAGTTTTTACAACAACTCTGTGGTAGGCGATGTTGTTGTTATTGCTATTATTTTATAAATGAGGAAACAATTGCCTAATTTGTCCAAAGATATTCAATAAAAAAGAGGCAGTGCTAGAATTTAGAATCTGGTTTACATGATGTCAGTGCCCATATTCTTTCAGCTCTGTTATATTTCTGAAATGAAATCTAAACAAATGTGCAAGTCCATCTTCTAATTGTGCTTCCTCTGAGTTATCTATATAGCAGGGACATGTTATGCAGAATTGTTTACTCACTGGAAATTTCATCTTCCTTTGTAATTTTATATTTATACATTTCTCTAGCCAAATTATACCACATGTACTCATGTACTCTTTTTCTGCTTTTGCTGTCATGTAAGTGTGGTCATATGAATCACTCTCATGTATCCAATTATAACACTGCTAAATAGGAAAAAATGACCACCAATGGTAAAGCTAGCCTAGTCAATATGGTTATTTTTTGTAAAACCATAAACAAAATCAGGAAGAAAAAATTTTCAAGCATTTTGCTGACAGCTCTTGTATAACCTAGTAATCACAAGGGAATAGGAAACATTTTCTTAACCTACACATATCCTTTTTTAGATGAATATGAAAACCTTATTAACCATAGATTTGCCTCCAAACAAATCCATCTCGGGGGTTGAAGCCAAATTATGTCTCCATTCTTTAAGATGCCTATTTTGTTAACTTTGGAGATGTGGTAGCAACTTGTTTTTCTCCTGACCCCAAAGACACTACTACTGATCAACAGATTTGTTGATAGTATCTTCAGAAAGCAATCTAAGGCACTGTCCTTCTGTGAGGGAGATATACCATCCAGATACCGATGCAGATCATCTTTTGATCCCTTGCTGTAGGTGAAGAGAAAATTAGCACACTTCAACAGTATTCCAACTTGCCTTTTCTCTAGTTTCCGACTTTTGTTATATTATTCTGATAATGTAAAGATATATAATAGCCATAGTTTTACTGTAACCATATTTTTTATAATTGTTTAGTCTTAATTTTATATTTAAATTTGTTTACTACATGTCACAGTTGTTTTTTTTAACCATAGATTCTTTATTCCCAAGTTTTAAATTTTGATTTATTGCTTAGTTAGCCTGCTTTTGTTTTCGAGAAGTTTTTCTTTTTCTGATGAACAAATTATGGGTGCTATAGTCTGTGGGTTTTTGCATGTTTGAGAATGCCTGTTGCCTTTACATTTGAAAAACAACTTATCTGGGCATAAAGTTCTTTGGTCATACTTCCCTTCAATTTTGTACAGACTGTTCCATTATTTTCTGGTAGTAAGAGTTATTGCTATGGACAAGTTTGAGGAAGACCCAATTTCCCTCTTTAACACTAACACTACGCTTCTTTTTTCTGCTTGGATGCCTGTATTATTTCTTTATCCTTAAAGTTAAGTAATTTCACCAGGATGTGCCACAGTAGTTTTTTGTATTGATTTTTCTTGGCAGTAGGCAGTTTTTTTTTTTTTCTGTCTACAGACTCAAATATTTGAAAAAAAATGTCTTCTAGTAGATTTTTGAATACTTTTGCTTCTTTTTTTCCCCTATATTCTTTAGGAAGATGGAGTATTCTATATATTTTACACATAATTGTCTTTTCTATAAATTATATACCTTTGTGATTTTTTTGCATTTTCTCTGTATACTTTTCTATAGGCTTAATTTCAAATTGTACTTATTCTATTTTTATTATTTAATTATGACATCCTGTATGTAATATGTTCTTTTCCAAATTGCTATATGACTTTGTTTATCATCTTCCTTTGTTTTATAATTCCTTTTTATATCTTATTAGGCCTTTTAAGTTTTAAATTTCTTTGAAGCTGTAACTATTTGTTTAAATTATTTAACTTTTATTTAGAAAAAGATAAATTTATCTTTATCTTCCTTTTGTTTGTCTTCCCTTCCTTTCTCTCCACCCCCTGTCTGCTGTCTCTCTGGGTTGTGTTTTATGTTGGTTCTTTTCTGATTATTACATCTCTCTGGTTGGGGCCTCGTGTCCTTAAAGAACAGAATGGGAAGGGGTGGGGGATGAATTTGGGAATCCCACTGCTTCAGTTTAGTTGATTCTACTGGAACTCCTCTCTAGATCTCCTCTTCCTTTTGCTCAATCTTAGCTTGACATCAAGACGTTGAACCAGCTCAAGGGAGAGCCCCTTCCTCATATACTCTTCCTCATCTCCTGATTTCTATGACTCAGAAGGAGAGGATGTAGAAAAAAACAGAAGGCCAGACCAACTTTGCCTTCAGCTCTGCCTCCCTACCATCTTGAGCCAAGCAGGATTGGTATGGGAACATTACCCATTTCTCTTGGGGCTGGCACATGCCTGTGTGGACTTGACTACTCTAAGTGAAGGAACACTGAATGGAAACTTTGAAACTTTGATGCTCACTTATAGGGAAATCTGTTCTAGATGTAAGCATTTCATGGGTTTCATTGAGTGTCAATGACTTCCCTCATTGCACTTTGAGTTGTAAGCTGGACTTGCCACTTTTTTCATGAAATAAGGACTGACAAATTAGGTCACTTTGGGTTTTCAGACTTGGATATTTGGCAGCACTTTTTTTTTTTTCTCAAAAATGAATGAAATGAGCTGTCACATCAAGCAAAATAACTGACAATATTTGTTGACAACAATAAAATTTAAGCTTTCAAGAGAAAATTAGAACTTTTGAAATCTTGTATTCACCACTATGAACTTGACAGCTTCTCAATACATAAATACTTTTCTGATGAGACTGGTGGTGATTTTAATAAACACAATTTTTTGATATTGCATAATAAATTGTGTCAACACTTGTAAGATTTGCATAACTGAATAAACCAGCATTTTCCAAATGACCAACCATGCATGCTACAAAATCATGGATGGGGAAAAACTCCTTTCAAAGTGCAAGGGAAACCAGTGGATTTTAATATAACAGAGTATTAACTGATATAGTTTGTCATTCTACAATGCAATTAACCTTTAAGAAACTACTACTACTACTTACTGAGTTTTGGTGTAATATCAAAGAAGAGTATCTAGAATTATCTGGAAACGCATTTAAAATAATCTTCCTTTTACAATTGCAATTAGTTTGATGCCAAATTTTCCTCAAATATTTTAACCAAAATGATATATAGCAATAGATGGAACATAGATGGAGTATCTAGCTGTTTTCTACTAAGCCAGACAACAAAGAGATTTGCAAAACCGTGAAACAGTGCCACAATTCTCATTAAGTTTTCTTATTTGGGGGAACACAGCTTTCTTTACTAAAATATGTTATTTGAGCATGAAATGGCGTTATTGTTATTTTAAAATAAATTAATAATTGTTTTAAAATTTTATTTAGTTCCTAATACTATCAATATTACAAATATAACTCGCTTACACAAAAGATCTTTGAAGTTCTTAATTATTCTTAAGAATGTAAAGAAATCCTTAGACCAACAAGTTTGAGAATCTCTGTGCTACATGTACCGTGCAGTGAAGCAGTAAGTGTGCAGGAGTGCAAAATTAGAGAATTATGGGTTGGATTTGGCATTGTACCAGAATAGCATGCAAACCACAGGCTGCTAAGATTCAAATGGGAGAAGCAGAGGAGGAACAGTGTGAGAAAAGGTGTAGTAGTAGGAACAGTCAGGATAGGTTTGGAGGACTTTGAGTAAAGCAGTAAAAGTCTCTTTCATGTTTCAAATCTCTCCTTCCACTTCACCTCTCTGACTTTTTTTTTTTTTTTACATTTTTTAATGTTTATTTATTTTTCAGAGAGAGAGACAGACAGAGCATGAGTGGGGGAGGGGCAGAGAGACAGGAGGACAGAACATCAGAAGCAGGCTCCATGCTCTGAGCCATCTGACCCTGCTGTTACATTTCCTTCTCTTTCTGGCATTTCTCTGACCACAGCTGGGAAAAGTTATCTGCTTTTAAGGACTCATGTAAATATATTGGATCTACCTGGATAATTGACACTAATCTCCGGTCACAAGGTCCATCACCTCAATCACATCTACAAAGGCCTTTCTGCCATGTAAGGCAACATCTCAGGTTCTGGAGATTAGAACATGAACATCTTTTAGGGACCATTATTCTGCCTAACTCTCTTGTTCTGTTGGGGCTACTGTCACAAAATACCATAGATGAGTGGTTTATAAACAACAGAAATTCATTTCTCACAGTTCTGGAGGCTGGGAAGTCCAAGATCAGGGTGCTGGCACAATGGTGTTGTAGTGAGGGCCCACTTCCTCATTCTTGGCTGGTGCTTTCTTGCTGTGTTCTCACCTGATGGGTGAGGCAAGGGAGCTCTCTCAGTCCTCTTCTATAAGGGCACTAATCCTATCCATGAGGACGCTTCTCTAATCACCTCACAAAAGCTCCACCTCCTAATACCATCACGGTGGGGGTTAGGATTTAACATAAATTTGGGAAGTATGCAAATATTCTGACAATAGCAGTACCACACCATGGGATATTTTTGATCAAGGAAGTGGCATAATTACAGTGGTATTGAAGGAAAAAACTTTCCCAGTAATTACCCAGTATGGAACTCATCTAGTGCCAAATTTGGGGCAGAGTTTTGCCTCTGTGGAAAACAACTTCCATGTGTTTTTAGTGCAATACAGACGAGGCATCCAGGAGGACATCTGCTGATATTCTGGCAGGCAGATCACTTTCCCATTGCCTGTCCTACCCAGATTTGTCATTCAGGTCACCAAAGGGACAAATATCCATGGCTTCTAGAAGGAGCTTCTTCTCTGCATTTTTTTTATCTCTCAAGTGTCCTTTCTAGATCTTAGAAACTAACTTGTCAGCAGAGTGGGAAATTTCTCCCTCTCAGGAACTGATATCTTAGGGGTGACCTTTTACATGAAGCATTTCATTAAATAGTGTGGTGAGGTTACCAAACCTTGAAGTCAGAGGCAACGTCTGAATGCTTGTTGGGTTACCACCAGTACTCTGAAGAAAGAACAATAAGCTTAAATGCTTTTGAGTAATAATTTATCAGGAAGACTAAATTATGAAAGAATGCTTGAATTAGACAAAAGAAACCCACAAGATGGATGTAGCTCAAATATTTTCCAACATAAGCTTCCTTTTGAAAATAATTTAAATGTTTGCCTTCTCATTGCATTTATGTGTGATATGTTGGATAATTAACTAAGGAGGACAGAAAGGGAATCCCTGTGGTATAAATTCCAGGAACAACTGCAGACTCATCCAAATGTCACTTATAAATCAGAACAAGCCCAAATTCATAAGCTAGTCTCAAAGTACCCTATAAAAACAAGACAAAATAACAAAAGCTATTATTTCCACCCCCTCAAAATATTTATAAAAAACAGGATGCTGTTTCTTCAGTCAGGCAAACAACTTACCAAGGGCATTCTTAACTATTGATGCTAAATATTACAGCATAAGAATGAACTTTGGTATTTTGCAATGTACATTGTGCAATGTATATGATCTATTCAATTCTCATGGGTGTGTGCAGTTTACTATTTTTGCTTACACATGTATTCTTGGGGAAAAGATGTCATAAAGTTAGGATTGTTCTTAAGCAGAATAGGCAATATTTGCTCTAACAGCTTCTCCCTTCTCTTTTGCAAGATATTCTTTTCCTAAGGAAGTTATCACAGCCCTTTTTCCTGCAACCTACTCTGGGCAGCCAGGGATGTTGTTACCTAGAGATCTCTACTTTCCTATTCCTATTCCACTGACAATTCTCTAAGTTACTGCCTCCTTTTGGACCCAGCTAATTGGTGTTATGCAGTTAATTGTAGACAGATGTAACCTAATGGACTAGGTTCTCTTCCAGGCAATATAACATGCATAACCTGGTAGACACTCCCACGCTTACCTTAGTTGTTTTTTTTTAGCTCATAATTTGGGCAGTTTTCTTCTTTTTGATATGTGAATAAAAGATGAGGTAGGCAGTGACACTTAAACAGGAGGGCCAGTGAAAAGTGCTAAATTTGGGGACCCTGGGCATCTAGCTAAGAGAATACATGTACTGAGGCTCCAGAGAGTAAGTATGAGAAGGGTGGAGAATGTTTCTAAAAGTAAAATTTTAATATATTAAAGAAAAATTATGTCTACATAATAGATTTGTCTGTGCTTCTGGCCTGCCATTTGTGTGAGCCTTTTTAGTGTCCATCAGTTGTGCTTGAGGAGGCAGTTAGGGTCAGCCATGTGTCTCAATAGTTTGTGTCCTACCATGGGAATCATTAGTATTTGGTGATTTAATTTGCGATTTCAAGAGGTAGAAACAAGGAGCCTTGGGAGATGAGAGTTTGTAGCATTCCACATCCAGATCAACCAAGGGAAACATCTTATTAAAACCCTCAGAATACTCTTCAACCTTGGAATCCTGCAATGGCAAATCAAGGCCTCAAGTACAAACTGTGTAATAAACTGGACACTGGGTTTGTTTCTCCATTGTTTCACACACTCATGCTTTGCAGGTGCCCCTTCTTTTTTTGAAGTTTATTTATTTATTTAGAGAGAGAAAGAGAGAGAGAGAGAGTGAAGGAGGGGCAAAGAGAGAGGGAGAGATAATCCCAAGCAGGCTCCATGGTGTCAGTGCAGAGACTGATGCAGGGTTCGATTCCACAAACCATGAGATCATGACTGGAGCCAAGATCAAAAGTTGGACACTTAACTGACTGCCACCCAGGTGCCCCAAAAGGTGCTGCTTCTTAATACCAATTTATTTTGACTCCTCATGTATTCTTTTTAATGACTTAGAATGTGAATTTTGTATTTATTAAGGTTAAAATTGGGGCATTACCAAATTATTTCACGTGGGTTTGTGATTTGAAGAGAACAGAACTGAACTAGGATTGAGGACACTTGGATTCTAGTTTATATTAATTGAGATAATGCTATCTGTTATAACAATCCCCAAATCTATAAAGGCTTAAATCCAATGGAAGCTTACTTCTCATTCAGGAAAATCCAAACGTGCATTAGTGATTTGTGTGCTGCTTTCTTCCAAGTGGTGATATAGGACCCAGGATCCTGTTACCTTATGGCTCTGTCATCTTTAAGATGCCGCTTCCAAGATTTCTATGTTTGTCAGTAACAAGCTGAGAGAAAAAGAAAGAGCAGAAAAGGATTTTTTAGTTTTTAAAGTGAGTTTTTATACGCCAGACCTGAAAGAAGTACATATAAGTTTGGCTCTCCATTTCTTTGACTAGAACTCGGTAATCTGGCCACAGCTAACCACATGGGAGGTTGGGAAATTTAATCATACACTGTAACAAGGAATTAAAGGAGATGGGTTGGGTGACCAGCTAGCCAGCCCTTGCCATAATCCTAGTTCTACCAGTATTTATTTGATCTCCCCTTTTTGATTATTATTTTAAGAACCATTTCTTACCCATTTTTAAAACCCCCAGAATGGTTATAGAAGTGTCTTATATATAGTACATGCTCACTACTGCATGCTTGCCTGACAGACAATAAATGAGTAAATAGTGCTGAGTGTTCATAATTCTGCCCTACAGCCCAGGGCATTGAGTGTTACTCTAGAAGACTGAGAAATACTTTCCCTCAATAAGTCACAATATATCCCAGGATCATTTTGACTGTGGAGGAGACTAATACTGCTACAGCCAGGACCAGGCATGTCAAGAGGAGAAACTGATATCAAGAGCTGAACATCAAAGAAAGTCTGGTGAAAGAACCAGTTAACTAATTGGGACAGGAGGGTAGACTCTTCAGCATTCTGCTTGCTATCCAGGTTCCCTGGAAGAATACCAACTACTCTGGATGGGTTGGAGAGTCTCTGACTAGGCTGGGAGCTTCATTGACAAAGGAGAACAAGCATGATCATCATGAAAAACAACAGACCCATAAGGATGTCACAGCTTATAGAAGAACTTGCAGAACACTTCATGGGAATAATTAATCAGGGATAGGACACAGAAAAAAAAATGTCTTCCTTCAAAAATTATAGGTGATGTGGGATGTTGTAGGGGACTGTGCTGGAATCCTGTTACGTCTACACCTAGTACCTCTGTTTTGTGAGTAGCTTATAGCCGGTATGCTTAGCAGGGTATATTAATTTAGGAGTCGGAAAGATCTGGGTTATATTTACCGACCTGTGATTAACTAGCAGTGTGACTTTGGGCAAGTCAATCTAGCTCACTGGACCCCATCTGTATCATCTAAATAAGGAAGAGTTGGATTAAATGTGTGATGATCAATACATGGTCACACCCCACCCAGTGTCCATAGCAGACATTGAAAATCAAACATAATTCGGGGCGCCTGGGTGGCGCAGTCGGTTAAGCGTCCGACTTCAGCCAGGTCACGATCTCGCGGTCCGTGAGTTCGAACCCCGCGTCGGGCTCTGGGCTGATGGCTCAGAGCCTGGAGCCTGTTTCCGATTCTGTGTCTCCCTCTCTCTCTGCCCCTCCCCCGTTCATGCTCTGTCTCTCTCTGTCCCCAAAATAAATAAACGTTGAAAAAAAAATTAAAAAAAAAAAAAAAAAGAAAATCAAACATAATTCTTTTTTTTTTTTTGAGCCCATATATGATCCTAGGATCCTTATCAACATCCCATCTAGGTTATCCTATCAATTAGAAATGACACATGTATGTTAACTATGTCTTTCATTTTCTGTGTTCTGACACTTTGATATTTGGGCCTTGCTGGCCCTAGAGGGACTGCCCCTCCAAGAGTTAGTCAAGTTCTAGAGATAGAAAACAATTTGTCCAGGTGCACACTTTTCAAATGCAAACTGGCGAAGATAGAGCCCACATCACAATTACCTCTTTTATCAGGCTGCCACACTCTGAGCCATTATCCACCTGTCCTAATCACCCCCAGGGCCAGGTACCAGAAAACTAGGTGTAGTGCCTAAATCCTAGACTCTGCTGAAGTTATTCAAGCTAGTCAATCCTAAACCTGCTTACCCGGCCTTGCCCATTTCTTCCCCCCAGCTCTTGTCCAGAATTCTTCCCTCTCCCTCTGCCTCTGCCTGATGTCTGTACTTTCTCCATATGCCTCTCCCTCATGGCATCACATACCCTGTTATCTTGGGATCTGTGAATAGTACATACTGCCTTTTCAATGGCAGCTGTTTCCTGATCTGTTGGCCCTACTATACCTAAATAACAATAAAAACTATATTAAAACAATATAGGATGGGAACTACCTGCCTGAAGTAGATGATCTCTGGAGTCCTTTCTAGATCTAGCAATCTTTTATCCTTTTAAGTAGGAGAGTATTGTACTATCTATAAAATACATATTTCAGTTATAATATCTTAATCTTCTGAAGTTACCTAGTCTTTCATAACAAGGATTTTCTGAATCAGGAGTTACACCAAGATAAATTGCACAGAAGCTCTTCTGTAAAAGTCATTGCTAAATGGGGGTAGGGGAAAATTTTGGTTCTGTTTTGGGAAACCTTTCATTTTTCTCTATTACAGCTGAAGGATAAAAATCATTCTAGTGTGCCTTCTTGGACTTCTGTTAATTTTTCTATTTTTCTTCCCTCTTCTCCTTTTTTTCTTTTTGGATTCAGAGTAGCAAACAGTCCCTCCTGATAATGTGATTGTGTACGTTCAGAATGTATGTTAGGAAGAATTAGGAAAATATTGCGATAGGATTATTCCTATAAAGGGCACATGGGCATAATGCTTCACGTGTAGTGGATGCTTAAATACTTTTAAATCAATAATAAACGTGTTTTTGCTATTATATTACACGGTTTTGTTTTGTTTTGTTTTGTTTTTTTTGGATTTTTCTCCCCACCCTCCTCGAAAACTCATATATTGAAGTCCTAACCCTGGTACTTCAGAATATAATCTTATTTTGAGATAGTTTTTACAGAGGTAACCAAGGTAAAATGAGGTCATTAGGGTGGGCCTTAATCCAATATGACTGATGTTCTTAAAAAAGGGAAAATTTTGGACACAGATACTCATATAGGGAGAATGCCATGAGAACAAGGCAGAGATAAGGATGATGCTTCTACAAGTCAAATGATGCCAAAGATTGCCAGAAAACCACCAGAAGTGAGAGTAGAAACCTGTAACAATCTTACAACTCTCAGATGGAACCAACTCTACCAACATCTTGATCTCAGACTTCTATCCTCTAGAACTGTGAGACAATAAAATTGTTTTTTTGTTTAAAAAAAAAAAAAAGAAGGGGTGCCTGGGTGGCTCAGTCGGTTGAGCGTCCGACTTCAGCTCAGGTCACAATCTCATGGTTCGTGAGTTCGAGCCCCGCGTCAGGCTCTGGGCTGATGGCTCGGAGCCTGGAGCCTGCTTCCGATTCTGTGTCTCCCTCTCTCTCTGCCCCTCCCCCATTCATGCTCTGTCTCTCTCTGTCTCAAAAATAAACATTAAAAAAAAATAAAAAAAAGAAGTTATATTTATAAAGGGAACATTACTGAACATTTACTGAATGAACTAAATTCTGCTCTAGTACAGACCGTAATTCATTGGGTAGTCTTAATCTATTGCCTCTTTCTTCTTTGCCCTTACTCTTATTTGAAAACAATTATTCCAATCTCGTTCCAAATACTTATCACAGAAATATTGTGAGGAATAATTTGGCTTTCAAAATAATTCTGGAAATTGCTTTCAGTTACTCTAAAAATTGCAGGGAGAGATTACGTGCAAGGCAAAATTACACAAGCATTTGTGTAAGAGAATAAACAAGGAAGCGCATTTCAGTTCAAGAATTAATACTTCGGTTCAAGTTGTAATAAAAGAGTACCATAGTTGCTGAAATTGAGAAAGCAGTTCAGAGTCTTTTTTTCCCCCCAGTAAGTTCTGTGTGAATGTTTTACTTTTGTTATTATGTTTGGTTCTGAAAATGCACCCATTCACAAAACCTCTGGGCAGTTGGACAAAACGGATTTACAATCCTCTGAAATGGGCCAGGACTCAAGTTGAAGTACAGTTGGCTAGACATTTAAAATGAGGAAATGGCTCACCTTTCTTCTCCACCTGAAGTTGCCAAGTGAAACCTTCCAAATTCTCAAGAGAAAGATGCCTCTGATTCATATTCCATTTGCCTTTAAGTCTTGCTCAAAGTATTTTTTCAAGTGGAAAAAGAATGAAAGAAACATTAAAACGCAGAGACCTAATTTTGTGTGGAAGGAAAACACAGCTGTGGAATCTCTTGGCTACAACTGTATAAAAATTAAAAAGAAAACAACCTAATTTATTCAGTGCCTTAATTTGAAGATGAAGCTAAGGTGTTAAAGAATGGTGGGTCTGTGGTGCTTCTCCAGAAAGAGGGCTTTTTCTCCGTGTCTCAAAGGCATTTGAAAGATTGCAAAACTTTCTTCTAGAACCACTTCAAAGGTTGGAGAAACTACCACCTTTGAATACTTCAAATTTCTCTGTCAAATAGAAACTTAATGCCTCCCCCCCCCCCAAAAGAAAATGCTAGCTCTAGATATACAAGATAAAAATATTCACAGAACTCTTTTGGAGTATATGAGTTTGGCTGGCTTTGCCTTGCTTTAGGATCAACACAATTCTGAAAATCTTCCCTCGATAATAGATCCAGGTGAGTAGCATTCTCTCTTACCAGGAGAACTAAATTGATATCATCTGTAGGGCCAAGAATACTGGAACATGAAAAATAGATAAAAATTAAAATACCAGGTATACCATTTAGCTTGTCTCTTTCATTTTCAGGACCAGGCATCCAAGGGTCAGAGATGGAAGTGCGCAATTAAACTAATCCTGAGGTCTCTTCTGCAGGTAGCAGGAAAACAGCCTCATACCCAGGTCTCACTCCAGGTCTTGCCCATCCTCTTGCTGCAGTGATGAGGGAAGTGTGAATGTCTCACTCTAGAAGTTTCACTGGAATCCTCGCCTGGTTGAAGGAGTCTGAGAAGAAGAGTTGGGGTGTCCTTAATGCCACCCTCTTCCATCCACAACCCTCTGCCCTTACAGACTCTAAAACATCAGGGGATTCTGGGTAAGGCCTTTGAGCAAACTGTGGGGATGGTAACTAAAAATGCACGGTGAGGAAGCAAGGTCTGGCATTCCCAAAGGCAACACTGTATGGCATTTGCATTTCCCCCCTTCCTTCATTTTGTCTTTCCTTTTGAGCAAGACTTAAACATGACAAGAGTCAGAGGCATCTTCTTTCTCTTGAGAATTTGGAAGGTTTCACTTAGCATCTTCAGGTGGAGATGAAAGGTAAACCTTTTCCTCATTACATTCTGATATGTCTAGCCAATTGTTCCTTAACCTGAGTCCTGGCCCATGTCAGATCCCTGGCTATACATCCATTTTCCCTAACTGCCCAGAGGTTTTATGAGTAGATGTGTTTTCAAAACTGTAATTCTAGAGAAGCACACGAATTTTACTGTGCATAGAAATCGTCAGGAGGGCTTGTTAAAATAGATTGCTAGGCTCCATGCCTAGTTTCTAATTCAAGAGGTCTGGGGTGGAACAAGTTCTAGCAAGTTCCCAGGTGATACTTCTGTCAATCCCAGGGTTCCAGGCTAATGAGAGCAATGGGAGCCAGACTTAGGTGTGCTCTTATTCACCTCACCTGCTATTACATCTCTGATAACCCCTTTCTTCTGAGCCTCAAAGAGCAAGAGAGATGGTGACTATGATAGGAATTGTCATCTTCTCATAGGAAACCTTGTTGCTTTTATTCCTAACTCTTTAGCAATTATTCTAGACTTTGTTTTAAGCTCCTTATTTATCCTCACACATAACTGACCACAAAATTCTATACGTTCTGTATCTACAGAGGCCCTTCCCTTCCCCTCCAGCCCTTTCTGGACTTGATTCATGTCAACATTATCTCTCACTTGTAGCAGCTTCCTATTTGGTCTCTCACTCCACTATCAGAGCAAATTTTATGAAACAGAAATCTGATCCTAAAACTGTGCTGCTCAGAATTGCTCCAGGGTGTTACTTTGCCCTCAGGAGCACACTTACAGGTACCTACTGTTTGCAATGCTTTGTTCTTTTCACTAATGCTCACAAAAAGCAGGTGGGGAAGAAAGAATGCGGCACAGAGTTAGGGAGCTACCTAAGGTTACATACCCAGATAGTTAGGATGACAAATTTGGAAGAGAAAACAGGTTTTTGGTTGTCTGTCCAGGTTTCTTACCATTGACCCTCACAACAGTCTTCAGTTGTTTTTCAAATATATGATGTAGGGCATAGACATTAAATGAATAAGCCCTAACTTCAGGCAATCCTAATTAGAGACTTGGTTCTGCCGTGAGATAACCACGAGTAAGCTTCTGACCCTTTTGAGCCTTCACTTCTTTATCTTGAATTAACCTCAGTTAGCTTTTATTCTTCTTCTAAGAACCTCTCTCTGGTAGCAGCATCCTAAGATAATCCCAGTGCTCACTGCCTCCCAGTATCCATGCTTTCATGAAACCATCTTCCTCACAGTGTGGGCAGAACCTGCTTCTGGCTTCTAACTAGTAGGTTTTGCTAGCTCTCCCGTGATTCCGTTGGGTTATAAAAGGATTTTACAGGTGAAAGTAAGGTTTCTAATCAGCTTGACTTTGAGTTAATCAAAAGGAGATTATCCTAGATGGGCATACTCTAATCAGGTAGCCTTTTTTTTTTTTTAAATTTTTTTTTCAACGTTTATTTATTTTTTGGGACAGAGAGAGACAGAGCATGAATGGGGGAGGGGCAGAGAGAGAGGGAGACACAGAATCGGAAACAGGCTCCAGGCTCTGAGCCATCAGCCCAGAGCCTGACGCGGGGCTCGAACTCACGGACCGCGAGATCGTGACCTGGCTGAAGTCGGACGCTTAACCGACTGCGCCACCCAGGCGCCCCTCAGGTAGCCTTTTAAAAGAGAGATTCTTCTTTCCCTAAGCTCACAGACTTCAGACAGCGAGGATTCTCTTTCTCCTGTTGGCCCTGAAAAAGCAAGTTGTCACGATATCCACAGATATAAGGAAATAAATTCTTCCAACATCCACATGAACTTAGAAGATAACCTTTGAGTCTCAGATGAGGCTGCAGCCAGCCTTGAATGCTGTCTTGTGAGACCCTAAACAGAGGAACCAGCTAAGCTTTTCCTGGACTTCTAACCCATGCAAGCTGTGAGATAATGCATGTTGCTTTAAGCTGCTAAATTTGCATTAATTTGTTACACACCGATAGCTTACTAATATATCCCCTTTTGTCTGTAATTTCGCCACCAAATCCCCCCATTAAAAAAAGGGGAGGTAGGGTGAAAGGAGTGAAGAGCAGACTCTACAGACCAGATGGATCAGCTTTAGAAGCAACCACATCTTCTACTTTTTTCATAGTTCTGCATTTTTCTACAACTCCAGGAGGGTTAGAAGAGGGCAGAGCTGGCTCTACTTCTCAGGCTCTGGGCAGCCAGGAGAGGGCAGCTGCAATCACTCAAGTACTAAGGGCTTCCTAAATACCTAGGGGGTATAGTACCCTGGGCTGGGCTATGTGGGGCTTAGAGATACAAAGGGTGCCATGCTGTGTTCTGTTCTTCACTTAAGGCCTGTAAGAACTGGTGGAGGAAATCATATTAACATATGGGGTGAGTTAAGTAACAAAGAATGCCATATCAAGTGATTGGCATAGGCAATAAGGCATGGGATAGAGAAATGGAGCTGGGTTTGAAGACACAACACCCACGGTCATAGTTTGATTCTGTCACTAATTGTTACAGGACTATAGCTCCTCAAAGCACCTCTTTGGATTCTGGTTTCCTTGACTCTAACATGAAGGACTGGGATATTCAGTAGTTTTTAATTTCTTCAGAAGTATATTGCCTTTCTTAAGTGAAATACAGAAAATGGATGAAAAGCAGAGCTGTTGTGGTTAAAGCAGAGGACCCAGCATAAAAAAAGCACTGCAGGGGTGAGCCCCTTCTGCCTCAAGTATCCTGTGTGCTACCAGGTATCCTGCAGGCTAGCAGAGGCTAGCAGGGATATGGATTGGGAATGATGCATGCGGGTTTGAGCACCTTGTCACTTTCACAAGTGTGGTAGGGCTGGTGGGGAAAGGATGCCGCATGAGAGTGTGAATCCTCTATTCCTGCAAGGTCTCTGGAGCACACATCAAGACACACATTTGTCTCATTTCTATCCATCTTCTACTTATAGCTGGTCAGCTGGAACTTTCTCTGATGCTTCAAAGACTGCTCTATTCTGAATCCCAGCTAGAAATATGGAACTATTTCCATATTTCCATATAAGTTTCATTCTCATTAAATGAACAGTTCCAGGAAAATCAGTTTGTCACTTTGGAGGCAGTGCATCAGATAGAAACTCCCACCCCACCCACACTCCCATCCCCAATACTCAGTTTCACAATTTGTTCATATATTACAAATATCCTCACCCCCTTCGACCCTCTCCAGCATTATAAACACAGACAATAGGAAAAAAAATAAAAATAAAAACTCTCTCCAGACCTTGTAATTTGGGCCCTGGCCAATTCCTTGTATAAGAGCTTTTGCACTTGTACTTGTGTGTCTGTAAGTTGTCTCAGATAGCTTTTTTTAAAGTTTATTTATTTTTGAGAGAGAAAGAAAGTGAGAGCATACACATGTTGGGGGGAGTGAGAGTGGGAGGGCAGGACAGGGAGAGAGAGAGAGAGAGACTGGCATTGTGGAGCTTGATGAGGAGAACCCAAGAACCCTGAGATCATGACCTGAGCTAAAACCAAGAGTCAGGTACTTAACTGACTGAGCAACCCAGACACCCCTCAGATAGCTTCTAATTGTGTGTAGAGACAAGACTGATAGAAAGGATGTTCATTTTTTTATCCAGTACATTCACTGAACACCTACCATGTGCCTGGTGCTGTTCCAACCACTGTGAATTCAGCAGTGAACTGGATAGACATCATTTCTACCTTCACAGAGCTTATATTCTTTAGGGGAAGAGAAGAAATGAAAAATAGTTGTGTGTAGTAGACATAAACAAGCAAGATAATTTGGAGTAAGGCCACTGAAAGAAATAAGCTCAATGGGAGGAGGAGATGAGCTCAACGGGAACCGAGTGAGGTGGGAGAAACGCCTTTGGTAGAGTCATTCCAGAAAGGCTTCCCTGAGGATACAGCACTAAGCTGAAACCTTGAGGCTGACAAAAAGCCAAGATTGCATGAAATGATTACTAAGAAAGAAGTGATAGCAAAATCAAAGGCCCTGAATCAGGAGAAGGCTCAGCCTGTTGGAAGAACTGAAAGTCCAGTCAGGCTGGAATGTGGGGAAGCCTAGGAGGATGGCATGCCATTCCAGTGGGTCCAGCTCTCTTCTGAAAGAGTTAGCTGGAAAGGGAGGGTGGGGATTAAGCCCTGGCTTTGCGACTCACAACTCATTAGCAGTCTGTAAGAGTCAGTACATTTTCCCAAGTTCCTGAATCAGCCACAGTGGCAATAACTTGACCACCAAACAGTGCAGGCTGGTTCTTTTGGCCACTGTAATGATTAGATTGAATTGCTTCAGTGTCGTAGGTTGGGTACCCTGGGAAACAGACTCTGAGATTGAGATTTGAATGCAGGAAGTTAAGTGGGAGGCACACTTAGGCACATAACTTCCTGTGAGGGAGTGACGAAAGCAAGGTTTGGTGAATCAGTTGAAAGAAGGGCCACAGCCAGTCATAAGGTGCTCTGAAGCTGGGAAAGCCATTAGAATTATCTCAAACTGAAGTATAGTCATCAAGCCTTTTATCTCCAAGTTGACTAGTCATCAGATGTGGGCTGTCCCCAGGTAGGGAATATAACTGTGGGTGAGATAGCTCCCTTCCACTAAGGGGAAGGCCTAGAGAAGGACTTGGCTGTGAACCATCACAGGCAACTCTCCCACCACTGGGACAATTCAGATGTCTTTCCTACCGCAGGCACCGGTTGGCAAACCATAGTCTTCACTATCCTCAGAGATGTTCTGGGTGACATGAAAGCAACGAGCTATCATTGAGACTTAACTACCATTGAGATTTTTCTGCAGCTGAGATCATGGCTCTTGAGAAGAGACCATTTTGCAATTTTCCTTGGGAAAAATTTATTTTAAATTTTTTTTCTGAAATTTCTTAGAAGTGTTTATATATTTAAAGGTATTCTGTTAGGTAGTGCTCTAGGCAAATAGCTTCTGTAATGTAAAGGTGAAATAAATGCATTGCAGAAGATACATGTTTTTGGTCATCTGTGTGCTATCTAGGGTTTCTCACAACTTGCTATGCCTCTGGCCTCTATTTTGCTGGATGGGTTTCAGAGAAGACACCTCTGAAGTCCACGAAACCTAGTTCCTGGCATTCCAAGAGCAGATTATAACAACTCAAAGGGAGAGCTTCAGATTCTTCTGTGTGAGGCAGTTCATACTCCTGTGAGGCGGTTATATATCTCAGTGCAAATCCAATGGCATGTTGTCATTGGGCAGTGTTGGTCAAGTATAGGACCAACATCAGGGGACAGGGGATGATGGGGTACATGGTGCTATCTTCAATAGTGTGGTTCAGAAAGGCCTCTGGGATGAAGAAAGTGATATTGGAGTTTAGACCTGAATAAACTGAGGGAGTGAGTTGTGTAGATTCCTGGAAGTAGAAAGTTCCAGAGAAAGGGAAGGAAAGTTAAAATGTCCTGAGGCTGGAGAATGTTCAAGTTACATTAAGAAGGTCAGTACAGCTGGGGCACAGTGGGTAAAAGGAGGAGAGTCAGAGGGTTGGTGGGAGCTAGATCACATAAGGTCAGGAAAGCAGACCATGGAAAGGATTTGGGATTGTTACTATTGTTTTGTGACATGGGAAGTCATTAGAGTTCTGGGCAAGGAGTGATATGACCTGACTATGTTTTAAAAGGCACACTCAGAGAACAGACCATAGGAGGGAAGGGTAGGCAGAGCAGAAATGGGTAGTTACTGTGGGGAATAAGATATGAGAAGAAGGTAGTGTAGTGGGGAATAAGACATGAGAAGAAGAAGAAAGCACCAGATATCTGTGGAGGTGGTGAGAACTGATTGAATCCTGGAAAAATCTTGGCAGTAGAATTGGCTGATGACTTGGCTATTGGTGTGAAAGGGGAATCAAGGATGGCTCCAACTCCAAATGTTGTTTCAGTGCACAGTCCCGTCTCTCCCCCCTCCTCCTCCTCCTCCTCCTCCTCCTCCTCCTCCTCCTCCTCCTTCTTCTTCTTCTTCTTCTTCTTCTCCTCCTCCTCCTCCTTCTTCTCATACACCCCTTGAAAGGTGGTGTTTACCATTTCCTGACAAGAGCTTGGGACCTGCTTACATCTATCTCACCACTTGTAATGTCACTGTACTACATTAGGTCTATTCTGAGTCTCCTTATCTTTTACCTCGTCTACAGGCTCAGGGAAAGAATAAACTATTAATAACCAACCCTGTCAATTTGATAGACCATGTCAACTTCTCTATTTGGACCTGTAAACAGAAAATGAGATATGTGGTTTCCTACTGTCCATCTGGATTTCCAAACTGGCTTTCAGCCATGAAATTTATTCTTCCTGATTAGAAACAGACGCATTTTGGGGAAGGGGGTGGGAAGAGAGGAAGGAAATAGTAATAAATCTTATCAAGGTAACTTGCAACCCTGGGATTGTGTCATTCAATTACAGTATGTTTATATAGGTAAGCATAACAGTTGGTATTCGTTTCCTTTCCTTGGAATAATCTTTTGTGTCACAGCTACTTTTCATATAATATTATATAATACTATAATTTACTCATTAGCCTAGATTAGTAGTCATTTACCTCTTAGGAAAAGATACCACTCCAGATCTATATTAAATTTTTTAGATTTTTAAAAGATAATCTTATGTTTAGTAAAAGTAACTTCGAAGTTTATGTATTCTGCTATTACACTTCAGAAAGCACTCAAGCAGCCATACAGGAATAGTAGCTGTAGATTGCTTAGGGGCTCTTAGCACTCAAATTAATTGATTTTTAAAAATAGTAATAAATTTAAAAGTATTACATCATATTCTAAAAATCACAAATAAAATATCAATATTTATGTTTTGTTTACCCTGGCTACTTTTTTTTTTTTTAATTTTTTTTTTCAACGTTTATTTATTTTTGGGACAGAGAGAGACAGAGCATGAACGGGGGAGGGGCAGAGAGAGGGAGACACAGAATCGGAAACAGGCTCCAGGCTCTGAGCCATCAGCCCAGAGCCCGACGCGGGGCTCGAACTCACGGACCGCAAGATCGTAACCTGGCTGAAGTCGGACGCTCAACCAACTGCGCCACCCAGGCGCCCCGACCCTGGCTACTTTTTAAAAATCATGCATGGGTGGGGCATGTGGGTGACTCAGTTGGTTGAATATCCAACTTCAGCTCAGGTCATGATCTCGTGATTGGTGGGTTCGAGCCCTGTGACAGGCTCTGTGCTGACAGCTCAAAGCCTAGAGCCTGCTTCAGATTCTGTGTCTCCCTCTCTCCCTGCTCCTCTCTCACTAATGCTCTGTCTCTCTCTCTCTCTCTCTCTTTCTCAAAATAAATAAACATTAACAAATATTTTTAAAAATAATGCATGGGCATTTAATGAGTTTTGCTAACAAGTAGAATAATGGTCTAGCAAAAGGGAATTACCATGTATTCAACCATACCTACTGTTGGTACTATTTATAACAAGATTGATTGATGTGCTAGGTACTTTACATATGTTGTCCTGTTTAAATATCTGAATGATTAAGTCCAATGTCCAATAAAATCAATATTATCTGTGGACTGGATGGTAGAGAGTGCAACAGTTAAATTTTGAGGTTTATTTTGCTCAACTTTAAAATTAGTTT